>NC_081361.1:18076360-19326360 GCF_030684315.1 Stegostoma tigrinum | reverse complement strand
CTTCTCTTCATCTTCAACTGCTCCATCTCTGACGCTTCATCTGTGGTTGTGAGAATGAAAAGAGGCTGCAGACAGTTTTGATAAATGGGCAGAAATTGCAGCAGAAGGAATACAATGTGGCAAGGTGTGAAGTTAACCAGTTTGATCGGAAAACTAAATTCAGAATGTCTTTTGATAAGTTTGTATTCAGAGGGATGTGGTTGTTCATGTCAGTTGAATTCCAAAGTTAACATGAATGCACTGCAAACTATTCGGATTACGTTTGCTTCACTGCAATACCTCACAGGACAGAGAATTGAGATTGCAATAGATGGATTCATTTGGATCAGCACAAGTGCCTTTGGCAACTTCGCTGCTTTCTCTTGTAATTTGGGGTTCAAAGTGAAACATCTCTATAAATAGCTCACATAGCTGCCAGAATAAATTGTTAACGCTGCAGCTTAATGGTAATTCAAATGACTGAGTTATGATGAAAGTTAAGATCTTTTTCTGCGATGGACTCTGATGAAATTAATTTGTTAAAATGACCATTTAGATCCGAGATTACCAGTGGTCCCAAAGATCAGTGTTGTGCAGTAGTAATCATTGACCGTAGAAGAGCACCATTTTAGCCAGATACCAACCATTTGGATACTTTGACATCAGTGAAAGAATCAATGGGTGGGGTCGGCGGTGTGTCTGAATTTGTTTAGACATGATGTGTAAAGCTGTTCATTTTGAGTAGCAAGATGTTTTTCTAATCGAACTTGTTCACACATGTTAACGCATACACTGTAGCAGGTGGGTGTTGAAGCCAGGCCTCGTGGCTCATTGTTATTGACACTAGCACTACAGCACAAGAGCCCTTGTTGGTTACTACATGCCTGTGGAGCAGGTGAGACTAAGCCCAAGGCCACTTGGTCCGGAAATAGGAACACTACCAATGTGCCTCAAGAGCCTCCATTTTGAGTGGTCATCTGACGTTGTCAAATTCATGGTGCCTCCCTGTCAGTTCGTGGAGGGCTTAGCCATCTGTCTCAGGGTTTAGTTCATTTGGGCTTCCTTTGACAAGCTTCAAAAGTAGATCCAAAAATTTTGGTTAAGCCAAGTATTGCTGAGTGAATACCGCTGTACTGAGTTCATGATGTACAAGACCAAATTCTGCATAGAACGGACTCTGTAATATGGTCTGCCTAGACCCAGCAGCATTGAATGAGTCTTTCAGGACAATTTCCTTTTTAACTGTTGCTGTCAATGACATTTTATTTTCTAATATGATTGAATAATTTTGCAGGTTATTGTAAAACAAGAACTTGAGATTTGAAAGATTTCCTTTGGCAAGAAATTGGAATGGGAATCTGTCAATAAATACAATTTCTTTTGCAATTGAAATGCTTCCAACAGGAGGGTTTCACTGCAATATCACATTAAATTCAGCAAATCGAGATTTAAAACTATAAATGTGAGCTAACTGTTGTAAATTAGTGGACGATTTCTAGTCACAAGTGAGTAAGATGTTTTGGAGCAATGAGAACTTTGGGCACAAAATAAATATCTATCTTCACTTACGCAGAAGGCTACCCTGGAAGACTTGGGTTCTACGTGGGAGAAGAACATGAAGGAACCATCGAAGAAGTGGACGAAAAGCTCCTCTGCTACCCATCACGCTGCATTGCAGAGCAGCTGACCTTTATGGATGCTGTGAGTAAACAGGAATCTGGGTCTGTGATAATGGACTGCAGATGCTGGAGAATCCAAGATAATAAAATGTGAGGCTGGATGAACACAGCAGGACCAGCAGCATCTCAGGAGCTTAAAAGCTGTCATTTGGGGCCTAGACCCTTCATCAGAGAGGGGGATGGGGTGAGGGTTCTGGAATAAATAGGGAGAGAGGGCGGAGGCGGACCGAAGATGGAGAGAAAAGAAGATAGGTGGAGAGGAGAGTATAGGTGGGGAGGTAGGGAGGGGATAAGACAGTCCAGGGAAGACGGACAGGTCAAGGAGGTGGGATGAGGTTAGCAGAAAGGAGATGGAGGTGCGACTTGGGGTGGGAGGAAGTGATTGTTGAGAAGAAGAACAGGTTAGGGAGGCAAAGACAGTCTGGGCTGTTTTTGGGATGGAGTCGGGGGAGAGGACGATCTGGGCTGGTTTTGGGATGCGGTGAGGGAAGGGGAGATTTTGAATCTGGTGAAGTCCACATTGACATCATTGGGCTGCAGGGTTTCCAAGCGGAATATGAATTGCTGTTCCCGCAGCCTTCGGGTGGCATCATTGTGGCACTGCAGGAGGCCCATGATGGACATGTCATCTAAAGAATGGGAGGGAGAGTGGAAAACGCTCGTGACTGGGAGGTGCAGTTGTTTATTGCGAGCCAAGTGGAGGTGTTCTGCAAACCAGTCCCCAAGTCTCCACTTGGTTTCCCCAATGTAGAGGAAGCCACACCGGGTACAATGGATACAACATACTAGATTGGCAGATGTGCAGGTGAACCTCTGCTTATTATGGAAAGTCATCTCGGGGCCTTGGATGGGGTGAGGGAGGGGGTGTGGGGGCAAGTGTAGCATTTTCTGCGGTTTCAGTGGAAGGTGCTGGTGTGGTGGGTTTGGAGGGGAGTGTGGAGCGAACAAGAGAGTCGCGGAGAGAGTGGTCTCTCCGGAAGGCAGACAAGAGTGGGGATGGAAAAATGTCTTGGGTGGTGGTGTTGGACTGTAGATGGCGGAAGTTTCGGAGGATGATGCATTGTATCCTGCTTTCCGGAGAGACCACTCTCTGTGTGACTCCCTTGTTCGCTCCACACTGCCCTCCAACCCCACCACACCCGACATCTTCCCCTGCAACCGCAGGAAATGCTACACTTGCCCCCACATCCCCTCCCTCACCCCAATCCCAGTCCCCAAGATGACTTTCCATGTTAAGCAGAGGTTCACCTGCACATCTGCCAATGTTGTATACTGTATCCATTGTACCCGGTGTGGCCTCCTCTACATTGGGAAAACCAAGCAGCAGCTTGCGGACTGATTTGCAGAAGACCTCCGCTCAGTTTGCAATAAACAACTGCACCTCCCAGTCGCGAGCGTTTTCCACTCCCCCTCCCATTCTTTCGATGACATGTCCATCATGGGCCTCCTGCAGTGCCACAATGATGCCACTCGAAGGTTGCAGGAACAGCAACTCATATTCCGCTTGGGAACCCTGCAGCCCAATGGTATCAATGTGGACTTCACCAGCTTCAAAATCTCCCCTTCCCCCAACGCATCTCAAAGCCAGCCCAGTTCGTCCTCTCCCCGCAGTGCACCACACAACCAGCCCAGCTCTTCCCCTCCCGCCACTGTATCCCAAAACCAGTCCTGCCTGTCTCTGCCTCCCTAACCTGTTCTTCCTCTCACCCATCCCTTCCTCCCACCCCAAGCCGCAGCTCCACCTCCTACCTACTAACCTCATCCCAACTCCTTGACCTTTCTGTCTTCCCTGGACTGTCCTATCCCCTCCGTCCCTCCCCACCTGTACTCTGCACTCCACCTATCTTCTTTACTCTCCATCTTCGGTCCGCCTCTCCGTCTCTCCCTATTTATTCCAGAACCCTCACCCCATCCCCCTCTCTGATGAAGGGTCTAGGCCCGAAATGTCAGCTTTTATGCTCCTGAGATGCTGCTGGTCCTGCTGTGTTCATCCAGCCTCACATTTTATTATCTAGGAATCTAGGGTCTATTCTGTTGAGACCTGTCTTTCCCAGTCATTCTCAATACGATGTTTCAGTCAGCAGTAAGCATCCGAATCTCACCATATTATTGAAAGCTATTTCCGCTCCACCAGTCATTATAACTGAATTGCCTTCACAATGCAGTCGTCCAAGATGTCAAAGTGTCTTGTTTGAAATGTAACTTCAGTCTTAAGCTTGAAATACCTGTCGATGAAGACTTCAGCACTCGCCTATTTTTTTAAATGAATGTCACATGAATTAAGTGAGCAGGGAGAGCACTGAAAATCCTTCGTAACTTCGTGTTGAATCTCTACAAAATGAATAGTATTTCAGGGTAAAAGTTGAAATGTTTCACCAGAACAGTCACTTTTCTGACATGAACCCAGTGATTTTGTTCGAAGTGTCCAGTAAGACAACTTTGGTGTTTGCAGAGATCTCCTGGAATGGAATCAGCCACGAGATCAGGCTATTCCAGTCTAGTCTCCAAGGTGGCTTGGTGCCTACCTCTACGAAATGAGGCGAAGGATTGCTGACTCAAATTTTGTGTTCTGTCTGGGTCTGGTCATAGGCTTCGGCTTCAAATGGAAGCTCAGCTTTGAGCAAATGGGACTGTGGTCTATATGACAGCATTGGGTGTGACTCTAGAATGTAAGTAGTCCTCTAGGTCTCAAAAAGCCTGAGCAATTGTCAGTGTTGAGAGCAGGGGTGCGCATATCTAATCTGCAAGTGAACTTTTTGTCAAACGTACGAGTTGGTTATGGATCGCTGCTTTTCTGCACAGAGTTAGAAAGTTAACATCTGTTTTCATTGCAGTCTCTGTTGTACGTGTGTATACATTCTGGCACTTCGAGTCTAATCATGTGACACAATGATGACAACAGGCATTTTGGATGGGAAACAACCTATATTGGTGTCTGTAGAGGAACATAGCTGCTTTTCTTTCCTTGAAGCAGTGAGGTCGGCAATGAGATCAGTGATTCCTTTTCAAATCAGTTGTTTGACCTGGTGAATGTCAAGGCAGTGTTTTTGATTCTGGTCGCCTGTGTTGTTTCTGTTGCAGGCAGGTCCAGGAGGCTGAAACAGGAGATTTATTATTTAGTTTACTGTAGAGGGCGGAAGGTTAGCCTCAGCTGTTCCCTGCCTGAAATAATCGATGACATCATTGTCACATGATCGGAGTGTTAAAAGTGAGAGTGCACCATGCTTGCATAAATACGCAGCAGTTTCCCACTCCATGGTTTCTGAGTTTGTGTTAACTTTGACACTCGGAGCATAATTGTTTGTGGGAGTTGTTAGCCTTGAAGAGGGAGGCAAGAGGAGACAATGCAAACAGAATGACCAATTGACAGGCTTGGATGTTTGGCAACATTCAGCTTCAGCATGAAACCAACAGTGGGGAGGTGTTGACGTTGAGGTGTACTTAACCAACACGGGGTGCGGCAGCCATTGTGTTCTGTCAATCTGCCTTGATGTGAGAAGTGGACATGATGCAGGAGCACTTTCCTGATGGCCAGTCTGTCTAGCTTATGGACCACCATGGCTGAGCATCAGGAGGAGTGACTATTGCCAACAAAGCCGTGCATTGATGGTGTGCACGGAGCCAGCAGTAGGAGCTGGGTGGAGATAACTTGTGATTTAGAATCTAACCTACAAATAAGAAGGAGATGACTGAAAACTCAAGGCTGTTGACCTGTTTGTACAACCTATATGCACCTTGGGCATCAATGTGTGTATTATGTACTCAGTTGTTGACAAAGTAGCTTGTGCAGTTTTGAATGTACAATTGCAAACTAGCAGAATGAGTTTACTCATGAATGGAAGAACCTTGTTTGTAGTTCATTCCTTCAACCACAGTACTGCTAATATATGTAATCTTTGTTTCCTTTTTATTTTTGATCAGGATCTTTTTAAGAAACTTGTGCCCAGCGAATGTTTAGGGTCCATCTGGGCTGAACAACCAGATCGAGCATCAACCGTCTGGGCTATCGTGGCACAGTTCAATAACGTTAAGAATTGTGTCACCAGCACCATCAGTCGGCCTCAGCAGCTAAAACCACGGCAGAGGGCGAAAATCATTGAGAAGTGGATTGATGTTGCCAAGGTACACTTGTTCTTTAGTGATTTTTAACCTTTATGACAGGGTAAAGCACTCAGTGCATGAAACAAACATGGTGGAAGAGAGCAAGCAGTTCCTACGATGTGTTGAGATGTTTAGGGTTTGAAAGCCTCTCGAATTGACGAGCAGAATTAGAATTGAATGCTTCATGGCAAATCCTAGCATTTGTAATTTCCATAGAGTTGGCTGCTAATAGTTCATGCCTCAGTTTACAGTTGCATTGAAATATTAAAGTTTTCTTTCTCATCAAAAATATTTCTGTGGAGAAATAAAGTAATCTGATTTCAGATTTTTAGTGGCCCTTCAAACACAAAGTTACTTATTAGGCATTACAGAATGTTGCTTGCCTCCCTTCCGAGCAGTGATCAGATTTATGATACATTGTAAATGTTATTCTCAGTTTTCTGCATTCCATATGCCCGTATGATGGCCCTTCAGTAACTTGCCTGGTTGTCTGTTTCTTATGTGTTTGCCAAAGGAATTTGTCTTTGCATTTTAATCAGCAATTGGGAAAAGGATGAGGAAGGGCTGTCATACCTGATGTCTGGCTTGTCTTTGTCATCAATATGTGGCATTCCCACGAGTACATTTGGAAAGAATCAAGACAGGAAGCCAGTAATTAACGAATTAAGTGAATTAAGTAATTTATTCATATTCATTTTATCATCCAAAATGGCACTGGATCATAGCAACAAAAGTGTATTATCATTGAAATTTCCCATATTCATGTGACCATAAAATATTTAGTCATTCGAAAGGTTGGGAATGAAGATTCATAATTATACCTTTGCCAGGTATTTGTGACAAATCTGGTTTGGCTCTTGGCAACGCTGCCTGCATGGATTTGGACTCGTAAAGAATCTTAAGGCATTGATGTCTGTCTCCAGTTTCACAATCCAGAGAAGTTGAAATGAATGGAGGCAGGCACCCAGTCATAGACATGGATACATGAGCTCCTGACAGGCTGTCCGTGCCGACCTAGAAACTGGTGCTGTCAAAGGCCATTCTGAAGACGAGTTGCCACCTTCCAGTGATCACTTGGCTGGCTCTTCCGGTTGTCATTTGAGTTGACAATAGTTGATGAGGGGCCTTATCCATGTTGAAGTGTCCTCCGTCACTTACTTTTTACTGCAGCAGCCTTTGTTGCCCTCAAGCCGGAAGACTGTGAAGCTTGAGATCTTACCTGCTGGACTTAATCAGATAAGGCATCTATCTAATGATGCCCAGTGAGGCACATCCACATAAAGCCAATATGGTCTAATGACCCTCTCCCTCCTTGGCCTTCCTCGCTAAGCAGAAGTGGTTTTGAGAGTTGAGAACAAACAATTGCAGGCTTCCTACTCTCCTGCCCCTCGGCCCCTCCCAACAAAGTTCAAATTGATGCTTGTGGAAGGGAGGTTTGATTTGTTCTATTCTTCTCCCTGTCTCCGTGGGGCAGGCAGATGAAGGACATTCACATGCTATCCTCACTACGATTAGTTAACTCAGTCTCAATAACATTGTGATTCATAAAAGTAGACTCAATTTTCTGATTTGTACGCTTTCCTTGAATGATTATCTCATGTGTCAGGCCCTGCCCTCCTTTGCTGGCAGAAAATGTAATCTGTCATTCGTTTATCAGATGAATACAATGGATATAACACAGATGATTACCCGTCTCCAGCTCCCTAACTTCGTCACTTCCACCACTCAGATGGCCGTGTCTCCAACTTATTCATTCGAATCTTTGCTTTGGCGTCAGTAACCATGTCTAACGAGTCAAGTGTTGGCAGAGAGTGAAATGTCTCAGAGGGAAAAAAAAATGAAGATCAAGTTTTAAGTCGCTAAGATTTGTGGAATTTTTGCCCCCACAAAGTCGTTTGTTAATGCTGTTATTTTTGCAGATCACGTTTTTCTGGTGGAACATTTTAATGTCTGAGGTATTGGATCATGGGGAGCCACTGTTTTTCCCACAGAACTCATGTTTTATGTTCTCACAGGAATGTCGGATTTTGGGAAATTTCTCTTCAGTGTGTGCAATTACCCGTGCATTGCAAGCAAATAACATCTTAGAGTTTCAGAAGACTTGGGCAGCCGTGTCAAAGTGAGTCATTTTTCTGAAAAAGCCGTGTCATTATTTTTAATAAATATGTGGTAGGAATTTGCAGGTTTCACCTCCAAGTTTACTTGACAAAGTGATCTTCACACTCCAGATGTGTTGACAGGATTACCAGAGGCACTACAGTGCAATCCTAACAATTGGCTTACTGGCAGAATCTTTCATTCTTTCACTAAGGAGTGAGGAGTTAATTTTCTACAGTGGAAAAAGAAAACTGTTTGACAGCTTAAAATGTTGAACTATTGTGTTCCAAAACTGATCTGCTGTTGGATGTAACGTAAGACAGTTTCCTGTGGATGTGCTGTGACGGGGTGATATAAACTGGAGGTTTGTATCGGAACCTGAAATACAAAGAACACAATTATTTTAATCACCCAAGAAAGCAGTCGAGACCTCTTTGAAGTGCGCACTTGTAGTTTATATTCCTGTGCCGTAGACGATTTGATCATGATTGTTATTTTGAGGCAGCTTGGAGGTGAAATCTCACTTGCTGTGATGAGATTTCCTAAAACTACTGCAATGAAGGGCTTTTGTGGCACAGTGGTAACATCTCCATCTCTGGGCTGAAATAATCTGGGTTCAAATTCTGTCTGATGAAGGGTCTAGGCCCGAAACGTCAGCTTTTGTGCTCCTGAGATGCTGATTGGCCTGCTGTGTTCATCCAGCTCCACACTTTGTTATCTTGGATTCTCCAGCATCTGCAGTTCCCAATATCTCTTGGGTTCAAATTCTACCTGCCAAAGAGATGTGTCAAAACATATCTGAACTGTTTCATTAAAATAACTGCAATTGTTTGAAAAATGCTTCACTGCCCTTCACTGTCTGTATGACTTGCTTATTTGTCAGATTCCATGTCAGCTGTTTGCAATCTTGACTCTATTCTGTCAAGAGTAATTTGTTATATTCTCTTGACTAGGAGCACAAAGGCAACATTTGAAGATCTTTCAAATCTCATCTCCGAAGATGGCAACATAATGACAAGTAGCCAGCGCGAAAAACAGGTAAGCGTTTGCATTTGGCACTGTGCATCGATATTCAGGGCATTATAGGTATTTTCAATCAAAATATCTACAATGAATTACATTGGTGTCTGAATGCATACAAATACTGTGAATCAATAATGCAACAAGGGATACATGTATTACATATGGATGGTCTAACTTGGCTCAAGTCTTCCAAAATCGTTCTGTCATGATGCAACCTTCATAGATTATCTTTCTCAGTGTTCGTTATCTTGGAAGTTTGAACACTTGCACAATGATATTAAAAGCAGGATATATGTCAGTTTTCTTTTCTTTTGATTTGCACACTTGGAGGGCCTCGTAATTAATAAAAGCCAAGGCAAAACACGAATAGCTTTAATTGGTTCTCGTTAGTGTTTTTGTTCAATTAGCATGTCTTCCTTTTATTGTTCTCTGCGGTAATAAATATTTACTGCATTGGAAGTGAGAGATAATCACATTGCTTTGTTTGTTGAGCATTTCAGACATCAACTATTTAGTTTCAACTAGCTTGGACCACCACTGACATTTCAAACTAACTTCAAAAACCTTCTCAAAAAGCATATTGTTTTACCAGGTTTCGAGACATTCCTCCTCACTCTGTTTGTCATGCTGTTTGCCCAGTCATTTTGTTCCTGAATTTTACAAAGTAACAAAATAATTTGTTCGTTATAAACATTTTGGTGTCACTTGACCAAACTAGTGTGTCCAGGACAGTAAGGAGGCAAGATGCAAGTTTTCTGTTGAATCATTCTTAGATTAAATCAAAGCAGTTTGAAGGTGGTACTTGAAGAGGACGAAATGCAGCATTCATGTTGGGTTGTTAACAATTTGACAGACACTCCGTTTTTCATACTGCTGAAAGTTCTAGTTGAGGTTGACGATGTTTTTGCATTGCTGTCCATCTGCTGGCTCCATAATTTCTACGGTGCTGCTGTCACACCTTGTTTATTATGTTTGCTATTGGTGCACAGTGCAGAATCCCAAATTACTTTTCATATCTGGCTTGAATCTAAAAGTAGATTTGTTTTTAATAATCAAAAACGTGTGTTGTGCAGGATGATTGCTTTTGTGGTGTCAATTTCTATAAATATACATGGGAAAATCTGAGTTCAAGATTGGACAATTTTGTTTAACTTCCATAATGCTGTCTCCCAGATTGTACAGTGAATATCGATGCATGGTTCGTTAATCTTTAAGCATACTACACAGATGTTCTCTGGCAATATGGCTTGCTAAGCTTTACTTTATATGGGTGTGCCATTCGCAAGGCCACCATATCAACACTTACTGTCGATCCTTAGTTGACACTGAGTGTAGTGATAAGATACCACCTTGATACACCATAGCGTATTTTCTGAAAATACTTCCCCAAATGTGACTGTCTGGTGAATTTCACCTGAGTGAGCCAGCAATCATCATTTTCACTGTTGTGTTTTTAAATCTCAGAAAATATAATTTGAAACCTCATTTTAAATGCAGTTTGAAGCAGCAACTTCACCATGTCCAACAATTTGATTTGCACACTTGGATGGGAATCTGAAATAGTTGCCAAGTGATTGTTTTATGGGTTAAACATTGATACTAGTTTTGTGATAAACTATTGTGCGTGGGATAAATTGTAATATCACTTCCAAATATCATTGCCTGGCTATCACCTCTTGAGTTCGAATTGGCCAAATGTTGACATAAGGCTTTAGCGTTGTAAAATGTTTTTACAATAAAAGCTTGAGTTTTGAAATCTCTTCTGTTATCTCATTTGATATTATGGGAGATATAGATTAGATGCAGTGAATGAATAGCTGGTTTTCTATGTACATTTTCAGGATGGAGCTTCAAAATTTGCCGCCCTCAACAGCACCTTGAAAGAGAACAAAATACTGACACACAAAACACTGAAAGTAACAAAGAAGAAGGTAATCATCCCTTTATGTTTAATATTGGAATGAAACGTTCTCAAGTTGAAGCAGTTAATCTTGAAGCTTTACAAGTAAATCTGATTTATCTTTCCATAATGGTGTATCTTTGTTATAACTATGCTGTAAAGCAGTTCTCCGGGTAACTAAAGGGAAGTTATCAGCATTGCTGCTACTTAAGCCATTGAACATGTTTGGTTATATGTTTGAAGCTATAACCATGCTGCTTGTTGCATATCTATCAGTGTGTTGGGTTGTGGGTAGAATATTTCTACATTGAACGGAAGTAAATCTGCGAGGCCAGGCAGGTATGCACAAACATTTCCCATGGTCTGATGGATAAATACAACAGTCAATACAGTGTGGAGCTGAAGGAACTCAGCAGGTCAGGCAGCATGAGAGGAGCAAGAAAATCAACGTGTCAGGTCAGGACCACACTGTATTGACTCTGACTCCAACATTTGCAGTTCTTGCTGTCTTTGAGAGATGGTTAGCATCACTGGTGGTCCAGTGGTTAGGATTCGGCGCTTTCACCGCTGCGGCCTGGGTTCGATTCCCGGTCAGTGCAGCACATTTTGGGGTGGCTCAGTGGCTCAGTGGTTAGCATTGCGGCCTCACAGTGCCGGGGACCCAGGTTCGATTCCAACCTCGGGTGACTGTCTGTGTGGAGTTTGCATATTCTCCCCGTGTGTGCATGGGTTTCCTCCCGGTGCTCTGGTTTCCTCCCACAGTCCAAAGATGTGCAGGCTAGGTGGGTTGGCCATGCTGAATTGCTGGTTGTGTTCAGGGGTGTGTGAGCTGTAGGGGATGGTTCTGGGTGGGATGTTTCAAGTGGCGGTGTGAAATTGGTGAGCCGAAGGGCCTGTGTCTACACTGTGGGGAATGGAATTTAATCTCAATACAACATCTTGGCTCAAGCATTGAAATATGCCGACGCTCACAATGGCAGAGATTCAGGTACTCATCTGGTGTTCCCTTTTTGTGTAGCGAAGGAAGAACTAAACCCGGGTTACCTAATAACTCGGTTAGCCATCATGAATGAGGCAACATGACGAGAATTTTTGCAGCACTGCCCCTTGTGTCTGCGCTGGTCATAAAGCACCCACCTATTCTGATCCCATTTTGTAGAACTTAGCCCATCGCCTTCTAGGTATTCTTCATCAACATGTTGTGACACATGATGACACTTGTCTGGCAGAGGTGGAACTCAAACTCAGATTTCTGGCTCAGCGGTAGGGACGCTACCACTGAACCACAAGACCCCTTTATAGAGCTCTGATGAAGGGTCACCAGACCCAAAACATTAACACAGTTTTCTTCTTCACAAATGCTCCCAGAGCAGCTGAGCTTTTCCAGCAACTTTGTTTTTCTACCCCTTTAAAGAATTTGCATTTATTGGCGTTTTTGTCAAGCCATTCAGCCAAGCTTATGACTCCATTCTGAAGGAGGTTGGACTGAACTGGGATCCCCTGCCTCAACTGTAGGTATCATTCCGACAAAATTCCACAACCCCTACCCCTACCCAGGAGTTTTGATGGCAATGGCGTTTCAAGAGTTCATCAAAATTGTTCTTCAGTGTCTCAAGGGTTCCTGCCTGGACCACCCTTTTAGGCAGTGCGTTCCAGAAACCCACCACTTCTGGGTGAAAAGTTTTTGAACAAATCCCCTCAAAATAGCCTGCTTGTTGTATTAAAACTGTAAGCCCTGATATTGATAGACAGGGAATAAAGTTTTTCCTAACGCTTAGCCAAATCCCTCAGAACTCTTTGAATCTCAACCAGGTTCCTCCTCAGTGTCTTTGTTGCAGTGAAGATTGTCCCAGGTGAATTTAGCCCCTTTCTATAACTGAAATGTTCCTGCCCGAGCTGTATTAGTCAATTGGAATCAAAATTAACTTTTGGCAGGAAGTAAGCGTGACTTTTGAAGAACATTTCTGCAACTTGAAGCTTTCATTCGGCAGTGTAGCACAGGGTAGAGTGATAATTCTTGCTGTGTGTACTTTAATGCTCCAGACACAAAAGCTACAAGTATGAACATCAGGCTCACAGATGACACAAGAATGGGAGGTGTGGTAAATAGCAAAATGCTTTAGTCTCTAGGCACACCGTGTTCTAACTGTGGCTCAACTAATGTTATTTACGTCTGCTCTTATAGTCAGGCAAGTATCCAATATGGTGCTTTTACCACCTTATCCACAGGCCCTCCTGCCTTCAAGAATATGCTTATGCGCACAGCAAGGTCCTCGTGATTCTCTGTACATTCTAAAACTTCCATTTAACATGTCTTGTCCTGACTTATTTGTCCTCCCAAAACGCTTCGCCTGACACTTTTCAGGATAGAATTCTATTTGCCTCTTTTCAGGCCATCTAACCAGCCCATGTGTGTAATCCTGGAGACTAAGGCTTTTTGCTGTTTACCACATCGCCAATTCTTGTGGCACCTGTGAACCTGCTGTTCACACTTGTAGCTTTTGTGCCTTGAAAATTAATGTACACACAACAAGAACCATCACTTTACACTGCGGTATGCTGCTGGATGAATGCTTCAAGTTGCAAAAATGCTCTTCAAAAATCACATATACTTCCAGTCGCAAAGTCAGTTTTGGTTCCAGTTTGCCAATTCCGGTGTATCTCCTAGGCTTTTAGCTCCTTAAGCAGTCTGAGACCATTAAATTATTTCTTGGGGTCAGAAAGGTGTCCTCTGAAAAGACATTGAGTAGAATTATATTCTTGAGTTTTGGAAAGTAAGGGTTAACCTTACTGAGTCAAACGTTTGGAAATCAGGTGCGATAAATTGTTTCCATCTTCAGGCAAAATCACACAGTACTTAGAAAATTTCCAATCTCCAAATGATGAAGTTACACAAACATTGAGTTTGGTTGACAGTTCACAGATCAGGGATCAAAACTCCGAACTTGCCTGTCGTTTATAGATCTAACTTTGTATTCCACTGTGTAACTGTGTCAAAAATTGAGTCCGAAATTTTGATTCTAATTAGATTTAGTTGCATGATAAATGGTATAAATAAGGCATGGAGTAGTATGTTTGGGAAATATGACAGTGCGTTCACAATGGATGAAATAAATTCACCTCACTTTTCTAGGGTGTAGTTCAGGGAATTGTACCATACCTGGGAACTTTCTTCACGGACTTAACAAAATTGGATTCGGCTTTCCCCAATTATCGTTTCGTAAGTCTGTTTTACAAGATCTGGATTCCTTATTTGCTGATGAGCACTATTGTTACAGTTTCATTGCAAGCTGCTCATAGCAATAAAAGAAACGAATAAGTATGATTAATGATACTGATGAGAATAATGTGATGCTTTGTGTTGCAAATCAAACAATATGTAAATAAAGAAACATGCAAAAGGCTTTGCAGTTGATTGAATACAGGTTTAGTTTTTCTAAAGATTGGATAAAGTGGGCATCATTTTTATTTTGTACAGGTAAATTTGTTAGCTGGACGTCACTGCCTATTGTGCAGTTGAGCAGCTGAGAATGGCATCAGCTTGGTACTGATCCATTTGAGTGGAACAAAGGGCTCTATGTAATGGCCAAAACATAAACCTGGTGGAATGATCGATCATTTGTGTTTGACCTTTGACTATTTCCTAAAATTGAAACAAGTTTACAGAGTTTGTATTTCACTGCTGATCTGTTAAATTTCATGATCTCATAGTACCATTTGACCTTTGTATATATTGAATTAATTTTCTTTGTTCATGTCTATTTCTTACAGAATGGCTTGATCAACTTCGACAAGAGACGAAAGGTGATTGTACTGTGCAAAATGTTTGTAAATGCATGAAACGGGAAAAGCGTGCCTTTCAATATTGTTGTGCTTTTTCTGCTTGATGGGGAATGTTGGAAGAGTCTACAACTGCATCTTAAATGTGGATGATCACGAATAAATTCAATAAAGAAATCAGGAGAAGCTTTGTTGCTCGCAGCAGTCAGATTGCAGAAGCTGCTGCTACCAGGACGAGTTGAGAAGAATAGCAGAGATGGATTTGAGAGAAAGTTAGATGTCAGAAAGGGCACAAAGAGGCACATTAAGAATTTGGAGCATGGTGGGAGAAGTGTAGAGAGCAGCATGGAGCAGTTCAGCCAAATGGCCTGTTTTTGCACTGCTGTTATGATGCAAGTTACCTTTCAGCATTCACAACCAGGTCCAGGACCTGCCAGGTGTTCTGTGAATGAAGATGTTGTGAAGTTAGTCTGGGTGCAATGGAAGCTATTTCATTATCGAAGAGACTGAGTAAATAATCTCTCCATATTAGTTGGTATTTTCCGTCAGAAGAGAGGCATCGGTTACTTATGGAAGATCAGAAAGTGAGGGAGTGCAGCCGTTGGGGTCATCACTGACTGGGCATTTGATTCCATATTTCTGAATTTGGTAAGACCAACTTCTGAAATATCTCTGTTGCCATGGTTACTATTTGGGGTATCGTACAATCCCTCTCGGGTGGAAACCGGCTATTCGGCCCAACAAGTCCACACTGCCCCTCGGAAGAGCATCCCATCCAGACCCATTCCCCATGTCTAACCCACCTCACCTCAACATCCCTGGGCACTATCGACAACTTAGCATGGGAATCCACCTCCCCTGCACATCTTTGGACTGTGGGAGGAAACAGTAGCACCCAGAGGAAATCCATGCAGACGATATTTTGGTCTTGTACTGCAGCATTCAGCAGACAGCGTGAGAATATTAACATGATACAACGTTCAATTCATTGTTTATCACATGGTTTTGCTGACAAAACTGTAACTTGAGGTGCCATTTTAATCTAGCCTATGAATAGAATAGGTTGCAATCAGAAACAACTGACGCCGAATTTGCCAAGCTGGGCCCTGTGGTGTAAAATCAGCTGGGATGCAAAATAGGCATCCAACGCTGTGTGACTCCACTTAATGAGCACAGAGTGTCATCTGTCAAATAGCCCGTCATTTCTCATGGATGATGCTTCAAGTGTTTATTTCAACTGATCTGTTGAAAACTGGCATGCACTTAACAACTTAAAAGTAACGTTATCAACATTTGACTTTGAGAGTTCTGCCCCTCTTTACATGTCAAATCGTGACAAGGTTCAACCAAGAAGCCAATGTGATTGAAAGAAAATAGTCCAGTAACTTCTAGCGGCACATGGCCCGTAAATTTTATGATCCCGCAACTTTGAAAAATTAACTCAACATGTTCACCCTCTGCCTTGGTATCAATTACGATAGACCAGCCACTTGTTTTGTACTTTGCAGAATTTCTTTTGCTTGGATAAATGATCTTACATAATGTTTCTTGCCTTCAACCTAAATCAGCTTCTGGTTCTGAGGTGAATCCCTAATACTTCTTTGAAAAAAAACCATCATTGAATCATGAATTTGTGACCTGAAACCATCCTGGATAATCTGTACAGAAATTTATCCTTGAAAAGTCACATAAATGTCATTTATTTCCAAAGCAGAAATATTTTTGTGACATGATTTACCGTGTGGTTGGAATAAAGTTATTGATGCTGTTTAAAGTACCACTGAGTAGGATATAGCAGTTACACTTCTTGCAATTTTAACATTTTGTAAACAGCTTGTTATTTATTTGTGTTTGTTCAGGAATATGAAATCATTTCGTGTCTTAAATATATGCAGTTTGCTTGTCAATGTTACATCATTCGCCCAGACGAGAAGTTTCTGGACCTGTTCTTCACACAACTATACTTAGCTGAGAAGAACAAGTAAGTAACTGGTATTGTAGGAATGTGCAGATAAAATATTTTCATTTTGTCTTTAAAATCTCCCACAATTTTAACTACTGTTGAATGCTAGTGAGCCTGCCAATTTATTATCGTCTTCCTTTTCGTTGGTTTCAAAGTTGTGATCATGAATTCTGACATATGGGAATAAAGCCGGTTGCTCTATGAATCATTTCCATTGTGTTGTATCAAAATGTGTTTTATTGGCGTATAATAGCACAGATCGTACTGCCGCTAAGCCAACGGGAACAGGAAAATGCAAAGACTTGATGAGTGACCAATTTTCGCAACATGTCCAAGACCTCGTGCTTTGGGTGCATCTACAAATCCAGATGTAAACTGTTCCAGTTTTGAGATGTGTTTCTTTTTGTTCGAATTTCTTTTCAAATACACAATCTTATAACGAACACAAAATCAGTAATAAGCCGACACAATTGGTCAGCATTTTTAAGTATTTTTAAATGGTTGCCTAAAAATATCATTTCCTCATCTAGAGATGGCAACAGTGCCTTTTTTAATAATACAACCAAAAATAAGCTCCAACTAAAAAATAATGACTTTGCCATTGGTGGGCCAGAGTTGGTTAAGGATCAGATTTTAGAAAACTGAATTTGGTTTTTGTTTTGACAGAGCAGGCTTTGTAATATTTACATTAGTTGACAGCAGTTAGCTTCTTCATAAGTGGGTGGGCAGAAGTTATTATTTAAAATAATCTGTACTGCTTGGCCTGCTGTGTTCAGCGAGCTCCACACTTTGTTAGCTCCCTATTAAGCTCATGCTCAGGCTATGGATGAACATGTGTAACAAGCACCTGGCATTATCATCAATTCAAACACCGGTACAGTCAGTTTTGAGCCAACTTCAATCATGATATTTTTTGTAACAGAAAGTACAATATGTGACAGAACCTCAGTTTGCGTGCATCATAAGTTGTATTTAAAGTTCTTTTTGACCTCTGGGACGGTTTGGCTGATTTTCGGACAGATTGTCTGAAAAGAATCAGAAACAGAAAGCCTTGCTCCCGTTGCTACTGGTCAAGAGAGCTACTCTTTCATTTCACTACCTCCTACACGTGACACGTGGTGTTTTAGTCACCTGCCGTGACTGATTCATGACCACTTTTATATTGTTTGCCTGATAATGTCTGTACGTTCACATGACAGTGTGGATGAGGCCCAGACGAACTTCTGCATCACTTTAAAACCTGTTCTATTACCTTAGGCACTCAAAGTTTGATTCTCATTTTTTTCAATTCACTTTATTTCAAGCCTGGTCCTTGTTAATTTTTCTGCACCTGCTGTCGATGTTTGACAGTTTTGTTCAATTCCATGTGTTCTGCAAAAAGACTTGTTGGGTTATCTTCTTGGTGAAAAAAAAATACCCAAAGGAACTGTGCATGCTGTCATTCAAAAACACACTCCGAAATTGCTGGAAAAATTCAGCAAGTCTGCCAGCATCTGTGGAAAGAAAACAGAGTTAACTTTTGGGTCTGGTGACACTTCCTGAGACGTCTTATCATCTTGATCTGCTCTTCACACAGCAGAAAAGATCGCTGTGCCGACAGTGAGAACGTTTACAGTTAAATCTGCTGCCACTCATTAGTCAAACTAATATTCAATGTACTCCTGCCTGAAAACATGTATGTTTTGCAAGTAAAATTATCATTCATGCAATTTCATTTCCATGTCAATGATTGATTTGCTATCACTAATACGAATATTGAACAAAGGCATCTGTTTAATTTTGAATGAATTTTGTCTGAAAATGTTTATCTGCCATCCTGCAGTTCCAGTATTTCCTCTGAACGGGAGAAACCAGCAAAACCCAAAAAGAGCGTGTTTAAGCTCCTCAGCTGGTAAGTATCCCATGTTAAATACAACAGATATCTCATGACTTCCTTTAATATAGGGATGATTGGACAGACAGATAAGTACATCGGTTTCTTGACAAATGATTTTGTTTGATATGGACTCATTCTTGCTTCATGGGACTGAGATGTTTTTAGTCACTGATAAAGTTGATTAACTTGAGGCGAAGCAAGGAATAGTAGTGCTCTTCTCACCTTGTGAATGTGTCTATTGTAGACTGATTGATAGAGATTCTTTACTTTGACCGTGATTGTAGAATGTGGACCTGTGATGAGCTTGATATTGCTGTCTCATGATTCTCATTTATTATCAGAAGTTTATACACCATGGCTAAATTTCACCTCATTGAATTTGTTTATGAGCGACAATTAAACAAAAAAGCTGTTACTGTGAAATGAATTTGCATATTTGTGGTCCGATAAGATGAAAACTGGCAATGATGAACAATTTGGAATGAAAAATCAGATCTATGTTCTACTTTGTGGGTCAGCAGGCAGCAAAAATAACTTGTGCTGAAAAATTATCGGCCATACTTCTCAGACTTGAAATTCCACATGACAACTCAAATGTATTGCCATGTAGAAGTTGACATGAAAGTATATGTTTGTGTTGTCGTGCATGCATAAGGAAAGACTTCAAACTTATTTTTTTCAGTAACTTTCCTGAGCTAGAGACATTATTTTATATTTCTGTACAATAGTCAAGGACTGAGCTGATCTCAGCAAAGTCATATTCTTTTCCCCCACACACCCATGTAGAGTTTCGGAGGAATGCCCATGCCTTGTTGGTGCATTTTGCCTTGCAGTGATGTGGACTATGTCATGCAACTGTTATATCAAAACCAAGAAAGAGAAGGGAAACGCTTATTCACTTGCTGGAATATCTTCTCTTTACATGAGTGTGGATGTTCTCTGGATGTGATTTTAGCTTCCGGAGCTGAAATATGATTGTCAAAGTGGAGGCAATCAACAACGCTGCATTAGTTTGCAATCTCACATTTCAGCAGCCACCTGCTCTGCTCCCTGTATTATGTCATGCCTCATGTGCCAAGAATCAGGATTTTCAGTGTGGGAAATTTTTGTCATGCCATCTGCAGTACTCCTTTTGAGAGTTTTGGGAAATTTTCTGTGTTAAATGTGCAATCTGAATGCAAGGTTCTGAATAGGAATTCTAACTTTTGCAGTACCCATATCCTGAAGGCCACATTAAGAGTTCACTATCCTACCTTTCAAAGTATTGTGCACAGTTTTCTATCACTTATCAATGGTATTACTTTGTTTTAACTTTAATTGTGAACAAATTTCTTCTTTCAGGAAGAAAGTATGTACGCCTTAGCATGTGGCCAGGTTGGGGTAGATTTTCTACTTTGTGGGTATTCAAGTCCACACTTTCCCTTTCGTATGAACTAGGTTGATATCAGGTTGAATAACGTTGTCATAAGTCCAGATTCTTGTGCCACTTGTATATGCAAAATGTTATCTCCCATCCGTATACTCCCTAACCATTAGAAAATGGAACAATATTCAACACTAATAATGCTCACTCTTGGTATTAGTGCGTCACTATTAATTTGTCACAGCTTGAAAGTGGCATAATTCAAACTTCTGATACTCACAGCATCAACATACCTTCATTCTAGTTTAATTTGTTTGAAAGTTTATCCAGAATGTAATGACGTTTCAATATTTCTGATGTGTTCCCCTTTCCATTATGCAAACTGTTTTCAAGGAGAGGTGTTAAAGCAAACAGCACACCAACGAAAAGCTCTCAGCAGCCAACATCCCCTGAGAGTGACGATTGTGAAGAAAGCATTGCTTCAGCCAGAATTTCAGGAGATTGCAGCAACTTGGAAATGCAAAAGCACAGCACTTTGCAAAATCCACCGGAAAAGGTGAGACAAGAAGGCACTCACCACATAAAATAGGTTGTTCACGGAGACACTGGTCCGTCCCGATGCATTTACTTCTTTTTTCTTTTCTAACTTTCTTCTGTGTTTCTTCCCTCTGTTACCCTATCCTTTCGAGAGGATGCAAGAGGACTCGGTGATAGCGCCTCAACCACTGGAGCTGGATGACTGCCTGGCCAATCTACTTTACCTTTCTTTTGAGAGCTAATGGACTGTTAGCCATTTTGAGGTTTCAGCCAGACTGTAATCCTCAGTTTGAAGGCAGCTTCACGAAGCATCCTCATGATTGGCCGCTGCCAGCAATTTTCCATAGCAGATCCCACTTGCCAAAGTTGGGTTACTTGGTTTCAGAAGCAATGCAAGACAGCTATGCCATTCCCAACAAAATTCAACCTTTTGCCGTTTACTGAAGCATCTGATTCCAGTACAAATATTATTTGCTGACGAAATGAAAGCTAACTTTTTTTTTTGAGATGTGTAGATTTGCTTTGTTTTGCTTAGATATTTTATACAACTTTGAAAAATACATAAATGAAGCTATACATGTGATTTTTTAAAAAATTATCGCACGAACAATGAAAGTATTTCATCTTGAATCCTGAACATCATTTTTAATTTCTGCACAGTAAATTTTAGTGCATGGGGTATGACTGCAGCAGCTTGAAGTGCACTGTCACCAAAAGCAGTACTTTCGAGTCTGTTGGCTGTGCCTTGATCCAGCAATTGCAATAAAGGAATGCAGCTCCCTGCACGCAGACCTCTTGACTGCATGTTTTGTTTTTCTTCTATCCTTGGCCTTTTAGCTATTGATTATTGTGTTGTCTGCTGAAGACCGTTGTATCGCGGGAGATTATCAAAGTTCATGGTTGATGTTTATTGAATATGTCCAGGGGGACTTGTCTCAGGGATATTTTAGCAATTTATTCTCCCAAGAATTGGGTTAAGCATTGTTCGGTCAGGCTTGGGAGTTTTGGAGTGGTATTATTTTGTTTTAAAATACCCTCTCCCCTTTTATGGATTCTCCTGTTTAGTGTTGTGATTGCCTCTATATTAATAATAAACTAAGAGCTGCAGTGACTTGAATGATTTTGCTTCCAGTTTCTTTGGATCTATGGCTCCATGTGTTTTGCTGTTGCTATCTCTGTCTTTCTTTCTGTCTGTGGTACTGTCCCGCACACATTCTGACCCTCACAATACACTGGCCCATTCACAGTCACTCATAATGCCATAAATGTGTGCCTTAACGTTACACAGTGTACACAGTGTAGTTGGATTCAAGATTTCTGTGCATAGTTGGGTGAAACGGGCAGATAAATATTGATGTAAGAATGTTCAATTGCTGAGTGCAAACTGAGGTCCCAAAGGGTTCATCTGACAAACTTAGAATTGAAGCACCAATTTAAATGGTCAAGTGAAATGACCACAATGTTATTGTGCTTAAGGAACTAATTTGGTAATTTATCAGTGTGCTATGTGATGAACTGTTGACGTTGGCTAAACAGCTAGTAAACACATGTGGGAGTGTAATTCCTCAGAAGTGGAACAATAAATATAACTGGAAAGAAGGAACTATCTCATATGCAACAGTTTCCAAAAGTCTTCTCAAACAAAATAATTCTTCCACAGTCACTGAAATCCACGGACAGTGCTTCCACAGGAGATTCACGCAGTAGTGGTGTGACATCAAATCCACACTGTGACATCGCGAAGTCTCGGAAGCGTGCTTGCTCAGGCAGGTTTGAGAGTACAACACGCCCCCGATACAACCAACAAAATGGGGAAAGCTGCCTCATCCGTGTGGGTTTTGAGCAAGACCAAGCAAAAGAATTTAAAACTATTTTGGTAAGTACCTGGATTGTTTTCTCTCTTCGCAAGTCTAAGTATTTGTTGTTGTTTCCTGTCAGTATCGACAGAAAGGCGAGAGAATATTTTATCCAAATTATTTGTTGCCATGCAGTCATAATCATTGTCTGCTTTCCACATTGCCAAAGCCTATTTTTTTTTTTGGTCTATGGGTGTGCTTTGTCTATCATTTGGATCCGGTTTTGCGATGCACTGGCAGTGTTTAGGTTTTAGGCCTGACTGCATTTCCCTTGTATTTCTCGTGTAAATGTCAAAAGTAAGGTGCAGCACTCTGCTACCCCATTTTGGGAATGGGCTGATAACTATTGAAGTGAAAAATCGCAAATTAACCCACGCCATTAACTGTGCAAAAAATCAGCAAGGAGGGACCAGATCTTTAGTTAGCCGACCACAGGCACTTTGGCCCATCTGTCTACAAATCGAGTAATATTAGCAGAGACATTGAATAGTATTTCTTTCCTGTCTTTGACTCATGTGAAATTTAAAAGGCTGGAGCATGGAAGAAAGCACATCAAAAAAAAGGGTTGGAGAAGTGTGCAAAATAGAAGAATTGCCAAACTGACTAGTTGAGTAAAGCCTAAGGAATGTTGGCCAAATTGGAAGGCGTATAGATTGTTTGTTTGGCTTGATCATTTATTTTCCTTGAAGGGATCAGTGATAGTCTTTGATTGTGGCTCCACAGAGCTCAGTGTGATGTGTGTGAAATTGCTTCTGGCATTTAAATATGGTTTACAAACACCATCTCTATGACCTGGTAAAAAGAACATTTGTTGGGTTGTCAGAGAGTTGGAGCTGGGGCAGAACCAGCCGAAGAATTGAGGAGGAATTTAGACAAGCAAATGGCAAACGACCTATTCAAATTGAACATTTGTGAAATACAAAACAAATTGCAACAAAAATGGCAACAACGTTTCCTGCTAAAAAAGGAATATATTTTTGCCAATGAACACGGTCGTTTGAGGCCAGGCAAAGAATCATGGAACGTTATTACAAAGTGAAAAAAACTTTGGGTAATTGTGTCTGTGCTAAATTTCAGTAAGAAGTATCTGACTTGTCCTGTTCCAATGTCCTTTTTACCACTGCACTGCAAATTTTGTCTCATATAATTATTCGTTCCCCTTAAGAAGGCAATTTAATCTGCTTTGTCCACATGTTCAGATATTGTGGTTTGGTAACAGCAGAATTCGCAATTTTTTTGGCCTTTTCTCCTCACCAATGACCTCAGATTTTGTCCTTGGTACATCGTATCAGAAGGGCCAAGAAACAGTTTCCCTCATTTCCTTGATTTAGTCTGAGCAAATGACTGTTATTCATGATTCTGCACTCTCGTTCTCACTCAATTTTGTGTCTATACCGCCACTGCCCATTTCATTCCACAGGCTTCAGTTTTTGCTCGCACACTTGTGTGCTACTTTATCAAACATATTTTAGAAAACCCAGTGCATCGCCAATGAATCACTAAAATCAGTGATTAATTGTTTACAGCCTGCGCAAACGGAGTTGAAAAGACATTAGTTACTCAAAAAAGATCAATTTACGGGATATTAGTTAACATAACCTCTAATTGTGTCATAGTTGACTCTACCACTTTGAGTTGTCGAGACATACAGCGCAAAATATCCCTTCTAACCTTTCCTATTTCAGTACTTATCCAAATGTCTTTTACCTATTGTTATTCTGCCTATATCTGACACTTCCTCAGGAAGTTAATTCCACAAATTCTGTGGTAATTTTCAAATTTGTTGTTCGTTAATATATTTATTATGATCTTTGCTTTGCGTGGCTGGCAAAGTAATTTTTTTTTAGCCATGCACTACGGTGCAATTAAAGTGAAATTAAGCATGAGTCTCGTCAACCAGAAAACATTGTGGTTCTCCAGGAGAAACAGCAAATCAGCTTGTGCATTTCATCTTGCAGGTCATTGCTCAAACTTGAGCTGAGAGACGTGAGCGCCAAATATAAGATAGAATTAAACAAAAACAGACAATTTCTCCAAAAAATTGGTCTTTTCAATATCCTGCCCAACCAATATTATTCCTGTGCAATTCACAATTGATTGAATGTGAAATATTTGCACTGTCTTCAAATCACAAATTGCTAAATATCTCAAACTGTAAAGCAATTTTATGAACCATTTTATACATATAAGCACAGCGTTAGGAAATTTCAGATTTTGTGAACAACCATTGAGCCATTTTCTGTGTTGACAATAAATGTTAAAAGCAGGCAAATGGTATTGGGGTTTTGGGTGGGAGGGGATGGAAGTGGCTTATTTAAATTACTACTTTCATAACTACTTACTGACTTCAAACTGACTGTGTAGGTAAACCTGAGCACTGGAATCTGTTGCTATTCACATTGCAGCATTTACTGATCACAGTCTATGGGTTATGGAGCATCGAAGGCATGTTTTACAATAACGGCCCTACCAGTCTTCATTTTCTTCACGTAACTTTTACAGCTTTCAGTGTAATGTCCCAATTGGTCTTCTGAGTGAAAACAGCTATGTTTTTCAACCATTTGGAAATTGAGCTTTGACAAATTTCATTTGTTTGTGTGTGTGTGTCGAATGCATGAATGAAAAGTGAATATTGTTTTATTTAGGTGACTAACCAAGACCGGGTATCGGACATCTTCACGAAAGCAATGGCCGTGCTCGGATTTGAAACCGACTGTCCTCAGGATTATGATCTTGCGCAGATCATTGAATCAAAGAAAGGTGAGCAGTGGAATTTGCATCAATTTAGTCTAAATCTATTTCTGAATATCATAACAGCTGCAAAGGGATTGATATTTCCCACTGATTTCACCAAAATGCTGAAGATATTTCAATTTGTATAATTGAACACATCCAACTATGTTCAGCAGGATTCATCTCTGATGAATGTAAAGCCAGTAAACAGCTAATATTTGCACCTAATAGAATTATTTGGTGTCCCGAATTTCATCTGATTGCCCTAAAGCCAAAAAAATCTCCAAGAACTGCAAATACTGGAGAGCAGAAGTGCAGGAAAAACACAGCAGGTGTGGCAGCACTTGTAGAGAGAAATCAGAGTGAATGTTTTGGGTCCAGCAGCCCTTCTTCAGAACCACTTCACATAGAACATAGAACAGTACAGCACAGTACAGGCCTTGTGGCCCACCATGTTGTGCCGAGCTATTATCCCACTAGGATCAATCTATCCTGCACGCTGTACTTTTTACTATCCTCTACGGGCCTACCCAAGGGCCGCTTCAAAGTCTCGAAAGTATCTCACTCCACTATCCCTGCCAACAGCGCATTCCACATGCCCACCACTCTTAAAGCCGTATTGAGTGAAGGTTACACATCTGGAGTTGGTTGTGGCAATGATCCCAGAATTATTCACATTGATATAACATTGTTCTGCTTTGTTCAGTCTTGTTCTAACTGGTTATTCCAAAAGAAATGCTTCCTGTTGCTAAACTTAATCTTTTTCCCCTCCTTTTGCCCCATGGCTGAGAGACAAGAAATACGGGTGCGGTCACTGCAGCCAAATTGCTAATCTGCAGCATGCCTCCCCTCACCATTTCCTGGTGAAAAGTAGAAAAGAGGACTCAGAGGTTTCATTCTGCTGTGGTTTAAAACATGCGATCCAGACTCTGTTCAACAGGATGTCTTATTAGGATAAAGAGTCCCAATGCATCTGCAGCATGCAATTCCTGTCAATTTTCTGAGAAAAAAAAAAATCAATCCACTGGCTGCAAGAGTCACTGACAAAGCTGGCTTTTATTGTGCATCTATCATTGCCCTCAGAAAATGGTCATACGCTGGATTACTGACTTGTGTTGGTTTTCGGTGTCCCCAGTGGTGTTAGCTTGAAGATTCCGATTCAATGCTGAAGGAAATGATTGCTTTTCTCAGTGTTTTTGCATTGATCACACTGCAACTTTCTGTGTTTGATGGTGTACAATCAATATTATGAAAGCATATGTGAATAATAATGTGCTTTTCCTCTGTTTTTTTCAGTGCTCGTACTTCCGCAAAATGCAAATGTGTATTATGCAATGAATAAAACCGTAAATTATAATTTCATCCTGAGGAATCGGTACACATATAGGCCTCCGAGCATGACAATACCAGGTTTCACCAGAAGAAGATCTTCGTGTTTCTGGAAGTTTTAGCTGTAAGGAACACACAGTTTCATATTGTCTCAATTGTATCTAAAACCTCTTGTTTAATGTTCAAAACCCTGCTATATCTGAATAAATGACCTTGACAGTATTCTCCTTCAAATTATAGGGCAATTTGGAAAACAGTGATTGCCTTCAGACAACCTGGACGACATGAACTTTGGATTTTCGAGTAAAGTGCTTCTCTCTGCCTTTTATAACATCTCGCACAACAGCTAATTTTGGTTAAAGGCTGGATAATTGAATCCTGTGACCTGTCTTCCATAAACATGACAAACATGTTTTGATTGGTTGGTTTTGAAAAAGCAATCTGTGAGTGAGAGCCAGTATGAGACTATGTGTGAGTGAGAATGAGAGTTTGTGTATGAATGAGACTGAGAGGTTGTGTGTGAGCGAGACTGTGAGTTTGTGTGAGTGAGAATGTGTGAGTGTTTGGGTGAGTGACATTGTGTGAAGTCAGAGTCAGATTGTGACTGAGACTGAGTGTGTGAGTGAGACTGTGAAAATGGGAGTATCAGAGTAGGCTGTGAGTGAGACTGCGAGTGAGAGAGTGAGACTGTGTGAGAGAGACGTGGAGTTTGTAGTTGAGTGAGATATGTGTTTGTCTGAGTGAGACTGTGTAAGTGTGTGTCTGAGAGTGAGACTGTGTGAAGTCAGTGAGATGAAGATGAAGCCATGTGTGTGAGTGAGTGGGAGTGAGACTGTGTGTGAGTGAGACTGAGAGTGAGACTGTGAGAGTGTGACTCAGACCATGAGTGTGAGCGAGATTGTGTCAAGTCAGTGAGAGAGTGAGTGAGATTGTGTGAGTGTGAGTGCGTGTGACTGTGTGCAGTCAGAGTGAGACTGTGTGAGTGTGTGTGGGTGTTTGTGTGTGTGTGTGAGAGAGAGTCAGAGTGAGATCGTGTGTGAGAGACTAGGAATTTGTATGTGACTGAACGTGCATTTGTGTGAGTGAGACTGTGTGAGTCTATATGTGAGAGTGAGATTGTGTGAACTCAGAGTGAGTCAGTACAGTGTGGAGCTGAACGAAGCTCACAGGTCAGGCAACATAAGTGGACAGGAGAGTCGATCCTTCCTCACGACTAGGGAGGGAGAAGGGAGCCGGGAAATAAAGAGGGAGAGGAGGGGTGTGGCTGGGGAAAGTCAGGTGCGATGGTGATAGGTGAGTGCAGCTAGGGGTAGTGGGGACTGGTCAGTGGGAAGGGCAGAGCAATAGGTGAGAGAGAAGATGGACAAGTTGTGTCAGGTCAAGGAGGCAGGCATGAGATGGTGGGTTGGACATGGCATGAGGCAGGGTGGTGGAGAGATTTTAAAACTGGTGATTTCCATGCTGAGGCCACAAAGCTGTAGGCTCCTGATGTGGAATATGAGGTGCTGCTCCTCTAGTTTGCGAGTGGCATCATTGTGACATCGGAGGAGGCCCAGGATGGAGATGTCATTCAGGGAGTGGGAGGTGGAGTTAAAATGCTTTGAAACCAGGAGCTGTTGCATTTGTTATGAACAGAGGTCCGGTGCTCCATGAATTGGTCTCCGAGTCTGCACTTGGTTTCACTGATGTTGAGGTCGCCATGTTGGGAACAATGGATACAGTAGGCCAGGTTGTAGGATGTACAGGTGAACCCCAATTGGACATGGAAAATTTGCCTTGGATGGCCGTGAAGGGGGAGTCGTAGGGTCAGTGTCGCACTTCCTGCAGTTGCAGAGGAATAGGCTGCGGGTGGTGGGGTTAGAACATAGAACACTATAGTACAGTACAGGCCGTTTAGCCCTCGATGTTGCGCCGACCTGTGAAACAAAACTGAAGCCCATCTAATCGACACTATTCCACTATTATCTCTATGTTTATCCAACAACCATTTAAATGCCCTTAAACTTGGCAAGGCTAGTACTGTTGCAGGCAGGGCATTTCACGCCCTTCCTACTCTGAGTAAAGAATCTACCTCTGATATCTGTCCTCTATCTGTCACCCCTCAATTTAAAGCAATGCCCCCTTGTGCTAGCTATCTCCATCCGAGGAAAAAGGCTCTCACCGTCCACCGTATCTAATCCTTTAATTGTCTTGTATGTCTCTATGAGGTCACATCTTAAACTTCTTCACTCCAACAAAAAACAGCCTCAAGTCCCTCAGCCTTTCCTCATAAAGACCTTCGCTCCTACACCAGTCAACATCCTGGTAAATCTCCTCTGCACCTGTTCTAATGCTTCCACATCCTTCCTAATAATGCGGCGACCAGAACTGTGTGCAATAGTCCAAGTGTGGTCACACCGGAGATTTGTGCAGCTGCAACATGACCTCATGGCTCCGAAACTCAATCCCTCTACCAATAAAACCTATGGCGCCGTATGCCTTCTTAACCAACCTATCAACCTGGGTGGCAACCTTCAGGGATCTATGTCCATGGACACCGAGATCTCTCTGCTCATCCACACTACCAAGACTCTTACCATTAGCCCACTACTCGGTATTCCTGTTACTCCTTCCAAAGTGAATCACCTCACAGATTTCTGCATTCAACTCCATTTGCCAACTCTCAGCCCAGCTCTGCAGCCTATCTATGTCCCTCTGTAACCTGCAACATCCTTTCGCATGATCCACAACTCCACCGACTTTTGTCTCATCTGCAAATTTACGAACCCATCCCTCATCCAGGTCATTTATAAAAAAAGACGAACAACAGTGCCCCCAAAATGGGAAGTGTGGAGCGGATGAGGGTGTCACAGAGTGTGCGATCGCTATGAAAGGCAGACAATGGTGGGGGGATAAATATCTCTTTGCTGTTGGGGCCAGATCGCACATGGCGGTCGTGGCGGAGACTGATACGCTGCATGTGGAGGTTGGTGGATTGGTCTGTGAAGACCAGGGGTCTCTGTCCTTATTATTATTGAGGGGAGGTGGTTTGAGGAGAGTAATGCAAGAGATGCAGGTGAAGGAGTTTTCAATCAATGGAGTGGTGTAGTTGTGATTCTTGGCATTGGACCAAGCCCTGGATGCATATGTCACCCAGGAAGTGGGAGTGAGAAGTGGTTGGCAACTGGAAGGTGTTTGTTGTTTGTCGTGTACAGAGCACAGATGTTCCTTGAATCAGTCCCCGAGACAGCACTTGGTCTCACCATTGCAGTGGAGGTAAGATCGGGAGCAGTGGAGACGGTAGACCACGTTGAAGGATATACAAGTGAATCCCAGTCAGATTTGGAAAGTTTGCCTTTGGCCTTGGATGGAGGTGAGTCGGGGTAGTGTACGGGCAGGTGTAGCACCTCCTGTGTTTGCGTGGAAAGATGCCAGGGCTCAGTGGTGGTGTAAATGGACAGTGTGGAGCAGATGACGGAGTCGTGGGCCGAGCAGAAAGGCAAAAAGGGGTGGGGAGTGAATTATCTCTTTGGTGGTGGGATCGAATTGTAGCTGTCAGAAGTGGTGGAGAATGGTACACTGGGTGCGGAGTTTGGAGTGGTGGTATGTGAGAAGCAGGGGCACTCTGTCCTTATTTTTATTGCGGCGAGGTATTTTGAGGGCAGAATTATGGGAAATACAAGATCTGTGGTTGAAGGCATGTTGGATCAACAGAGTGGGAATGTACATTTGTTGAAGTATGTTTCCTACTTCAAGGACTGCAACAACCTGCCTCTGTTGGTTCAAAACACCTTAAACTGCATCTGTTGCATTTTCCACACTTCTGTCCTCAAACCTGTCACCCCAGCTAAAATAAAGAAATAATCCCCCTGGTCCTCACATGCCACCCCACCAACCTTCACATCCAGCATATCATTCTCTGCGACTTCCACCACAGTGATGCCACACACAAACTGGAGGAACAACACCTCATATTCCAGCTCACAAGCCCAGAGCCCAATGGCCTGAACACCGAAGTCACCAGTCTCAAACCTCCCCAACCCTGGCCTCATCCCATGTCCAATCCTCCCTCTCATCCCCACCTCCTTCACCTGACACAACCTGTCCATTTGCTCTCCCACCTATCTGCACCACCCTTCCCATTGACCAATCCCCACTACCCCTACCTGCATCCACCTACCACCATCCCACCTACCTTCCTCCAACCCCACCCCTACTCCCTCTATTTCCCAGCTCCCTTCCACCTCCCCAGTCCTGATGAAGGGTCCCAACCCAAAACGTTGGCTCTCTTGCTCCTCTGTTACAGCCTGATCTGCTGTGTTCCTCCAGCTGCATACTGTGTAATCTCTGACCGCAGCACCTGAGTGAGATTGTGTGAGTGAGACCGTGTGTGTGAGTGAGAACGTGAGTGTGAGTGAGAATGTGTGTGAGTGAAGGTCACAGAGAGCTTGTGTGTGAATGAAACTGTGAGGTTGTGTGTGCGTGTGTGTATCTGTGTGTCTGTGTCTGTGTGTGTCAGACTAAGACTGGACGAGACTGTGCTTGTGAAATTGTGGGATGTCAGAGTGAGTCCATGTGTGTGAATAAGTCCATTTGTGTGAGTGAAACTGAGTGAGTGTGAGTGTGGCTTTGTGAAATATGAGTGTGACTGACTGAGAGTGTGTGTGAGAGAGCGAGAGAGAAATTGTGTGAGTGAGACTGCGGATAAGTGAGACTGAGAGAGAGGCTAAATGGAAGTGTGAGTCTGTGAGAGATTGTCTGGATGTGACTCTGTGTGAGAGAGTCTGTGTGTATAACTGTGAGACTGTGAATGAAACAGTGAGAGAGATTCTGTGAGAGGATACACATTTCTAAAGTTCAAGCCATTTTGGGGGAAACAAACAAACTCATTGACCATTTATCCAAACCATTGGTGCAGTGATGAGCACTTAGCTGAAATGTGTGTCTCGGTCTTCAGTGTCTTCAGCGCACAAATCTTTGTTTGTTGAGTCGTTTTAAATATTCTGGATTTTTAAAAAAACCATTGTTTTTTTTAACAAAGGAAACCACAAGAATTAATAGATTGTTCACTATTGCCAGTGCTATTACATATGTTTCAGATTCAAATTTCATGTTATTTAATGTTCAGATTTGTAATAAATTTATTTTGAATTGTTATATTGTGAGATGTGTGTGTGTGTGTGTGTAAAAGGGGCTGTAAGTTATTTAAAGGATGCACAGGGGACCAGACTAGCAGGTAACTTTAGGCCAAACATTTAATGTTTAAAAAGTATGGGGATCAATCATTAAGGAAATAATAACAGTGCATTTGGAAGATAGTACTCTAATTAAACAGAGTCATCACGGCTCCATGAAAGAGAAATCATCTCTGACTCTTATTTTTTTAAAGATTGCTCAACCAGAGCAATTAGGGAGGAGCCAGGACATGTGTTGTATTTGGACTTTGAATCAGCGTTCAACAAGGTACCTCACAAAAGGTGAAGTCTTCAGATAAAAGCCCATGGTGTTGGAGGTGACTTGTTAACAGGGATGGAGAATTGGCTAACAGCTAAGAAATAGTGAGCAGTGATTGGAGGTTCGTTTTCAACTTGGTGACCTGTGGCCAGTGGATTTTTACAGGGATCGGTGCTGGGACCACAATTGTTCCAACATACATAAATCACTTAGAGCAAGGAAATATAATGACCGGGGCAGAATTTGCAGAAAAAAATAAAAATAAGTGAAAGGGCTGGTTGCGAGAGGGACACAAAGAGTTCACAAAGAGATATTGACATCTGAGCAGACAAAAAGCCATTGGAATTTAATGTGAGAAAATACAATGTTGTTAATTTTGGAAGGACAAACAAAAGAGCTGTTGTATTCAAATGGTGAAGAGCAGCAGAAATGTGCAACAAAGGCGATTGAGGTACTTGTGCACAAAAAACAAGAAGGTAGCACACAGATGCAGCAGGTATCCACAAAGACTTGTTGGCCCTTATTTCAAGGAGGTTGGGGTGTCAGAGTAGGGAGATCTTACAGCAACTGTACTAAGTGCTGGTGAGACCATATTTTCACAATGTCAGCAGTTTTTGTCCCCTTATTTAAAAGATATCATTTTACGGGAGGCAGCACAAAGAAGATTCACTCGATGACCTCCAGTGTGGTGGGATTACCTTCTGAGCAAAGGCTGAGTGGGTTGGGATATATAGAAGGATGTGATCTTGTTGAATCGTACAGAATGCTTCAGAGGCTTGACAGGCTAAATGTTGAAAGGATGTTTCCTTCACGGGAGAGTCTCGGAGCATAGAGTATAGTCTCCAAATAAAGGGTGCCATTTTCGAACTGAATCTTAGAATTAGTTTTATTGTCACATGTACTCAAATGTCACATCTTGGGCCAACTTATGTATAGAGGTAGCCAGGTTAAGATTCTTAAGTACAAATTGTTGGTCAGGAAAATATTTACAAAAATGAAACTGAAGATCATCGGAATGAATTCGAATAATAAATAAAGAAATAAATAAGGATTATAGATCATAGGAATCAATTGGAAAAATAGAGAAAATGTTCACCATGATAGATCAGAGAAACACATTCTAAAGTACAAACAAAAAGTTCAGAATGTCAGTTTTTGTAACTCAGTTCATTCTGGCACCTAACCTCCAGTCTGATCCTCAACTCCCAACCGTGGCAGGCTACACTTTGAATCTCTCGAGGACACTGCTTTGGAATCACCTCAAGGCCAGAAGACCATGCTGAGAGCACGTCAGCTGAGAGATAACTTCACTAGGCCTGCACTGAAGCCGGGCATTCTGGACATCACCAAGAAGAAAGAAGCAAAAAAAAAGGAGGAAGCAAGAGGAAAGAAATGGACAGAGTGGACGGATCCTACTCCTCAGGCTAAAACTGACGTGAGGAGGAATGTATTCTGATGTTTAAGGGTCTCTGGTACTCATGGAGTCATAGAGCTGTACAGCACAGAAACAGACCCTTTGGTCCAATTGTCCACGCTGGCCAAACACCCTAAACTGATCTGGTCCAATTTGTCAGCATTTGGCCCATGTCCCTCTGAACCCTTTCTATTTGTATCCCCATCCAAATTCCTTTTAAATGTTATTGTACCTACTTCCACCACTTCCTTTGACAGCTTGGTCGATACATGCACCACCTTCTCTGTGAAAACATTGCCCCTGAGGTCCCTTTCAAAACCTTCTCCTCTCCCCGTCAACCTATGCACTCTCGTATTCAACTGCCCTACCCTGGGCAAAAAGACATTGGCTATTGACCCTACCAATGCTGAACATTTTTTTAAACCTCTCCACTCAGTCTTTGACAATCCATGGAAAATAGCCCCAGCCTCTCCCTGTGGCTCAAACCCCCAAACCTGGCAACATCCTTGTGAAACCGTTCTGAATCCTCTCAACTTTCACAACATCTTTCATATAGCAGGGAGACTAGAACTGAATACAGTATTCCAAGAGTGGCTGAACTAAGGCCCCGTACAGCCATAACATGACCTCACAACTCCTAGGCTCAATGCAATGAGCAATAAATGCAAGCATACTGAACACCGTCTTCACTATCCTATCGACCTGCCACTCCACTTTCAAAGAATTCTGCACCTGCACCCCAACGTCTCTTTATTCTGCAACACTCCCCAGGACCTTCCCGTTAAGTCCGGTGCTGATTCGACTTTTCAAAATGCAGCACCTCTCCTTTATTTAAAATAAACTCCATTTTCCACTCCTTGGCCCACTGGCCCATCTGATCAATGTCCTGTTATACTCGAAGGTAACATTTTTTGCTGCCCACTACATCTCCAATTTTGGTGTCATCTACGTATCTACTAGCCATATCTCTTATGTTCACACCCAAATCATTTACATAAATGATAAAAAGCACTGGAGCCAGCACCAAAACCTTGCAGTGCACCGCTGGTCACAGGCCTTCAGTCCAGAAAGGAACACCCCACCATCAACCTGTCTCCTACTTTTGAGCCAATTTTGTACCTAAATTGCTGGTTGTCCCTGTATTCCACGGAATCTAACCTTTTTTCACAGTCTACCCATGCAGCACATTGTCGAAAGCCTGAGTGAAGTTCATATAAACAACATCCATTACTCTGCCTTCAACAGCCTTCTTCCTGAGGTCTTAAAGAATATCTTGAACAACTTAGGAGAGACAATTTCTCACACACACAGCCACGCTCACCAGTTGCCTTTCCAAATGCATGTAAATCCTATCCCTCAGGATCCCCTCCAATAACTTATCTGCCACTGGAGTCAGGCCCACTGGTCTATAGTTCCTTGGCTTTTTCTTACCACATTTCTCAAAAAATGGCATCGCGTTAGTCAACCTCCAGTCCCCTGGCACCTCACACATGGCTTTCAATGATGCCAATGCCTCAGCAAAGGGCCCACTAATTGCTGCCCTCCCTCTGGGATGCACCTGCTCAGTTCCCAGGGACTCATCCACTTTTATTCATTTTAAAACCTCCTGCACCTCCTCTGTAATATGAACTGTTATCAGGACATCACTATTTATTTCCCCAAGTTCCCGAGCTTCCATGTCCTTCTCCACAGTAAATACTGATGTGAAATATTCATTTCGAATCTTACCCGTCACCTGCGGTTTCACACACAATTGGCCATTTGGATATTTACAGCACCTTATTCTCTCCCTCGTTACTCTTTTGCCCTTAATGTCGTTGTAGAATCTCTTTGGGTTGTCCTGAACTTTACTTGCCAAAGCTATTCCATCTCCCTATTTTGCACTCCTGGCTTCCCTCTGAAATACACACTGACTGCCCTTCTGCTTCTCCAGGGATTCACTCAATCCCAACTGTCTCAACGTGACGTATACCTCGTGTTTCTTAACCAGACCTTTAATTTCGCTTTGTGGACTCCTCTACAATGGGGAAACCAAGCGGAGGCATGGACACAGCTTTGTGGATCACCTGCACTCCATTTGGGACAAACAACTGCACCACCCAGTCGCGAACCACTTCAAGTCCCCCTACCACTCCTTGGCCAACATGTCCATCCTGGGCCTCCTCCATTGCCACAATGATGCCACCCGAAGGTTGCAGGAGCAGCAACTCATATTTCATTTGGGAAACCTGCAGCTCAGTGATAATAAAGTGGACTTCACAAGCTTCAAAACTTCCCCACTCCCAACCGCCTCCCAAAACCGGTCCAGTTTGTCCTTGCCTCACTAACCTGTCCCTCCATTCTCCCACCTATCCATTCCTCGCACCTCAATCCTCACCACCACCTCCTACCTCCCAGCCACATCCCCGCCTCCTTGACCTGTCTGTCTTCCCTGGACTGACTGACCCTCACCCTCACTCCCCACCTGCACTCACATTTACTGGCTCCATCCCCACCTCTTTGACCTGCCCATCTCCTCTCCATCTATCTGCTCCCCTATCCTTCCGCCTCCCCATCTCTCTATTTTTTTTCAGAATCTCTTTCACCTGCCTCATTCTGAAGATGGGTCCAGACACAAAACATCAGCTTCCCTGCTCCTCTGATGCTTCTTGGCCTGCCGTGTTCATCCAGCTCAACACCTTGTATTCTCTTCAATTTCTCTCGCCATTCAGCATACCCGGCAACGAACAGCCTGATCCTTCACATGAACCTGAACAAACTGTCTCTTGACTCCAATTATCCTCTTTTTGAAAGGAATCCTGCATCCCAATCTTTACCTACAAATAGCCTCTCCCAATCAAGTTTTGAAAATAAAAACCCCGAAGAGACTGCGGATGCTCCAAATCAGTAACTTGGGAGTCAGGGAGAGAGTGGTCCCTGGGGAAAGCCCTTTTCACAATGCCCTCGACTGTGTCTCCCACATTTCCCACAACTGATCCCTCACACCCTCTCCCCGCAAGAGTAACCAACACAGAATCATGCTCATCCTCACATACCACTCCATTGAATCCAACGCATCAGCCTCCGACGCTTCCACAATCTGAAATCCGATCCCACCACCAAAGTCAGTTTCCCTCCTCCCGTTATCTGCTTTCCAGAGCGACCACTCTCTCCACGACTCCCTTATCCACTCCACACTCCCCTCCAGCCCCACCTCACTTGGCACTTTTCCCTGCAACCGCAGCAAGTACTACACCTGCCCCTCCACATCCCCCTCACCCCAATCCCAGGCCCCAAGAAGGCTTTGGTCATCTGCACATCTGCTAATGCAGTATACTGCATCCGCTGTTCCCATTGTGGCCCCTTCTACATCGGGGAAAACAAGCAGAGGCTTGGGGACCACTTTGCAGAACGCCTACGCTCGGTTCACATGAATCAACTGCATGTCCAAGTCGCGAACCACTTCAACTTCCCTTCCCCATTCCGCAGATAACCCTGGCCCTCCTGCAGTGCCACAACTATGCCAACCGAAGGTTGCAGGAACAGCCACTCATATTCTGCTTGGGAACTCTGCAGCCCAATGGTATCAATGAGGATTTCACAAGCTTCAAAATCTCCCCTCCCGACACCGCATCCCAAAGCCAGCCCAACCTGTCCCCGCCTCCCTAACCTGTCCTTTCTCCCACCTATTCTCTCTTCCCACCTCAAGTCCCACTGTCGTCTCCTACCTCCTAAACTCATCCTGCTCCCTTCATCTGTCCATCGTCCCTGGACTGACTTATCTCCTCCCTACCTTCCCACCTACACTCACCTTCATAGGCTTCATCCCTGCCTCTTTGACCATTCTGTCTCCTCTCCATCCATCCTCTCTTCTATCCACCTTCTATCAATCTCCTTCTCTCTCCCTATTTATTTCACATCCCCTTCCCCTCCTCCATTTCTGAGGAATGGTCTAGGCCCAAAACGTCAGCCTTCCCGCTCCTCTGATGCTACTTGGCCGGCTTTGTTCATCCAGCTCTCCACCTTGTTATCTCAGATTTTCCAGCATCTGCAGTTCCTACTATCTCGGAAACAATTTGAACTCCCAGATTTCTGGGTTGCGTGCCATTTTAACTTTCACGCTCACATTTCTGTCCTGTGCTGATTGCAGTCTTTCAACAAAGGGCAGCCCAAGCTCATGGAACAATACTTCATTTTCCCTTTCGGCATTGCACAGCCTCAAGGACTCAATATTGAAGATAATTACATGAGAAACTTGCTGTATGATGACTGTTCTCCATTCTTCTTACAGCCGCTCTCTCCCCATGCGCCACAACAGCCTTGTCTCAATTGTTTTGCTATCACTGGAGATCACCTATTCGCTCCCTTTCACACATTGATTTCTACCCAATTTTCAGCTCTTTTTGTCTTTCGCCACGACGGAAAGCATATTTACCTTTTGCACTGGGCCTGCACACCATCTAATTTTCCCGTTTGTCTCGTTTGCCTCTGTTCATTGCATAAAAGAAGACTTTTTACAACCTCTTTCAGTTCAGAAGAAGAGTCATATTGAACCTGAATCGTTCACTCTTTTTTCATTCTCCACAGATGCTGCCAGATTTGCAGAATATTTCAAATTCTCTGTGTTTGTTTCAGATTTCCACGCCCATGAAAATAGAACAAAGAACTACAGATGCTGGAGATCTGACAAAAAAATAAAACTGGAGAAACTCAGGAAAACTGCCTGCATCTGGAAGGAGAAAGCAGAGTTAATCTTTTCGAGCCCAGTGACTCAAAACTCCGGCTGTGATGAGTCACCAGTCCGAAAAGCTAATTCTGTCTTCTTTCCTTAGATGCTGCCCGATCTGCTAAGTTTCTCCAGTAATTTCTGATTTTGTTTCTGGCTCCACGGTTTGGCTCTGTTTGAACACTTAAGTTGAAGGATATCGTTTATAAGATATTCTACCTTCCCATTACTCCATCAGTTTGTCCTGAATTAAACTTTTGGTAAATCCTATGCAACTACCACGAGATCTGCAGAGATTTCCAACATATAATTGAAAAGATAACCTCGCCCTTGAACTGTAAGACATGACATGCATTCTGGCTAAGAAGAAATTTGAAAGTCTCTCCTTCCAAATCTTAACAAGGTTGAAGGAGAATTGAAACGTACTTGGTTCAAAAGTGCCGACGCCAATGACTGTGTGGGTAAACATCTCCATATGACGAAATACCTCCACAGAGGCCAGTATCCCATCAACAGTCACCCCTTATTTACACATGGAAAGCCTTTGACACTGAGCCAGCTCTCAGTGTGAACAGGACATATGACACTCCTGTTCTGATCTGTAAGCCATGGCTTCCTGATTGAAACAAGTTAAGAGTCCCAATCAGGGAACTTGTACTCTGAGTTTCACCTGGCTCACATAGTTCCAGTCTCCAGATCCTTCTCTCTCTGTGTACAAGGGCATAGGCTGATTTTTTTTGTAGCTCTTCCTGGGGCATTTTCGCACTGGGTCAGGTTCCTCTAACTTTGCCTCTGATATGGGAGGTGTGTAACACACAGTAGATTGCCTGTTGCGCCTGGAGTGTCTCAGAAGAAATTAATTCTCCGCTTCAGACAGCAAAATCGGAGATATTCACTGTATTCTTCTAAGATCCTGAGGTATCTTCAACACTTGACAGGGAAGGGCAACCCACAAATTCCGGAACAGTGGGAAAAGCAGTCCAGAAACCGGGCACGTTTTGCTCCCGCACAGCTTGTGAGTTTGCCACTCTCATATGGTTCACTTGCATGTTCAGTATAGTCACACAATATAATGTCAGAACATTATGTTTCAGTGGAGTGAATATGCATCGACAGTGTCCCTTACCCTTGTGGGGCCATTCCCATGGTTCCGACATCAAACTTTGTCGCCTGAAGTAAACCGTCTCTCTCGCTCAGCAGAGTCTTGTGTATATAATGCATCGTTAACATCATCATTTTGGAAACCTCTGGATGACCCTGGTAGAGCTCAGCCAGTAACTGGCGGTGACCTTACTCAGGACAATCATACTTGCTCCCTATAATAATGTGAAACCCTCTGTTGTGATCTGGTCTCTCTGTGTCCAAAAAGGTTCCTGTTCTGGTTGTGATAGCCCTTTGTTTTCCCCCATCACCATCAGCTGTTTCAATTTTTCCAGGACCAGATCTTTCTGCGTCCAAAGCCTGATATTGTTACCTGTGACTTGAAGTGTGCCCAGAAAATTTAAAAACATTATGGATTCTTCCAGCTCCTATTGCCGGCGGATCTGCCAGTGGGATGCAGCTCAATGCATTTGCTACTTGGCTTCCCAGATGGTGTTCCAACTTTTAATTACATGCACTTCGTATTAGAGCCCACTGCTGAATTTAGCCTGAAGCTATGGGTGGCACTGCCTGCTACTTTTTAAGTAGATCCAGCAGAGATTTGTGGCCCATTATTATGACAAGTTTACATCCATAAAGGTATTGATGTAACTTCCTGGCTCTAAATATGACCACTGAACTTCTGTTCTCCAGCCGGGTGCATTTACACTTCACATCCACCAAAGTCCCAGATGCATACACTATTCGCTGTTCTTCTCCATTGGGCTGACTATGAGCTAATACTATCCTGATGCTGTATGGGCAGGAATCACTTGTTAATACCAGGTCTTGCTTGGTATCATCATGGACCAATGCCCTCGAGGATGATAACTGTTTCCTTATTTCCCTGAAAGTTTCCATTTATAACATCCCTATCAATCATAATGCACTTTTCAACACATCAGAACTTTTTTTTGTGCAGTTTAAAATGTTGTTTCCTTTTGTGTCAATATTCTTGCAGCTATCCTGATGAATGAAAGGCATAATACTTGAAAATGCATGACCTGTTTTACAGATATACCCAAGTTGTGTATTTCCAAACAACTGGTTGAATATCGCAAGTCTTTGGTAATGGAGGATCCAACATGTTGCTGATATGATTAAAATGGAACCTAATTTTAGAGCTTGGAATGGTTTAAGCCCCTGACAAGCCCATTCTGTTCACGCAGATCCACATTGAATATTGTATCAGTCCAGCTGTTGTATGTTAACATTGGAAAGTTGATCACTTCTATTACGGCTAATGAATAAATTGCTTAAACATTGGACCACGCATTCTATTGCATTCACAGAATTATGATACTTTGTAAAATCAGGAGATGCGCACAGTGCAAATAGAAGTCCCATTTGCTGCTGCCTGGACCAGACTGGGAACCTTAAATTTGTGCTTTTTGAGAAATGAGAGACCTTTACTGGCTCACTGTTATCTAATGTTTTGGTTTTCAACTTGTGTCTACCTTCAAATTCTTCATGGCCTTGAACCATGCTCTGTCTTGTAACCTCCATATACGCACTTTGTTCTTTGGTTCCCTGATTGCTGTATGTCTTCCTTCCCTCCACGTTTATGACAGATTCCCTATGAATTGGCTGTACTTTTTTGATAAATTTCCTCAGGTGCCCTCTGGCACACATTCTGTCTCTTTGTAAGCCTGTTTCAAAGCTCTGTTTCACACTCTGTGGTGATCATTCCGAACTTGTCTCGTACATGACAGCAATTTTCTCCTATTTGTCATTCGGTACATCCTTCTCCTGTTAATGGGCCTCATAAATTGAATATTTAATGTTCACTTCGGCAGATTTAACTGATGTTAAGTGTAATGTATCTGCCAAACCTTGAGTAAAACTTCAGCTGGAAACACCTTCAAACCATGTGCACCTCTGACACCAAACGTTGCTAGTCCTCAGGAACTTTTCAAATGCACGGAACCATTCCATTCAGGTGCCCAATATCGAGTCTGTTCCAACCAACACTGCCATTTAGTCAGCAATGGGTAGGCCGCCCCTTGTGCCGAAGACCACATCCTGATTTTGAGAGGCATGCCTGAAGACTCAGGATGTCAATCCTAAACAAGTACTGTATGGCTCACAGCAGGCTGTCCCATCTGCATCCTGGAATAGTCTTCTGTCCACAGTGGCAATCATTACTGGAACTGGAAACAAAAGCAAGTGTTGCCAGGGCCAGGTTGGCAGGTCCTACCGAGGCCACTAATGAGTCACTAAGTTCCCCAATTGGCACATGGACAGTGGGCTAATCCAGTTACCTCACAGGCTATTTTGTGAATACTGTTGTTTCAGTACTATCAAGCAAATATTGAAGACTGGCCTTCTGCTCAAATCATTTAAATAGGTGCTGCACACTTGAGAATTTTTGCAAAAAATTTTATAGTTCTTCCAGATGATGTTCATATCCATTGTGTCTACATAGGATTACACAGAATTTACGTTTGACACAAGCTGTTTAACATCTTTGGATTGAGTATTTGGAGAGGTGCAGTAATCCACATGGTAACTATAACAGCTTAGCGTAGAATGACAGATTGAAGAAAATCATTACAAACACAGAGGACTAATTAATAGGCTCTGTTAATTGTCAGGTCAAAACAGGTAGTTAATGATCTCATGAATCATATGGTGAGAGTATTCTTCGCACAGTTCTTATTTTCCATTTCTTTTTTTGTTGCAGTTTATTTGCCCAAGTCTTTCTGTGCGACTGATATCAAAGTGAAAATGCACCCATCCTCCATTGAAAACCAACTGATATTCTGAAAAAAAGGCGGCATTTCTGTAAAATGTAACCTGATTATTGAATGCCTCCCTCTCGCATTTTGCATCTTCTCAGGCACATGTTGTATATCATGTGATAAAAAAAATTGCTTTCTCTGTGCTTATTTTATTTATAAATTCAATAATCTATTCACCATGCAAGCAATTATTTCATAGCTCAATACTTGAATAGTTTGATGTTAAATCCAGAAGCCCGTGGTCGGCCTCCAGTTATTTGGTTTAACAAGAGGCAACAAACAACGAGCACAATTGTCTTTTTTGAAACAATTTAAATAATAATGTGAAACACCATGAAAAATTCACAATCTGGGTAAGTTACTCACTCGCATCATTTTGCTCAAACATTGAAAGCAGCAACATGAGACCACCTAAACCATTTCTGATCTGTGACTCCGTTTGGTTGAATTCAATCGACATCCTGTGCGATACTTACAGGCACAAAACAGATCATCTTTAAGCTTTGAAAGATTCGCTTTCCAAAATGCCGCTGTTTTTTTGGGAGAGGGTTCTGCTTCCTGTGTATGAAAAATGTTCTTCCTGACGTCACTCATGCCTTTCTTTGCAGTTCAGATTGTGTTCCACTGTTCTGGAAGTTGCCACCCCAGCACATAGATGGAATACAGATATCAGATCCTTGTCTCTGATCATTTATATCTGAGCAATAAGTACAGCAACATCTGACTTATCCAGCATTCTACCAACTGGATTTCTCCAGTACCCAGAAGTTTTGACTTTTTCTTTCAAAAGCCTCCAGTTTATCCAAACGCAAATAGTAGCTCGAATCCAGACCCGAATCAAAACACTGGCATCAATCCTGCTCAGGCCCTATTATTTATTAGCTTTCCCATCATGGGAAACTTTCATAACTCCCATCTGTTCCCAGTCTGTACACGATAACACAAATTTCTTGTCCAGTTTGCACTGCAAAATTGCATGTCATTTTGAAAGTGTAGCATGTATTTACTCGTCTCAAACTTAATTCTACAGGAGCGAACTTTTGTCCATTTGTGGCAGCATCAAATATGACAATGTTTGATTATAATTCTACTTTGCAGCGTGAAATCAAAATCAACAATTCCTCTGTCCCTGATTTGTTCATGCCCTTTGAAGGAGAAATTCAATTTTGTTTGAAAGTTTCCAGAGCTGGATTTGAAGGATTGGGACTGGTACATTCAGGAATTAAAAATTGTGCTCCTGGACCCTGATATCTCCAGGTTGGTTTTGCATTTTCAAGGGACCAATGTAGGGGTATCTTGCCACTTCATTGTGAAACTCAGTGATGACGTGTTCTGGGCACCAAGGCTGACATCGTGCCCTATCAGACCATTTACATTTAAATGATGCAGGTCTGGTGCAGGGATGAGAAGTGAAGTGCACCCGGCTGCTGGACATTGTACAAACACAGCCCTGAACATCTCAGCCAGTTACATAGCCTCGCAAAACCTTTCAGATTCCTCCAAAAAATTCTGTGATCATTTCTTTGTCAATGGGGGATGTCCACACTGCAGTGATGCAATGAATACAGGCAAATCTCTGTTTCTGATACAATAATACATCTTCATCAGATGCCATTCTTCATTGCCATTGTCTGTTGTTTGCAAGATCGGAGTTGCTTATTGTGGTCACAGGTTCCTTAGTGCATGTGGTCCGATATCCTAAAAATTAATTGTGTCAACTGCGTGAAGAAAGTCTTTTGGTTCATATCTTCATTTTTGTTTTGGATATTAGTCCAATGCATTCTGCTGTCATTGTTCTGTTGAGCTCTGTAGATTTCATGGGGAAACTGGGATGGTTACATTGTGTAAAGATATCAAGGTGTTGAGCTGGATGCCAAGTAGCATCAGAAGAGCAGGAAAGCTGATTCTTCTTCAGAAACTCTGCAGACCTCGCAGCATTTTGAGCGAGCAACGGAGTTTATGTTTTGAGTTCAGTGATCCTTCATCAGAACTTTGTCTGTTCAGTTCCGCCCCAGTAAAGTAAGATCGGCTCACGGTGAATCAGCAGCTCCATACCCTGTTTGCTTTATCAATGTGGTCAATGTTAAATGGGTTGATGATTGATTATCCTGGTTTCACATTAATGGTGAAGACCACTTTAATCCCTTACAATATGCATGGTATGTCCTTCTCCTTCCCCCTCACCTCAATGTTGAGACCAACCCTGAGGTGAGGTTCCTCAAGCTAACCGGTTCCAAACATGATGGTCAAAACTGTTAAGTTCTCATTTGAAGAGGAATGAAATGGCCGCACTTTATTCTCAAAATCCCTCAGGTGGGTAAGCAAGTTGAATTTAAGAAGGATCAGCACCTTAGTGGATACTTCCTGGATCAAAATATACTTTTCTTGAAAGGAGCTAATTTAACCAAGCTTTCTATCTTTCATAAAATGAGTTGGTGTATTAATTGCTGCACATGAGAAGAAATAGCAATGCAACACATATGCACAGATGGGAGAAGCATGTTGTGAATCCAAAAAGATACAAGTTTTAAAAAGCTGATCTGGAGATAAATCTCTGAATTTTGACTGCATCATTATTATTAGATTCGTGGTGTGGTGTGCTGATTGATGTTTCTCTGTCCTGATTTCTTTTTTAACATGGTTTGTCCAATTCAGATTGAGACAGAGCCCTCTTTTATCTGGGTGGCACTTAATGGGATGTCTCCCAGGGGAACCTTTGAACGCCTGATGATTTTATACATCTTTTTTACAATTGACTGTGGTATATTCAAATTAAAACAACTGCAGTGTTCTTTTCAAAGAATGAAGAAAAGCAATCTTCAAGAATTTCCTTACGATACCTCAAAAAAAGAAATGCCAGTAATTTCATTCATGCAAATGTAAAGAGAGAACTGTGAGATGTTGCTGCCATTTGTTTAAAAACAGAACTGGTGGATCGTTCAGCACAGCTCCTCCTCCTGCACTGTCTCCATTTGGCCTATTTTCCTTCATTTCCAAAAATATTTGACCACTGTCCTAAATAGTCAATAATTGAGACAAAACTGAAATCACTGGAGAAACCCTACAGGTGTGGCAACGTCTGTGGAAATAAATCAGAGTTAATCTTCCAAATTTGGTGGCCCTTCTTTAGAATTGGTTCCTCCGTGCCTTCCATTTCCAGGCTTATTGTTTTTTTTGGTGGGGGGGGTCAGTGATGGTCCATGATCCTTGTGTCGTCTGCATCCTCAATCTGTTATCTCCTTCTTTTCCAACATTAACGGCCAGACTCACTTCTTACAGGATGAATAGAAACTCTTTTAGACCTGTTCCTTTTTAAATATTTACAGAAATTTGTGTCTGTTTTGTATTTACATTAACTTCCATAGTTAATACTTCGCTCATCATTATCTTTTAGTCCATCTTTGGGATTCCAATAGATCTGTACAATGTTCTGAGATGCAACCCAACATTATATGATTCAATGCCTTTCCTTTAAGCTTAATTTCATCTTTTATCTTTTTAGTTTTCCAGCGATGATGAGTCCTCCTCTTATTGAAATGGATCTATTCTGTGTAATCTGAAATATGCCCTTTAGTATCTGATACTGCATCTCTATTCACCTATTCCTTAATGTAATTTGGCAGTTCACTTAACGAGCTTTTTTTTTATCCCTTCATAACTGCTCTTATTTACGTTCATAATACGAGACTTGCACCCACTACTCCATCCTTCAAACTAAATGTCAAATTCTCTCACACTATGATTGCTGCTACATAGAGACACCTTTCCTGTGATTATTAATTCATCCCATGTCATTGCAGATCTCGTAGATTAGAGCAGCCTGCTCTCTGGTTAGCTCCAGAATGTGCTGTTTGAAAAACTCATTTCAAACAACCTGCCATAAACTCCACCCAGGCCACATCAACGCATCTCCCATGATTACCAGTTTAGCTTTTTGACAAGCTCTGTTATTTCTGAACTAAAAGAAAAAATGAAGGATGTTGAAAATCTTTAACAAAAATTTAAGTAACTAGTGAATGTCAGCAGGTCTGGCAGCATCAGTGGGGAGACTGGACCCAAAATGTTGACTCAGCTTTCTTTCTACTGATGCTGACAGTCTTGCTGAGTTTGTCCAACAATTTCCATTTTTGTTTCTAATTATTTCTTCCTTTTTATTTCAAACAATAGTCTTGAGGCCAGTATGTCACTCCCACAAGTGATTTCCTTTCTGTATAATTACCTCGCTCTACCAAACTGTTTCTTCATCTTCTTCACTGAACTTAGATCATCACTGTCTACTGTGCAACTACCATCACTACCAGAACCACTGTTCCTCCTTTTCCCAGCTTCCTGTGTTTCCTCAAATTCCCATTCCCTTCAGTATTCACATACAGTTGTCTCTGGAGTCTTAGCAGACACAGCTTGCTGAAGAACAATTTGAGAAGATTTTGCAATTACTTTTTCAGAAGAACAAATATGTCTCTGAACTCAACAAGATCGCTATGTTCAAAAATAGCAGAGATGAGCTGGACAGGGCTTCTACACAGCTTCTCATCCCCCAACTCTTTCCTTTTAGGAAATCATATTGAAAAAAAAACTCCAATGTCCATAGCCACCTTTCAATGGCCTCTTTAAAGAAAATATTTCATATAGCCCCCAAAACCTAAAATAAATCATTTCTTCTTCAGTTCCTCAAAATCTAATTCCTGCAAAGAAGATGAAACATCAATGTTTCTTATCAGTGCCACATATCAGGAAGCACAGATTTACCGGAACAATACATCTTGTGTTCATAATCCCAATACCAGGCTTCATTGAGTTTCATTGGAACCCCCAGGCACTAAAAGCTAGTGTCAGATCAACATGGTCATTCAACACAATCATATAAACCTGCAACCTCATGGAATGATTCAATACCTCGGCCACCAGATGCTTTTGTACTTACTTTTCTGAACAGGACACCTTGGTGTAATCCCAACATCTGCAGCTGAGCGGCAAATAGATTGCCCATTGTAATATCATAGTGTGAAGAATTAGCCGGATGCAATTCAAATGTGTTTCCCAGGACAGTGTCACATGTTTCCTGTTTGTTCTGTTCTTGTCACCTGATTGGAGACACTCCCTGTTAAAATGGCCTGACTGTTTGTCACCCTCTATTTCACCTGCTGTCGGATCACTTCAACCACATCCTCCTCTTCAAAGGTCAAATTAAGACAGTAGCAGTTATTTAATCAACTCAAAACTCATTGACTTGCACACAATGAAAATTGGACCTTTAAAATCTGATAAAGTTTGTGAAAATTTATAACAATGTTTAACTGTATTAATAGTACACCAGACCACCACCAACCACAGTCTCTCCATCCCAAACCCATCAACTTTAACATTGGAAATTAAAGTCTTCAAGGTGAATTGGGGTCAGGTTTATATTCTTATTTTTTGTAGGCCTTCCTGCAACCCTTCCATCCTGACAGGTGGGGGAAAGAGAGGCATCAAGAATTCCATTCCCACTAACATTAACTTTGATCCATTGCAAAGAATTCAGGTTAAGGAGAGCAAAGGGGCAATGTCTATTCACGTACATTCTTGTTGTTGCCTTTGATTCTTTTTGAAAAATTCATTTCAAACATGATCACCACTGGCAAAAAGCAGCAGTTCGTAGCCATAGCTACTTGCTCTGAAGAAGATGGTGGTAATTTGCCTTCTTGAACTGCAACAGTTCATCTTGTGATAGTCTGCTCAATATGCTCATAACGAGGGAGTTCCAGGATTTTCAGCCAGCAACAATGAAGTTTCTACCACATGATACTCAATCGAACTCCATCCCTCATCTTTCTTTTCATCTGAGAACACATTTCTTTTGTAAAATGTTTTCCGCTTCACAAATCTTTCCTTACCTCTTTCTGACATCTTCCCTCAGGGGAGAAATCTTACCAGAAGATGGGTTCCCTCATGTTTGCACAGGAATTGGTTTGTGTTTTCTCTTTCACTCGTCCTGAAGAGTGAAGGAAGTATTAAACTGATTGATAAATCCCCCCCTTATCCCATTATGAGTCAAAAAGATTTTAGCGTCAACAAGCTATTCATTTGTCATGTACAAAAATTAAAGTCCACAAAGTTCTGGATGAATAATATGACAGTATTCCGGGTCAAATTTGCAATAAGCTGATATTTTTGGGAATTTCTGAGTCATGACTCACAGGCTGCTACGCTAATTTGGTGGTTAGTTGATTGCAAGAAATCTCAGATAATTTCTACTTGTACATTGTAAAAATTAAGCAAAGCTGCACAAAAATGTCAAGGTGTCGATCTTTGCCCAGCTGTCTTCAGATTTTCTCATACAGCTGTTCCTGGATTAATGTGTTTAGTAATAGTTGAAGGTTACTAATTTTGTTTTACGATGCTTATGGGCATTTAATTACTCTGCTGTGTTTCAGTGCATAGTATATTGCAAACCCATCAGAGGGCCAGCTTCTCCAGAACTGAAGCAGTGCTTCTGAGGCAGGTGGTCACTGCTGAGGGAGCAAGAAATACATGTGAGCCGGGCAGACAAGGCCCCAAGAACAGAGCCAGATATGGTGGGAGAGAGGGTGTGGTGCCATTGAGTTGCAGTGTTGGGCTGTCGAGCAAGTAATTTCCTTTTCACTACACTGCTCACTGCACCCTGCAGCCTGAGAACAGCTAGAGGCCACCCGACATGGCATTAGAGTGGACTTGTGATTTTTCCAATGCTTGCCAAATGGCAAGGAGATGGGAAAATTGCCCTTCAATCGTTCATTCTTTATTCAAATAGCAGGCTGCAACCGTTTCCTATGATGGGAGACATCACCCTTGGCAGGACTATGGTGGGGATCTGCTACAATGTGGCACCTGACATTTATCTGGCATTTTCCCTTCTTCACCCTCAAACTTAATCCCTTGATGTTGTACCAAATTGAAGGTTACCAGTGCACTACGGTGGCGTTGATGGAACATTGCTGCCCAGTTGCGTCCCTCAGCCATTGAAAGAGCAGGAGGTGACAATGCAAGAACAAGAGAGCCATGGAAAACCTCTACTGGACAACACATCATCTATGAAGGGGAAACCATTTCTGATCAGGTTAAGTCCATCACCCTGAAACGTTAACTCAACTTCCCTTCAGTTTGTTGAGGTTTTCCAGCTCCTTTTTTGTTTTTCTTTCATTCTTACAGCATCCACAATATATGTGACAAAATGCTTCAGTTATGTCCCTGTGCCTTCAAAGAGGGCAGTCAAAGAATGTGGCATTAAAAAATGAGGAGATATAATTTGGAACAACAGTGCACACTGAAGCGGTGAGTTGCTCAGAGTGTGAAATTTAGTTTGTAGTCAAGGCTAACAAAGCCAAAAATACACAAACTTTCTGATTATCTGAAGTCACTGACAACGACTCAGATAAGTCAATGATTCTATTTCTGACCCACTGTGGTCATTTTTATTCGTACAAGCAGCAATTATTTCACAACAATCATAAATCTGTCAACTGTTTTATGTCATTTTCTAACATCCTGCTTGTTGAGCAAAGTTGCTGTGCGATTCATCTGTGTCTCGATTGAGAAGAACTAAAACAGTGATTGATGACTGAACCACCAATCAGTTGTGAATTATAATCATGTAGTACTTTTACATGAGGATAAAACAGATTAGTTTAAAAGTGCTTCTCGGTTTTTAAACAGAGAAACAGCAATACGTTCAGAAGGATTAATTGTGTGTGTGTGTGCATGTGTGCATGTGTGCGTGCGTGTGTGTGTGTGTGTGTGTGTGTGCGTGTGTGTGCGTGTGTGTGTGCATGTGTGTGTGTGTGTGTCTGTGTGTCTTTGTGCATGTGTGTGTGTTTATGTGCGTGTGGGTGTGTGGGTGGGAAGAATGTTACAGGAAGGTCGGACTTTGTACTCACTCGACCAGCTGAGGGTCTGTTAAATCGCTTGGAAGATATATTCTGATTTACAAGTGTGAACAAGGTTAAATCTGACCATCGGCGAACAGAAGTCAGTTGGACAGTTGTTCAGTTTTGTAGTTTCTGTATGAATCATTTCTAATCTAAGAAAGCAATATTCCCCTTGTCCCCCGGATTTGCCTGTTTATACAATGAAGTATGTGGCATTGCTGGCTTCCAGATCATAGAATGAAATAGCAAACAATGCATCAACAATGTTCGTGATGAATGCCAGAGCAGGCTCAAGCGGCTGAATGGCCCATTCCTGTTCCAAGATTGTTTGATCTGCGACTGCCTCAAAACATCGCACTGGATTAGGAATAGAATAGATTATGTTGGAATTAGATTAACCAGACATGATTTACTCTTAATAACGCCTGATGGTACTCTTCGATCAGCTCATTTGTCTGAAAGCTCAGCCAATCTCTCCCCCGTGTTGGATACAAATAGTTTTGCCTCCAAGGCAATGGAATAAGTATGCAAAAGTGGCATTAGACTGGAGGGATTTTATTTACAGCTGGCACAAACACAATGGACCAAGTGGTTTCCTTTTCTTCCTTAAATTTCTCAGAATCAATGATTCGAAATGGTATTTAATTGATGGACGTGCTATTAACTGCTTCTCTTCCCCTCTGTTAAAAAACAGAGTAACATTAATAAATTTGCAATCATGCAGCACAATTACTGAAGCAAGAGTTTTGAAAGGTGCCACACAAATCACGTTTTTCTATGAGTGATTGAAATAATTACACTTTCTGATTTACCTAAGTCCCCGTATCATCAAGTTTTTTGCAGATTTCTCGAGCATGAGGCCTGGCAGGTTTTCTTGACATAACTTAAACTTTCTTCACTAACTGACTACCCCATCCCTCAGGGCCAACTCTGTGTCCATCATACCATACACCTTTGCCAGAACAACTTGCCACTGGATATCCTGGAAGTGATTGGCATCTCTGGACACTGCATCATCTTTTAAAGCCCAACGTGCATCCGGGCAAGTGCTGTCAATCTGAAGCTGCCTTGTTCAGCTCCTGACATTTGCCCTGGACATAGCAGACCGGGGAAAATGAGTGCCCACTTTTCGGGCAAGCAGCTGGAGGTCTCATTGGATGAGATGGCGCAGAGGCAGGACTTCTTCCCCAGGCAAAGTCATGCCAGCCCAGTAGAAGTTTGCATCCTGAGTTAAAATTCAATCAAACTTGTGGGGAATGCTCAGCAAAGGAGGAAAAAGGTCAATGCACCTGCATCCACCAGAGTAAGTACTATCATGTGCTTTCTGATATTTCACAGAGCTGAATTTCAGAGATGAGGTGAGAGTGACAGCCCTGGACATCAAGGTCGCATTCAACAGTGTGGCATCAATGGGCCGCAGCAAAGCTGGAGTCAATAGGTATCATGGGCAAACTCTCTGCTGGTTGGAGTCACACTTGCCACGTAAGAAGATGGTTGTGATCGTTGGAAGTAAATCATCGAAGCTCCAGGTCATTTCCAAAGGAGATCCTCAATGCAGTGTCCTGGGATGAAAAATCTTCAGCCACTTCATCAATGACTTTCCCTCCATCATAAGTTCAGAAATGGAGATGTTTGGCAATGATTGCACAATGTCCAGCACCATTTGTGACTTCTCTGGTGCTGAAGTAGTCCAAGTTGAAATGATCGAGACACTACCCAGGCCTGGGCTGACACGTAGCAAGTAACATTTGCGCCACACAAATGCCGGCTGATGACTATCTAGAATAAAAGACAATCTAAATGCCACTATTGATAATTGCCAATTTAGTGGTGTTACCATCACTGATTTCTCAACTGTAAACATCCTGCGGCTTCCCATTGACCAGAAACTCAACTGGATGCATCACATAAACACAGTGGCTACAAGAGATAGTGGGAACTGCAGATGCTGGAGAATCTGAGATGCCATGACGCAGAGCTGGATGAATGTGGCAGACTAATCCGCATCAGAGTAGCAGGTAAGCTGACATTTCAGCCCAAGGATCTAGACTCGAAACATTAGCTTTCCTGCTCCTCTGATGCTGCTTGGCCTGCTGTGTTCATCCAGCTCTCCACCTAGTTATCACATTGGCAACAGGAGCAGGTTAGATGCAAGGAATATTGCTACTAGTAACTCACCTCCTGATTCCTCCAAACATGTCCATCATTGAAAAGGCACAATTCAGGGGTGTAACGGAATATACTACATAGCTTGAAATGTTGCAACTCCAAAAAGACTCAAGAAGCTGGACACCATGCGGAACGAAGTAAACGGCTTGAATAGCACCACATCCACAAGAATCCATTCCCTGCAACATCAATGTTCAGTATCAGCAGTCTGTGCCAGTTACAATGTGTGGTGCAGAAATTCACCAAGGATTCATATACAGCACTTTCCAAACTCATGGCCACCTGCTTCTAGAAGGCCAAGGGCAGAGTTAGATGGGAACACCAAGATCTACAACTTCCCTTTCAAGCCACTCATCATCGTGCCTTGGAAATATATAGCCATTCGTTCACTGACATTGAGGCAAACTCCTGAAAGTCCCTCCCTTTGGACATTGTGTGTCAACCGTCTGCACATGAAACTGGTGTGGTTTAAGTGTTAGCCCAGCACAAACTTCTCAAGGACAACTAGGGAGCGCTGATAAATACTGGCCTGTCAGCAACATGCCGCCAGTGAATCAAAAAGAACTGTCTATCTCTGCTACTGAACCCAGCTCCCACCAAGGCTCATGCTTCACCAAAGACTCTATTGCCTGTCATATCATCTCTCACTTGCTGTCACCCCTCCCTACCCAATCCCCGAACACAAGCCCTGCAATGCCCTCTGTGCTGCCTATTCATTTGCTTGGGATGCCTTTCCACCTTCACCAACAGGAAAAGGCTTGCCACACATTTTCAACTCTCTTCATATTTATCTGTCAGAACAATGGAAACCCTCCCATGATACGGGAGAAAGACTCAAGATGACCTGCCTGGCGTTTAGGGCCTTACTTTTCATGACTGACAGTGAGTGCCCAAGTGCTAACTCGCTGTTTCCAAGCTCTAGGATTGGGAACAAAGGCTGTCCTTCACTTACTGTGCTGGTTCTCATGACTGAAAGCCACGTCCCATCAGTGACCTCGAGAGTTTCGGTCACAAGGAGATGCTGGATCGGCTGGTGCTTTTTCACTGGAGCATAAGAAGTTGGAGGTGACCTTCTCGAGGTTTATAAAATCATGAGAGATATGGATAAAGTGAATGGCAGGTATCGTGTCTTTTCTGCAGGCTGGAGGATTTCAAGATGATGGGCCATTTTTTAAAGGTGTAATGAGAGAGATTTAAAAGGGCGCGAGGGGCAATTTTCACAAAAAAAAAGAATGGTTTGTGTGTGGGAATGAACTTCCAGAGGAAGTGGTGGATGGGGTACAGTTTCAATATAAAAAGGCATTAAAATGATCACCAACAGTCCGACCTTGTCCTCCCAAGTCGACATAATGGTCAAGAAAGCACAACAAACTCTCTACTTGTCAGAATGCCTTGGAAATTTGGCATGACCACCAGTTTTTACAGATGTATGAAATAAAGCATTCTATCCGGGTTGCATCACAGCATAGTTTGGCAACTACTGTTCCCAAGAGTGCAAGAAACTAAAGAGAGTCATGAACGTACCTCAGTCCGTCACAAAATCACCCTTCCATCCATTGACTCCATCCTTATATCCTGTTGCCTTGGGAGGGCTACCAACATAATCAAACACACTTTCCACCCTGCTTATACACTCTTCCAGCATCCTCCTACATCAGGCAGAAGACCACTCAGTCTGTGCGCATGCATGAATGGATTCAAGAACAGCTTCGCTGCGGGATTAGACTTCTTACTGGACCGCTCAAGTTTTAATTTTATTATGGATCACATTCTCTGCGCACTTTCTATCCAGCCATAACATTGTTTTCTTATTTCTGTCTTTTACCCTCATGCACTTTGTATGGTATGTCATTTCTGAACTGCATGCAAAACACAATTTTTCACTGTAACAAAGTGCATATACAATAATAAAGCAAATCAAGTCAACGACATTTAGATAGGTACAAAAGTGAGTAATCTCTGAAGGTTTATGGACCAAATTTACGCAGGTGGGACTATGTTAGTTTGGGATTATGGTTAGCATGGACTGGATAGACCAAAGGATATTTCCATTCTGTTTGACTCTATGACTCTATAACCCATGAGTTGATTGGGGGCTGTGGACATCCTTGACCAGCTTCTTATCTTTGTGCCCATTCTAAACAGCAAGACAAGACAGAGTTAGTATAAGACTGGAATGTCTAGCTCAGTTGGCAAAATACAAAGGGGAAGCTGAGGCAGAGATGCTGTGAGTATCTAGGTAACTTAAGAGTGAGTGAGTGGTATGACAGTGAGTGACGATCTCAGTGATTCAGCCTGGTCCAGTCCATGAGGTGGACGGCTGACCCCATGCACACAGTTTCATCACTGCAGTATTACAGTGATAGTTACTTATGAAACCCAAGGCATGCCAATGAAGTGCAAAGACGTCCTGTAATTGAATCAAAGAAAAGACATGAAGGCCTTTAGAGGCTGGCACATATTTGATACCGATATCTCTGGATGAGGGGCCCATGTGGCTGATGCCCATGGAGATTGCCTTGAGATGTTTGTGCCCAGTGGATACCATTTCAAGCAAGTGGTGAGCTGAAGTCGCCAGGTATCTGCTGTGATTTTCAAATCACATATTCTCAAAATTTGCCTTGACTGGCACGTTTGGTAAATGGGAAGCTGAACATTGATGAGGTGAGTTGTGGGAGAAGAGGTTATTTCACAAATGAAAAAGCATTTAAATGGCAGCTCACTGCTTGTTAGTCAGAAAGTGACCCTACCATTTGTCAAAAGCATAGCCCACATCACTCAGATTCTGATGAGATCTGCGTTGTATTGACACAGATCTTTCTGTGAAAGTAACTCTGAAGGCGGCATAAAATAAATTATTTTCAAGTGGAATGACTGTTACATCGCTAGATTCAAGAGCGATGTTACAGCAGCTTCATTTCACAAACGTCAATGTGATGATGACCATCTGTTATTGCATGCTCACCCAGACACTGGAAAAGCCTCATGCTGTTCTCCAAACGGTGTTATTTTAACATCTAGCTGAGAGGTTTAACAGAACATTTAAATGAAGGTGCCTGTATCAAAGCAGTGTTCCTTCAGTTCTTTCAGACACTTCTGGTGAAGAGTCACTGGATAGTGGGCTCCAGCATTTGAACCAAGTCAACTTGGCAAGTGTGGTATTATGAAACTGTACCTGTTTGTGACTTTTTAGTATAAAACATTTTGCTTTCTCTCTGACAAGATACTGCGTGCACAGCTTTTTGTCAGCTTCCACGCAGCTCGTGAGATTTGTACAGTCAGAGTCCTGTGGTAAACGTGTGGAGGTGAACAGTGTGAGTGTTTCCATCTCCACAAGAAATGGGCCAATGAGAGGAACATGTGTGGCACAAAAAAAATGCTTTAAAAGGTTGAAACACTCAGCAGGGGAGGCAGCACCCACCAGCCTTGCTGACATGTAACTCCAGACCCACAGCAATTTGGTTAACTCTTCACTGCCCTCTGGATATTTCGAAATGAGTAATAAATGCAAGCATCGCCAGTAATGCACTCATCTCTTGAATGATTTTTTTAAAAAAGTGCTTCAGGAATTCAACCTCTGTGGAATGATAACTGATCTGTTTTGCCCAATCGTTATGCAGACTGAAGTCACCTGACTCTTGAAGTCAGTGACTTTTCATCATAATTAGTGGTCTCCCTTTCTGATGGAATCTTCAATTTCCTGTTTCGTGCCTTCTGCTAAAATTACCACAAGAGTTTTGTGTGGTGTATGAACATCAACCACTGTCAATTTCTGTCCCTTAGTGTTTCTCAACTGTGCCCAAAATCCATTTCCCCAGAACTAAGATCCATTTTCATCACCATATTGCTTTTACTCTGTCACTAGCAATGCTAACCCACCTCCTTCTTCTTGTCTGTCCTTCCAAAAATACGGAATATCACTGGAGCCCAGCTTCAGACATAATGGACGTCATGGTTTCTGCTTTGTCAAAATACCCTGGATTCTGGAAAAGTCAGAGTGGAGTGAAAATTACCAGATGTAGCACTGCTATTTAAGAAAGAAGGAGGATTGGAATTACAGAACCCAGGTAATTTAGCATGACGTCAATCACTTGGAAAAGTGCTCAATAATGTTCCTTCATTAAATATGTGACAGCTGTGCACTTGTAAAACAATGTTATCTTCTGATTAAATCAACATGATCAATCCAGAAGAAGATGTTCCATAATGTAGGCAGGACACCTGCAAGTAAGTCCAAGGTCTCCCTGAGTCCAGGAATGAAGAAGTGTCCAGACCCAAAACATCAGCTATCCTGCTCCTCTGCTGCAGCTTGGCTTGCTGTGTGCACCCAGCTCTACACCTTGTCATCTCAGATTCTCCAGTTCAGCAGTTCCTACTTTCTCAGATAAGATAAGGGCTCTGGAACTGAAGGTAATGTATCATTATGAAGAGAGAGTTGGTTAACATGCAGGAAATAACAAATAAGTATTGTTGTGACTGTGACTAGAGTAGTACATTGATAATCGAGTCCTAATATTTTATCAGTTGCATCACGAATATAATATAAATGTTTTGATCCAATTACCATGATGACCAATTGCTTTTCTATTGTCGTATTATCCAGTATAAAAGAAATATTCACCAGGCTTCCTGAATGAAGTCAAAGGAAACCATTTGTTTCGAACAAACGTATTTTTAAATCTCTGAAGAAGGATCACTGGACCTGAAGAATAAAGTTGGCTTTTTCTCTAAAAATGCTGTCAGACCTTTTGAGTATTTCCAGGATTTTTTGTTATTGCTTCAGATTTTCAGCAGCCGTAGTCATTTCAGATATTAATTTTAAGGCAAGTGGCAAACATTGGCTCACACCAAAGGGTATGATTTGGAATTAAAACTGTATTTGTCCGATACATTCACACGCTATGGAAAGACAATGCTCAGCAAAATTTCTTTTCTAAGCAACAAATGAGTAAATACAATTGTTCAGAAACAGAGGACAACATGAACCACGCAAACTCATGAGCTATTCTAGTTTAGATGTAATATGTTCACGTATTTTGGTTCCACTCGCTCACTTCAACTGGATTTTGGGATTGTATCAAAAATTAAGGGAGTATGGGAAATTATGTCTACTAAAGCATGGAGCTAGATTGTAAGTGTGGGGTGCAAAAACCCCTCCATCAGGGATCAGTTGTAGCTCTCTTGGGCAGCTCACCCCTCCATGACTCAATATCTATCAAAAAATAAGGCACTCTTCAACAGCATTCGGCAGAAAAACTGGTCTTACTGACGTGTCAGTGAATACAATAGCAGTCCACTATTTGGTCACATCAGTATGACCAGGAAATGTTCCCACTTCTGGCACTGGAGTCAATCTAGAAGAAGATATTCTATGATACAGGCAGGACAGCGGCAGGTAAGTTGAAGGTCACCCTGGGGCCAGGACTCAGCAATGGAAGAGTGAGGGGAGATGCGGTTGGATAAAATCCAGAATGGATGAGGATATACTCAGATGGGCAGACCTTTTGCTGCGCAAGTGATGGCAGGGGTTGTAATGGACATAAAGTGTGAAAGCTGACCAGCCTGTCCGACCACAAAAACAATTAATGGGCATTTTGATCACATGTAGACAGACCTCCTGGCACTTTCACCTCCACTGGCAAGATTGCAGAAAAGATGTTGAGGGAGGTGGAGAACTGCATCCATGTAATGATGCCTAATTTTGCCAATAGACCCTAACTACATGGCAAACATGTTAACAATGAGGACGTGTCAAACTGCTTGAGCATATTTTGTGCCCACTCACACAAGGTGTTTATTTGACAGTAATGTGTCCAATAATCTCACAATAGCCTATATCAGTATGAATCAGGAACCATGGAAACTGTTTTGTCAACGTTGCGATCCAGAAGGAATAGCTGCCGTGTGTCCTTATTTTATGTTGAGACAATCTGAAGTGAACATTGTAAACTTTTAGTTCTGCACTTTCAATTGTGCATCACATTATTTTTTTTTCTCTCCCTCGTTGGTGTCAAAAGAACCAGCACCAGCTGAAGCAGGGGGAAAGATTCAATACCTTTGTGGTGTCACTATCGCTAAAAAGAATTGTTTTCAGGTAATTTCAGATCAATTTGTAGATTTTACAAAGCACTTGGATTTTAGTCCATATTTCAAAAGCAGGAGATTTGGAAATATGAATGTTCATGTGGGGATACCTTTCATGAATTTTTGTCTGAATATTGCAGTTGGCAATGGTTCCAACTTTTGTCACAGTCAAATTTAAATGTAACTTCTTTTTATGTGTCTTCTCTTTAAACTAAAAAGAAGTTGAAAGTAAAGATCCCTTGACACTGTCCCGAGGAAACAATCCAGCGACAGGACTTTCTTCATTCCGTAGAGATGTAGTATGTTCACCGTTGAGCCAAACAGCTACTTTTTTTGTGTTGAAACAAAACTTGTCAAGATGGAGCTGGCCTTTTCCAGAGACGTCGACATCAGGGAAAAATGTTAATCTCGGATGGCTTTAAGATCCCATTATCCCAAGGATTCATTCAAAATAGTGGAGATCTCCCTCATACATCGGCCAATATTATCCTTCAAGCAGTATTGCCAAAATGGATGAGCTATTCATTACCACCTTGTGGGAAATGAAAGCTTGCTGTGTGCACATTATTCAGTGCCTTTCCTACCTTCCAGCAGTAACCACAGCCAACAAAGTACTAAAGAACTGCTCAGCTGCTAAGGAATTCCATTCAAGATGCACGAGGTGTTTTATCGTTATAGGTAAAAGCTTTGTTGAGTTTATTTTGCGTGAAATGAAATGTCTGATGGCTATGGTCCTGTGCTGATCAATGGCTTTGAAAGTTTTAAGTTTTCGAAGGAAGGCCAAGTAGATATTGAAGGGGCAAATGAATAATGGACGGATGTAGTCACTCTGAAGACTGCAATTGACATAAATTGCAGTGTTAAATTTGACAGCGGTCTGTCAATTTTCAAGTTTAAGTTTGACACAATTTGGTTTTTCTTTTATCTTTTAGATTTTATTGGTACATCGTCTTAGTCAACTTGAGGAAATAATTCAATTTTCATAACACTGTTTCAAAACAGCAACCCTAATCTACTGAATGATAGCAACATTGTTGCATTACAGCAGTGAAAAGTAGCCATTGTTAGTTATCCTTGGTTGCGACGGGAAGCGAGAAAGGAGGTTGCTAAGCCGCTGGTGAAGATCTTTGCTTCCTCGCTCTCCACTGGACTCGTACCGGAAGATTGGAGGGAGGCAAATGTTGTTCCTCTTTTCAAGAAAGGGAATAGGGAAATCGCTGGAAATTACAGAGCAGTCAGTCTTGCGTCTGTGGTCAGCAAGGTTTTGGAAAGAATTCTGAGGCATAGGATTCATGACTATTTGGAAAAGCAAAGCAGGATTAAAGGGAGTCAGCTTGGCTTTGTGAGGGGCAGGTCATGCCTTACAAATCTTAGTGAGTTCTTTGAGGAGGTCAGGAGACAGGTAGACGAGTGTTGAGCAGTGGATGTGGTGTACACGGACTTCAGCAAGGCATTTGATAATGTTCCCCACGGCAGGCTCATTCATAAAGTCAGCGGGTATGGGATACAGGGTGATTTGGCTGTCTGGATTCAGAATTGGTTGGCTGACAGAAGGCAGAGAGTGGTTGCAGATCAGTATTCTGCCTGGAGGTCAGTGCTGAGTGGTGTCCCGCAGGGCTCTGTTCTTGGGCCTCTGCTCTTTTCAGTTTTTATAAATGACTTGGATGGGGAGGTTGAGGGGTGGGTTCGTATGTTTGCTGATGACACAAAGGTTGGAGGTGCCATTGATAGTATCAAGGGCTGTTGCAGGCTTCAGCGAGACATTGACAGTATGCAGAGCTGGGCTGAGAAATGGCAGATGAAGTTCAACCTAGATAAATGTGAAGTGATGCATTTTAGAAGGTTGAACTTAACTGCTGTGTATTGGAATTAAGGCAGGTTTCTCGGCAGTGTGGAGGAACAGCGGGATCTTGGTGTTCAAGTGCATAGCTCCCTCAAAGTTGCCACTCAAGTGGATAAGTTTGTTCAGAAAGCATATGGTGTTTTGGCTTTCACTAACAGAGGGATCGCCTTTAAGAGCTGTGAGGTTTTGCGGCAGTTCTACAAAACCCTAGTGAGACCACACTTGGAATATTGTGCCCAGTTCTGGTCACCCTATTATAGGGATGATGTGGAGGCTTTGGAGCGGTTTTTGCAAATGAGGTTTACCAGGATGCTGCCTCGACTGGAGGGCTTGTCTTATGAGGGGAGGTTGACTGAGCTGGGACTTTTCTCTCTGGAGAGAAGGAGGAAGAGAGGTGACCTGATCGAGGTGTACAAGGTAATGAGAGGCATGGAAAGAGTTGATAGCCAGAGACATTTCCCCAGGGCAGGATTGACTGCCATGAGGGGTCATAGCTTTAAGGTGTTAGGAGGAAGGTACAGAGGAGATGTCAGAGGGAGGTTCTTCACCCAGAGAGTTGGAAGTGGTAGTCGTGGAAGCAGAATCATTAGTAACAGTGAAGCGACTGCTGGGCATGCACATGGACAGCAATGAGTTGAGAGGAATGTAGGTGAGGTTATTTTATTTTTGGATGAGGATTATTATTCCATGGCACAACATCGTGGGCTGAAGGGCCTGTACTGTGCTGTACTTTTCAATATTCTGTGTTCTATGTTCTATCATCAAGAAGAAAGAAGCCAAAAAAAGCAGGAAGCATTGCGAAAGAAATGAACAGAGTGGACAGATCCTACTGCTTAGCCTAAAACTGAGGTGAGGAGGAATGTGTTCTGAGGTTTAAGGTCTCTGGTACTCATGGAATCATAGAGCTGGACAGCACAGAAACCGACGCTTTGGTCCAATTGTCCATCCTGACCAAATAACCTAAACTGATCTGGTCCAATTTGTCAGCATTTGGCCCATGTCCCTCTAAACCCTTTCTATTTATCTCCCCTCCCAGATTTCTTTTAAATGTTATTGTTAGCTTTGCAACAGTGGCAGCTGTCTCAGCCGAGAGTCAGACATTGACCATTCATAATGCTACTGATTGCAAAGTCATGGCTGGGAATTACTGTCCAGCACTGAGCACGTTTTGCACTTTCAAAATTCTCAGCTTTTGGAGAGGATGTTCAACTGAGCGACTGGTTGCCGACTCTGCTTAAATGTTGTGGCCTTGTGTAATCAGGAATGGTGGATTTCTGCCTGGTTCTTGCTAAAACATACAAGCCCAAAAATATTCACAAAAACAGTGAACAGTATTCAGTCATTACCATTTGGTAGTTTGTTGGGGTTTGCTGTGTGCTAATGGTCAGCCATGTTTCCAACAATGCAGCAAATGAAGTTTGGAAAGTAAGAAGTTTTTGGACCTGCTTCAAAGTTGCGTAACAATGCAAGGTAAATCAAAGTTTCCCTGTATTCCATTTAGGATGGCCTACTGAGGTATCTGAAGGATTAATACCCTGGCAGGCTCAGGTAGCTTGTTTTCCTTTCCTGTGCCATTTTAATCATTCATCCAAATCACAAAGAAATGGCACAAAGGTAGGATAATCACACAGTATGTACTAAATGGTATTGGTTCATTGATGTGCGACAAGGAAAGAGAAAGATGATGTCTTCTGTTCACACCAACGAAAAGACATCAGTGCCAGATCTCATTTTCAGAATCAATTACATTACAATTACATCCACAAAGACCAGACACTGGAGGATGAATTAAAAAGATTATGAACAACAGTGCCAGAAACAGTTTTATTCTCAGCCTATAAACCAAATGGTGCTGGTGGAGTCTTTAGAGGATTCAAAGGTCAATGTGAAGGTTGATTAACCTCAGGAATGTTTTGAAGGGACTTTGAGGACTGATGTGACCACCTACCCTCTTGACAGCTGACCAGCCATTCCAACCAGCAATCAAATTAGTGGACGTATTGGTCGCATGTGGGCTGGCCTCATGGTGCCTTCACCCCTATGGCCATGCTTCCAGGAAGGCTGTGAAGGGAACTCAGTGGAGATGGGGAAGCGCATCCATGACATGGTGCCCACCTTTACGAACAAACCCTCATCACAAGACACCCATGCAAACAGAGATGAATTGGAAAACTGCAGTTAATTGCTCAAACAGGTTTTGTGTTCTTTCTCAGAAAGTTTTTTTTTGAACAAAACAATGAGTCCAGTGACTTCACAATGGTTTGACTGTGATGTCATAAACCAACAAACAAGGAAACTTGTGACAGCACAAACAACAATCAACAATAGCTGCTGGGCCCTCATTTCATGTTGAGACAACGTGAAGTGAACATTGTAGACTTTTAACTCTGCAGTTTCAAGTACGCATCACTTATTTGTTTTTCTCTCTCGTCAGTGCAATTAGAACGAACACTAGTTGACGCAGAGAGAAAGGAGCAATACCTTTGTGGTATCACTCTTGTTTGTGAGAAGAGTTTTGAGGTAATCTGAAATCAATTTATAACGAGCAGTAATTTGATAGAAATTGGATTTTGGTACAAATTTCAAAGACAGGAAAATTGGAGATATGATGCTCATATGGGGGTAAATCTATTGAATTAATGTTTGTATGTTGCGGTTGGCAATGGCTCCAATACTTGACAAAACCAAAACCAAATTGGCCACATTTTTGTGCCTACTCTTTGACTGCAGCATCAAGTTTCTTCTGGTCTTCGCTGAATGTGATATCAGCAGGGAAAAATTTTCATCTCGGATGACCATAAAATCCCATTATCACAACAAATCAAAACAAAACAATGGAATTCTCCTGTCGACATTATCTCTTATTTATCTCTCGATGAGTATCGCTTCAAAGGAGAAACTAGTTGTTACCGATTGCTAGTCATGAAAATGTGTTGTCTGCACATTGTGCAGCAGCAGCCAAAACATACTTGGAGGGAAAAAGCCCTTTGGGAAATCCTTCCAGGTGTGCAAGCTGGTGGATGAGAGCAAAGCTTTGTTGAGTTTCATTTTGGCCTGAAGTATCTGAAGTGTGGTCTGAAGGGTATCCTGTCTGCTGAATTGACAAGTTAAAGTTTTAAATTTTCTCAGGAAGACCAAGCAGATCGTGAAGGAGCGAATGAATATCAGACACACGTAAATTGACAGAAATCAGCAGTTGATATTATTGGTTAAGTGTGTAAGTTTGATGCACTCTTTCTCTTTTTATGTTGAATTTGCTTTCTCTTTCACGGTGTTTTCATTTGTCTTTTAGACTTGACGAAACTTCATCTTTGTTGTTCCTCAGACTCCACTCTACTTTGATTCTGAAAGGTATTAGTTCTTGTTACTTTTTCACAAAATGCAAGCTTCAATCCAGTTTGTCATCTCCCGACATTCAGCCAGGTATTGGCTCACTTAATCCAGGAAACTCACAGGCAACTTTGCCAGCTCCTTTGTTCCATTTGCTCACACGCATTTCTGACAGATCCTACATGATAAAAACACCAGTGCTTGCACGATGCCAGTGAAAAGCATCAATTGGCGTCAGTCTGACTGCAGAGTCAAACAGTTCTCAGTCGTAATACAACTAAGCACAACAAGGACTGATGTGGCAAACCCTACGAGTGACCTTGACAGACAGTGTGAGCAATGAATGACCAAGACGTCCAACTGATGCCTGTACAGTTTGCCAGCTGTTTTGTCCCCACTGCCCAGACTGGGTTCAGTCTCCCAATGGGCTGACTGTGACCCGCTGACCGCACTGCTGAGGTATGGGCTCCGAGAAGCTGACTGCCTTGGCTGTACAACTGACATTGCCCATTATTCTGGATTAACGTCAGAGACTGCTCTTGACTAACTTATACTGCATGAAGGTGGTCACCCTTGCCTTGACTGTGTTTTCCTCCCTTTAGATTGTGAGACATCATTCCAGCATGTACAGAGTGATTTTTTTCATAATTCAATGTGAAAGCTTTGTTGATTTTCATTTTGTGTCCTGAAATGTCTAACCGGATGCCCCACTTTTCTCAATTAGAATTTTAAACTGTTAGGTTTTCTAAGGAAGACCAAAATGGTATCAAAAGAGCAAACAAATCATGGACAGATATAAATACACTGAAGTCAGCAAATGATCATTCTTTCTCTGATATTAAATTTTGATCTTCGTCATTGTCTTTTCATGTTGAATTTGGTTTTGACTCTCATGATGGTTTCATTTGTCTTATAGATTTGACTGTTGTTTCCAGTCAGTCAGCTAACTGAATCAGTTAGATTTTCTTCATACTGTACTGAATTTAAAAGGTATGAAGTATCCTTGGTTCCTCACACTCGACAAATTCCAATCCACTGATTACTTATTCTTCATATTACTATGGACCATCCTGCACTCACTCACTCACATGTTCTTCCAGGATGTGCAAGATGTTTTATGTGTTGTGGCATAGTTTTGGCAAGTTTCATTTTGAGCGAGCTGGAGTATCAGAAGGCTGATTTCCTCATCTGCACACTTGGCCTTTTAAAGTTTCAAGTGTTCCAAGGAAGACCAAGATGAGACTGAAATTGTCATCAAACATTTGTGTTTATCACGAAGGGTTCTCCGTCTCAACCTCTCCCCTTGCCTGACCCCCAGATTAAATAACACCAGTTGCCTCACTCTAATGTGTGCACAGCCCTGTGATGTGGTGCGATAATGGTGACCTTTCTTTGTGAAGCATGGGTGACTTTGGAATAAACAATCTGGGTTTTGTTGTGATCGTCACTGACAGTTTATATCAGGAAATATCTGTTGTGGCACTTTTCAAATTTGAGCTGCGTCAGATGGGTGTGAAATGTGGCAATCTATGTTTTTCACAAAAAAGGTTGTCGATTGGAGCTTCGAAAGTTGGATTCTGTTGGGCTCATTCAAAATTTCAACACTCCCATTTTTGTTATGTCAGTGTATTAGTGGTCAATAGACAAATGGTGGGTAAATGGAATGGAGAGAGAAATGTGTCATGATTTGATTCAATGGAACAAGCTCAAGCAGCCTTGTTCCGATGAATTCAAAAAATGTAGCTTAAATTCCGAGGATAGAGATCTGTTCAAAGTTTTCTATTTGGTGTGAATTAAGGATATGATGTGTTTGAAATCTTCTTTTCAATTTAATACTGAGGTAGAATGGTCATCTAATTTACGTGCATGATGAGCACAAAATAACCATAAAACTATGAAGAGGAATTGGGTCTCTTGTTGTCGTGTAGTGTGTCAGAAAAATGTATCAGCATATTCTACTGGCACAAGGTACCGCAGATTTTCCAAATGCATTAAGCTTTAAAAATGATGATATTTTAAATCTGGTCAATACTGGTTCTGAAAGATGAGAAAAATACAAATATCTGTTCAATTAAATACACAAAATAAAGAAATGCATTTCAATAGCAGCTATTTCAGAGGCAGAAAAGACTTAGCTCCCGATGATTTGGCTAAGAAATTATTAACAGACTGAGAGTTGAAATGAAACAAACACTGAATTTTGTTCCTGTCCATTTTTCTTCCAATCCACCAGACACTAACACACTGAGGAATGCCAGCTTACTCTTACAGCGCCGTGTTGTGCTCGTGTCTCATTTGAATGAATGAATTGTGTGCAATTTGCCGTGCGAATGGCAGTGTCAAAACAGCAACAAGTTGATTGCTGAACCAGATGAACGGAGGGAAATTTATTTGCTATAAAATGCACAGTGACACCAAGCCATGCATTTATTGAACACTCCCCGAAAGTCTCATTTTCATTGTTTCAGGACTTACACAACCATAACATGTCTGGCCATTGAGTCAGTGGGAGGTGCATCATCTTTTTCAGTTGTTGCAAATGATTTCTTCCCCCAATATTCCACCAAAGAAGTTGTTGCCTGAGTTAACGTCCACCCAGTTCAGAGGCTGCACTGATATTGCCTTTCAGTCAGGTTCTGCTCCTGGGATGGATGGCATAAACTGGTTGCCACATTTCTTAAACTTTACGACGGCACTTCAAATGCATGTCATCGGCTGTAAAACACATTGGTACATCCTCGTGTTGTAAATGGAAATTAAATAATACTGGAACCTTTCTCCATTTAGAAGGCAACGTTGGAGTGTTTCCACAGCCTCTTGAGCATTATCCAATGAGCTGTAAAAATATATCAGCAACTTTTTAATGCAGCAATATGTCCCATGTGTTTGAGCAGAAGGTGAGAGTGAGAACTTGTGCAGACTAAAAGGCCGATATATGATTAATTAACTACTGTCCATTCAAATGACTAGAAAAATAGAATTTACCTTGGCGTCTCTGCATAAGTGAGCGGAATATTAGTCAGGTAACACGCTTATATTACAGGTCACAGACCTCCTGCTTGACCTATTGATTTCTGCTATTCAGAGTTAGCTGGGCAATTTGATTGATATTAATGGGTGTCCCCTTTGGGCATGTGTTGTACAAAAGCAAAATGAAATTGGATTTCGATATTACAACTGAATATATTCCCTCACCGACCAAGTTACAGACCTAATTTTCAATCTCATTTTTCCATTTCAGACAATGGAAAACGTCAGTTATTCGTGCATTCAACTCAAATCAAATCAGGTATTTTTTAACACTATCATGAAACTTTCTGATTGTTCAGTTTAGTAGAGTTTGATTGTCTTTGTTGATGTAATAAGAGACTCTTACGAAATTAATGTGGTTACCTGAACCGTTTAGTTGAGGAGACACAGGAGCCTTTGTGTTCTGAATTGCTCATGACAGGCCACCAAAATGTCAGGAACACCCACAAAGCAACTTTCAATCTAAATGCTTGTTTAGGGTGCAACTGTCACTGCTGCTTTGGTGTTCGATGCAACTTTGGAAAAATTGATTGTTTTTGTTTCTGCATTTCAAAAGCGAGGCGTTGTATGTTTGCCTGCTCCTGTCACCTCAATCATTTTCAATGGGCTGCACTGTCAATCATGCTGTGTAAATAGGTGGCATTCTCCCAGCCTTTTTGCACAAGGGTACAGACATGTGCTAATGTAACTGGATGAGTAATTCAGACATGTGAGCCTGTTGTTTGAGGCACACAAATTCAAATCCCAGTACGGCAGCGAAAGGTATTTCGATTCAATTAATTCGTAAATTTGGGAAAAAAAGCTGGTACCAGTAATGGTGACTGCAAAGCTCCTTGATTGCTGTGAAAATCTATCGATTGCACAAATGTCCTTCAAAGAAAGAAATATGCTGTTGTCATCCGGTCTAATGCATAGTTGTCCAGAATGGCTGCAAGGTGGTTAACTCTTAACTGCCCACTGAAATTATCGCACTTGCAGCAGTAAGGAATCAGATCGTAAATATCAATGAGGGATAAAACTGGGCTGAGCACCTGGCATGTATCTGGCCATCAGGCAGCCATAATGGCATATCATCCCCATTCTGTCCTTCCAGTCTGACTTACTATTATCCTGAACTTGCATCAACGTTAGAGGAGCAATAGTCTGATATAGTCGTATTTCCTTAATCACGCCTGATAAAGTACAGACTCCCACATAACTACCCCGCTTCTGTTCTTCCCCACTGGCAGGACAGTTCCACCAGAGGTGGTGGCACATGGGTGTGCAGTCAGAAAGGAATGGTCCAACAGTTCACAGCATTTACTCTGAATTATCCAGCTGAGAAATATTTCCTTGAACCACCAAAAATTATTTTCAGCACTACAACTGCAAATCTTCTACTTCAGGATTTACTTTTGGCACTAGGAAGTGTTGAATAAAGAAGTTAATATTATAAATGGAAGCACAGATAAAAAACAGTGTATGAAGATAAATTTATTTTGGACAAGCGCCTTTAAATGCTTTTCTCTATCTCTGTTGTAATCAGCACTGTGTAAAACAACCATCACAGTGAGAAATGCACAGTCATGGAGAGGCTGAGAGTGGGCAAGTAAATTAACATCATCTGTTGGAAGAACACAATCTATTTTGGCTGAAAAAGGAAAGCTTGATTATCACTTATTTGAATTAAGAAAGACGAATTGACGTATTGATATATCTACGACAAACCTTTCCTATTCATTTTCCCATCCAAACGCCTTTTAAACATTGTAACTGTGCACACATCTACCAGTTCCTCGGGAAGTTCATTCCACATGGGAACCACTCTCTGCGTAAAACAATTGCCTCTTATGTCTTTTTCAGAATCTCCCTTCTCTCACCTTATTGATGTCTCCTCAAGTCTTGAAATTCCCCATCTTAGGGAAAAATCAACGACCATCATCTCTATCTATACCTCTCATTACTTGATAAACTTCTATCAGGTCACCTCCCAACTTCCTCCACTCCAATGAAAAGACTCCAAGCCTATCTAGTCTTTCTCTATAACTCAAGCCTTCCATACGCGGCAACATCCTGGTAAATCTCTTCTGAGCCATCTCCAGCTTGCTAATATCCTTCTTCTAACTGGGCAACCAGTACTAGACACATTATTCCAAAAGAGGCCTCATCGAATCTCTTGTAGAACATGAACATAACATCCCAACAAGGCTGGTAATATATTGTTATTGTTTCAGAGTTTGTACTCTAAAGTGGAAGAACAATATTTCGCTTCATTAAGTGTCTTCAATAATTCACTGGATTTGTGCATAAAACCAGACTACTTGAAAACTGATGCTTGGGGACTAATGGTCTTGTAGGTGGGCGAGAGAAAAGGAAAGAAAATTGAGATGAAAAATTGAAACTGTCATGGTTAACAAACATAGTTGAACAGATTTAATTACATTTGTATTTCCTGCACAGAGTTTATGAGAAAGCAGTGACGGTGGAATTTATTGTGAAAATTGGTGGGCCTCAGTCCTGTTTAAAAGAGATTTCATTTTCATTCAGAGATTTAACTCGATTGAAAGAGCTGTTTTTGACAGCTAATTCTTTCTTGTAGGTTTTTCTCTTTTTCCTGCCTTCCTCTGTTGCTTTGAATTGTTTGTTCTTTTCCTCATTGGAGATTCCAACATTTCAACTGTTTTAGTTACTTGAATGTTGCGTAGTGCTGAACTTGTTGGTATTTTCTATTTGGATATGTTTGGCATGTTGAGATGTCTCACAACATTTTTTGGTTTTGTCTTCTGTTGTTGATGTGGCTGTAGATAAAAAAAGGCAACAGGAGCATGTTTGTAAGATTCATGCATGGTTGGAATAGTTGGTTTGGAGCTCTTAAGATCATTCGATTCATAACTGGAGGTGGCATTTGTGAAATAGGATTCACATCCATCTCTGGTGTTTTAAAATCTTGCATTTGAAGGGTCATCAGAAGAGTCTAGGCCCGAAATGTCAGCTTTCCTGCTCCTAAGATGGTGCTTGGCCTGCTGTGTTCATCCAGCCCTACACCTTGTTACCTTGCTTTGCATTACAGTTTGGGGCTCTGTTCACACAGAATGTGAAGTGTTAGTAAGAATTGGTGCATGTCTTGGAGCATTCATTGGTTTGATTTGACCTCAAGACTCAGTGAAATTCCCTGGAGAATTAAGTTTACCACTGATTTTGTGCTGTGGCCAGGTCGTCTGACTTCACTGCCAGACTCGCAGGGTCATTGTAAATACGCTTCCCGCTGCCCATATGTTACACCGTGTGTAAATCCTGCAGGTGTGGTTGATTAGGAAGGGGGTATGCTTTTCCTTCCCTCTGTGCAATATCCTGCGGCAAATGCTCAGCTTTCTGTTATCCTTCACACCAAGGTGTACCATGCCTCCTGAAGCCAACTGGTAAGCTCGGTGTTTTCCAGGCTGACGGGGGCATGGGATCAAACCCACGTGCAGTCTTTCACAGGCTTGGCTGCATCCCAGAATCTGCATTCTTGAACAAGTCAGCTTGACATTTTACGAAGTTTTCCATGTCAGCACCAGGCTTCTGCATTTGGGGAAGTCCTGTCGAATGGTGTTGAGGAGTCAGTCAATCGTTCTTGCTTTTCAGAGATACTCGGAACTGCACGTACTGGAGAATCTGAGATGCTGCTTGGCCTGCTGTGTTCATCGTGCTCTACACCTTGTTGTCTCATTTTTGCTTTTTGTTTTGTTTCACTTGGGATTGCAAATGTGACACGAGCCAAGTAATGACTGCATGACTTCATAGGCGAAGAATCACTGCCTTGGTGTTTTATAAACTGGGAAAAAGAGGTTAATTTACATGACTTGCAAAACTCTTGTTGCCTGTGTCAATCATGTGTCATTTGTGTTCAATTCAAACGAGTGACCATTTCAAATTGTTACTCAAATTATAATTGTCCACAGGATTTACTTCTACCTTGTCTACCCATTGTGTAGAAATGTCGATAATCAGTGTCCAAAATGAGAGCGACATAACCGAAAACATCAAATTGTACAGAATAACATCACCAGACAGACGATGTTATACAGTGATAGAGATCCGCAGTTCTCAAAAAGACCTTTTGACCCATTTAGTCTGCGCTGGTCAAAAACACCACCTAAATATTTTAATGTCATGAATGGTTAATTGGATAGTTTGATTTTGGTTTTGTGGTGCAGAGTGTTACCAGTATGGTGGGTTTAATTTCCGCGAGCAGTTGAGGCTATGATGAAGGACTCTCTTTCCTAGCATTCACCCCTCTCCTGAAATGTGGTGACCATCAGTTGAAACCACCCACTTTTAATAGAACTTTCCTGTGGCCATCTGGGACTCTGGTGCATTTCCGGCTCATGTTCATCTGTCAACAACTTTGTTCTTGCTTGCTATCTCTATCAATTGATGATCATGTTCCTCCTGGTTTTCGTGGAATATTGCATTTGAAATGATTGTGTTCTGAGCTCGACTTCTGATAAACAAGCAATAAAAACAAAATTGTAGCAATTTCTGAAGCAAGTTGCAGTTCCATTTGTTTATATGGTGACTGGAAACCTTTGGCATTTGTTTCCATGCTTGGGAATGTTTGGTATGCTTTCCTGCATACTAGAGTATACCCGGCATTGCATATAATATCTGAGAAACATTTCCATGTACCATCAAAAATTATTTTCAGTACTACAACTGCAAATCTTCTTTTTCAGGATTTACTATTGGCACTAGGATGTGTTGAATAAATAAGTTAAGATTTAACATACGTTAATATTATAAATAGGAGGCTCAGATGAAAAAAACAGATTTAATGTGGCACATGGATGAGGGGATGTGCAAGTATGTCAGAGCGGTGATGCCAGCAAAGAAGGCAAGCAAACAATCATGTGAAGTATTCTCAAAGACAGCAAACCCACAAGTTATCAGTACTGCGTTTCTTTTCTTGAATTAAATTTTCAGACAGCAATGAATGAATTTCATGAATTACAAAGTTATTATCGACAGGCATGGTAAAAAAAAACATACTTATGTGGAAAAAGAAAGAATTTGTGTTCCGCAGGTATTGCATTAACTTTTTCAGGGCCAGTAATAATTTAATATGCTTGCTAAAACCCAAATGTGCATTATTGAACATGCATTCAGGGGGTTTTTTCGTGAGACTACGAATATGCAGATTAGTGCATTGAAGACTTGCTGATTGTACTCTGAGGTGGGAATGAATGGCTATTCCTCAGCAAGTATGTTGAATCGGAAATAGCAGCTTCTGGATTTCCAAGCCATTCTGCACTGAAGGATTTTCCTTCATACCCCAGCAGTATCCCAGGCCTCTGGGCCCAGTCTTGCTTGGGTGACTTAATAGCTGAGCCTTCCATAGTGAGAAAATATGACAGCCAGGTGTTGACATTGGTTTTCAGGAATTTCACTTGGTTCTTTGAAACAACTTTCTCAAAAACTGATCTTGATTGCTTTTAATTGATTTCCTTGTTTGAAAAAAAAAATTCAGTGCATGGCTTACTATTTTGAGAAATAGACGAACAGGAGTATTTTGCCTTTCATGATCGTCTCTTTGATATTAGACAATCGATTTACAGGTCAATTTGATGAATTGTCATGTCGGTACGGAAGATGTGCGGAACTGGGAGTGGATGCAGCTCTTGTTCCTTTGCACCTTTACAAAATTCCAATACTGGCTGTTGGGAAACAGAAATATCTTCTGCATCTTCTACTCTGAGTTAAAATTATTCATCCATTGAATGTTGGGATATTTTTTAGGCAATGTGACGGCAACATTCATTTTGATCGCATTGGGTTGAATTGCAGTCTGCTTTGCTCGGATAAAGTGCATCTTTTTTAGTGCAGTTCTAGTTGCCTGCTTGTTGAGACTTCAGTTTTCAAGAGGCACAATAGATTAGCTGCCATGTCTTGTTTTTACTTCTGTTTATTTCAAAATAGTGTGCAAGACTGAGTGATGTTTTGGTGCCATCATTAGTCCGACCTTCCGAAAGAGTGAAAGTTGTGACTGCCACACCGTCTTTTCAATTGAATAAACTTTACAAGGCTCTCCAGGATATGATCATGTTTAAGCTCTCCGTGGATTTCAGTTCTCTGATGGACCAAGGGATTTTATTAAGTTCATGCCAGAATTCTGAAGTGCAGACTAAAACCAATTTTAATGCATCTCGTTGAGACATGATAACTTGACACAGTTGAGGGTCTTGAAGCTAGGGCTTCCTGATTTTCCAGCTGCTGAGATAGTACCACTTGCTGCAAAGAGTAAGCTGCAGAAGAACATGTTTGACAGAACTGTAATATTCCTCGTGTCAATATAAGCTGGTTAGCCTATTATTCCCATTATTTTCATAAAACTAATGGACGCAAAACTCACTTTTTTGGTGAAATACCGAAATATGTGAACAAAAGGGAAGGTGTGGAGATGTGGTAATCTGTGTCAGGTTATCTCGAAATCGTGTTTGGGAGACATCATCCGAAACAGTGTTCCAAATGGTGCAAACGACTGGACACCACATCATTTCAATTCTTAATTGTGAATGTTGGTGATGTACTGCCCCAGTCAATCAGTGACACTTTGGGAGTTGTTTCGTGTGTCTTCCTTGCAGTGAAGTTTCCCTGCTGTTTGCCTGATACCCAGAGAATTTCATCAAACCAGGCAGGATCATTTTCCAGTGGTGATGAAGAGTTTTGAAAAGCTGCAATTTAAATGAAATAGCCCATTAAGTCATGCAGCAAAATAACGGCCTGATTAAGAAGGAGATGGCAGGACTGATGCTTTAGTTGAAAATCATGAGATATAAATTTATTGGAAAATATTTTCTCAGACTGTTCTGATAATTTGGTGACTATTCATTAAGACTGCTGTTATAAGGCTTGAAGATATGTATGGAATGGAGGGATAATTCTGAGAGTGAATTCTCGCAGCACATAATACTGACACTTGGCAGTATTTGGTTGAGGCCAAGCAAAGTGAGACTGTCTGCCCTCAAGTTAATGAAGACAGCAAGTGGCTTTGATTTGATTGCTGTGAATCTCCTATCACCATCCACCTTACTCAGTGTACATGTGGATCAGAGATGCTGGGCGAGGGAGGGTGTACTGAACTTGATTGAAGATGTTGAACCTTGTGCCTTCCCCGAAGACTTAGAAAATCTCTGTTAGTAATTTGACTGTGGTCATGTGTGAAAAGTAAGTTGACCATCAGATGAACTCTTTTTTAAGTGAACATTTCACAGGCTTTATTACATATAAATACATACAAGGAACTGTAAGAGAGGAGAATATCTTGTGCAACCTGATATATTCAGGCGCTAGCTCTGTCCAATGTGACGTGCCTCTTTCTGGGTATGCTCTGTAGCTCTTCTGACTGCACAATGATGGACATATTTCAAGCCCTGCTTCATCTTAAATGGTCCCAAAAGACAGATATTGTTGCAGTTTCATCTTGGTCTTGATCTGGTAAGGTTCTACAATGTCATGATATCCATAGCCAGTTTATTTTTTCTTGAAGGTACATACAGCATTCCTGCAACAGGTAAAATGTTGCAAAGTCACAACAGTTTTGGTAAAATAACTGCAGTAGCTTTCCTGAAGCAAGTTGTAATGTTCATGCCCTGAACCACCAGTTGATACAGCACAATGCTGGCAACAAAACTGGAATTGTCCAAATCTGTGTGACTAAGTCAACACTACTCATAATCTATCAAGAAAACCCTGCTTTTACAATTATAAACAAAATAAATCTTGGCCTTTCTTTTTCTAAGTTGCCTGGAATATTTAGAAGGAGACAGTGAAGGAATGTAAATACCTGAAATTCAGAGTTCTTTTGTGTTTGTGTTTATTGTTATGTAATAAAATTTGTGCTGAGGCATCCTGGATTATGCTGGCAATTTCAGAGAGTAGTGACTTAAAAAACAATTCTGGTCAATATTGTTTAGCTTGGAGCTTTCAGTGAACAATTTGCTTCATGATGGAGCGATTGTGTATCTGTGACACATCCAAGAGTGGAAATGAAAATAAAAAGTGCTAGAAAATTGGATTTTGGTTTGCTTAATCTTCATAGTATACCTCAAAAGCTGTGGGAGTCTTCTGTTTGTGATCTTGAGCAGTGTGATATTATTTGAGGTTTGGGTGCATTACTGCCCTTGCTGAAGCAGAAGTACTCAATACATTGGTGTAATGCATCTTCATACTGTACAAGTTATCGAATCTGAGTGTAGATTGCTCACTAGTGACTTGTTTTCCAGTCTTCAGCTTGCTGTGCTGCCACCTTTTTCAACTGCTAATGGTTTAAATAATCTTTGAGAGCAACTCCCTCGTTACCTTTTCTGGAACATTGTTCTGTTTTTTCCCCAATTTCCTGGATGCTACTCTGGAAAAATGCGTATGTTCCTGTGACTGACCATTGGCTCTTAGTGTTTTGTTGACTCAAAGCCAGCTACAATGGTGAATTTATTGTTTTATTTCCAGCAATGTAAAGGATGATAGTTTTCAACGTTTAGAATTATTTCCATTTTCTCAGCATGTCTGCCTGTTAAAATGCAGTTTTGCTCAACGCTGAAAAGTCATCCATTTGAATGGTTTAAAATTGAGTTTTTCTGATTCACGAAAAAGGAATGTCCTTCAAGTCACTTGCCAATTTGCCCGACCCGCTGCCTGTAGTTGTAGTTGAATCTAATAGATCAGAAACATGCTCAGTTGCACATCTTTTTCCAAATTAATTTTGCAGCTGCCTTATTTTTTTTGAAATTGCCATCTCAAAGTCCGTCACAAGAATGTCATGTGCTGAAGTGCGACATAAGTGAGAGCAATTATTTGACAAAATGACCAAGGAAATTCAATTTCCTTCTGAATACCTGGCCATCCTACTTCATAGCTTGGCAGGTCTACTGTAATTAAAAAAAAACTGATGTTAATCTTCAGTGCCTTGGTTGCACTGAGACATCTATGATTATCGAGAATTTTAAAGGCAGATACGACCTTGAATTGTGTAGGAAATGTGAGGTCAGATGATCAAATCTTGATCAGAAAGATTTTGAAGGACAACTTTGAAGAAGCAAATTGAAGTGGAAAAGTTCAGGAGGTAAATTTAATTTTTAAGTTGACATCCTCAGAAGCTGACGGCACGGCAATCATTGATGCAACAATGACAGTCAGGTATGCCCAAGTCTTCTGGTATAGGAGCACAGATGTCTCTAGCATTTGCCATGCTAGAGGCAATTGCGGAGATGGAGAAACCTTAATTTGATGATGGCCAAAGTAGGGTAGCAGGTGGTTGTGAGGAATGGAACTGAAGCAAGACCCTTGCAATATGTTCACTTAAAACGAATGTCCCGGTTTATGTAGCATCCGTTTGGTACCAAAATCAAAATGGAAATTGAGCCGTTGGCCATTCCCTGTATGTTGTCAGGGAATTACTGATTTCAGGAGTGAGGAAAGGAGCAAACACCTTTCTCATGGTAACATCCTATTTTTTGATTCATGAATGCCGTCCATACAGTGCACTGGCTAACATTAACTCTTTTCATCTTTTAGTTTAAACACTGGAATGCGAGGGAGTATTGTTACAAAAGTGAAAGTTGTTTGTACGAGCCTTCTATTTTGTTTTACTGTGTACAGTTTCTGCACTGAGTATCAAGTCAGTCTGAGCATAAGTAGGTTTTATTTCAAATTTGGAAATAGTGATAACTTGAATTTTTATCAATGTAGTAAATGCTGCAAACTCACCTTAAAGTGTGCAAGAAGTCCTGTGAGCATTGCTGCAGAATATTTTTGTGCTGTTGTGAAAGCATCACATGGTGAAGGCAAAGTTTCCAACACTCTTCTGCAGAGTCAATAATTATTTTTAACTTTTCATCTTTGTATTCTAGTTGCTAAATTGGAGGAAGAATCTGTTCAGAGGGATTTACTGAGTGTTTTGTTTCTATTCTTTGACAGCACAAGCAGTGGCCAAGCTGGGAGTGGGAGCTGGAAGAAGGAGTTGCCTATCAAGTAATCTTTAACCGACACCGCAGCAAACAAGCAACCAACAAAGCTGCAAGAGGTTCAGGAGTGAGTATGGTTTGTCTCCCGTCTGCCTTTACTCTTCTTCTGCACAACTAATTTGCCTGTGTTTTAATGGAGTATATTGGGGTTATGGCAAGTTGTGTTAATCTGCCAGAAATTGGATGGAATTGCCCATTTATTTACAATAGAGTTGAAGTGGAGGTGAGGTCTACTGAAATTATATGACAGGATTTGCTCGTAGTCTACACTGTAACAATGAGGTGTGAAATTCTGCCCAGGCCACAGGCCAAAATTGGCATTGTCACACAAAACAAAAACTCGTGGTCACTTGAATCTGCCTGATAAACAATGCTGTGTGTTCAAATGTAGATTTGTTCGTCTTTAATTGCTCTTGTTTCGAGTGGAAAAATTGTCCCATACGAAAAGACTTCAATTTGGCTTTCTCTACATTGGGGAAACCCAGCGGTTGCTTGGGGACTGCTTTGCAGAACACCTCCGCTCGGTTTGCAATAAACAACTGCACCTCCCAGTCGCAAACCATTTTAACTCGCCCTCCAATTCTTTCGACGACATGTCCATCACGGGCCTCCTGGAGTGCCACAATGATGCCACCTGAAGGTTGCAGTAACAGCAACTCATATTCCGCTTGGGAACCCTGCAGCCCAATGGTATCATTGTGGACTTCACCAGCTTCAAAATCTCCCCTTCACCACCGCATCCCAAAACCAGCCCAGTTCATCCCCTTACTCCACCGCATCCCAAAACCAGCCCAGTTTGTCCCTCCCCCCACTGCATCACACAACCAGCCCGGTCTGTCTCTGCCTCCCTGACCTGCTCTTCCCCTCACCCATCCCTTCCTCCCACCTCAAGCCGCACCTCCATTTCCAACCTACTAACCTCATCCCACCTCCTTGACCTGTCCGTCTTCCCTGGACTCACCTATCCCCTCCCTAACTCCCCACCTTCTCAGCTGCTGTGATAACTGTGGTACAATTTGCCACTAGAGGCCCTCTGATGTCTATCCGTTGGGCAGACAATATTGTGAACTGATTGTGGAGGGAATGCAAAGGCTCACCTGTGTTGCAATCTATGATCAAGCAAACAATGCCTAATCATATACAGGCTACATCTAAACATGAAGCATGGACATTGAGGCAAAACATCAGACCCAACGGGGCCAAAGATATTTTGGTCACCCAGATCGGAGGAAATAAACAAGCAAGGCAAAGAGCCTGTTTCACTGCAAAACTTACACATTCGGTATTTTCAATTACAGACCTCCACAGAATGAAAGAAAGGTATCGCTCGCAAACAGTAAAGAAAAGGTGCAAACTAAATGTAAGAAAGTGTGAAGCTGGATGAACACAGCAGGCCAAACAGCATCTCAGGAGCACAAAAGCTGATGTTTCGGGCCTAGACCCTTCATCAGAGAGGGGCATGGGGAGAGGGTTCTGGAATAAATAGGGAGAGAGGGAAGGTGGACCGAAGATAGAGTGAAAAAAAGATAGGTGGAGAGGAGAGTATAGGTGGGGAGGTATGGAGGGGATAGGTCACTCCAGGGAAGACGGACAAGTCGAGCAGGTGGGATGAGGTTAGTAGGTCGGAAGTGGAGATGCCGCTTGAGGTGGGAGGAAGGGATGGTTGAGAGGAAGAACAGGTTAGGGATGCAGAGACAGGCTGGGCTGGTTTTGGGATGCAGTGGGGCGAGGGGATGAGCTGGGCTGGTTGTGCAGCTCTGCAAAACTCTGGTAAGACTGCTCTTGGAATATTGTGTTCAGTTCTGGTCAGCTCATTACAGGAAAGATGTGGAACCTTGAGAGAGGCTGCAGAGGAGATTTTCCAGGATGCTGCCTCGACGAGAGGGAGGTCTTTTGAAGAAAGGTTCAGGTTTTTTTCATTGTAGTGAAGAAGGATGCGAGCTGATTTGATAGAGGTTTACAAGAGGATGAGAAGCTTAGAGAGAGTGGATAGTCAGAGACTTTTTCTCCCCATAGCGGAAATGACAATTATGAAGGTGCGTAATTTTAAATTGATTGTCGGAAGGTATAGGAGAGACGTCAAAGTTCGATTCTTTACACAAAGGGTGGTAGGCACGTGGAGTGCACTGCTAGCAATGGTAGTGGAGTCAGATACTTCCGAGACTTTGAAGTGAATCTTGGATAGGGACATGGAGGATAGTAAAATGTAGGGTATGAAGGGTAGATTGTTCTTTGTAGGATAACAGGTTGGCACAACATTGTGAGCTGAAGAGCCTGCACTGTGCTGTACTGTTTAAGTCTTCATTTTAATTTGGAGATTTTGGAGAGTGCTGATGAAATTAAGTATATAGTTGCACGTCAAAAAATAGACAACTGAATACACAGTCCTCCTTCGTCATACCCATTCAAAAGTCCCCAAACTTGTCTCTCATGCTCCGGAGAGCACCGACCCCAGACTCCTTCCCCCTTTCTCCCCTGCCAGGCCTGGCCCCAACTGACAAAACTGATTTCTGGGAAGTGACAATCTTTCTAGCATCCATGCTTTTAGTGGAAGAGAACATATAAAGGAGAGGAAAGAACCACCTTGCTTTTGAGGCGAAATGTAAATTAATGTCAGGAATCCACTGCAATCGGCAGTCACTTATTTATGGAGCAGAGACAGTGGGAAGTGAAAGACCAGTTACATGAAGGGGGTCAACCATTTGGTATGAAGTTCCATTTATATGAATTCCAGCATGTTTCCAACTGAAGCATTTAAATTTTGAATCGTTCAGACTGCAAATGATGAATTTTCCAGTATCAAGTTTGATAATGCTCAGGCTGCACATTGGAAGAGACTTTGCACAGCACTAGGTGTGGAACATAAAAACTGAGGTTTCCTTTTTCTTCAATTCTCTCCCTCCTTCTATTTTCTGCCAAGGCAGCAAACATTTTACTACTCTCTGCTTTCCTCCAAGTTCTGTAAGCTTACTTTCAAGAGTAATTAGAATGCTAAAAAACAATATTGTTCAGAAATGTGAGATCAGTGATAATGTTAGCAGAGAGTTCAAACGTGATTGAAGCTGGACTGTCCTGTTTGCTGTTGTATGCTGTGGCCGAGAGGTGGAGACAGAACTTGATGCACATAATTGCACAGTGTCCCTGCTGTGGAAAGTTTCTGGCCCTCTGTGACTGGATCGAAGTAGAAATTGAGAAGGAGTGGCTGGGCAGATGAAGGGCTTTAATATTAAATGCTTGTTTACTTCAAATTATGTTTTAATACTCTTGAGGTCGATCCAAAATAACTCCAAGATTCAAATTTTGGTTTTATATTAATCGGGCTGGCCATATTTCTGTGATGTTTTGACTTGAGGTTTGATTTTAAAATGGTTGAAATAACACAAGAAGAGACAGCTGCTTTGTCATTGGATTGAACGTATTGTACCTCCCCAAGAATGTATCCTCCCCCAGCCCTGCAATGCTCATATGTTTGTCGTTCTAATTCTGCCCACTTTGAATTTCCTCGCATGCTTGATCTTCTTTATTCTGGAACACCCTTCCAAAACATCTTCTCTTTGTCCACTGACCGATCTTTCTGACCAAGCTTTTGGTGAGCTGTCCGAGTAAAATAGCTCCATGAAGATGGGCTGATTTTTAAATGATAATGGAAAGGTGAAGCATTTTGAAATGTTTCTGCCATGTCAATGATCTTCACAAATGAAAGTTGTTCCTGCATCGTTTTTACTTTGTTCATTTGTACTCTCCATAGACATCAACAAATCAGCTTCCTTCAAATCTCTCTGATACCAGCAAAGTTCGAATTCTCAACTCTGGCACTGTGGAAAAACTTGTGGAAAATTTAATAGTTGCTTTCATGAACAAGGATTTTTCCTATGTCTGCGTATTTCTTTCGACATACAAAACATATACCACCACTGAAAGTGTGTTGGTTAGCCTCCTGGACAAGTGAGTATCAACAGTTTGTTTAATAGCAATGATAGAAAAGGTTCAGTCGAGTAAATCTTGCTTTTAATTATTCTGGCAATGAACCACTGAAACTAGCTGTCTGGAAACAACTCTAAGTTCTTCACTTGTGAACTGAGAAGCACCGTCCAAGCATCAATAAGGGAGACAAATGTTTTTTTATCATTAGGCACACTAAGTTACCTGCATCTGCAGCCCCCACCCCTTGGACATTGAGCTCTGCAGATCTGGGCTTGACCTTTCATCTGATTTCATCAGAAATGCCCATGTATTTTTTGACGTGCTCTGAAAGACTTTATCCTACACACTGATGCAGTGATAATGTCCCTACCTTCTGCCTAAAAGGTCCAGATTCAAATTCTATCTGTTGCAGTCATGTATCATAAAATGTCTGAATAACTTGATGAAAAGTAATTGAACTTGAAGTCCTCCATAATGAGAGATTTTGCAGAGTGTTGTGGTGCAGTGATATGTGTCCCTAGCTCTGGGCCAGAAGGCTTGGGTACAAGTCCCACCTGCTCCAGTGTTGTCTATAAAAGCTTATGGACAGGTTGATATTTTTTAAAAATTATATGCCTACAATACAATTGAAACTCTTCTTCTAGCTCTCCACAGTGAAATAAAGTGCAAACTTTTTCAGGTGCCTTGCAGCATTCACTGGCCTGTTGCAAAATGTGGATTTGCATGCAGAAGAGATTTAAAGGACTCACAAAACAAAATTGTGCCATCTTATTGCTGTCAGAATGATTTCATGAGCAGCACACAACTGTTCTAATTTTCAGACTGGAAAAATAATGATGGCAATTCCAGCATGTGAATTTCATTCGACTTCCCCAGGATTTACATCAGATTTTATTTTCCCGAAGGTGAATTTGTCACTGTTTGGGCCTCCCCATTTCCTGCAGGAAGTGTTTCCTGTTATGGAACCTTTCTGCCAACAGATGGGTACCACAGTCCAGGTCCTGCGATGAGCTTGTTTGTTTATAACAAGGCAGAGCAGTCCTTCCCTTCTTCTGGTTTCTGCCCCCAACCCCTTCCAATAACCCTGAGCCCATATGCAGCACAAATCATGATGAAGCACCCCACAAGTGGTTTGGGACGGAATGCAAAAACAGGTGACAACTTTTTGTTTTGGTTCATTATTCACAACAATGAAGCAACCTAGGCAAGTAGAACACCAAGTTTAAAAAGCGCGGTGAGTGGTTTACGACGGTGACCAGGCCTTGGTATTAAAGATAAGCAGTCACTTTGACTTCCTTCGATGTTTTGTATGGAGTTTGGAGCTATCTACAACAATGTTTGGAATGCATCAGTTTCTGAATGCGGTGAATGGAAGAATGGTATTTTCATTAGAAAAAGTCTGTGAATTGTCTGTCAGTCTGTGTTGAGCAGAAGAATCAAACTTTGGGAACTGGGTGCAGGTTGAGGAGCCTTTTTAGCAAAACTGAAATGTTGGTCAAATGAAGTGATAATGGAAACTGTAGATGCTGGAGAATCCAAGCTAATAAAGTGTGAAGCTGGATGAACACAGCAGGCCAAGCAGCATCTCAGGAGCACAAAAGCTGACGTTTCGGGCCTGGACCCTTCATCGTGATCTATTGTGCTCCTGAGATGCTGCTTGGCCTGCTGTGTTCATCCAGCTTCACACTTTATTATGTTGGTCAAATGAATGTCTCTTTATGACTGAAATATGCAGGGATACAACAGTTCTGTAACAACGGGTTAATTTGTTTTTTTAAATGGCATCAGCGATGGTTCCTCTTGTCACCTGAGTTTTTATACATTAGTTTTCCGAATGATGGGGAAGCATTTAACAGTTTATGCAGTTCACAAATGGTTTTTTGGGTTTATTCTTCAAAGCTCAATTTGCGGATACAGGGATTCTCACCACTGCTGACCTTCAATTGACGTGCCTCTGACATTACGGGGACAACCTGCAACTGGGAGGAAAATGTTTCCCAAATGCGCTATGGTGATAAAATCTGAGCAGAGTAGAAAATAGCCAGAGGTGATTGAACTCTGAGGTAGCTCTGGTTAGGACAGTCACCTCTTATATTTACTGTCTCCTCCTTTCACAATGTAGTTGTTTACGACTTTGGCTGCTTAGGCAATGACTGGTCTTTTAGCATTTGGTGGAATTCTCTATCTGCAAGTGGCATCTTGAAGTATTTTAAAAATTCTAAAAACAAAATGGCGTCCCTGCTAAACAAAAGTTCAAATCCCTTTTACCAATTGGACAGATGTTGTGTTTAAGATTAGTGTTTGAGTCAACCATTTTAGTTCAGCTGTAAGATCATCATTATGCATTGGACGTTTATCGTGTCCATTCACCTCACAGACAGCCTACTTTTCAAGATGTTCCTTTATCCATGGTGAAAGGGAGAGACAGGCTTACTGGATGCTCCAGTTGTTTTGGCATTCTGTAATGAGATCCAGGGAATTCATCCCTTTATACGTGAATATCCACATTTCCTTCTGTGATTTTTTGAGACTGAGAGTTAACTGGAGTTCAAAATGGTTCGGATCAGACAAATTGAGCAACCATTTTAACAATCTGTTTCTGCTGAAGTTTTCCAAGTTTTCCTTTTTGGTAGGAAGAACGGCAGTTTTTATAATGGAAGGAGATTCCATCGCTCTGAGATGCAGTGCAATCTGGGGATCCCAGTGCATGAATCACAAAATGCTAGTCATACAGGAAGTAATTAGGAAAGTGAAAAAATGTTTTCATTTTATCATGAGGGGATTTTAGCACAAATGTAGGGATCACTGGTGAGCCCATAACTTGAAAGTTCTTGATATTGGTCAGTCTATTAAAGGAAGGATGTAAATACATTGGAGGCACTTCAGAGCAGTTTTACCAGAATAATACCGAGACGAATTGACTTGGATTACAAGGAAACTTTTCAAAGGCAAGGCTTGCACCAGTGAGTGTTCAGGGGAGGAAGAGGCAACATGATTGAAACATAAAAAATCCTGTGGATTTGGACAAGTTAGATGTGGAGACGATGTTTCCTGTCACAGGAGAGACTGGAATGAAGGGTGAACATCTAAAAGTCAGTTGTTGTCCATGTAAAACAGTGATTTTTAAAAAATATCTTTCAAAATGTGGTTATTCTTTGGAGTTCTCTTCCTGAAAAGATGGTAAAAGCAGAGCTCTTGAATATTATCAATGCAAAGGTAAATAGATTCTTGTTGAGACAGTGGGGTTGCATGGTTAATGTAATGTAAATTTGAAGTTAAAATCAGATGAGATATTACCATATTGCATGTTTTACACCTCCCTGTCTGCATGGGACGCGGCACGTAAGCTATAAAATGCCAAATTGGCATTTCAATTCATAGTTTTAACAAACTCGGTAATCAAGTCTTCGAATGCCAACACCAAATAACTTCAGATGTTTTTCAATGGCAGAATGCAAGTTGCAGATTCAAGTGCTTGATTAAAATCACTTAATTTGCTTTGTGTGACCAATTGCAGATATGGAAGCATTGACACGTCAGGAGCAGAAGAAATTCCAACAATGATAGCAGCAAGCAAAAGGTAAGTTTTCAGCCAATGTGTGATTTAATTAAGTTTCATCCAAATTACAACAACGTCAAAGAACATTGCTGGCACTTCTTGTAAGTTGTATTGAGGGCCTTCCTGCCAGAGCAGTGCAGCTAACACCAGTCTGCAACAGTCACATTAACAAAGTTGCCTGACTGTACGTATAATGTTAGCATTATTCTGAGAGATGAAAGATTTTATTTGTTTAAAAAGATGTTGCATCACTGCAAAAGAGCCAAAAGTGTTCAGTGAAAAATTGCACATCCATTCAATATTCAGATCTCCATCTGTAGGCTAAAATTTAGATAGCTGAAATCTGAAACAAGGATACAAAATGTTGAAGAATTCAGGCTCCTATCTCCACACCTCCGCTCTGTCTGCCTGTAGTGGCTTTCAAACCTCTTGTGAAGGTTTTGAAGAAAAACCTGCTGCAGCCTATTGTATCACTACGTCTGGAGGGTGATCCATCTCATAAAGAGAGTTAATCAAAGAATGTAACACTGAACCCATGCATCTCCAGCAATTTTATACCAGCTGTCTGCCACTAGTGGATGGGAAAGCTTGTTTAAAATGTCTTTCTTCATGATCAATTTCAGCTGCAGAGCTGTCAGGAATCTGGAAATCTCATGTCTCTCGGGACAGTTGCAGTGAGAGGAAAACACGTTTGCTCCAGTCTGTGTATAAATAACTTTTGACTCAAAATTCAAAAACATAAATGGAATTTACTGGAGAGCTGTTGTTTAGCTTTTTACGGTCTTCCTCTTGAAAGCATATGACAGCAGTGCAGCCAACACCATTGCTGCACAAATGCTCACAATCGCATTAAATATGCCTCTCTTATCCTTACTTTGTTCTTACGTATTAGAGCTCTTATTTAAATCGATCAACAGAAAGCATCCAAATCTCTTCATTGAAAAGTTTGTTCCCTTCATCAGCCCTGGCCCTGAATTGTTTACCTCACATTTGCATCTCTGGACTCTACTGCAAGGAAAAATCAATTGAAAAAATGGGCTTGGTTCACTCCTCCTTTTCTCACCTCCATTCTCTGTCTCTTCCACTAAATGTGATCTGCTTTCTTGCGAAGAGAATAAAGTGTGAAGCTGGATGAACACAGCAGGCCAAGCAGCATCTCAGGAGCACAAAAGCTGACGTTTCGGGCCTGAAGGGTCTATGCCCGAAACGTCAGCTTTTGTGCTCCTGAGATACTGCTTGGCCTGCTGTGTTCATCCAGCTTCACACTTTATTATCTTGGATTCTCAAGCATCTGCACTTCCCATTATCACTGCTTTCTCGCTGACCAGCTATGTAAGTTTGACAAAAAAAGATCACCAACTATTGCAATCACCCGTCTGCAGTGTGATCAGTTTCCCAAAAGCGCTGAATCCAAGTTGCAACACTGAATCCAGAGATGTCAGCCATTCTAACAGCTGGCACACAGCCACAGATGGAGTCAAACGCTCATTTCAAGGACTTCAGTTATCTTGTCTGACCAGTTATGGGCACGGTGTCCTTGACAATCCAAACTGCAAGGGATATGAAAAATTTAGTTCTCCAGGAATATTTGCAGTCACTTGAAAGCACGCTTGATCTTTTGTGTAATGAATGGCTCTTTTAATGCGACATTCTCAAAGGCAATTGCTGGAGAGCAAGCAGTTTGTGGAAAGTTCTGTGGATATTTCCTTCTGCACCCAGGAACCACAAAACAAGAAATATTCCAAACCATGGCTACCACATTGAGAAAAGTGATGGGGTTCAGTCCACAAAATGTGCATTGCATCTAAAAGTTGGAAGATGGCGTTCTTTTTCACACGAGACAATTGCGGTCTTAATGTTCTGGATTGTCATGAAGCCCTGCTGCTGGATGTGAGAGCTGGAGCCAATTGTGGTTTGTGGCAGCACCAAGGGTGGCATGGTGCTGGCGGTGGCTACTCCAGAAGCTGCTGCCTGATCACTGTACCATTCTTGAAATGGCACGATTCCAATGAGTGACGGTGAAATCAGAGTGCGGACAGAGGGACTTTGGTTTTCCTCCCGAATTCCGCTCCACGTTGTGAAGAATCTCATGTCTCAGGTCAAGGCCAGTTGACTTCGACAATTCAGCCCTGTGTGTAGAGACAAGATCAGAAGTTCTTCATTGGAAATTTGGTTGCCCTTCTACATTTGGGACTGGAGCTCTTTATTTGAAATATTTCTGGACTTTGCAACAAATAGAAAGTGTTGAAGAAATGGATTTGTTGCATCTTGCTCTCTCTCTTGTAACTTCCATGTGCCAGTCTCTCTGTCTTATCCTGCAAACTACCATTGAAGGGTTTGGGGAAACAAACACCACATACTGCAGTTGTGTCTTGACCTGTTGCACAAAATCAGCTGAAAAACGGCAGGAAATACCGACTCAGTTGCTTTCAAGTCTATTCGATGTTTTTATTGTGCAGTTAGGAGTTTGCTTAAAATTACTTAATAGCAAATTTCAGACTATTTGCAACTCGCTGACAGTGTAGATGGGAAACCATGCATTCTAAAATCAATCATGAAAAAGTAAGTTTGAATACAGCATGTGGTGAAGGATTTGCTTCATTTGAATTTGAGAAATACAAAGGAAATTGTTGAGGAGCTCGCAATTATTGGGTGGCTTGGTGGCTCAGTGATTCGCACTGCTGCCTCACAGCGCCAGAAACTCCGGTTTGAATCCGCTGACAATTAACCGTGTGGAGTTTGCACATTTTCCCCATGTCTGCATGGGTTCACTCCCGGTACTCCATTTTCCTGCCACAGTCCAAAGATGTGTAGGCGAGCTGAATTGGCCATGCCAAATTGTCCCTCGTGTTTTGGGATGTGTAGATTCGGTGCACTAGATTTGGATGGGTCTGGGTTGGATGTTCTGAAGCTTGGTGTAGACTTGTTGGGCCAAAGGACCTGCTTCCAAACTGTGATACAATCTTTGATACTGTAAGATATCGTTAGGAGTTCTCATGAAAACATCACATAGCAGCGCAGTGTTCAGAGCTCCAGACTCTCACAGTTGAATTACTGTCTTTGTGTTATCTGCATTATTCCTCAGGCTTCTGAAGTTTTTTCCAAAATTTGAATATGAATAAATGCAAGAAATTGGTGTCCCATTTCTCTCCCTATCACTTATTATTTTCCACAGTCTTGAAAGGTTTTGAAGAATAAAGTGATCATATCTTGCATTCACCCATTTGGAGTGTGACCAGTTTGACACAAGCAGCTAAATGCAGGCTGCAATGCTAAATCGAGAACCTTCAGCATTTCAAACAGTTGGCACGCAATTATAGATGGAGGCAAATACATATTTAAATAATTTCATTTATCGCTTTTGACCAGTTGTAGGCCGAGTGAGTTTGCCAATCCAATCTGCAATGAAGATGAAAACAATAGTTCTTCAGGAACAACTGAAGAAACAAAAGAGTGGCTTAAATTCCAAGTGCAATTTAATTCCTGATCATTATTGTGATTGGAATAACAGCATTTGCTGATAACCAAGAATTCCTGTGAAGTTATGCAGTTAAGATTTTCTGCATACTTTCCAGAAGAATTTGGAATATACGATTCCAGACCACATTACGGAAACTGTTGGACTCTGCTTCCAAAATGTTTAATTTTTGTAGAAGTTAGATAGTGGGGATGTTTTTTAACAAGACATTTGCAGGAACAATTTTGTGAATTGTGGTGGAACCCTGCTGCTTGGACTGAGAGCTGAGCCACTCTTGCTGTGAGGAGTGGCCCCACCAGGGTGGCAGTGTGCTTATGTGGGCTGATCATGAAGCTGTTACCAGATCAGTATCCCATAAATGAAATGGGTCGATCCCAAGAGCTGATGGTGAAATCAGAACGATGGCACAGCAGCAAGCTTTTCTTTGCAACCATTAATGTTTGCAATTGCTGAGCCAATACCCATTCAATCCTCTACCTCAATACTGTGTCCAAAGATCTTCACCGGAGAAATTGTACAATTAGTTGCTCTTGTATAATTGCCCCTTACTGTTTATTTGAGACTTTTCTCGACTACACAACAGATGTAAAGCATTGAAGAAATGGTTTGCCACATGCTTTTCCCCCTTTCTGTGCTTCCATGCTCCAGCCCAACTGTCAATGGCTTGAAATGCTGATGCACCGATTCAAGAGTATAAAAAAATTGTTTTGTTGTGAACATAAATGCTTGTTTAAAATGACTTAATAGCACTTTGTGACCATTTGCAGCTCTGGAAACGTTGACCACCCAGGCTGCGAGGGAGGTGGAGATGCGTGTTTTCCAGCAACGGTGGGCGTCATCGAAAAGTAAGTTGAATGCAATATGTGAATGAGGTTTTACTTTATTCAGAATGCAAGGAAGTGAAAGGCAATTGCAGGTGAGATGGCAGTTACTGCAGGAGAACATCAGGATTCCTTGTGAAAGCATCACACTGTAGTGTATTGAGCTCCATTCCTCGCAATTGTAATCACATTGTTGCATCTCTGATATTTGCATTATTCCTTCATTCTTCAAGAAAAATAGCATTCTGACAAGATGTTTCAATCGAAAATTGTTCATCTTTTGGATTAGAAATGTTGAATTACTTCCCTATGACCTGTGTTGAATATGAAAAACAGGATTCCCATTTCTGACTTTTCCCTGTATCACCAGCTACTGTGTCCTTGAAATCTATGATAGGCTTTGAATAAGGGAAAAAGGGTTATCCTTTGGATCCAAATGTCTGGAGTGCTATCTGCTGATTCCACTGGGTTTGTTATGGGATAAAATACTGAATCTCAGAGACTCCAGAATCTTTTAACATCTTGCAGCCAGTTGTGATCTTTGGGAACTTTGTTACAATGCAAACATAAATGATCTTTCAATCAGGGTGCAAAATGTGAAAGGCACTCGCCGGAGAGATGTTGCTTGGATTATTTTGGAGCTTCCTGTTGAAATCAAGTGGCAGGAATGCAGCAAACAGCTTTGCACACCAGACCATTGCAATCACATCAGGGGGAATGATTTGCCTCTCTCATGCTTGCTTTATTGCGAGAGATTGGAGCTCATATTCAATTAAGTCAACAGAAATCATCCACAACACTTCAATGAGAAATTGCTTGCCCTTCAACATCCTGGTCCTGAAATGTTTAGCCCTGCTTTACTTCTCGGAAGGACGCTGCAAGGGAAAATATGGCTTAAGCCTTTTGTCCTTCTCTCTCCTGCACTCTTTGCCTCTCCCTCTACCTGTGCTCTGCTTTCTTGCAAACGAGCTCTGTCAGTTTGCTGAAACAAAATTACCATCTATTCCAGTCATCTATCTGGAGTGTGACCAGTTTCAGAAAAGCAGCTGAACACAAGGTGCAGTACTGAACCTAGAGCTTTAAGCCATTCAAACAGCTGTCACACAATTGTAAATGGAAGCAAATGCTAATTTTAAGAAGAAAACTTAATCTTGTCTGACCAATTGCACGTCTGGTTACCTGGACAGTTCGAACTGCACTGGGGATGGAAAACAGCATGACATAAAAACGTAAGTTTGATACCATATTTAACGACAAACTTGCTTCATTCCGAACACAAGGAAGCAAAAAGAAATTGTTAATGCTCTGGCAATTGCAGTGATTCAGATAGAATGCTTTCTGTCTTGCATCTGTAAAAACCAGTCAGAATCCCAGTGGACATGCCAAATTTCCTGAGCCTTGAAGCAAGTAGAGACTTTGTTGTGCTTTCATGACCATAATGTTGACATGGCAAGACCAGGGCAGACTTTTGGTGATCAGTTTAAACACCTTTTAAATGTTGTAACTGTACCCCATCCACCCACAAACCATTCTTTGTATCAGAAAATTGTTCCTCATGCCATTTTAAAAAATCTTTCACATCCCATCTTAAAATAGAATATGCCCCCGAGTCTTGAAATCCTCCAGCTGACAGAAAAGACGCCTGCCAATCACTTTATCCGTATCCCTCATGATTTTATCAAACTCTTTAACGTCACCTTTCAACTTCTTATGCTCCAGTGATCAAAAGTATCAGCCTATCCAGCTCTCATTGTAACTCAAACTTTCTAGGTGAGTGATGGTACATGGCTTTCAGTCAGGAGGGCCAGCACAGTACGTGAAGGGCCTTTGGTACCAACCCAGGAGCTTGGAAACAGTGAATGAGCAACTTGGGCACTCAGTGCCGGTCAGAAAAAGTAAGGAACTGAATGTCAGGCAAGTTATAGGTCTTGTCAATTATCTGTCAATAGCTTGAGGTTCTTTTGAAGAGATGGGAACGTTAAACCTAAAACATTGCATTTGGGATGTTTATCGTCTGCCCGTGTGCAGAGGTTCTTTATTTGAACTCTTTACTCCTTATCTGCCCACAGGCTCCCTCTCACAGCCAAAAATCCCAGTGTTGATAAGAAGTGCCAGAAATTAATATTGTGATTATGTGCACATTTGAAATGATTTAACTGGTGCTTTATGACCAGTTGCAGCTGTGAAAATGTTGACATGCCACACTGTGAACTAGGTGGAAATCTAAGTTATTCAGAAGCGAAAGGAGCAATTAGCAAGTCCGTTTGATCTGTTGTCAGATTAAACCTGTTGCCCAGTATTTGGGATCTAATAATGTGAAAGGAAACTGTTGGCAGTTGCTGGAAGGTGATGTCAGGATTGCCTCTGGAAAGCATCCCATTGACAGAGCAGTGAACACCAATCCAGATGATAGCAATGATGTGAAGCAACTGCTAGACTGGTTCTGAAATGTTTGGCTGATTTTGAGAAATTAGATAATGTTGAATGAGCATAAAGCATTCAAAGCTTTTCAATGATAATGGGAAGTGCAGATGCTGGAGAATCCAAGATAATAAAATGTGAGGCTGGATGAACACAGCAGATGAAGGGTCTCGGCCCGAAACGTCAGCTTTTATGCTGCTGAGATGATGCTGGGCCTGCTGTGTTCATCCAGCCTCACATTTTATTAGCAATGCTTTTCAATGTTAGATTGGATTTTGCTTGTCTTTCAGTATCAAGGTCTTGCAGAGCCCAGAATTGACTATCAGTGAAGAAATTGTTTGCTCTTCTTTTTGCCCTGTTCTGTCTCTTCCAAACCCCACTCCAGCACTGCCTCATTCTGATGACATGTGGACATCCTGTGGAAGTCAGAATAATCCATCTTTCAAGACAGTGATATTTTTTGTGAAATTGGGTTGGATTTAATTCTGGATGAGTTTGCTTGTTCGAAATGACTCAATTTGTTCTCTTTCATCAATTGCAGTTCTGGAAAAACTGAGAGTACAAATGGTGAACAAAATGGATTTGGAGTTTCCTCAGGAGCAAACGAAATAATTGCTGAGTAAGTTTAATTACATGTATGACTAAATTAATCATTATTCAGAATGTGACAAAACGCGAGGAAACAGCTGAGGAGCTGGCCGTTTGTGCAATGTTATACAACCATCACATGGTAACAGCCCAGAGGCAATGATTTGATAATGTTTGTAATAGCTTTCAAAGAGGAACCGGCCTACATTCACTCCTATGTAATAGTACCAAACCATTGATTTAGAAAATTGTAGTTCCCTTTTGAAGACCTCAATTGAAGCTGCATTCACCACACTATTAGGCAGAATGTCTCACTTCCTCACCGTGCTGTTTAAAAAATAATCCATGTCACCATTTTTTTTTTGTTGAACATGTTGAATCGGTATCGTTTTCTTTTCAACTCTTCTGTCACAAGATATTGATTGTTCTTATCCAGTCCCACCAAATCCCTCATGATTTTGAGCACTTGTAAAATCTCTTCACAGTCTTCTCCAAGACAAGCAGCCCTACCTTTTCCACAAAACCCTTAATGGCTCCATCCCCAGCTCTTTGTCCTATCTGTCTCCTCTCCACCTTTCTTCTCCTCTATCCATCTTCTATTTCCCTCTGCCTCGCTCCCTATTTATTTCAGAACCCCATCCCCTCCCCAATTTCTGAAGAAGGGTCTTGGCCCAAAACATCAGCTTTCCTGCTCTTCTGATGGTGCTTGGTCTGCTGTGTTCATCCAGCTCTACACCTTGTTATCTCCACAATGTTGTCTAGTTTGTCACCTCTGGTACTATTTTTGTGAATGTTTCGTACAACCCTGTCAAATCTCTTCCTGAAGCGTGGTTTAGAAAGACTAGAGTTGAGGGCAAATCAGCGTTTTCTATAAAGATTTGTCTTATCTTTTTTGTTTTGCATACGATGCTCTTATTTTTAAAGTTCAGAAACCTGACGATATCTTCAACCTGCAGTACCACCTTCATAATTAGTCTGCATACTCACAGTGTATCGAATATCAAACATGGATCATTTAAGGAAGCACTGATCACTGTATCATAAGATTTTTTGTTTGGATATAGAAGAGAACAATGAGCAATCCTGAATAATTTTGATTTGGAGGAGGGCCAATTTCAAAAGGGGCCAGATGCCATTTGCAGCAAGTAAATTTGAATACAAGTTGGGGAGCACCATTTGGGGCTAACATTTTATGCTAAGGAATCTTCACCATCTAGAGTGTAACCTGCTTAATAGAACCATCTGATGAAGGCTTGTCATTCCGAATCTTCAGTTTTCATGGGCATTCAAATGGATTGAATTGTCGATGAAAATGTTTGCTTGAAGTGTTGTAAATTGTTCTTCATGTTCAATTGTAGGTGTGAAAACATTGAATGCAAGGATTTAATTTCACAGGAGAAGAAAGTGACAGTCAAGAAGTGAGTTTGATCCAATGCATGAGCATGTGTATGTTTCATTTGCACCACAGTAATGTCAAAAGGGAATCCCTGGAGAGCTGGTGGCCATATGTTAGATCATCAGAAATCTCTTGATGAAGATGAAAATGTTTCTGTGCTGTGTGACTGTGTCAGACATACCACAGAATTAAAAACACGGAAATCACTCCAGATCATGGCACATTGATGAAGAAACAGCTTCTCAGTTATTTGCATAGTTTCTCCCTAATCCCGAGGAAGAAGCAATGCGAAGCACTTAGTGAAGCACAAGCAGCAGTTGCATGTGAAGGTGTTGAGTTGATCTCAGACAGAAATTTCTGGACTCGGTAGCAAATGTAAGCTTTTGAAGAGGTGGCTTCACTCCTTGCGCCTGGTCCTTTTCCCTGTTCCCAGCTGCCGCCACCACTGCTGGCGAGCTGCTTTGGCCCTCAAGGTCATTTCTTGTAAATTTCCTGGGAATTTTAAAGACGGATTCAATATTTTATGCAGTTTTACATTTGCAGCATGACCTTGTTTAAATTAAAATGAGCTGATCAGGGTTTGAAATGCTGCACTTTGAGACTTCATTTTTTTTTCAATGGCTGGCCATCAATTACCGACCCAACCACCATTTTAATTTGCTTTTTGTTTTGTGGCTTGTGATCAATTGCAGAAGCGTACACTTTCAAAGATTGAACTTCCCAGATTTGGACAAATGCAGATCTGCAGAAAAGAAAGCAATCATGAATAAGTAAGTTTGATTTAACATGTAGTTAAATTGTATTTATAATTTGGAATTTAAGAATGTGAGAAGAATTGCTGGAGAGCCAGAGCATCCTGTAAAACAATATCGAGACTTTTTCAACAAAAACGCCAGTCACCCAGACTAGATGGCAAACAGCACTCCAGACCATAAAAAACACATGAAAGAAGCAAACTGAAAACAGAAACAAATCTGTGGATTCAGTAAATCAGGGACAAAAACAAAGTTGCTGGAAAAGCTCAGCAGTTCTGGCAGCATCTGTGAATGTAAAAACAGCGATAATACTTCAGGTCCGGTGACCCTTCCAGTTCTGAGGATTGTCATTTGTCGAGTTTGCAGTAGTGATGCATTATTGAAGGAATGGCTTCCCTCTTCACACCACTTCATGACAAGTTATCCTGCAAACTTCATGTGAATGTTGGAAATGGAATTAAACCACTTTCTAGTGCAGTCATATACTTGTTGTGTGGTTTGTTTGTGGTGTCCTTGGACATTGGTGCCCTCCCACTCCTTGTTGCTGTTGTATGTTTTGCAATAATCGAGCTTGCATTCCTGTTTCCTGAATCTATGAAATCCAAATACCTTTAAGTTCTTGTGCTCACATCCCTCATGTTCTCACTTTGCTACTGTCTGGAATTATTTGAGGTCCCAAACTTTGCCTGGAACTTTCCTGTTCTGCCAAATCCTGAGAGCTGTGCATCTCTTGATACTTTTTTGCAGGCGTGCAATTCCTTCCTCTTAACATCACCATCTCTCACGTTTAAGATGCTCACGAAATGTCACTCTGGCCAAACGTTTGGTCACCTGTATGAAAATCTCCTCCTTTGATGTCAGTTTTTGTATGGCTCCCCTGCTGTGAAGTGCCATGAGGAGTTTTTTTCTGTGCAAGGGGTTCTATTTCAGTGTTGTGATGACTTCTGTGTGCAGCTGATGTCTTGTTGCCAAAAAGTAACCATTGATTTGCCTGTGAAATAATGCAATGTTCCCTCTCAGTATTAACCAGGTCGTTAAATCAGTGAATTGCAAGCTGAGTATTTTGGAGAATTTCATTAGCCATCCCCAGCTAGACCCGACTTTGCCATGTTACTGGGGTATCCAAGCACTGGCAATGCAACTCCCAGAACACAGGCAAACAAATCATCATTATCTTGGTGTTTTGCTTTGTTCACTTGATTTGTCTCTTTGACTTTTACAACGTTATTTTTTCAACTCACTTTCTCCTTACTGGTGGAAAAGCAGCATCGAAATGCCAGGAAATCCTGCTGGTGTAATAAGTATCCTCAGATGCATGTGAAATCATTTTGCAATGAGCCTTAAGTATATCTGTGCAATCTACAAAGAAGAAAACTTGGAAACATGGCCAACATATAGTTTCTATCCATGACCAGCACAATTCTCAATTGGACAGTCATTCCTTTGTCACTGGGTCCAAGTGCCACGCTCCTTCGCTGATGGCATGGCAGGTTTACCATTGCCGTGTGCACTGCAGCAATTCAAGAGAGCAGTTCATCTTCTTCTGTGCCATCACATTGACTCTGTATTCCAAATTTAATCTATTGCATTTATATTTGTATAATTTGAAGGTTTTTTTTCCCCAAGAGTTTTGCTTCCCTGATGAACAGTATTAACTCTGACTTCATTTCCAGTGCTATTGCTGAAATCCTGAAATTCTGGTTGAATCAGCACCCTGAAGACTTCCGACAAGGCTCAAGTTATGCTTGCCTAAATAAAGTCCTCACATACCTAAAGCAGACAGCGCCGGGGTCAGACCCTGAAAAACGGGCCCAGAATCTTCACAGTCTGTTTCTGGAGGATGAAAGTGCAGAGAAAGAAATGTTCAGTAAGATTTATATTTATGATGCAAAAACAGTGGTTTTAATTCATAAGGCAAGGGGAAATAATTGTGGGGCAGTGTTTTTATCGGTGCGGTGGTGAAAGCATGTTCTGTTTGGCTCCAAAAGGCAGTTTGGGAATTTACTTTAAATATATCTCTGAAAGATTATAGTGTGCTATTCCTGTAGTGTAAATCTGATTCATGGACATCTACTCCGTCTGTATTCCGTCCCTCACCAGGACAGTATTGGAGCTCTCTGCCGCTCCCTCCAATGGCTGCCCAACCAATCGCCATTTATCACACCTGTGTTCCCTTGCTGAACATGACCTTCCTCTCAACAGCCTGTATTTCAACTTCATCTGATGTAATGCAACTCACTTCCTGTGCAATGAAGGCATTGCTATGAATGCTTGCACGGAATCCCAAAATGCTGTGTTTTTTTTAAATTGAGATGTGTAGCAGACATTATTCCAGCCATGTCTCTTGAATTTCTTATTCCAATCCATCAAAGCTGATGCTTGCTATTGTCACCAACTGGAAAAGTTTATTGAACTTGTTAATAAAATGTGAGGCTGGATGAACACAGCAGGCCAAGCAGCATCTCAGGAGCACAAAAGCTGACGTTTCGGGCCTAGACCCTTCATCAGAGAGGGGGATGGGGGGAGGGAACTGGAATAAATAGGGAGAGAGGGGGAGGCGGACCGAAGATGGTGAGTAAAGAAGATAGGTGGAGAGGGTGTAGGTGGGGAGGTAGGGAGGGGATAGGTCAGTCCAGGGAAGACGGACAGGTCAAGGAGGTGGGATGAGGTTAGTAGGTAGCTGGGGGTGCGGCTTGGGGTGGGAGGAAGGGATGGGTGAGAGGAAGAACCGGTTAGGGAGGCAGAGACAGGTTGGACTGGTTTTGGGATGCAGTGGGTTGGGGGGAAGAGCTGGGCTGGTTGTGTGGTGCAGTGGGGGGAGGGGATGAACTGGGCTGGTTTAGGGATGCAGTGGGGGAAGGGGAGATTTTGAAACTGGTGAAGTCCACATTGATACCATATGGCTGCAGGTTTCCCAGGCAGAATATGAGTTGCTGTTCCTGCAACCTTCGGGTGGCATCATTGTGGCAGTGCAGGAGGCCCATGATGGACATGTCATCAAGAGAATGGGAGGGGGAGTGGAAATGGTTTGCGACTGGGAGGTGCAGTTGTTTGTTGCGAACTGAGCGGAGGTGTTCTGCAAAGCGGTCCCCAAGCATCCCTAAACCAGCCCAATTCATCCCCTCCCCCCACTGCACCACACAACCAGCCCAGCTCTTCCCCCCCACCCACTGCATCCCAAAACCAGTCCAACCTGTCTCTGCCTCCCTAACCGGTTCTTCCTCTCACCCATCCCTTCCTCCCACCCCAAGCCGCACCCCCAGCTACCTACTAACCTTATCCCACCTCCTTGACCTGTCCCTCTTCCCTGGACTGACCTATCCCCTCCCTACCTCCCCACCTACACCCTCTCCACCTATCTTCTTTACTCTCCATCTTCGGTCCGCCTCCCCCTCTCTCCCTATTTATTCCAGTTCCCTCCCCCCATCCCCCTCTCTGATGAAGGGTCTAGGCCCGAAACGTCACCTTTTGTGCTCCTGAGATGCGGCTTGGCCTGCTGTGTTCATCCAGCCTCACATTTTATTATCCTTTATTGAACTTGTTTCCACTTTCTGTCCTTCTCTTCATCTTCAACTGCTCCATCTCTGACTCTTCATCTGTGGTTGTGAGAATGAAAAGAGGCTGCAGACAGTTTTGATAAATGGGCAGAAATTGCAGCAGAAGGAATACAATGTGGCAAGGTGTGAAGTTAACCAGTTTGATCGGAAAACTAAATTCAGAATGTCTTTTGATAAGTTTGTATTCAGAGGGATGTGGTTGTTCATGTCAGTTGAATTCCAAAGTTAACATGAATGCACTGCAAACTATTCGGATTACGTTTGCTTCACTGCAATACCTCACAGTACAGAGAAATGAGATTGCAATAGATGGATTCATTTGGATCAGCACAAGTGCCTTTGGCAACTTCGCTGCTTTCTCTTGTAATTTGGAGTTCAAAGTGAAACATCTCTATAAATAGCTCACATAGCTGCCAGAATAAATTGTTAACGCTGCAGCTTAATGGTAATTCAAATGACTGAGTTATGATGAAAGTTAAGATCTTTTTCTGCGATGGACTCTGATGAAATTAATTTGTTAAAATGACCATTTAGATCCGAGATTACCAGTGGTCCCAACGATCAGTGTTGTGCAGTAGTAATCATTGACCGTAGAAGAGCACCATTTTAGCCAGATACCAACCATTTGGATACTTTGACATCAGTGAAAGAATCAATGGGTGGGGTCGGCGGTGTGTCTGAATTTGTTTAGACATGATGTGTAAAGCTGTTCATTTTGAGTAGCAAGATGTTTTTCTAATCGAACTTGTTCACACATGTTAACGCATACACTGTAGCAGGTGGGTGTTGAAGCCAGGCCTCGTGGCTCATTGTTATTGACACTAGCACTACAGCACAAGAGCCCTTGTTGGTTACTACATGCCTGTGGAGCAGGTGAGACTAAGCCCAAGGCCACTTGGTTCGGAAATAGGAACACTACCAATGTGCCTCAAGAGCCTCCATTTTGAGTGGTCATCTGACGTTGTCAAATTCATGGTGTCTCCCTGTCAGTTCGTGGAGGGCTTAGCCATCTGTCTCAGGGTTTAGTTCATTTGGGCTTCCTTTGACAAGCTTCAAAAGTAGATCCAAAAATTTTGGTTAAGCCAAGTATTGCTGAGTGAATACCGCTGTACTGAGTTCATGATGTACAAGACCAAATTCTGCATAGAACGGACTCTGTAATATGGTCTGCTAAGACCCAGCAGCATTGAATGAGTCTTTCAGGACAATTTCCTTTTTAACTGTTGCTGTCAATGACATTTTATTTTCTAATATGATTGAATAATTTTGCAGGTTATTGTAAAACAAGAACTTGAGATTTGAAAGATTTCCTTTGGCAAGAAATTGGAATGGGAATCTGTCAATAAATACAATTTCTTTTGCAATTGAAATGCTTCCAACAGGAGGGTTTCACTGCAATATCACATTAAATTCAGCAAATTGAGATTTAAAACTATAAATGTGAGCTAACTGTTGTAAATTAATGGACGATTTCTAGTCACAAGTGAGTAAGATGTTTTGGAGCAATGAGAACTTTGGGCACAAAATAAATATCTATCTTCACTTACGCAGAAGGCTACCCTGGAAGACTTGGGTTCTACGTGGGAGAAGAACATGAAGGAACCATCGAAGAAGTGGACGAAAAGCTCCTCTGCTACCCATCACGCTGCATTGCAGAGCAGCTGACCTTTATGGATGCTGTGAGTAAACAGGAATCTGGGTCTGTGATAATGGACTGCAGATGCTGGAGAATCCAAGATAATAAAATGTGAGGCTGGATGAACACAGCAGGACCAGCAGCATCTCAGGAGCTTAAAAGCTGTCATTTGGGGCCTAGACCCTTCATCAGAGAGGGGGATGGGGTGAGGGTTCTGGAATAAATAGGGAGAGAGGGCGGAGGCGGACCAAAGATGGAGAGAAAAGAAGATAGGTGGAGAGGAGAGTATAGATGGGAAGGTAGGGAGGGGATGAGACAGTCCAGGGAAGACGGACAGGTCAAGGAGGTGGGATGAGGTTAGCAGAAAGGAGATGGAGGTGCGACTTGGGGTGGGAGGAAGTGATTGTTGAGAAGAAGAACAGGTTAGGGAGGCAAAGACAGTCTGGGCTGCTTTTGGGATGCAGTGGGGGGAGAGGACGATCTGGGCTGGTTTTGGGATGCGGTGAGGGAAGGGGAGATTTTGAATCTGGTGAAGTCCACATTGACATCATTGGGCTGCAGGGTTTCCAAGCGGAATATGAATTGCTGTTCCCGCAGCCTTCGGGTGGCATCATTGTGGCACTGCAGGAGGCCCATGATGGACATGTCATCTAAAGAATGGGAGGGAGAGTGGAAAACGCTCGCGACTGGGAGGTGCAGTTGTTTATTGCGAGCCAAGTGGAGGTGTTCTGCAAACCGGTCCCCAAGCCTCCACTTGGTTTCCCCAATGTAGAGGAAGCCACACCGGGTACAATGGATACAGCATACTAGATTGGCAGATGTGCAGGTGAACCTCTGCTGAATATGGAAAGTCATCTTGGGGCCTTGGATGGGGTGAGGGAGGGGGTGTGGGGGCAAGTGTAGCATTTTCTGCGGTTTCAGTGGAAGGTGCTGGTGTGGTGGGTTTGGAGCGGAGTGTGGAGCGAACAAGAGAGTCGCGGAGAGAGTGGTCTCTCCGGAAGGCAGACAAGAGTGGGGATGGAAAAATGTCTTGGGTGGTGGTGTTGGACTGTAGATGGCGGAAGTTTCGGAGGATGATGCATTGTATCCTGCTTTCCGGAGAGACCACTCTCTCTGTGACTCCCTTGTTCGCTCCACACTGCCCTCCAACCCCACCACACCCGACATCTTCCCCTGCAACCGCAGGAAATGCTACACTTGCCCCCACATCCCCTCCCTCACCCCTATCCCAGTCCCCAAGATGACTTTCCATGTTAAGCAGAGGTTCACCGACACATCTGCCAATGTTGTATACTGTATCCATTGTACCCGGTGTGGCTTCCTCTACATTGGGGAAACCAAGCAGAAGCTTGCGGACTGATTTGCAGAAGACCTCCGCTCGGTTTGCAATAAACAACTGCGCCTCCCAGTCGCGAGCGTTTTCCACTCGCCCTCCCATTCTTTCGATGACATGTCCATCATGGGCCTCCTGCAGTGCCACAATGATGCCACTCGAAGGTTGCAGGAACAGCAACTCATATTCCGGTTGGGAACCCTGCAGCACAATGGTATCAATGTGGACTTCACCAGCTTCAAAATCTCCCCTTCCCCCAACGCATCTCAAAACCAGCCCAGTTCGTCCTCTCCCCGCACTGCACCACACAACCAGCCCAGCTCTTCCCCTCCCGCCACTGTATCCCAAAACCAGTCCAGCCTGTCTCTGCCTCCCTAACCTGTTCTTCCTCTCACCCATCCCTTCCTCCCACCCCAAGCCGCAGCTCCACCTCCTACCTACTAACCTCATCCCAACTCCTTGACCTTTCCGTCTTCCAAGGACTGTCCTATCCCCTCCGTACCTCCCCACCTATACTCTCCACTCCACCTATCTTCTTTTCTCTCCATCTTCGGTCCGCCTCCCCGTCTCTCCCTATTTATTCCAGAACCCTCACCCCATCCCCCTCTCTGATGAAGGGTCTAGGCCCGAAATGTCAGCTTTTATGCTCCTGAGATGCTGCTGGTCCTGCTGTGTTCATCCAGCCTCACATTTTATATCTAGGAATCTGGGTCCATTCTGTTGAGACCTGTCTTTCGCAGTCATTCTCAATGCGGTGTTTCAGTCAGCAGTAAGCATCCGAATCTCACCATATTATTGAATGCTATTTCCGCTCCACCAGTCATTATAACTGAATTGCCTTCATAATGCAGTCGTCCAAGATGTCAAAGTGTCTTGTTTGAAATGTAACTTCAGTCTTGAGCTTGAAATACCTGTCGATGAAGACTTCAGCACTCGCCTATTTTTTTAAATGAATGTCACATGAATTAAGTGAGCAGGGAGAGCACTGAAAATCCTTCGTAACTTCGTGTTGAATCTCTACAAAATGAATAGTATTTCAGGGTAAAAGTTGAAATGTTTCACCAGAACAGTCACTGTTCCTACATGAACCCAGTGATTTTGTTCGAAGTGTCCAGTACGACAACTTTGGTGTTTGCAGAGATCTCCTGGAATGGAATCAGCCACGAGATCAGGCTATTCCAGTCTAGTCTCCAAGGTGGCTTGGTGCCTACCTCTACGAAATGAGGCGAAGGATTGCTGACTCAAATTTTGTGTTCTGTCTGGGTCTGGTCATAGGCTTTGGCTTCAAATGGAAGCTCAGCTTTGAGCAAATGGGACTGTGGTCTATATGACAGCATTGGGTGTGACTCCAGAATGTAAGTAGTCCTCGAGGTCTCAAAAAGCCTGAGCAATTGTCAGTGTTGAGAGCAGGGGTGCGCATATCTAATCTGCAAGTGAACTTTTTGTCAAACGTACGAGTTGGTTATGGATCGCTGCTTTTCTGCACAGAGTTAGAAAGTTAACATCTGTTTTCATTGCAGTCTCTGTTGTACGTGTGTATACATTCTGACACTTCGAGTCTAATCATGTGACACAATGATGACAACAGACATTTTGGATGGGAAACAACCTATATTGGTGTCTGTAGAGGAACATAGCTGCTTTTCTTTCCTTGAAGCAGTGAGGTCGGCAATGAGATCAGTGATTCCTTTTCAAATCAGTTGTTTGACCTGGTGAATGTCAAGGCAGTGTTTTTGATTCTGGTCGCCTGTGTTGTTCCTGTTGCAGGCAGGTCCAGGAGGCTGAAACAGGAGATTTATTATTTAGTTTACTGTAGAGGGCGGAAGGTTAGCCTCAGCTGTTCCCTGCCTGAAATAATCGATGACATCATTGTCACATGATCGGAGTGTTAAAAGTGAGAGTGCACCATGCTTGCATAAATACGCAGCAGTTTCCCACTCCATGGTTTCTGAGTTTGTGTTAAGTTTGACACTCGGAGCATAATTGTTTGTGGGAGTTGTTAGCCTTGAAGAGGGAGGCAAGAGGAGACAATGCAAACAGAATGACCAATTGACAGGCTTGGATGTTTGGCAACATTCAGCTTCAGCATGAAACCAACAGTGGGGAGGTGTTGTCGTTGAGGTGTACTTAACCAACACGGGGTGCGGCAGCCATTGTGTTCTGTCAATCTGCCTTGATGTGAGAAGTGGACATGATGCAGGAGCACTTTCCTGATGGCCAGTCTGTCTAGCTTATGGACCACCATGGCTGAGCATCAGGAGGAGTGACTATTGCCAACAAAGCCGTGCATTGATGGTGTGCACGGAGCCAGCAGTCGGAGCTGGGTGGAGATAACTTGTGATTTAGAATCTAACCTACAAATAAGAAGGCGATGACTGAAAACTCAAGGCTGTTGACCTGTTTGTACAACCTATATGCACCTTGGGCATCAATGTGTGTATTATGTACTCAGTTGTTGACAAAGTAGCTTGTGCAGTTTTGAATGTACAAATGAAAACTAGCAGAATGAGTTTACTCATGAATGGAAGAACCTTGTTTGTAGTTCATTCCTTCAACCACAGTACTGCTAATATATGTAATCTTTGTTTCCTTTTTATTTTTGATCAGGATCTTTTTAAGAAACTTGTGCCCAGCGAATGTTTAGGGTCCATCTGGGCTGAACAACCAGATCGAGCATCAACCGTCTGGGCTATCGTGGCACAGTTCAATAACGTTAAGAATTGTGTCACCAGCACCATCAGTCGCCCTCAGCAGCTAAAACCACGGCAGAGGGCGAAAATCATTGAGAAGTGGATTGATGTTGCCAAGGTACACTTGTTCTTTCGTGATTTTTAACCTTTATGACAGGGTAAAGCACTCAGTGCATGAAACAAACATGGTGGAAGAGAGCAAGCAGTTCCTACGATGTGTTGAGATGTTTAGGGTTTGAAAGCCTCTCGAATTGACGAGCAGAATTAGAATTGAATGCTTCATGGCAAATCCTAGCATTTGTAATTTCCATAGAGTTGGCTGCTAATAGTTCATGCCTCAGTTCACAGTTGCATTGAAATATTAAAGTTTTCTTTCTCATCAAAAATATTTCTGTGGAGAAATAAAGTAAACTGATTTCAGATTTTTAGTGGCCCTTCAAACACAAAGTTACTTATTAGGCATTACAGAATGTTGCTTGCCTCCCTTCCGAGCAGTGATCAGATTTATGACACATTGTAAATTTTATTCTCAGTTTTCTGCATTCCATATGCCCGTATGACGGCCCTTCAGTAACTTGCCTGGTTGTCTGTTTCTTATGTGTTTGCCAAAGGAATTTGTCTTTGCATTTTAATCAGCAATTGGGAAAAGGATGAGGAAGGGCTGTCATACCTGATATCAGGCTTGTCTTTGTCATCAATATGTGGCATTCCCACGAGTACATTTGGAAAGAATCAAGACAGGAAGCTAGTAATTAACTAATTAAGTGAATTAAGTAATTTATTCATATTCATTTTATCATCCAAAATGGCACTGGATCATAGCAACAAAAGTGTATTATCATTGAAATTTCCCATATTCATGTGACCATAAAATATTTAGTCATTCGAAAGGTTGGGAATGAAGATTCATAATTATACCTTTGCCAGGTATTTGTGACAAATCTGGTTTGGCTCTTGGCAACGCTGCCTGCATGGATTTGGACTCGTAAAGAATCTTAAGGCATTGATGTCTGTCTCCAGTTTCACAATCCAGAGAAGTTGAAATGAATGGAGGCAGACACCCAGTCATAGACATGGATACATGAGCTCCTGACAGGCTGTCCGTGCCGACCTAGAAACTGGTGCTGTCAAAGGCCATTCTGAAGATGAGTTGCCACCTTCCAGTGATCACTTGGCTGGCTCTTCCGGTTGTCATTTGAGTTGACAATAGTTGATGAGGGGACTTATCCATGTTGAAGTGTCCTCCGTCACTTACTTTTTACTGCAGCAGCCTTTGTTGCCCTCAAGCCGGAAGACTGTGGGCTTGAGATCTTACCTGCTGGACTTAATCAGATAAGGCATCTATCTAATGATGCCCAGTGAGGCACATCCACATAAAGCCAATATGGTCTAATGACCCTCTCCCTCCTTGGCCTTCCTCGCTAAGCAGAAGTGGTTTTGAGAGTTGAGAACAAACAATTGCAGGCTTCCTACTCTCCTGCCCCTCGCCCCTTCCCTACAAAGTTCAAATTTATGCTTGTGGAAGGGAGGTTTGATTTGTTCTATTCTTCTCCCTGTCTCCGTGGGGCAGGCAGATGAAGGACATTCACATGCTATCCTCACTACGATTAGTTAACTCAGTCTCAATAACATTGTGATTCATAAAAGTAGACTCAATTTTCTGATTTGTATGCTTTCCTTGAATGATTATCTCATGTGTCAGGCCCTGCCCTCCTATGCTGGCAGAAAATGTAATCTGTCATTCGTTTATCAGATGAATACAATGGATATAACACAGATGATTACCCGTCTCCAGCTCCCTAACTTCGCCACTTCCACCACTCAGATGGCCGTGTCTCCAACTTATTCATTCGAATCTTTGCTTTGGCGTCAGTAACCATGTCTAACGAGTCAAGTGTTGGCAGAGAGTGAAATGTCTCAGAGGGAAAAAAAAATGAAGATCAAGTTTTAAGTCGCTAAGATTTGTGGAATTTTTGCCCCCACAAAGTCGTTTGTTAATGCTGTTATTTTTGCAGATCACGTTTTTCTGATGGAACATTTTAATGTCTGAGGTATTGGGTCATGGGGAGCCACTGTTTTTCCCACAGAACTCATGTTTTATGTTCTCACAGGAATGTCGGATTTTGGGAAATTTCTCTTCAGTGTGTGCAATTACCCGTGCATTGCAAGCAAATAACATCTTAGAGTTTCAGAAGACTTGGGCAGCCGTGTCAAAGTGAGTCATTTTTCTGAAAAAGCCGTGTCATTATTTTTAATAAATATGTGGTAGGAATTTGCAGGTTTCACCTCCAAGTTTACTTGCCAAAGTGATCTTCACACTCCAGATGTGTTGACAGGATTACCAGAGGCACTACAGTGCAATCCTAACAATTGGCGTACTGGCAGAATCTTTCATTCTTTCACTAAGGAGTGAGGAGTTAATTTTCTACAGTGGAAAAAGAAAACTGTTTGACAGCTTAAAATATTGAACTATTGTGTTCCAAAACTGATCTGCTGTTGGATGTAACGTAAGACAGTTTCCTGTGGATGTGCTGTGACGGGGTGATATAAACTGGAGGTTTGTATAGGAACCTGAAATACAAAGAACACAATTATTTTAATCACCCAAGAAAGCAGTCGAGACCTCTTTGAAGTGCGCACTTGTAGTTTATATTCCTGTGCCGTAGACAATTTGATCATGATTGTTATTTTGAGGCAGCTTGGAGGTGAAATCTCACTTGCTGTGATGAGATTTCCTAAAACTACTGCAATGAAGGGCTTTTGTGGCACAGTGGTAACATCTCCATCTCTGGGCTGAAATAATCTGGGTTCAAATTCTGTCTGATGAAGGGTCTAGGCCCGAAACGTCAGCTTTTGTGCTCCTGAGATGCTGATTGGCCAGATGTGTTCATCCAGCTCCACACTTTGTTATCTTGGATTCTCCAGCATCTGCAGTTCCCAATATCTCTTGGGTTCAAATTCTACCTGCCAAAGAGATGTGTCAAAACATATCTGAACTGTTTCATTAAAATAACTGCAATTGTTTGAAAAATGCTTCACTGCCCTTCACTGTCTGTATGACTTGCTTATTTGTCAGATTCCATGTCAGCTGTTTGCAATCTTGACTCTATTCTGTCAAGAGTAATTTGTTATATTCTCTTGACTAGGAGCACAAAGGCAACATTTGAAGATCTTTCAAATCTCATCTCCGAAGATGGCAACATAATGACAAGTAGCCAGCACGAAAAACAGGTAAGCGTTTGCATTTGGCACTGTGCATCGATATTCAGGGCATTATAGGTATTTTCAAGCAAAATATCTACAATGAATTACATTGGTGTCTGAATGCATACAAATACTGTGAATCAATAATGCAACAAGGGATACATGTATTACATATGGATGGTCTAACTTGGCTCAAGTCTTCCAAAATCGTTCTGTCATGATGCAACCTTCATAGATTACCTTTCTCAGTGTTCGTTATCTTGGAAGTTTGAACACTTGCACAATGATATTAAAAGCAGGATATATGTCAGTTTTCTTTTCTTTTGATTTGCACACTTGGAGGGCCTCGTAATTAATAAAAGCCAAGGCAAAACACGAATAGCTTTAATTGGTTCTCGTTAGTGTTTTTGTTCAATTAGCATGTCTTCCTTTTATTGTTCTCTGCGGTAATAAATATTTTCTGCATTGGAACTGAGAGATAATCACATTGCTTTGTTTGTTGAGCATTTCAGACATCAACTATTTAGTTTCAACTAGCTTGGACCACCACTGACATTTCAAACTAACTTCAAAAACCTTCTCAAAAAGCATATTGTTTTACCAGGTTTCGAGACATTCCTCCTCACTCTGTTTGTCATGCTGTTTGCCCAGTCATTTTGTTCCTGAATTATACAAAGTAACAAAATAATTTGTTAGTTATAAACATTTTGGTGTCACTTGACCAAACTAGTGTGTCCAGGACAGTAAGGAGGCAAGATGCAAGTTTTCTGTTGAATCATTCTTAGATTAAATCAAAGCAGTTTGAAGGTGGTACTTGAAGAGGACGAAATGCAGCATTCATGTTGGGTTGTTAACAATTTGACAGACACTCCGTTTTTCATACTGCTGAAAGTTCGAGTTGAGGTTGACGATGTTTTTGCATTGCTGTCCATCTGCTGGCTCCATAATTTCTACGGTGCTGCTGTCACACCTTGTTTATTATGTTTGCTATTGGTGCACAGTGCAGAATTCCAAATTACTTTTCATATCTGGCTTGAATCTAAAAGTAGATTTGTTTTTAATAATCAAAAACGTGTGTTGTGCAGGATGATTGCTTTTGTGGTGTCAATTTCTATAAATATACATGGGAAAATCTGAGTTCAAGATTGGACAGTTGTTTAACTTCCATAATGCTGTCTCCCAGCTTGTACAGTGAATATCGATGCATGGTTCGTTAATCTTTAAGCATATTACACAGATGTTCTCTGGCAATATGGCTTGCTAAGCTTTACTTTATATGGGTGTGCCATTCGCAAGGCCACCATATCAACACTTACTGTCGATCCTTAGTTGACACTGAGTGTAGTGATAAGATACCACCTTGATATACCATAGCGTATTTTCTGAAAATACTTCCCCAAATGTGACTGTCTGGTGAATTTCACCTGAGTGAGCCAGCAATCATCATTTTCACTGTTGTGTTTTTAAATCTCAGACAATATAATTTGAAACCTCATTTTAAATGCAGTTTGAAGCAGCAACTTCACCATGTCCAACAATTTGATTTGCACACTTGGATGGGAATCTGAAATAGTTGCCAAGTGATTGTTTTATGGGTTAAACATTGATACTAGTTTTGTGATAAACTATTGTGCGTGGGATAAATTGTAATATCACTTCCAAATATCATTGCCTGGCTATCACCTCTTGAGTTCGAACTGGCCAAATGTTGACATAAGGCTTTAGCGTTGTAAAATGTTTTTACAATAAAAGCTTGAGTTTTGAAATCTCTTCTGTTATCTCATTTGATATTATGGGAGATATAGATTAGATGCAGTGAATGAATAGCTGGTTTTCTATGTACATTTTCAGGATGGAGCTTCAAAATTTGCCGCCCTCAACAGCACATTGAAAGAGAACAAAATACTGACACACAAAACACTGAAAGTAACAAAGAAGAAGGTAATCATCCCTTTATGTTTAATATTGGAATGAAACGTTCTCAAGTTGAAGCAGTTAATCTTGAAGCTTTACAAGTAAATCTGATTTATCTTTCCATAATGGTGTATCTTTGTTATAACTATGCTGTAAAGCAGTTCTCCGGGTAACTAAAGGGAAGTTATCAGCATTGCTGCTACTTAAGCCATTGAACATGTTTGGTTATATGTTTGAAGCTATAACCATGCTGCTTGTTGCATATCTATCAGTGTGTTGGGTTGTGGGTAGAATATTTCTACATTGAACGGAAGTAAATCTGCGAGGCCAGGCAGGTATGCACAAACATTTCCCATGGTCTGATGGATAAAGACAACAGTCAATACAGTGTGGAGCTGAAGGAACTCAGCAGGTCAGGCAGCATGAGAGGAGCAAGAAAATCAACGTGTCAGGTCAGGACCACACTGTATTGACTCTGACTCCAACATTTGCAGTTCTTGCTGTCTTTGAGAGATGGTTAGCATCACTGGTGGTCCAGTGGTTAGGATTCGGCGCTTTCACCGCTGCGGCCTGGGTTCGATTCCCGGTCAGTGCAGCACATTTTGGGGTGGCTCAGTGGCTCAGTGGTTAGCATTGCGGCCTCACAGTGCCGGGGACCCAGGTTCGAATCCAACCTCGGGTGACTGTCTGTGTGGAGTTTGCATATTCTCCCCGTGTGTGCATGGGTTTCCTCCCGGTGCTCTGGTTTCCTCCCACAGTCCAAAGATGTGCAGGCTAGGTGGGTTGGCCATGCTGAATTGCTGGTTGTGTTCAGGGGTGTGTGAGCTGTAGGGGATGGTTCTGGGTGGGATGTTTCAAGTGGCGGTGTGAAATTGGTGAGCCGAAGGGCCTGTGTCTACACTGTGGGTAATGGAATTTAATCTCAATACAACATCTTGGCTGAAGCATTGAAATATGCCGACGCTCACAAAGGCAGAGATTCAGGTACTCATCTGGTGTTCCCTTTTTGTGTAGCGAAGGAAGAACTAAACCCGGGTTACACAATAACTCGGTTAGCCATCATGAATGAGGCAACATGACGAGAATTTTTGCAGCACTGCCCCTTGTGTCTGTGCTGGTCATAAAGCACCCACCTATTCTGATCCCATTTTGTAGAACTTAGCCCATCGCCTTCTAGGTATTCTTCATCAACATGTTCTGAACACATGATGACACTTGTCTGGCAGAGGTGGAACTCAAACTCAGATTTCTGGCTCAGCGGTAGGGACGCTACCACTGAACCACAAGACCCCTTGAAAGAGCTCTGATGAAGGGTCACCAGACCCAAAACATTAACACAGTTTTCTTCTTCACAAATGCTCCCAGAGCAGCTGAGCTTTTCCAGCAACTTTGTTTTTCTACCCCTTTAAAGAATTTGCATTTATTGGCGTTTTTGTCAACCCATTCAGCCAAGCTTATGACTCCATTCTGAAGGAGGTTGGACTGAACTGGGATCCCCTGCCTCAACTGTAGGTATCATTCCGACAAAATTCCACAACCCCTACCCCTACCCAGGAGTTTTGATGGCAATGGCGTTTCAAGAGTTCATCAAAATTGTTCTTCAGTGTCTCAAGGGTTCCTGCCTGGACCACCCTTTGAGGCAGTGCGTTCCAGAAACCCACCACTTCTGGGTGAAAAGTTTTTGAACAAATCCCCTCAAAATAGCCTGCTTGTTGTATTAAAACTGTAAGCCCTGATATTGATAGACAGGGAATAAAGTTTTTCCTAACGCTTAGCCAAATCCCTCAGAACTCTTTGAACCTCAACCAGGTTCCTCCTCAGTGTCTTTGTTGCAGTGAAGATTGTCCCAGGTGAATTTAGCCCCTTTCTATAATTGAAATGTTCCTGCCCGAGCTGTATTAGTCAATTGGAATCAAAATTAACTTTTGGCAGGAAGTAAGCGTGACTTTTGAAGAACATTTCTGCAACTTGAAGCTTTCATTCGGCAGTGTAGCACAGGGTAGAGTGATAATTCTTGCTGTGTGTACTTTAATGCTCCAGACACAAAAGCTACAAGTATGAACATCAGGCTCACAGATGACACAAGAATGGGAGGTGTGGTAAATAGCAAAATGCTTTAGTCTCTGGGCACACCGTGTTCTAACTGTGGCTCAACTAATGTTATTTACGTCTGCTCTTATAGTCAGGCAAGTATCCAATATGGTGCTTTTACCACCTTATCCACAGGCCCTCCTGCCTTCAAGAATATGCTTATGTGCACAGCAAGGTCCTCGTGATTCTCTGTACATTCTAAAACTTCCATTTAACATGTCTTGTCCTGACTTATTTGTCCTCCCAAAACGCTTCGCCTGACACTTTTCAGGATTGAATTCTGTTTGCCTCTTTTCAGGCCTTCTAACCAGCCCATGTGTGTAATCCTGGAGACTTAGGCTTTTTGCTGTTTACCACATCGCCAATTCTTGTGGCACCTGTGAACCTGCTGTTCACACTTGTAGCTTTTGTGCCTTGAAAATTAATGTACACACAACAAGAACCATCACTTTACGCTGCGGTATGCTGCTGGATGAATGCTTCAAGTTGCAAAAATGCTCTTCAAAAATCACACATACTTCCAGTCGCAAAGTCAGTTTTGGTTCCAGTTTGCCAATTCCGGTGTATCTCCTAGGCTTTTAGCTCCTTAAGCAGTCTGAGACCATTAAATTATTTCTTGGGGTCAGAAAGGTGTCCTATGAAAAGACATTGAGTAGAATTATATTTTTGAGTTTTGGAAAATAAGGGTTAACCTTACTGAGTCAAACGTTTGGAAATCTGGTGCGATAAATTGTTTCCATCTTCAGGCAAAATCACACAGTACTTAGAAAATTTCCAATCTCCAAATGATGAAGTTACACAAACATTGAGTTTGGTTGACAGTTCACAGATCAGGGATCAAAACTCCGAACTTGCCTGTCGTTTATAGATCTAACTTTGTATTCCACTGTGTAACTGTGTCAAAAATTGAGTCCGAAATTTTGATTCTAATTAGATTTAGTTGCATGATAAATGGTATAAATAAGGCATGGAGTAGTATGTTTGGGAAATATGACAGTGCGTTCACAATGGATGAAATAAATTCACCTCACTTTTCTAGGGTGTAGTTCAGGGAATTGTACCATACCTGGGAACTTTCTTCACGGACTTAACAAAATTGGATTCGGCTTTCCCCAATTATCGTTTCGTAAGTCTGTTTTACAAGATTTGGATTCCTTATTTGCTGATGAGCACTATTGTTACAGTTTCATTGCAAGCTGCTCATAGCAATAAAAGAAACGAATAAGTATGATTAATGATACTGATGAGAATAATGTGATGCTTTGTGTTGCAAATCAAACAATATGTAAATAAAGAAACATGCAAAAGGCTTTGCAGTTGATTGAATACAGGTTTAGTTTTTCTAAAGATTGGATAAAGTGGGCATCATTTTTATTTTGTACAGGTAAATTTGTTAGCTGGACGTCACTGCCTATTGTGCAGTTGAGCAGCTGAGAATGGCATCAGCTTGGTACTGATCTATTTGAGTGGAACAAAGGGCTCTATGTAATGGCCAAAATATAAACCTGGTGGAATGATCGATCATTTGTGTTTGACCTTTGACTATTTCCTAAAATTGAAACAAGTTTACAGAGTTTGTATTTCACTGCTGATCTGTTAAATTTCATGATCTCATAGTACCATTTGACCTTTGTATATATTGAATTAATTTTCTTTGTTCATGTCTATTTCTTACAGAATGGCTTGATCAACTTCGACAAGAGACGAAAGGTGATTGTACTGTGCAAAATGTTTGTAAATGCATGAAACGGGAAAAGCGTGCCTTTCAATATTGTTGTGCTTTTTCTGCTTGATGGGGAATGTTGGAAGAGTCTGCAACTGCATCTTAAATGTGGATGATCACTCATAAATTCAATAAAGAAATCAGGAGAAGCTTTGTTGCTCGCAGCAGTCAGATTGCAGAAGCTGCTGCTACCAGGACGAGTTGAGAAGAATAGCAGAGATGGATTTGAGAGAAAGTTAGATGTCAGAAAGGGCACAAAGAGGCACATTAAGAATTTGGAGCATGGTGGGAGAAGTGTAGAGAGCAGCATGGAGCAGTTCAGCCAAATGGCCTGTTTTTGCACTGCTGTTATGATGCAAGTTACCTTTCAGCATTCACAACCAGGTCCAGGACCTGCCAGGTGTTCTGTGAATGAAGATGTTGTGAAGTTAGTCTGGGTGCAATGGAAGCTATTTCATTATCGAAGAGAGTGAGTAAATAATCTCTCCATATTAGTTGGTATTTTCCGTCAGAAGAGAGGCATCGGTTACTTATGGAAGATCAGAAAGTGAGGGAGTGCAGCCGTTGGGGTCATCACTGACTGGGCATTTGATTCCATATTTCTGAATTTGGTAAGACCAACTTCTGAAATATCTCTGTTGCCATGGTTACTATTGAGGGTATCGTACAATCCCTATAGGGTGGAAACCGGCTATTCGGCCCAACAAGTCCACACTGCCCCTCGGAAGAGCATCCCATCCAGACCCATTCCCCATGTCTAACCCACCTCACCTCAACATCCCTGGGCACTATCGACAACTTAGCATGGGAATCCACCTCCCCTGCACATCTTTGGACTGTGGGAGGAAACAGTAGCACCCAGAGGAAATCCATGCAGACGATATTTTGGTCTTGTACTGCAGCATTCAGCAGACAGCGTGAGAATATTAACATGATACAAAGTTCAATTCATTGTTTATCACATGGTTTTGCTGACAAAACTGTAACTTGAGGTGCCATTTTAATCTAGCCTATGAATAGAATAGGTTGCAATCAGAAACAACTGACGCCGAATTTGCCAAGCTGGGCCCTGTGGTGTAAAATCAGCTGGGATGCAAAATAGGCATCCAACGCTGTGTGACTCCACTTAATGAGCACAGAGTGTCATCTGTCAAATAGCCCGTCATTTCTCATGGATGATGCTTCAAGTGTTTATTTCAACTGACCTGTTGAAAACTGGCATGCACTTAACAACTTAAAAGTAACGTTATCAACATTTGACTTTGAGAGTTCTGCCCCTCTTTACATGTCAAATCGTGACAAGGTTCAACCAAGAAGCCAATGTGATTGAAAGAAAATAATCCAGTAACTTCTAGCGGCACATGGCCCGTAAATTTAATGATGCCGCAACTTTGAAAAATTAACTCAACATGTTCACCCTCTGCCTTGGTATCAATTACGATAGACCAGCCACTTATTTTGTACTTTGCAGAATTTCTTTTGCTTGGATAAATGATCTTACATAATGTTTCTTGCCTTCAACCTAAATCAGCTTCTGGTTCTGAGGTGAATCCCTAATACTTCTTTGAAAAAAAATCCATCATTGAATCATGAATTTGTGACCTGAAACCATCCTGGATAATCTGTACAGAAATTTATCCTTGAAAAGTCACATAAATGTCATTTATTTCCAAAGCAGAAATATTTTTGTGACATGATTTACCGTGTGGTTGGAATAAAGTTATTGATGCTGTTTAAAGTACCACTGAGTAGGATATAGCAGTTACACTTCTTGCAATTTTAACATTTTGTAAACAGCTTGTTATTTATTTGTGTTTGTTCAGGAATATGAAATCATTTCGTGTCTTAAATATATGCAGTTTGCTTGTCAATGTTACATCATTCGCCCAGACGAGAAGTTTCTGGACCTGTTCTTCACACAACTATACTTAGCTGAGAAGAACAAGTAAGTAACTGGTATTGTAGGAATGTGCAGATAAAATATTTTCGTTTGGTTTTTAAAATCTCCCACAATTTTAACTACTGTTGAATGCTAGTGAGCCTGCCAATTTATTATCGTCTTCCTTTTCGTTGGTTTCAAAGTTGTGATCATGAATTCTGACATATGGGAATAAAGCCGGTTGCTCTATGAATCATTTCCATTGTGTTGTATCAAAATGTGTTTTATTGGCGTATAATAGCACAGATCGTACTGCCGCTAAGCCAACGGGAACAGGAAAATGCAAAGACTTGATGAGTGACCAATTTTCGCAACATGTCCAAGACCTCGTGCTTTGGGTGCATCTACAAAACAAGATGTAAACTGTTCCAGTTTTGAGATGTGTTTCTTTTTGTTCGAATTTCTTTTCAAATACACAATCTTATAACGAACACAAAATCAGTAATAAGCCGACACAATTGGTCAGCATTTTTAAGTATTTTTAAATGGTTGCCTAAAAATATCATTTCCTCATCTAGAGATGGCAACAGTGCCTTTTTTAATAATACAACCAAAAATAAGCTCCAACTAAAAAATAATGACTTTGCCATTGGTGGGCCAGAGTTGGTTAAGGATCAGATTTTAGAAAACTGAATTTGGTTTTTGTTTTGACAGAGCAGGCTTTGTAATATTTACATTAGTTGACAGCAGTTAGCTTCTTCATAAGTGGGTGGGCAGAAGTTATTATTTAAAATAATCTGTACTGCTTGGCCTGCTGTGTTCAGCGAGCTCCACACTTTGTTAGCTCCCTATTAAGCTCATGCTCAGGCTATGGATGAACATGTGTAACAAGCACCTGGCATTATCATCAATTCAAACACCGGTACAGTCAGTTTTGAGCCAACTTCAATCATGATATTTTTTGTAACAGAAAGTACAATATGTGACAGAACCTCAGTTTGCGTGCATCATAAGTTGTATTTAAAGTTCGTTTTGACCTCTGGGACGGTTTGGCTGATTTTCGGACAGATTGTCTGAAAAGAATCAGAAACAGAAAGCCTTGCTCCCGTTGCTACTGGTCAAGAGAGCTACTCTTTCATTTCACTACCTCCTACACGTGACACGTGGTGTTTTAGTCACCTGCCGTGACTGATTCATGACCACTTTTATATTGTTTGCCTGATAATGTCTGTACGTTCACATGACAGTGTGGATGAGGCCCAGACGAACTTCTGCATCACATTAAAACCTATTCTATTACCTTAGGCACTCAAAGTTTGATTCTCATTTTTTTCAATTCACTTTATTTCAAGCCTGGTCCTTGTTAATTTTTCTGCACCTGCTGTCGATGTTTGACAGTTTTGTTCAATTCCATGTGTTCTGCAAAAAGACTTGTTGGGTTATCTTCTTGGTGAAAAAAAAATACCCAAAGGAACTGTGCATGCTGTCATTCAAAAACACACTCCGAAATTGCTGGAAAAATTCAGCAAGTCTGCCAGCATCTGTGGAAAGAAAACAGAGTTAACTTTTGGGTCTGGTGACACTTCCTGAGACGTCTTATCATCTTGATCTGCTCTTCACATAGCAGAAAAGATCGCTGTGCCGACAGTGAGAACGTTTACAGTTAAATCTGCTGCCACTCATTAGTCAAACTAATATTCAATGTACTCCTGCCTGAAAACATGTATCTTTTGCAAGCAAAATTATCATTCATGCAATTTCATTTCCATGTCAATGATTGATTTGCTATCACTAATACGAATATTGAACAAAGGCATCTGTTTAATTTTGAATGAATTTTGTCTGAAAATGTTTATCTGCCATCCTGCAGTTCCAGTATTTCCTCTGAACGGGAGAAACCAGCAAAACCCAAAAAGAGCGTGTTTAAGCTCCTCAGCTGGTAAGTATCCCATGTTAAATACAACAGATATCTCATGACTTCCTTTAATATAGGGATGATTGGACAGACAGATAAGTACATCGGTTTCTTGACAAATGATTTTGTTTGATATGGACTCATTATTGCTTCATGGGACTGAGATGTTTTTAGTCACTGATAAAGTTGATTAACTTGAGGCGAAGCAAGGAATAGTAGTGCTCTTCTCACCTTGTGAATGTGTCTATTGTAGACTGATTGATAGAGATTCTTTACTTTGACCGTGATTGTAGAATGTGGACCTGTGATGAGCTTGATATTGCTGTCTCATGATTCTCATTTATTATCAGAAGTTTATACACCATGGCTAAATTTCACCTCATTGAATTTGTTTATGAGCGACAATTAAACAAAAAAGCTGTTACTGTGAAATGAATTTGCATATTTGTGGTCCGATAAGATGAAAACTGGCAATGATGAACAATTTGGAATGAAAAATCAGATCTATGTTCTACTTTGTGGGTCAGCAGGCAGCAAAAATAACTTGTGCTGAAAAATTATCGGCCATGCTTCTCAGACTTGAAATTCCACATGACAACTCAAATGTATTGCCATGTAGAAGTTGACATGAAAGTATATGTTTGTGTTGTCGTGCATGCATAAGGAAAGACTTCAAACTTATTTTTTTCAGTAACTTTCCTGAGCTAGAGACATTATTTTATATTTCTGTACAATAGTCAAGGACTGAGCTGATCTCAGCAAAGTCATATTCTTTTCCCCCACACACCCATGTAGAGTTTCGGAGGAATGCCCATGCCTTGTTGGTGCATTGTGCCTTGCAGTGATGTGGACTATGTCATGCAACTGTTATATCAAAACCAAGAAAGAGAAGGGAAACGCTTATTCACTTGCTGGAATATCTTCTCTTTACATGAGTGTGGATGTTCTCTGGATGTGATTTTAGCTTCCGGAGCTGAAATATGATTGTCAAAGTGGAGGCAATCAACAACGCTGCATTAGTTTGCAATCTCACATTTCAGCAGCCACCTGCTCTGCTCCCTGTATTATGTCATGCCTCATGTGCCAAGAATCAGGATTTTCAGTGTGGGAAATTTTTGTCATGCCATCTGCAGTACTCCTTTTGAGAGTTTTGGGAAATTTTCTGTGTTAAATGTGCAATCTGAATGCAAGGTTCTGAATAGGAATTCTAACTTTTGCAGTACCCATATCCTGAAGGCCACATTAAGAGTTCACTATCCTACCTTTCAAAGTATTGTGCACAGTTTTCTATCACTTATCAATGGTATTACTTTGTTTTAACTTTAATTGTTAACAAATTTCTTCTTTCAGGAAGAAAGTATGTACGCCTTAGCATGTGGCCAGGTTGGGGTAGATTTTCTACTTTGTGGGTATTCAAGTCCACATTTTCCCTTTCGTATGAACTAGGTTGATATCAGGTTGAATAACGTTGTCATAAGTCCAGATTCTTGTGCCACTTGTATATGCAAAATGTTATCTCCCATCCGTATACTCCCTAACCATTAGAAAATGGAACAATATTCAACACTAATAATGCTCACTTTTGGTATTAGTGCGTCACTATTAATTTGTCACAGCTTGAAAGTGGCATAATTCAAACTTCTGATACTCACAGCATCAACATACCTTCATTCTAGTTTAATTTGTTTGAAAGTTTATCCAGAATGTAATGACGTTTCAATATTTCTGATGTGTTCCCCTTTCCATTATGCAAACTGTTTTCATGGAGAGGTGTTAAAGCAAACAGCACACCAACTAAAAGCTCTCAGCAGCCAACATCCCCTGAGAGTGACGATTGTGAAGAAAGCATTGCTTCAGCCAGAATTTCAGGAGATTGCAGCAACTTGGAAATGCAAAAGCACAGCACTTTGCAAAATCCACCGGAAAAGGTGAGACAAGAAGGCACTCACCACATAAAATAGGTTGTTCACGGAGACACTGGTCCGTCCCGATGCATTTACTTCTTCTTTCTTTTCTAACTTTCTTCTGTGTTTCTTCGCTCTGTTACCCTATCCTTTCGAGAGGATGCAAGAGGACTCGGTGATAGCGCCTCAACCACTGGAGCTGGATGACTGCCTGGCCAATCTACTTTACCTTTCTTTTGAGAGCTAATGGACTGTTAGCCATTTTGAGGTTTCAGCCAGACTGTAATCCTCAGTTTGAAGGCAGCTTCACGAAGCATCCACATGATTGGCCGCTGCCAGCAATTTTCCATAGCAGGTCCCACTTGCCAAAGTTGGGTTACTCTGTTTCAGAAGCAATGCAAGACAGCTATGCCATTCCCAACAAAATTCAACCTTTTGCCGTTTACTGAAGCATCTGATTCCAGAACAAATATTATTTGCTGACGAAATGAAAGCTAACTTTTTTTTTTGAGATGTGTAGATTTGCTTTGTTTTGCTTAGATATTTTATACAACTTTGAAAAATACATAAATAAAGGTATACATGTGATTTTTTAAAAAATCATCGCACGAACAATGAAAGTATTTCATCTTGAATCCTGAACATCATTTTTAATTTCTGCACAGTAAATTTTAGTGCATGGGGTATGACTGCAGCAGCTTGAAGTGCACTGTCACCAAAAGCAGTACTTTCGAGTCTGTTGGCTGTGCCTTGATCCAGCAATTGCAATAAAGGAATGCAGCTCCCTGCACGCAGAACTCTTGACTGCATGTTTTGTTTTTCTTCTATCCTTGGCCTTTTAGCTATTGATTATTGTGTTGTCTGCTGAAGACCGTTGTATCGCGGGAGATTATCAAAGTTCATGGTTGATGTTTATTGAATATGTCCAGGGGGACTTGTCTCAGGGATATTTTAGCAATTTATTCTCCCAAGAATTGGGTTAAGCATTATTCGGTCAGGTTTGGGTGTTTTGGAGTGGTATTATTTTGTTTTAAAATACCCTCTCCCCTTTTATGGATTCTCCTGTTTAGTGTTGTGATTGCCTCTATATTAATAATAAACTAAGAGCTGCAGTGACTTGAATGATTTTGCTTCCAGTTTCTTTGGATCTATGGCTCCATGTGTTTTGCTGTTGCTATCTCTGTCTTTCTTTCTGTCTGTGGTACTGTCCCGCACACATTCTGACCCTCACAATACACTGGCCCATTCACAGTCACTCATAATGCCATAAATGTGTGCCTTAACGTTACACAGTGTACACAGTGTAGTTGGATTCAAGATTTCTGTGCATAGTTGGGTGAAACGGGCAGATAAATATTGATGTAAGAATGTTCAATTGCTGAGTGCAAACTGAGGTCCCAAAGGGTTCATCTGACAAACTTAGAATTGAAGCACCAATTTAAATGGTCAAGTGAAATGACCACAATGTTATTGTGCTTCAGGAACTAACTTGGTAATTTATCAGTGTGCTATGTGATGAACTGTTGACGTTGGCTAAACAGCTAGTAAACACATGTGGGAGTGTAATTCCTCAGAAGTGGAACAATAAATATAACTGGAAAGAAGGAACTATCTCATATGCAACAGTTTCCAAAAGTCTTCTCAAACAAAATAATTCTTCCACAGTCACTGAAATCCACGGACAGTGCTTCCACAGGAGATTCACGCAGTAGTGGTGTGACATCAAATCCACACTGTGACATCGCGAAGTCTCGGAAGCGTGCTTGCTCAGGCAGTTTTGAGAGTACAACACGCCCCCGATACAACCAACAAAATGGGGAAAGCTGCCTCATCCGTGTGGGTTTTGAGCAAGACCAAGCAAAAGAATTTAAAACTATTTTGGTAAGTACCTGGATTGTTTTCTCTCTTCGCAAGTCTAAGTATTTGTTGTTGTTTCCTGTCAGTATCGACAGAAAGGCGAGAGAATATTTTATCCAAACTATTTGTTGCCATGCAGTCATAATCATTGTCTGCTTTCCACATTGCCAAAGCCTATTTTTTTTTTGGTCTATGGGTGTGCTTTGTCCATCATTTGGATCCGGTTTTGCGATGCACTGGCAGTGTTTAGGTTTTAGGCCTGACTGCATTTCCCTTGTATTTCTTGTTTAAATGTCAATAGTAAGGTGCAGCACTCTGCTACCCCATTTTGGGAATGGGCTGATAACTATTGAAGTGAAAAATCGCAAATTAACCCACGCCATTAACTGTGCAAAAAATCAGCAAGGAGGGACCAGATCTTTAGTTAGCTGACCACAGGCACTTTGGCCCATCTGTCTACAAATCGAGTAATATTAGCAGAGACATTGAATAGTATTTCTTTCCTGTCTTTGACTCATGTGAAATTTAAAAGGCTGGAGCATGGAAGAAAGCACATCAAAAAAAAGGGTTGGAGAAGTGTGCAAAATAGAAGAATTGCCAAACTGACTAGTTGAGTAAAGCCGAAGGAATGTTGGCCAAATTGGAAGGCATATAGATTATTTGTTTGGCTTGATCATTAATTTTCCTTGAAGGGATCAGTGATAGTCTTTGATTGTGGCTCCACAGAGCTCAGTGTGATGTGTGTGAAATTGCTTCTGGCATTTAAATATGGTTTACAAACACCATCTCTATGACCTGGTAAAAAGAACATTTGTTGGGTTGTCAGAGAGTTGGAGCTGGGGCAGAACCAGCCGAAGAATTGAGGAGGAATTTAGACAAGCAAATGGCAAACGACCTATTCAAATTGAACATTTGTGAAATACAAAACAAATTGCAACAAAAATGGCAACAACGTTTCCTGCTAAAAAAGGAATATACTTTTGCCAATGAACACGGTCGTTTGAGGCCAGGCAAAGAATCATGGAACGTTATTACAAAGTGAAAAAAACTTTGGGTAATTGTGTCTGTGCTAAATTTCAGTAAGAAGTATCTGACTTGTCCTGCTCCAATGTCCTTTTTACCACTGCACTGCAAATTTTGTCTCATATAATTATTTGTTCCCCTTAAGAAGGCAATTTAATCTGCTTTGTCCACATGTTCAGATATTGTGGTTTGGTAACAGCAGAATTCGCAATTTTTTTGGCCTTTTCTCCTCACCAATGACCTCAGATTTTGTCCTTGGTACATCGTATCAGAGGGGCCAGGAAACAGTTTCCCTCATTTCCTTGATTTAGTCTGAGCAAATGACTGTTATTCATGATTCTGCACTCTCGTTCTCACCCAATTTTGTGTCTATACCACCACTGCCCATTTCATTCCACAGGCTTCAGTTTTTGCTCGCACACTTGTGTGCTACTTTATGAAACATATTTTAGAAAACCCAGTGCATCGCCAATGAATCACTAAAATCAGTGATTAATTGTTTCAAGCCTGCACAAACGGAGTGGAAAAGACATTATTTATTCAAAAAAGATCAATTTACGGGATGTTAGTTAACATAACCTCTAATTGTGTCATAGTTGACTCTACCACTTTGAGTTGTCGAGACATACAGCGCAAAATATCCCTTCTAACCTTTCCTATTTCAGTACTTACCCAAATGTCTTTTACCTATTGTTAGTCTGCCTATATCTGACACTTCCTCAGGAAGTTAATTCCACAACTTCTGTGGTAATTTTCAAATTTGTTGTTCGTTAATATATTTATTATGATCTTTGCTTTGCGTGGCTGGCAAAGTAATTTTTTTTTTCGCCATGAACTACGGTGCAATTAAAGTGAAATTAAGCATGAGTCTAGTCAACCAGAAAACATTGTGGTTCTCCAGGAGAAACAGCAAATCAGCTCGTGCATTTCATCTTACAGGTCATTGCTCAAACTTGAGCTGAGAGACGTGAGCGCCAAATATAAGATAGAATTAAACAAAAACAGACAATTTCTCCAAAAAATTGGTCTTTTCAATATCCTGCCCAACCAATATTATTCCTGTGCAATTCACAATTGATTGAATGTGAAATATTTGCACTGTCTTCAAATCACAAATTGCTAAATATCTCAAACTGTAAAGCAATTTTATGAACCATTTTATACATATAAGCACAGTGTTAGGAAATTTCAGATTTTGTGAACAACCATTGAGCCATTTTCTGTGTTGACAATAAATGTTAAAAGCAGGCAAATGGTATTGGGGTTTTGGGTGGGAGGGGATGGAAGTGGCTTATCTAAATTACTACTTTCATAACTACTTACTGACTTCAAACTGACTGTGTAGGTAAACCTGAGCACTGGAATCTGTTGCTATTCACATTGCAGCATTTACTGATCACAGTCTATGGGTTATGGAGCATCGAAGGCATGTTTTACAATAACGGCCCTACCAGTCTTAATTTTCTTCACGTAACTTTTACAGCTTTCAGTGTAATGTCCCAATTGGCCTTCTGAGTGAAAACAGCTATGTTTTTCAACCGTTTGGAAATTGAGCTTTGACAAATTTCATTTGTTTGTGTGTGTGTGTCGAATGCATCAATGAAAAGTGAATATTGTTTTATTTAGGTGACTAACCAAGACCGGGTATCGGACATCTTCACGAAAGCAATGGCCGTGCTCGGATTTGAAACCGACCGTCCTCAGGATTATGATCTTGCGCAGATCATCGAATCAAAGAAAGGTGAGCAGTGGAATTTGCATCAATTTCGTCTAAATCTATTTCTGAATATCATAACAGCTGCAAGGGGATTGATATTTCCCACTGATTTCACCAAAATGCTGAAGATATTTCAATTTGTATAATTGAACACATCCAACTATGTTCAGCAGGATTCATCTCTGATTAATGTAAAGCCAGTAAACAGCTAATATTTGCACCTAATAGAATTATTTGGTGTACCGAATTTCATCTGATTGCCCTAAAGCCAAAAAAATCTCCAAGAACTGCAAATACTGGAGAGCAGAAGTGCAGGAGAAACACAGCAGGTGTGGCAGCACTTGTAGAGAGAAATCAGAGTGAATGTTTTGGGTCCAGCAGCCCTTCTTCAGAACCACTTCACATAGAACATAGAACAGTACAGCACAGTACAGGCCTTGTGGCCCACCATGTTGTGCCGAGCTATTATCCCACTAGGATCAATCTATCCTGCACGCTGTACTTTTTACTATCCTCTACGGGCCTACCCAAGGGCCGCTTCAAAGTCTCGAAAGTATCTCACTCCACTATCCCTGCCAACAGCGCATTCCACATGCCCACCACTCTTAAAGCCGTATTGAGTGAAGGTTACACATCTGGAGTTGGTTGTGGCAATGAGCCCAGAATTATTCACAGTGATATAACATTGTTCTGCTTTGTTCAGTCTTGTTCTAACTGGTTATTCCAAAAGAAATGCTTCCTGTTGCTAAACTTAATCTTTTTCCCCTCCTTTTGCCCCATGGCTGAGAGACAAGAAATACGGGTGTGGTCACTGCAGCCAAATTGCTAATCTGCAGCATGCCTCCCCTCACCATTTCCTGGTGAAAAGTAGAAAAGAGGACTCAGAGGTTTCATTCTGCTGTGGTTTAAAACATGCGATCCAGACTGTGTTAAACAGGATGTCTTATTAGGATAAAGAGTCCCAATGCATCTGCAGCATGCAATTCCTGTCAATTTTCTGAGAAAAAAAAAATCAAAACACTGGCTGCAAGAGTCACTGACAAAGCTGGCTTTTATTGTGCATCTATCATTGCCTTCAGAAAATGGTCATACGCTGGATCACTGACTTGTGTTTGTTTTCGGTGTCCCCAGTGGTGTTAGCTTGAAGATTCCGATTCAATGCTGAAGGAAATGATTGCTTTTCTCAGTGTTTTTGCGTTGATCACACTGCAACTTTCTGTGTTTGATGCTGTACAATCAATATTATGAAAGCATATGTGAATAATAATGTGCTTTTCCTCTGTTTTTTTCAGTGCTCGTACTTCCGCAAAATGCAAATGTGTATTATGCAATGAATAAAACCGTAAATTATAATTTCATCCTGAGGAATCGGTACACATATAGGCCTCCGAGCATGACAATACCAGGTTTCACCAGAAGAAGATCTTCGTGTTTCTGGAAGTTTTAGCTGTAAGGAACACACGGTTTCATATTGTCTCAATTGTATCTAAAACCTCTTGTTTAATGTTCAAAACCCTGCTATATCTGAATAAATGACCTTGACAGTATTCTACTTCAAATTATAGGGCAATTTGGAAAACAGTGATTGCCTTCAGACAACCTGGACGACATGAACTTTGGATTTTCGAGTAAAGTGCTTCTCTCTGCCTTTTATAACATCTCGCACAACAGCAAATTTTGGTTAAAGGCTGGATAATTGAATCCTGTGACCTGTCTTCCATAAACATGACAAACATGTTTTGATTGGTTGGTTTTGAAAAAGCAATCTGTGAGTGAGAGCCAGTATGAGACTATGTGTGAGTGAGAATGAGAGTTTGTGTATGAATGAGACCGAGAGGTTGTGTGTGAGCGAGACTGAGTTTGTGTGAGTGAGAATGTGTGAGTGTTTGGGTGAGTGACATTGTGTGAAGTCAGAGTCAGATTGTGACTGAGACTGAGTGTGTGAGTGAGACTGTGAAAATGGGAGTATCAGAGTAGGCTGTGAGTGAGACTGCGAGTGAGAGAGTGAGACAGTGTGAGAGAGACGTGGAGTTTGTAGTTGAGTGAGATATGTGTTTGTCTGAGTGAGACTGTGTAAGTGTGTGTCTGAGAGTGAGACTGTGTGAAGTCAGTGAGATTAAGATGAAGCCATGTGTGTGAGTGAGTGGGAGTGAGACTGTGTGTGAGCGAGACTGAGAGTGAGACTGTGAGAGTGTGAGTCAGACCATGAGTGTGAGCGAGATTGTGTCAAGTCAGTGAGAGAGTGAGTGAGATTGTATGAGTGTGAGTGCATGTGACTGTGTGCAGTCAGAGTGAGACTGTGTGAGTGTGTGTGGGTGTTTGTGTGTGAGTGTGACTGTGTGAGAGAGAGTCAGAGTGAGATCGTGTGTGAGAGACTAGGAATTTGTATGTGACTGAACGTGCATTTGTGTGAGTGAGACTGTGTGAGTCTATATGTGAGAGTGAGATTGTGTGAACTCAGAGTGAGTCAGTACAGTGTGGAGCTGAATGAAGCTCACAGGTCAGGCAACATAAGTGGACAGGAGAGTCGATCCTTCCTCACGACTAGGGAGGGAGAAGGGAGCCGGGAAATAAAGAGGGAGAGGAGGGGTGTGGCTGGGGAAAGTCAGGTGCGATGGTGATAGGTGAGTGCAGCTAGGGGTAGTGGGGACTGGTCAGTGGGAAGGGCAGAGCAATAGGTGAGAGAGAAGATGGACAAGTTGTGTCAGGTGAAGGAGGCAGGCATGAGATGGAGGGTTGGACATGGTATGAGGCAGGGTGGTGGAGAGGTTTTAAAACTGGTGATTTCCATGCTGAGGCCACAAAGCTGTAGGCTCCTGATGTGGAATATGAGGTGCTGCTCCTCCAGTTTGCGGGTGGCATCATTGCGACATCGGAGGAGGCCCAGGATGGAGATGTCATCCAGGGAGTGGGAGGTGGAGTTAAAATGCTTTGAAACCAGGAGCTGTTGCATTTGTTGTGAACAGAGGGCAGGTGCTCCATGAATTGGTCTCCGAGTCTGCACTTGGTTTCACTGATGTTGAGGTCGCCATGTTGGGAACAATGGATACAGTAGACCAGGTTGTAGGATGTACAGGTGAACGCCAATTGGACATGGAAAATTTGCCTTGGATGACCGTGAAGGGGGAGTCGTAGGGTCAGTGTAGCACTTCCTGCAGTTGCAGAGGAATAGGCTGCGGGTGGTGGGGTTAGAACATAGAACATAGAACACTATAGTACAGTACAGGCCATTTAGCCCTCGATGTTCCGCCGACCTGTGAAACCAAACTGAAGTCCATCTAATCGACACTATTCCACTATTATCTCTATGCTTATCCAACAACCATTTAAATGCCCTTAAACTTGGCAAGGCTAGTACTGTTGCAGGCAGGGCATTTCACGCCCTTACTACTCTGAGTAAAGAATCTACCTCTGATATCTGTCCTCTATCTATCACCCCTCAATTTAAAACAATGCCCCCTTGTGCTAGCTATCTCCATCCGAGGAAAAAGGCTCTCACCGTCCACCGTATCTAATCCTTTAATGGTCTTGTTTGTCTCTATGAGGTCACAACTTAAACTTCTTCACTCCAACAAAAAACAGCCTCAAGTCCCTCAGCCTTTCCTCAGAAAGACCTTCGCTCCCTGCCAGTCAACATCCTGGTAAATCTCCTCTGCACCTGTTCTCATGCTTCCACATCCTTCCTAATAATGCGGCGACCAGAACTGTGTGCAATAGTACAAGTGTGGTCACACCGGAGATTTGTGCAGCTGCAACATGACCTCATGGCTCCGAAACTCAATCCCTCTACCAATAAAACCTAAGGCGCCGTATGCCTTCTTAACCAACCTATCAACCTGGGTGGCAACCTTCAGGGATCTATGTCCATGGACACCGAGATCTCTCTGCTCATCCACACTACCAAGACTCTTACCATTAGCCCACTACTCTGTATTCCTGTTACTCCTTCCAAAGTGAATCACCTCACAGATTTCTGCATTCAACTCCATTTGCCAACTCTCAGCCCAGCTCTGCAGCCTATCTATGTCCCTCTGTAACCTGCAACATCCTTTCGCATGATCCACAACTCCACCGACTTTTGTCTCATCTGCAAATTTACGAACCCATCCCTCATCCAGGTCATTTATAAAAAAGACAAACAACAGTGCCCCCAAAATGGGAAGTGTGGAGTGGATGAGGGTGTCACAGAGTGTGCGATTGCTACGAAAAGCAGACAATGGTGGGGGGATAAATATCTCTTTGCTGTTGGAGTCAGATCGCACATGGCGGTAGTGGCGGAGACTGATACGCTGCATGTGGAGGTTGGTGGATTGGTCTGTGAAGACCAGGGGTCTCTGTCCTTATTATTATTGAGGGGAGGTGGTTTGAGGAGAGTAATGCAAGAGATGCAGGTGAAGGAGTTTTCAATCAATGGAGTGGTGTAGTTGTGATCCTTGTCATTGGTCCAAGCCCTGGATGCATATGTCACCCAGGAAGTGGGAGTGAGAAATGGTTGGCAACTGGAAGGTGTTTGTTGTTTGTCGTGTACAGAGCACAGATGTTCCTTGAATCAGTCCCCGAGCCAGCACTTGGTCTCACCATTGCAGTGGAGGTATGATCGGGAGCAGTGGAGACAGTAGACCAGGTTAAAGGATATACAAGTGAATCTCAGTCAGATTTGGAAAGTTTGCCTTTGGCCTTGGATGGAGGTGAGTCGGGGTAGTGTACAGTCAGGTGTAGCGCCTCCTGGGTTTGCGTGGAAAGATGCCAGGGCTCAGCGGTGTTGTAAATGGACAGTGTGGAGCAGATGACGGAGTCGCGGGCCGAGCAGTCCCTATGAAAGGCAAAAAGGGGTGGGGAGTGAATTATCTCTTTGGTGGTGGGATCGAATTGTAACCTGCCTCTGTTGGTTCAAAACACCTTAAACTGCATCTGTTGCATTTTTCACACTTCTGTCCTCAAACCTGTCACCCCAGCTAAAATAAAGAAATAATCCCCCTGGTCCTCACATGCCACCCCACCAACCTTCACATCCAGCGTATCATTCTCTGCTACTTCCACCACAGTGATGCCACACACAAACTGGAGGAACAACACCTCATATTCCACCTCACAAGCCCAGAGCCCAATGGCCTGAACACCGAAGTCACCAGTCTCAAACCTCCCCAACCCTGGCCTCATCCCATGTCCAATCCTCCCTCTCATCCCCACCTCCCTCACCTGACACAACCTGTCCATTTGCTCTCCCACCTATCCGCACCACCCTTCCCATTGACCAATCCCCACTACCCCTACCTGCATCCACCTATCACCATCCCACCTACCTTCCTCCAACCCCACCCCTACTCCCTCTATTTCACAGCTCCCTTCCACCTCCCCAGTCCTGATGAAGGGTCCCAACCCAAAACGTTGACTCTCCTGCTCCTCTGTTACAGCCTGATCTGCTGTGTTCCTCCAGCTGCATACTGTGTAATCTCTGACCGCAGCACCTGAGTGAGATTGTGTGAGTGAGACCGTGTGTGTGAGTGAGAACGTGAGTGTGAGAATGTGTGTGAGTGAAGGTCACAGAGAGGTTGTGTGTGAATGAAATTGTGAGGTTGTGTGTGCGTGTGTGTATCTGTGTGTCTGTGTCTGTGTGTGTCAGACTGAGACTGGACGAGACTGTGCTTGTGAAATTGTGGGATGTCAGAGTGAGTCCATGTGTGTGAATGAGTCCATTTGTGTGAGTGAAACTGAGTGAGTGTGAGTGTGGCTTTGTGAAGTATGAGTGTGACTGACTGAGAGTGTGTGTGAGAGAGCGAGAGAGAAATTGTGTGAGTGAGACTGCGGATGAGTGAGACTGAGAGAGAGGCTAAATGGAAGTGTGAGTCTGTGAGAGATTGTCTGGATGTGACTCTGTGTGAGAGAGTCTGTGTGTATAACTGTGAGACTGTGAATGAAACAGTGAGAGAGTGTCTGTGAGAGGACACACATTTCTAAAGTTCAAGCCATTTTGGGGGAAACAAACAAACTCATTGACCATTTATCCTACCATTGGTGCAGTGATGAGCACTTAGCTGAAATGTGTGTCTCGGTCTTCAGTGTCTTCAGCCCACAAATCTTTGTTTGTTGAGTCGTTTTAAATATTCTGGATTTTTAAAAAAACCATTGATTTTTTTTAACAAAGGAAACCACAAGAATTAATAGATTGTTTACTATTGCCAGTGCTATTACATATGTTTCAGATTCAAATTTCATGTTATTTAATGTTCAGATTTGTAATAAATTTATTTTGAATTATTATATTGTGAGATGTGTGTGTGTGTAAAAGGGGATGTAAGGTATTTAAAGGATGCACAGGGGACCAGACTAGCAGGTAACTTTAGGCCAAACATTTAATGTTGAAAAAGTATTGGGATCAATCATTAAGGAAATAATAACAGTGCATTTGGAAGATAGTACTCTAATTAAACAGAGTCATCACGGCTCCATGAAAGAGAAATCATCTCTGACTCTTATTTTTTTAAAGATTGCTCGACCAGAGCAATTAGGGAGGAGCCAAGACATGTGTTGTATTTGGACTTTGAATCAGCGTTCAACAAGGTACCTCACAAAAGGTGAAGTCTTCAGATAAAAGTCCACGGTGTTGGAGGTGACATGTTAACATGGATGGAGAATTGGCTAACAGCTAGGAAATAGTGAGCAGTGATTGGAGGTTCGTTTTCAACTTGGTGACCTGTGGCCAGTGGATTTTCACAGGGATCGGTGCTGGGACCACAATTGTTCCAACATACATAAATCACTTAGAGCAAGGAAATATAATGACCGGGGCAGAATTTGCAGAAAAAAATAAAAATAAGTGAAAAGGCTGGTTGCGAGATGGACACAAAGAGTTCACAAAGAGATATTGACATCTGAGCAGACAAAAAGCCATTGGAATTTAATGTGAGAAAATACAATGTTGTTAATTTTGGAAGGACAAACAAAAGAGCTGTTGTGTTCAAATGGTGAAGAGCAGCAGAAATGTGCAACAAAGGCAATTGAGGTACTTGTGCACAAAACACAAGAAGGTAGCACACAGATGCAGCAGGTATACACAAAGACTTGTTGGCCCTTATTTCAAGGAAGTTGGGGTGTCTTACAGCAACTGTACTAAGTGCTGGTGAGACCATATTTTCACAATGTCAGCAGTTTTTGTCCCCTTATTTAAAAGATATCATTTTACGGGAGGCAGCACAAAGAAGATTCACTCGATGATCTCCAGTTTGGTGGGATTACCTTCTGAGCAAAGGCTGAGTGGGTTGTGATATATAGAAGGATGTGATCTTGTTGAATCGTACAGAATGCTTAAGATTCTTGACAGGGTAAATGTTGAAAGGATGTTTCCTTCATGGGAGAGTCTAGGAGCATAGAGTATAGTCTCCAAATAAAGGGTGCCATTTTCGAACTGAATCTTAGAATTAGTTTTATTGTCACACGTACTCAAATGTCACATCTTGGGCCAACTTATGTATAGAGGTAGCCAGGTTAAGATTCTTAAGTACAAATTGTTGGTCAGGAAAATATTTACAAAAATGAAACTGAAGATCATCGGAATCAATTCGAATAATAAATAAAGAGCAGGATTATAGATCATAAGAATCAATTGGAAAAATAGAGAAAAAGTTCACCATGATAGATCAGAGAAACACATTTTAAAATACAAACAAAAAGTTCAGAATGTCAGTTCTTGTAACTCAGTTCATTCTGGCACCTAACCTCCAGTCTGATCCTCAACTCCCAACCGTGGCAGGCTACACTTTGAATCTCTCGAGGACACTGCTTTGGAATCACCTCAAGGCCAGAAGACCATGCTGAGAGCACGTCAGCTGAGAGATAACTTCACTAGGCCTGCACTGAAGCCGGGCATTCTGGACATCACCGAGAAGAAAGAAGCAAAAAAAAAAGGAGGAAGCAAGAGGAAAGAAATGGGCAGAGTGGACGGATCCTACTCCTCAGGCTAAAACTGACGTGAGGAGGAATGTATTCTGATGTTTAAGGGTCTCTGGTACTCATGGAGTCATAGAGCTGTACAGCACACAAACAGACCCTTTGGTCCAATTGTCCATGCTGGCCAAACACCCTAAACTGACCTGGTCCAATTTGTCAGCATTTGGCCCATGTCCCTCTGAACCCTTTCTATTTGTATCCCCATCCAAATTCCTTTTAAATGTTATTGTACCTACTTCCACCACTTCCTCTGACAGCTTGGCCGATACATGCAACACCTCCTGTGTGAAAACATTGCCCCTGAGGTCCCTTTCAAAACCTTCTCCTCTCCCCCTCAACCTATGCACTCTCGTATTCAACTGCCCTACCCTGGGCAAAAAGACATTGGCTATTGACCCTACCAATGCTGAACATTTTTTTAAACCTCTCCACTCAGTCTTTGACAATCCATGGAAATTAGCCCCAGCCTCTCCCTGTGGCTCAAACCCCCAAACCTGGCAACATCCTTGTGAAACCATTCTGAATCCTCTCAACTTTCACAGCATCTTTCATATAGCAGGGAGACCAGAACTGAATACAGTATTCCAAGAGTGGCTGAACTAAGGCCCCGTACAGCCATAACATGACCTCACAACTCCTCGGCTCAATGCAATAGCAATAAATGCAAGCATACTGAACACCCTCTTCACTATCCTATCGACCTGCCACTCCACTTTCAAAGAATTCTGCACCTGCACCTCAACGTCTCTTTATTCTGCAACACTCCCCTGGACCTTCCCGTTAAGTCCGGTGCTGATTCGACTTTTGAAAATGCAGCACCTCTCCTTTATTTTAAATAAACTCCATTTCCCACTCCTTGGCCCACTGGCCCATCTGATCAATGTCCTGTTATACTCGAAGGTAACATTTTTTGCTGTCCACTACATCTCCAATTTTGGTGTCATCTACGTATCTACTAGCCATATCTCTTATGTTCACACCCAAATCATTTACATAAATGATAAAAAGCACTGGAGCCAGCACCAAAACCTTGCAGTGCTCCGCTGGTCACAGGCCTTCAGTCCAGAAACGAACACCCCACCGTCAACCTGTCTCCTACTTTTGAGCCAATTTTGTACCTAAATTGCTGGTTGTACCTGTATTCCACGGAATCTAACCTTTTTTCACAGTCTACCCATGCAGCACATTGTCGAAAGCATGAGTGAAGTTCATATAAAGAACATCCATTGCTCTGCCTTCAACAGCCTACTTCCTGAGGTCTTAAAGAATATCTTGAACAACTTAGGAGAGACAATTTCTCACACACAAAGCCACGCTCACCAGTTGCCTGTACAAATGCATGTAAATCCTATCCCTCAGGATCCCCTCCAATAACTTATCTGCCACTGGAGTCAGGCCCACTGGTCTATAGTTCCTTGGCTTTTTCTTCCCACATTTCTCAAAAAATGGCATCGCGTTAGTCAACCTCCAGTCCCCTGGCACCTCACACATGGCTTTCAATGATACCAATGCCTCAGCAAAGGGCCCAATAAATGCCCCCCTCCCTCTGGGATACACCTGCTCAGTTCCCAGGGACTTATCTACTTTTATGCATTTTAAAACCTCCTGCACCTCCTCTGTAATATGAACTGTTATCAGGACATCACTATTTATTTCCCCAAGTCCCCTAGCTTCCATGTCCTTCTCCACAGTAAATACTGATGTGAAATATTCATTTCGAATCTTACCCGTCTCCTGCGGTTTCACACACAATTGGCCATGTGGATATTTACAGCACCTTATTCTCTCCCTCGTTACTCTTTTGCCCTTAATGTAGTTGTAGAATCTCTTTGGGTTGTCCTGAACTTTACTTGCCGAAGCTATTCCATGTCCCTATTTTGCACTCCTGGCTTCCCTCTTAAAATCACACTGACTGCCCTTCTGTTTCTCCAGGGATTCACTCAATCCCAGCTGTCTCAACGTGACGTATAACTCGTTTTTCTTAACCAGACCTTTAATTTCGCTTTGTGGACTCCTCTACAATGGGGAAACCAAGCGGAGGCATGGACACGGCTTTGTGGATCACCTGCACTCCATTTGGGACAAACAACTGCACCTACCAGTCGCGAACCACTTCAAGTCCCCCTACCACTCCTTGGCCAACATGTCCAACCTGGGCCTCCTCCATTGCCACAATGATGCCACCCGAAGGTTGCAGGAGTAGCACCTCTTATTTCATTTGGGAAACCTGCAGCCCAGTGATATTAAAGTGGACTTCACAAGCTTCAAAACTTCCCCACTCCCAACCGCCTCCCAAAACCAGTCCAGTTTGTCCTTGCCTCACTAACCTGTCCCTCCATTCTCCCACCTATCCATTCCTCGCACCTCAATCCTCACCACCACCTCCTACCTCCCAGCCTCATCCCCGCCTCCTTGACCTGTCTGTCTTCCCTGGACTGACTGACCCTCACCCTCACTCCCCACCTGCACTCACATTTATTGGCTCCATCCCCACCTCTTTGACCTGCCCATCTCCTCTCCACCTATCTGCTCCCCGATCCTTCCGCCTCCCCATCTCTCTATTTTTTTTCAGAATCTCTTTAACCTGCCTCATTCTGAAGGTGGGTCCAGACACAAAACATCAGCTTCCCTGCTCCTCTGATGCTTCTTGGCCTGACGTGTTCATCCAGCTCAACACCTTGTTATCTCTTCAATTTCTCTCGCCATTCAGCATACCCAGCAACGAACAGCCTGACCCTTCACATGAACCGGAACAAACTGTCTCTTGACTCCAATTATCCTCTTTTTGAAAGGAATCCTGCATCCCAATCTTAACCTACAAATAGCCTCTCCCAATCGAGTTTTGAAAATAAAAACCCCGAAGTGACAGCGGATGCTCTAAATCAGTAACTTGGGGGTCAGGGAGAGAGTGGTCCCTGGGGAAAGCCCTTTTCACAATGCCCTCGACTGTGTCTCCCACATTTCCCACAACTGATCCCTCACACCCTCTCCCCGCAAGAGTAACCAACACAGAATCATGCTCATCCTCACATACCACTCCATTGAATCCAACGCATCAGCCTCCGACGCTTCCACAATCTGAAATCCGATCCCACCACCAAAGTCAGTTTCCCTCCTCCCGTTATCTGCTTTCCGGAGTGACCACTCTCTCCACGACTCCCTTATCCACTCCACACTCCCCTCCAGCCCCACCTCACTTGGCACTTTTCCCTGCAACCGCAGCAAGTACTACACCTGCCCCTCCACATCTCCCTCACCCCAATCCCAGGCCCCAAGAAGGCTTTGGTCATCTGCACATCTGCTAATGCAGTATACTGCATCCGCTGTTCCCATTGTGGCCCCTTCTACATCGGGGAAAACAAGCAGAGGCTTGGGGACCACTTTGCAGAACACCTACGCTCGGTTCACATGAATCAACTGCATGTCCAAGTCGCGAACCACTTCAACTTCCCTTCCCCATTCCGCAGATAACCCTGGCCCTCCTGCAGTGCCACAACGATGCCACCCATGTGGTTCACTTGCATGTTCAGTATAGTCACACAATATAATGTCAGAACATTATGTTTCAGTGGAGTGAATATGCATCGACAGTGTCCCTTACCCTTGTGGGGCCATTCCCATGGTTCCGACATCAAACTTTGTCGCCTGAAGTAAACCGTCTCTCTCGCTCAGCAGAGTCTTGTGTATATAATGCATCGTTAACATCATCATTTTGGAAACCTCTGGATGACCCTGGTAGAGCTCAGCCAGTAACTGGCGGTGACCTTACTCAGGACAATCATACTTGCTCCCTATAATAATGTGAAACCCTCTGTTGTGATCTGGTCTCTCTGTGTCCAAAAAGGTTCCTGTTCTGGTTGTGATAGCCCTTTGTTTTCCCCCATCACCATCAGCTGTTTCAATTTTTCCAGGACCAGATCTTTCTGCGTCCAAAGCCTGATATTGTTACCTGTGACTTGAAGTGTGCCCAGAAAATTTAAAAACATTATGGATTCTTCCAGCTCCTATTGCCGGTGGATCTGCCAGTGGGATGCAGCTCAATGTATTTGCTACTTGGCTTCCAAGATGGTGTTCCAACTTTTAATTACATGCACTTCGTATTAGAGCCCACTGCTGAATTTAGCCTGAAGCTATGGGTGGCACTGCCTGCTACTTTTTAAGTAGATCCAGCAGAGATTTGTGGTCCATTATTGTGACAAGTTTACATCCATAAAGGTATTGATGGAACTTCCTGGCTCTAAATATGACCACTGAACTTCTGTTCTCCAGCCGGGTGCATTTACACTTCACATCCACCAAAGTCCCAGATGCATACACTATTCGGTGTTCTTCTCCATTGGGCTGACTATGAGCTAATACTATCCTGATGCTTTATGGGCAGGAATCACTTGTTCATACCAGGTCTTGCTTGGTATCATCATGGACCAATGCCCTCGAGGATGATAACTGTTTCCTTATTTCCCTGAAAGTTTCCATTGATAACATCCCTATCAATCATAATGCACTTTTCAACACATCAGAACTTTTTTTTGTGCAGTTTAAAATGTTATTTCCTTTTGTGTCAATATTCTTGCAGCTATCCTGATGAATGAAAGGCATAATACTTGAAAATGCATGACCTGTTTTACAGATATACCCAAGTTGTGTATTTCCAAACAACTGGTTGAATATCGCAAGTCTTTGGTAATGGAGTATGCAACATGTTGCTGATATGATTAAAATGGAACCTAATTTTAGAGCTTGGAATGTTTTAAGCCCCTGACAAGCCCATTCTGTTCATGCAGATCCACATTGAATATTGTATCAGTCCAGCTATGTATGTTAACATTGGAAAGTTGATCACTTCTATTACGGCTAATGAATAAATTGCTTCAACATTGGACAACGCATTCTATTGCATTCACAGAATTATGATACTTTGTAAAATCAGGAGATGCGCACAGTGCAAATAGAAGTCCCATTTGCTGCTGCCTGGACCAGACTGGGAACCTTGAATTTGTGCTTTTTGAGAAATGAGAGACCTTTACTGGCTCACTGTTATCTAATGTTTTGGTTTTCAACTTGTGTCTACCTTCAAATTCTTCATGGCCTTGAACCATGCTCTGTCTTGTACCCTTCATATACGCACTTCGTTCTTTGGGTCCCTGACTGCTGTATGTCTTCCTTTCGTCCACGTTTATGACAGATTCCCTGTGAATTGGCTGTACTTTTTTGATAAATTTCCTCAGGTGCCCTCTGGCACACATTCTGTCTCTTTGTAAGCCTGCTTCAAAGCTCTGTTTCACACTCTGTGGTGATCTTTCCGAACTTTTCTCGTACATGACAGCAATTTTCTCCTATTTGTCATTCGGTACATCCTTCTCCTATTAATGCGCCTCATAAATTGAATATTTAATGTTCACTTTGGCATTTTAACTGATGCTAAGTGTAATGTATCTGCCAAACCTCGAGTAAAACTTCAGCTGGAAACACCTTCAAACTGTGTGCACGTCTGACACCAAACGTTGCTAGTCCTCAGGAACTTTTCAAATGCACGGAACCATTCCATTCAGGTGCCCAATATCGAGTCTGTTCCAACCAACACTGCCATTTAGTCAGCAATGGGTAGGCCGCCCCTTGTGCCGAAGACCACATCCTGATTTTCAGAGGCATGCCTGAAGACTCAGGATGTCGATCCTAAACAAGTACTGTATGGCTCACAGCAGGCTGTCCCATCTGCATCCTGGAATAGTCTTCTGTCCACAGTGGCAATCATTACTGGAACTGGAAACAAAAGCAAGTGTTGCCAGGGCCAGGTTGGCAGGTCCTGCCGAGGCCACTAATGAGTCACTAAGTTCCCCAATTGGCACATGGACAGTGGGTTAATCCAGTTACCTCACAGGCTATTTTGTGAATACTGTTGTTTCAGTACTATCAAGCAAATACTGAAGACTGGCCTTCTGCTCAAATCATTTAAACAGGTGCTGCACACTTGAGATTTTTTGCAAAAAATTTTATAGTTCTTCCAAATGATGTTCATATCCATTGTGTCTACATCGGATTACATAGGATGCACAGAATTTAAGTTTGACTCAAGCTGTTTTACATCTTTGGATTGAGTATTTGGAGAGGTGCAGTAATCCACATGGTAACTATAACAGCTTAGTGTAGAATGACAGATTGAAGAAAATCATTACCAACACAGAGGACTAATTAATAGGCTCTGTTAATTGTCAGATCAAAACAGGTAGTTCATGATCTCATGAATCATATGGTGAGAGTATTCTTCGCACAGTTCTTATTTTCCATTTCTTTTTTTGTTGCAGTTTATTTGCCCAAGTCTTTCTGTGCGACTGATATCAAAGTGAAAACAACCCATCCTCCATTGAAAACCAACTGATATTCCAAAAAAAAAGACCGCATTACTGTAAAATGTAACCTGATTATTGAACGCCTCCCGCTAGTATTTTGCATCTTCTCAGGCACATGTTGTATATCATGTGATAAAAAAACCATTGCTTTCTCTGTGCATATTTTATTTATAAATTCAATAATCTATTCACCATGCAAGCAATTATTTCATAGCTCAATACTTGAATAGTTTGATGTTAAATCCAGAAGCCCGTGGTCGGCCTCCAGTTATTTGGTTTAACAAGAGGCAACAAACAACGAGCACAATTGTCTTTTTTGAAACAATTTAAATAATAATGTGAAACACCATGAAAAATTCACAATATGGGAAAGTTACTCACTCGCATCATTTTGCTCAAACATTGAAAGCAGCAACATTAGACCACCTAAACCATTCCTGATCTGTGACTCCGTTTGGTTGAATTCAATCGACATCCTGTGCGATACTTACAGGCACAAAACAGATCATCTTTAAGCTTTGAAAGATTCGCTTTCCAAAATGCCGCTGTTTTTTTGGGAGAGGGTTCTGCTTCCTGTGTCTGAAAAATGTTCTTCCTGACGCCACTCAAGCCTTTCTTTGCAGTTCAGATTGTGTTCCACTGTTCTGGATGTTGCCACCCCAGCACATAGATGGAATACAGATATCAGATCCTTGTCTCTGATCATTTATATCTGAGCAATAAGTACAGCAACATCTGACTTATCCAGCATTCTACAAACTGGATTTCTCCAGTACCCAGAAGTTTTGACTTTTTCTTTCAAAAGCCTCCAGTTTATCCAAACACAAATAGTAGCTCGAATCCAGACCCGAATCAAAACACTGGCATCAATCCTGCTCAGGCCCTATTATTTATTAGCTTTCCCATCATGGGAAACTTTCATAACTCCCATCTGTTCCCAGTCTGTACCCGATAACACAAATTTCCTGTCCTGTTTGCACTGCAAAATTGCATGTCATTTTGAAAGTGTAGCATGTATTTACTCGTCTCAAACTTAATTCTACAGGAGCGAACTTTTGTCCATTTGTGGCAGCATCAAATATGACAATGTTTGATTATAATTCTACTTTGCAGCGTGAAATCAAAATCAACAATTCCTCTGTCCCTGATTTGTTCATGCCCTTTGAAGGAGAAATTCAATTTTGTTTGAAAGTTTCCAGAGCTGGATTTGAAAGATTGGGACTGGTACATTCAGGAATTAAAAATTGTGCTCCTGGACCCTGATATCTCCAGGTTGGTTTTGCATTTTCAAGGGACCAATGTAGGGGTATCTTGCCACTTCATTGTGAAACTCAGTGATGACATGTTCTGGGCACCAAGGCTGACGTCGTGCCCTGTCAGACCATTTACATTTAAATAAAGCAGGTCTGGTGCAGGGATGAGATGTGAAGTGTACCCGGCTGCTGGACATTGTACAAACACAGCCCTGAACATCTCAGCCAGTTACATAGCCTCTCAAAACCTTTCAGATTCCTCCAAAAAATTCTGTGATCATTTCGTTGTCAATGGGGGATGTCCACACTGCAGTGATGCAATGAATACAGGCAAATCTCTGTTTCTGATACAATAATACATCTTCATCAGATGCCATTCTTCATTGCCATTGTCTGTTGTTTGCAAGATCGGAGTTGCTTATTGTGGTCACAGGTTCCTTAGTGCATGTGGTCCGATATCCTAAAAAGTAATTGTGTCAACTGCGTGAAGAAAGTCTTTTGGTTCATATCTTCATTTTTGTTTTGGTTATTAGTCCACTGCATTCTGCTGTCATTGTTCTGCTGAGCTCTGTAGATTTCATGGGGAAACCTGGATGGTTACATTGTGTAAAGATATCAAGGTGTTGAGCTGGATGCCAAGTAGCATCAGAAGAGCAGGAAAGCTGATTCTTCTTCAGAAACTCTGCAGACCACGCAGCATTTGGAGCGAGAAACGGAGTTTATGTTTTGAGTTCAGTGATCCTTCATCAGAACTTTGTCTGTTCGGTTCCGCCCCAGTAAAGTAAGTTCGGCTCAGGGTGAATCAGCAGCTCCATACCCTGTTTGCTTTATCAATGTGGTCAATGTTAAATAGGTTGATGATTGATGATCCTGGTTTCACATTAATGGTGAAGACCACTTTAATCCCTAACAATATGCATGGTATGTCCTTCTCCTTCCCCCTCACCTCAATGTTGAGACCAACCCTGAGGTGAGGTTCCTCAAGCTAACCGGTTCCAAACATGATGGTCAAAACTGTGAAGTTCCCATGTGAAGAGGAATGAAATGGCCGCACTTTATTCTCAAAATCCCTCAGGTGGGTAAGCAAGTTGAATTTAAGAAGGATCAGCACCTTTGTGGATACTTCCTGCATCAAAATATACTTTTTTTGAAAGGAGCTAATTTAACCAAGCTTTCTATCTTTCATAAAATGAGTTGGTGTATTAATTGCTGCAGTTGAGAAGAAATAGCAATGCAACACACATGCACAGATGGGAGAAGCATGTTGTGAATCCAAAAAGATACAAGTTTTCAAAAGCTGATCTGGAGATAAATCTCTGAATTTTGACTGCATCATTATTTTTAGATTCGTGGTGTGGTTTGCTGATTGATGTACCTCTGTCCTGATTTCTTTTTTAACGTGGTTTGTCCAATTCAGATTGAGACAGAGCCCTCTTTTATCTGGGTGGCACTTAATGGGATGTCTCCCAGGGGAACCTTTGAACCCCTGATTATTTTATACATCTTTTTTACAATTGACTGTGGTATATTCAATTAAAACAACTGCAGTGTTCTTTTCAATGAATGAAGAAAAGCAATCTTCAAGAATTTCCTTACAATACCTCAAAAAAAGAAATGCCAATAATTTCATTCATGTAAATGTAAAGAGAGAACTGCTGAGATGTTGCTGCCATTTGTTTAAAAACAGAACTGGTGGATCGTTCAGCACAGCTCCTCCTCCTGCACTGTCTCCATTTGGCCTATTTTCCTTCGTTTCCAAAAATATTTGACCACTGTCCTAAATAGTCAATAATTGAGACAAAACTGAAATCACTGGAGAAACCCTACAGGTGTGGCAACATCTTTGGAAATAAATCAGTGTTAATCTTCCAAATTTGGTGGCCCTTCGTTAGAATTGGTTCCTCCGTGCCTTCCATTTCCAGGCTTATTGTTTTTTTTGGTTGGGGGGTCAGTGATGGTTGATGACCCTTGTATCGTCTGCATCCTCAATCTGTCATCTCCTTCTTTTCCAGCATTAACCTCCAGACTCACTTCTTACAGGATCAATAGAAACTCTTTTAGACCTGTTCCTTTTTAAATATTTATAGAAATTTGCGTCTGTTTTGTATTTCCATTAACTTCCACCGTTAATATTTCGCTCATCATTATCTTTTAGTCCATCTTTGCGATTCCAATAGATCTGTATAATGTTCTGAGATGCAACCCAACATTGTATGATTCAATGCCTTTCCTTTAAGCTAAATTTCATCTTTTATCTCTTTAGATTTCCAGCGATGATGAGTCCTCCTCTTTTTGAAATGGATCTATTCTGGGTAATCTGAAATATGACCTTTAATATCAGATACTGCATCTCTATTCACCTATTCCTTAATGTAATTTGGCAGTTCACTTAATGAGCTTTTTTTTATCCCTTCATAACTGCTCTTATTTACGTTTATAATACTAGACTTGCACCCACTACTCCATCCCTCAAACGGAATGTCAAATTCTCTCACGCTATGATTACTGCTACATAGAGACACCTTTGCTGTGATTATTAATTCATCCCATGTCATTGCAGATCTCGTTGATTAGAGCAGCCTGCTCTCTGGTTAGCTCCAGAATGTGCTGTTTGAAAAACTCATTTTAAACAACCTGCCATAAACTCCACCCAGGCCACATCAACGCATCTCCCATGATTACCAGTTTAGCTTTTTGACAAGCTCTGTTATTTCTGAACTAAAAGAAAAAAATGAAGGATGTTGAAAATCTTTAACAAAAATGGAAGTAACTAGTGAATATCAGCAGGTCTGGCAGCATCAGTGGAGAGACTGGACCCAAAATGTTGACTCAGCTTTCTTTCTACTGATGCTGACAGTCTTGCTGAGTTTGTCCAACAATTTCCATTTTTGTTTCTAATTATTTCTTCCTTTTTATTTCAAACAATAGTCTTGAGGCCAGTATGTCACTCCCACAAGTGATTTCCTTTCTGTATAATTACCTCGCTCTACCAAACTGTTTCTTCATCTTCTTCACTGAACTTAGATCATCACTGTCTACTGTGCAACTACCATCACTACCAGAACCACTGTTCCTCCTTTTCCCAGCTTCCTGTGTTTCCTCAAATTCCCATTCCCTTCAGTATTCACATACAGTTGTCTCTGGAGTCTTAGCAGACACAGCTTGCTGAAGAACAATTTGAGAAGATTTTGTAATTACTTTTTCAGAAGAACAAATACGTCTCTGAACTCAACAAGATCGCTATGTTCAAAAATAGGAGAGATGAGCTGGACAGGGCTTCTACACAGCTTCTCATCCCCCAACTCTTTCCTTTTAGGAAATCATATTGAAAAATAAACTCCAAAGTCCATAGCCACCTTTCAATGGCCTCTTTAAAGAAAATATTTCATATAGCCCCCAAAACCTAAAATAAATCAATTCTTCCACAGTTCCTCAAACTCTAATTCCTGCAAAGAAGATGAAACATCAATGTTTCTTATCAGTGCCACACATCAGGAAGCACAGATTTACCGGAACAATACATCTTGTGTTCATAATCCCAATACCAGGCTTCATTGAGTTTCATTGGAACCCCCAGGCACTAAAAGCTAGTGTCAGATCAACATGATCATTCAACACAATCATATAAACCTGCAACCTCATGGAATGATTCAATACCTCGGCCACCAGATGCTTTTGCACTTACTTTTCTGAACAGGACACCTTGGCGTAATCCCAACATCTGCAGCTGAGCGGCAAATAGATTGCCCATTGTAATATCATAGTGTGAAGAATTAGCCGGATGCAATTCAAATGTGTTTCCCAGGACAGTGTCACATGTTTCCTGTTTGTTCTGTTCTTGTCACCTGATTGGAGACACTCCCTGTTAAAATGGCCTGACTGTTTGTCACCCTGTATTTCACCTGCTGTCGGATCACTTCAACCACATCCTCCTCTTCAAAGGTCAAATTAAGACAGCAGCAGTTATTTAATCAACTCAAAACTCATTGACTTCCACACAATGAAAATTGGACCTTTAAAATCTGATAACGTTTGTGAAAATTTATAACAATTTTTAACTGTATTAATAGTTCACCAGACCACCACCAACCACAGTCTCCCCATCCCAAACCCATCAACTTTAACATTGGAAATTAAAGTCTTCAAGGTGAATTGGGGTCAGGTTTATATTCTTATTTTTTGTAGGCCTTCCTGCAACCCTTCCATCCTGACAGGTGGGGGAAAGAGAGGCATCAAGAATTCCATTCCCACTAACATTAACTTTCATCCGTTGCAAAGAATTCAGGTTAAGGAGAGCAAAGGGCCAATGTCTATTCACGTACATTCTTGTTGTTGCCTTTGATTCTTTTTGAAAAATTCATTTCAAACATGATCACCACTGGCAAAAAGCAGCAGTTCGTAGCCATAGCTACTTGCTCTGAAGAAGATGGTGGTAATTTGCCTTCTTGAACTGCAACAGTTCATCTTGTGATAGTCTGCTCAATATGCTCATAACTAGGGAGTTCCAGGATTTGAAGCCAGCAACAATGAAGTTTCTACCACATGATACTCAATCGAACTCCATCCCTCATCTTTCTTTTCCTCTGAGAACACATTTCTTTTATAAAATGTTTTCCGCTTCACAAATCTTTCCTTACCTCTTTCTGACATCTTCCCTCAGGGGAGAAATCTTACCAGAAGATGGGTTCCCTCATGTTTGCACAGGAATTGGTTTGTGTTTTCTCTTTCACTCGTCCTGAAGAGTGAAGGAAGTATTAAACTGATTGATAAATCCCCCCCTTATCCCATTATGAGTCAAAAAGATTTGAGCGTCAACATGCTATTCATTTGTCATGTACAAAAATTAAAGTCCACAAAGTTCTGGATGAATAATATGACAGTATTCCGGGTCAAATTTGCAATAAGCTGATATTTTTGGGAATTTCTGAGTCATGACTCACAGGCTGCTACGCTAATTTGGTGGTTAGTTGATTGCAAGAAATCTCAGATAATTTCTACTTGTACATTGTAAAAATTAAGCAAAGCTGCACAAAAATGTCAATGTGTAGATCTTTAGCCAGCTGTCTTCAGAATTTCTCATACAGCTGTTCCTGGATTAATGTGTTTAGTAATAGTTGAAGGTTACTAATTTTGTTTTACGATGCTTATGGGCATTTAATTACTCTGCTGTGTTTCAGTGCATAGTATATTGCAAACCCATCAGAGGGCCAGCTTCTCCAGAACTGAAGCAGTGCTTCTGAGACAGGTGGTCACTGCTGAGGGAGCAAGAAATACATGTGAGACAGGCAGACAAGGCCCCAAGAACAGAGCCAGATATGGTGGGAGAGAGGGTGTGGTGCCATTGAGTTGCAGTGTTGGGCTGTCGAGCAAGTAATTTCCTTTTCACTACACTGCTCACTGCACCCTACAGCCTGAGAACAGCTAGAGGCCACCCGACATGGCATTAGAGTGGAGTTGTGATTTTTCCAATGCTTGCCAAATGGCAAGGAGATGGGAAAATTGCCCTTCAATCGTTCATTCTTTATTCAAATAGCAGGCTGCAACCGTTTCCTATGATGGGAGACATCACCCTTGGCAGGACTATGGTGGGGATCTGCTACAATGTGGCACCTGACATTTATCTGGCATTTTCCCTTCTTCACCCTCAAACTTAATCCCTTGATGTTGTACCAAATTGAAGGTTACCAGTGCACTACGGTGGCGTTGATGGAACATTGCTGCCCAGTTGCGTCCCTCAGCCATTGAAAGAGCAGGAGGTGACAATGCAAGAACAAGAGAGCCATGGAAAACCTCAACTGGACAACACATCATCTATGAAGAGGAAACCATTTCTGATCAGGTTAAGTCCATCACCCTGAAACGTTAACTCAACTTCCCTTCAGATTGTTGAGGTTTTCCAGCTCCTTTTTGTTTTTCTTTCATTCTTACAGCATCCACAATATATGTGACAAAATGCTTCAGTTATGTCCCTGTGCCTTCAAAGAGGGCAGTCAAAGAATGTGGCATTAAAAAATGAGGAAATATAATTTGGAACAAAAGTGCCCACTGAAGCGGTGAGTTGCTCAGAGTGTGAAATTTAGTTTGTAGTCAAGGCTAACAAAGCCAAAAATACACAAACTTTCTGATTATCTGAAGTCACTGACAACGACTCAGATAAGTCAATGATTCTATTTCTGACCCACTGTGGTCATTTTTATTCGTACAAGCAGCAATTATTTCACAACAATCATAAGTCTGTCAACTGTTTTATGTCATTTTCTAACATCCTGCTTGTTGAGCAAAGTTGCTTTGCGATTCATCTGTGTCTCGATTGAGAAGAACTAAAACAGTGATTGATGACTGAACCACCAATCAGTTGTGAATTATAATCATGTAGTACTTTTACATGAGGATAAAACAGATTAGTTTAAAAGTGCTTCTCGGTTTTTAAACAGAGTAACAGCAATACGTTCAGAAGGATTAATTGTGTGTGTGTGTGTGCATGTGTGCATGTGTGTGTGTGTGTGTGTGTGTGTGTGCATGTGTGTGCGTGTGTGTGTGCATGTGTGTGTCTGTGTGTCTGTGTGTCTGTGTGCATGTGTGTGTGTTTATGTGCGTGTGGGTGTGTGGGTGCGAAGAATGTTACAGGAAGGTTGGACTTTGTACTCACTCGACCAGCTGAGGGTCTGTTAAATCGCTTGGAAGATATACTCTGATTTACAAGTGTGAACAAGGTTAAATCTGACCATCGGCGAACAGAAGTCAGTTGGACAGTTGTTCAGTTTTGTAGTTTCTGTATGAATCATTTCTAATCTAAGAAAGCAATATTCCCCTTGTCCCGCTGATTTGCCTGTTTATACAATGAAGTATGTGGCATTGCTGGCTTCCAGATCATAGAATGAAATAGCAAACAATGCATCAACAATGTTCGTGATGAATGCCAGAGCAGGCTCAAGCGGCTGAATGACCCATTCCTGTTCCAAGTTTGTTTGATCTGCGACTGCCTCAAAACATCGCACTGGATTAGGAATAGAATAGATTATGTTGGAATTAGATTAACCAGACATGATTTACTCTTAATAACGCCTGATGGTTCTCTTCGATCAGCTCATTTGTCTGAAAGCTCAGCCAATCTCTCCCCCGTGGTGGATACAAATAGTTTTGCCTCCAAGGCAATGGAATAAGTATGCAAAAGTGGCATTAGACTGGAGGGAGCTAATGGGAACTGCAGATGCTGGAGATTCCAAGATAATAAAATGTGAGGCTGGATGAACACAGCAGGCCAAGCAGCATCTCAGGAGCACAAAAGCTGACGTTTCGGGCCTAGACCCTTCATCAGATGAAGGGTCTCGGCCCGAAACGTCAGCTTTTGTGCTCCTGAGATGCTGCTTGGCCTGCTGTGTTCATCCAGCCTCACATTTTATTATCTTAGACTGGAGGGATTTTATTTACAGCTGGCACAAACACAATGGACCAAGTGGTTTCCTTTTCTTCCTTAAATTTCTCAGAATCAATGATTCGAAATGGTATTTAATTGATGGACTTGCTATTAACTGCTTCTCTTCCCCTCTGTTAAAAAACAGAGTAACATGAATAAATTTGCAATCATGCAGCACAATTACTGAAGCAAGAGTTTTGAAAGGTGCCACACATATCACGTTTTTCTATGAGTGATTGAAATAATTACAGTTTTTGATTTACCTAAGTCCCCGTATCATCAAGTTTTTTGCAGATTTCTCGAGCATGAGGCCTGGCAGGTTTTCTTGACATAACTTAAACTTTCTTCACTAACTGACTACCCCATCCCTCAGGGCCAACTCTGTGTCCATCATACCATACACCTTTGCCAGAACAACTTGCCACTGGATATGCTGGAAGTGATTGGCATCTCTGGTCACTGCATCATCTTTTCAAGCCCAACGTGCATCCGGGCAAGTGCTGTCAATCTGAAGCTGCCTTGTTCAGCTCCTGACATTTGCCCTGGACATAGCAGACCGGGGAAAATGAGTGCCCACTTTTTGGGCAAGCAGCTGGAGGTCTCATTGGATGAGATGGCGCAGAGGCAGGACTTCTTCCCCAGGCAAAGTCATGCCAGCCCAGTAGAAGTTTGCATCCTGAGTTAAAATTCAATCAAACTTGTGGGGAATGCTCAGCAAAGGAGGAAGAAGGTCAATGCACCTGCATCCACCAGACTAAGTGCTATCATGTGCTTTCTGATATTTCACAGAGCTGAATTTCAGAGATGAGGTGAGAGTGACAGCCCTGGACATCAAGGTCGCATTCAACAGTGTGGCATCAATGGGCTGCAGCAAAGCTGGAGGCAATAGGTATCATGGGCAAACTCTCTGCTGGTTGGAGTCACACTTGCCACGTAAGAAGATGGTTGTGATCGTTGGAAGTAAATCATCTAAGCTCCAGGTCATTTCCAAAGGAGATCCTCAATGCAGTGTCCTGGGATGAAAAATCTTCAGCCACTTCATCAATGACTTTCCCTCCATCATAAGTTCAGAAATGGAGATGTTTGGCAATGATTGCACAATGTTCAGCACCATTTGTGACTTCTCTGGTGCTGAAGTAGTCCAAGTTGAAATGATCGAGACACTACCCAGGCCTGGGCTGACACGTAGCAAGTAACATTTGCGCCACACAAATGCCGGCTGATGACTATCTAGAATAAAAGACAATCTAAATGCCACTATTGATAATTGCCAATTTAGTGGTGTTACCATCACTGATTTCTCAACTGTAAACATCCTGCGGCTTCCCATTGACCAGAAACTCAACTGGATGCATCACATAAACACAGTGGCTACAAGAGATAGTGGGAACTGCAGATGCTGGAGAATCTGAGATGCCATGACGCAGAGCTGGATGAATGTGGCAGACTAATCCGCATCAGAGTAGCAGGTAAGCTGACATTTCAGCCCAAGGATCTAGACTCGAAACATTAGCTTTCCTGCTCCTCTGATGCTGCTTGGCCTGCTGTGTTCATCCAGCTCTCCACCTAGTTATCACATTGGCAACAGGAGCAGGTTAGATGCAAGGAATATTGCTACTAGTAACTCACCTCCTGATTCCTCCAAACATGTCCATCATTGAAAAGGCACAATTCAGGGGTGTAACGGAATATACTACATAGCTTGAAATGTTGCAACTCCAAAAAGACTCAAGAAGCTGGACACCATGCAGGACGAAGTAAACGGCTTGAATAGCACCACATCCACAAGAATCCATTCCCTGCAACATCAATGTTCAGTATCAGCAGTCTGTGCCAGTTACAAGGTGTGGTGCAGAAATTCACCAAGGATTCATATACAGCACTTTCCAAACTCATGGCCACCTGCTTCTAGAAGGCCAAGGGCAGAGTTAGATGGGAACACCAAGATCTACAACTTCCCTTTCAAGCCACTCATCATCGTGCCTTGGAAATATATAGCCATTCGTTCACTGACATTGAGGCAAACTCCTGAAAGTCCCTCCCTTTGGACATTGTGTGTCAACCGACTGCACATGAAACTGGTGTGGTTTAAGTGTTAGCCCAGCACAAACTTCTCAAGGACAACTAGGGAGCGCTGATAAATACTGGCCTGTCAGCAACGTGCCGCCAGTGAATCAAAAAGAACTGTCTATCTCTGCTACTGAACCCAGCTCCCACCAAGGCTCATGCTTCACCAAAGCCTCTATTGCCTGTCATATCATCTCTCACTTGCTGTCACCCCTCCCTACCCAATCCCCGAACACAAGCCCTGCAATGCCCTCTGTGCTGCCTATTCATTTGCTTGGGATGCCTTTCCACCTTCACCAACAGGAAAAGGCTTGCCACACATTTTCAACTCTCTTCATATTTATCTGTCAGAACAATGGAAACCCTCCCATGATACGGGAGAAAGACTCAAGATGACCTGCCTGGCGTTCAGGTCCTTACTTTTCATGACTGACAGTGAGTGCCCAAGTGCGAACTCGCTGTTTCCAAGCTCTAGGATTGGGAACAAAGGCTGTCCTTCACTTACTGTGCTGGTTCTCATGACTGAAAGCCACGTCCCATCAGTGACCTCGAGAGTTTCGGTCACAAGGGGATGCTGGATCGGCTGGTGCTTTTTCACTGGAGCATAAGAAGTTGAGAGGTGACCTTCTCGAGGTTTATAAAATCATGAGAGATATGGATAAAGTGAATGGCAGGTATCGTGTCTTTTCTGCAGGCTGGAGGATTTCAAGATGATGGGGCATTTTTTAAAGGTGTAATGAGAGAGATTTAAAAGGGCGCGAGGGGCAATTTTCACAAAAAAAAGAATGGTTTGTGTGTGGGAATGAACTTCCAGAGGAAGTGGTGGATGGGGTACAGTTACAATATAAAAAGGCATTAAAATGATCACCAACAGTCCGACCTTGTCCTCCCAAGTCAACATAATGGTCAAGAAAGCACAACAAACTCTCTACTTGTCAGAATGCCTTGGAAATTTGGCATGACCACCAGTTTTTACAGATGTATGAAATAAAGCATTCTATCCGGGTTGCATCACAACATAGTTTGGCAACTGCTGTTCCCAAGAGTGCAAGAAACTAAAGAGAGTCATGAACGTACCTCAGTCCATCACAAAATCACCCTTCCATCCATTGACTCCAACCTTATATCCTGTTGCCTTGGGAGGGCTACCAACATAATCAAACACACTTTCCACCCTGCTTATACACTCTTCCAGCATCCTCCTACATAAGGCAGAAGACTACTCAGTCTGTGCGCTTGCATGACTGGATTCAAGAACAGCTTCGCTGCGGGATTAGACTTCTTAATGGACCGCTCAATTTTTAATTTTATTATGGGTCACATTCTCTGCGCACTTTCTATCCAGCCATAACATTGTTTTCTTATTTCTGCCTTTTACTCTCATGCACTTTGTATGGTATGTTATTTCTGAACTGCATGCAAAACACAATTTTTCACTGTGACAAAGTGCATATACAATAATAAAGCAAATCAAGTCAAAGACATTTAGATAGGTACAAAAGTGAATAATCTCTGAAGGTTTATGGACCAAATTTACGCAGGTGGGACTATGTTAGTTTGGGATTATGGTTAGCATGGACTGGATAGACCAAAGGATATTTCCATTCTGTTTGACTCTATGACTCTATAACCCATGAGTTGATTGGGGGCTGTGGACATCCTTGACCAGCTTCTTATCTTTGTGCCCATTCTAAACAGCAAGACAAGACAGAGTTAGTATAAGACTGGAATGTCTAGCTCAGTTGGCAAAATACAAAGGGGAAGCTGAGGCAGAGATGCTGTGAGTATCTAGGTAACTTAAGAGTGAGTGAGTGGTATGACAGTGAGTGACGATCTCAGTGATTCAGCCTGGTCCAGTCCATGAGGTGGACGGCTGACCCCATGCACACAGTTTCATCACTGCAGTCTTACAGTGATAGTTGCTTATGAAACACATGGCATGCCAATGAAGTGCAAAGACGTCCTGTCATTGAATCAAAGAAAAGTCATGAAGGCCTTTAGAGGCTGGCACATATTTGATACCGATATCTCTGGATGAGGGGCCCATGTGGCTGATGCCCATGGAGATTGCCTTGAGATGTTTGTGCCCAGTGGATACCATTTCAAGCAAGTGGTGTGCTGAAGTCGCCAGGTATCTGCTGTGATTTTCAAATCACATTTTCTCAAAATTTGCCTTGACTGGCACGTTTGGTAAATGGGAAGCTGAACATTGATGAGGTGAGTTGTGGGAGAAGAGGTTATTTCACAAATGAAAAAGCATTTAAATGGCAGCTCGCTGCTTGTTAGTCAGAAAGTGACCCTACCACTTGTCAAAAGCATAGCCCACATCACTCAGATTCTGATGAGATCTGCGTTGTATTGACACAGATCTTTCTGTGAAAGTAACTCTGAAGGCGGCATAAAATAAATTATTTTCAAGTGGAATGACTGTTACATCGCTAGATTCAAGAGCGATGTTACAGCAGCTTCATTTCACAAACGTCAATGTGATGATGACCATCTGTTATTGCATGCTCACCCAGACACTGGAAAAGCCTCATGCTGTTCTCCAAACGGTGTTATTTTAACATCTAGCTGAGAGGTTTAACAGAACATTTAAATGAAGGTGCCTGTATCAAAGCAGTGTTCCTTCAGTTCTTTCAGACACTTCTGGTGAAGAGTCACTGGATAGTGGGCTCCAGCGTTTGAACCAAGTCAACTTGGCAAGTGTGGTATTATGAAACTGTACCTGTTTGTGACTTTTTAGTATAAAACATTTTGCTTTCTCTCTGACAAGATACTGCGTGCACAGCTTTTTGTCAGCTTCCACGCAGCTCGTGAGATTTGTACAGTCAGAGTCCTGTGGTAAACGTGTGGAGGTGAACAGTGTGAGTGTTTCCATCTCCACAAGAAATGGGCCAATGAGAGGAACATGTGTGGCACAAAAAAAATGCTTTAAAAGGTTGAAACACTCAGCAGGGGAGGCAGCACCCACCAGCCTTGCTGACATGTAACTCCAGACCCACAGCAATTTGGTTAACTCTTCACTGCCCTCTGGATATTTCGAAATGAGTAATAAATGCAAGCATCGCCAGTAATGCACTCATCTCTTGAATGATTTTTTTTAAAAAGTGCTTCAGGAATTCAACCTCTGTGGAATGATAACTGATCTGTTTTGTCAAATCGTTATGCAGACTGAAGTCACCTGACTCTTGAAGTCAGTGACTTTTCATCATAATTAGTGGTCTCCCTTTCTGATGGAATCTTCAATTTCCTGTTTTGTGCCTTCTGCTAAAATTACCACAAGAGTTTTGTGTGGTGTATGAACATCAACCACTGTCAATTTCTGTCCCTTAGTGTTTCTCAACTGTGCCCAAAATCCATTTCCGCAGAACTATGATCCATTTTCATGACCATATTGTTTTTAATCTGTCACTGGCAATGCTAACCCACCTCCTTCTTCTTGTCTGTCCTTCCAAAAAAACTGAATATCACTGGAGCCCAGCTTCAGGCATAGTGGACGTAATGGTTTCTGCTTTGTCAAAATACCCTGGATTCTGGAAAAGTCAGAGTGGAGTGAAAATTAGCAGATGCAGCACTGCTATTTAAGAAAGAAGGAGGAGTGGAATTACAGAACCCAGGTAATTTAGCATGACGTCAATCACTTGGAAAAGTGCTCAATAATGTTCCTTCATTAAATATGTGACAGCTGTGCACTTTTAAAACAATGTTATCTTCTGATTAAATCAACATGATCAATCCAGAAGAAAATGTTCCATAATGTAGGTAGGACACCTGCAAATAAGTCCAAGGTCTCCCTGAGTCCAGGAATGAAGAAGTGTCCAGACCCAAAACATCAGCTATCCTGCTCCTCTGCTGCAGCTTGGCCTGCTGTGTGCACCCAGCTCTACACCTTGTCATCTCAGATTCTCCAGTTCGGCAGTTCCTACTTTCTCAGATAAGATAAGGGCTCTGGAACTGAAGGTAATGTATCATTATGAAGAGAGAGTTGGTTAACATGCAGGAAATAACAAATAAGTATTGTTGTGACTGTGACTAGAGTAGTACATTGATAATCGAGTCCTAATATTTTATCAGTTGCATCACGAATATAATATAAATGTGTTGATCCAATTACCATGATGACCAATTGCTTTTCTATTGTCGTATTATCCAGTATAAAAGAAATATTCACCAGGCTTCCTGAATGAAGTCAAAGGAAACCATTTGTTTCGAACAAACGTATTTTTAAATCTCTGAAGAAGGATTACTGGGCCTGAAGAATAAAGTTGGCTTTATCTCCAAAAATGCTGTCAGACCTTTTGAGTATTTCCAGGATTTTTTGTTATTGCTTCAGATTTTCAGCAGCCGTAGTCATTTCAGATTTTAATTTTAAGGCAAGTGGCAAAAATTGGCTCACACCAAAGGGTATGATTTGGAATTAAAACTGTATTTGTCCGATACATTCACACGCTATGGAAAGACAATGCTCAGCAAAATTTCTTTTCTAAGCAACAAATGAGTAAGTACAATTGTTCAGAAACAGAGGACAACATGAGCCACGCAAACTCATGAGCTATTCTAGTTTAGATGTAATATGTTCACGTATTTTGGTTCCACTCGCTCACGTCAACTGGATTTTGGGATTGTATCAAAAATTAAGGGAGTATGGGAAATTATGTCTACTAAAGCATGGAGCTAGATTGTAAGGGTGGGGTGCAAAAACCCCTCCATCAGGGATCAGTTGTACCTCTCTTGGGCAGCTCACCCCTCCATGACTCAATATCTATTAAAAAATAAGGCACTCTTCAACAGCATTCGGCAGAAAAACTGGTCTTACTGACGTGTCAGTGAATACAATAGCAGTCCACTATTTGGTCACATCAGTATGACCAGGAAATGTTCCCACTTCTGGCACTGGAGTCAATCCAGAAGAAGATATTCTATGATACAGGCAGGACAGCGGCAGGTAAGTTGAAGGTCACCCTGGGGCCAGGACTCAGCAATGGAAGAGTGAGAGGAGATGCGGTTGGATAAAATCCAGAATGGATGAGGAAATACTCAGATGGGCAGACCTTTTGCTGCGCAAGTGATGGCAGGGGTTGTAATGGACATGAAGTGTGAAAGCTGACCAGCCTGTCCGACCACAAAAACAATTAATGGGCATTTTGATCACATGTAGACAGACCTCCTGGCACTTTCACCTCCACTGGCAAGATTGCAGAAAAGATGTTGAGGGAGGTGGAGAACTGCATCCATGTAATGATGCCTAATTTTGCCAACAGACCCTAACTACATGGCAAACATGTTAACAATGAGGACGTGTCAAACTGCTTGAGCATATTTTGTGCCCACTCACACAAGGTGTTTATTTGACAGTAATGTGTCCAATAATCTCACAATGGCCTATATCAGTATGAATCAGGAACCATGGAAACTGTTTTGTCAACGTTGTGATCCAGAAGGAATAGCTGCCGTGTGTCCTTATTTTATGTTGAGACAATCTGAAGTGAACATTGTAAACTTTTAGTTCTGCACTTTCAATTGTGCATCACATTATTTTTTTTTCTCTCCCTCATTGGTGTCAAAAGAACCAGCACCAGCTGAAGCAGGGAGAAAGATTCAATACCTTTGTGGTGTCACTCTCGCTTATAAGAATTGTTTTCAGGTAATTTCAGATCAATTTGTAGATTTTACAAAGCACTTGGATTTTAGTCCATATTTCAAAAGCAGGAGATTTGGAAATATGAATGTTCATGTGGGGATACCTTTCATGAATTTTTGTCTGAATATTGCAGTTGGCAATGGTTCCAACTTTTGTCACAGTCAAATTTAAATGTAACTTCTTTTTATGTGTCTTCTCTTTAAACTAAAAAGAAGTTGAAAGTAAAGATCCATTGACACTGTCCCGAGGAAACAATCCGGCGACAGGACTTTCTTCATTCCGTAGAGATGTAGTATGTTCACCGTTGAGCCAAACAGCTACTTTTTTTGTGTTGAAACAAAACTTGTCAAGAGGGAGCTGGCCTTTTCCAGAGACGTCGACATCAGGGAAAAATGTTAATCTCGGATGGCTTTAAGATCCCATTATCCCAAGGATTCATTCAAAATAATGGAGATCTCCCTCATACATCGGCCAATATTATCCTTCAAGCAGTATTGCCAAAATGGATGAGCTATTCATTACCACCTTGTTGTAAATGAAAGCTTGCTGTGTGCACATTATTCAGTGCCTTTCCTACCTTCCAGCAGTAACCACAGCCAATAAAGTGCTAAAGAACTGCTAAGCTGCTAAGGAATTCCATTCAAGATGCACGAGGTGTTTTATCGTTATAGGTAAAAGCTTTGTTGAGATAATTTTGCGTGAAATGAAATGTCTGATGGCTATGGTCCTGTGCTGATCAATGGCTTTGAAAGTTTTAAGTTTTCTAAGGAAGGCCAAGGAGATTTTGAAGGGGCAAATGAATAATGGACGGATGTAGTCATTCTGAAGACTGCAATTGACATAAATTGCAGTATTAAATTTGACAGCGGTCTGTCAATTTTCAAGTTTAAGTGTGACACAATTTGGTTTTTCTTTTATCTTTTAGATTTTATCGGTACATCGTCTTAGTCAACTTGAGGAAATAATTCAATTTTCATAACACTGTTTCAAAACAGCAACCCGAATCGACTGAATGATAGCAACATTGTTGCATGACAGCAGTGAAAATTAGGCATTGTTAGTTATCCTCGGTTGCGCCGGGAAGCGAGAAAGGAGGTTGCTAAGCCGCTGGTGAAGATCTTTGCTTCCTCGCTCTCCACTGGGCCCGTACCGGAAGATTGGAGGGAGGCAAATGTTTTTCCTCTTTTTAAGAAAGGGAATAGGGAAATCACTGGAAATTACAGAGCAGTCAGTCTTGCTTCTGTTGTCAGCGAGGTTTTGGAAAGAATTCTGAGGCATAGGATTTATGACTATTTGGAAAAGCAAAGCGGTATTAAAGGGAGTCAGCTTGGCTTTGTGAGGGGCAGGTCATGACTTACAAATCTTCGTGAGTTCTTTGAGGAGGTCACGAGACGGGTAGACGAGTGTTGAGCAGTGGATGTGGTGTACACGGACTTCAGCAAGGCATTTGATAATGTTCCCCACGGCAGGCTCATTCATAAATTCAGCGGGTATGGGATACAGGGTGATTTGGCTGTCTGGATTCAGAATTGGTTGGCTGACAGAAGGCAGAGAGTGGTTGCAGATCAGTATTCTGCCTGGAGGTCAGTGCTGAGTGGTGTCCCGCAGGGCTCTGTTCGTGGATCTCTGCTCTTTGTAGTTTTTACAAATGACTTGGATGGGGAGGTTGAGGGGTGGGTTCGTATGTTTGCTGATGACACAAAGGTTGGAGGTGCCATTGATAGTATCAAGGGCTGTTGCAGGCTTCAGCGAGACATTGACAGTATGCAGAGCTGGGCTGAGAAATGGCAGATGAAGTTCAACCTAGATAAATGTGAAGTGATGCATTTTAGAAGGTTGAACTTAACTGCTGTGTATTGGATTTAAGGCAGGTTTCTCGGCAGTGTGGAGGAACAGCAGGATCTTGGTGTTCATGTGCATAGCTCCCTCAAAGTTGCCACTCAAGCGGATAAGATAGTTCAGAAAGCATATGATGTTTTGGTTTTCATTAACAGGGGGATCGCCTTTAAGAGCTGTGATGTTTTGCTGCAGTTCTACAAAACCCTAGTGAGACCACACTTGGAATATTGTGCCCAGTTCTGGTCACCCTATTATAGGGATGATGTGGAGGCTTTGGAGAGGTTTTTGCAAATGAGGTTTACCAGGATGCTGCCTGGACTGGAGGGCTTGTCTTCTGAGGATAGGTTGACTGAGCTGGGACTTTTCTCTCTGGAGAGAAGGAGGAAGAGAGGTGACCTGATCGAGGTGTACAAGGTAATGAGAGGCATGGAAAGAGTTGATAGCCAGAGACATTTCCCCAGGACAGGATTGACTGCCATGAGGGGTCATAGCTTTCAGGTGTTAGGAGGAAGGTACAGAGGAGATGTCAGAGGGAGGTTCTTCACCCAGAGAGTTGGAAGTGATAGTCGTGTAAGCAGAATCATTAGTGACAGTTAAGCGACTGCTGGACATGCACATGGACAGCAATGAGTTGAGAGGAATGTAGGTGAGGTTATTTTATTTTTGGATGAGGATTATTATTCCATGGCACAACATCGTGGGCTGAAGGGCCTGTACTGTGCTGTACTTTTCCATGCTCTGTGTTCTATGTTCTATCATCAAGAAGAAAGAAGCCAAAAAAAGCAGGAAGCAATAGGAAAGAAATGAACAGAGTGGACAGATCCTACTGCTTAGCCTAAAACTGAGGTGAGGAGGAATGTGTTCTGAGGTTTAAGGTCTCTGGTACTCATAGAATCATAGAGCTGGACAGCACAGAAACCGACGCTTCGGTCCAATTGCCCATGCTGACCAATTAACCTAAACTGATCTGGTCCAATTTGTCAGCATTTGGCCCATGTCCCTCTAAACCCTTTCTACTTATATCCCCTCCCAGATTTCTTTTAAATGTTATTGTTAGCTTTGCAACAGTGGCAGTTGTCTCATCCGAGAGTCAGACATTGACCATTCATAATGCGACTGATTGCAAAGTCATGGCTGGGAATTACTGTCCAGCACTGAGCACGTTTTGCACTTTCAAAATTCTCATCTTTTGGAGAGGATGTTCAACTGAGCGACTGGTTGCCTACTCTGCTTAAATGTTGTGGCCTTGTGTAAACAGGGATGGTGGATTTCTGCCTGGTTCTTGTTAAAACATACTAGCCCAAAAATATTCACAAAAACAGTGAACAGTATTCAGTCATTTCCATTTGGCAGTTTGTTGGGGTTTGCTGTGTGCAAATGGTCAGCCATGTTTCCAACAATGCAGCAAATGAAGTTTGGAAAGTAAGAGGTTTTTGGACCTGCTTCAAAGTTGCATAACGATGCAAGGTAAATCAAAGTTTCCCTGTATTCCATTTAGGATGGCCTACTGAGGTATCTGAAGGATTAATACCCTGGCAGGCTCAGGTAGCTTGTTTTCCTTTCCTGTGCCATTTTAATCATTCATCCAAATCACAAAGAAATGGCACAAAGGTAGGATAATCACACAGTATGTACTAAATGGTATTGGTTCATTGATGTGCGACAAGGAAAGAGAAAGATGATGTCTTCTGTTCACACCAACGAAAAGACATCAGTGCCAGATCTCATTTTCAGAATCAATTACATTACAATTACATCCACAAAGACCAGACACCGGAGGATGAATTAAAAAGATTATGAACAACAGTGCCAGAACCAGTTCAATTCTCAGCCTATAAACCAAATGGTGCTGGTGGAGTCTTTAGAGGATTCAAAGGTCAACGTAAAGGTTGAATTAACCTCAGGAATGTTTTGATGGGACTTTGAGGACTGATGTGACCACCTACCCTCTTGACAGCTGACCAGCCATTCCAACCAGCAATCAAATTAGTGAACGTATTGGTCGCATGTGGGCTGGCCTCATGGTGCCTTCACCCCTATGGCCATGCTTCCAGGAAGGCTGTGAAGGGAACTCAGTGGTGATGGGGAAGTGCATCCATGACATAGTGCCCACCTTTACGAACAAACCCTCATCACAAGACACCCATGCAAACAGAGATGAATTGGAAAACAGCAGTTAATTGCTCAAACAGGTTTTGTGTTCTTTCTCAGAAGGTTTTTTTTTTAACAAAACAACGAGTCCAGTGACTTCACAATGGTTTGACTGTGATGTCATAAACCAACAAACAAGGAAACTTGTGACAGCACAAACAACAATCAACAATAGCTGCTGGGCCCTCATTTCATGTTGAGACAACGTGAAGTGAACATTGTAGACTTTTAACTCTGCAGTTTCAAGTACGCATCACTTATTTGTTTTTCTCTCTCGTCAGTGCAATTAGAACGAACACTAGCTGAAGCAGAGAGAAAGGAGCAATACCTTCGTGGTATCACTCTTGTTTGTGAGAAGAGTTTTGAGGTAATCTGAAATCAATTTATAACGAGCAGTACTTTGATAGAAATTGGATTTTGGTACAAATTTCAAAGACAGGAAAATTGGAGATATGATGCTCATATGGGGGTAAATCTATTGAATTAATGTTTGTATGTTGCAGTTGGCAATGGCTCCAATACTTGACAAAACCAAAACCAAATTGGCCACATTTTTGTGCCTACTCTTTGACTGCAGCATCAAGTTTATTCTGGTCTTCGCTGAATGTGATATCAGCAGGGAAAAATTTTCATCTCGGATGACCATAAAATCCCATTATCACAACAATTCAAAACAAAACAATGGAATTCTCCTGTCTACATTATCTCTTATTTATCTCTCGATGAGTATCGCTTCAAAGGAGAAACTAGTTGTTACCGATTGCTAGTCATGAAAATGTGTTGTCTGCACATTGCGCAGCAGCAGCCAAAACATACTTGGAGGTAAAAAGCCCTTTGGGAAATCCTTCCAGGTGTGCAAGCTGGTGGATGAGATCAAAGCTTTGTTGAGTTTCATTTTGGCCTGAAGTATCTGAAGTGTGGTCTGAAGGGTATCCTGTCTGCTGAATTGACAAGTTAAAGTTTTAAATTTTCGAAGGAAGACCAAGTAGATCGTGAAGGAGCGAATGAATATCAGACACACGTAAATTGACAGAAATCAGCAGTTGATATTATTGGTTAAGTGTGTAAGTTTGATGCACTCACTCTCTTTTGTTGTTGAATTTGCTTTCTCTTTCATGGTGTTTTCATTTGTCTTTTAGACTTGACGAACCTTCATCTTTGTCGTTCCTCAGACTCCACTCTACTTTGATTCTGAAAGGTATTAGTTCTTGTTACTTTTTCACAAAATGCAAGCTTCAATCCAGTTTGTCGTCTCCCGACATTCAGCCAGGTATTGGCTCACTTAATCCAGGAAACTCACAAGCAACTTTGCCAGCTCCTTTGTTCCATTTGCTCACACGCATTTCTGACAGATCCTACACGATAAAAACACCAGTGTTGCACGATGCCAGTGAAAAGCATCAATTGGCAGCAGTCTGACTGCAGAGTCAAACAGTTCTCAGTCGTAATACAAGCTTTGTGAGATTCTGTTTATACTTAAATTTTTGAGAAACTCCCTCTAAATGCATCAGAGTGGGATGTCTACAGATGTTTTTCTTATGCGCTGTATATGGTGGAGTTATAGTAAAATAATTAGCAAGAGGCTGCAATGGAATTTGGTGGCACTAGAAAACAGCCACATCTTTGTTAGGTATCTTTATAGATCCCCATTGACCCTCTCAACAAAAGCATCAATTTACCTGTGAAGTACTTCCTAACAGTGCTCCCAGACGTTTTCTCTGTGTGACCTAATTTTAGTTCCTCAGATTTGTGAGGCCCCCTGAGTAAACATTTTGGTGTTGTGAGAGATGTTGGTATATAGGGGTGGGGGTTAGAGAGAGAGGAATGTGAGAGAGTTGATGGGAAGGCCTCCAAATAGCCTATGAAGCCATGTCCCTCAGTAACACAAAAGCAAGTTTTTGAAGGAATCTCATTGTTGCCATAAATCAGTTCAAACTTCACTGCAACCATTGCTGCTGTGGGATTTACAACTCCAAAAATTCATATCTAGGCCACAACCTACAATTTAGGAAGAATGCATTAGTGCAGATTACATAAAAATAAGACAAGCCCTGAGCACATACACAGAAGAAAGCAACAGCAGCACTAAGTTTTTTTGTCACAGGATCATTCTGGGAAATTAGTTGTGTTCTGTACCAAGTTAGTTCATTTTGAGTTACTACGTAGCCCTTGTGAAATCTTGTGTCGTCTTCAAATTAAATTTTGACTCATTGCATAATATATCCTCTAAACATTGCTGGAGTGCCTGACTACAAGGTGAGAAAAATAACATTGGCCAACTTGTCTTTGAGATGTTTTAGAGTCTCACTGATGTCTTCAATATGACCATATCTGCTTCTACATCGCATATAAGGATTTACCCCGCTTTGTCCTAGAGCTTTTTCATATTCTATTAATGAGTAAATTACTGGAAGCCAAAAGTTAAGAAATCGGTGACAGACTGCTCAGAAAAATCATACGATTAAGCAAAGTTAGCATGGTCTTATGAAAGGAAAGTTGTACTTGACAAATCTTTTTTTTTTGGGAGGGAATGTAACTAGACAAGTTGATGAAGGGGAGTCAGTAGATTTCAAAAAGCATTCAGTTAGGTCACTTGAAAGGGTATTGCACAAAATAAAAGTCTTGAAGATAAAATATTAGCATGGATAGAAAATTAATGGATGAGCATATGGACGTACACGGAATAGTGTAGGTTAGATGGGCTTCAGATCGGCATGACAGGTCGACACAACATCGAGGGCCGAAGGGCCTGTACTGTGCTGTAATGTTCTATGTTCTAAAGGACTGATGTGGCAAACCCTATCAGTGACCTTGACAGACAGTGTGAGCAATGAATGACCAAGACGTCCAACTGATGCCTGTACAGTTTGCCAGCTGTTTTGTCCCCACTGCCCAGACTGGATTCAGACTCCCAATGGGCTGACTGTGACCCGCTGACCGCACTGCTGAGGTATGGGCTCCGAGAAGCTGACTGCCTTGACTGTCCAACTGACATTGCCCCAATATTCTGGATTAACGTCAGAGACTGCTCTTGACTAACGTATCCTGCATGAAGGTGGTCACCCTTGCCTTGACTGTGCTTTCCTCCCTTTAGATTGTGAGACATCATTCCAGCATGTACAGAGTGATTTTTTTCATAATTCAATGTGAAAGCTTTGTTGATTTTCATTTTGTGTCCTGAAATGTCTGAAAACGGATGTCCCAGTTTTCTCATTTAGGATTTTAAACTGTTAGGTTTTCTAAGGAAGACCAAAATGGTATCAAAAGAGCAAACAAAGCATGGACAGATGTAAATACACTGAAGTCAGCAATTGAACATTCTTGCTCTGATATTAAATTGTGATCTTCGCCATTGTCTTTTCATGTTGAATTTGGTTTTGACTCTCATGATGGTTTCATTTGTCTTATAGATTTGACTGTTGTTTCCAGTCAGTCAGCTAACCGAATCAGTTAGATTTTCTTCATACTGTACTGAATTTAAAAGGTATGAACTATCCTTGTTTCATCACACTCGACAAATTCCAATCCACTGATTACTTATTCTTCATATTACTATGTACCATCCAGCAATCACTCACTCACATGTTCTTCCAGGATGTGCAAGATGTTTTATGTGTTGTGGGCATCGTTTTGGCAAGTTTCATTTTGAGCGAGCTGGAGTATCAGAAGGCTGATGTCCTCGTCTGCACACTTGGCCTTTTGAAGTTTCAAGTGTTCCAAGGAAGACCAAGATGAGACTGAAATTGTCATCAAACATTTGTGTTTATCACGAAGGGTTCTCCGTCTCAACCTCTCCCCTTGCCTGACCCCCAGGTTAAATAACACCAGTTGCCTCACTCTAATGTGTGCACAGCCCTGTGATGTGGTGCGATAATGGTGACCTTTCTTTGTGAAGCATGGGTGACTTTGGAATAAACAATCTGGGTTTTGTTGTGATCATCACTGACAGTTTATATCAGGAAATATCTGTTGTGGCACTTTTCAAATTTGAGCTGTGTCAGATGGGTGTGAAATGTGGCAATCGATGTTTTTCACAAAAAAGGTTGTCGATTGGAGCTTCGAAAGTTGGATTCTGTTGGGCTCATTCAAAATTTCAACACTCCCATTTTTGTTATGTCAGTGTATTAGTGGTCAATAGACAAATGGTGGGTAAATGGAGTGGAGAGAGAAATGCGCCATGATTTGATTCAATGGAACAAGCTCAAGCAGCCTTATTCCTATGAATTCAAAAAATGTAGCTTAAATTCCGAGGATAGAGATCTGTTCAAATTTTTCTATTTGGTGTGAATTAAGGATCTGATGTGTTTGAAATCTTCTTTTCGATTTAATACTGAGGTAGAATGGTCATCTAATTTACGTGCATGATGAGCACAAAATAACCATAAAACTATGAAGAGGAATTGGGTCTCTTGTTGTCGTGTAGTGTATCAGAAAAATGTATCAGCATATTCTACTGGCGCAATGTACCGCAGATTTTCCAAATTTGTTAAGCTTTAAAAATGATGATATTTTAAATCTGGTCAATACTGGTTCTTAAAGATGAGAAAAATCCAAATAACTGTTCAATTAAATACACAAAATAAAGAAATGCATTTAAATAGCAGCTATTTCAGAGGCAGAAAAGACTTAGCTCCTGATGATTTGGCTAATAAATTATTAACAGACTGAGAGTTGAAATGAAACAAACACTGAATTTTGTTCCTGTCCATTTTTCTTCCAATCCACCAGACACTAACACACTGAGGAATGCCAGCTTACTCTTACAGCGCCGTGTTGTGCTCGTGTCTCATTTGAATGAATGAATTGTGCGCAATTTGCCGTGCAAATGGCAGTGTCAAAACAGCAACAAGTTGATTGCTGAATCAGATGAAAGGAGGGAAATTTATTTACTATAAAATGCACAGTGACACCAAGCCATGCATTTATTGAACACTTACCGAAAGTCTCATTTTCATTGTTTCAGTACTTACACAACCATAACATGTCTGGCCATTGAGTCAGTGGGAGGTGCATCATCTTTTTCAATTGTTGCAAATGATTTCTTCCCCCAATATTCCACCAAAGAAGTTGTTGCCTGAGTTAACGTCCACCCAGTTCAGAGGCTGCACTGATATTGCCTTTCAGTCAGGTTCTGTTCCTGGGATGGATGGCATAAACTGGTTGCCACATTTCTTAAACTTTACAACGGCACTTCAAATGTATGTCATCGGCTGTTAAACACATTGGTACATCCTCGTGTTGTAAATGGCAATTAAATAAATACTGGAACCTTACTCCATTTAGAAGGCAACGTTGGAGTGTTTCCACAGCCTCTTGAGCATTATCCAATGAGCTGTAAAAATATATCAGCAACTTTTTAATGCAGCAATATGTCCCAAGTGTTTGAGCAGAAGGTGAGAGTGAGAACTTGTGCAGACTAAAAGGCCTATATATGATTAATTAACTACTATCCATTCAAATGACAAGAAAAATAGAATTTACCTTGGCGTCTCTGCATAAGTGAGCGGAATATTAGTCAGGAAACACGCTTATATTACAGGTCACAGACCTCCTGCTTGAACTATTGATTTCTGCTATTCAGAGTTAGCTGGGCAATTTGATTGATCTTAATGGGTGTCCCCGTTGGGCATGTGTTGTACAAAAGCAAAATGAAATTGGATTTCGATATTACAACTGAATATATTCCCTCACCGACCAAGTTACAGACCTAATTTTCAATCTCATTTTTCCATTTCAGATAATGGAAAACGTCAGTTATTCGTGCATTCAACTCAAATCAAATCAGGTATTTTTTAACACTATCATGAAACTTTCTGATTGTTCAGTTTAGTAGAGTTTGATTGTCTTTGTTGATGTAATAAGAGACTCTTACGAAATTAATGTGGTTACCTGAACCGTTTAGTTGAGGAGACACAGGAGCCTTTGTGTTCTGAATTGCTCATGACAGGCCACCAAAATGTCAGGAACACCCACAAAGCAACTTTCAATCTAAATGCTTGTTTAGGGTGCAACTGTCACTGCTGCTTTGGTGTTCGATGCAACTTTGGAAAAATTGATTGTTTTTGTTTCTGCATTTCAAAAGCGAGGCGTTGTATGTTTGCCTGCTCCTGTCACCTCAATCATTTTCAATGGGCTGCACTGTCAATCATGCTGTGTAAATAGGTGGCATTCTCCCAGCCATTTTGCACAAGGGTACAGACGTGTGCTCATGTAACGAGAGGAGTAATTCAGACATGTGAGCCTGTTGTTTGAGGCACACAAATTCAAATCCCAGTACGGCAGCGAAAGGTATTTCAATTCAATTAATTCGTGAATTCTGGAAAAAAAGCTGGTACCAGTCATGGTGACTGCAAAGCTCCTTGATTGCTGTGAAAATCTATCGATTGCATAAATGTCCTTCAAAGAAAGAAATATGCTGTTGTCATCCGGTCTAATGCATATTTGTCCAGAACGGCTGCAAGGTGGTTAACTCTTAACTGCCAACTGAAATTATTGCACTTTCCAGCAGTAAGGAATCAGATCGTAAATATCAATGAGGGATAAAACTGGACTGAGCACCTGGCATGTATCTGGCCATCAGGCAGCCATAATGGCATATCATCCCCATTCTGTCCTTCCAGTCTGACTTACTATTATCCTGAACTTGCATCAACGTTAGAGGAGCAATAGTCTGATATAGTCGTATTTCCTTAATCACGCCTGATAAAGTACAAGCTCCCACATAACTACCCCGCTTCTGTTCTTCCCCACTGGTAGGACAGTTCCACCAGAGGTGGTGGCACATGGGTGTGCAGTCAGAAAGGAATGGTCCAACAGTTCACAGCATTTACTCTGAATTATCCAGCTGAGAAATATTTCGTTGAACCACCAAAATTATTTTCAGTACTACCACTGCAAATCTTCTACTTCAGGATTTACTTTTGGCACTAGGAAGTGTTGAATAAAGAAGTTAATCTTATAAACAGAAGCACAGATCAAAAACCAGTGTATGAAGATAAATTTATTTTCGACAAGCTCCTTTAAATGCTTTTCTCTGTCTCTGTTGTAATCAGCACTGTGTAAAACAACCATCACAGTGAGAAATGCACAGTCATGGAGAGGCTGAGAGCGGGCAAGTAAATTAACATCATCTGTTGGAAGAACACAATCTATTTTGGTTGAAAAAGGAAAGCTTGATTATCACTTATTTGAATTAAGAAAGAAGAATTGACATATTGATATATCTACGACAAACCTTTCCTATTCATTTTCCCATCCAAACGCCTTTTAAACGTTGTAACTGTACACACATCTACCAGTTCCTCGGGAATTTCATTCCACATGGGAACCACTCTCTGCGTAAAACAATTGCCTCTTATGTCTTTTTCAGAATCTCCCTTCTCCCACCTTATTGATGTATCCTCAAGTCTTGAAATTCCCCATCTTAGGGAAAAATCAACGACCATCATCTCTATCTATACCTCTCATTTCTTGATAAACTTCTATCAGGTCACCTCCCAACTTCCTCCACTCCAATGAAAAGACTCCAAGCCTATTTAGTCTTTCTCTATAACTCCAGCCTTCCATACGCGGCAACATCCTGGTAAATCTCTTCTGAGCGATCTCCAGCTTGCTAATATCCTTCTTCTAACTGGGCAACCAGTACTAGACACATTATTCTAAAAGAGGCCTCATCTAATCTCTTGTAGAACATGAACATAACATCCCAACAAGGCTGGTAATATATTGTTATTGTTTCAGAGTTTGTACTCTAAAGTGGAAGAACAATATTTCGCTTCATTAAGTGTCTTCAATAATTCACTGGATTTGTGCATAAAACCAGATTACTTGAAAACTGATGCTTGGGGACTTATGATCTTGTAGGTTGGCGAGAGAAAAGGAAAGAAAATTGAGATGAAAAATTGAAACTGTCATGGTTAACAAACATAGTTGAACAGATTTAATTACATTTGTATTTCCTGCACAGAGTTTATGAGAAAGCAGTGACGGTGGAATTTATTGTAAAAATTGGTGGGCCTCGGTCCTGTATAAAAGAAATTTCATTTTCATCCAAAGAATTAACTCGATTGAAAGAGCTGTTTTTGACAGCTAATTCTTTCTTGTAGGTTTTTCTCTTTTTCCTGCCTTCCACTGCTGCTTTGAATTGTTTGTTCTTTTCCTCATTGGAGATTCCAACATTTCAACTGTTTTAGTTACTTGAATGTTGCGCAGTGCTGAACTTGTTGGTATTTTCCATTTGGATATGTTTGGCATGTTGAGATGTCTCACAACATTCTTTGGTTTTGTGTTCTGTTGTTGAAGTGGCTGTACATAAAAAAAGGCAACAGGAGCATGTTTGTAAGATTCATGCATGGTTGGAATAGTTGGTTTGGAGCTCTTAAGATCATTCGATTCATAACTGGAGGTGGCATTTGTGAAATAGGATTCACATCCATCTCTGGTGTTTTAAAATCTTGCATTTGAAGGGTCATCAGAAGAGTCTAGGCCCGAAATGTCAGCTTTCCTGCTCCTAAGATGGTGCTTGGCCTGCTGTGTTCATCCAGCCCTACACCTTGTTACCTCGCTTTGCATTACAGTTTGGGGCTCTGTTCACACAGAATGTGAAGTGTTAGTAAGAATTGGTGCATGTCTTGGAGCATTCTTTGGTTTGATTAGACGTCAAGACTCAGTGAAATTCCCATGGAGAATTAAGTTTACCACTGATTTTGTGCTGTGGCCATTTCTTCTGACTTCACTGCCAGACTCGCAGGGTCATTGTAAATACGCTTCCCGCTGCCCATATGTTACACCGTGTGTAAATCCTGAAGGTGTGGGTGATTAGGAAGGTGGTATGCTTTTCCTTCCCTCTGTGCAATATTCTGTGGCAAATGCTCAGCTTTCTGTTATCCTTCACACCGAGGTGTACTGTGCCTCCTAAAGCCAACTGGGAAGCTCAGTGCTTTTCAAGCTGGCAGGGGCATGGGATCAAACCCACATGCAGTCTTTCACAGGCTTGGCTGCATCCCAGAATCTGCATTCTTGAACAAGTCAGCTTGACATTTTACGAAGTTTTCCATGTCAGCACCAGGCTTCTGCATTTGGGGAAGTCCTGTCGAATGGTGTTGAGGAGTCAGTCAATCGTTCTTGCTTTTCAGAGATACTAGGAACTGCACGTACTGGAGAATCTGAGATGCTGCTTGGCCTGCTGTGTTCATCCTTCTCTATACCTTGTTGTATCATTTTTGCTTTTTGTTTTGTTTCACTTGGGATTGCAAATGTGACACGAGCCAAGTAATGACTGCATCTCTTCATAGGCGAAACATCACTGCCTTGGTGTTTTATAAACTGGGAAAAAGCGGTTAATTTACATGACTTGCAAAACTCTTGTTGTCTGTGTCAATCATGTGTCATTTGTGTTCAATTCAAATGAGTGACCATTTCAAATTGTTACTCAAATTATAATTGTCCACAGGAATTACTTCTACCTTGTCTACCCATTGTGTAGAAATGTAGATAATCAGTGTCCAAAATGAGAGCGACATGACCGAAAACATCAAATTGTACAGAATAACATCACCAGACAGACGATGTTATACAGTGATAGAGATCCGCAGTTCTCAAAAAGACCTTTTGACCCATTTAGTCTGCACTGGTCAAAAACACCACCTAAATATTTTAATGTCATGAATGGTTAATTGGATAGTTTGATTGTGGTTTTGTGGTGCAGAGTGTTACCAGTATGGTGGGTTTAATTCCTGCGAGCAGTTGAGGCTATGTTGAAGGACTTTCTTTCCTAGCATTCACCCCTCTCCTGAAATGTGGTGACCTTCAGTTTAAACCACCCACTTTTAATAGAACGATCCTGTGGCCATCTGGGATTCTGGTGAATTTTCGGCTCATGTTCATCTGTCAACAAACTTGTTGTTGCTTGCTTTCTCTATCAATTGATGATCACGTTCCTCCTGGTTTTCGTGGAATATTGCATTTGAAATGATTGTGTTCTGAGCTAGACTTCTTATAAACAAGCAATAAAAACAAAATTGTAGCAAGTTCTGAAGCAAGTTGCAGTTCCATTTGTTTATATGGTGACTGGAAACCTTTGGCATTTGTTTCCATGCTTGGGAATGTTTGATATGCTTTCCTGCATACTAGAGTATACCCGGCATTGCATATAATATCTGAGAAACATTTCCATGTACCATCAAAAATGATTTTCAGTGCTACAACTGCAAATCTTCTATTTCAGGATTTACTTTTGGCACTAGGATGTGTTGAATAAATAAGTTAAGATTTAAAATATGTTAATATTATAAATAGGAGGCTCAGATGAAAAAAAACAGTTTTAATGTGGCACATGGATGAGGAGATGTGCAAATATGTCAGAGCGGTGATGCCAGCAAAGAAGGAAAGCAACCAATCATCTGAAGTATTCTCAAAGACAGCAAACCCACAAGTTATAAATACCGCATTTCTTTTCTTGAATTAAATTTTCAGACAGGAATTAATGAATTTCATGAATTACAAAGTTATTATCGACAGGCATGGTAAAAAAAAACATACTTATGTGTAAAAAGAAAGAATTTGTGTTCCGCAGGTATTGCATTAACTTTTTCAGGGCCAGTAATAATTTAATATGCTTGCTAAAACCCAAATGTGCATTATTGAACATGCATTCAGGGGTTTTTTTTCGTGAGACTACGAATGTGCAGATTAGTGCATTGAAGACTTGCTGTTTGGACTCTGAGGTGCCAAGCCATTCTGCACTGAAGGATTTTCCTTCATACCCCAGCAGTATCCCAGGCCTCTGGGCCCAGTCTTGCTTGGGTGACTTAATAGCTGAGCCTTCCCTAGTGAGAAAATATGACAGCCAGGTGTTGACATTGGTTTTCAGGAATTTCACTTGGTTCTTTGAAACAACTTTCTCAAAAACTGATCTTGATTGCTTTTAATTGATTTCCTTTTTTGAAAAAAAAAATTCAGTGCATGGCTTACTATTTTGAGAAATAGACGAACAGGAGTGTTTTGCATTTCATGATCGTCTCTTTGATATTAGACAATCGATTTACAGGTCAATTTGACGAATTGTCATGTCGGTACGGAAGATGCGCGGAACTGGGAGTGGATGCAGCTCTTGTTCCTTTGCACCTTTACAAAATTCCAATACTGGCTGTTGGGAAACAGAAATATCTTCTGCATCTTCTACTCTGAGTTAAAATTATTCATCCATTGAATGTTGGGATATTTTTTAGGCAATGTGACGGCAACATTCATTTTGATCGCTTTGTGTTGAATTGCAGTCTGCTTTGCTCGGATAAAGTGCATCTTTTTTAGTGCAGTTCTAGTTGCCTGCTTGTTGAGACTTCAGTTTTCAAGAGACACAATAGTTTAGCTGCCATGTCTTGTTTTTACTTCTGTTTATTTCAAAATAGTGTGCAAGACTGAGTGATGTGTTGGTGCCATCATTAGTCCGACCTTCCTAAAGAGTGAAAGTTGTGACTGCCACACCGTCTTTTCAATTGAATAAACTTTACAAGGCTCTCCAGGATATGATCATGTTTAAGCTCTCTTTGGATTTCAGTTCTCTGATGGACCAAGGGATTTTATTAAGTTCATGCCAGAATTCTGAAGTGCAGACTAAAACCAATTTTAAAGCATCTCGTTGAGACATGATAACTTGACACAGTTGAGGGTCTTGAAGCTAGGGCTCCCTGATTTTCCAGCTGCTGAGATAGTACCACTTGCTACAAAGAGTAAGCTGTAGAAGAACATGTTTGACAGAACTGTAATATTCCTCGTGTCAATATAAGCTGGTTAGCCTATTATTCCCATAATTTTCATAAAACTAATGGACGCAAAACTCACTTTTTTGTTGAAATACCGAAATATGTGAACAAAAGGGAAGGTGTGGAGATATGGTAATCTGTGTTAGGTGATCTCGAAATCATGTTTGGGAGACATCATCCGAAACAGTGTTCCAAATGGTGCAAAGGACTGGACACCACATCATTTCAATTCTTAATTGTGAATGTTGGTGATGTACTGCCCTAGTCAATCAGTGACACTTTGGGAGTTGTTTCGTGTGCCTTCCTTGCAGTGAAGTTTCCATGCTATTTGCCTGATACCCAGAGAATTTCATCAAACCAGGCAGGATCATTTTCCAGTGGTGATGAAGAGTTTTGAAAAGCTGCAATTTAAATGAAATAGCCCATTCAGTCATGCAGCAAAATAATGGCCTGATTAAGAAGGAGATGGCAGGACTGATGCTTTAGTTGAGAATCATGAGATATAAATTTATTGGAAAATATTTTCTCAGACTGTTCTGATAATTTGGTGACTAATCATTAAGGCTGCTGTTATAAGGCTTGAAGATATGTATGGAATGGAGGGATAATTCTGAGAGTGAATTCTCGCAGCACATAATCCTGACACTTGGCAGTATTTGGATGATTCCAATCAAAGTGAGACTGTCTGCCCTCAAGTTCATGAAGACAGCAAGTGGCTTTGATTTGATTGCTGTGAATCTCCTATCACCATCCACCTTACTCAGTGTACATGTGGATCAGAGATGCTGGGCGAGGGAGGGTGTACTGAACTTGATTGAAGATGTTGAACCTTGTGCCTTCCCCGAAGACTTCGAAAATCTCTGTTAGTAATTTGACTGTGGTCATGTGTGAAAAGTAAGTTGACCATCAGATGAACTCTTTTTTAAGTGAACATTTCACAGGCTTTATTAAATATAAATACATACAAGGAACTGTAAGAGAGGAGAATATCTTGTGCAACCTGATATATTCAGGCGCTAGCTCTGTCCAATGTGACGTGGCTCTTTCTGGGCATGCTCTGTAGCTCTTCTGACTGCACAATGATGGACATATTTCAAGCCCTGCTTCATCTTAAATGGTCCCAAAAGACAGATATTGTTGCAGTTTCATCTTGGGTCTTGATATGGTAAGGTTCTACAATGTCATGATATCCATAGCCAGTTTATTTTTTCTTGAAGGTACATACAGCATTCCTGCAACAGGTAAAATGTGGCAAAGTCACAACAGTTTTGGTAAAATAACTGCAGTAGCTTTCCTGAAGCAAGTTGTAATGTTCATGCCCGAACCACCATTTGATACAGCACAATGCTGGCAACAAAACTGGAATTGTCCAAATCTGTGTGACTAACTCAACACTACTCATAATCTATCAAGAAAACCCTGCTTTTACAATTATAAACAAAATAAATCTTGGTCTTTCTTTCTCTAAGTTGCCTGGAATATTTAGAAGGAGACAGTGAAGGAATGTAAATACCTGAAATTCAGAGTTCTTTTGTGTTTGTGTTTATTGTTATGTAATAAAATTTGTGCTGAGGCATCCTGGATTATGCTGGCAATTTCAGAGAGTAGTGACTTAAAAAACAATTCTGGTCAATATTGTTCAGCTTGGAGCTTTCAGTGAACAATTTGCTTCATGATGGAGCGATTGTGTATCTGTGACACATCCAAGAGTGGAAATGAAAATAAAAAGTGCTAGAAAATTGGATTTTGGTTTTCTTAATCTTCATAGTATACCTCAAAAGCTGTTGGAGTCTTCTGTTTGTGATCTTGAGCAGTGTGATATTATTTGAGGTTTGGGTGCATTACTGCCCTTGCTGAAGCAGAAGTACTCAATACATTGGTGTAATGCATCTTCATACTGTACAAGTTATCGAATCTGAGTGTAGATTGCTCACTCGTGACTTGTTTTCCAGTCTTCAGCTTACTGTGCTGCCACCTTTTTCAACTGCTAATGGTTTAAATAATCTTTGAGAGCAACTCCCTCGTTACCTTTTCTGGAACATTGTTCCGTTTTTTTCCCCAATTTCCTGGATGCTACTCTGGAAAAATGCGTATGTTCCTGTGACTGAACATTGGCTCTTAGTGTTTTGTTGACTCAAAGCCAGCTACAATGGTGAATTTATTGTTTTATTTCCAGCAATGTAAAGGATGATAGTTTTCAACGTTTAGAATTATTTCCATTTTCTCAGCATGTCTGCCTGTTAGAAATGCAGTTTTGCTCAACGCTGAAAAGTCATCCATTTGAATGGTTTAAAATTGAGTTTTCCTGATTCACGAAAAAGGAATGTCCTTCAAGTCACTTGCCAATTTGCCCGACCCGCTGCCTGTAGTTGCAGTTGAATCTAATAGATCAGAAACATGCTCAGTTGCACATCTTTTTCCAAATTAATTTTGCAGCTGCCTTTTTTTTTTGAAATTGCCATCTCAAAGTCCATCACAAGAATGTCATGTGCTGAAGTGCGACATAAGTGAGAGCAATTATTTGACACAATGACCAAGGAAATTCAATTTCCTTCTGAATACCTGGCCTTCCTACTTCATAGCTTGGCAGGTCTACTGTAATTAAAAAAAAACTGATGTTAATCTTCAGTGCCTTTGTTGCACTGAGACATCTATGATTATCGAGAATTTTAAAGGCAGATGCGACCTCGAATTGTATAGGAAAAGTGAGGTCAGATGATCAAATCTTGATCAGAAAGATTTTGAAGGACAAGTTTGAGAAGCAAATTGAAGTGGAAAAGTTCAGGAGGTAAATTTAATTTTTAAGTTGTCACCCTCAGAAGCTGTCGGCACGGCAATCATTGATGCAACAATGACAGTCAGGTATGCCCAAGTCTTCTGGTATAGGAGCACAGGTGTCTCTAGCATTTGCCATGCTAGAGGCAATTGCGGAGATGGAGAAACCGTAATTTGATTATGGCCAAAGTAGGGTGGCAGGTGGGTGTGAAGAATGGAACTGAAGCAAAGCCCTTGCAATATGTTCACCTAAAATGAATGTCCCGGTTTATGTAGCATCCGTTTGGTACCAAAATCAAAATGGAAATTGAGCCCTTGGCCATTCCCTGTATGTTGTCAGGGAATTACTGATTTCAGGAGTGAGGAAAGGAGCAAACATCTTTCTCATGTTAACATCCTATTTTTTGATTCATGAATGCCGTCCATACAGTGCACTGGCTAACATTAACTCTTTTCATCTTTTAGTTTAAACACTGGAATGCGAGGGAGTATTGTTACAAAAGTGAACATTGTTTGTAAGAGCCTTCTATTTTGTTTTACTGTGTCCTGTTTCTGCACTGAGTATCAAGTCAGTCTGAGCATAAGTAGGTTTTATTTCAAATTTGGAAATAGTGATAACTTGAATTTTTATCAATGTAATAAATGCTGCAAACTCACCTTAAAGTGTGCAAGAAGTCCTGTGAGCGTTGCTGCAGAATATTTTTGTGCTGTTGTGAAAGCATTACATGGAGAAGGCAAAGTTTCCTCACTCTTCTGCAGAGTCAATAATTATTTTTACCTTTTCATCTTTGTATTCTAGTTGCTAAATTGGAGGAAGATTCTGTTCAGAGGGATTTACTGAGTGTTTTGTTTCTATTCTTTGACAGCACAAGCAGTGGCCAAGCTGGGAGTGGGAGCTGGAAGAAGGAGTTGCCTATCAAGTAATCTTTAACCGACACCGCAGCAAACAAGCAACCAACAAAGCTGCAAGAGGTTCAGGAGTGAGTATGGTTTGTCTCCCGTCTGCCTTTACTCTTCTTCTGCACAACTAATTTGCCTGTGTTTTAATGGTGTATATTGGGGTTATGGCAAGTTGTGTTAATCTGCCAGAAATTGGATGGAATTGCCCATTTATTTACAATAGAGTTGAAGCGGAGGTGAGGTCTACTGCAATTAGATGACAGGATTTGCTCGTAGTCTACACTGTAACAATGAGGTGTGAAATTCTGCCCAGGTCACAGGACAAAATTGGCATTGTCACACAAAACAAAATCTCGTGGCCACTTGAATCTGCCTGATAAACAATGCCGTGTGTTCAAATGTAGATTTGTTAGTCTTTAATTGCTCTTGTTTCGAGTGGTAAAATTGTCCCAACGAAAAGACTTCAATTTGGCTTTCTCTACATTGGGGAAGCCAAGCAGAGGCTTGGGGACTGCTTTGCAGAACACCTCCGCTCGGTTTGCAATAAACAACTGCACCTCCCAGTCGCAAACCATTTTAACTCGCCCTCCAATTCTTGAGACGACATGTCCATCACGGGCCTCCTGGAGTGTTTGGGGAGGGAATGCAAAGGCTCAACTGTGTCCCCACCTTCTCAGCTGCCGTGATAACTGTGGTACATTTTGCCATGAGAGGCCCTCTGATGTCTATTCGTTGGGCAGACAATATTGTGAACTGTTTGGAATGCAAAGGCTCAACTGTGTTGTAATCTATGATCAAGCAAACAATGCCTAATCATATACAGGCTACATCTAAACATGAAGCATGGTCATTGAGGCAAAACATCACACCCACTGGGTTCAAAGATATTTTGGTCACCCAGATCAGAGGAAAGAAACAAGCAAGGCAAAGAGCCTGTTTCACTGCAAAACTTACACATTCGGTATTTTCAATTACAGGCCACCACAGAATTAAAGAAAGGTATCACTCACAAACAGTAAAGAAAAGGTGCAAACTAAATGTAAGAAAGTGTGAAGCTGGCTGAACACAGCAGGCCAAGCAGCATCTCAGGAGCACAAAAGCTGATGTTTCGTGCCTCGACCCTTCATCAGAGAGGGGGATGGGTAGACTATTCTGGAAAAAATAAGGAGAGAGGGGAAGGCGGACTGATGATGGAAAGAAAAGAAGATAGGTGGAGAGGAGAGTATAGGTGGTGAGGTAGGGAGGGGATAGGTCAGTCCAGGGAAGACGGACAGGTCAAGGAGGTGGGAGGAGGCTAGTAGGTCGGAAATGGAGGTGCGGCTTGAGGTGGGAGGATGGGATGGTTGAGAGGAAGAACAGGTTAGGGAGGCAGAGACAGGCTGGGCTGGTTTTGGGATGCAGTGGGGCGAGGGGATGAGCTGGGCTGGTTGTGCAGCTCTGCAAAACTCTGGTAAGACTGCTCTTGGAATATTGTGTTCAGTTCTGGTCAGTTCATTACAGGAAAGATGTGGAACCTTGAGAGAGGCTGCAGAGGAGATTTTCCAGGATGCTGCCTCGACGAGAGGGAGGTCTTTTGAAGAAAGGTTCAGGCTTTTTTCATTGTAGCGAAGAAGGATGAGAGGTGATTTGATAGAGGTTGAGAAGCAAAGAGAGCGTGGATAGTCAGAGACTTTTTTCCCCAGGGCGGAAATGACAATTATGAGGGGGTGTAATTTTAAATTGATTATCGGAAGGTATCGGAGAGACGTCAAAGTTCGATTCTTTACACAGAGGGTGGTAGGCACGTGGAGTGCACTGCTAGCAATGGTAGTGGAGTCAGATTCTTCCGAGACTTTGAAGCGAATCTTGGATAGGGACGTGGAGGATAGTAAAATGTAGCGTATGAAGGGTAGATTGCTCTTTGTAGGATAACAGGTTGGCACAACATTGTGAGCCGAAGAGCCTGCACTGTGCTGTACTGTTTAAGTCTTCATTTTAATTTAGAGATTTTGGAGAGTGCTGATGAAATTAAGTATATAGTTGCACGTAAAAAAATAGACAACTGAATACACAGTCCTCCTTCGTCATACCCATTCAAATGTCCCCAAACTTGTCTCTCATGCTCCGGAGAGCACCGACCCCAGACTCCTTCCCCCTTTCTCCCCTGCCAGGCCTGGCCCCAACTGACAAAACTGATTTCTGGGAAGTGACAATCTTTCTAGCATCCATGCTTTTAGTGGAAGAGAACATATAAAGGAGAGGAAAGAACTACCTTGCTTTTGAGGCGAAATGTAAATTAATGTCAGGAATCCACTGCAATCGGCAGTCACTTATTTATGGAGCAGAGACAGTGGCAAGTGAAAGACCAGTTACATGAAGGGGGTCAACCATTTGGTATGAAGTTCCATTTATATGAATTCCAGCAAGTTTCCAACTGAAGCATTTAAATTTTGAATAGTTCAGACTGCAAAAGATGAATTTTCCAGTATCAAGTTTGATAATGCTCAGGCTGCACATTGGAAGAGACTTTGCACAGCACTAGGTGTGGAACATAAAAACTGAGGTTTCCTTTTTCTTCGATTCTCTCCCTCCTTGTATTTTCTGCCAAGGCAGCAAACATTTTACAACTCTTTGCTTTCCTCCCAGTTCTGTAAGCTTACTTTCAAGAGTAATTAGATTGCTAAAAAACAATATTGTTCAGAAATGTGAGATCAGTGATAATGTTAGCAGAGAGTTCAAACGTGATTGAAGCTGGACTGTCCTGTTTGCTGTTGTATGCTGTGGCCGAGAGGTGGAGACAGAACTTGATGCACATAATTGCACAGTGTCCCTGCTGTGGAAAGTTTCTGGCCCTCTGTGACTGGATCGAAGTAGAAATTGAGAAGGAGTGGCCGGGCAGATGAAGGGCTTTAATATTAAATGCTTGTTTACTTCAAATTATGTTTTAATACTCTTGAGGTCGATCCAAAATAACTCCAAGATTCAAATTTTGGTTTTATAATAATCGGGCTGGCCATATTTCTGTGATGTTTTGACTTGAGGTTTGTTTTATAAAATGGTTGAAATAACACAAGAAGAGACCAGCTGCTTTGTCATTGGATTGAACGTATTGTACCTCCCAAAGAATGTATCCTCCCCCAGCCCTGCAATGCTCATATGTTTGTCGTTCTAATTCTGCCCACTTTGAATTTCCTCGCATGCTTGATCTTCTTTATTCTGGAACACCCTTCGAAAATATCTCCTCTTTGTCCTCAAACCGATCTTTCTGACCAAGCTTTTGGTGAGTTGTCCGAGTAAAATAGCTCCATGAAGATGGGCTGATTTTTAAATGATAATGGAAATGTGAAGCATTTTGAAATGTTTCTGCCATGTCAATGATCTTCACAAATGAAAGTTGTTCCTGCATCGTTTTTACTTTGTTCATTTGTACTCTCCATAGACATCAACAAATCAGCTTCCTTCAAATCTCTCTGATACCAGCAAAGTTCGAATTCTCAACTCTGGCACTGTGGAAAAACTTGTGGAAAATTTAATAGTTGCTTTCATGAACAAGGATTTTTCCTATGTCTGCGTATTTCTTTCGACATACAAAACATATACCACCACTGAAAGTGTGTTGGTTAGCCTCCTGGACAAGTGAGTGTCAACAGCTTGTTTAATAGCAATGATAGAAAAGGTTCAGTCAAGTAAATCTTGCTTTTAATTATTCTGGCAATGAATCACTGAAACTAGCTGTCTGGAAACAACTCTGAGTTCTTCACTTGTGAACTGAGAAGCACCGTCCAAACATCAATAAGGGAGACAAATGTTTTTTTTATCATTAGACACACTAAGTTACCTGCATCTGCAGCCCCCACCCCTTGGACATTGAGCTCTGCAGATCTGGGCTTTACCTTTCATCTGATTTCATCAGAAATGCCCATGTATTTTTTGACGTGCTCTGAAAGACTTTATCCTGCACACTGATGCAGTGATAATGTCCCTACCTTCTGCCTAAAAGGTCCAGATTCAAATTCTATCTGTTGCAGTCATGAGTCATAAAATGTCTGAATAACTTGATGAAAAGTAATTAAACTTGAAGTCCTCCATAATGAGAGATTTTGCAGAGTGTTGTGGTGCAGTGATATGTGTCCCTAGCTCTGGGCCAGAAGGCTTGGGTACAAGTCCCACCTGCTCCAGTGTTGTCTATAAAAGCTCATGGACAGGTTGATATTTTTTAAAAATTATATGCCTACAATACAATTGAAACTCTTCTTCTAGCTCTCCACAGTGAAATAAAGTGCAAACTTTTTCAGGTGCCTTGCAGCATTCACTGGCCTGTTGCAAAATGTGGATTTGCATGCAGAAGAGATTTAAAGGACTCACAAAACAAAATTGTGCCATCTTATTGCTGTCAGAATGATTTCATGAGCAGCACACAACTGTTCTAATTTTCAAACTGGAAAAATAATGATGGCAATTCCAGCATGTGAATTTCATTCGACTTCCCCAGCATTTACATCAGATTTTATTTTCCCGAAGGTGAATTTGTCACTGTTTGGGCCTCCCCATTTCCTGCAGGAAGTGTTTCCTGTTATGGAACCTTTCTGCCAACAGATGGGTACCACAGTCCAGGTCCTGTGATGAGCTTGTTTGTTTATAACAAGGCAGAGCAGTCCTTCCCTTCTTCTGGTTTGTGCCCCCATCCCCTTCCAATAACCCTGAGCCCATATGCAGCACAAATCATGATGAAGCACCCCACAAGTGGTTTGGGACGGAATGCAAAAACAGGTGACAACTTTTTGTTTTGGTTCATTATTCACAACAATGAAGCGACCTAGGGCAAGTAGAACACCAAGTTTAAAAAGCGCGGTGAGTGGTTTACGACGGTGACCAGGCCTTGGTATTAAAGATAAGCAGTCACTTTGACTTCCTTCGATGTTTTGTATGGAGTTTGGAGCTATCTGCAACAATGTTTGGAATGCATCAGTTTCTGAATGCGGTGAATGGAAGAAAGCTAATAAAGTATGAAGCTGGATGAACACAGCAGGCCAAGCAGCATCTCAGGAGCACAAAAGCTGACGTTTCGGGCCTGGACCCTTCATCGTGAGCTTTTGTGCTCCTGAGATGCTGCTTGGCCTGCTGTGTTCATCCAGCTTCACACTTTATTATGTTGGTCAAATGAATGTCTCTTTATGACTGAAATATGCAGGGGTACAACAGTTCTGTAACAACGGGTTAATTTGTTTTTTTAAATGGCATCAGCGATGGTTCCTCTTGACACCTGAGTTTTTATACATTAGTTTTCCGAATGATGGGGAAGCATTTAACAGTTTATGCAGTTCACAAATGGTTTTTTGGGTTTATTCTTCAAAGCTCAATTTGCGGATACAGGGATTCTCACCACTGCTGACCTTCAATTGACGTGCCTCTGACATTACGGGGACAACCTGCAACTGGGAGGAAAATCTTTCCCAAATGCGCTATGGTGATAAAATCTGAGCAGAGTAGAAAATAGCCAGAGGTGATTGAACTCTGAGGTAGCTCTGGTTAGGACAGTCACCTCTTATATTTACTGTCTCCTCCTTTCACAATGTAGTTGTTTACGACTTTGGCTGCTTAGTCAATGACTGGTCTTTTGGCATTTGGTGGAATTCTCCATCCGCAAGTGGCATCTTGAAGTATTTTAAAAATTCTAAAAACAAAATGACGTCCCTGCTAAACAATAGTTCAAATCCCTTTTACCAATTGGACAGATGTTGTGTTTAAGATTAGTGTTTGAGTCAACCATTTTAGTTCAGCTGTAAGATCATCATTATGCATTGGACGTTTATCGTGTCCATTCACCTCACAGACAGCCTACTTTTCAAGATTTTCCTTTATCCATGGTGAAAGGGAGAGACAGGCTTACTGGATGCTCCAGTTGTTTTGGCATTCTGTAATGAGATCCAGGGAATTCATCCCTTTATACGTGAATATCCACATTTCCTTCTGTGATTTTTTGAGACTGAGAGTTAACTGGAGTTCAAAATGGTTCGGATCAGACAAATTGAGCAACCATTTTAACAATCTGTTTCTGCTGAAGTTTTCCAAGTTTTCCTTTTTGGTAGGAAAAACGGCAGTTTTTATAATGGAAGGAGGTTCCATCGCTCTGAGATGCAGTGGAATCTGGGGATCCCAGTGCATGAATCACAAAATGCTAGTAATAGAGGAAGTAATTAGGAAAGTGAAAAAATGTTTTTATTTTATCATGAGGGGATTTTAGCACAAATGTAGGGATCACTGGTGAGCCCATATCTTGAAAGTTCTTGATATTGGTCAGTCTATTAAAGGAAGGATGTAAATACATTGGAGGCACTTCAGAGCAGTTTTACCAGAATAATACCAAGACGAATTGACTTGGATTACAAGGAAACTTTTCAAAGGCAAGGCTTGCACCAGTGAGTGTTCAGGGGAGGAAGAGGCAACATGATTGAAACATAAAAAATCCTGTGGATTTGGACAAGTCAGATGTGGAGACGATGTTTCCTGTTCGAGGAGAGACTGGAATGAAGGGTTAACGTCTAAAAGTCAGTTGTTGTCCGTGTAAAACAGTGATTTTCAAAAAATATCTTTCAAAATGTGGTTATTCTTTGGAGTTCTCTTCCTGAAAAGATGGTAAAAGCAGAACTCTTGAATATTATCAATGCAAAGGTAAATAGATTCTTGTTGACACAGTGGGGTTGAATGGTTAATGTAATGTAAATTTGAAGTTAAAATCAGATGAGATATTACCATATTGCATGTTTTACGCCTCCCTGTCTGCATGGGACGCGGCGCGTAAGCTATAAAATGCCAAATTGGCATTTCAATGCATAGTTTTAACAAACTCGGTAATCAAGTCTTCGAATGCCAACACCGAATAACTTCAGATGTTTTTCAATGGCTGAATGCAAGTTGCAGATTCAAGTGCTTGATTAAAATCACTTAATTTGCTTTGTGTGACCAACTGCAGATATGGAAGCTTAGACACGTCAGGAGCAGAAGAAATTCCAACAATGATAGCAGCAAGCAAAAGGTAAGTTTTCAGCCAATGTGTGATTTAATTAAGTTTCATCCAAATTACAACAACGTCAAAGAACATTGCTGGCACTTCTTGTAAGTTGTATGGAGGGCCTTCCTGCCAGAGCAGTGCAGCTAACACCAGTCTGCAACAGTCACATTAACAAAGTTGCCTGACTGTACGTATAATGTTTGCATTATTCTGAGAGATGAAAGATTTTATTTGTTTAAAAAGATGTTGCATCACTGCAAAAGATCCAAAAGTGTTCCGTGAAACATTGCACATCCATTCAATATTCAGATCTCCATTTGTAGGCTAAAATTTAGATAGCTGAAATCTGAAAAAAGGATAAAAAATGTTGAAGAATTCAGGCTCCTATCTCCACACCTCCGCTCTGTCTGCCTGTAGTGGCTTTCAAACCTCTTGTGAAGGTTTTGAAGAAAAACCTGCTGCAGCCTATTGTATCACTACGTCTGGAGGGTGATCCATCTCATAAAGAGAGTCAATCAAAGAATGTAACACTGAACCCATGCATCTCCAGCAATTTTATACCAGCTGTCTGCCACTAGTGGATGGGAAAGCTTGTTTAAAATGTCTTTCTTCATGATCAATTTCAGCTGCAGAGCTGTGAGGAATCTGGAAATCTCATGTCTCTCGGGACAGTTGCAGTGAGAGGAAAACACATTTGCTCCAGTCTGTGTGTAAATAACTTTTGACTCAAAATTCAAAAACATAAAAGGAATTTACTGGAGAGCTGTTGTTTAGCTTTTTACGGTCTTCCTCTTGAAAGCATATGACAGCAGTGCAGCCAACACCATTGCTGCACAAACGCTCAGAATCTCATTAAATATGCCTCTCTTGTCCTTACTTTGTTCTTACGTATTAGAGCTCTTATTTAATTAGATCAACAGAAAGCATCCAAATCTCTTCATTGAACAGTTTGTTCCCTTCATCAGCCCTGGCCCTGAATTGTTTACCTCACATTTGCATCTCTGGACTCTACTACAAGGAAAAATCAATTGAAGAAATGGGCTTGGTTCACTCCTCCTTTTCTCACCTCCATTCTCTGTCTCTTCCACTAAATGTGATCTGCTTTCTTGCGAAGATAATAAAGTGTGAAGCTGGATGAACACAGCAGGCCAAGCAGCATCTCAGGAGCACAAAAGCTGACGTTTCGGGCCTGAAGGGTCTATGCCCGAAACGTCAGCTTTTGTGCTCCTGAGATGCTGCTTGGCCTGCTGTGTTCATTCAGCTTCACACTTTATTATCTTGGATTCTCAAGCATCTGCACTTCCCATTATCACTGCTTTCTCGCTGACCAGCTATGTAAGTTTGACAAAAAGAGATCACCAACTATTGCAGTCACCCGTCTGCAGTGTGATCAGTTTCCCAAAAGCGCTGAATCCAAGTTGCAATACTGAATCCAGAGATGTCAGCCATTCTAACGGCTGGCACACAGTCACAGATGGAGTCAAACGCTCATTTCAAGGACTTCAGTTATCTTGTCTGACCAGTTACAGGCACGGTGTCCTTGACAATCCAAACTGCAAGGGATATGAAAACTTTAGTTCTCCAGGAATATTTGCAGTCACTTGAAAGCACGCTTGATCTTTTGTGTAATGAATGGCTCTTTTAATGCAACATTCTCAAAGGCAATTGCTGGAGAGCAAGCAGTTTGTGGAAAGTCCTGTGGATATTTCCTTCTGCACCCAGGAACCACAAAACAAGAATTATTCCAAACCATGGCTACCACATTGAGAAAAGTGATGGGGTTCAGTCCACAAAATGTGCATTGCATCTAAAAGTTGGAAGATGGCGTTCTTTTTCACACGAGACAATTGCGGTCTTAATGTTCTGGATTGTCATGAAGCCCTGCTGCTGGATGTTAGAGCTGGAGCCAATTGTGGTTTGTGGCAGCACCAAGGGTGGCATGGTGCTGGCGGTGGCTACTCCAGAAGCTGCTGCCTGATCACTGTACCATTCTTGAAATGGCACGATTCCAATAAGTGACGGTGAAATCAGAGTGCGGACAGAGGGACTTTGGTTTTCCTCCCGAATTCCGCTCCACGTTGTGAAGAATCTCATGTCTCAGGTCAAGGCCAGTTGAATTCGACAATTCAGCCCTGTGTGTAGAGACAATATCAGAAGTTCTTCATTGGAAATTTGGTTGCCCTTCTACATTTGGGACTGGAGCTCTTTATTTGAAAGATTTCTGGACTTTGCAACAAATAGAAAGTGTTGAAGAAATGGATTTGTTGCATCTTGCTCTCTCTCTTGTAACTTCCATGCGCCAGTCTCTCTGTCTTATCCTGCAAACTACCATTGAAGGGTTTGGGGAAACAAACACCACATACTGCAGTTGTGTCTTGACCTGTTGCACAAAATCAGCTGAAAAACGGCAGGAAATACCGACTCAGTTGCTTTCAAGTCTATTCGATGTTTTTATTGTGCATTTAGGAGTTTGCTTAAAATTACTTAATAGCACATTTCAGACTGTTTGCAGATCGCTGACAGGGTAGATGGGTAACCATGCATTCTAAAATCAATCATGAAAACGTAAGTTTGAATACAGCATGTGGTGAAGGTTTTGCTTCATTTGAATTTGAGAAATACAAAGGAAATTGTTGAGGAGCTCGCAATTATTGGGTGGCTTGGTGGCTCAGTGATTCGCACTGCTGCCTCACAGCGCCAGAAACTCCGGTTTGAATCCGCTGACAATTAACCGTGTGGAGTTTGCACATTTTCCCCATGTCTGCATGGGTTCACTCCCGGTACTCCATTTTCCTGCCACAGTCCAAAGATGTGCAGGCGAGCTGAATTGGCCATGCCAAATTGTCCCTCGTGTTTTGGGATGTGTAGATTTGGTGCACTAGATTTGGATGGGTCTGGGTTGGATGTTCTGAAGCTTGGTGTAGACTTGTTGGGCCAAAGGACCTGCTTCCAAACTGTGATACAATCTTTGATACTGTAAGATATCGTTCGGAGTTCTCATGAAAACATCACATAGCAGTGCAGTGTTCAGAGCTCCAGACTCTCGCAGTTGAATTACTGTCCTTGTGTTATCTGCATTATTCCTCAGGATTCTGAAGTTTTTTCCAAAATTTGAATATGAATAAATGCAAGAAATGGGTGTCCCATTTCTCTCCCTCACACTTATTATTAGCCACAGCCTTGAAAGGTTTTGAAGAATAAAGTGATCATATGTTGCAGTCACCCATTTGGAGTGTGACCAGTTTGACACAAGCAGCTGAATGCAGGCTGCAATACTAAATCCAGAACCTTCAGCCTTTCAAACAGCTGGCACGCAATTATAGATGGAGGCAAATACATATTTAAATAATTTCATTCATCTCTTTTGACCAGTTGTAGGCCGAGTGAGTTTGCCAATCCAATCTGCAATGTAGATGAAAACAATAGTTCTTCAGGAACAACTGAAGAAACAAAAGAGTGGCTTAAATTCCAAGTGCAATTTAATTCCCGATCATTATTGTAATTGGAATAACGGCATTTGCTGATAACCAAGAATTCCTGTGAAGTTATGCAGTTAAGATTTTCTGCATACTTTCCAGAACAATTTAGAATATACGATTCCAGACCACATTACGGAAACTGTTGGACTCTGCTTCCAAAATGTTTAATTTTTGTAGAAGTTAGTTAGTGGGGCTGTTTTTTAACAAGACATTTGCAGGAACAATTTTGTGAATTGTGGTGGAACCCTGCTGCTTGGACTGAGAGCTGAGCCACTCTTGCTGTGAGGAGTGGCCCCACCAGAGTGGCAGTGTGCTTATGTGGGCTGATCAAGAAGCTGTTACCAGATCAGTATCCCATAAATGAAATGGGCCGATCCCAAGAGCTGATGGTGAAATCAGAATGATGGCACAGCAGCAAGCTTTTCTTTGCCACCATTAATCTTTGCAATTGCTGAGTCAATACCCATTCAATCCTCTACGTCAATACTGTGTCCAAAGCTCTTCACCGGAGAAATTGTACAATTAGTTGCACTTGTATAATTGCCCCGTGCTGTTTATTTGAGACTTTTCTCGACTACACAACAGATGTAAAGCATTGAAGAAATGGTTTGCCACATGCTTTTCCCCCTTTCTGTGCTTCCATGCTCCAGCCCAACTGTCAATGGCTTGAAATGCTGATGCACCGATTCAAGAGGATAAAAAATTGTTTTGTTGTGAACATAAATGTTTGTTTAAAATGACTTAATAGCACTTTGTGACCATTTGCAGCTCTGGAAACGTTGACCACCCAGGCTGCGAGGGAGGTGGAGATGCGTGTTTTCCAGCAACGGTGGGCGTCATCGAAAAGTAAGTTGAATGCAATATGTGAATGAGATTTTACTTTATTCAGAATGCAAGGAAGTGAAAGGCAATTGCAGGTGAGATGGCAGTTACTGTAGGAGAACATCAGGATTCCTTGTGAAAGCATCACACTGTAGTGTATTGAGCTCCATTCCTCGCAATTGTAATCACATTGTTGCATCTCTGATATTTGCATTATTCCTTCATTCTTCAAGAAAAATAGCATTCTGACAAGATGTTTCAATCGAAAATTGTTCATCTTTTGGATTAGAAATGTTGAATTACTTCCCTATGACCTGTGTTGAATATGAAAAACAGGATTCCCATTTCTGACTTTTCCCTGTATCACCAGCTACTGTGTCCTTGAAATCTATGATAGGCTTTGAATAAGGGAAAAAGGGTTATCCTTTGGATCCAAATGTCTGGAGTGCTATCTGCTGATTCCACTGGGTTTGTTATGGGATAAAACACTGAATTTCAGAGACTCCAGAATCTTTTAACATCTTGCAGCCAGTTGTGATCTTTGGGAACTTTGTTACAATGCAAACATAAATGATCTTTCAATCAGGGTGCAAAATGTGAAAGGCACTCACCGGAGAGATGTTGTTTGGATTATTTTGGAGCTTCCTGTTGAAATCAAGTGGCAGGAATGTAGCAAACAGCTTTGCACACCAGACCATTGCAATCACATCAGGGGGAATGATTTGCCTCTCTCATGCTTGCTTTATTGCGAGAGATTGGAGCTCATATTCAATTAAGTCAACAGAAATCATCCGCAACACTTCAATGAGAAATTGCTTGCCCTTCAACATCCTGGTCCTGAAATGTTTACTTCTTGGAAGTACGCTGCAAGGGAAAAAATGGCTTAAGCCTTTTGTCCTTCTCTCTCCTGCACTCTTTGCCTCTCCCTCTACCTGTGCTCTGCTTTCTTGCAAACGAGCTCTGTCAGTTTGCTGAAACAAAATTACCATCTATTCCAGTCATCTATCTGGAGTGTCAGAGATAATGGGAACTGCAGATGCTGGAGATTCCAAGATATGATATCATCCTCTGATGAAGGGTCTAGGCCCGAAACGTCAGCTTTTGTGCTCCTGAGATGCTGCTTGGCCTGCTGTGTTCATCCAGCCTCACATTTTATTATCTATCTGGAGTGTGACCAGTTTCAGAAAAGCAGCTGAACACAAGGTGCAGTACTGAACCTAGAGCTTTAAGCCATTCAAACAGCTGTCACACAATTGTAAATGGAAGCAAATGCTAATTTTAAGAAGAAAACTTAATCTTGTCTGACCAATTGCACGCCTGGTTACCTGGACAGTTCGAACTGCACTGGGGTTGGAACACAGCATGACATAAAAATGTAAGTTTGATACCATATTTAACGACAAACTTGCTTCATTCCGAACACAAGGAAGCAAAAAGAAATTGTTAATGCTCTGGCAATTGCAGTGATTCAGATAGAATGCTTTCTGTCTTGCATCTGTAAAAACCAGTCAGAATCCTAGTGGACATGCCAAATTTCCTGAGCCTTGAAGCAAGTAGAGACTTTGTTGTGCTTTCATGACCATAATGTTGACATGGTAAGACCAGGGCAGACTTTTGGTGATCAGTTTAAACACCTTTTAAATGTTGTAACTGTACCCCATCCACCCACAAACCATTCTTTGTATCAGAAAATTGTTCCTCATGCCATTTTAAAAAATCTTTCACATCCCATCTTAAAATAGAATATGCCTCCGAGTCTTGAAATCCTCCAGCTGACAGAAAAGACGCCTGCCATTCACTTTATCCGTATCCCTCATGATTTTATCAAACTCTTTAACGTCACCTTTCAACTTCTTATGCTCCAGTGATCAAAAGTATCAGCCTATCCAGCTCTCATTGTAACTCAAACTTTCTAGGTGAGTGATGGTACATGGCTTTCAGTCAGGAGGGCCAGCACCGTAAGTGAAGGGCCTTTGGTACCAACCCAGGAGCTTGGAAACAGTGAATGAGCAACTTGGGCACTCAGTGCCGGTCAGAAAAAGTAAGGAACTGAATGTCAGGCAAGTTATAGGTCTTGTCAATTATCTGTAAATAGCTTGAGGTTCTTTTGAAGAGATGGGAACGTTAAACTTAAAACTTTGCATTTGGGATGTTTATCGTCTGCCCGTGTGCAGAGGTTCTTTATTTGAACTCTTTACTCCCTATCATTCCACTGGCTCCCTCTCACAGCCAAAAATCCCAGTGTTGATAAGAAGTGCCAGAAATTAATATTGTGATTATGTGCACATTTGAAATGATTTAACTGGTGCTTTATGACCAGTTGCAGCTGTGAAAATGTTGACATGCCACACTGTGAACTAGGTGGAAACCTAAGTTATTCAGAAGCGAAAGGAGCAATTAGCAAGTCCGTTTGATCTGTTGTCAGATTAAACCTGTTGCCCAGTATTTGGGATCTAATAATGTGAAAGGAAACTGTTGGCAGTTGGTGGAAGATGATGTCAGGATTGCCTCTGTAAAGCATCCCATTGACAGAGCAGTGAACACCAATCCAGATGATAGCAATGATATGAAGCAACTGCTTGACTGGTTCTGAAATGTTTGGCTGATTTTGAGAAATTAGATAATGTTGAATGAGCATAAAGCATTCAAAGCTTTTCAATGATAATGGGAAGTGCAGATGCTGGAGAATCCAAGATAATAAAATGTGAGGCTGGATGAACACAGCAGATGAAGGGTCTCGGCCCGAAACGTCAGCTTTTGTGCTCCTGAGATGATGCTGGGCCTGCTGTGTTCATCCAGCCTCACATTTTATGAGCAAAGCTTTTCAATGTTAGATTGGATTTTGCTTGTCTTTCAGTATCAAGGTCTTGCAGAGCCCAGAATTGACTATCAGTGAAGAAATGGTTTGCTCTTCTTTTTGCCCTGTTCTGTCTCTTCCAAACCCCACTCCAGCACTACCTCATTGTGATGACATGTGGACATCCTGTGGAAGTCAGAATAATCCATCTTTCAAGACAGTGATATTTTTTGTGAAATTGGGTTGGATTGAATTCTGGATGAGTTTGCTTGTTCGAAATGACTCAATTTGTTCTCTTTCATCAATTGCAGTTCTGGAAAAACTGAGAGTACAAATGGTGAACAAAATGGATTTGGAGGTTCCTCAGGAGCAAACGAAATAATTGCTGAGTAAGTTTAATTACATGTATGACTAAATTAATCATTATTCAGAATGTGACAAAACGCGAGGAAACAGCTGAGGAGCTGGCCGTTTGTGCAATGTTATACAACCATCACATGGTAACAGCCCAGAGGCAATGATTTGATAATGTTTGTAATAGCTTTCAAAGAGGAACCGGCCTACATTCACTCCTATGTAATAGTACCAAACCATTGATTTAGAAAATTGTAGTTCCCTTTTGAAGACCTCAATTGAAGCTGCATTCACCACACTATTAGGCAGAATGTCTCACTTCCTCACCGTGCTGTTTAAAAAATAATCCATGTCACCATTTTTTTTTGTTGAACATGTTGAATCGGTGTCATTTTCTTTTCAACTCTTCTGTCACAAGATATTGATTGTTCTTATCCAGTCCCACCAAATCCCTCATGATTTTGAACACTTGTAAAATCTCTTCACAGTCTTCTCCAAGACAAGCAGCTCTACCTTTTCCACAAAACCCTTAATGGCTCCATCCCCTGCTCTTTGTCCTATCTGTCTCCTCTCCACCTATCTTCTCCTCTATCCATCTTCTATTTCCCTCTGCCTCGCTCCCTATTTATTTCAGAACCCCATCCCCTCCCCAATTTCTGAAGAAGGGTCTTGGCCCAAAACATCAGCTTTCCTGCTCTTCTGATGGTGCTTGGTCTGCTGTGTTCATCCAGCTCTACACCTTGTTATCTCCACAATGTTGTCTAGTTTGTCACCTCTGGTACTATTTTTGTGAATGTTTCGTACAACCCTGTCAAATCTCTTCCTGAAGCGTGGTTTAGAAAGACTAGAGTTGAGGGCAAATCAGCGTTTTCTATAAAGATTTGTCATATCTTTTTTGTTTTGCATACGATGCTCTTATTTTTAAAGTTCAGAAACCTGACGATATCTTCAACCTGCAGTACCACCTTCATAATTAGTCTGCATACTCACAGTGTATCGAATATCAAACATGGATCATTTAAGGAAGCACTGATCACTGTATCATAAGATTTTTTGTTTGGATATAGAAGAGAACAATGAGCAATCCTGAATAATTTTGATTTGGAGGAGGGCCAATTTCAAAAGGGGCCAGATGCCATTTGCAGCAAGTAAATTTGAATACAAGTTGGGGAGCACCATTTGGGGCTAACATTTTATGCTAAGGAATCTTCACCATCTAGAGTGTAACCTGCTTAATAGAACCATCTGATGAAGGCTTGTCATTTCGAATCTTCAGTTTTCATGGGCATTCAAATGGATTGAATTGTCGATGAAAATGTTTGCTTGAAGTGTTGTAAATTGTTCTTCATGTTCAATTGTAGGTGTGAAAACATTGAAAGCAAGGATTTAATTTCACAGGAGAAGAAAGTGACAGTCAAGAAGTGAGTTTGATCCAATGCATGAGCATGTGTATGTTTCATTTGCACCACATTAATGTCAAAAGGGAATCCCTGGAGAGCTGGTGGCCATATGTTAGATCATCAGAAATCTCTTGATGAAGATGAAAATGTTTCTGTGCTGTGTGACTGTGTCAGACATACCACAGAATTAAAAACACGGAAATCACTCCAGATCATGGCACATTGATGAAGAAACAGCTTCTCAGTTATTTGCATAGTTTCTCCCTAATCCCGAGGAAGAAGCAATGCGAAGCACTTAGTGAAGCACAAGCAGCAGTTGCATGTGAAGGTGTTGAGTTGATCTCAGACAGAAATTTCTGAACTCGGTAGCAAATGTAAGCTTTTGAAGAGGTGGCTTCACTCCTTGCGCCTGGTCCTTTTCCCTGTTCCCAGCTGCCGCCACCACTGCTGGCGAGCTGCTTTGGCCCTCAAGGTCATTTCTTGTAAATTTCCTGGGAATTTTAAAGACGGATTCAATATTTTATGCAGTTTTACATTTGCAGCATGACCTTGTTTAAATTAAAATGAGCTGATCAGGGTTTGAAATGCTGCACTTTGAGACTTCATTTTTTTTTCAATGGCTGGCCATCAATTACCGACCCAACCACCATTTTAATTTGCTTTTTGTTTTGTGGCTTGTGATCAATTGCAGAAGCGTACACTTTCAAAGATCGAACTTCCCAGATTTGGACAAATGCAGATCTGCAGAAAAGAAAGCAATCATGAATAAGTAAGTTTGATTTAACATGTAGTTAAATTGTATTTATAATTTGGAATTTAAGAATGTGAGAAGAATTGCTGGAGAGCCAGAGCATCCTGTAAAACAATATAGAGACTTTTTCTACAAAAACGCCAGTCACCCAGACTAGATGGCAAACAGCACTCCAGACCATAAAAAACACATGAAAGAAGCAAACTGAAAACAGAAACAAATCTGTGGATTCAGTAAATCAGGGACAAAAACAAAGTTGCTGGAAAAGCTCAGCAGTTCTGGCAGCATCTGTGAATGTAAAAACAGCGTTAATACTTCAGGTCCGGTGACCCTTCCAGTTCTGAGGATTGTCATTTGTCGAGTTTGCAGTAGTGATGCATTATTGAAGGAATGGCTTCCCTCTTCACACCACTTCATGACAAGTTATCCTGCAAACCTCATGTGAATGTTGGAAATGGAATTAAACCACTTTCTAGTGCAGTCATATACTTGTTGTGTGGATTGTTTGTGGTGTCCTTGGACATTGGTGCCCTCCCACTCCTTGTTGCTGTTGTATGTTTTGCAATAATCGAGCTTGCATTCCTGTTTCCTGAATCTATGAAATCCAAATACCTTTAAGTTCTTGTGCTCACATCCCTCATGTTCTCACTTTGCTACTGTCTGGAATTATTTGAGGTCCCAAACTTTGCCTGGAACTTTCCTGTTCTGCCAAATCCTGAGAGCTGTGCATCTCTTGATACTTTTTTGCAGGCGTGCAATTCCTTCCTCTTAACATCACCATCTCTCACCTTTAAGATGCTCACGAAATGTCACTCTGGCCAAACGTTTGGTCACCTGTATGAAAATCTCCTCCTTTGATGTCAGTTTTTGTATGGCTCCCCTGCTGTGAAGTGCCATGAGGAGTTTTTTTCTGTGCAAGGGGTTCTATTTCAGTGTTGTGATGACTTCTGTGTGCAGCTGATGTCTTGTTGCCAAAAAGTAACCATTGATTTGCCTGTGAAATAATGCAATGTTCCCTCTCAGTATTAACCAGGTCGTTAAATCAGTGAATTGCAAGCTGAGTATTTTGGCGAATTTCATTAGCCATCCCCAGCTAAACCCGACTTTGCCATGTTACTGGGGTATCCAAGCATTGGCAATGCAACTCCCAGAACACAGGCAAACAAATCATCATAATCTTGGTGTTTTTCTTTGTTCACTTGATTTGTCTCTTTGACTTTTACAACGTTATTTTTTCAACTCACTTTCTCCTTACTGGTGGAAAAGCAGCATCGAAATGCCAGGAAATCCTGCTGGTGTAATAAGTATCCTCAGATGCATGTGAAATCATTTTGCAATGAGCCTTAAGTGTATCTGTGCAATCTACAAAGAAGAAAACTTGGAAACATGGCCAACATACAGTTTCTATCCATGACCAGCACAATTCTCAATTGGACAGTCATTCCTTTGTCACTGGGTCCAAGTGCCACGCTCCTTAGCTGATGGCATGGCAGGTTTACCATTGCCGTGTGCACTGCAGCAATTCAAGAGAGCAGTTCATCTTCTTCTGTGCCATCACATTGACTCTGTATTCCAAATTTAATCTATTGCATTTATATTTGTATAATTTGAAGGTTTTTTTTCCCAAGAGTTTTGCTTCCCTGATGAACAGTATTAACTCTGACTTCATTTCCAGTGCTATTGCTGAAATCCTGAAATTCTGGTTGAATCAGCACCCTGAAGACTTCCGACAAGGCTCAAGTTATGCTTGCCTAAATAAAGTCCTCACATACCTAAAGCAGACAGCGCCGGGGTCAGACCCTGAAAAACGGGCCCAGAATCTTCACAGTCAGTTTCTGGAGGATGAAAGTGCAGAGAAAGAAATGTTCAGTAAGATTTATATTTATGATGCAAAAACAGTGGTTTTAATTCATAAGGCAAGGGGAAATAATTGTGGGGCAGTGTTTTTATTGGTGCGGTGGTGAAAGCATGTTCTGTTTGGCTCCAAAAGGCAGTTTGGGAATTTACTTTAAATATATCTCTGAAAGATTATAGTGTGCTATTCCTGTAGTGTAAATCTGATTCATGGACATCTACTCCGTCTGTATTCCGTCCCTCACCAGGACAGTATTGGAGCTCTCTGCCGCTCCCTCCAATGGCTGCCCAACCAATCGCCATTTGTCACACCTGTGTTCCCTTGCTGAACATGACCTTCCTCTCAACAGCCTGTATTTCAACTTCATCTGATGTAATGCAACTCACTTCCTGTGCAATGAAGGCATTGCTATGAATGCTTGCACGGAATCCCAAAATGCTGTGTTTTTTTTAAATTGAGATGTGTAGCAGACATTATTCCAGCCATGTCTCTTGAATTTCTTATTCCAATCCATCAAAGCTGATGCTTGCTATTGTCACCAACTGGAAAAGTTTATTGAACTTGTTTCCACTTTCTGTCTTTCTCTTCACCTTCAACTGCTCCATCTCTGACTCTTCATCTGTGGTTGTGAGAATGAAAAGAGGCTGCAGACAGTTTTGATAAATGGGCAGAAATTGCAGCAGAAGGAATACAATGTGGCAAGGTGTGAAGTTAACCAGTTTGATCGGAAAACTAAATTCAGAATGTCTTTTGATAAGTTTGTATTCAGAGGGATGTGGTTGTTCATGTCAGTTGAATTCCAAAGTTAACATGAATGCACTGCAAACTATTCGGATTACGTTTGCTTCACTGCAATACCTCACAGGACAGAGAAATGAGATTGCAATAGATGGATTCATTTGGATCAGCACAAGTGCCTTTGGCAACTTCGCTGCTTTCTCTTGTAATTTGGGGTTCAAAGTGAAACATCTCTATAAATAGCTCACATAGCTGCCAGAATAAATTGTTAACGCTGCAGCTTAATGGTAATTCAAATGACTGAGTTATGATGAAAGTTAAGATCTTTTTCTGCGATGGACTCTGATGAAATTAATTTGTTAAAATGACCATTTAGATCCGAGATTACCAGTGGTCCCAAAGATCAGTGTTGTGCAGTAGTAATCATTGACCGTAGAAGAGCACCATTTTAGCCAGATACCAACCATTTGGATACTTTGACATCAGTGAAAGAATCAATGGGTGGGGTCGGCGGTGTGTCTGAATTTGTTTAGACATGATGTGTAAAGCTGTTCATTTTGAGTAGCAAGATGTTTTTCTAATCAAACTTGTTCACACATGTTAACGCATACACTGTAGCAGGTGGGTGTTGAAGCCAGGCCTCGTGGCTCAGTGTTATTGACACTAGCACTACAGCACAAGAGCCCTTGTTGGTTACTACGTGCCTGTGGAGCAGGTGAGACTAAGCCCAAGGCCACTTGGTCCGGAAATAGGAACACTACCAATGTGCCTCAAGAGCCTCCATTTTGAGTGGTCATCTGACGTTGTCAAATTCATGGTGCCTCCCTGTCAGTTCGTGGAGGGCTTAGCCATCTGTCTCAGGGTTTAGTTCATTTGGGCTTCCTTTGACAAGCTTCAAAAGTAGATCCAAAAATTTTGGTTAAGCCAAGTATTGCTGAGTGAATACCGCTGTACTGAGTTCATGATGTACAAGACCAAATTCTGCATAGAACGGACTCTGTAATATGGTCTGCTAAGACCCAGCAGCATTGAATGAGTCTTTCAGGACAATTTCCTTTTTAACTGTTGCTGTCAATGACATTTTATTTTCTAATATGATTGAATAATTTTGCAGTTTATTGTAAAACAAGAACTTGAGATTTGAAAGATTTCCTTTGGCAAGAAATTGGAATGGGAATCTGTCAATAAATACAATTTCTTTTGCAATTGAAATGCTTCCAACAGGAGGGTTTCACTGCAATATCACATTAAATTCAGCAAATCGAGATTTAAAACTATAAATGTGAGCTAACTGTTGTAAATTAGTGGACGATTTCTAGTCACAAGTGAGTAAGATGTTTTGGAGCAATGAGAACTTTGGGCACAAAATAAATATCTATCTTCAATTACGCAGAAGGCTACCCTGGAAGACTTGGGTTCTACGTGGGAGAAGAACATGAAGGAACCATCGAAGAAGTGGACGAAAAGCTCCTCTGCTACCCATCACGCTGCATTGCAGAGCAGCTGACCTTTATGGATGCTGTGAGTAAACAGGAATCTGGGTCTGTGATAATGGACTGCAGATGCTGGAGAATCCAAGATAATAAAATGTGAGGCTGGATGAACACAGCAGGACCATCAGCATCTCAGGAGCTTAAAAGCTGTCATTTGGGGCCTAGACCCTTCATCAGAGAGGGGGATGGGGTGAGGGTTCTGGAATAAATAGGGAGAGAGGGCGGAGGCGGACCGAAGATGGAGAGAAAAGAAGATAGGTGGAGAGGAGAGTATAGGTGGGGAGGTAGGGAGGGGATGAGACAGTCCAGGGAAGACGGACAGGTCAAGGAGGTGGGATGAGGTTAGCAGAAAGGAGATGGAGGTGCGACTTGGGGTGGGAGGAAGTGATTGTTGAGAAGAAGAACAGGTTAGGGAGGCAAAGACAGTCTAGGCTGCTTTTGGGATGCAGTGGGGGGAGAGGACGATCTGGGCTGGTTTTGGGATGCGGTGAGGGAAGGGGAGATTTTGAATCTGGTGAAGTCCACATTGACATCATTGGGCTGCAGGGTTTCCAAGCGGAATATGAATTGCTGTTCCCGCAGCCTTCGGGTGGCATCATTGTGGCACTGCAGGAGGCCCATGATGGACATGTCATCTAAAGAATGGGAGGGAGAGTGGAAAACGCTCGCGACTGGGAGGTGCAGTTGTTTATTGCGAGCCAAGTGGAGGTGTTCTGCAAACCGGTCCCCAAGCCTCCACTTGGTTTCCCCAATGTAGAGGAAGCCACACCGGGAACAATGGATACAGTATACTAGATTGGCAGATGTGCAGGTGAAACTCTGCTGAATATGGAAAGTCATCTTGGGGCCTTGGATGGGGTGAGGGAGGGGGTGTGGGGGCAAGTGTAGCATTTTCTGCGGTTTCAGTGGAAGGTGCTGGTGTGGTGGGTTTGGAGGGGAGTGTGGAGCGAACAAGAGAGTCGCGGAGAGAGTGGTCTCTCCGGAAGGCAGGCAAGAGTGGGGATGGAAAAATGTCTTGGGTGGTGGTGTTGGACTGTAGATGGCGGAAGTTTCGGAGGATGATGCATTGTATCCTGCTTTCCGGAGAGACCACTCTCTCTGTGACTCCCTTGTTCGCTCCACACTGCCCTCCAACCCCACCACACCCGACATCTTTCCCTGCAACCGCAGGAAATGCTACACTTGCCCCCACATCCCCTCCCTCACCCCTATCCCAGTCCCCAAGATGACTTTCCATGTTAAGCAGAGGTTCACCTACACATCTGCCAATGTTGTACACTGTATCCATTGTACCCGGTGTGGCTTCCTCTACATTGGGGAAACCAAGCAGAAGCTTGCGGACTGATTTGCAGAAGACCTCCGCTCGGTTTGCAATAAACAACTGCGCCTCCCAGTCGCGAGCGTTTTCCACTCGCCCTCCCATTCTTTCGATGACATGTCCATCATGGGCCTCCTGCAGTGCCACAATGATGCCACTCGAAGGTTGCAGGAACAGCAACTCATATTCCGCTTGGGAACCCTGCAGCACAATGGTATCAATGTGGACTTCACCAGCTTCAAAATCTCCCCTTCCCCCAACGCATCTCAAAACCAGCCCAGTTCGTCCTCTCCCCGCACTGCACCACACAACCAGCCCAGCTCTTCCCCTCCCGCCACTGTATCCCAAAACCAGTCCAGCCTGTCTCTGCCTCCCTAACCTGTTCTTCCTCTCACCCATCCCTTCCTCCCACCCCAAGCCGCAGCTCCACCTCCTACCTACTAACCTCATCCCAACTCCTTGACCTTTCCGTCTTCCAAGGACTGTCCTATCCCCTCCGTACCTCCCCACCGATACTCTCCACTCCACCTATCTTCTTTTCTCTCCATCTTCGGTCCGCCTCCCCGTCTCTCCCTATTTATTCCAGAACCCTCACCCCATCCCCCTCTCTGATGAAGGGTCTAGGCCCGAAATGTCAGCTTTTATGCTCCTGAGATGCTGCTGGTCCTGCTGTGTTCATCCAGCCTCACATTTTATTATCTAGGAATCTGGGTCTATTCTGTTGAGACCTGTCTTTCCCAGTCATTCTCAATGCGATGTTTCAGTCAGCAGTAAGCATCCGAATCTCACCATATTATTGAATGCTATTTCCGCTCCACCAGTCATTATAACTGAATTGCCTTCATAATGCAGTCGCCCAAGATGTCAAAGTGTCTTGTTTGAAATGTAACTTCAGTCTTGAGTTTGAAATACCTGTCGATGAAGACTTCAGCATTCGCCTATTTTTTTAAATGAATGTCACATGAATTAAGTGAGCAGGGAGAGCACTGAAAATCCTTCGTAACTTCGTGTAGAATCTCTCCAAAATGAATAGTATTTCAGGGTAAAAGTTGAAATGTTTCACCAGAACAGTCACTTTTCTGACATGAACCCAGTGATTTTGTTCGAAGTGTCCAGTACGACAACTTTGGTGTTTGCAGAGATCTCCTGGAATGGAATCAGCCACGAGATCAGGCTATTCCAGTCTAGTCTCCAAGGTGGCTTGGTGCCTACCTCTACGAAATGAGGCGAAGGATTGCTGACTCAAATTTTGTGTTCTGTCTGGGTCTGGTCATAGGCTTCGGCTTCAAATGGAAGCTCAGCTTTGAGCAAATGGGACTGTGGTCTATATGACAGCATTGGGTGTGACTCTAGAATGTAAATAGTCCTCGAGGTCTCAAAAAGCCTGAGCAATTGTCAGTGTTGAGAGCAGGGGTGCGCATATCTAATCTGCAAGTGAACTTTTTGTCAAACGTACGAGTTGGTTATGGATCGCTGCTTTTCTGCACAGAGTTAGAAAGTTAACATCTGTTTTCATTGCAGTCTCTGTTGTACGTGTGTATACATTCTGACACTTCGAGTCTAATCATGTGACACAATGATGACAACAGACATTTTGGATGGGAAACAACCTATATTGGTGTCTGTAGAGGAACATAGCTGCTTTTCTTTCCTTGAAGCAGTGAGGTCGGCAATGAGATCAGTGATTCCTTTTCAAATCAGTTGTTTGACCTGGTGAATGTCAAGGCAGTGTTTTTGATTCTGGTCGCCTGTGTTGTTTCTGTTGCAGGCAGGTCCAGGAGGCTGAAACAGGAGATTTATTATTTAGTTTACTGTAGAGGGCGGAAGGTTAGCCTCAGCTGTTCCCTGCCTGAAATAATCGATGACATCATTGTCACATGATCGGAGTGTTAAAAGTGAGAGTGCACCATGCTTGCATAAATACGCAGCAGTTTCCCACTCCATGGTTTCTGAGTTTGTGTTAAGTTTGACACTCGGAGCATAATTGTTTGTGGGAGTTGTTAGCCTTGAAGAGGGAGGCAAGAGGAGACAATGCAAACAGAATGACCAATTGACAGGCTTGGATGTTTGGCAACATTCAGCTTCAGCATGAAACCAACAGTGGGGAGGTGTTGACGTTGAGGTGTACTTAACCAACATGGGGTGCGGCAGCCATTGTGTTCTGTCAATCTGCCTTGATGTGAGAAGTGGACATGATGCAGGAAAACTTTCCTGATGGCCAGTCTGTCTAACTTATGGACCACCATGGCTGAGCATCAGTAGGAGTGACTATTGCCAACAAAGCCGTGCATTGATGGTGTGCACGGAGCCAGCAGTAGGAGCTGGGTGGAGATCACCTGTGATTTAGAATCTAACCTACAAATAAGAAGGAGATGACTGAAAACTCAAGGCTGTTGACCTGTCTGTACAACCTATATGCACCTTGGGCATCAATGTGTGTATTATGTACTCAGTTGATGACAAAGTAGCTTGTGCAGTTTTGAATGTACAATTGCAAACTAGCAGGATGAGTTGACTCATGAATGGAAGAACCTTGTTTGTAGTTCATTCCTTCAACCACAGTACTGCTAATATATGTAATCTTTGTTTCCTTTTTATTTTTGATCAGGATCTTTTTAAGAAACTTGTGCCCAGCGAATGTTTAGGGTCCATCTGGGCTGAACAACCAGATCGAGCATCAACCGTCTGGGCTATCGTGGCACAGTTTAATAACGTTAAGAATTGTGTCACCAGCACCATCAGTCGGCCTCAGCAGCTAAAACCACGACAGAGGGCGAAGATCATTGAGAAGTGGATTGATGTTGCCAAGGTACACTTGTTCTTTAGTGATTTTTAACCTTTATGACAGGGTAAAGCACTCAGTGCATGAAACAAACATGGTGGAAGAGAGCAAGCAGTTCCTACGATGTGTTGAGATGTTTAGGGTTTGAAAGCCTCTCGAATTGACGAGCAGAATTAGAATTGAATGCTTCATGGCAAATCCTAGCATTTGTAATTTCCATAGTGTTGGCTGTTAATAGTTCATGCCTCAGTTTACAGTTGCATTGAAATATTAAAGTTTTCTTTCCCATCAAAAATATTTCTGTGGAGAAATAAAGTAAACTGATTTCAGATTTTTAGTGGCCCTTCAAACACAAAGTTACTTATTAGGCATAACAGAATGTTGTTTGCCTCCCTTGCGAGCGGTGATCAGATTTATGATACATTGTAAATGTTATTCTCAGTTTTCTGCGTTCCATATGCCCGTATGATGGCCCTTCACTAACTTGCCTGGTTGTCTGTTTCTTGTGTGTTTGCCAAAGGAATTTGTCTTTGCATTTTAATCAGCAATTGGGAAAAGGATGAGGAAGGGCTGTCATACCTGATGTCTGGCTTGTCTTTGTCATCAATATGTGGCATTCCCACGAGTACATTTGGAAAGAATCAAGACAGGAAGCCAGTAATTAACTAATTAAGTGAATTAAGTAATTTATTCATATTCATTTTATCATCCAAAATGGCACTGGATCATAGCAACAAAAGTGTATTATCATTGAAATTTCCCATATTCATGTGCCAATAAAATATTTAGTCATTCGAAAGGTTGGGAATGAAGATTCATAATAATACCTTTGCCAGGCATTTGAGACAAGTCTGGTTTGGCTCTTGGCAACACTGCCTGCATGGATTTGGACTCGTAAAGAATCTTAAAGCATTGATGTCTGTCTCCAGTTTCACAATCCAGAGAAGTTGAAATGAATGGAGGCAGACACCCAGTCATAGACATGGATACATGAGCTCCTGACAGGCTGTCCGTGCCGACCTAGAAACTGGTGCTGTCAAAGGCCATTCTGAAGACGAGTTGCCACCTTCCAGTGATCACTTGGCTGACTCTTCCGGTTGTCATTTGAGTTGACAAAAGTTGATGAGGGTCCTTATCCATGTTGAAGTGTCCTCCGTCACTTACTTTTTACTGGAGCAGCCTTTGTTGCCCTCAAGCCGGAAGACTGTGGGCTTGAGATCTTACCTGCTGGACTTAATCAGATAAGGCATCTATCTAATGATGCCCAGTGAGGCACATCCACATAAAGCCAATATGGTCTAATGACCCTCTCCCTCCTTGGCCTTCCTCGCTAAGCAGAAGTGGTTTTGAGAGCTGAGAACAAACAATTGCAGGCTTCCTACTCTCCTGCCCCTCGGCCCCTCCCAACAAGTTCAAATTGATGCTTGTGGAAGGGAGGTTTGATTTGTTCTATTCTTCTCCCTGCCTCCGTGGGGCAGGCAGATGAAGGACATTCACATGCTATCCTCACTACGATCAGTTACCTCAGTCTCAATAACATTGTGATTCATAAAAGTAGACTCAATTTTCTGATTTGTACGCTTTCCTTGAATGATTATCTCATGTGTCAGGCCCTGCCCTCCTATGCTGGCAGAAAATGTAATCTGTCATTCGTTTATCAGCTGAATACAATGGATATAACACAGATGATTACCCGTCTCCAGCTCCCTAACTTCGCCACTTCCACCACTCAGATGGCCGTGTCTCCAACTTATTCATTCGAATCTTTGCTTTGGCGTCAGTAACCATGTCTAACGAGTCAAGTGTTGGCAGAGAGTGAAATGTCTCAGAGGGAAAAAAAAATGAAGATCAAGTTTTAAGTCGCTAAGATTTGTGGAATTTTTGCCCCCACAAAGTCGTTTGTTAATGCTGTTATTTTTGCAGATCACGTTTTTCTGATGGAACATTTTAATGTCTGAGGTATTGGGTCATGGGGAGCCACTGTTTTTCCCACAGAACTCATGTTTTATGTTCTCACAGGAATGTCGGATTTTGGGAAATTTCTCTTCAGTGTGTGCAATTACCCGTGCATTGCAAGCAAATAACATCTTTGAGTTTCAGAAGACTTGGGCAGCCGTGTCAAAGTGAGTCATTTTTCTGAGAAAGCCGTGTCGTTATTTTTAATAAATATGTGGTAGGAATTTGCAGGTTTCACCTCCAAGTTTACTTGCCAAAGTGATCTTCACACTCCAGATGTGTTGACAGGATTACCAGAGGCACTACAGTGCAATCCCAACAATTGGCGTACTGGCAGAATCTTTCATTCTTTCACTAAGGAGTGAGGAGTTAATTTTCTACAGTGGAAAAAGAAAACTGTTTGACAGCTTAAAATATTGAACTAATGTGTTCCAAAACTGATCTGCTGTTGGATGTAACGTAAGACAGTTTCCTGTGGATGTGCTGTGACAGGGTGATATGAACTGGAGGTTTGTATAGGAATCTGAAATACAAAGAACACAATTATTTTAATCCCCCAAGAAAGCAGTCTATACCTCTTTGAAGTGCACACTTGTAGTTTATATTCCTGTGCCGTAGACGATTTGATCATGATTGTTTTTTTGAGGCAGCTTGGAGGTGAAATCTCACTTGCTGTGATGAGATTTCCTAAAACTACTGCAATGAAGGGCTTTTGTGGCACAGTGGTAACATCTCCATCTCTGGGCTGAAATAATCTGGGTTCAAATTCTGTCTGATGAAGGGTCTAGGCCCGAAATGTCAGCTTTTGTGCTCCTGAGATGCTGATTGGCCTGCTGTGTTCATCCAGCTCCACACTTTGTTATCTTGGATTCTCCAGCATCTGCAGTTCCCAATATCTCTTGGGTTCAAATTCTACCTGCCAAAGAGATGTGTCAAAACATATCTGAACTGTTTCATTAAAATAACTGCAATTGTTTGAAAAATGCTTCACTGCCCTTCACTGTCTGTATTACTTGCTTATTTGTCAGATTCCATGTCAGCTGTTTGCAATCTTGACTCTATTCTGTCAAGAGTAATTTGTTTTATTCTCTTGACTAGGAGCACAAAGGCAACATTTGAAGATCTTTCAAATCTCATCTCCGAAGATGGCAACATAATGACAAGTAGCCAGCACGAAAAACAGGTAAGCGTTTGCATTTGGCACTGTGCATCGATATTCAGGGCATTATAGGTATTTTCAAGCAAAATATCTACAATGAATTACATTGGTGTCTGAATGCATACAAATACTGTGAATCAATAATGCAACAAGGGATACATGTATTACATATGGATGGTCTAACTTGGCTCAAGTCTTCCAAAATCGTTCTGTCATGATGCAACCTTCATAGATTATCTTTCTCAGTGTTCGTTATCTTGGAAGTTTGAACACTTGCACAATGATATTAAAAGCAGGATATATGTCAGTTTTCTTTTCTTTTGATTTGCACACTTGGAGGGCCTCGTAATTAATAAAAGCCAAGGCAAAACACGAATAGCTTTAATTGGTTCTCGTTAGTGTTTTTGTTCAATTAGCATGTCTTCCTTTTATTGTTCTCTGCGGTAATAAATATTTACTGCATTGGAAGTGAGAGATAATCACATTGCTTTGTTTGTTGAGCATTTCAGACATCAACTATTTAGTTTCAACTAGCTTGGACCACCACTGACATTTCAAACTAACTTCAAATACCTTCTCAAAAAGCATATTGTTTTACCAGGTTTCGAGACATTCCTCCTCACTCTGTTTGTCATGCTGTTTGCCCAGTCATTTTGTTCCTGCATTTTACAAAGTAACAAAATAATTTGTTAGTTATAAACATTTTGGTGTCACTTGACCAAACTAGTGTGTCCAGGACAGTAAGGAGGCAAGATGCAAGTTTTCTGTTGAATCATTCTTAGATTAAATCAAAGCAGTTTGAAGGTGGTACTTGAAGAGGACGAAATGCAGCATTCATGTTGGGTTGTTAACAGTTTGACAGACACTCCGTTTTTCATACTGCTGAAAGTTCTAGTTGCGGTTGACGATGTTTTTGCATTGCTGTCCATCTGCTGGCTCCATAATTTCTGCGGTGCTGCTGTCACACCTTGTTTATTATGTTTGCTATTGGTGCACAGTGCAGAATTCCAAATTACTTTTCATATCTGGCTTGAATCTAAAAGTAGATTTGTTTTTAATAATCAAAAACGTGTGTTGTGCAGGATGATTGCTTTTGTGGTGTCAATTTCTATAAATATACATGGGAAAATCTGAGTTCAAGATTGGACAGTTGTTTAACTTCCATAATGCTGTCTCCCAGATTGTACAGTGAATATCGATGCATGGTTCGTTAATCTTTAAGCATGTTACACAGATGTTCTCTGGCAATATGGCTTGCTAAGCTTTACTTTATATGGGTGTGCCATTCGCAAGGCCACCATATCAACACTTACTGTCGATCCTTAATTGACACTGAGTGCAGTGATAAGATACCACCTTGATATACCATAGCGTATTTTCTGAAAATACTTCCCCAAATGTGACTGTCTGGTGAATTTCACCTGAGTGAGCCAGCAATCATCATTTTCACTGTTGTGTTTTTAAATCTCAGAAAATATAATTTGAAACCTCATTTTAAATGCAGTTTGAAGCAGCAACTTCACCATGTCCAACAATTTGATTTGCACACTTGGATGGGAATCTGAAATAGTTGCCAAGTGATTGTTTTATGGGTTAAACATTGATACTAGTTTTGTGATAAACTATTGTGCGTGGGATAAATTGTAATATCACTTCCAAATATCATTGCCTGGCTATCACCTCTTGAGTTCGAATTGGCCAAATGTTGACATAAGGCTTTAGCGTTGTAAAATGTTTTTACAATAAAGGCTTGAGTTTTGAAATCTCTTCTGTTATCTCATTTGATATTATGGGAGATATAGATTAGATGCAGTGAATGAATAGCTGGTTTTCTATGTACATTTTCAGGATGGAGCTTCAAAATTTGCCGCCCTCAACAGCACCTTGAAAGAGAACAAAATACTGACACACAAAACACTGAAAGTAACAAAGAAGAAGGTAATCATCCCTTTATGTTTAATATTGGAATGAAACGTTCTCAAGTTGAAGCAGTTAATCTTGAAGCTTTACAAGTAAATCTGATTTATCTTTCCATAATGGTGTATCTTTGTTATAACTATGCTGTAAAGCAGTTCTCCGGGTAACTAAAGGGAAGTTATCAGCATTGCTGCTACTTAAGCCATTGAACATGTTTGGTTATATGTTTGAAGCTATAACCATGCTGCTTGTTGCATATCTATCAGTGTGTTGGGTTGTGGGTAGAATATTTCTACATTGAACGGAAGTAAATCTGCGAGGCCAGGCAGGTATGCACAAACATTTCCCATGGTCTGATGGATAAAGACAACAGTCAATACAGTGTGGAGCTGAAGGAACTCAGCAGGTCAGGCAGCATGAGAGGAGCAAGAAAATCAACGTGTCAGGTCAGGACCACACTGTATTGACTCTGACTCCAACATTTGCAGTTCTTGCTGTCTTTGAGAGATGGTTAGCATCACTGGTGGTCCAGTGGTTAGGATTCGGCGCTTTCACCGCTGCGGCCTGGGTTCGATTCCCGGTCAGTGCAGCACATTTTGGGGTGGCTCAGTGGCTCAGTGGTTAGCATTGCGGCCTCACAGTGCCGGGGACCCAGGTTCGATTCCAACCTCGGGTGACTGTCTGTGTGGAGTTTGCATATTCTCCCCGTGTGTGCATGGGTTTCCTCCCGGTGCTCTGGTTTCCTCCCACAGTCCAAAGATGTGCAGGCTAGGTGGGTTGGCCATGCTGAATTGCTGGTTGTGTTCAGGGGTGTGTGAGCTGTAGGGGATGGTTCTGGGTGGGATGTTTCAAGTGGCGGTGTGAAATTGGTGAGCCGAAGGGCCTGTTTCTACACTGTGGGTAATGGAATTTAATCTCAATACAACATCTTGGCTGAAGCATTGAAATATGCCGATGCTCACAAAGGCAGAGATTCAGGTACTCATCTGGTGTTCCCTTTTTGTGTAGCGAAGGAAGAACTAAACCCGGGTTACACAATAACTCGGTTAGCCATCATGAATGAGGCAACATGACGAGAATTTTTGCAGCACTGCCCCTTGTGTCTGCGCTGGTCATAAAGCACCCACCTATTCTGATCCCATTTTGTAGAACTTAGCCCATCGCCTGCTAGGTATTCTTCATCAACATGTTCTGAACACATGATGACACTTGTCTGGCAGAGGTGGAACTCAAACTCAGATTTCTGGCTCAGCGGTAGGGACGCTACCACTGAACCACAAGACCCCTTTATAGAGCTCTGATGAAGGGTCACCAGACCCAAAACATTAACACAGTTTTCTTCTTCACAAATGCTCCCAGAGCAGCTGAGCTTTTCCAGCAACTTTGTTTTTCTACCCCTTTAAAGAATTTGCATTTATTGGCGTTTTTGTCAACCCATTCAGCCAAGCTTATGACTCCATTCTGAAGGAGGTTGGACTGAACTGGGATCCCCTGCCTCAACGGTAGGTATCATTCCTACAAAATTCCACAACCCCTACCCCCACCCAGGAGTTTTGATGGCAATGGCGTTTCAAGAGTTCATCAAAATTGTTCTTCAGTGTCTCAAGGGTTCCTGCCTGGACCACCCTTTTAGGCAGTGCGTTCCAGAAACCCACCACTTCTGGGTGAAAAGTTTTTGAACAAATCCCCTCAAAATAGCCTGCTTGTTGTATTAAAACTGTAAGCCCTGATATTGATAGACAGGGAATAAAGTTTTTCCTAATGCTTAGCCAAATCCCTCAGAACTCTTTGAACCTCAACCAGGTTCCTCCTCAGTGTCTTTGTTGCAGTGAAGATTGTCCCAGCTTATTTAGCCCCTTTCTATAACTGAAATGTTCCCGCCCGAGCTGTATTAGTCAATTGGAATCAAAATTAGCTTTTGGCAGGAAGTAAGCGTGACTTTTGAAGAACATTTCTGCAACTTGAAGCTTTCATTCGGCAGTGTAGCACAGGGTAGAGTGATAGTTCTTGCTGTGTGTACTTTAATGCTCCAGACACAAAAGATACAAGTATGAACATCAGGCTCACAGATGACACAAGAATGGGAGGTGTGGTAAATAGCAAAATGCTTTAGTCTCTAGGCACACCGTGTTCTAACTGTGGCTCAACTAATTTTATTTACGTCCGCTCTTATATTCAGGCAAGTATCCAATATGGTGCTTTTACCACCTTATCCACAGGTCCTCCTGCCTTCAAGAATATGCTTATGCGCACAGCAAGGTCCTCGTGATTCACTGTACATTCTAAAACTTCCATTTAACATGTCTTGTCCTGACTTATTTGTCCTCCCAAAACGCTTCGCCTGACACTTTTCAGGATTGAATTCTATTTGCCTCTTTTCAGGCCTTCTAACCAGCCCATGTGTGTAATCCTGGAGACTAAGGCTTTTTGCTGTTTACCACATCGCCAATTCTTGTGGCACCTGTGAACCCGCTGTTCACACTTGTAGCTTTTGTGCCTTGAAAATTCATGTACACACAACAAGAACCATCACTTTATGCTGTGGTATGCTGCTGGATGAATGCTTCAAGTTTCAAAAATGCTCTTCAAAAATCACACATACTTCCAGTCGCAAAGTCAGTTTTGGTTCCAGTTTGCCAATTCCGGTGTATCTCCTAGGCTTTTAGCTCCTTAAGCAGTCTGAGACCATTAAATTATTTCTTGGGGTCAGAAAGGTGTTCTATGAAAAGACATTGAGTAGAATTATATTCTTGAGTTTTGAAAAATAAGGGTTAACCTTACTGAGTCAAACGTTTGGAAATCTGGTGCGATAAATTGTTTCCATCTTCAGGCAAAATCACACAGTACTTAGAAAATTTCCAATCTCCAAATGATGAAGTTACATAAACATTGAGTTTGGTTGACAGTTAACAGATCAGGGATCAAAACTCCGAACTTGCCTGTCGTTTATAGATCTAACTTTGTATTCCACTGTGTAACTGTGTCAAAAATTGTGTCCGAAATTTTGATTCTAATTAGATTTAGTTGCATGATAAATGGTATAAATAAGGCATGGAGTAGTATGTTTGGGAAATATGACAGTGCGTTCACAATGGATGAAATAAATTCACCTCACTTTTCCAGGGTGTAGTTCAGGGAATTGTACCATTCCTGGGAACTTTCTTCACGGACTTAACAAAATTGGATTCGGCTTTCCCCAATTATCGTTTCGTAAGTCTGTTTTACAAGATTTGGATTCCTTATTTGCTGATGAGCACTATTGTTACAGTTTCATTGCAAGCTGCTCATAGCAATTAAAGAAACGAATAAGTATGATTAATGATACTGATGAGAATAATGTGATGCTTTGTGTTGCGAATCAAACAATATGTAAATAAAGAAACATGCAAAAGGCTTTGCAGTTGATTGAATACAGGTTTAGTTTTTCTAAAGATTGGATAAAGTGGGCATCATTTTTATTTTGTACAGGTAAATTTGTTAGCTGGACGTCACTGCCTATTGTGCAGTTGAGCAGCTGAGAATGGCATCAGCTTGGTACTGATCTATTTGAGTGGAACAAAGGGCTCTATGTAATGGCCAAAATATAAACCTGGTGGAATGATCGATCATTTGTGTTTGACCTTTGACTATTTCCTAAAATTGAAACAAGTTTACAGAGTTTGTATTTCACTGCTGATCTGTTAAATTTCATGATCTCATAGTACCATTTGACCTTTATATATATTGAATTAATTTTCTTTGTTCATGTCTATTTCTTACAGAATGGCTTGATCAACTTCGACAAGAGACGAAAGGTGATTGTACTGTGCAAAATGTTTGTAAATGCATGAAACGGGAAAAGCGTGCCTTTCAATATTGTTGTGCTTTTTCTGCTTGATGGGGAATGTTGGAAGAGTCCACAACTACATCTTAAATGTGGATGATCACTAATAAATCCAATAAAGAAATCAGGAGAAGCTTTGTTGCTCGCAGCAGTCAGATTGCAGAAGCTGCTGCTACCAGGACAAGTTGAGAAGAATAGCAGAGATGGATTTGAGAGAAAGTTAGATGTCAGAAAGGGCACAAAGAGGCACATTAAGAATTTGGAGCATGGTGGGAGAAGTGTAGAGAGCAGCATGGAGCAGTTCAGCCAAATGGCCTGTTTTTGCACTGCTGTTATGATGCAAGTTACCTTTCAGCATTCACAACCAGGTCCAGGACCTTCCTGGTGTTCTGTGAATGAAGATGTTGTGAAATTAGTCTGGGTGCAATGGAAGCTATTTCATTATCGAAGAGACTGAGTAAATAATCTCTCCATATTAGTTGGTATTTTCCGTCAGAAGAGAGGCATCGGTTACTTATGGAAGATCAGAAAGTGAGGGAGTGCAGCCGTTGGGGTCATCACTGACTGGGCATTTGATTCCATATTTCTGAATTTGGTAAGACCAACTTCTGAAATATCTCTGTTGCCATGGTTACTATTGAGGGTATCGTACAATCCCTATAGGGTGGAAACCGGCTATTTGGCCCAACAAGTCCACACTGCCCCTCGGAAGAGCATCCCATCCAGACCCATTCCCCATGTCTAACCCACCTCACCTCAACATCCCTGGGCACTATCGACAACTTAGCATGGGAGTCTACCTCCCCTGCACATCTTTGGACTGTGGGAGGAAACAGTAGCACCCAGAGGAAATCCATGCAGACAATATTTTGGTCTTGTACTGCAGCATTCAGCAGACAGCGTGAGAATATTAACATGATACAAAGTTCAATTCATTGTTTGTCACATGGTTTTGCTGACAAAACTGTAACTTGAGGTGCCATTTTAATCTAACCTATGAATAGAATAGGTTGCAATCAGAAACAACTGACGCCGAATTTGCCAAGCTGGGCCCTGTGGTGTAAAATCAGCTGGGATGCAAAATAGGCATCCAACGCTGTGTGACTCCACTTAATTAGCACAGAGTGTCATCTGTCAAATAGCCCGTCATTTCTCATGGATGATGCTTCAAGTGTTTATTTCAACTGATCTGTTGAAAACTGGCATGCACTTTACAACTTAAAAGTAACGTTATCAACATTTGACTTTGAGAGTTCTGCCCCTCTTTACATGTCAAATCGTGACAAGGTTCAACCAAGAAGCCAATGTGATTGAAAGAAAATAGTCCAGTAACTTCTAGCGGCACATGGCCCGTAAATTTTATGATGCCGCAACTTTGAAAAATTAACTCAACATGTTCACCCTCTGCCTTGGTATCAATTACGATAGACCAGCCACTTATTTTGTACTTTGCAGAATTTCTTTTGCTTGGATAAATGATCTTTCATAATGTTTCTTGCCTTCAACCTAAATCAGCTTCTGGTTCTGAGATGAATCCCTAATACTTCTTTGAAAAAAAATCCATCATTGAATCATGAATTTGTGACCTGAAACCATCCTGGATAATCTGTACAGAAATTTATCCTTGAAAAGTCACATAAATGTCATTTATTTCCAAAGCAGAAATATTTTTGTGACATGATTTACCGTGTGGTTGGAATAAAGTCATTGATGCTGTTTAAAGTACCACTGAGTAGGATATAGCAGTTACACTTCTGGCAATTTTAACATTTTGTTAACAGCTTGTTATTTATTTGTGTTCGTTCAGGAATATGAAATCATTTCGTGTCTTAAATATATGCAGTTTGCTTGTCAATGTTACATCATTCGCCCAGACGAGAAGTTTCTGGACCTGTTCTTCACACAACTATACTTAGCTGAGAATAACAAGTAAGTAACTGGTATTGTAGGAATGTGCAGATAAAATATTTTCGTTTGGTTTTTAAAATCTCCCACAATTTTAACTACTGTTGAATGCTAGTGAGCCTGCCAATTGATTATCGTCTTCCTTTTCGTTGGTTTCAAAGTTGTGATCATGAATTCTGACATATTGGAATAAAGCCGGTTGCTCTATGAATCATTTCCATTGTGTTGTATCAAAATGTGTTTTATTGGCGTATAATAGCACAGATCGTACTGCCGCTAAGCCAACGGGAACAGGAAAATGCAAAGACTTGATGAGTGACCAATTTTCGCAACATGTCCAAGACCTCGTGCTTTGGGTGCATCGACAAATCCAGATGTAAACTGTACTAGTTTTGAGATGTGTTTCTTTTTGTTCGAATTTCTTTTCAAATACACAATCCTATTACGAACACAAAATCAGTAACAAGCCGACACAATTGGTCAGCATTTTTAAGTATTTTTAAATGGTTGCCTAAAAATATCATTTCCTCATCTAGAGATGGCCACAGTGCCTTTTTAACAATACAAGCAAAAATAAGCTCCAACTAAAAAGTAATGACTTTGCCATTGGTGGGCCAGAGTTGGTTAAGGATCAGATTTTAGAAAACTGAATTTGGTTTTTGTTTTGACAGAGCAGGCTTTGTAATATTTACATTAGTTGACAGCAGTTAGCTTCTTCATAAGTGGGTGGACAGAAGTTATTATTTAAAATAATCTGTGCTGCTTGGCCTGCTGTGTTCAGCGAGCTCCACACTTTGTTAGCTCCCTATTAAGCTCATCCTCAGGCTATGGATGAACATGTGTAACAAGCACCTGGCATTATCATCAATTCAAACACCGGTACAGTCAGTTTTGAACCAACTTCAATCATGATATTTTTTGTAACAGGAAGTACAATATGTGACAGAACCTCAGTTTGCGTGGATCATAAGTTGTATTTAAAGTTCGTTTTGACCTCTGGGACAGTTTGGCTGATTTTCGGACAGATTGTCTGAAAAGAATCAGAAACAGAAAGCCTTGCTCCCGTTGCTACTGGTCAAGAGAGCTACTCTTTCATTTCACTACCTCCTACACGTGACACGTGGTGTTTTAGTCACCTGCCGTGACTGATTCATGACCACTTTTATATTGTTTGCCTGATAATGTCTGTACGTTCACATGACAGTGTGGATGAGGCCCAGACGAACTTCTGCATCACTTTAAAACCTATTCTATTACCTTAGGCACTCAAAGTTTGATTCTCATTTTTTTCAATTCACTTTATTTCAAGCCTGGTCCTTGTTAATTTTTCTGCACCTGCTGTCGATGTTTGACAGTTTTGTTCAATTCCATGTGTTCTGCAAAAAGACTTGTTGGGTTATCTTCTTGGTAAAAAAAAAATACCCAAAGGTACCTGTGCATGCTGTCATTCAAAAACACACTCCGAAATTGCTGGAAAAATTCAGCAAGTCTGCCAGCATCCGTGGAAAGAAAACAGAGTTAACTTTTGGGTCTGGTGACACTTCCTAAGACCTCTTATCATCTTGATCTGCTCTTCACATAGCAGAAAAGATCACTGTGCCGACAGTGAGAACGTTTGCAGTTAAATCTGCTGCCACTCATTAGTCAAACTAATATTCAATGTACTCCTGCCTGAAAACATGTGTCTTTTGCAAGCAAAATTATCATTCATGCAATTTCATTTCCATGTCAATGATTGATTTGCTATCAATAATACGAATATTGAACAAAGGCATCTGTTTAATTTTGAATGAATTTTGTCTGAAAATGTTTATCTGCCATCCTGCAGTTCCAGTATTTCCTCTGAACGGGAGAAACCAGCAAATCCCAAAAAGAGCGTGTTTAAGCTCTTCAGCTGGTAAGTATCCCATGTTAAATACAACAGATATGTCATGACTTCCTTTATTATAGGGATGATTGGACAGACAGATAAGTACATCGGTTTCTTGACAAATGGTTTTGTTTGATATGGACTCATTATTGCTTCATGGGACTGAGATGTTTTTAGTCACTGATAAAGTTGATTAACTTGAGGCAAAGCAAGGAATAGTAGTGCTCTTCTCACCTTGTGAATGTGTCTATTGTAGACTGATTGATAGAGATTCTTTGCTTTGACCGTGATTGTAGAATGTGGACCTGTGATGAGCTTGATATTGCTGTCTCATGATTCTCATTTATTATCAGAAGTTTATACACCATGGCTAAATTTCACCTCATTGAATTTGTTTATGAGCGACAATTAAACAAAAAAGCTGTTACTGTGAAATGAATTTGCATATTTGTGGTCCGATAAGATGAAAACTGGCAATGATGAACAATTTGGAATGAAAAATCAGATCTATGTTCTACTTTGTGGGTCAGCAGGCAGCAAAAATAACTTGTGCTGAAAAATTATCGGCCATGCTTCTCAGACTTGAAATTCCACATGACAACTCAAATGTATTGCCATGTCGAAGTTGACATGAAAGTATATGTTTGTGTTGTCGTGCATGCATAAGTAAAGACTTCAAACTTATTTTTTTCAGTACCTTTCCTGAGCTAGAGACATTATTTTATATTTCTGTACAATAGTCAAGGACTGAGCTGATCTCAGCAAAGTCATATTCTTTTCCCCCACACACCCATGTAGAGTTTTGGAGGAAAGCCCATGCCTTGTTGGTGCATTTTGCCTTGCAGTGATGTGGACTATGTCATGCAACTGTTATATCAAAACCAAGAAAGTGAAGGGAAACACTTATTCACTTGCTGGAATATCTTCTCTTTACATGAGTGTAGATGTTCTCTGGATGTGATTTTAGTTTCCGGAGCTGAAATATGATTGTCAAAGTGGAGGCAATCAACAACGCTGCATTAGTTTGCAATCTCACATTTCAGCAGCCATCTGCTCTGCTCCCTGTATTATGTCATGCCTCATGTGCCAACATCAGGATTTTCAGTGTGGGAAATTTTTGTCATGCCATCTGCAGTACTCCTTTTGAGAGTTTTGGGAAATTTTCTGTGTTAAATGTGCAATCTGAATGCAAGGTTCTGAATAGGAATTCTAAATTTTGCAGTACCCATATCCTGAAGGCCAGATTAAGAGTTCACTATCCTACCTTTCAAAGTATTGTGCACAGTTTTCTATCACTTATCAATGGTATTACTTTGTTTTAACTTTAATTGTCAACAAAATTCTTCTTTCAGGAAGAAAGTATGTACGCCTTAGCATGTGGCCAGGTTGGGGTAGATTTTCTACTTTGTGGGTATTCAAGTCCACATTTTCCGTTTTGTATGAACTAGGTTGATATCAGGTTGAATAACGTTGTCATAAGTCCAGATTCTTGTGCCACTTGTATATGCAAAATGTTATCTCCCATCCGTATACTCCCTAACCATTAGAAAATGGAACAATATTCAACACTAATAATGCTAACTCTTGGTATTAGTGCGTCACTATTAATTTGTCACAGGTTGAATGTGGCAAAATTCAAACTTCTGATACTCACAGCATCAACATACCTTCATTCTAGTTTAATTTGTTTGAAAGTTTGTCCAGAATGTAATGATGTTTCAATATTTCTGATGTGTTCCCCTTTCCATTTTGCAAACTGTTTTCAAGGAGAGGTGTTAAAGCAAACAGCACACCAACTAAAAGCTCTCAGCATCCAACATCCCCTGAGAGTGACGATTGTGAAGAAAGCATTGCTTCAGCCAGAATTTCAGGAGATTGCAGCAACTTGGAAATGCAAAAGCACAGCACTTTGCAAAATCCACCGGAAAAGGTGAGACAAGAAGGCACTCACCACATAAAATAGGTTGTTCACGGAGACACTGGTCCGTCCAGATGCATTTACTTCTTCTTTCTTTTCTAACTTTCTTCTGTGTTTCTTCTCTCTGTTACCCTATCCTTTCGAGAGGATGCAAGAGGACTCTGTGATAGCGCCTCAACCACTGGAGCTGGATGACTGCCTGGCCAATCTACTTTACCTTTCTTTTGATAGCTAATGGACTGTTAGCCATTTTGAGGTTTCAGCCAGACTGTAATCCTCAGTTTGAAGGCAGCTTCACGAAGCATCCTCATGATTGGCCGCTGCCAGCAATTTTCCATAGCAGGTCCCACTTGCCAAAGTTGGGTTACTTGGTTTCAGAACCAATGCAAGACAGCTATGCCATTCCCAACAAAATTCAACCTTTTGCCGTTTACTGAAGCATCTGATTCCAGAACAAATATTATTTGCTGACGAAATGAAAGCTAACTTTTTTTTTGAGATGTGTAGATTTGCTTTGTTTTGCTTAGATATTTTATACAACTTTGAAAAATACATAAATAAAGCTTTACATGTGATTTTTTAAAAAATCATCGCACGAACAATGAAAGTATTTCATCTTGAATCCTGAACATCATTTTTAATTTCTGCACAGTAAATTTTAGTGCATGGGGTATGACTGCAGCAGCTTGAAGTGCACTGCCACCAAAAGCAGTACTTTCGAGTCTGTTGGCTGTGCCTTGATCCAGCAATTGCAATAAAGGAATGCAGCTCCCTGCACGCAGACCTCTTGACTGCATGTTTTGTTTTTCTTCTATCCTTGGCCTTTTAGCTATTGATTATTGTGTTGTCTGCTGAAGACCGTTGTATCGCGGGAGATTATCAAAGTTCATGGTTGATGTTTATTGAATATGTCCAGGGGGACTTGTCTCAGGGATATTTTAGCAATTTATTCTCCCAAGAATTGGGTTAAGCATTATTCGGTCAGGTTTGGGTGTTTTGGAGTGGTATTATTTTGTTTTAAAATACCCTCTCCCCTTTTATGGATTCTCCTGTTTAGTGTTGTGATTGCCTCTATATTAATAATAAACTAAGAGCTGCAGTGACTTGAATGATTTTGCTTCTAGTTTCTTTGGATCTATGGCTCCATGTGTTTTGCTGTTGCTATCTCTGTCTTTCTTTCTGTCTGTGGTATTGTCCCGCACACATTCTGACCCTCACAATACACTGGCCCATTCACAGTCACTCATAATGCCATAAATGTGTGCCTTAACGTTACACAGTGTACACAGTGTAGTTGGATTCAAGATTTCTGTGCATAGTTGGGTGAAACGGGCAGATAAATATTGATGTAAGAATGTTCAATTGCTGAGTGCAAACTGAGGTCCCAAAGGGTTCATCTGACAAACTTAGAATTGAAGCACCAATTTAAATGGTCAAGTGAAATGACCACAATGTTATTGTGCTTCAGGAACTAACTTGGTAATTTATCAGTGTGCTATGTGATGAACTGTTGACGTTGGCTAAACAGCTAGTAAACACATGTGGGAGTGTAATTCCTCAGAAGTGGAACAATAAATATAACTGGAAAGAAGGAACTATCTCATATGCAACAGTTTCCAAAAGTCTTCTCAAACAAAATAATTCTTCCACAGTCACTGAAATCCACGGACAGTGCTTCCACAGGAGATTCACGCAGTAGTGGTGTGACATCAAATCCACACTGTGACATCGTGAAGTCTCGGAAGCGTGCTTGCTCAGGCAGGTTTGAGAGTACAACACGCCCCCGATACAACCAACAAAATGGGGAAAGCTGCCTCATCCGTGTGGGTTTTGAGCAAGACCAAGCAAAAGAATTTAAAACTATTTTGGTAAGTACCTGGATTGTTTTCTCTCTTCGCAAGTCTAAGTATTTGTTGTTGTTTCCTGTCAGTATCGACAGAAAGGCGAGAGAATATTTTATCCAAATTATTTGTTGCCATGCAGTTATATTCATTGTCTGCTTTCCACATTGCCAAAGCTTATTTTTTTTTTGGTCTATGGGTGTGCTTTGTCCATCATTTGGATCCGGTTTTGCGATGCACTGGCAGTGTTTAGGTTTTAGGCCTGACTGCATTTCCCTTGTATTTCTCGTTTAAATGTCAATAGTAAGGTGCAGCACTCTGCTACCCCATTTTGGGAATGGGCTGATAACTATTGAAGTGAAAAATCGCAAATTAACCCATGCCATTAACTGTGCAAAAAATCAGCAAGGAGGGACCAGATCTTTAGTTAGCTGACCACAGGCACTTTGGCCCATCTGTCTACAAATCGAGTAATATTAGCAGAGACATTGAATAGTATTTCTTTCCTGTCTTTGACTCATGTGAAATTTAAAAGGCTGGAGCATGGAAGAAAGCACATCAAAAAAAAGGGTTGGAGAAGTGTGCAAAATAGAAGAATTGCCAAACTGACTAGTTGAGTAAAGCCTAAGGAATGTTGGCCAAATTGGAAGGCATATAGATTATTTGTTTGGCTTGATCATTAATTTTCCTTGAAGGGATCAGTGATAGTCTTTGATTGTGGCTCCACAGAGCTCAGTGTGATGTGTGTGAAATTGCTTCTGGCATTTAAATATGGTTTACAAACACCATCTCTATGACCTGGTAAAAAGAACATTTGTTGGGTTGTCAGAGAGTTGGAGCTGGGGCAGAACCAGCCAAAGAATTGAGGAGGAATTTAGACAAGCAAATGGCAAACGACCTATTCAAATTGAACATTTGTGAAATACAAAACAAATTGCAACAAAAATGGCAACAACGTTTCCTGCTAAAAAAGGAATATATTTTTGCCAATGAACACGGTTGTTTGAGGCCAGGCAAAGAATCATGGAACGTTATTACAAAGTGAAAAAAACTTTGGGTAATTGTGTCTGTGCTAAATTTCAGGAAGAAGTATCTGACTTGTCCTGCTCCAATGTCCTTTTTACCACTGCACTGCAAATTTTGTCTCATATAATTATTCGTTCCCCTTAAGAAGGCAATTTAATCTGCTTTGTCCACATGTTCAGATATTGTGGTTTGGTAACAGCAGAATTCGCAATTTTTTTGGCCTTTTCTCCTCACCAATGACCTCAGATTTTGTCCTTGGTACATCGTATCAGAAGGGCCAGGAAACAGTTTCCCTCATTTCCTTGATTTAGTCTGAGCAAATGACTGTTATTCATGATTCTGCACTCTCGTTCTCACCCAATTTTGTGTCTATACCACCACTGCCCATTTCATTCCACAGGCTTCAGTTTTTGCTCGCACACTTGTGTGCTACTTTATGAAACATATTTTAGAAAACCCAGTGCATCGCCAATGAATCACTAAAATCAGTGATTAATTGTTTCCAGCCTGCACAAACGGAGTGGAAAAGACATTAGTTATTCAAAAAAGATCAATTTACGGGATGTTAGTTAACATAACCTCTAATTGCGTCATAGTTGACTCTACCACTTTGAGTTGTCGAGACATACAGCGCAAAATATCCCTTCTAACCTTTCCTATTTCAGTACTTATCCAAATGTCTTTTACCTATTGTTAGTCTGCCTATATCTGACACTTCCTCAGGAAGTTAATTCCACAACTTCTGTGGTAATTTTCAAATTTGTTGTTCGTTAATATATTTATTATGATCTTTGCTTTGCGTGGCTGGCAAAGTAATTTTTTTTTTCGCCATGAACTACGGTGCAATTAAAGTGAAATTAAGCATGAGTCTAGTCAACCAGAAAACATTGTGGTTCTCCATGAGAAACAGCAAATCAGCTCGTGCATTTCATCTTACAGGTCATTGCACAAACTTGAGCTGAGAGACGTGAGCGCCAAATATAAGATAGAATTAAACAAAAACAGACAATTTCTCCAAAAAATTGGTCTTTTCAATATCCTGCCCAACCAATATTATTCCTGTGCAATTCACAATTGATTGAATGTGAAATATTTGCACTGTCTTCAAATCACAAATTGCGAAATATCTCAAAGTGTAAAGCAATTTTATGAACCATTTTACACATATAAGCACAGTGTTAGGAAATTTCAGATTTTGTGAACAACCATTGAGCCATTTTCTGTGTTGACAATAAATGTTAAAAGCAGGCAAATGGTATTGGGGTTTTGGGTGGGAGGGGATGGAAGTGGCTTATTTAAATTACTACTTTCATAACTACTTACTGACTTCAAACTGACTGTGTAGGTAAACCTGAGCACTGGAATCTGTTGCTATTCACATTGCAGCATTTACTGATCACAGTCTATGGGTTATGGAGCATCAAAGGCATGTTTTACAATAACGGCCCTACCAGTCTTAATTTTCTTCACGTAACTTTTACAGCTTTCAGTGTCATGTCCCAATTGGTCTTCTGAGTGAAAACAGCTATGTTTTTCAACCGTTTGGAAATTGAGCTTTGACAAATTTCATTTGTTTGTGTGTGTGTGTCGAATGCATCAATGAAAAGTGAATATTGTTTTATTTAGGTGACTAACCAAGACCGGGTATCGGACATCTTCACGAAAGCAATGGCCGTGCTCGGATTTGAAACCGACCGTCCTCAGGATTATGATCTTGCGCAGATCATCGAATCAAAGAAAGGTGAGCAGTGGAATTTGCATCAATTTAGTCTAAATCTATTTCTGAATATCATAACAGCTGCAAGGGGATTGATATTTCCCACTGATTTCACCAAAATGCTGAAGATATTTCAATTTGTATAATTGAACACATCCAACTATGTTCAGCAGGATTCATCTCTGATGAATGTAAAGCCAGTAAACAGCTAATATTTGCACCTAATAGAATTATTTGGTGTACCGAATTTCATCTGATTGCCCTAAAGCCAAAAAAATCTCCAAGAACTGCAAATACTGGAGAGCAGAAGTGCAGGAAAAACACAGCAGGTGTGGCAGCACTTGTAGAGAGAAATCAGAGTGAATGTTTTGGGTCCAGCAGCCCTTCTTCAGAACCACTTCACATAGAACATAGAACAGTACAGCACAGTACAGGCCTTGTGGCCCACCATGTTGTGCCGAGCTATTATCCCACTAGGATCAATCTATCCTGCACGCTGTACTTTTTACTATCCTCTACGGGCCTACCCAAGGGCCGCTTCAAAGTCTCGAAAGTATCTCACTCCACTATCACTGCCAAAGGCGCATTCCACATGCCCACCACTCTTAAAGCCGTATTGAGTGAAGGTTACACATCTGGAGTTGGTTGTGGCAATGAGCCCAGAATTATTCACATTGATATAACATTGTTCTGCTTTGTTCAGTCTTGTTCTAACTGGTTATTCCAAAAGAAATGCTTCCTGTTGCTAAACTTAATCTTTTTCCCCTCCTTTTGCCCCATGGCTGAGAGACAAGAAATACGGGTGTGGTCACTGCAGCCAAATTGCTAATCTGCAGCATGCCTCCCCTCACCATTTCCTGGTGAAAAGTAGAAAAGAGGACTCAGAGGTTTCATTCTGCTGTGGTTTAAAACATGCGATCCAGTCTCTGTTCAACAGGATGTCTTATTAGGATAAAGAGTCCCAATGCATCTGCAGCATGCAATTCCTGTCAATTTCCTGAGAAAAAAAAAATCAATCCACTGGCTGCAAGAGTCACTGACAAAGCTGGCTTTTATTGTGCATCTATCATTGCCCTCAGAAAATGGTCATACGCTGGATCAGTGACTTGTGTTTGTTTTCGGTGTCTCCAGTGGTGTTAGCTTGAAGATTCCGATTCAATGCTGAAGGAAATGATTGCTTTTCTCAGTGTTTTTGCATTGATCACACTGCAACTTTCTGTGTTTGATGCTGTACAATCAATATTATGAAAGCATATGTGAATAATAATGTGCTTTTCCTCTGTTTTTTTCAGTGCTCGTACTTCCGCAAAATGCAAATGTGTATTATGCAATGAATAAAACCGTAAATTATAATTTCATCCTGAGGAATCGGTACACATATAGGCCTCCGAGCATGACAATACCAGGTTTCACCAGAAGAAGATCTTCGTGTTTCTGGAAGTTTTAGCTGTAAGGAACACACGGTTTCATATTGTCTCAATTGTATCTAAAACCTCTTGTTTAATGTTCAAAACCCTGCTATATCTGAATAAATGACCTTGACAGTATTCTACTTCAAATTATAGGGCAATTTGGAAAACAGTGATTGCCTTCAGACAACCTGGACGACATGAACTTTGGATTTTCGAGTAAAGTGCTTCTCTCTGCCTTTTATAACATCTCGCACAACAGCAAATTTTGCTTAAAGGCTGGATAATTGAATCCTGTGACCTGTCTTCCATAAACATGACAAACATGTTTTGATTGGTTGGTTTTGAAAAAGCAATCTGTGAGTGAGAGCCAGTATGAGACTATGTGTGATTGAGAATGAGAGTTTGTGTATGAATGAGACCGAGAGGTTGTGTGTGAGCGAGACTGAGTTTGTGTGAGTGAGAATGTGTGAGTGTTTGGGTGAGTGACATTGTGTGAAGTCAGAGTCAGATTGTGACTGAGACTGAGTGTGTGAGTGAGACTGTGAAAATGGGAGTATCAGAGTAGGCTGTGAGTGAGACAGCGAGTGAGAGAGTGAGACTGTGTGAGAGAGACGTGGAGTTTGTAGTTGAGTGAGATATGTGTTTGTCTGAGTGAGACTGTGTAAGTGTGTGTCTGAGAGTGAGACTGTGTGAAGTCAGTGAGATGAAGATGAAGCCATGTGTGTGAGTGAGTGGGAGTGAGACTGTGTGTGAGTGAGACTGAGAGTGAGACTGTGAGAGTGTGAGTCAGACCATGAGTGTGAGCAAGATTGTGTCAAGTCAGTGAGAGAGTGAGTGAGATTGTATGAGTGTGAGTGCATGTGACTGTGTGCAGTCAGAGTGAGACTGTGTGAGTGTGTGTGGGTGTTTGTGTGTGTGTGTGAGCAAGAGTCAGATTGAGATCATGTGTGAGAGACTAGGAATTTGTATGTGACTGAACGTGCATTTGTGTGAGTGAGACTGTGTGAGTCTATATGTGAGAGTGAGATTGTGTGAACTCAGAGTGAGTCAGTACAGTGTGGAGCTGAACGAAGCTCACAGGTCAGGCAACATAAGTGGACAGGAGAGTCGATCCTTCCTCACGACTAGGGAGGGAGAAGGGAGCCGGGAAATAAAGAGGGAGAGGAGGGGTGTGGCTGGGGAAAGTCAGGTGCGATGGTGATAGGTGAGTGCAGCTAGGGGTAGTGGGGACTGGTCAGTGGGAAGGGCAGAGCAATAGGTGAGAGAGAAGATGGACAAGTTGTGTCAGGTGAAGGAGGCAGGCATGAGATGGAGGGTTGGACATGGTATGAGGCAGGGTGGTGGAGAGGTTTTAAAACTGGTGATTTCCATGCTTAGGCCACAAAGCTGTAGGCTCCTGATGTGGAATATGAGGTGCTGCTCCTCCAGTTTGCGGGTGGCATCGTTGTGACATCGGAGGAGGCCCAGGATGGAGATGTCATTCAGGGAGTGGGAGGTGGAGTTAAAATGCTTTGAAACCAGGAGCTGTTGCATTTGTTATGAACAGAGGGCAGGTGCTCCATGAATTGGTCTCCGAGTCTGCACTTGGTTTCACTGATGTTGAGGTCGCCATGTTGGGAACAATGGATACAGTAGGCCAGGTTGTAGGATGTACAGGTGAACCCCAATTGGACATGGAAAATTTGCCTTGGATGGCCATGAAGTGGGAGTCGTAGGGTCAGTGTAGCACTTCCTGCAGTTGCAGAGGAATAGGCTGCGGGTGGTGGGGTTAGAACATAGAACACTATAGTACAGTACAGGCCGTTTAGCCCTCGATGTTGCGCCGACCTGTGAAACCAAACTGAAGCCGATCTAATCGACACTATTCCACTATTATCTCTATGTTTATCCAACAACCATTTAAATGCCCTTAAACTTGGCAAGGCTAGTACTGTTGCAGGCAGGGCATTTCACGCCCTTACTACTCTGAGTAAAGAATCTACCTCTGATATCTGTCCTCTATCTGTCACCCCTCAATTTAAAGCAATGCCCCCTTGTGCTAGCTATCTCCATCCGAGGAAAAAGGCTCTCACCGTCCAACGTATCTAATCCTTTAATGGTCTTGTATGTCTCTATGAGGTCTCATCTTAAACTTCTTCACTCCAGCAAAAAACAGCCTCAAGTCCCTCAGCCTTTCCTCATAAAGACCTTTGCTCCCTACCAGTCAACATCCTGGTAAATCTCCTCTGCACCTGTTCTAATGCTTCCACATCCTTCCTAATAATGCGGCGACCAGAACTGTGTGCAATAGTCCAAGTGTGGTCACACCGGAGATTTGTGCAGCTGCAACATGACCTCATGGCTCCGAAACTCAATCCCTCTACCAATAAAACCTAAGGCACCGTATGCCTTCTTAACCAACCTATCAACCTGGGTGGCAACCTTCAGGGATTTATGTCCATGGACACCGAGATCTCTCTGCTCATCCACACTACCAAGACTCTTACCATTAGCCTACTGCTCTGTATTCCTGTTACTCCTTCCAAAGTGAATCAACTCACAGATTTCTGCATTCAACTCCATTTGCCAACTCTCAGCCCAGCTCTGCAGCCTATCTATGTCCCTCTGTAACCTGCAACATCCTTTCGCATGATCCACAACTCTACCGACTTTTGTCTCATCTGCAAATTTACGAACCCATCCCTCATCCAGGTCATTTATAAAATAGACAAACGACAGTGCCCCCAAAATGGGAAGTGTGGAGCGGATGAGGGTGTCACAGAGTGTGCGATCGCTACGAAAGGCAGACAATGGTTGGGGGATAAATATCTCTATGCTGTTGGAGTCAGATCGCACATGGCGGTCGTGGCGGAGACTGATACGCTGCATGTGGAGGTTGGTGGATTGGTCTGTGAAGACCAGGGGTCTCTGTCCTTATTATTATTGAGGGGAGGTGGTTTGAGGAGAGTAATGCAAGAGATGCAGGTGAAGGAGTTTTCAATCAATGGAGTGGTGTAGTTGTGATCCTTGTCATTGGACCAAGCCCTGGATGCATATGTCACCCAGGAAGTGGGAGTGAGAAATGGTTGGCAACTTGAAGGTGTTTGTTGTTTGTCGTGTCCAGAGCACAGATGTTCCTTGAATCAGTCCCCGAGCCAGCACTTGGTCTCACCATTGCAGTGGAGGTATGATCGGGAGCAGTGGAGACAGTCGACCAGGTTAAAGGATATACAAGTGAATCCCAGTCAGATTTGGAAAGCTTGCCTTTGGCCTTGGACGGAGGTGAGTCGGGGTAGTGTACGGTCAGGTGTAGCGCCTCCTGTGTTTGCGTGGAAAGATGCTCGGGCTCAGTGGTGGTGTAAATGGACAGTGTGGAGCAGCTGACGGAGTCGTGGGCCGAGCAGTCCCTACGAAAGGCAAAAAGGGGTGGGGAGTGAATTATCTCTTTGGTGGTGGGATCGAATTGTAGCTGTCAGAAGTGGTGGAGAATGGTACGCTGGGTGCGGAGTTTGGAATGGTGGTATGTGAGAACCAGGGGCACTCTGCCCTTATATTTATTGCGGGGAGGTGTTTTGAGGGCAGAAGTATGGGAAATACAAGATCTGTGGTTGAAGGCATGTTGGATCAACAGAGTGGGAAGGTACATTTGTTGAAGTATGTTTCCTACTTCAAGGACTGCAACAACCTGCCTCTGTTGGTTCACAACACCTTAAACTGCATCTGTTGCATTTTTCACACTTCTGTCCTCAAACCTGTCACCCCAGCTAAAATAAAGAAATAATCCCCCTGGTCCTCACATGCCACCCCACCAACCTTCACATCCAGCATATCATTCTCTGCGACTTCCACCACAGTGATGCCACACACCAACTGGAGGAACAACACCTCATATTCCACCTCACAAGCCCAGAGCCCAATGGCCTGAACACCGAAGTCACCAGTCTCAAACCTCCCCAACCCTGGCCTCATCCCATGTCCAATCCTCCCTCTCATCCCCACCTCCTTCACCTGACACAACCTGTCCATTTGCTCTCCCACCTATCCGCACCACCCTTCCCATTGACCAATCCCCACTACCCCTACCTGCATCCACCTATCACCATCCCACCTACCTTCCTCCAACCCCACCCCTACTCCCTCTATTTCCCAGCTCCCTTCCACCTCCCCTGTCCTGATGAAGGGTCCCAACCCAAAACGTTGACTCTCCTGCACCTCTGTTACAGCCTGATCTGCTGTGTTCCTCCAGCTGCATACTGTGTAATCTCTGACCGCAGCACCTGAGTGAGATTGTGTGAGTGAGACCGTGTGTGTGAGTGAGAACGTGAGTGTGAGTGAGAATGTGTGTGAGTGAAGGTCACAGAGAGGTTGTGTGTGAATGAAATTGTGAGGTTGTGTGTGCGTGTGTGTATCTGTGTGTCTGTGTCTGTGTGTGTCAGACTGAGACTGGACGAGACTGTGCTTGTGAAATTGTGGGATGTCAGAGTGAGTCCATGTGTGTGAATGAGTCCATTTGTGTGAGTGAACCTGAGTGAGTGTGAGTGTGGCTTTGTGAAGTATGAGTGTGACTGACTGAGAGTGTGTGTGAGAGAGCGAGAGAGAAATTGAGTGAGTGAGACTGGATGAGTGAGGCTGTGAGAGAGAGGCTAAATGGAAGTGTGAGTCTGTGAGAGATTATCTGGATGTGACTCTGTGTGAGAGAGTCTGTGTGTATAACTGTGAGACTGTGAATGAAACAGTGAGAGAGTGTCTGTGAGAGGATACACATTTCTAAAGTTCAAGCCATTTTGGGGGAAACAAACAAACTCATTGACCATTTATCCAAACCATTGGTGCAGTGATGAGCACTTAGCTGAAATGTGTGGCTCGGTCTACAGTGTCTTCAGCCCACAAATCTTTGTTGGTTGAGTCGTTTTAAGTATTCTGGATTTTTAAAAAAACCATTGATTTTTTTTTTAACAAAGGACAACCACAAGAATTAATAGATTGTTTACTATTGCCAGTGCTATTACATATGTTTCAGATTCAAATTTCATGTTATTTAATGTTCAGATTTGTAATAAATTTATTTTGAATTGTTATATTGTGAGATGTGTGTGTGTATGTGTGTAAAAGGGGCTGAAAGGCATTTAAAGGATGCACAGGGGACCAGACCAGCAGGTAACTTTAGGCCAAACATTTAATGTTGAAAAAGTATTGGGATCAATCATTAAGGAAATAATAACAGTGCATTTGGAAGATCGTACTCAACTTAAACAGAGTCATCAAGGCTCCATGAAAGAGAAATCATCTCTGACTCTTATTTTTTTAAAAATTGCTCAACCAGAGCAATTAGGGAGGAGCCAGGACATGTGTTGTATTTGGACTTTGAGTCAGCGTTCAACAAGGTACCTCACAAAAGGTGAAGTCTTCAGATCAAAGTCCATGGTGTTGGAGGTGACATGTTAACATGGATGGACAATTGGCTAACAGCTAGGAAATAGTGAGCAGTGATTGGAGGTTCGTTTTCAACTTGGTGACCTGTGGCCAGTGGATTTTCACAGGGATCGGTGCTGGGACCACAATTGTTCCAACATACATAAATCACTTAGAGCAAGGAAATATAATGACCGGGGCAGAATTTGCAGAAAAAAATAAAAACAAGTGAAAAGGCTGGTTGCGAGAGGGACACAAAGAGTTCACAAAGAGATATTGACATCTGAGCAGACAAAATGCCATTGGAATTTAATGTGAGAAAATACAATGTTGTTAATTTTGGAAGGACAAACAAAAGAGCTGTTGTATTCAAATGGTGAAGAGCAGCAGAAATGTGCAACAAAGGCAATTGAGGTACTTGTGCACCAAACACAAGAAGGTAGCACACAGATGCAGCAGGTATCCACAAAGACTTGTTGGCCCTTATTTCAAGGAGGTTGGGGTGTCAGACTAGGGAGGTCTTACAGCAACTGTACTAAGTGCTGGTGAGACCATATTTTCACAATGTCAGCAGTTTTTGTCCCCTTATTTAAAAGATATCATTTTACGGGAGGCAGCACAAAGAAGATTCACTCGATGACCTCCAGTGCGGTGGGATTACCTTCTGAGCAAAGGCTGAGTGGGTTGTGATATATAGAAGGATGTGATCTTGTTGAATCGTACAGAATGCTTAAGAGGCTTGACAGGCTAAATGCTGAAAGGATGTTTCCTTCATGGGAGAGTCGAGGACCATAGAGTATAGTCTCCAAATAAAGGGTTCCATTTTCAAACTGAATCTTAGAATTAGTTTTATTGTCACACGTACTCAAATGTCACATCTTGGGCCAACTTATGTATAGAGGTAGCCAGGTTAAGATTCTTAAGTACAAATTGTTGGTCAGGAAAATTTTTACAAAAATGAAACTGAAGATCATCGGAATCAATTTGAAGAATAAATAAAGAGCAGGATTATAGATCATAGGAATCAATTGGAAAAATAAAGAAAAAGTTCACCATGATAAATCAGAGAAACACATTTTAAAATACAAACAAAAAGTTCAGAATGTCAGTTCTTGTAACTCAATTCATTCTGGCACCTAACCTCCAGTCTGATCCTCAACTCCCAACCGTGGCAGGCTACACTTTGAATCTCTCGAGGACACTGCTTTGGAATCACCTCAAGGCCAGAAGACCATGCTGAGAGCACGTCAGCTGAGAGATAACTTCACTCGGCCTGCACTGAAGCCGGGCATTCTGGACATCACCAAGAAGAAAGAAGCAAAAAAAAGGAGGAAGCAACAGGAAAGAAATGGACAGAGTGGACGGATCCTACTCCTCAGGCTAAAACTGACGTGAAGAGGAATGTATTCTGATGTTTAAGGGTCTCTGGTACTCATGGAGTCATAGAGCTGTACAGCACAGAAACAGACCCTTTGGTCCAATTGTCCATGCTGGCCAAACACCCTAAACTGATCTGGTCCAATTTGTCAGCATTTGGCCCATGTCCCTCTGAACCCTTTCTATTTGTATCCCCATCCAAATTCCTTTTAAATGTTATTGTACCTACTTCCACCACTTCCTTTGACAGCTTGGTCGATATATGCACCATCTTCTGTGTGAAAACATTGCCCCTGAGGTCCCTTTCAAAACCTTCTCCTCTCCCCCTCAACCTATGCACTCTCGTATTCAACTGCCCTACCGTGGGCAAAAAGACATTGGCTATTGACCCTACAAATGCTGAACATTTTTTTAAACCTCTCCACTCAGTCTTTGACAATCCATGGAAAATAGCCCCAGCCTCTCCCTGTGGCTCAAACCCCCAAACCTGGCAACATCCTTGTGAAACCGTTCTGAATCCTCTCAAGTTTCACAACATTTTTCATATAGCAGGGAGACCAGAACTGAATACGGTATTCCAAGAGTGGCTGAACTAAGGCCCCGTACAGCCATAACATGACCTCACAACTCCTAGGCTCAATGCAATGAGCAATAAATGCAAGCACACTGAACACCCTCTTCACTATCCTATCGATCTGCCACACCACTTTCAAAGAACTATGCACCTGCACCCCAACGTCTCTTTATTCTGCAACACTCCCCAGGACCTTCCCGTTAAGTCCGGTGCTGATTCGACTTTTCAACATGCAGCACCTCTCCTTTATTTAAAATAAACTCCATTCCCCACTCCTTGGCCCACTGGCCAATCTGATCAATGTCCTGTTATACTCGAAGGTAACATTTTTTGCTGTCTACTACATCTCCAATTTTGGTGTCATCTACATATCTACTAGCCATATCTATTATGTTCACACTCAAATCATTTACATAAATGATAAAAAGCACAGGAGCCAGCACCAAAACCTTGCAGTACACCGCTAGTCACAGGCCTTCAGTCCAGAAAGGAACCCCCCACCATCAACCTGTCTCCTACTTTTGAGCCAATTTTGTACCTAAATTGCTGGTTGTACCTGTATTCCACGGAATCTAACCTTCTTTCACAGTCTACCCATGTAGCACATTGTCGAAAGCCTGAGTGAAGTTCATATAAACAACATCCATTGCTCTGCCTTCAACAGCCTTCTTCCTGAGGTCTGAAAGAATATCTTGAACAACTCAGGAGAGACAATTTCTCACACACAAAGCCACGCTCACCAGTTGCCTTTAGAAATGCATGTAAATCCTATCCCTCAGGATCCCCTCCAATAACTTATCTGCCACTGGAGTCAGGCCCACTGGTCTATAGTTCCTTGGCTTTTTCTTAGCACATTTCTCAAAAAATGGCATCGCGTTAGTCAACCTCCAGTCTCCTGGCACCTCACACATGACTTTCAATGATACCAATGCCTCAGCAAAGGGCCCAATAATTGCCGCCCTCCCTCTGGGCTACACCTGCTCAGTTCCCAGGGACTTATCCACTTTTATGCATTTTAAAACCTCCAGCACCTCCTCTGTAATATGAACTGTTATCAGGACATCACTATTTATTTCCCCACGTTTCCTAGCTTCCATGTCCTTCTCCACAGTAAATACTGATGTGAAATATTCATTTCGAATCTCACCCGTCTCCTGCGGTTTCACACACAATTGGCCATGTGGATATTTACAGCACCTTATTCTCTCCCTCGTTACTCTTTTGCTCTTAATGTAGTTGTAGAATCTCTTTGGGTTGTCCTGAACTTTACTTGCCGAAGCTATTCCATGTCCCTACTTTGCACTCCTGGCTTCCCTCTTAAATATACACTGACTGCCCTTCTGCTTCTCTAGGGATTCACTCAGTCCCAGCTGTCTCAACGTGACGTATACCTCGTGTTTCTTAACCAGACCTTTAATTTCGCTTTGTGGACTCCTCTACAATGGGGAAACCAAGTGGAGGCATGGACATAGCTTTGTGGATCACCTACACTCCGTTTGGGACAAACAACTGCACCTCCCAGTCGCGAACCACTTCACGTCCCCCTACCACTCCTTGGCCAACATGTCCATCCTGGGCCTCCTCCATTGCAACAATGATGCCACCCGAAGGTTGCAGGAGCAGTACCTCATATTTCAGTTGGGAAACCTGCAGCCCAGTGATATTAAAGTGGACTTCACAAGCTTCAAAACTTCCCCACTCCCGACCGCATCCCAAAACCAGTCCAGTTTGTCCTTCTCACACTAACCTGTCCCTCCTTTCTCCCACCTATCCATTCCTCGCACCTCAATCCTCACCGCCACCTCCTACCTCCCAGCCTCATCCCCGCCTCCTTGACCTGTCTGTCTTCCCTGGACTGACTGACCCTCACCCTCACTCCCCACCTGCACTCACATTTACTGGCTCCATCCCCACATCTTTGACCTGCCCATCTCCTCTCCATCTATCTGCTCCCCTATCCTTCCGCCTCCCCATCTCTCTATTTTTTTTTCAGAATCCCTTTACACTGCCTCATTCTGAAGATGGGTCCAGACACAAAACATCAGCTTCCCTGCTCCTCTGATGCATCTTGGCCTGCCGTGTTCATCCAGCTCAACACCTTGTTATCTCTTCAATTTCTCTCGCCATTCAGCATACCCGGCAACGAATAGCCTGACCCTTCACATGAACCTGAACAAACTGTCTCTGGTCTCTAATTATCCTCTTTTTGAAAGGAATCCTGCTTCCCAATCTTTACCTACAAATAGCCTCTCCCAATCAAGTTTTGAAAATAAAAACCCCGAAGAGACTGCGGATGCTCTAAATCAGTAACTTGGCAGTCAGGGAGAGAGTGGTCCCTGGGGAAAGCCCTTTTCACAATGCCCTCGACTGAGTCTCCCACATTTCCCACAACTGATCCCTCACAACCTCTCCCTGCAAGAGTAACCAACACAGAATCATGCTCATCCTCACATACCACTCCATTGAATCCAACGCATCAGACTCCGATGCTTCCACAATCTGAAATCCGATCCCACCACCAAAGTCAGTTTCCCTCCTCCCGTTATCTGCTTTCCGGAGCGACCACTCCCTCCACAACTCCCTTATCCACTCCACACTCCCCTCCAGCCCCACCTTACTTGGCACTTTTCCCTGCAATGGCAGCAAGTACTACACCTGCCCCTCCACATCCCCCTCACCCCAATCCCAGGCCAACAAGAAGGCTTTGGTCACCTGCACATCTGCTAATGCAGTATACTGCATCCGCTGTTCCCATTGTGGCCCCTTCTACATCGGGGAAAACAAGCAGAGGCTTGGGGACCACTTTGCAGAACACCTTCGCTCGGTTCACATGAATCAACTGCATGTCCAAGTCGCGAACCACTTCAACTTCCCTTCCCCATTCCGCAGATAACCCTGGCCCTCCTGCAGTGCCACAACTATGCCACTCGAAGGTTGCAGGAACAGCCACTCATATTCTGCTTGGGAACTCTGCAGCCCAATGGTATCAATGAGGATTTCACAAGCTTCAAAATCTCCCCTCCCACCACCGCATCCCAAAGCCAGCCCAACCTGTCCCCACCTCCCTAACCTGTCCTTCCTCCCACCTATTCCCTCCTCCCACCTCAGGTCCCACTGTCGTCTCCTACCTCCTAAACTCATCCTGCTCCCTTCATCTGTCCATCGTCCCTGGACTGACTTATCTCCTCCCTACCTCCCCACCTACACTCACCTTCATAGGCTCCACCCCTGCCTCTTTGACCATTCTGTCTCCTCTCCATCCATCCTCTCTTCTATCCATCTTCTATCAATCTCCTTCTCTCTCCCTATTTATTTCACATCCCCTTCCCCTCCTCCATTTCTGAGGAATGGTCTAGGCCCAAAACGTCAGCCTTCCCGCTCCTCTGATGCTACTTGGCCTGCTGTGTTCATCCAGCTCTCCACCTTGTTATCTCAGATTTTCCAGCATCTGCAGTTCCTACTATCTCGGAAACAATTTGAACTCCCAGATTTCTGGGTTGCGTGCCATTTTAGCTTTCACGCTCACATTTCTGTCCTGTGCTGATTGCAGTCTTTCAACAAAGGGCAACCCAAGCTCATGGAACAATACTTCATTTTCCCTTTCGGCATTGCGCAGCCTCAAGGACTCAATATTGAATATCATTACATTAGAAACTTGCTGTATGATGACTTTTCTCCATTCTTCTTACAGCCGCTCTCTCCCCATGCGCCGCAACAGCCTTGTCTCAATTGTTTTGCTATCACTGGAGATGACCTATTCGCTCCCTTTCACACATTGATTTCTACCCAATTTTCAGCTCTTTTTGTCTTTCGCCACAACGGAAAGCACATTTTCCTTTTGCACTGGGCCTGCACACCATCTAATTTTCCCGTTCGTCTCGTTTGCCTCTGTTCATTGTATAAAAGAAGACTTTTTACAACCTCTTTCAGTTCAGAAGAAGAGTCATATTGAACCTGAATCGTTCACTCTTTTTTCATTCTCCACAGATGCTGCCAGATTTGCAGAGTATTTCAAATTCTCTGTGTTTGTTTCAGATTTCCACGCCCATGAAAATAGAACAAAGAACTACAGATGCTGGAGATCTGAAACAAAAATAAAACTGGAGAAACTCAGGAAAACTGCCTGCATCTGGAAGGAGAAAGCAGAGTTAATCTTTTCGAGCCCAGTGACTGAAAACTCCGGCTGTGATGAGTCACCAGTCCGAAAAGCTAATTCTGTCTTCTTCCCATAGATGCTGCCCGATCTGCTAAGTTTCTCCAGTAATTTCTGATTTTGTTTCTGGCTCCAAGGTTTGGCTCTGTTTGAACACTTAAGTTGAAGGATATCATTTATAAGATATTCTACCTTCCCATTACTCCATCAGTTTGTCCTGGATTAAACTTTTGGTAAATCCTATCCAACTACCACGAGATCTGCAGAGATTCCAAACATATAATTGAAAAGATAACCTAGCCCTTGAACTGTAAGAGATGACATGCATTCTGGCTAAGAAGAAATTTGAAAGTCTCTCCTTCCAAATCTCAACAAGGTTGAAGGAGAATTGAAACGTACTTGGTTCAAAAGTGCCGACGCCAATGACTGTGTGAGTAAACATCTCTATATGACTGAAATACCTCCACAGAGGCCAGTATCCCATCACCAGTCACCCCTTATTTACACATGGAAAGCCTTTGACACTGAGCCAGCTCTCAGTGTGAACAGGACATATGACACTCCTGTTCTAATCTGTCAGCCATGGCTTCCTGATTGAAACAAGTTAAGAGTCCCATTCAGGGAACTTGCACTCTGAGTTTCACCTGGCTCACCTAGTTCCAGTGTCTAGATCCTTCTCCCTCTGTGTACAAGGGCATAGGCTGTTTTTTTTTTTGTAGCTCTTCCTCGGGCATTTTCGCACTGGGTCAGGTTCCTCTAACTTTGCCTCTGATCTGGGAGGTGTGTAACACACAGTAGATTGCCTGTTGCGCCTGGAGTGTCCCAGAAGAAATTAATTCTCCTCTTCAGACAGCAAAATCAGAGATATCCACTGTATTCTTCTTAGATCCTGAGGTATCTTCAACACTTGACAGGGAAGGGCAACCCACAAATTCCGGAACAGTGGGAAAAGCAGTCCAGAAACCGGGCACGTTTTGCTCCCGCACAGCTTGTGAGTTTGCCGCTTTCATGTGGTTCACTTGCATGTTCAGAATATTCACACAATATAATGTCAGAACATTATGTTTCAGTGGAGTGAATATGCATCGACAGTGTCCCTTACCCTTGTGGGGCCATTCCCATGGTTCCGACATCAAACTTTGTCGCCTGAAGTAAACCGTCTCTCTCGCTCAGCAGAGTCTTGTGTATATAATGCATCGTTAACATCATCATTTTGGAAACCTCTGGATGACCCTGGTAGAGTTCAGCCAGTAACTGGCGGTGACCTTACTCAGGACAATCATACTTGCTCCCTATAATAATGTGAAACCCTCTGTTGTGATCTGGTCTCTCTGTGTCCAAAAAGGTTCCTGTTCTGGTTGTGACAGCCCTTTGTTTTCCCCCATCACCATCAGCTGTTTCAATTTTTCCAGGACCAGATCTTTCTGCGTCCAAAGCCTGATATTGTTACCTGTGACTTGAAGTGTGCCCAGAAAATTTAAAACCATTATGGATTCTTCCAGCTCCTATTGCCAGCGGATCTGCCAGTGGGATGCAGCTCAATGCATTTGCTACTTGGCTTCCCAGATGGTGTTCCAACTTTTAATTACATGCACTTAGTATTAGAGCCCACTGCTGAATTTAGCCTGAAGCTATGGGTGGCACTGCCTGCTACTTTTTAAGTAGATCCAGCAGAGATTTGTGGCCCATTATTATGACAATTTTACATCCATAAAGGTATTGATGGAACTTCCTGGCTCTAAATATGACCACTGAACTTCTGTTCTCCAGCCGGGTGCATTTACACTTCACATCCACCAAAGTCCCAGATGCATACACTATTCGGTGTTCTTCTCCATTGGGCTGACTATGAGCTAATACTATCCTGATGCTTTATGGGCAGGAATCACTTGTTCATACCAGGTCTTGCTTGGTATCATCATGGACCAATGCCCTCGAGGATGATAACTGTTTCCTTATTTCCCTGAAAGTTTCCATTGATAACATCCCTATCAATCATAATGCACTTTTCAACACATCAGAACTTTTTTTTATGCAGCTTAAAATGTTTCCTTTTGTGTCAACATTCTTGCAGCTATCCTGATGAATGAAAGGCATAATACTTGAAAATGCATGACCTGTTTTACAGATATACCCAAGTTCTGTATTTCCAAACAACTGGTTGAATATCGCAAGTCTTTGGTAATGGAGTATCCAACATGTTGCTGATATGATTAAAGTGGAACCTAATTTTAGAGCTTGGAATGGTTTAAGCCCCTGACAAGCCCATTCTGTTCATGCAGATCCACATTGAATATTGTATCAGTCCAGCTATGTATGTTAACATTGGAAAGTTGATCACTTCTATTACGGCTAATGAATAAATTGCTTCAACATTGGACAACGCATTCTATTGCATTCACAGAATTATGATACTTTGTAAAATCAGGAGATGCGCACAGTGCAAATAGAAGTCCCATTTGCTGCTGCCTGGACCAGACTGGGAACCTTAAATTTGTGCTTTTTGAGAAATGAGAGACCTTTACTGGCTCACTGTTATCTAATGTTTTGGTTTTCAACTTGTGTCTACCTTCAAATTCTTCATGGCCTTGAACCATGCTCTGTCTTGTACCCTTCATATACGCACTTCGTTCTTTGGGTCCCTGACTGCTGTATGTCTTCCTTTCGTCCACGTTTATGACAGATTCCCTATGAATTGGCTGTACTTTTTTTGATAAATTTCCTCAGGTGCCCTCTGGCACACATTCTGTCTCTTTGTAAGCCTGCTTCAAAGCTCTCTTTCACACTTTGTGGTGATCATTCCGAACTTTTCTCGTACATGACAGCAATTTTCTCCTATTTGTCATTCGGTACATCCTTCTCCTGTTAATGGGCCTCATAAATTGAATATTTAATGTTCACTTTGGCAGATTTCACTGATGCTAAGTGGAATGTATCTGCCAAACCTCGAGTAAAACTTCAGCAGGAAACACCTTCAAACCGTGTGCACGTATGACACCAAGTAATAATACTTGAAAATGCATTCCTCAGGAACTTTTCAAATGCACGGAACCATTCCATTCAGGTGCCCAATATCGAGTCTGTTCCAACTACCACTCCCATTTTGTCAGCAATGGGTAGGCCGCCCCTTGTGCCAAAGACCACATCCTGATTTTCAGAGGCATGCCTGAAGACTCAGGATGTCAATCCTGAACAAGTACTGTATGGCTCACAGCAGGCTGTCCCATCTGCATCCTGGAATAGTCTTCTGTCCACAATGGCAATCATTACTGGAACTGGAAACAAAAGCAAATGTTGCCAGGGCCAGGTTGGCAGGTCCTACCGAGACCACTAATGAGTCACTAAGTTCCCCAATTGGCACATGGACAGTGGGCTTATCCAGTAACCTCACAGGCTATTTTGTGAATACTGTTGTTTCAGTACTATCAAGCAAATATTGAAGACTGGCCTTCTGCTCAAATCATTTAAATAGGTGCTGCACACTTGAGATTTTTTGCAAAAAATTTTATAGTTCTTCCAGATGATGTTCATATCCATTGTGTCTACATAGGATTACATAGGATGCACAGAATTTACGTTTGACTCAAGCTGTTTTACATCTTTGGATTGAGTATTTGGAGAGGTGCAGTAATCCACATGGTTACTATAACAGCTTAGCGTAGAATGACAGATTGAAGAAAATCATTACAAACACAGAGGACTAATTAATAGGCTCTGTTAAATGTCAGGTCAAAACAGGTAGTTAATGATCTCATGAATCATATGGTGAGAGTATTCTTCGCACAGTTCTTATTTTCCATTTCTTTTTTTGTTGCAGTTTATTTGCCCAAGTCTTTCTGTGCGACTGTTATCAAAGTGAAAACGTACCCATCCTCCATTGAAAACCAACTGATATTCTAAAAAAAAGACCACATTTCTGTAAAATGTAACCTGATTATTGAATGCCTCCCTCTCGTATTTTGCATCTTCTCAGGCACATGTTGTATATCATGTGATAAAAAAACCATTGCTTTCTCTGTGCATATTTTATTTATAAATTCAATAATCTATTCACCATGCAAGCAATTATTTCATAGCTCAATACTTGAATAGTTTGATGTTAAACCCAGAAGCCCGTGGTCGGCCTCCAGTTATTTGGTTTAACAAGAGGCAACAAACAACGAGCACAATTGTCTTTTTTGAAACAATTTAAATAATAATGTGAAACACCATGAAAAATTCACAATATGGGAAAGTTACTCACTCGCATCATTTTGCTCAAACATTGAAAGCAGCAACATTAGACCACCTAAACCATTCCTGATCTGTGACTCCGTTTGGTTGAATTCAATCGACATCCTGTGCGATACTTACAGGCACAAAACAGATCATCTTTAAGCTTTGAAAGATTCGCTTTCCAAAATGCCGCTGTTTTTTTGGGAGAGGGTTCTGCTTCCTGTGTCTGAAAAATGCTCTTCCTGACGTCACTCAAGCCTTTCTTTGCAGTTCAGATTGTGTTCCACTGTTCTGGATGTTGCCACCCCAGCACATAGATGGAATACAGATATCAGATCCTTGTCTCTGATCATTTATATCTGAGCAATAAGTACAGCAACATCTGACTTATCCAGCATTCTCCCAACTGGATTTCTCCAGTACCCAGAAGTTTTGACTTTTTCTTTCAAAAGCCTCAAGTTTATCCAAACACAAATAGTAGCTTGAATCCAGACCCGAATCAAAACACTGGCATCAATCCTGCTCAGGCCCTATTATTTATTAGCTTTCTCATCATGGGAAACTTTCATAACTCCCATCTGTTCCCAGTCTGTACCCGATAATACAAATTTCCTGTCCTGTTTGCACTGCAAAATTGCATGTCATTTTGAAAGTGTAGCATGTACTCACTCATCTCAAACTTAATTCTACAGGAGCGAACTTTTGTCCATTTGTGGCAGCATCAATATGACAATGTTTGATTATAATGCTACTTTGCAGCGTGAAATCAAAATCAACAATTCCTCTGTCCCTGATTTGTTCATGCCCTTTGAAGGAGAAATTCAATTTTGTTTGAAAGTTTCCAGAGCTGGATTTGAAGGATTGGGACTGGTACATTCAGGAATTAAAAATTGTGCTCCTGGACCCTGATATCTCCAGGTTGGTTTTGCATTTTCAAGGGGCCAATGTAGGGGTATCTTGCCACTTCATTGTGAAACTCAGTGATGACATGTTCTGGGCACCAAGGCTGACGTCGTGCCCTATCAGACCATTTACATTTAAATGATGCAGGTCTGGTGCAGGGATGAGATGTGAAGTGCACCCGGCTGCTGGACATTGTACAAACACAGCCCTGAACATCTCAGCCAGTTACATAGCCTCGCAAAACCTTTCAGATTCCTCCAAAAAATTCTGTGATCATTTCTTTGTCAATGGGGGATGTCCACACTGCAGTGATGCAATGAATACAGGCAAATCTCTGTTTCTGATACAATAATACATCTTCATCAGATGCCATTCTTCATTGCCATTGTCTGTTGTTTGCAAGATCGGAGTTGCTTGTTTTGGTCACAGGTTCCTTAGTGCATGTGGTCCGATATCCTAAAAAGTAATTGTGTCAACTGCGTGAAGAAAGTCTTTTGGTTCATATCTTCATTTTTGTTTTGGATATTAGTCCAATGCATTCTGCTGTCATTGTTCTGCTGAGCTCTGTAGATTTCATGGGGAAACTGGGATGGTTACATTGTGTAAAGATATCAAGGTGTTGTGCTGGATGCCAAGTAGCATCAGAAGAGCAGGAAAGCTGATTCTTCTTCAGAAACTCTGCAGACCACGCAGCATTTGGAGCGAGAAACGGAGTTTATGTTTTGAGTTCAGTGATCCTTCATCAGAACTTTGTCTGCTCGGTTCCGCCCCAGTCAAGTAAGATCGGCTCAGTGTGAATCAGCAGCTCCATACCCTGTTTGCTTTATCAATGTGGTCAATGTTAAATGGGTTGATGATTGATGATCCTGGTTTCATATTAATGGTGAAGACCACTTTAATCCCTTACAATATGCACGGTATGTCCTTCTCCTTCCCCCTCACCTCAATGTTGAGACCAACCCTGAGGTGAGGTTCCTCAAGCCAACCGGTTCCAAACATGTTGGTCAAAACTGTTAAGTTCCCATTTGAAGAGGAATGAAATGGCCGCACTTTATTCTCAAAATCCCTCAGGTGGGTAAGCAAGTTGAATTTAAGAAGGATCAGCACCTTTGTGGATACTTCCTGGATCAAAATATACTTTTTTTGAAAGGAGCTAATTTAACCAAGCTTTCTATCTTTCATAAAATGAGTTGGTGTATTAATTGCTGCACATGAGAAGAAATAGCAATGCTACACACATGCACAGATGGGAGAAGCATGTTGTGAATCCAAAAAAATACAAGTTTTAAAAAGCTGATCTGGAAATAAATCTCTGAATTTTGACTGCATCATTATTTTTAGATTCGTGGTGTGGTTTGCTGATTGATGTACCTCTGTCCTGATTTCTTTTTTAACGTGGTTTGTCCAATTCAGATTGAGACAGAGCCCTCTTTTATCTGGGTGGCACTTAATGGGATGTCTCCCAGGGGAACCTTTGAACGCCTGATGATTTTATACATCTTTTTTACAATTGACTGTGGTATATTCAATTAAAGCAACTGCAGTGTTCTTTTCAATGAATGAAGAAAAGCAATCTTCAAGAATTTCCTTACAATACCTCAGAAAAAGAAATGCCAGTAATTTCATTCATGCAAATGTAAAGAGAGAACTGTGAGATGTTGCTGCCATTTGTTTAAAAACAGAACTGGTGGATCGTTCAGCACAGCTCCTCCTCCTGCACTGTCTCCATTTGGCCTATTTTCCTTTGTTTCCAAAAATATTTGACCACTGTCCTAAATAGTCAATAATTGAGACAAAACTGAAATCACTGGAGAAACCCTACAGGTGTGGCAACGTCTGTGGAAATAAATCAGAGTTAATCTTCCAAATTTGGTGGCCCTTCTTTAGAATTGGTTCCTCCGTGCCTTCCATTTCCAGGCTTATTGTTTTTTTTGGTGGGGGGGTCAGTGATGGTCGATGATCCTTGTATCGTCTGCATCCTCAATCTGTTATCTCCTTCTTTTCCAACATTAACGGCCAGACTCACTTCTTACAGGATGAATAGAAACTCTTTTAGACCTGTTCCTTTTTAAATATTTACAGAAATTTGCGTCTGTTTTGTATTTACATTAACTTCCATAGTTAATATTTCGCTCATCATTATCTTTTAGTCCATCTTTGGGATTCCAATAGATCTGTACAATGTTCTGAGATGCAACCCAACATTATATGATTCAATGCCTTTCCTTTAAGCTTAATTTCATCTTTTATCTTTTTAGTTTTCCAGCGATGATGAGTCCTCCTCTTATTGAAATGGATCTATTCTGTGTAATCTGAAATATGCCCTTTAGTATCTGATACTGCATCTCTATTCACCTATTCCTTAATGTAATTTGGCAGTTCACTTAATGAGCTTTTTTTTTATCCCTTCATAACTGCTCTTATTTACGTTCATAATATGAGACTTGCACCCACTACTCCATCCTTCAAACTAAATGTCAAATTCTCTCACACTATGATTGCTGCTACATAGAGACACCTTCGCTGTGATTATTAATTCATCCCATGTCATTGCAGATCTCGTAGATTAGAGCAGCCTGCTCTCTGGTTAGCTCCAGAATGTGCTGTTTGAAAAACTCATTTCAAACAACCTGCCATAAACTCCACCCAGGCCACATCAACACATCTCCCATGATTACCAGTTTAGCTTTTTGACAACCTCTGATTATTTCTGAACTAAAAGAAAAAATGAAGGATGCTGAAAATCTTAAACAAAAATGGAAGTAACTATTGAATGCCAGCAGGTCTGGAAGCATCAGTGGAGAGACTGGACCCAAAATGTTGACTCAGCTTTCTTTCTACTGATGCTGACAGTCTTGCTGAGTTGGTCCAACAATTTCCATTTTTGTTTCTAATTATTTCTTCCTTTTTATTTCAAACAATAGTCTTGAGGTCAGTATGTCACTCCCACAAGTGATTTCCTTTCTGTATAATTACCTCGCTCTACCAAACTGTTTCTTCATCTTCTTCACTGAACTTAGATCATCACTGTCTACTGTGCAACTCCCATCACTACCAGAACCACTGTTCCTCCTTTTCCCAGCTTCCTGTGTTTCCTCAAATTCCCATTCCCTTCAGTATTCACATACAGTTGTCTCTGGAGTCTTAGCAGACACAGCTTGCTGAAGAACAATTTGAGAAGATTTTGCAATTACTTTTTCAGAAGAACAAATATGTCTCTGAACTCAACAAGATCGCTATGTTCAAAAATAGGAGAGATGAGCTGGACAGGGCTTCTACACAGCTTCTCATCCCCCAACTCTTTCCTTTTAGGAAATCATATTGAAAAAAAAACTCCAATGTCCATAGTCACCTTTCAATGGCCTCTCTAAAGAAAATATTCTATATAGCTCCCAAAACTTACAATAAATCAATTCTTCCACAGTTCTTCAAAATCTAATTCCTGCAAAGAATATGAAACATAAATGTTTCTTTTCGGTGCCACATATCAGGAAGCACAGATTTGCCGTAACAATAAATCTTGTGTTCATAATCCCAATACCAGGCTTCATTGAGTTTCATTGGAACCCCCAGGCACTAAAAGCTAGTGTCAGATCAACATGATCATTCAACACAATCATATAAACCTGCAACCTCATGGAATGATTCAATACCTCGGCCACCAGATGCTTTTGCACTTACTTTTCTGAACAGGACACCTTGGTGTAATCCCAACATCTGCAGCTGAGGGCCAAATAGATTGCACATTGTAAGATCATAGTGTGAAGAATTAGCCGGATGCAATTCAAATGTGTTTCCCAGTGTCACATGTTTCCTGTTTGTTCTGTTCTTGTCACCTGATTGGAGACACTCCCTGTTAAAATGGCCTGACTGTTTGTCACCCTCTATTTCACCTGCTGTCGGATCACTTCAACCACATCCTCCTCTTCAAAGGTCAAATTAAGACAGTAGCAGTTATTTAATCAACTCAAAACTCATTGACTTCCACACAATGAAAATTGGACCTTTAAAATCTGATAAAGTTTGTGAAAATTTATAACAATGTTTAACTGTATTAATAGTACACCAGACCACCACCAACCACAGTCTCTCCATCCCAAACCCATCAACTTTAACATTGGAAATTAAAGTCTTCAAGGTGAATTGGGGTCAGGTTTATATTCTTATTTTTTGTAGGCCTTCCTGAAACCCTTCCATCCTGACAGGTGGGGGACAGAGAGGCATCAAGAATTCCATTCCCACTAACATTAACTTTGATCCATTGCAAAGAATTCAGGTCAAGGAGAGCAAAGGGGCAATGTCTATTCACGTACATCCTTGTTGTTGCCTTTGATTCTTTTTGAAAAATTCATTTCAAACATGTTCACAACTGGCAAAAAGCAGCAGTTCGTAGCCATATCTAATTGCTCTGAAGAAGATGGTGGTAATTTGCCTTCTTGAACTGCAACAGTTCATCTTGTGATAGTCTGCTCAAAATGCTCAGAGCTAGGGAGTTCCAGGATTTGAAGCCAGCAACAATGAAGTTTCTGCCACATGATACTCAATCTAACTCCATCCCTCATCTTTCTTTTCCTCTGAGAACACATTTCTTTTATAAAATGTTTTACGCTTCACAAATCTTTCCTTACCTCTTTCTGACATCTTCCCTCAGGGGAGAAATCTTACCAGAAGATGGGTTCCCTCATGTTTGCACAGGAATTGGTTTGTGTTTTCTCTTTCACTCATCCTGAAGAGTGAAGGAAGTATTAAACTGATTGATAAATCCCCCCTTACCCCATTATGAGTCAAAAAGATTTGAGCGTCAACATGCTATTCATTTGTCATGTACAAAAATTAAAGTCCACAAAGTTCTGGATGAATAATATGACTGCATTCCAGGTCAAATTTGCAATAAGCTGATATTTTTGGGAATTTCTGAGTCATGACTCACAGGCTGCTATGCTCTTTTGGTGGTTAGTTGATTGCAAGAAATCTCAGATAATTTCTACTTGTACATTGTAAAAATTAAGCAAAGCTGCACAAAAATGTCAAGGTGTAGATCTTTACCCAGCTGTCTTCAGAATTTCTCATACAGCTGTTCCTGGATTAATGTGTTTAGTAATGGTTGAAGGTTACTCATTTGGTTTTACGATGCTTATGGGCATTTAATTACTCTGCTGTGTTTCAGTGCATAGTATATTGCAAACCCATCAGAGGGCCAGCATCTCCAGAACTGCAGCAGTGCTTCTGAGGCAGGTGGTCACTGCTGAGGGATTAAGAAATACATGTGAGACAGGCAGACAAGGCCCCAAGAACAGAGCCAGACATGGTGGGAGAGAGGGTGTGGTGCCCTTGAGTTGCAGTGTTGGGCTGTCGAGCAAGTAATTTCCTTTTCACTACACTGCTCACTGCACCCTGCAGCCTGAGAACAGCTAGAGGCCACCCGACATGGCATTAGAGTGGACTTGTGATGTTTCCAATGCTTGCCAAATGGCAAGGAGATGGGAAAATTGCCCTTCAATCGTTCATTCTTTATTCAAATAGCAGGCTGCAACCGTTTCCTATGATGGGAGACATCACCCTTGGCAGGACGATGGTGAGGATCGGCTACAATGTGGCACCTGACATTTACCTGGCATTTTCCCTTCTTCACCCTCAATCTTAATCCCTTGATGTTGTACCAAATTGAAGGTGACCATTGCACTATGGTGGCGTTGATGGAACATTGCTGCCCAGTTGCGTCCCTCAGCCATTGAAAGAGCAGGAGGTGACAACGCAAGAACAAGAGGGCCATTGAAAACCTCAACTGGACAACACATCATCTATGAAGAGGAAACCATTTCTGATCAGGTTAAGTCCATCACCCTGAAACGTTAACTCAACTTCCCTTCAGATTGTTGAGGTTTTCCAGCTCCTTTTTGTTTTTCTTTCATTCTTTCAGCATCCACAATATTTGTGACAAAATGCTTCAGTTATGTCCCTGTGTCTTCAAAGAGGGCAGTCAGGGAATGTGGCATTAAAAAATGAGGAATTATAATATGGAACAAAAGTGCCCACTGAAGCGGTGAGTTGCTCAGAGTGTGAAATTTAGTTTGTAGTCAAGGCTAACAAAGCCAAAAATTCACAAACTTTCTGATTATCTGAAGTCACTGACAACGACTCAGATAAGTCAATGATTCTATTTCTGACCCACTGTGGTCATTTTTATTCGTACAAGCAGCAATTATTTCACAACAATCATAAGTCTGTCAACTGTTTTATGTCATTTTCTAACATCCTGCTTGTTGAGCAAAGTTGCTTTGCGATTCATCTGTGTCTCGATTGAGAAGAACTAAAACAGTGATTGATGACTGAACCACCAATCAGTTGTGAATTATAATCATGTAGTACTTTTACATGAGGATAAAACAGATTAGTTTAAAAGTGCTTCTCTGTTTTTAAACAGAGAAACAGCAATACGTTCAGAAGGATTAATTGTGTGTGTGCGTGTGTGTGCGTGTGCGTGTGTGTGCGTGTGTGTGTGTGCATGTGTGTGTGTGTGTGTCTGTGTGCATGTGTGTCTGTGTGTGTGTGTATGCGTGTGGGTGTGTGGGTGGGAAGAATGTTACAGGAAGGTTGGACTTTGTACTCACTCGACCAGCTGAGGGTCTTTTAAATCGCTTGGAAGATATACTCTGATTTACAAGTGTGAACAAGGTTAAATCTGACCATCGGCGAACAGAAGTCAGTTGGACAGTTGTTCAGTTTTGTAGTTTCTGTATGAATCATTTCTCATCTAAGAAAGCAACATTCCCCTTGTCCCCCTGATTTGCCTGTTTATACAATGAAGGATGTGGCATTGCTGGCTTCCAGATCATAGAATGAAATAGCAAACAATGCATCAACAATGTTCGTGATGAATGGCAGAGCAGGCTCAAGCGGCTGAATGACCCATTCCTGTTCCGAGTTTGTTTGATCTGCGACTGTCTCAAAACATCGCACTGGATTAGGAATAGAATAGATTATGTTGGAATTAGATTAACCAGAGATGATTTACTCCTAATAACGCCTGATGGTTCTCTTCGATCAGCTCATTTGTCTGAAAGCTCAGCCAATCTCTCCCCCGTGGTGGATACAAATAGTTTTGCCTCCAAGGCAATGGAATAAGTATGCAAAAGTGGCATTAGACTGGAGGGATTTTATTTACATCTGGCACAAACACATTGGACCAAATGGTTTCCTTTTCTTCCTTAAATTTCTCAGAATCAATTAATCGAAATGGTATTTAATTGATGGACGTGCTATTAACTGCTTCTCTTCCCCTCTGTTAAAAAACGGAGTAACATTAATAAATTTGCAATCATGCAGCACAATTACTGAAGCAAGAGTTTTGAAAGGTGCCACACAAATCACGTTTTTCTATGAGTGATTGAAATAATTACACTTTCTGATTTACCTAAGTCCCCGTATCATCAAGTTTTTTGCAGATTTCTCGAGCATGAGGCCTGGCAGGTTTTCTTGACATAACTTAAACTTTCTTCACTGACTGACTACCCCATCCCTCAGGTCCAACTCTGTGTCCATCATACCATACACCTTTGCCAGAACAACTTGCCACTGGATATCCTGGAAGTGATTGGCATCTCTGGACACTGCACCATCTTTTAAAGCCCATTGTGCATCCGGGCATCTGCTGTCAATCTGAAGCTGCCTTGTTCAGTTCCTGACATTTGCCCTGGACATAGCAGACCGGGGAAAATGAGTGCCCACTTTTCGGGCAAGCAGCTGGAGGTCTCATTGGATGAGATGGCGCAGAGGCAGGACTTCTTCCCCAGGCAAAGTCATGCCAGCCCAGTAGAAGTTTGCCTCCTGAGTTAAAATTCAATCAAACTTGTGGGGAATGCTCAGCAAAGGAGGAAAAAGGTCAATGCACCTGCATCCACCAGAGTAAGTGCTATCATGTGCTTTCTGATATTTCACAGAGCTGAATTTCAGAGATGAGGTGAGAGTGACAGCCCTGGACATCAAGGTCGCATTCAACAGTGTGGCATCAATGAGCCGCAGCAAAGCTGGAGTCAATAGGTATCATGGGCAAACTCTCTGCTGGTTGGAGTCACACTTGCCACGTAAGAAGATGGTTGTGATCGTTGGAAGTAAATCATCTAAGCTCCAGGTCATTTCCAAAGGAGATCCTCAATGCAGTGTCCTGGGATGAAAAATCTTCAGCCACTTCATCAATGACTTTCCCTCCATCATAAGTTCAGAAATGGAGATGTTTGGCAATGATTGCACAATGTTCAGCACCATTTGTGACTTCTCTGGTGCTGAAGTAGTCCAAGTTGAAATGATCGAGACACTACCCAGGCCTGGGCTGACACGTAGCAAGTAACATTTGTGCCACACAAATGCCGGCTGATGACTATCTAGAATAAAAGACAATCTAAATGCCACTATTGATAATTGCCAATTTAGTGGTGTTACCATCACTGATTTCTCAACTGTAAACATCCTGCGGCTTCCCATTGACCAGAAACTCAACTGGATGCATCACATACACACAGTGGCTACAAGAGATAGTGGGAACTGCAGATGCTGGAGAATCTGAGATGCCATGACGCAGAGCTGGATGAATGTGGCAGATGAATCCGCATCAGAGTAGCAGGTAAGCTGACATTTCAGCCCAAGGATCTAGACTCGAAACATTAGCTTTCCTGCTCCTCTGATGCTGCTTGGCCTGCTGTGTTCATCCAGCTCTCCACCTAGTTATCACATTGGCAACAGGAGCAGGTTAGATGCAAGGAATATTGCTCCTAGTAACTCAGCTCCTGATTCCTCCAAACATGTCCATCATTGAAAAGGCACAATTCAGGGGTGTAACGGAATATACTACATAGCTTGAAATGTTGCAACTCCAAAAAGACTCAAGAAGCTGGACACCATCCAGGACGAAGTAAACGGCTTGAATAGCACCACATCCACAAGAATCCAATCCCTGCAACATCAATGTTCAGTATCAGCAGTCTGTGCCAGTTACAAGGTGTGGTGCAGAAATTCACCAAGGATTCATATACAGCACTTTCCAAACTCATGGCCACCTGCTTCTAGAAGGCCAAGGGCAGAGTTAGATGGGAACACCAAGATCTACAACTTCCCTTTCAAGCCACTCATCATCATGCCTTGGAAATATATCGCCATTCGTTCACTGACATTGAGGCAAACTCCTGAAAGTCCCTCCCTTTGGACATTGTATGTCAACCGACTGCACATGAAACTGGTGTGGTTTAAGTGTTAGCCCAGCACAAACTTCTCAAGGACAACTAGGGACAGCTGATAAATGCTGTCCTGTCAGCAACATGCTGCCAGTGAACCCAAAAGTACAGTCTATCTCTGCTACTGAACCCAGCTCCCACCAAGGCTCATGCTTCACCAAAGACTCTGTTGCCTGTCATATCATCTCTCACTTGCTGTCACCCCTCCCTACCCAATCCCCGAACACAAGCCCTGCAATGCCCTCTGTACTGCCTATTCATTTGCTTGGGATGCCTTTCCACCTTCACCAACAGGAAAAGGCTTGCCACACATTTTCAACTCTCTTTATATTTATCTGTCAGAACAATGGAAAACCTCCCATGATATGGGAGAACGACTCAAGATGACCTGCCTGACGTTCAGGTTTTTACTTTTCATGACTGACAGTGAGTGCCCAAGCGCTAACTCGCTGTTTCCAAGCTCTAGGATTGGGAACAAAGGCTGTCCTTCACTTACTGTGCTGGTTCTCATGACTGAAAGCCACGTCCCATCAGTGACCTCGAGAATTTCGGTCACAAGGAGATGCTGGATCGGCTGGTGCTTTTTTCACTGGAGCATAAGAAGTTGAGAGGTGACCTTCTCGATGTTTATAAAATCATGAGAGATATGGACAAAGTGAATGGCAGGTGTTGTGTCTTTTCTGCAGGCTGGAGGATTTCAAGATGATGGAGCATTTTTTAAAGGTGTAATGAGAGAGATTTAAAAGGGCGCGAGGGGCAATTTTCACAAATAAAGAATGGTTTGTGTGTGGGAATGAACTTCCAGAGGAAGTGGTGGATGGGGTACAGTTACAATATAAAAAGGCATTAAAATGATCACCAACAATCCAACCTTGTCCTCCCAAGTCAACATAATGGTCAAGAAAGCACAACAAACTCTCTACTTGTCAGAATGCCTTGGAAATTTGGCATGACCACCAGTTTTTACAGATGTATGAAATAAAGCATTCTATCCGGGTTGCATCACAGCATAGTTTGGCAACTCCTGTTCCCAAGAGTGCAAGAAACTAAAGAGAGTCATGAACGTACCTCAGTCCGTCTCAAAATCACCCTTCCATCCATTGACTCCATCCTTATATCCTGTCGCCTTGGGAGGGCTACCAACATAATCAAACACACTTTCCACCCTTCTTATACACTCTTCCAGCATCCTCCTACATCAGGCAGAAGACCACTAAGTCTCTTCGCACGCATGAATGGATTCAAGAACAGCTTCGCTGCGGGATTAGACTTCTTAATGGTCCGCTCAAGTTTTAATTTTATTATGGGTCACATTCTCTGCGCACTTTCTATCCAGCCATAACATTGTTTTCTTATTTCTGTCTTTTACCCTCATGCACTTTGTATGGTATGGTATCCCTGAACTGCATGCAAAACACAATTTTTCACTGTGACAAAGTGCATATACAATAATAAAGCAAATCAGGTCAAAGACATTTAGATCGGGACAAAAGTGAGTAATGTCTGAAGGTTTATGGGCCAAATTTACGCAGGTGGGACTATGTTAGTTTGGGATTATGGTTAGCATGGACTGGATAGACCAAAGGATATTTCCATTCTGTTTGACTCTATGACTCTATCACCCATGAGTTGATTGGGGGCTGTGGACATCCTTGACCAGCTTCTTATCTTTGTGCCCATTCTAAACAGCAAGACAAGACAGAGTTAGTATAAGACTGGAATGTCTATGTAAGTTGGCAAAATACAAAGGGGAAGCTGAGGCAGAGATGCTGTGAGTATCTAGGTAACTTAAGAGTGAGCGAGTGGTATGAAAGTGAGTGACAATCTCAGTGATTCTGCCTGGTCCAGTCCATGAGGTGGATGGCTGACCCCATGCACACAGTTTCATCACTGCAGTATTACAGTGATAGTTACTTGTGAAACCTAAGGCATGCCAATGAAGTGCAAAGACGTCCTGTAATCGAATCAAAGAAAAGTAATGAAGGCCTTTAGAGGCTGGCACATATTTGATACCGATATCTCTGGATGAGGGGCCCATGTGGCAGATGCCCATGGAGATTGCCTTGAGATGTTTGTGCCCAGTGGATACCCTTTCAAGCAAGTGGTGAGCTGAAGTCGCCAGGTATCTGCTGTGATTTTCAAATCACATTTTCTCAAAATTTGCCTTGACTGGCACGTTTGGTAAATGGGAAGCTGAACATTGATGAGGTGAGTTGTGGGAGAAGAGGTTATTTCACAAATGAAAAAGCATTTAAATGGCAGCTTGCTGCTTGTTAGTCAGAAAGTGACCCTACCACTTGTCAAATGCATTGCCCACGTCACTCAGATTCTGATGAGATCTGCGTTGTATTGTCACAGATCTTTCTGTGAAAGTAACTCTGAAGGCGACATAAAATAAATTATTTTCAAGTGGAATGACTGTGACATCGCTAGATTCAAGAGCTATTTTACAGCAGCTTCATTTTACAAACGTCAATGTGATGATGACCATCTATTATTTCATGCTCACCCAGACACTGGAGAAGCCTCATGCTGTTCTCCAAATGGTGTTATTTTAACACCTAGCTGAGAGGTTTAACAGAACATTTAAATGAAGGTGCCTGTATCAAAGCAGTGTTCCTTCAGTTCTTTCAGACACTTCTGGAGAAGAGTCACTGGGTAGTGGGCTCCAGCATTTGAACCAAGTCAACTTGGCAAGTGTGGTATTATTAAACCGTGCCTGCTTGTGACTTTTTAGTATAAAACATTTTGCTATATCTCTGACAAGATACTGAGTGCACAGCTTTTTGTCAGCCTCCACGCAGCTCCTGAGATTTGTACAGTCAGAGTCCTGTGGTAAACGTGTGGAGGTGAACAGTATGAGTGTTTCCATCTCCACAAGAAATGGGCCAATGAGAGGAACATGTGTGGCACAAAAAAAATGCCTTTAAAAGGTTGAAACACTCAGCAGGGGAGGCAGCACCCACCAGCCTTGCTGACATGTAACTCCAGACCCACAGCAATTTGGTTAACTCTTCACTGCCCTCTGGATATTTCGAAATGAGTAATAAATGCAAGCATCGCCAGTAATGCACTCATCCCTTGAATGATTTTTTTTTAAAAAGTGCTTCAGGAATTCAACCTCTGTGGAATGACAACTGATCTGTTTTGTCAAATCGTTGTGCAGACTGAAGTCACCTGACTCTTGAAGTCAGTGACTTTTCATCATAATTAGTGGTCTCCCTTTCTGATGGAATCTTCAATTTCCTGTTTTGTGCCTTCTGCTAAAATTACCACAAGAGTTTTGTGTGGTGTATGAACATCAACCACTGTCAATTTCTGTCCCTTAGTGTTTCTCAACTGTGCCCAAAATCCATTTCCGCAGAACTATGATCCATTTTCATGACCATATTGTTTTTAATCTGTCACTGGCAATGCTAACCCACCTCCTTCTTCTTGTCTGTCCTTCCAAAAAAACTGAATATCACTGGAGCCCAGCTTCAGACATAGTGGATGTAATGGTTTCTGCTTTGTCAAAATACCCTGGATTCTGGAAAAGTCAGAGTGGAGTGAAAATTACCAGATGAGGCACTGCTATTTAAGAAAGAAGGAGGAGTGGAATTACAGAACCCAGGTAATTTAGCATGACATCAATCACTTGGAAAAGTGCTCAATAATGTTCCTTCATTAAATATGTGACAGCTGTGCACTTTTAAAACAATGTTATCTTCTGATTAAATCAACATGATCAATCCAGAAGAAGATGTTCCATAATGTAGGCAGGACACCTGCAAGTAAGTCCAAGGTCTCCCTGAGTCCAGGAATGAAGAAGTGTCCAGACCCGAAACATCAGCTATCCTGCTCCTCTGCTGCAGCTTGGCCTGCTGTGTGCACCCAGCTCCACACATTGTCATCTCAGATTCTCCAGATCGGCAGTTCCTACTTTCTCAGATAAGATAAGGGCTCTGGAACTGAAGGTAATGTATCATTATGAAGAGAGAGTTGGTTAACATGCAGGAAATAACAAGTAAGCATTGTTGTGACTGCGACTTTAGTAGTACATTGATAATCGAGTCCTAATATTTTATCAGTTGCATCACGAATATAATATGAATGTTTTGATCCAATTACCATGATGACCAATTGCTTTTCTATTGTCGTATTATCCAGGATAAAAGAAATATTCACCAGGCTTCCTGAATGACGTCAAAGGAAACCATTTGTTTAGAACAAACGTATTTTTAAATCTCTGAAGAAGGATCACTGGACCTTTAGAATAAAGTCGGCTTTTTCTCCAAAAATGCTCTAAGACCTGTTGAGTATTTCCAGTAATTTTTGTGATTGCTTCAGATTTTCAGCAGCCGTAGTCATTTCAGCTTTTAATTTTAAGGCAAGTGGAAAACCTTGACTCACACCAAAGGGTATGATTTGGAATTAAAACTGTATTTGTCCGATACATTCACACGCTATGGAAAGACAATGCTCAGCAAAATTTCTTTTCTAAGCAACAAATGAGTAAGTACAATTGTTCAGAAACAGAGGACAACATGAGCCACGCAAAGTCATGAGCTATTCTAATTTAGATGTAATATGTTCACGTATTTTGGTTCCACTCGCTCACTTCATCAGGATTTTGGGATTGTATCGAAAATTAAGGGAGTATGGGAAATAATGTCGACTAAAGCATGGAGCTAGATTGTAAGGGTGGGGTGCAGAAACCCCTCCATCAGGGATCAGTTGCACCTATATTGGGCAGCTCACCCCTTCATGACTCAATATCTATCAAACAATAAGGCACTCGTCAACAGCATTCAGCAGAAAAACTGGTCTTACTGATGTGTTAGTGAATACAATAGCAGTCCACTATTTGGTCACATCAGCATGACCAGGAAATGTTCCCACTTCTGGCACTGGAGTCAAACCAGAAGAAGATATTCTATGATACAGGCAGGACAGCTGCAGGTAAGTTGAAGGTCACCCTGGGGCCAGGACACAGCAATGGAAGAGTGAGGGGAGATGCGGTTGGATAAAATCCAGAATGGATGAGGAAATACTCAGATGGGCAGACCTTTTGCTGCGCAAGTGATGGCAGGGGTTGGTATGGACATAAGGTGTGAAAGCTGACCAGCCTGTCCGACCACAAAAACAATTAATGGGCATTTTGATCACATGTAGACAGACCTCCTGGCACTTTCACCTCCACTGGCAAGATTGCAGAAAAGATGTTGAGGGAGGTGGCGAACTGCATCCATGTAATGATGCCTAATTTTACCAACAGACCCTAACTACATGGCAACCATGTAAACAATGTGGACGTGTCAAACTGCTTGAGCATATTTTGTGCCCACTCACACAAGGTGTTTATTTGACAGTAATGAGTTCAATAATCTCACAATGGCCTGTATCAGTATGAATCAGGAACCATGGAAACTGTTTTGTCAACGTTGCGATCCAGAAGGAATAGCTGCCGTGTGTCCTTATTTTATGTTGAGACAATCTGAAGTGAACATTGTAAACTTTTAGTTCTGCACTTTCGATTGTGCATCACATTATTTTTTTTTCTCTCCCTCGTTTGTGTCAAGAGAACCAGCACTAGCTGAAGCAGGGAGAAAGATTCAGTACCTTTGTAGTGTCACTCTCGCTTATAAGAATTGTTTTCAGGTAATTTCAGATCAATTTGTAGATTTTACAAAGCACTTGGATTTTAGTCCATATTTCAAAAGCAGGAGATTTGGAAATATGAATGTTCATGTGGGGATACCTTTCATGAATTTTTGTCTGAATATTGCAGTTGGCAATGGTTCCAACTTTTGTCACAGTCAAATTTAAATGTAACTGCTTTTTATGTGTCTTCTCTTTAAACTAAAAAGAAGTTGAAAGTAAAGATCCCTTGACACTGTCCCAAGGAAACAATCCGGCGACAGGACTTTCTTCATTCCGTAGAAGTGTAGTATGTTCACCGTTGAGCCAAACAGCTGCTTTTTTTGTGTTGAAACAAAACTTGTCAAGAGGGAGCTGGCCTTTTCCAGAGACGTCGACATCAGAGAAAAATGTTAATCTCGGATGGCTTTAAGATCCCATTATCCCAAGGATTCATTCAAAATAGTGGAGATCTCCCTCAGACATCGGCCAATATTATCCTTCAAGCAGTATTGCCAAAATGGATGAGCTATTCATTACCACCTTGTTGTAAATGAAAGCTTGCTGTGTGCACATTATTCAGTGCCTTTCCTACCTTCCAGCAGTAACCACAGCCAACAAAGTACTAAAGAACTGCTAAGCTGCTTAGGATTCCATTCAAGATGCACAAGGAGTTTTATCGTTAGAGGTAAAAACTTTGTTGAGTTTATTTTGAGTGAAATGAAATGTCTGATGGCTATGGTCCTGTGCTGATCAATGGCTTTGAAAGTTTTAAGTTTTCTAAGGAAGGCCAAGTAGATATTGAAGGGGCAAATGAATAATGGACGGATGTAGTCACTCTGAAGACTGCAATTGACATAAATTGCAGTATTAAATTTGACAGCAGTCTGTCCATTTTCAAAGTTTAAATTTGACACAATTTGGTTTTACTTTTATCTTTTAGATTTTATCCGCACATCGTCTTAGTCAACTTGAGGAAATAATTCAATTTTCATAACACTGTTTCAAAACAGCAACCCTAATCTACTGAATGATAGCAACATTGTTGCATTACAGCAGTGAAAAGTAGCCATTGTTAGTTATCCTTGGTTGCGACGGGAAGCGAGAAAGGAGGTTGCTGAGCCGCTGGTGAAGATCTTTGCTTCCTCACTCGTACTGGAAGATTGGAGGGAGGCAAATGTTTTTCCTCTTTTCAAGAAAGGGAATAGGGAAATCACTGGAAATTACAGAGCAGTCAGTCTTGCTTCTGTGGTCAGCAAGGTTTTGGAAAGAATTCTGAGGCATAGGATTTATGACTATTTGGAAAAGCAAAGCGGTATTAAAGGGAGTCAGCTTGGCTTTGTGAGGGGCAGGTCATGCCTTACAAATCTTCGTGAGTTCTTTGAGGAGGTCACGAGACGGGTAGACGAGTGTTGAGCAGTGGATGTGGTGTACACGGACTTCAGCAAGGCATTTGATAATGTTTTCCACGGCAGGCTCATTCATAAAGTCAGCGGGTATGGGATACAGGGTGATTTGGCTGTCTGGATTCAGAATTGGTTGGCTGACAGAAGGCAGAGAGTGGTTGCAGATCAGTATTCTGCCTGGAGGTCAGTGCTGAGTGGTGTCCCGCAGGGCTCTGTTCTTGGGTCTCTGCTCTTTGTAGTTTTTATAAATGACTTGGATGGGGAGGTTGAGGGGTGGGTTAGTATGTTTGGTGATGACACAAAGGTTGGAGGTGCCATTGATAGTATCAAGGGCTGTTGCAGGCTTCAGCGAGACATTGACAGTATGCAGAGCTGGGCTGAGAAATGGCAGATGAAGTTCAACCTAGATAAATGTGAAGTGATGCATTTTAGAAGGTTGAACTTAACTGCTGTGTATTGGATTTAAGGCAGGTTTCTCGGCAGTGTGGAGGAACAGCGGGATCTTGGTGTTCATGTGCATAGCTCCCTCCAAGTTGCCACTCAAGCGGATAAGGTAGTTCAGAAAGCATATGATGTTTTGGTTTTCATTAACAGGGGGATCGCCTTAAAGAGCTGTGATGTTTTGCTGCAGTTCTACAAAACCCTAGTGAGACCACACTTGGAATATTGTGCCCAGTTCTGATCACCCTATTATAGGGATGATGTGGAGGCTTTGGAGAGGTTTTTGCAAATGAGGTTTACCAGGATGCTGCCTGGACTGGAGGGCTTGTCTTCTGAGGATAGGTTGACTGAGCTGGGACTTTTCTCTCTGGAGAGAAGGAGGAAGAGAGGTGACCTGATCGAGGTGTACAAGGTAATGAGAGGCATGGAAAGAGTTGATAGCCAGAGACATTTCCCCAGGACAGGATTGACTGCCATGAGGGGTCATAGCTTTAAGGTGTTAGGAGGAAGGTACAGAGGAGATGTCAGAGGGAGGTTCTTCACCCAGAGAGTTGGAAGTGATAGTCGTGTAAGCAGAATCATTAGTGACAGTTAAGCGACTGCTGGACTTGCACATGGACAGCAATGAGTTGAGAGGAATGTCGGTGAGGTTATTTCATTTTTGGATGAGGATTATTATTCCATGGCACAACATCGTGGGCTGAAGGGCCTGTACTGTGCTGTACTTTTCCATGTTCTGTGTTCTATGTTCTATCATCAAGAAGAAAGAAGCCAAAAAAAGCAGGAAGCAATAGGAAAGAAATGAACAGAGTGGACAGATCCTACTGCTTAGCCTAAAACTGAGGTGAGGAGGAATGTGTTCTGAGGTTTAAGGTCTCTGGTACTCATAGAATCATAGAGCTGGACAGCACAGAAACCGACTCTTTGGTCCAATTGCCCATGCTGACCAATTAGCCTAAACTGATCTGGTCCAATTTGTCAGCATTTGGCCCATGTCCCTCTAAACCCTTTCTATTTATATCCCCTCCCAGATTTCTTTTAAATGTTATTGTTAGCTTTGCAACTGTGGCAGCTGTCTCATCCGAGAGTCAGACATTGACCATTCATAATGCGACTGATTGCAAAGTCATGGCTGGGAATTACTGTCCAGCACTGAGCACGTTTTGCACTTTCAAAATACTCATCTTTTGGAGAGGGTGTTCAACTGAGCGACTGGTTGCCTACTCTGCTTAAATGTTGTGGCCTTGTGTAAACAGGCATGGTGGATTTCTGCCTGGTTCTTGTTAAAACATACAAGCCCAAAAATATTCACAAAAACAGTGAATAGTATTCAGTCATTTTCATTTGGCAGTTTGTTGGGGTTTGCTGTGTGCAAATGGTCAGCCATGTTTCCAACAATGCAGCAAATGAAGTTTGGAAAGTAAGAGGTTTTTGGACCTGCTTCAAAGTTGCATAACGATGCAAGGTAAATCAAAGTTTCCCTGTATTCCATTTAGGATGGCCTACTGAGGTATCTGAAGGATTAATACCCTGGCAGGCTCAGGTAGCTTGTTTTCCTGTCCTGTGCCATTTTAATCATTCATCCAAATCACAAAGAAATGGCACAAAGGTAGGATAATCACACAGTATGTACTAAATGGTATTGGTTCATTGATGTGCGACAAGGAAAGAGAAAGATGATGTCTTCTGTTCACACCAACGAAAAGACATCAGTGCCAGATCTCATTTTCAGAATCAATTACATTACAATTACATCCACAAAGACCAGACACCGGAGGATGAATTAAAAAGATTATGAACAACAGTGCCAGAACCAGTTCAATTCTCAGCCTATAAACCAAATGGTGCTGGTGGAGTCTTTAGAGGATTCAAAGGTCAATGTAAAGGTTGAATTAACCTCAGGAATGTTTTGATGGGACTTTGAGGACTGATGTGACCACCTGCCCTCTTGACAGCTGACCAGCCATTCCAACCAGCAATCAAATTAGTGAACGTATTGGTCGCATGTGGGCTGGCCTCATGGTGCCTTCACCCCTATGGCCATGCTTCCAGGAAGGATGTGAAGGGAACTCAGTGGTGATGGGGAAGTGCATCCATGACATAGTGCCCACCTTTACGAACAAACCCTCATCACAAGACACCCATGCAAACAGAGATGAATTGGAAAACAGCAGTTAATTGCTCAAACAGGTTTTGTGTTCTTTCTCAGAAGGTTTTTTTTTAACAAAACAACGAGTCCAGTGAGTTCACAATGGTTTGACTGTGATGTCATAAACCAACAAACAAAGAAACTTGTGACAGCACAAACAACAATCAACAATAGTTGCTGGGCCCTCATTTCATGTTGAGACAACGTGAAGTGAACATTGGAGACTTTTAACTCTGCAGTTTCAAGTACGCATCACTTATTTGTTTTTCTCTCTCGTCAGTGCAATTAGAACGAACGCTAGTTGAAGCAGAGAGAAAGGAGCAATACCTTTGTGGTATCACTCTTGTTTGTGAGAAGAGTTTTGAGGTAATCTGAAATCAATTTATAACGAGCAGTACTTTGATAGAAATTGGATTTTGGTACAAATTTCAAAGACAGGAAAATTGGAGATATGATGCTCATATGGGGGTAAATCTATTGAATTAATGTTTGTATGTTGCAGTTGGCAATGGCTCCAATACTTGACAAAACCAAAACCAAATTGGCCACATTTTTGTGCCTACTCTTTGACTGCAGCATCAATTATCTTCTGGTCTTCGCTGAATGTGATATCAGCAGGGAAAAATTTTCATCTCGGATGACCATAAAATCCCATTATCACAACAATTCAAAACAAAACAATGGAATTCTCCTGTCTACATTATCTCTTATTTATCTCTCGATGAGTATTGCTTCAAAGGAGAAACTAGTTGTTACCGATTGCTAGTCATGAAAATGTGTTGTCTGCACATTGTGCAGCAGCAGCCAAAACATACTTGGAGGTAAAAAGCCCTTTGGGAAATCCTTCCAGGTGTGCAAGCTGGTGGATGAGAGCAAAGCTTTGTTGAGTTTCATTTTGGCCTGAAGTATCTGAAGTGTGGTCAGAAGGGTATCCTGTCTGCTGAATTGACAAGTTAAAGTTTTAAATTTTCTAAGGAAGACCAAGTAGATCGTGAAGGAGCGAATGAATATCAGACACACGTAAATTGACAGAAATCAGCAGTTGATATTATTGGTTAAGTGTGTAAGTTTGATGCACTCTTTCTCTTTTTATGTTGAATTTGCTTTCTCTTTCATGGTGTTTTCATTTGTCTTTTAGACTTGACGAAACTTCATCTTTGTCGTTACTCAGACTCCACTCTACTTTGATTCTGAAAGGTATTAGTTCTTGTTACTTTTTCACAAAATGCAAGCTTCAATCCAGTTTGTCGTCTCCCGACATTCAGCCAGGTATTGGCTCACTTAATCCAGGAAACTCACAAGCAACTTTGCCAGCTCCTTTGTTCCATTTGCTCACACGCATTTCTGACAGACCCTACACGATAAAAACACCAGTGTTGCACGATGCCAGTGAAAAGCATCAATTGGCAGCAGTCTGACTGCAGAGTCAAACAGTTCTCAGTCGTAATACAACTAAGCACAACAAGGACTGATGTGGCAAACCCTATCAGTGACCTTGACAGACAGTGTGAGCAATGAATGACCAAGACGTCCAACTGATGCCTGTACAGTTTGCCAGCTGTTTTGTCCCCACTGCCCAGACTGGATTCAGACTCCCAATGGGCTGACTGTGACCCGCTGACCGCACTGCTGAGGTATGGGCTCCGAGAAGCTGACTGCCTTGACTGTCCAACTGACATTGCCCCAATATTCTGGATTAACGTCAGAGACTGCTCTTGACTAACGTATCCTGCATGAAGGTGGTCACCCTTGCCTTGACTGTGTTTTCCTCCCTTTAGATTGTGAGACATCATTCCAGCATGTACAGAGTGATTTTTTTCATAATTCAATGTGAAAGCTTTGTTGATTTTCATTTTGTGTCCTGAAATGTCTGAAAACGGATGTCCCAGTTTTCTCATTTAGGATTTTAAACTGTTAGGTTTTCTAAGGAAGACCAAAATGGTATCAAAAGAGCAAACAAATCATGGACAGATGTAAATACACTGAAGTCAGCAATTGAACATTCTTGCTCTGATATTAAATTGTGATCTTCGCCATTGTCTTTTCATGTTGAATTTGGTTTTGACTCTCATGATGGTTTCATTTGTCTTATAGATTTGACTGTTGTTTCCAGTCAGTCAGCTAACCGAATCAGTTAGATTTTCTTCATACTGTACTGAATTTAAAAGGTATGAACTATCCTTGTTTCATCACACTCGACAAATTCCAATCCACTGATTACTTATTCTTCATATTACTCTGTACCATCCGGCAATCACTCACTCACATGTTCTTCCAGGATGTGCAAGATGTTTTATGTGTTGTGGGCATCGTTTTGGCAAGTTTCATTTTGAGCGAGCTGGAGTATCAGAAGGCTGATGTCCTCGTCTGCACACTTGGCCTTTTAAAGTTTCAAGTGTTCCAAGGAAGACCAAGATGAGACTGAAATTGTCATCAAACATTTGTGTTTATCACGAAGGGTTCTCCGTCTCAACCTCTCCCCTTGCCTGACCCCCAGGTTAAATAACACCAGTTGCCTCACTCGAATGTGTGCACAGCCCTGTGATGTGGTGCGATAATGGTGACCTTTCTTTGTGAAGCATGGGTGACTTTGGAATAAACAATCTGGGTTTTGTTGTGATCATCACTGACAGTTTATATCAGGAAATATCTGTTGTGGCACTTTTCAAATTTGAGCTGCGTCAGATGGGTGTGAAATGTGGCAATCGATGTTTTTCACAAAAAAGGTTGTCGATTGGAGCTTCGAAAGTTGGATTTTGGTGGGCTCATTCAAAATTTCAACACTTCCATTTTTGTTATGTCAGTCAATAGACAAATGGTGGGTAAATGGAGTGGAGAGAGAAATGCGCCATGATTTGATTCAATGGAACAAGCTCAAGCAGCCTTATTCCTATGAATTCAAAAAATGTAGCTTAAATTCCGAGGATAGAGATCTGTTCAAAGTTTTCTATTTGGTGTGAATTAAGGATCTGATGTGTTTGAAATCTTCTTTTCGATTTAATACTGAGGTAGAATGGTCGTCTAATTAACGTGCATGATGAGCACAAAATAACCATAAAACTATGAAGAGGAATTGGGTCTCTTGTTGTCGTGTAGTGTATCAGAAAAATGTATCAGCATATTCTACTGGCGCAATGTACCGCAGATTTTCCAAAATTGTTAAGCTTTAAAAATGATGATATTTTAAATCTGGTCAATACTGGTTCTTAAAGATGAGAAAAATCCAAATATCTGCTCAATTAAATACACAAAATAAAGAAATGCATTTAAATAGCAGCTATTTCAGAGGCAGAAAAGACTTAGCTCCTGATGATTTGGCTAATAAATTATTAACAGACTGAGAGTTGAAATGAAACAAACACTGAATTTTGTTCCTGTCCATTTTTCTTCCAATCCACCAGACACTAACACACTGAGGAATGCCAGCTTACTCTTACAGCGCCGTGTTGTGCTCGTGTCTCATTTGAATGAATGAATTGTGCGCAATTTGCCGTGCAAATGGCAGTGTCAAAACAGCAACAAGTTGATTGCTGAATCAGATGAAAGGAGGGAAATTTATTTACTATAAAATGCACAGTGACACCAAGCCATGCATTTATTGAACACTTACCGAAAGTCTCATTTTCATTGTTTCAGTACTTACACAACCATAACATGTCTGGCCATTGAGTCAGTGGGAGGTGCATCATCTTTTTCAATTGTTGCAAATGATTTCTTCCCCCAATATTCCACCAAAGAAGTTGTTGCCTGAGTTAACGTCCACCCAGTTCAGAGGCTGCACTGATATTGCCTTTCAGTCAGGTTCTGTTCCTGGGATGGATGGCATAAACTGGTTGCCACATTTCTTAAACTTTACAACGGCACTTCAAATGTATGTCATCGGCTGTTAAACACATTGGTACATCCTCGTGTTGTAAATGGCAATTAAATAAATACTGGAACCTTACTCCATTTAGAAGGCAACGTTGGAGTGTTTCCACAGCCTCTTGAGCATTATCCAATGAGCTGTAAAAATATATCAGCAACTTTTTAATGCAGCAATATGTCCCAAGTGTTTGAGCAGAAGGTGAGAGTGAGAACTTGTGCAGACTAAAAGGCCTATATATGATTAATTAACTACTATCCATTCAAATGACAAGAAAAATAGAATTTACCTTGGCGTCTCTGCATAAGTGAGCGGAATATTAGTCAGGAAACACGCTTATATTACAGGTCACAGACCTCCTGCTTGAACTATTGATTTCTGCTATTCAGAGTTAGCTGGGCAATTTGATTGATCTTAATGGGTGTCCCCGTTGGGCATGTGTTGTACAAAAGCAAAATGAAATTGGATTTCGATATTACAACTGAATATATTCCCTCACCGACCAAGTTACAGACCTAATTTTCAATCTCATTTTTCCATTTCAGACAATGGAAAACGTCAGTTATTCGTGCATTCAACTCAAATCAAATCAGGTATTTTTTAACACTATCATGAAACTTTCTGATTGTTCAGTTTAGTAGAGTTTGATTGTCTTTGTTGATGTAATAAGAGACTCTTACGAAATTCATGTGGTTAACTGAACCGTTTAGTTGAGGAGACACAGGAGCCTTTGTGTTCTGAATTGCTCATGACAGGCCACCAAAATGTCAGGAACACCCACAAAGCAACTTTCAATCTAAATGCTTGTTTAGGGTGCAACTGTCACTGCTGCTTTGGTGTTCGATGCAACTTTGGAAAAATTGATTGTTTTTGTTTCTGCATTTCAAAAGCGAGGCGTTGTATGTTTGCCTGCTCCTGTCACCTCAATCATTTTCAATGGGCTGCACTGTCAATCATGCTGTGTAAATAGGTGGCATTCTCCCAGCCTTTTTGCACAAGGGTACAGACGTGTGCTAATGTAACTAGATGAGTAATTCAGACATGTGAGCCTGTTGTTTGAGGCACACAAATTCAAATCCCAGTACGGCAGCGAAAGGTATTTCAATTCAATTAATTCGTGAATTCTGGAAAAAAAGCTGGTACCAGTAATGGTGACTGCAAAGCTCCTTGATTGCTGTGAAAATCTATCGATTGCATAAATGTCCTTCAAAGAAAGAAATATGCTGTTGTCATCCGGTCTAATGCATATTTGTCCAGAACGGCTGCAAGGTGGTTAACTCTTAACTGCCAACTGAAATTATTGCACTTTCCAGCAGTAAGGAATCAGATCGTAAATATCAATGAGGGATAAAACTGGACTGAGCACCTGGCATGTATCTGGCCATCAGGCAGCCATAATGGCATATCATCCCCATTCTGTCCTTCCAGTCTGACTTACTATTATCCTGAACTTGCATCAACGTTCGAGGAGCAATAGTCTGATATAGTCGTATTTCCTTAATCACGCCTGATAAAGTACAGGCTCCCACATAACTACCCCGCTTCTGTTCTTCCCCACTGGTAGGACAGTTCCACCAGAGGTGGTGGCACATGGGTGTGCAGTCAGAAAGGAATGGTCCAACAGTTCACAGCATTTACTCTGAATTATCCAGCTGAGAAATATTTCGTTGAACCACCACAATTATTTTCAGTACTACCACTGCAAATCTTCTACTTCAGGATTTACTTTTGGCACTAGGAAGTGTTGAATAAAGAAGTTAATCTTATAAACAGAAGCACAGATCAAAAACCTGTGTATGAAGATGAATTTATTTTGGACAAGCGCCTTTAAATGCTTTTCTCTATCTCTGTTGTAATCAGCACTGTGTAAAACAACCATCACAGTGAGAAATGCACAGCCATGGAGAGGCTGAGAGCGGGCAAGTAAATTAACATCATCTGTTGGAAGAACACAATCTATTTTGGTTGAAAAAGGAAAGCTTGATTATCACTTATTTGAATTAAGAAAGAAGAATTGACGTATTGATATATCTACGACAAACCTTTCCTATTCATTTTCCCATCCAAACGCCTTTTAAACGTTGTAACTGTACACACATCTACCAGTTCCTCGGGAATTTCATTCCACATGGGAACCACTCTCTGCGTAAAACAATTGCCTCTTATGTCTTTTTCAGAATCTCCCTTCTCCCACCTTATTGATGTATCCTCAAGTCTTGAAATTCCCCATCTTAGGGAAAAATCAACGACCATCATCTCTATCTATACCTCTCATTACTTGATAAACTTCTATCAGGTCACCTCCCAACTTCCTCCACTCCAATGAAAAGACTCCAAGCCTATTTAGTCTTTCTCTATAACTCCAGCCTTCCATACGCGGCAACATCCTGGTAAATCTCTTCTGAGCGATCTCCAGCTTGCTAATATCCTTCTTCTAACTGGGCAACCAGTACTAGACACATTATTCTAAAAGAGGCCTCATCTAATCTCTTGTAGAACATGAACATAACATCCCAACAAGGCTGGTAATATATTGTTATTGTTTCAGAGTTTGTACTCTAAAGTGGAAGAACAATATTTTGCTTCATTAAGTGTCTTCAATAATTCATTGGATTTGTGCATAAAACCAGATTACTTGAAAACTGATGCTTGGGGACTTATGATCTTGTAGGTTGGCGAGAGAAAAGGAAAGAAAATTGAGATGAAAAATTGAAACTGTCATGGTTAACAAACATAGTTGAACAGATTTAATTACATTTGTATTTCCTGCACAGAGTTTATGAGAAAGCAGTGACGGTGGAATTTATTGTAAAAATTGGTGGGCCTCGGTCCTGTATAAAAGAAATTTCATTTTCATTCAGAGAATTAACTCGATTGAAAGAGCTGTTTTTGACAGCTAATTCTTTCTTGTAGGTTTTTCTCTTTTTCCTGCCTTCCACTGCTGCTTTGAATTGTTTGTTCTTTTCCTCATTGGAGATTCCAACATTTCAACTGTTTTAGTTACTTGAATGTTGCGTAGTGCTGACCTTGTTGGTATTTTCCATTTGGATATGTTTGGCATGTTGAGATGTCTCACAACATTTTTTGGTTTTGTGTTCTGTTGTTGAAGTGGCTGTACATAAAAAAAGGCAACACGAGCATGTTTGTAAGATTCATGCATGGTTGGAATAGTTGGTTTGGAGCTCTTAAGATCATTCGATTCATAACTGGAGGTGGCATTTGTGAAATAGGATTCACATCCATCTCTGGTGTTTTAAAATCTTGCATTTGAAGGGTCATCAGAAGAGTCTAGGCCCGAAATGTCAGCTTTCCTGCTCCTAAGATGGTGCTTGGCCTGCTGTGTTCATCCAGCCCTACACCTTGTTACCTCGCTTTGCATTACAGTTTGGGGCTCTGTTCACACAGAATGTGAAGTGTTAGTAAGAATTGGTGCATGTCTTGGAGCATTCATTGGTTTGATTAGACGTCAAGACTCAGTGAAATTCCCATGGAGAATTAAGTTTACCACTGATTTTGTGCTGTGGCCACTTCTTCTGACTTCACTGCCAGACTCGCAGGGTCATTGTAAATACGCTTCCCGCTGCCCATATGTTACACCGTGTGTAAATCCTGAAGGTGTGGGTGATTAGGAAGGTGGTATGCTTTTCCTTCCCTCTGTGCAATATTCTGTGGCAAATGCTCAGCTTTCTGTTATCCTTCACACCGAGGTGTACTGTGCCTCCTAAAGCCAACTGGGAAGCTCAGTGCTTTTCAAGCTGGCGGGGGCATGGGATCAAACCCACGTGCAGTCTTTCACAGGCTTGGCTGCATCCCAGAATCTGCATTCTTGAACAAGTCAGCTTGACATTTTACGAAGTTTTCCATGTCAGCACCAGGCTTCTGCATTTGGGGAAGTCCTGTCGAATGGTGTTGAGGAGTCAGTCAATCGTTCTTGCTTTTCAGAGATACTAGGAACTGCACGTACTGGAGAATCTGAGATGCTGCTTGGCCTGCTGTGTTCATCCTTCTCTATACCTTGTTGTATCATTTTTGCTTTTTGTTTTGTTTCACTTGGGATTGCAAATGTGACACGAGCCAAGTAATGACTGCATCTCTTCATAGGCGAAACATCACTGCCTTGGTGTTTTATAAACTGGGAAAAAGCGGTTAATTTACATGACTTGCAAAACTCTTGTTGTCTGTGTCAATCATGTGTCATTTGTGTTCAATTCAAATGAGTGACCATTTCAAATTGTTACTCAAATTATAATTGTCCACAGGAATTACTTCTACCTTGTCTACCCATTGTGTAGAAATGTAGATAATCAGTGTCCAAAATGAGAGCGACATGACCGAAAACATCAAATTGTACAGAATAACATCACCAGACAGACGATGTTATACAGTGATAGAGATCCGCAGTTCTCAAAAAGACCTTTTGACCCATTTAGTCTGCACTGGTCAAAAACACCACCTAAATATTTTAATGTCATGAATGGTTAATTGGATAGTTTGATTGTGGTTTTGTGGTGCAGAGTGTTACCAGTATGGTGGGTTTAATTCCTGCGAGCAGTTGAGGCTATGTTGAAGGACTTTCTTTCCTAGCATTCACCCCTCTCCTGAAATGTGGTGACCTTCAGTTTAAACCACCCACTTTTAATAGAACGATCCTGTGGCCATCTGGGATTCTGGTGAATTTTCGGCTCATGTTCATCTGTCAACAACCTTGTTCTTGCTTGCTTTCTCTATCAATTGATGATCACGTTCCTCCTGGTTTTCGTGGAATATTGCATTTGAAATGATTGTGTTCTGAGCTAGACTTCTTATCAAAAAGCAATAAAAACAAAATTGTAGCAAGTTCTGAAGCAAGTTGCAGTTCCATTTGTTTATATGGTGACTGGAAACCTTTGGCATTTGTTTCCATGCTTGGGAATGTTTGATATGCTTTCCTGCATACTAGAGTATACTCGGCATTGCATATAATATCTGAGAAACATTTCCATGTACCATCAAAAATGATTTTCAGTGCTACAACTGCAAATCTTCTATTTCAGGATTTACTTTTGGCACTAGGATGTGTTGAATAAATAAGTTAAGATTTAAAATATGTTAATATTATAAATAGGAGGCTCAGATGAAAAAAAACAGTTTTAATGTGGCACATGGATGAGGAGATGTGCAAATATGTCAGAGCGGTGATGCCAGCAAAGAAGGCAAGCAACCAATCATGTGAAGTATTCTCAAAGACAGCAAACCCACAAGTTATAAATACCGCGTTTCTTTTCTTGAATTAAATTTTCAGACAGGAATTAATGAATTTCATGAATTACAAAGTTATTATCGACAGGCATGGTAAAAAAAAACATACTTATGTGTAAAAAGAAAGAATTTGTGTTCCGCAGGTATTGCATTAACTTTTTCAGGGCCAGTAATAATTTAATATGCTTGCTAAAACCCAAATGTGCATTATTGAACATGCATTCAGGGTTTTTTTTTCGTGAGACTACGAATGTGCAGATTAGTGCATTGAAGACTTGCTGTTTGGACTCTGAGGTGCCAAGCCATTCTGCACTGAAGGCTTTTCCTTCATACCCCAGCAGTATCCCAGGCCTCTGGGCCCAGTCTTGCTTGGGTGACTTAATAGCTGAGCCTTCCATAGTGAGAAAATATGACAGCCAGGTGTTGACATTGGTTTTCAGGAATTTCACTTGGTTCTTTGAAACAACTTTCTCAAAAACTGATCTTGATTGCTTTTAATTGATTTCCTTTTTTGAAAAAAAAAATTCAGTGCATGGCTTACTATTTTGAGAAATAGACGAACAGGAGTGTTTTGCATTTCATGATCGTCTCTTTGATATTAGACAATCGATTTACAGGTCAATTTGACGAATTGTCATGTCGGTACGGAAGATGCGCGGAACTGGGAGTGGATGCAGCTCTTGTTCCTTTGCACCTTTACAAAATTCCAATACTGGCTGTTGGGAAACAGAAATATCTTCTGCATCTTCTACTCTGAGTTAAAATTATTCATCCATTGAATGTTGGGATATTTTTTAGGCAATGTGACGGCAACATTCATTTTGATCGCTTTGTGTTGAATTGCAGTCTGCTTTGCTCGGATAAAGTGCATCTTTTTTAGTGCAGTTCTAGTTGCCTGCTTGTTGAGACTTCAGTTTTCAAGAGACACAATAGTTTAGCTGCCATGTCTTGTTTTTACTTCTGTTTATTTCAAAATAGTGTGCAAGACTGAGTGATGTGTTGGTGCCATCATTAGTCCGACCTTCCTAAAGAGTGAAAGTTGTGACTGCCACACCGTCTTTTCAATTGAATAAACTTTACAAGGCTCTCCAGGATATGATCATGTTTAAGCTCTCCGTGGATTTCAGTTCTCTGATGGACCAAGGGATTTTATTAAGTTCATGCCAGAATTCTGAAGTGCAGACTAAAACCAATTTTAAAGCATCTCGTTGAGACATGATAACTTGACACAGTTGAGGGTCTTGAAGCTAGGGCTCCCTGATTTTCCAGCTGCTGAGATAGTACCACTTGCTACAAAGAGTAAGCTGTAGAAGAACATGTTTGACAGAACTGTAATATTCCTCGTGTCAATATAAGCTGGTTAGCCTATTATTCCCATTATTTTCATAAAACTAATGGACGCAAAACTCACTTTTTTGTTGAAATACCGAAATATGTGAACAAAAGGGAAGGTGTGGAGATATGGTAATCTGTGTTAGGTTATCTCGAAATCGTGTTTGGGAGACATCATCCGAAACAGTGTTCCAAATGGTGCAAAGGACTGGACACCACATCATTTCAATTCTTAATTGTGAATGTTGGTGATGTACTGCCCCAGTCAATCAGTGACACTTTGGGAGTTGTTTCGTGTGCCTTCCTTGCAGTGAAGTTTCCATGCTATTTGCCTGATACCCAGAGAATTTCATCAAACCAGGCAGGATCATTTTCCAGTGGTGATGAAGAGTTTTGAAAAGCTGCAATTTAAATGAAATAGCCCATTCAGTCATGCAGCAAAATAATGGCCTGATTAAGAAGGAGATGGCAGGACTGATGCTTTAGTTGAAAATCATGAGATATAAATTTATTGGAAAATATTTTCTCAGACTGTTCTGATAATTTGGTGACTAATCATTAAGGCTGCTGTTATAAGGCTTGAAGATATGTATGGAATGGAGGGATAATTCTGAGAGTGAATTCTCGCAGCACATAATCCTGACACTTGGCAGTATTTGGATGATTCCAAGCAAAGTGAGACTGTCTGCCCTCAAGTTAATGAAGACAGCAAGTGGCTTTGATTTGATTGCTGTGAATCTCCTATCACCATCCACCTTACTCAGTGTACGTGTGGATCAGAGATGCTGGGCGAGGGAGGGTGTACTGAACTTGATTGAAGATGTTGAACCTTGTGCCTTCCCCGAAGACTTAGAAAATCTCTGTTAGTAATTTGACTGTGGTCATGTGTGAAAAGTAAGTTGACCATCAGATGAACTCTTTTTTAAGTGAACATTTCACAGGCTTTATTAAATATAAATACATACAAGGAACTGTAAGAGAGGAGAATATCTTGTGCAACCTGATCTATTCAGGCGCTAGCTCTGTCCAATGTGACGTGGCTGTTTCTGGGCATGCTCTGTAGCTCTTCTGACTGCACAATGATGGACATATTTCAAGCCCTGCTTCATCTTAAATGGTCCCAAAAGACAGATATTGTTGCAGTTTCATCTTGGGTCTTGATATGGTAAGGTTCTACAATGTCATGATATCCATAGCCAGTTTATTTTTTCTTGAAGGTACATACAGCATTCCTGCAACAGGTAAAATGTGGCAAAGTCACAACAGTTTTGGTAAAATAACTGCAGTAGCTTTCCTGAAGCAAGTTGTAATGTTCATGCCCGAACCACCATTTGATACAGCACAATGCTGGCAACAAAACTGGAATTGTCCAAATCTGTGTGACTAACTCAACACTACTCATAATCTATCAAGAAAACCCTGCTTTTACAATTATAAACAAAATAAATCTTGGTCTTTCTTTCTCTAAGTTGCCTGGAATATTTAGAAGGAGACAGTGAAGGAATGTAAATACCTGAAATTCAGAGTTCTTTTGTGTTTGTGTTTATTGTTATGTAATAAAATTTGTGCTGAGGCATCCTGGATTATGCTGGCAATTTCAGAGAGTAGTGACTTAAAAAACAATTCTGGTCAATATTGTTCAGCTTGGAGCTTTCAGTGAACAATTTGCTTCATGATGGAGCGATTGTGTATCTGTGACACATCCAAGAGTGGAAATGAAAATAAAAAGTGCTAGAAAATTGGATTTTGGTTTTCTTAATCTTCATAGTATACCTTAAAAGCTGTTGGAGTCTTCTGTTTGTGATCTTGAGCAGTGTGATATTATTTGAGGTTTGGGTGCGTTACTGCCCTTGCTGAAGCAGAAGTACTCAATACATTGGTGTAATGCATCTTCATACTGTACAAGTTATCGAATCTGAGTGTAGATTGCTCACTAGTGACTTGTTTTCCAGTCTTCAGCTTACTGTGCTGCCACCTTTTTCAACTGCTAATGGTTTAAATAATCTTTGAGAGCAACTCCCTCGTTACCTTTTCTGGAACATTGTTCCGTTTTTTTTCCCCAATTTCCTGGATGCTACTCTGGAAAAATGCGTATGTTCCTGTGAGTGACCATTGGCTCTTAGTGTTTTGTTGACTCAAAGCCAGCTACAATGGTGAATTTATTGTTTTATTTCCAGCAATGTAAAGGATGATAGTTTTCAACGTTTAGAATTATTTCCATTTTCTCAGCATGTCTGCCTGTTAGAAATGCAGTTTTGCTCAACGCTGAAAAGTCATCCATTTGAATGGTTTAAAATTGAGTTTTCCTGATTCACGAAAAAGGAATGTCCTTCAAGTCACTTGCCAATTTGCCCGACCCGCTGCCTGTAGTTGCAGTTGAATCTAATAGATCAGAAACATGCTCAGTTGCACATCTTTTTCCAAATTAATTTTGCAGCTGCCTTTTTTTTTTGAAATTGCCATCTCAAAGTCCATCACAAGAATGTCATGTGCTGAAGTGCGACATAAGTGAGAGCAATTATTTGACACAATGACCAAGGAAATTCAATTTCCTTCTGAATACCTGGCCTTCCTACTTCATAGCTTGGCAGGTCTACTGTAATTAAAAAAAAAACTGATGTTAATCTTCAGTGCCTTTGTTGCACTGAGACATCTATGATTATCGAGAATTTTAAAGGCAGATGCGACCTCGAATTGTATAGGAAATGTGAGGTCAGATGATCAAATCTTGATCAGAAAGATTTTGAAGGACAAGTTTGAGAAGCAAATTGAAGTGGAAAAGTTCAGGAGGTAAATTTAATTTTTAAGTTGTCACCCTCAGAAGCTGTCGGCACGGCAATCATTGATGCAACAATGACAGTCAGGTATGCCCAAGTCTTCTGGTATAGGAGCACAGGTGTCTCTAGCATTTGCCATGCTAGAGGCAATTGCGGAGATGGAGAAACCGTAATTTGATTATGGCCAAAGTAGGGTGGCAGGTGGGTGTGAAGAATGGAACTGAAGCAAAGCCCTTGCAATATGTTCACCTAAAATGAATGTCCCGGTTTATGTAGCATCCGTTTGGTACCAAAATCAAAATGGAAATTGAGCCCTTGGCCATTCCCTGTATGTTGTCAGGGAATTACTGATTTCAGGAGTGAGGAAAGGAGCAAACACCTTTCTCATGTTAACATCCTATTTTTTGATTCATGAATGCCGTCCATACAGTGCACTGGCTAACATTAACTCTTTTCATCTTTTAGTTTAAACACTGGAATGCGAGGGAGTATTGTTACAAAAGTGAACATTGTTTGTAAGAGCCTTCTATTTTGTTTTACTGTGTCCTGTTTCTGCACTGAGTATCAAGTCAGTCTGAGCATAAGTAGGTTTTATTTCAAATTTGGAAATAGTGATAACTTGAATTTTTATCAATGTAATAAATGCTGCAAACTCACCTTAAAGTGTGCAAGAAGTCCTGTGAGCGTTGCTGCAGAATATTTTTGTGCTGTTGTGAAAGCATTACATGGAGAAGGCAAAGTTTCCTCACTCTTCTGCAGAGTCAATAATTATTTTTACCTTTTCATCTTTGTATTCTAGTTGCTAAATTGGAGGAAGAATCTGTTCAGAGGGATTTACTGAGTGTTTTGTTTCTATTCTTTGACAGCACAAGCAGTGGCCAAGCTGGGAGTGGGAGCTGGAAGAAGGAGTTGCCTATCAAGTAATCTTTAACCGACACCGCAGCAAACAAGCAACCAACAAAGCTGCAAGAGGTTCAGGAGTGAGTATGGTTTGTCTCCCGTCTGCCTTTACTCTTCTTCTGCACAACTAATTTGCCTGTGTTTTAATGGTGTATATTGGGGTTATGGCAAGTTGTGTTAATCTGCCAGAAATTGGATGGAATTGCCCATTTATTTACAATAGAGTTGAAGCGGAGGTGAGGTCTACTGCAATTAGATGACAGGATTTGCTCGTAGTCTACACTGTAACAATGAGGTGTGAAATTCTGCCCAGGTCACAGGCCAAAATTGGCATTGTCACACAAAACAAAATCTCGTGGTCACTTGAATCTGCCTGATAAACAATGCCGTGTGTTCAAATGTAGATTTGTTAGTCTTTAATTGCTCTTGTTTCGAGTGGTAAAATTGTCCCAACGAAAAGACTTCAATTTGGCTTTCTCTACATTGGGGAAGCCAAGCAGAGGCTTGGGGACTGCTTTGCAGAACACCTCCGCTCGGTTTGCAATAAACAACTGCACCTCCCAGTCGCAAACCATTTTAACTCGCCCTCCAATTCTTGAGACGACATGTCCATCACGGGCCTCCTGGAGTGTTTGGGGAGGGAATGCAAAGGCTCAACTGTGTCCCCACCTTCTCAGCTGCCGTGATAACTGTGGTACATTTTGCCATGAGAGGCCCTCTGATGTCTATTCGTTGGGCAGACAATATTGTGAACTGTTTGGAATGCAAAGGCTCAACTGTGTTGTAATCTATGATCAAGCAAACAATGCCTAATCATATACAGGCTACATCTAAACATGAAGCATGGTCATTGAGGCAAAACATCACACCCACTGGGTTCAAAGATATTTTGGTCACCCAGATCAGAGGAAAGAAACAAGCAAGGCAAAGAGCCTGTTTCACTGCAAAACTTACACATTCGGTATTTTCTATTACAGGCCACCACAGAATTAAAGAAAGGTATCACTCACAAACAGTAAAGAAAAGGTGCAAACTAAATGTAAGAAAGTGTGAAGCTGGCTGAACACAGCAGGCCAAGCAGCATCTCAGGAGCACAAAAGCTGATGTTTCGTGCCTCGACCCTTCATCAGAGAGGGGGATGGGTAGACTATTCTGGAAAAAATAAGGAGAGAGGGGAAGGCGGACTGATGATGGAAAGAAAAGAAGATAGGTGGAGAGGAGAGTATAGGTGGTGAGGTAGGGAGGGGATAGGTCAGTCCAGGGAAGACGGACAGGTCAAGGAGGTGGGAGGAGGCTAGTAGGTCGGAAATGGAGGTGCGGCTTGAGGTGGGAGGATGGGATGGTTGAGAGGAAGAACAGGTTAGGGAGGCAGAGACAGGCTGGGCTGGTTTTGGGATGCAGTGGGGCGAGGGGATGAGCTGGGCTGGTTGTGCAGCTCTGCAAAACTCTGGTAAGACTGCTCTTGGAATATTGTGTTCAGTTCTGGTCAGTTCATTACAGGAAAGATGTGGAACCTTGAGAGAGGCTGCAGAGGAGATTTTCCAGGATGCTGCCTCGACGAGAGGGAGGTCTTTTGAAGAAAGGTTCAGGCTTTTTTCATTGTAGCGAAGAAGGATGAGAGGTGATTTGATAGAGGTTGAGAAGCAAAGAGAGCGTGGATAGTCAGAGACTTTTTTCCCCCAGGGCGGAAATGACAATTATGAGGGGGTGTAATTTTAAATTGATTATCGGAAGGTATCGGAGAGACGTCAAAGTTCGATTCTTTACACAGAGGGTGGTAGGCACGTGGAGTGCACTGCTAGCAATGGTAGTGGAGTCAGATACTTCCGAGACTTTGAAGCGAATCTTGGATAGGGACGTGGAGGATAGTAAAATGTAGCGTATGAAGGGTAGATTGCTCTTTGTAGGATAACAGGTTGGCACAACATTGTGAGCCGAAGAGCCTGCACTGTGCTGTACTGTTTAAGTCTTCATTTTAATTTAGAGATTTTGGAGAGTGCTGATGAAATTAAGTACATAGTTGCACGTAAAAAAATAGACAACTGAATACACAGTCCTCCTTCGTCATACCCATTCAAATGTCCCCAAACTTGTCTCTCATGCTCCGGAGAGCACCGACCCCAGACTCCTTCCCCCTTTCTCCCCTGCCAGGCCTGGCCCCAACTGACAAAACTGATTTCTGGGAAGTGACAATCTTTCTAGCATCCATGCTTTTAGTGGAAGAGAACATATAAAGGAGAGGAAAGAACTACCTTGCTTTTGAGGCGAAATGTAAATTAATGTCAGGAATCCACTGCAATCGGCAGTCACTTATTTATGGAGCAGAGACAGTGGGAAGTGAAAGACCAGTTACATGAAGGGGGTCAACCATTTGGTATGAAGTTCCATTTATATGAATTCCAGCAAGTTTCCAACTGAAGCATTTAAATTTTGAATAGTTCAGACTGCAAAAGATGAATTTTCCAGTATCAAGTTTGATAATGCTCAGGCTGCACATTGGAAGAGACTTTGCACAGCACGAGGTGTGGAACATAAAAACTGAGGTTTCCTTTTTCTTCGATTCTCTCCCTCCTTCTATTTTCTGCCAAGGCAGCAAACATTTTACAACTCTTTGCTTTCCTCCCAGTTCTGTAAGCTTACTTTCAAGAGTAATTAGATTGCTAAAAAACAATATTGTTCAGAAATGTGAGATCAGTGATAATGTTAGCAGAGAGTTCAAACGTGATTGAAGCTGGACTGTCCTGTTTGCTGTTGTATGCTGTGGCCGAGAGGTGGAGACAGAACTTGATGCACATAATTGCACAGTGTCCCTGCTGTGGAAAGTTTCTGGCCCTCTGTGACTGGATCGAAGTAGAAATTGAGAAGGAGTGGCCGGGCAGATGAAGGGCTTTAATATTAAATGCTTGTTTACTTCAAATTATGTTTTAATACTCTTGAGGTCGATCCAAAATAACTCCAAGATTCAAATTTTGGTTTTATAATAATCGGGCTGGCCATATTTCTGTGATGTTTTGACTTGAGGTTTGTTTTATAAAATGGTTGAAATAACACAAGAAGAGACCAGCTGCTTTGTCATTGGATTGAACGTATTGTACCTCCCCAAGAATGTATCCTCCCCCAGCCCTGCAATGCTCATATGTTTGTCGTTCTAATTCTGCCCACTTTGAATTTCCTCGCATGCTTGATCTTCTTTATTCTGGAACACCCTTCGAAAATATCTCCTCTTTGTCCTCAAACCGATCTTTCTGACCAAGCTTTTGGTGAGTTGTCCGAGTAAAATAGCTCCATGAAGATGGGCTGATTTTTAAATGATAATGGAAATGTGAAGCATTTTGAAATGTTTCTGCCATGTCAATGATCTTCACAAATGAAAGTTGTTCCTGCATCGTTTTTACTTTGTTCATTTGTACTCTCCATAGACATCAACAAATCAGCTTCCTTCAAATCTCTCTGATACCAGCAAAGTTCGAATTCTCAACTCTGGCACTGTGGAAAAACTTGTCGAAAATTTAATAGTTGCTTTCATGAACAAGGATTTTTCCTATGTCTGCGTATTTCTTTCGACATACAAAACATATACCACCACTGAAAGTGTGTTGGTTAGCCTCCTGGACAAGTGAGTGTCAACAGCTTGTTTAATAGCAATGATAGAAAAGGTTCAGTCGAGTAAATCTTGCTTTTAATTATTCTGGCAATGAATCACTGAAACTAGCTGTCTGGAAACAACTCTGAGTTCTTCACTTGTGAACTGAGAAGCACCGTCCAAGCATCAATAAGGGAGACAAATGTTTTTTTTATCATTAGACACACTAAGTTACCTGCATCTGCAGCCCCCACCCCTTGGACATTGAGCTCTGCAGATCTGGGCTTTACCTTTCATCTGATTTCATCAGAAATGCCCATGTATTTTTTGAAGTGCTCTGAAAGACTTTATCCTGCACACTGATGCAGTGATAATGTCCCTACCTTCTGCCTAAAAGGTCCAGATTCAAATTCTATCTGTTGCAGTCATGAGTCATAAAATGTCTGAATAACTTGATGAAAAGTAATTAAACTTGAAGTCCTCCATAATGAGAGATTTTGCAGAGTGTTGTGGTGCAGTGATATGTGTCCCTAGCTCTGGGCCAGAAGGCTTGGGTACAAGTCCCACCTGCTCCAGTGTTGTCTATAAAAGCTTATGGACAGGTTGATATTTTTTAAAAATTATATGCCTACAATACAATTGAAACTCTTCTTCTAGCTCTCCACAGTGAAATAAAGTGCAAACTTTTTCAGGTGCCTTGCAGCATTCACTGGCCTGTTGCAAAATGTGGATTTGCATGCAGAAGAGATTTAAAGGACTCACAAAACAAAATTGTGCCATCTTATTGCTGTCAGAATGATTTCATGAGCAGCACACAACTGTTCTAATTTTCAAACTGGAAAAATAATGATGGCAATTCCAGCATGTGAATTTCATTCGACTTCCCCAGGATTTACATCAGATTTTATTTTCCCGAAGGTGAATTTGTCACTGTTTGGGCCTCCCCATTTCCTGCAGGAAGTGTTTCCTGTTATGGAACCTTTCTGCCAACAGATGGGTACCACAGTCCAGGTCCTGTGATGAGCTTGTTTGTTTATAACAAGGCAGAGCAGTCCTTCCCTTCTTCTGGTTTGTGCCCCCATCCCCTTCCAATAACCCTGAGCCCATATGCAGCACAAATCATGATGAAGCACCCCACAAGTGGTTTGGGACGGAATGCAAAAACAGGTGACAACTTTTTGTTTTGGTTCATTATTCACAACAATGAAGCGACCTAGGGCAAGTAGAACACCAAGTTTAAAAAGCGCGGTGAGTGGTTTACGACGGTGACCAGGCCTTGGTATTAAAGATAAGCAGTCACTTTGACTTCCTTCGATGTTTTGTATGGAGTTTGGAGCTATCTGCAACAATGTTTGGAATGCATCAGTTTCTGAATGCGGTGAATGGAAGAAAGCTAATAAAGTATGAAGCTGGATGAACACAGCAGGCCAAGCAGCATCTCAGGAGCACAAAAGCTGACGTTTCGGGCCTGGACCCTTCATCGTGAGCTTTTGTGCTCCTGAGATGCTGCTTGGCCTGCTGTGTTCATCCAGCTTCACACTTTATTATGTTGGTCAAATGAATGTCTCTTTATGACTGAAATATGCAGGGGTACAACAGTTCTGTAACAACGGGTTAATTTGTTTTTTTAAATGGCATCAGCGATGGTTCCTCTTGACACCTGAGTTTTTATACATTAGTTTTCCGAATGATGGGGAAGCATTTAACAGTTTATGCAGTTCACAAATGGTTTTTTGGGTTTATTCTTCAAAGCTCAATTTGCGGATACAGGGATTCTCACCACTGCTGACCTTCAATTGACGTGCCTCTGACATTACGGGGACAACCTGCAACTGGGAGGAAAATGTTTCCCAAAAGCGCTATGGTGATAAAATCTGAGCAGAGTAGAAAATAGCCAGAGGTGATTAAACTCTGAGGTAGCTCTGGTTAGGACAGTCACCTCTTATATTTACTGTCTCCTCCTTTCACAATGTCGTTGTTTACGACTTTGGCTGCTTAGTCAATGACTGGTCTTTTGGCATTTGGTGGAATTCTCCATCCGCAAGTGGCATCTTGAAGTATTTTAAAAATTCTAAAAACAAAATGACGTCCCTGCTAAACAATAGTTCAAATCCCTTTTACCAATTGGACAGATGTTGTGTTTAAGATTAGTGTTTGAGTCAACCATTTTAGTTCAGCTGTAAGATCATCATTATGCATTGGATGTTTATCGTGTCCATTCACCTTACAGACAGCCTACTTTTCAAGATTTTCCTTTATCCATGGTGAAAGCGAGAGACTGGCTTACTGGATGCTCCAGTTGTTTTGGCATTCTGTAATGAGATCCAGGGAATTCATCCCTTTATACGTGAATATCCACATTTCCTTCTGTGATTTTTTTGAGACTGAGAGTTAACTGGAGTTCAAAATGGTTCGGATCAGACAAATTGAGCAACCATTTTAACAATCTGTTTCTGCTGAAGTTTTCCAAGTTTTCCTTTTTGGTAGGAAAAACGGCAGTTTTTAGAATGGAAGGAGGTTCCATCGCTCTGAGATGCAGTGGAATCTGGGGATCCCAGTGCATGAATCACAAAATGCTAGTAATAGAGGAAGTAATTAGGAAAGTGAAAAAATGTTTTTATTTTATCATGAGGGGATTTTAGCACAAATGTAGGGATCACTGGTGAGCCCATATCTTGAAAGTTCTTGATATTGGTCAGTCTATTAAAGGAAGGATGTAAATACATTGGAGGCACTTCAGAGCAGTTTTACCAGAATAATACCAAGACAAATTGACTTGGATTACAAGGAAATTTTTCAAAGGCAAGGCTTGCACCAGTGAGTGTTCAGGGGAGGAAGAGGCAACATGATTGAAACATAAAAAATCCTGTGGATTTGGACAAGTCAGATGTGGAGACGATGTTTCCTGTTCGAGGAGAGACTGGAATGAAGGGTTAACGTCTAAAAGTCAGTTGTTGTCCGTGTAAAACAGTGATTTTCAAAAAATATCTTTCAAAATGTGGTTATTCTTTGGAGTTCTCTTCCTGAAAAGATGGTAAAAGCAGAACTCTTGAATATTATCAATGCAAAGGTAAATAGATTCTTGTTGACACAGTGGGGTTGAATGGTTAATGTAATGTAAATTTGAAGTTAAAATCAGATGAGATATTACCATATTGCATGTTTTACGCCTCCCTGTCTGCATGGGACGCGGCGCGTAAGCTATAAAATGCCAAATTGGCATTTCAATGCATAGTTTTAACAAACTCGGTAATCAAGTCTTCGAATGCCAACACCGAATAACTTCAGATGTTTTTCAATGGCTGAATGCAAGTTGCAGATTCAAGTGCTTGATTAAAATCACTTAATTTGCTTTGTGTGACCAACTGCAGATATGGAAGCTTAGACACGTCAGGAGCAGAAGAAATTCCAACAATGATAGCAGCAAGCAAAAGGTAAGTTTTCAGCCAATGTGTGATTTAATTAAGTTTCATCCAAATTACAACAACGTCAAAGAACATTGCTGGCACTTCTTGTAAGTTGTATGGAGGGCCTTCCTGCCAGAGCAGTGCAGCTAACACCAGTCTGCAACAGTCACATTAACAAAGTTGCCTGACTGTACGTATAATGTTTGCATTATTCTGAGAGATGAAAGATTTTATTTGTTTAAAAAGATGTTGCATCACTGCAAAAGATCCAAAAGTGTTCCGTGAAACATTGCACATCCATTCAATATTCAGATCTCCATCTGTCGGCTAAAATTTAGATAGCTGAAATCTGAAAAAAGGATACAAAATGTTGAAGAATTCAGGCTCCTATCTCCACACCTCCGCTCTGTCTGCCTGTAGTGGCTTTCAAACCTCTTGTGAAAGTTTTGAACAAAAACCTGCTGCAGCCTATTGTATCACTACGTCTGGAGGGTGATCCATCTCATAAAGAGAGTCAATCAAAGAATGTAACACTGAACCCATGCATCTCCAGCAATTTTATACCAGCTGTCTGCCACTAGTGGATGGGAAAGCTTGTTTAAAATGTCTTTCTTCATGATCAATTTCAGCTGCAGAGCTGTCAGGAATCTGGAAATCTCATGTCTCTCGGGACAGTTGCAGTGAGAGGAAAACACCTTTGCTCCAGTCTGTGTATAAATAACTTTTGACTCAAAATTCAAAAACATAAAAGGAATTTACTGGAGAGCTGTTGTTTAGCTTTTTACGGTCTTCCTCTTGAAAGCATATGACAGCAGTGCAGCCAACACCATTGCTGCACAAACGCTCAGAATCTCATTAAATATGCCTCTCTTGTCCTTACTTTGTTCTTACGTATTAGAGCTCTTATTTAATTAGATCAACAGAAAGCATCCAAATCTCTTCATTGAACAGTTTGTTCCCTTCATCAGCCCTGGCCCTGAATTGTTTACCTCACATTTGCATCTCTGGACTCTACTGCAAGGAAAAATCAATTGAAGAAATGGGCTTGGTTCACTCCTCCTTTTCTCACCTTCATTCTCTGTCTCTTCCACTAAATGTGATCTGCTTTCTTGCGAAGATAATAAAGTGTGAAGCTGGATGAACACAGCAGGCCAAGCAGCATCTCAGGAGCACAAAAGCTGACGTTTCGGGCCTGAAGGGTCTATGCCCGAAACGTCAGCTTTTGTGCTCCTGAGATGCTGCTTGGCCTGCTGTGTTCATTCAGCTTCACACTTTATTATCTTGGATTCTCAAGCATCTGCACTTCCCATTATCACTGCTTTCTCGCTGACCAGCTATGTAAGTTTGACAAAAAGAGATCACCAACTATTGCAGTCACCCGTCTGCAGTGTGATCAGTTTCCCAAAAGCGCTGAATCCAAGTTGCAATACTGAATCCAGCGATGTCAGCCATTCTAACGGCTGGCACACAGTCACAGATGGAGTCAAACGCTCATTTCAAGGACTTCAGTTATCTTGTCTGACCAGTTACAGGCACGGTGTCCTTGACAATCCAAACTGCAAGGGATATGAAAAATTTAGTTCTCCAGGAATATTTGCAGTCACTTGAAAGCACGCTTGAGCTTTTGTGTAATGAATGGCTCTTTTAATGCAACATTCTCAAAGGCAATTGCTGGAGAGCAAGCAGTTTGTGGAAAGTCCTGTGGATATTTCCTTCTGCACCCAGGAACCACAAAACAAGAATTATTCCAAACCATGGCTACCACATTGAGAAAAGTGATGGGGTTCAGTCCACAAAATGTGCATTGCATCTAAAAGTTGGAAGATGGCGTTCTTTTTCACACGAGACAATTGCGGTCTTAATGTTCTGGATTGTCATGAAGCCCTGCTGCTGGATGTTAGAGCTGGAGCCAATTGTGGTTTGTGGCAGCACCAAGGGTGACATGGTGCTGGCGGTGGCTACTCCAGAAGCTGCTGCCTGATCACTGTACCATTCTTGAAATGGCACGATTCCAATAAGTGACGGTGAAATCAGAGTGCGGACAGAGGGATTTGGTTTTCCTCCCGAATTCCGCTCCACGTTGTGAAGAATCTCATGTCTCAGGTCAAGGCCAGTTGAATTCGACAATTCAGCCCTGTGTGTAGAGACAATATCAGAAGTTCTTCATTGGAAATTTGGTTGCCCTTCTACATTTGGGACTGGAGCTCTTTATTTGAAAGATTTCTGGACTTTGCAACAAATAGAAAGTGTTGAAGAAATGGATTTGTTGCATCTTGCTCTCTCTCTTGTAACTTCCATGCGCCAGTCTCTCTGCCTTATCCTGCAAACTACCATTGAAGGGTTTGGGGAAACAAACACCACATACTGCAGTTGTGTCTTGACCTGTTGCACAAAATCAGCTGAAAAACGGCAGGAAATACCGACTCAGTTGCTTTCAAGTCTATTCGATGTTTTTATTGTGCATTTAGGAGTTTGCTTAAAATTACTTAATAGCACATTTCAGACTGTTTGCAGATCGCTGACAGGGTAGATGGGTAACCATGCATTCTAAAATCAATCATGAAAACGTAAGTTTGAATACAGCATGTGGTGAAGGTTTTGCTTCATTTGAATTTGAGAAATACAAAGGAAATTGTTGAGGAGCTCGCAATTATTGGGTGGCTTGGTGGCTCAGTGATTCGCACTGCTGCCTCACAGCGCCAGAAACTCCGGTTTGAATCCGCTGACAATTAACCGTGTGGAGTTTGCACATTTTCCCCATGTCTGCATGGGTTCACTCCCGGTACTCCATTTTCCTGCCACAGTCCAAAGATGTGCAGGCGAGCTGAATTGGCCATGCCAAATTGTCCCTCGTGTTTTGGGATGTGTAGATTCGGTGCACTAGATTTGGATGGGTCTGGGTTGGATGTTCTGAAGCTTGGTGTAGACTTGTTGGGCCAAAGGACCTGCTTCCAAACTGTGATACAATCTTTGATACTGTAAGATATCGTTAGGAGTTCTCATGAAAACATCACATAGCAGTGCAGTGTTCAGAGCTCCAGACTCTCGCAGTTGAATTACTGTCCTTGTGTCATCTGCATTATTCCTCAGGATTCTGAAGTTTTTTCCAAAATTTGAATATGAATAAATGCAAGAAATGGGTGTCCCATTTCTCTCCCTCACACTTATTATTAGCCACAGCCTTGAAAGGTTTTGAAGAATAAAGTGATCATATGTTGCAGTCACCCATTTGGAGTGTGACCAGTTTGACACAAGCAGCTGAATGCAGGCTGCAATACTAAATCCAGAACCTTCAGCCTTTCAAACAGCTGGCAAGCAATTATAGATGGAGGCAAATACATATTTAAATAATTTCATTCATCTCTTTTGACCAGTTGTAGGCCGAGTGAGTTTGCCAATCCAATCTGCAATGTAGATGAAAACAATAGTTCTTCAGGAACAACTGAAGAAACAAAAGAGTGGCTTAAATTCCAAGTGCAATTTAATTCCCGATCATTATTGTAATTGGAATAACGGCATTTGCTGATAACCAAGAATTCCTGTGAAGTTATGCAGTTAAGATTTTCTGCATACTTTCCAGAACAATTTAGAATATACGATTCCAGACCACATTACGGAAACTGTTGGACTCTGCTTCCAAAATGTTTAATTTTTGTAGAAGTTAGTTAGTGGGGCTGTTTTTTAACAAGACATTTGCAGGAACAATTTTGTGAATTGTGGTGGAACCCTGCTGCTTGGACTGAGAGCTGAGCCACTCTTGCTGTGAGGAGTGGCCCCACCAGAGTGGCAGTGTGCTTATGTGGGCTGATCAAGAAGCTGTTACCAGATCAGTATCCCATAAATGAAATGGGCCGATCCCAAGAGCTGATGGTGAAATCAGAATGATGGCACAGCAGCAAGCTTTTCTTTGCCACCATTAATCTTTGCAATTGCTGAGTCAATACCCATTCAATCCTCTACGTCAATACTGTGTCCAAAGCTCTTCACCAGAGAAATTGTACAATTAGTTGCACTTGTATAATTGCCCCGTGCTGTTTATTTGAGACTTTTCTCGACTACACAACAGATGTAAAGCATTGAAGAAATGGTTTGCCACATGCTTTTCCCCCTTTCTGTGCTTCCATGCTCCAGCCCAACTGTCAATGGCTTGAAATGCTGATGCACCGATTCAAGAGGATAAAAAATTGTTTTGTTATGAACATAAATGTTTGTTTAAAATGACTTAATAGCACTTTGTGACCATTTGCAGCTCTGGAAACGTTGACCACCCAGGCTGCGAGGGAGGTGGAGATGCGTGTTTTCCAGCAACGGTGGGCGTCATCGAAAAGTAAGTTGAATGCAATATGTGAATGAGATTTTACTTTATTCAGAATGCAAGGAAGTGAAAGGCAATTGCAGGTGAGATGGCAGTTACTGTAGGTGAACATCAGGATTCCTTGTGAAAGCATCACACTGTAGTGTATTGAGCTCCATTCCTCGCAATTGTAATCACATTGTTGCATCTCTGATATTTGCATTATTCCTTCATTCTTCAAGAAAAATAGCATTCTGACAAGATGTTTCAATCGAAAATTATTCATCTTTTGGATTAGAAATGTTGAATTACTTCCCTATGACCTGTGTTGAATATGAAAAACAGGATTCCCATTTCTGACTTTTACCTGTATCACCAGCTACTGTGTCCTTGAAATCTATGATAGGCTTTGAATAAGGGAAAAAGGGTTAAACTTTGGATCCAAATGTCTGGAGTGCTATCTGCTGATTCCACTGGGTTTGTTATGGGATAAAACACTGAATCTCAGAGACTCCAGAATCTTTTAACATCTTGCAGCCAGTTGTGATCTTTGGGAACTTTGTTACAATGCAAACATAAATGATCTTTCAATCAGGGTGCAAAATGTGAAAGGCACTCACCGGAGAGATGTTGTTTGGATTATTTCGGAGCTTCCTGTTGAAATCAAGTGGCAGGAATGCAGCAAACAGCTTTGCACACCAGACCATTGCAATCACATCAGGGGGAATGATTTGCCTCTCTCATGCTTGCTTTATTGCTAGAGATTGGAGCTCATATTCAATTAAGTCAACAGAAATCATCCGCAACACTTCAATGAGAAATTGCTTGCCCTTCAACATCCTGGTCCTGAAATGTTTACTTCTTCGAAGTACGCTGCAAGGGAAAAAATGGCTTAAGCCTTTTGTCCTTCTCTCTCCTGCACTCTTTGCCTCTCCCTCTACCTGTGCTCTGCTTTCTTGCAAACGAGCTCTGTCAGTTTGCTGAAACAAAATTACCATCTATTCCAGTCATCTATCTGGAGTGTGACCAGTTTCAGGAAAGCAGCTGAACACAAGGTGCAGTACTGAACCTAGAGCTTTAAGCCATTCAAACAGCTGTCACACAATTGTAAATGGAAGCAATAGCTAATTTTAATAAGAAAACTTAATCTTGTCTGACCAATTGCACGCCTGGTTACCTGGACAGTTCGAACTGCACTGGGGTTGGAAAACAGCATGACATAAAAATGTAAGTTTGATACCATATTTAACGACAAACTTGCTTCATTCCGAACACAAGGAAGCAAAAAGAAATTGTTAATGCTCTGGCAATTGCAGTGATTCAGATAGAATGCTTTCTGTCTTGCATCTGTAAAAACCAGTCAGAATCCCAGTGGAAATGCCATATTTCCTGAGCCTTGAAGCAAGTAGAGACTTTGTTGTGCTTTCATGACCATAATGTTGACATGGGAAGACCAGGGCAGACTTTTGGTGATCAGTTTAAACACCTTTTAAATGTTGTAACTGTACCCCATCCACCCACAAACCATTCTTTGTATGAGAAAATTGTTCCTCATGCCATTTTAAAAAATCTTTCACATCCCATCTTAAAATAGAATATGCCTCCGAGTCTTGAAATCCTCCAGCTGACAGAAAAGACGCCTGCCATTCACTTTATCCGTATCCCTCATGATTTTATCAAACTCTTTAACGTCACCTTTCAACTTCTTATGCTCCAGTGATCAAAAGTATCAGCCTATCCAGCTCTCATTGTAACTCAAACTTTCTAGGTGAGTGATGGTACATGGCTTTCAGTCAGGAGGGCCAGCACAGTAAGTGAAGGGCCTTTGGTACCAACCCAGGAGCTTGGAAACAGTGAATGAGCAACTTGGGCACTCAGTGCCGGTCAGAAAAAGTAAGGAACTGAATGTCAGGCAAGTTATAGGTCTTGTCAATTATCTGTAAATAGCTTGAGGTTCTTTTGAAGAGATGGGAACGTTAAACTTAAAACTTTGCATTTGGGATGTTTATCGTCTGCCCGTGTGCAGAGGTTCTTTATTTGAACTCTTTACTCCTTATCTGCCCACAGGCTCCCTCTCACAGCCAAAAATCCCAGTGTTGATAAGAAGTGCCAGAAATTAATATTGTGATTATGTGCACATTTGAAATGATTTAACTGGTGCTTTATGACCAGTTGCAGCTGTGAAAATGTTGACATGCCACACTGTGAACTAGGTGGAAACCTAAGTTATTCAGAAGCGAAAGGAGCAATTAGCAAGTCCGTTTGATCTGTTGTCAGATTAAACCTGTTGCCCAGTATTTGGGATCTAATAATGTGAAAGGAAACTGTTGGCAGTTGCTGGAAGATGATGTCAGGATTGCCTCTGGAAAGCATCCCATTGACAGAGCAGTGAACACCAATCCAGATGATAGCAATGATATGAAGCAACTGCTTGACTGGTTCTGAAATGTTTGGCTGATTTTGAGAAATTAGATAATGTTGAATGAGCATAAAGCATTCAAAGCTTTTCAATGATAATGGGAAGTGCAGATGCTGGAGAATCCAAGATAATAAAATGTGAGGCTGGATGAACACAGCAGATGAAGGGTCTCGGCCCGAAACGTCAGCTTTTGTGCTCCTGAGATGATGCTGGGCCTGCTGTGTTCATCCAGCCTCACATTTTATTAGCAAAGCTTTTCAATGTTAGATTGGATTGTGCTTGTCTTTCAGTATCAAGGTCTTGCAGAGCCCAGAATTGACTATCAGTGAAGAAATGGTTTGCTCTTCTTTTTGCCCTGTTCTGTCTCTTCCAAACCCCACTCCAGCACTGCCTCATTGTGATGACATGTGGACATCCTGTGGAAGTCAGAATAATCCATCTTTCAAGACCGTGATATTTTTTGTGAAATTGGGTTGGATTGAATTCTGGATGAGTTTGCTTGTTCGAAATGACTCAATTTGTTCTCTTTCATCAATTGCAGTTCTGGAAAAACTGAGAGTACAAATGGTGAACAAAATGGATTTGGAGGTTCCTCAGGAGCAAACGAAATAATTGCTGAGTAAGTTTAATTACATGTATGACTAAATTAATCATTATTCAGAATATGACAAAACGCGAGGCAACAGCTGAGGAGCTGGCCGTTTGTGCAATGTTATACAACCATCACATGGTAACAGCCCAGAGGCAATGATTTGATAATGTTTGTAATAGCTTTCAAAGAGGAACCGGCCTACATTCACTCCTATGTAATAGTACCAAAACATTGATTTAGAAAATTGTAGTTCCCTTTTGAAGACCTCAATTGAAGCTGCATTCACCACACTATTAGGCAGAATGTCTCACTTCCTCACTGTGCTGTTTAAAAAATAATCCATGTCACCATTTTTTTTTGTTGAACATGTTGAATCGGTGTCGTTTTCTTTCCAACTCTTCTGTCACAAGATATTGATTGTTCTTATCCAGTCCCACCAAATCCCTCATGATTTTGAACACTTGTAAAATCTCTTCATAGTCTTCTCCAAGACAAGCAGCCCTACCTTTTCCACAAAACCCTTAATGGCTCCAACCCCAGCTCTTTGTCCTGTCTGTCTCCTCTCCACCTATCTTCTCCTCTATCCATCTTCTATTTCCCTCTGCCTCGCTCCCTATTTATTTCAGAATCCCATCCCCTCCCCAATTTCTGAAGAAGGGTCTTGGCACAAAACATCAGCTTTCCTGCTCTTCTGATGGTGCTTGGTCTGCTGTGTTCATCCAGCTCTATACCTTGTTATCTCCACAATGTTGTCTAGTTTGTCACCTCTGGTACTATTTTTGTGAATGTTTCGTACACCCTGTCAAATCTCTTCCTGAAGTGTGGTTTAGAAAGACGAGAGTTGAGGGCAAATCAGCGTTTTCTGTAAAGATTTGTCATATCTTTTTTGTTTTGCATACGATGCTGTTATTTTTAAAGTTCAGAAACCTGACGATATCTTCAACCTGCAGTACCACCTTCATAATTAGTCTGCATACTCACAGTGTATCGAATATCATACATGGATCATTTAAGGAAGCACTGATCACTGTATCATAAGATTTTTTGTTTGGATATAGAAGAGAACAATGAACAATCCTGAATAATTTTGATTTGGAGGAGGGCCAATTTCAAAAGGGGCCAGATGCCATTTGCAGCAAGTAAATTTGAATACAAGTTGGGGAGCACCATTTGGGGCTAACATTTTATGCTAAGGAATCTTCACCATCTAGAGTGTAACCTGCTTAATAGAACCATCTGATGAAGGCTTGTCATTCCGAATCTTCAGTTTTCATGGGCATTCAAATGGATTGAATTGTCGATGAAAATGTTTGCGTGAAGTGTTGTAAATTGTTCTTCATGTTCAATTGCAGGTGTGAAAACATTGAATGCAAGGATTTAATTTCACAGGAGAAGAAAGTGACAGTCAAGAAGTGAGTTTGATCCAATGCATGAGCATGTGTATGTTTCATTTGCACCACATTAATGTCAAAAGGGAATCCCTGGAGAGCTGGTGGCCATATGTTAGATCATCAGAAATCTCTTGATGAAGATGAAAATGTTTCTGTGCTGTGTGACTGTGTCAGACATACCACAGAATTAAAAACACGGAAATCACTCCAGATCATGGCACATTGATGAAGAAACAGCTTCTCAGTTATTTGCATAGTTTCTCCCTAATCCCGAGGAAGAAGCAATGCGAAGCACTTCGTGAAGCACAAGCAGCAGTTGCATGTGAAGGTGTTGAGTTGATCTCAGACAGAAATTTCTGGACTTGGTAGCAAATGTAAGCTTTTGAAGAGGTGGCTTCACTCCTTGCGCCTGGTCCTTTTCCCTGTTCCCAGCTGCCGCCACCACTGCTGGCGAGCTGCTTTGGCCCTCAAGGTCATTTCTTGTAAATTTCCTGGGAATTTTAAAGACGGATTCAATATTTTATGCAGTTTTACATTTGCAGCATGACCTTGTTTAAATTAAAATGAGCTGATCAGGGTTTGAAATGCTGCACTTTGAGACTTCATTTTTTTTTCAATGGCTGGCAACCAATTATCGACCCAAACACCATTTTAATTTGCTTTTTGTTTTGTGGCTTGTGATCAATTGCAGAAGCGTACACTTTCACAGATCGAGCTTCCCAGATTTGGACAAATGCAGATCTGCAGAAAAGAAAGCAATCATGAATAAGTAAGTTTGATTTAACATGTAGTTAAATTGTATTTATAATTTGGAATTTAAGAATGTGAGAAGAATTGCTGGAGAGCCAGAGCATCCTGTAAAACAATATAGAGACTTTTTCAACAAAAACGCCAGTCACCCAGACTAGATGGCAAACAGCACTCCAGACCATAAAAAACACATGAAAGAAGCGAACTGAAAACAGAAACAAATCTGTGGATTCAGTAAATCAGGGACAAAAACAAAGTTGCTGGAAAAGCTCAGCAGTTCTGGCATCATCTGTGAATGTAAAAACAGCGTTAATACTTCAGGTCCGGTGACCCTTCCAGTTCTGAGGATTGTCATTTGTCGAGTTTGCAGCAGTGATGCATTATTGAAGGAATGGCTTCCCTCTTCACACCACTTCATGACAAGTTATCCTGCAAACTTCATGTGAATGTTGGAAATGGAATTAAACCACTTTCTAGTGCAGTCATATACTTGTTGTGTGGTTTGTTTGTGGTGTCCTTGGACATTGGTACCCTCCCACTCCTTGTTGCTGTTGTATGTATTGCAATAATCGAGCTTGCATTCCTGTTTCCTGAATCTATGAAATCCAAATGTCTTTGCGAAATGATTTTTCATGGATGAAATATGAGAAGTAAGTGCTTTCAAGGATATTTGGTTGCAGAAAGCATTGCACAAATGCACTTCTACAGCATTGTTGGGAGATTAGCAGGAATGCTAGTGAAATTTTTGAGCCGTACCAGATTGCTGACGTTGTTTTACTGCTCTGACTCACATGGGTTAATGCTTTTGAAGCACGGGGTTAAAGACAGGATTATTCTGGTTTGTTTTGCTGTTCAATTAAACTCTGTGCTTTTTGATGAAGGACAAAGAACATTTATCTCATAGACTTGAGTGCTGGCCTGGACTTGGTGCTTCAAAGTTTGAGATTCCAATCTAACATATACAGTGATTTATTTTCTTTTGTAAATGGTTTGCTGACTCATTTATTTTGCTTTCTTGAGTTGATGTTGTTTATGGTTTTTATCATCAAGAATGTCAATGCCTGAGGGGCAAAGCACAGAGAAACTACCTGTGAGCAAATACAAAGGCAAATTTTTGCAGTCTTGTATTGTGAAAAGTGATCAATTTGAGGAAGAGAGGATTTTCAGCGAATACCTTGACTTCCGATGCAATAGTAAGCAATCACAACTGAGCTGGACTGAAGTTTGAAGAAAGCCTCTAACAGTTGTTGAAAAATGCGGCACAGGAAAACCATCTGGTTAGTCTAACAAACAGAACACAGTTGGGACGCCTTGTGCATTGCACTTCACTCTAACCCCCGGCTAGTTGTCTTTTTGGGTAAACGAACCTTAGATTTAGAAATCGAAGCCGCTTGCTTGGTGGTTACCTGGACATTTTTCTCCAACACTGAGCTGATCATATTTGGATGAACACCTCTGATGGCGGATAGCAAATTGCTCCTGACTAATTTCACGGTATTTGTCTAGTAATTTGCCAAGAGACATGTAGGGATGGAATATATAAAGGGAGCTAAATTGGTCTGATCCCAGAGTGAGGACGTTGTAATCCTCATGAAAGTAGTGTGCTGGTTGGGCATGTTAATTGGTACATTAGCCTCCTTTTGAATTCAAGTATTGTCCCAATGTCTGTGTGTAATGTCTCACAGAATATATTTCTGTGCTGCAATGATAGATGATGAACACTTTTAAATGAGCAACCATCTGTTTCAGTTGGATGTAGTCAGCAGTGTAGAGCTGTAGATAAGGAAATAGCTCATGATAAACTAGAACAGCATTCTTCGTGTAAATTGTTCCATATATGTTGGGAATGCTAATTCAAGACATGTCAAAGGCTTCTCCTGCTTATCCCATCATCGGCCATATTTGCAACTCAGTCCATCTCCTAATTCACAACAAACACATCACCCCAATGTTTGCTGACCCACATTGTCTCCTGGTTGACCAACGCCTGAACATTAGATTTTTTAAAAAAAAACCTTTAAGTTCTTGTGCTCACATCCCTCATGTTCTCACTTTGCTACTGTCTGGAATTATTTGAGGTCCCAAACTTTGCCTGGAACTTTCCTGTTCTGCCAAATCCTGAGAGCTGTGCATCTCTTGATACTTTTTTGCAGGCGTGCAATTCCTTCCTCTTAACATCACCATCTCTCACCTTTAAGATGCTCACGAAATGTCACTCTGGCCAAACGTTTGGTCACCTGTATGAAAATCTCCTCCTTTGATGTCAGTTTTTGTATGGCTCCCCTGCTGTGAAGTGCCATGAGGAGTTTTTTTCTGTGCAAGGGGTTCTATTTCAGTGTTGTGATGACTTCTGTGTGCAGCTGATGTCTTGTTGCCAAAAAGTAACCATTGATTTGCCTGTGAAATAATGCAATGTTCCCTCTCAGTATTAACCAGGTCGTTAAATCAGTGAATTGCAAGCTGAGTATTTTGGAATATTTCATTAGCCATCCCCAGCTAGACCCGACTTTGCCATGTTACTGGGGTATCCAAGCATTGGCAATGCAACTCCCAGAACACAGGCAAACAAATCATCATAATCTTGGTGTTTTTCTTTGTTCACTTGATTTGTCTCTGACTTTTACAGCGTTATTTTTTCAACTCACTTTCTCCTTACTGGTGGAAAAGCAGCATCGAAATGCCAGGAAATCCTGCTGGTGTAATAAGTATCCTCAGATGCATGTGAAATCATTTTGCAATGAGCCTTAAGTATATCTGTGCAATCTACAAAGAAGAAAACTTGGAAACATGGCCAACATATAGTTTCTATCCATGACCAGCACAATTCTCAATTGGACAGTCATTCCTTTGTCACTGGGTCCAAGTGCCACGCTCCTTAGCTGATGGCATGGCAGGTTTACCATTGCCGTGTGCACTGCAGCAATTCAAGAGAGCAGTTCATCTTCTTCTGTGCCATCACATTGACTCTGTATTCCAAATTTAATCTATTGCATTTATATTTGTATAATTTGAAGGTTTATTTTCCCAAGAGTTTTGCTTCCCTGATGAACAGTATTAACTCTGACTTCATTTCCAGTGCTATTGCTGAAATCCTGAAATTCTGGTTGAATCAGCACCCTGAAGACTTCCGACAAGGCTCAAGTTATGCTTGCCTAAATAAAGTCCTCACATATTTAAAGCAGACAGCGCCGGGGTCAGACCCTGAAAAACGGGCCCAGAATCTTCACAGTCAGTTTCTGGAGGATGAAAGTGCAGAGAAAGAGATGTTCAGTAAGATTTATATTTATGATGCAAAAACAGTGGTTTTAATTCATAAGGCAAGGGGAAATAATTGTGGGGCAGTGTTGGCGGTGCGGTGGTGAAAGCATGTTCTGTTTGGCTCCAAAAGGCAGTTTGGGAATTTACTTTAAATATATCTCTGAAAGATTATAGTGTGCTATTCCTGTAGTGTAAATCTGATTCATGGACATCTACTCCGTCTATATTCCGTCCCTCACCAGGACAGTATTGGAGCTCTCTGCCGCTCCCTCCAATGGCTGCCCAACCAATCGCCATTTGTCACACCTGTGTTCCCTTGCTGAACATGACCTTCCTCTCAACAGCCTGTATTTCAACTTCATCTGATGTAATGCAACTCACTTCCTGTGCAATGAAGGCATTGCTATGAATGCTTGCACGGAACCCCAAAATGCTGTGTTTTTTTTAAAAATTGAGATGTGTAGCAGACATTATTCCAGCCATGTCTCTTGAATTTCTTATTCCAATCCATCAAAGCTGATGCTTGCTATTGTCACCAACTGGAAAAGTTTATTGAACTTGTTTCCACTTTCTGTCCTTCTCTTCACCTTCAACTGCTCCATCTCTGACTCTTCATCTGTGGTTGTGAGAATGAAAAGAGGCTGCAGACAGTTTTGGTAAATGGGCAGAAATTGCAGCAGAAGGAATACAATGTGGCAAGGTGTGAAGTTAACCAGTTTGATCGGAAAACTAAATTCAGAATGTCTTTTGATAAGTTTGTATTCAGAGGGATGTGGTTGTTCATGTCAGTTGAATTCCAAAGTTAACATGAATGCACTGCAAACTATTCGGATTACGTTTGCTTCACTGCAATACCTCACAGTACAGAGAAATGAGATTGCAATAGATGGATTCATTTGGATCAGCACAAGTGCCTTTGGCAACTTCGCTGCTTTCTCTTGTAATTTGGAGTTCAAAGTGAAACATCTCTATAAATAGCTCACATAGCTGCCAGAATAAATTGTTAACGCTGCAGCTTAATGGTAATTCAAATGACTGAGTTATGATGAAAGTTAAGATCTTTTTCTGCGATGGACTCTGATGAAATTAATTTGTTAAAATGACCATTTAGCACCGAGATTACCAGTGGTCCCAAAGATCAGTGTTGTGCAGTAGTAATCATTGACCGTAGAAGAGCACCATTTTAGCCAGATACCAACCATTTGGATACTTTGACATCAGTGAAAGAATCAATGGGTGGGGTCGGCGGTGTGTCTGAATTTGTTTAGACATGATGTGTAAAGCTGTTCATTTTGAGTAGCAAGATGTTTTTCTAATCGAACTTGTTCACACATGTTAACGCATACACTGTAGCAGGTGGGTGTTGAAGCCAGGCCTCGTGGCTCATTGTTATTGACACTAGCACTACAGCACAAGAGCCCTTGTTGGTTACTACGTGCCTGTGGAGCAGGTGAGACTAAGCCCAAGGCCACTTGGTCCGGAAATAGGAACACTACCAATGTGCCTCAAGAGCCTCCATTTTGAGTGGTCATCTGACGTTGTCAAATTCATGGTGTCTCCCTGTCAGTTCGTGGAGGGCTTAGCCATCTGTCTCAGGGTTTAGTTCATTTGGGCTTCCTTTGACAAGCTTCAAAAGTAGATCCAAAAATTTTGGTTAAGCCAAGTATTGCTGAGTGAATACCGCTGTACTGAGTTCATGATGTACAAGACCAAATTCTGCAAAGAACGGACTCTGTAATATGGTCTGCTAAGGCCCAGCAGCATTGAATGAGTCTTTCAGGACAATTTCCTTTTTAACTGTTGCTGTCAATGACATTTTATTTTCTAATATGATTGAATAATTTTGCAGGTTATTGTAAAACAAGAACTTGAGATTTGAAAGATTTGCTTTGGCAAGAAATTGGAATGGGAATCTGTCAATAAATACAATTTCTTTTGCAATTGAAATGCTTCCAAAAGGACGGTTTCACTGCAATATCATATTAAATTCAGCAAATCGAGATTTAAAACTATAAATGTGAGCTAACTGTTGTAAATTAATGGACGATTTCTAGTCACAAGTGATTAAGATGTTTTGGAGCAATGAGAACTTTGGGCACAAAATAAATATCTATCTTCACTTACGCAGAAGGCTACCCTGGAAGACTTGGGTTCAACGTGGGAGAAGAACATGAAGGAACCATCGAAGAAGTGGACGAAAAGCTCCTCTGCTATCCATCACGCTGCATTGCAGAGCAGCTGACTTTTATGGATGCTGTGAGTAAACAGGAATCTGGGTCTGTGATAATGGACTACAGATGCTGGAGAATCCAAGATAATAAAATGTGAGGCTGGATGAACACAGCAGGACCAGCAGTCTCTCAGGAGCTTAAAAGCTGACATTTGGGGCCGAGACCCTTCATCAGAGAGGGGGATGGGGTGAGGTTTCTGGAATAAATAGGGAGAGAGGGCGGAGGCGCACCGAAGTTGGAGAGAAAAGAAGATAGGTGGAGAGGAGAGTGTAGGTGGGGAGGTAGGGAGGGGATGAGACAGTCCAGGGAAGATGGACAGGTCAAGGAGGTGGGATGAGGTTAGCAGAAAGGAGATGGAGGTGCGACTTGGGGTAGGAGGAAGGGATGGTTGAGAAGAAGAACAGGTTAGGGAGGCAGAGACAGTCTGGGCTGTTTTTGGGATGCATTGGGGGGAGAGGACGATCTGGGCTGGTTTTGGAATGCGGTGAGGGAAGGGGAGATTTTGAATCTGGTGAAGTCCACATTGATATCACTGGGCTGCAGGGTTTCCAAGCGGAATATGAATTGCTGTTCCCGCAGCCTTCGGGTGGCATCATTGTGGCACTGCAGGAGGCCCATGATGGACATGTCATCTAAAGAATGGGAGGGAGAGTGGAAAACGCTCGTGACTGGGAGGTGCAGTTGTTTATTGCGAGCCAAGTGGAGGTGTTCTGCAAACCGGTCCCCAAGTCTCCACTTGGTTTCCCCAATGTAGAGGAAGCCACACCGGGTACAATGGATACAACATACTGGATTGGCAGATGTGCAGGTGAACCTCTGCTTAATATGGAAAGTCATCTTGGGGCCTTGGATGGGGTGAGGGAGGGGGTGTGGGGGCAAGTGTAGCATTTCCTGCGGTTTCAGTGGAAGGTGCTGGTGTGGTGGGTTTGGAGGGGAGTGTGGAGCGAACAAGAGAGTCGCGGAGAGAGTGGTCTCTCCGGAAGGCAGACAAGAGTGGGGATGGAAAAATGTCTTGGGTGGTGGTGTTGGACTGTAGATGGTGGAAGTTTCGGAGGATGATGCATTGTATCCTGCTTTCCGGAGAGACCACTCTCTCTGTGACTCCCTTGTTCGCTCCACACTGCCCTCCAACCCCACCACACCCGACATCTTCCCCTGCAACCGCAGGAAATGCTACACTTGACCCCACATCCCCTCCCTCACCCCAATCCCAGTCCCCAAGATGACCTTCCATGTTAAGCAGAGGTTCACCTGCACATCTGCAAAGGTTGTATACTGTATCCATTGTACCCGGTGTGGCCTCCTCTACATTGGGGAAACCAAGCAGAAGCTTGCGAACTGATTTGCAGAAGACCTCCACTCGGTTTGCAATAAACAACTGCACCTCCCAGTCGCGAGCGTTTTCCACTCCCCCTCCCATTCTTTCGATGACATGTCCATCATGGGCCTCCTGCAGTGCCACAATGATGCCACTCGAAGGTTGCAGGAACAGCAACTCATATTCCGCTTGGGAACCCTGCAGCACAATGGTATCAATGTGGACTTCACCAGCTTCAAAATCTCCCCTTCCCCCGACGCATCTCAAAACCAGCCAAGTTCGTCCTCTCCCCGCACTGCACCACACAACCAGCCCAGCTCTTCCCCTCCCGCCACTGTATCCCAAAACCAGTCCAGCCTGTCTCTGCCTCCCTAACCTGTTCTTCCTCTCACCCATCCCTTACTCCCACCCCAAGCCGCAGCTCCACCTCCTCCCTACTAACCTCATCCCACTTCCTTGACCTTTCCGTCTTCCCTGGACTGTCCTATCCCCTCCGTCCCTCCCCACCTATACTCTCCACTCCACCTATCTTCTTTACTCTCCATCTTCGGTCCGCCTCTCCGTCTCTCCCTATTTATTCCAGAACCCTCACCCCATCCCCCTCTCTGATGAAGGGTCTAGGCCCGAAATGTCAGCTTTTATGCTCCTGAGATGCTGCTGGTCCTGCTGTGTTCATCCAGCCTGACATTTTATTATCTAGGAATCTAGGGTCTATTCTGTTGAGACCTGTCTTTCCTAGTCATTCTCAATACGATGTTTTAGTCAGCAGTAAGCATCCAAATCTCACCATATTATTGAATGCTATTTCCGCTCCACCAGTCATTATAACTGAATTGCCTTCACAATGCAGTCGTCCAAGATGTCAAAGTGTCTTGTTTGAAATGTAACTTCAGTCTTGAGCTTGAAATACCTGTCGATGAAGACTTCAGCACTCGCCTGTTTTTTTAAATGAATGTCACATGAATTAAGTGAGCAGGGAGAGCACTGAAAATCCTTCGTAACTTCGTGTTGAATCTCTACAAAATGAATAGTATTTCAGGGTAAAAGTTTAAATGTTTCACCAGAACAGTCACTGTTCCGACATGAACCCAGTGATTTTGTTCGAAGTGTCCAGTAAGACAACTTTGGTGTTTGCAGAGATCTCCTGGAATGGAATCAGCCACGAGATCAGGCTATTCCAGTCTAGTCTCCAAGGTGGCTTGGTGCCTACCTCTACGAAATGAGGCGAAGGATTGCTGACTCAAATTTTGTGTTCTGTCTGGGTCTGGTCATAGGCTTCGGCTTCAAATGGAAGCTCAGCTTTGAGCAAATGGGGCTGTGGTCTATATGACAGCATTGGGTGTGACTCTAGAATGTAAGTAGTCCTCTAGGTCTCAAAAAGCCTGAGCAATTGTCAGTGTTGAGAGCAGGGGTGCGCATATCTAATCTGCAAGTGAACTTTTTGTCAAACGTACGAGTTGGTTATGGATCGCTGCTTTTCTGCACAGAGTTAGAAAGTTAACATCTGTTTTCATTGCAGTCTCTGTTGTACGTGTGTATACATTCTGGCACTTCGAGTCTAATCATGTGACACAATGATGACAACAGACATTTTGGATGGGAAACAACCTATATTGGTGTCTGTAGAGGAACATAGCTGCTTTTCTTTCCTTGAAGCAGTGAGGTCGGCAATGAGATCAGTGATTCCTTTTCAAATCAGTTGTTTGACCTGGTGAATGTCAAGGCAGTGTTTTTGATTCTGGTCGCCTGTGTTCCTGTTGCAGGCAGGTCCAGGAGGCTGAAACAGGAGATTTATTATTTAGTTTACTGTAGAGGGCGGAAGGTTAGCCTCAGCTGTTCCCTGCCTGAAATAATCGATGACATCATTGTCACATGATCGGAGTGTTAAAAGTGAGAGTGCACCATGCTTGCATAAATACGCAGCAGTTTCCCACTCCATGGTTTCTGAGTTTGTGTTAAGTTTGACACTCGGAGCATAATTGTTTGTGGGAGTTGTTGGCCTTGAAGAGGGAGGCAAGAGGAGACAATGCAAACAGAATGACCAATTGACAGGCTTGGATGTTTGGCAACATTCAGCTTCAGCATGAAACCAACAGTGGGGAGGTGTTGACGTTGAGGTGTACTTAACCAACACGGGGTGCGGCAGCCATTGTGTTCTGTCAATCTGCCTTGATGTGAGAAGTGGACATGATGCAGGAGCACTTTCCTGATGGCCAGTCTGTCTAGCTTATGGACCACCATGGCTGAGCATCAGGAGGAGTGACTATTGCCAACAAAGCCGTGCATTGATGGTGTGCACGGAGCCAGCAGTAGGAGCTGGGTGGAGATAACCTGTGATTTCGAATCTAACCTACAAATAAGAAGGAGATGACTGAAAACTCAAGGCTGTTGACCTGTCTGTACAACCTATATGCACCTTGGGCATCAATGTGTGTATTATGTACTCAGTTGATGACAAAGTAGCTTGTGCAGTTTTGAATGTACAATTGCAAACTAGCAGGATGAGTTTACTCATGAATGGAAGAACCTTGTTTGTAGTTCATTCCTTCAACCACAGTACTGCTAATATATGTAATCTTTGTTTCCTTTTTATTTTTGATCAGGATCTTTTTAAGAAACTTGTGCCCAGCGAATGTTTAGGGTCCATCTGGGCTGAACAACCAGATCGAGCATCAACCGTCTGGGCTATCGTGGCACAGTTTAATAACGTTAAGAATTGTGTCACCAGCACCATCAGTCAGCCTCAGCAGCTAAAACCACGACAGAGTGCGAAGATCATTGAGAAGTGGATTGATGTTGCCAAGGTACACTTGTTCTTTAGTGATTTTTAACCTTTATGACAGGGTAAAGCACTCAGTGCATGAAACAAACATGGTGGAAGAGAGCAAGCAGTTCCTACGATGTGTTGAGATGTTTAGGGTTTGAAAGCCTCTCGAATTGACGAGCAGAATTAGAATTGAATGCTTCATGGCAAATCCTAGCATTTGTAATTTCCATAGTGTTGGCTGCTAATAGTTCATGCCTCAGTTTACAGTTGCATTGAAATATTAAAGTTTTCTTTCCCAACAAAAATATTTCTGTGGAGAAATAAAGGAAACTGATTTCAGATTTTTAGTGGCCCTTCAAACACAAAGTTACTTATTAGGCATAACAGAATGTTGTTTGCCTCCCTTGCGAGCGGTGATCAGATTTATGATACATTGTAAATGTTATTCTCAGTATTCTGCATTCCATATGCCCGTATGATGGCCCTTCAGTAACTTGCCTGGTTGTCTGTTTCTTATGTGTTTGCCAAAGGAATTTGTCTTTGCATTTTAATCAGCAATTGGGAAAAGGATGAGGAAGGGCTGTCATACCTGATGTCTGGCTTGTCTTTGTCATCAATATGTGGCATTCCCACGAGTACATTTGGAAAGAATCAAGACAGGAAGCCAGTAATTAACTAATTAAGTGAATTAAGTAATTTATTCATATTCATTTTATCATCCAAAATGGCACTGGATCATAGCAACAAAAGTGTATTATCATTGAAATTTCCCATATTCATGTGACCATAAAATATTTAGTCATTCGAAAGGTTGGGAATGAAGATTCATAATAATACCTTTGCCAGGCATTTGAGACAAGTCTGGTTTGGCTCTTGGCAACACTGCCTGCAAGGATTTGGACTCGTAAAGAATCTTAAAGCATTGATGTCTGTCTCCAGTTTCACAATCCAGAGAAGTTGAAATGAATGGAGGCAGACACCCAGTCATAGACATGGATACATGAGCTCCTGACAGGCTGTCCGTGCCGACCTAGAAACTGGTGCTGTCAAAGGCCATTCTGAAGACGAGTTGCCACCTTCCAGTGATCACTTGGCTGACTCTTCCGGTTGTCATTTGAGTTGACAAAAGTTGATGAGGGTCCTTATCCATGTTGAAGTGTCCTCCGTCACTTACTTTTGACTGCAGCAGCCTTTGTTGCCCTCAAGCCGGAAGACTGTGGGCTTGAGATCTTACCTGCTGGACTTAATCAGAATAGGCATCTATCTAATGATGCCCAGTGAGGCACATCCACATAAAGCCAATATGGTCTAATGACCCTCTCCCTCCTTGGCCTTCCTCGCTAAGCAGAAGTGGTTTTGAGAGCTGAGAACAAACAATTGCAGGCTTCCTACTCTCCTGCCCCTCGGCCCCTCCCAACAAGTTCAAATTTATGCTTGTGGAAGGGAGGTTTGATTTGTTCTATTCTTCTCCCTGCCTCCGTGGGGCAGGCAGATGAAGGACATTCACATGCTATCCTCACTACGATTAGTTAACTCAGTCTCAATAACATTGTGATTCATAAAAGTAGACTCAATTTTCTGATTTGTACGCTTTCCTTGAATGATTATCTCATGTGTCAGGCCCTGCGCTCCTATGCTGGCAGAAAATGTAATCTGTCATTCGTTTATCAGCTGAATACAATGGATATAACACAGATGATTACCCGTCTCCAGCTCCCTAACTTCGCCACTTCCACCACTCAGATGGCCGTGTCTCCAACTTATTCATTCGAATCTTTGCTTTGGCGTCAGTAACCATGTCTAACGAGTCAAGTGTTGGCAGAGAGTGAAATGTCTCAGAGGGAAAAAAAAATGAAGATCAAGTTTTAAGTCGCTAAGATTTGTGGAATTTTTGCCCCCACAAAGTCGTTTGTTAATGCTGTTATTTTTGCAGATCACGTTTTTCTGATGGAACATTTTAATGTCTGAGGTATTGGGTCATGGGGAGCCACTGTTTTTCCCACAGAACTCATGTTTTATGTTCTCACAGGAATGTCGGATTTTGGGAAATTTCTCTTCAGTGTGTGCAATTACCCGTGCATTGCAAGCAAATAACATCTTTGAGTTTCAGAAGACTTGGGCAGCCGTGTCAAAGTGAGTCATTTTTCTGGAAAAGCCGTGTCGTTATTTTTAATAAATATGTGGTAGGGATTTGCAGGTTTCACCTCCAAGTTTACTTGCCAAAGTGATCTTCACACTCCAGATGTGTTGACAGGATTACCAGAGGCACTACAGTGCAATCCCAACAATTGGCGTACTGGCAGAATCTTTCATTCTTTCACTAAGGAGTGAGGAGTTAATTTTCTACAGTGGAAAAAGAAAACTGTTTGACAGCTTAAAATATTGAACTATTGTGTTCCAAAACTGATCTGCTGTTGGATGTAATGTAAGACAGTTTCCTGTGGATGTGCTGTGACGGGGTGATATGAACTGGGGGTTTGTATAGGAACCTGAAATACAAAGAACACAATTATTTTAATCACCCAAGAAAGCAGTCTATACCTCTTTGAAGTGCACACTTGTAGTTTATATTCCTGTGCCGTAGACGATTTGATCATGATTTTTTTTTGAGGCAGCTTGGAGGTGAAATCTCACTTGCTGTGATGAGATTTCCTAAAACTACTGCAATGAAAGGCTTTTGTGGCACAGTGGTAACATCTCCATCTCTGGGCTTAAATAATCTGGGTTCAAATTCTGTCTGATGAAGGGTCTAGGCCCGAAATGTCAGCTTTTGTGCTCCTGAGATGCTGATTGGCCTGCTGTGTTCATCCAGCTCCACATTTTGTTATCTTGGATTCTCCAGCATCTGCAGTTCCCAATATCTCTTGGGTTCAAATTCTACCTGCCAAAGAGATGTGTCAAAACATATCTGAACTGTTTCATTAAAATAACTGCAATTGTTTGAAAAATGCTTCACTGCCCTTCACTGTCTGTATTACTTGCTTATTTGTCAGATTCCATGTCAGCTGTTTGCAATCTTGACTCTATTCTGTCAAGAGTAATTTGTTTTATTCTCTTGACTAGGAGCACAAAGGCAACATTTGAAGATCTTTCAAATCTCATCTCCGAAGATGGCAACATAATGACAAGTAGCCAGCACGAAAAACAGGTAAGCGTTTGCATTTGGCACTGTGCATCGATATTCAGGGCATTATAGGTATTTTCAAGCAAAATATCTACAATGAATTACATTGGTGTCTGAATGCATACAAATACTGTGAATCAATAATGCAACAAGGGATACATGTATTACATATGGATGGTCTAACTTGGCTCAAGTCTTCCAAAATCGTTCTGTCATGATGCAACCTTCATAGATTATCTTTCTCAGTGTTCGTTATCTTGGAAGTTTGAACACTTGCACAATGATATTAAAAGCAGGATATATGTCAGTTTTCTTTTCTTTTGATTTGCACACTTGGAGGGCCTCGTAATTAATTAAAGCCAAGGCAAAACACGAATAGCTTTAATTGGTTCTCGTTAGTGTTTTTGTTCAATTAGCATGTCTTCCTTTTATTGTTCTCTGCGGTAATAAATATTTACTGCATTGGAAGTGAGAGATAATCACATTGCTTTGTTTGTTGAGCATTTCAGACATCAACTATTGAGTTTCAACTAGCTTGGACCACCACTGACATTTCAAACTAACTTCAAAAACCTTCTCAAAAAGCATATTGTTTTACCAGGTTTCGAGACATTCCTCCTCACTCTGTTTGTCATGCTGTTTGCCCAGTCATTTTGTTCCTGAATTTTACAAAGTAACAAAATAATTTGTTAGTGATAAACATTTTGATGTCACTTGACCAAACTAGTGTGTCCAGGACAGTAAGGAGGCAAGATGCAAGTTTTCTGTTGAATCATTCTTAGATTAAATCAAAGCAGTTTGAAGGTGGTACTTGAAGAGGACGAAATGCAGCATTCATGTTGGGTTGTTAACAATTTGACAGACACTCCGTTTTTCATACTGCTGAAAGTTCTAGTTGCGGTTGACGATGTTTTTGCATTGCTGTCCATCTGCTGGCTCCAGAATTTCTGCGGTGCTGCTGTCACACCTTGTTTATTATGTTTGCTATTGGTGCACAGTGCAGAATTCCAAATTACTTTTCATATCTGGCTTGAATCTAAAAGTAGATTTGTTTTTAATAATCAAAAACGCGTGTTGTGCAGGATGATTGCTTTTGTGGTGTCAATTTCTGTAAATATACATGGGAAAATCTGAGTTCAAGATTGGACAGTTGTTTAACTTCCATAATGCTGTCTCCCAGATTGTACAGTGAATATCGATGCATGGTTCGTTAATCTTTAAGCATATTACACAGATGTTCTCTGGCAATATGGCTTGCTAAGCTTTACTTTATATGGGTGTGCCATTCGCCAGGCCACCATATCAACACTTACTGTCGATCCTTAGTTGACACTGAGTGTAGTGATAAGATACCACCTTGATATACCATAGCGTATTTTCTGAAAATACTTCCCCAAATGTGACTGTCTGGTGAATTTCACCTGAGTGAGCCAGCAATCATCATTTTCACTGTTGTGTTTTTAAATCTCAGAAAATATAATTTGAAACCTCATTTTAAATGCAGTTTGAAGCAGCAACTTCACCATGTCCAACAATTTGATTTGCACACTTGGATGGGAATCTGAAATAGTTGCCAAGTGATTGTTTTCTGGGTTAAACATTGATACTAGTTTTGCGATAATCTATTGTGCGTGGGATAAATTGTAATATCACTTCCAAATATCATTGCCTGGCTATCACCTCTTGAGTTCGAATTGGCCAAATGTTGACATAAGGCTTTAGCGTTGTAAAATGTTTTTACAATAAAGGCTTGAGTTTTGAAATCTCTTCTGTTATCTCATTTGATATTATGGGAGATATAGATTAGATGCAGTGAATGAATAGCTGGTTTTCTATGTACATTTTCAGGATGGAGCTTCAAAATTTGCCGCCCTCAACAGCACCTTGAAAGAGAACAAAATACTGACACACAAAACACTGAAAGTAACAAAGAAGAAGGTAATCATCCCTTTATGTTTAATATTGGAATGAAACGTTCTCAAGTTGAAGCAGTTAATCTTGAAGCTTTACAAGTAAATCTGATTTATCTTTCCATAATGGTGTATCTTTGTTATAACTATGCTGTAAAGCAGTTCTCCGGGTAACTAAAGGGAAGTTATCAGCATTGCTGCTACTTAAGCCATTGAACATGTTTGGTTATATGTTTGAAGCTATAACCATGCTGCTTGTTGCATATCTATCAGTGTGTTGGGTTGTGGGTAGAATATTTCTACATTGAACGGAAATAAATCTGCGAGGCCAGGCAGGTATGCACAAACATTTCCCATGGTCTGATGGATAAATACAACAGTCAATACAGTGTGGAGCTGAAGGAACTCAGCAGGTCAGGCAGCATGAGAGGAGCAAGAAAATCAACGTGTCAGGTCAGGACCACACTGTATTGACTCTGACTCCAACATTTGCAGTTCTTGCTGTCTTTGAGAGATGGTCAGCATCACTGGTGGTCCAGTGGTTAGGATTCGGCGCTTTCACCGCTGCGGCCTGGGTTCGATTCCCGGTCAGTGCAGCACATTTTGGGGTGGCTCAGTGGCTCAGTGGTTAGCATTGCGGCCTCACAGTGCCGGGGACCCAGGTTCGATTCCAACCTCGGGTGACTGTCTGTGTGGAGTTTGCATATTCTCCCCGTGTGTGCATGGGTTTCCTCCCGGTGCTCTGGTTTCCTCCCACAGTCCAAAGATGTGCAGGCTAGGTGGGTTGGCCATGCTGAATTGCTGGTTGTGTTCAGGGGTGTGTGAGCTGTAGGGGATGGTTCTGGGTGGGATGTTTCAAGTGGCGGTGTGAAATTGGTGAGCCGAAGGGCCTGTGTCTACACTGTGGGTAATGGAATTTAATCTCAATACAACATCTTGGTTGAAGCATTGAAATATGCCGACGCTCACAAAGGCAGAGATTCAGGTACTCATCTGGTGTTCCCTTTTTGTGTAGCAAAGGAAGAACTAAACCCGGGTTACACAATAACTCGGTTAGCCATCATGAATGAGGCAACATGACGAGAATTTTTTCAGCACTGCCCCTTGTGTCTGCGCTGGTCATAAAGCACCCACCTATTCTGATCCCATTTTGTAGAACTTAGCCCATCGCCTTCTAGGTATTCTTCATCAACATGTTCTGAACACATGATGACACTTGTCTGGCAGAGGTGGAACTCAAACTCAGATTTCTGGCTCAGCGGTAGGGACGCTACCACTGAACCACAAGACCCCTTTATAGAGCTCTGATGAAGGGTCACCAGACCCAAAACATTAACACAGTTTTCTTCTTCACAAATGCTCCCAGAGCAGCTGAGCTTTTCCAGCAACTTTGTTTTTCTACCCCTTTAAAGAATTTGCATTTATTGGCGTTTTTGTCAACCCATTCAGCCAAGCTTATGACTCCATTCTGAAGGAGGTTGGACTGAACTGGGATCCCCTGCCTCAACGGTAGGTATCATTCCTACAAAATTCCACAACCCCTACCCCCACCCAGGAGTTTTGATGGCAATGGCGTTTCAAGAGTTCATCAAAATTGTTCTTCAGTGTCTCAAGGGTTCCTGCCTGGACCACCCTTTTAGGCAGTGCGTTCCAGAAACCCACCACTTCTGGGTGAAAAGTTTTTGAACAAATCCCCTCAAAATAGCCTGCTTGTTGTATTAAAACTGTAAGCCCTGATATTGATAGACAGGGAATAAAGTTTTTCCGAATGCTTTGCCAAATCCCTCAGAACTCTTTGAACCTCAACCAGGTTCCTCCTCAGTGTCTTTGTTGCAGTGAAGATTGTCCCAGCTTATTTAGCCCCTTTCTATAACTGAAATGTTCCCGCCCGAGCTGTATTAGTCAATTGGAATCAAAATTAGCTTTTGGCAGGAAGTAAGCGTGACTTTTGAAGAACATTTCTGCAACTTGAAGCTTTCATTCGGCAGTGTAGCACAGGGTAGAGTGATAGTTCTTGCTGTGTGTACTTTAATGCTCCAGACACAAAAGATACAAGTATGAACATCAGGCTCACAGATGACACAAGAATGGGAGGTGTGGTAAATAGCAAAATGCTTTAGTCTCTAGGCACACCGTGTTCTAACTGTGGCTCAACTAATTTTATTTACGTCTGCTCTTATATTCAGGCAAGTATCCAATATGGTGCTTTTACCACCTTATCCACAGGTCCTCCTGCCTTCATGAATATGCTTATGCGCACAGCAAGGTCCTCGTGATTCTCTGTACATTCAAAAACTTCCATTTAACATGTCTCGTCCTGACTTATTTGTCCTCCCAAAACGCTTCGCCTGACACTTTTCAGGATAGAATTCTATTTGCCTCTTTTCAGGCCTTCTAACCAGCCCATGTGTGTAATCCTGGAGACTAAGGCTTTTTGCTGTTTACCACATCGCCAATTCTTGTGGCACCTGTGAACCTGCTGTTCACACTTGTAGCTTTTGTGCCTTGAAAATTCATGTACACACAACAAGAACCATCACTTTATGCTGTGGTATGCTGCCGGATGAATGCTTCAAGTTGCAAAAATGCTCTTCAAAAATCACACATACTTCCAGTCGCAAAGTCAGTTTTGGTTCCAGTTTGCCAATTCCGGTGTATCTCCTAGGCTTTTAGCTCCTTAAGCAGTCTGAGACCATTAAATTATTTCTTGGGGTCAGAAAGGTGTCCTATGAAAAGACATTGAGTAGAATTATATTCTTGAGTTTTGAAAAATAAGGGTTAACCTTACTGAGTCAAACGTTTGGAAATCTGGTGCGATAAATTGTTTCCATCTTCAGGCAAAATCACACAGTACTTAGAAAATTTCCAATCTCCAAATGATGAAGTTACACAAACATTGAGTTTGGTTGACAGTTAACAGATCAGGGATCAAAACTCCGAACTTGCCTGTCGTTTATAGATCTAACTTTGTATTCCACTGTGTAACTGTGTCAAAAATTGAGTCCAAAATTTTGATTCTAATTAGATTTAGTTGCATGATAAATGGTATAAATAAGGCATGGAGTAGTATGTTTGGGAAATATGACAGTGCATTCACAATGGATGAAATAAATTCACCTCACTTTTCCAGGGTGTAGTTCAGGGAATTGTACCATTCCTGGGAACTTTCTTCACGGACTTAACAAAATTGGATTCGGCTTTCCCCAATTATCGTTTCGTAAGTCTGTTTTACAAGATTTGGATTCCTTATTTGCTGATGAGCACTATTGTTACAGTTTCATTGCAAGCTGCTCATAGCAATAAAAGAAACGAATAAGTATGATTAATGATACTGATGAGAATAATGTGATGCTTTGTGTTGCGAATCAAACAATATGTAAATAAAGAAACATGCAAAAGGCTTTGCAGTTGATTGAATACAGGTTTAGTTTTTCTAAAGGTTGGATAAAGTGGGCATCATTTTTATTTTGTACAGGTAAATTTGTTAGCTGGACGTCACTGCCTATTGTGCAGTTGAGCAGCTGAGAATGGCATCAGCTTGGTACTGATCTATTTGAGTGGAACAAAGGGCTCTATGTAATGGCCAAAATATAAACCTGGTGGAATGATCGATCATTTGTGTTTGACCTTTGACTATTTCCTAAAATTGAAACAAGTTTACAGAGTTTGTATTTCACTGCTGATCTGTTAAATTTCATGATCTCATAGTACCATTTGACCTTTATATATATTGAATTAATTTTCTTTGTTCATGTCTATTTCTTACAGAATGGCTTGATCAACTTCGACAAGAGACGAAAGGTGATTGTACTGTGCAAAATGTTTGTAAATGCATGAAACGGGAAAAGCGTGCCTTTCAATACTGTTGTGCTTTTTCTGCTTGATGGGAAATGTTGGAAGAGTCCACAACTACATCTTAAATGTGGATGATCACTAATAAATCCAATAAAGAAATCAGGAGAAGCTTTGTTGCTCGCAGCAGTCAGATTGCAGAAGCTGCTGCTACCAGGACAAGTTGAGAAGAATAGCAGAGATGGATTTGAGAGAAAGTTAGATGTCAGAAAGGGCACAAAGAGGCACATTAAGAATTTGGAGCATCGTGGGAGAAGTGTAGAGAGCAGCATGGAGCAGTTCAGCCAAATGGCCTGTTTTTGCACTGCTGTTATGATGCAAGTTACCTTTCAGCATTCACAACCAGGTCCAGGACCTTCCTGGTGTTCTGTGAATGAAGATGTTGTGAAATTAGTCTGGGTGCAATGGAAGCTATTTCATTATCGAAGAGAGTGAGTAAATAATCTCTCCATATTAGTTGGTATTTTCCGTCAGAAGAGAGGCATCGGTTACTTATGGAAGATCAGAAAGTGAGGGAGTGCAGCCGTTGGGGTCATCACTGACTGGGCATTTGATTCCATATTTCTGAATTTGGTAAGACCAACTTCTGAAATATCTCTGTTGCCATGGTTACTATTGAGGGTATCGTACAATCCCTATAGGGTGGAAACCGGCTATTTGGCCCAACAAGTCCACACTGACCCTCGGAAGAGCATCCCATCCAGACCCATTCCCCATGTCTAACCCACCTCACCTCAACATCCCTGGGCACTATCGACAACTTAGCATGGGAATCTACCTCCCCTGCACATCTTTGGACTGTGGGAGGAAACAGTAGCACCCAGAGGAAATCCATGCAGACGATATTTTGGTCTTGTACTGCAGCATTCAGCAGACAGCGTGAGAATATTAACATGATACAAAGTTCAATTCATTGTTTGTCACATGGTTTTGCTGACAAAACTGTAACTTGAGGTGCCATTTTAATCTAACCTATGAATAGAATAGGTTGCAATCAGAAACAACTGACGCCGAATTTGCCAAGCTGGGCCCTGTGGTGTAAAATCAGCTGGGATGCAAAATAGGCATCCAACGCTGTGTGACTCCACTTAATTAGCACAGAGTGTCATCTGTCAAATAGCCCGTCATTTCTCATGGATGATGCTTCAAGTGTTTATTTCAACTGATCTGTTGAAAACTGGCATGCACTTTACAACTTAAAAGTAACGTTATCAACATTTGACTTTGAGAGTTCTGCCCCTCTTTACATGTCAAATCGTGACAAGGTTCAACCAAGAAGCCAATGTGATTGAAAGAAAATAGTCCAGTAACTTCTAGCGGCACATGGCCCGTAAATTTTATGATGCCGCAACTTTGAAAAATTAACTCAACATGTTCACCCTCTGCCTTGGTATCAATTACGATAGACCAGCCACTTATTTTGTACTTTGCAGAATTTCTTTTGCTTGGATAAATGATCTTTCATAATGTTTCTTGCCTTCAACCTAAATCAGCTTCTGGTTCTGAGGTGAATCCCTAATACTTCTTTGAAGAAAAATCCATCATTGAATCATGAATTTGTGACCTGAAACCATCCTGGATAATCTGTACAGAAATTTATCCTTGAAAAGTCACATAAATGTCATTTATTTCCAAAGCAGAAATATTTTTGTGACATGATTTACCGTGTGGTTGGAATAAAGTTATTGATGCTGTTTAAAGTACCACTGAGTAGGATATAGCAGTTACACTTCTTGCAATTTTAACATTTTGTTAACAGCTTGTTATTTATTTGTGTTCGTTCAGGAATATGAAATCATTTCGTGTCTTAAATATATGCAGTTTGCTTGTCAATGTTACATCATTCGCCCAGACGAGAAGTTTCTGGACCTGTTCTTCACACAACTATACTTAGCTGAGAATAACAAGTAAGTAACTGGATTGTAGGAATGTGCAGATAAAATATTTTCGTTTGGTTTTTAAAATCTCCCACAATTTTAACTACTGTTGAATGCTAGTGAGCCTGCCGATTTATTATCGTCTTCCTTTTCGTTGGTTTCAAAGTTGTGATCATGAATTCTGACATATTGGAATAAAGCCGGTTGCTCTATGAATCATTTCCATTGTGTTGTATCAAAATGTGTTTTATTGGCGTATAATAGCACAGATCGTACTGCCGCTAAGCCAACGGGAACAGGAAAATGCAAAGACTTGATGAGTGACCAATTTTCGCAACATGTCCAAGACCTCGTGCTTTGGGTGCATCTACAAATCCAGATGTAAACTGTACTAGTTTTGAGATGTGTTTCTTTTTGTTCGAATTTCTTTTCAAATACACAATCCTATTACGAACACAAAATCAGTAACAAGCCGACACAATTGGTCAGCATTTTTAAGTATTTTTAAATGGTTGCCTAAAAATATCATTTCCTCATCTAGAGATGGCCACAGTGCCTTTTTAATAATACAAGCAAAAATAAGCTCCAACTAAAAAATAATGACTTTGCCATTGGTGGGCCAGAGTTGGTTAAGGATCAGATTTTAGAAAACTAAATTTGGTTTTTGTTTTGACAGAGCAGGCTTTGTAATATTTACATTAGTTGACAGCAGTTAGCTTCTTCATAAGTGGGTGGACAGAAGTTATTATTTAAAATAATCTGTGCTGCTTGGCCTGCTGTGTTCAGCGAGCTCCACACTTTGTTAGCTCCCTATTAAGCTCATCCTCAGGCTATGGATGAACATGTGTAACAAGCACCTGGCATTATCATCAATTCAAACACCGGTACAGTCAGTTTTGAACCAACTTCAATCATGATATTTTTTGTAACAGGAAGTACAATATGTGACAGAACCTCAGTTTGCGTGGATCATAAGTTGTATTTAAAGTTCGTTTTGACCTCTGGGACAGTTTGGCTGATTTTCGGACAGATTGTCTGAAAAGAATCAGAAACAGAAAGCCTTGCTCCCGTTGCTACTGGTCAAGAGAGCTACTCTTTCATTTCACTACCTCCTACATGTGACACGTGGTGTTTTAGTCATCTGCCGTGACTGATTCATGACCACTTTTATATTGTTTGCCTGATAATGTCTGTACGTTCACATGACAGTGTGGATGAGGCCCAGACGAACTTCTGCATCACATTAAAACCTATTCTATTACCTTAGGCACTCAAAGTTTGATTCTCATTTTTTTCAATTCACTTTATTTCAAGCCTGGTCCTTGTTAATTTTTCTGCACCTGCTGTCGAAGTTTGACAGTTTTGTTCAATTCCATGTGTTCTGCAAAAAGACTTGTTGGGTTATCTTCTTGGTAAAAAAAAAAAATACCCAAAGGACCTGTGCATGCTGTCATTCAAAAACACACTCCGAAATTGCTGGAAAAATTCAGCAAGTCTGCCAGCATCTGTGGAAAGAAAACAGAGTTAACTTTTGGGTCTGGTGACACTTCCTAAGACCTCTTATCATCTTGATCTGCTCTTCACATAGCAGAAAAGATCACTGTGCCGACAGTGAGAACGTTTGCAGTTAAATCTGCTGCCACTCATTAGTCAAACTAATATTCAATGTACTCCTGCCTGAAAACATGTGTCTTTTGCAAGCAAAATTATCAGTTATGCAATTTCATTTCCATGTCAATGATTGATTTGCTATCAATAATACGAATATTGAACAAAGGCATCTGTTTAATTTTGAATGAATTTTGTCTGAAAATGTTTATCTGCCATCCTGCAGTTCCAGTATTTCCTCTGAACGGGAGAAACCAGCAAATCCCAAAAAGAGCGTGTTTAAGCTCTTCAGCTGGTAAGTATCCCATGTTAAATACAACAGATATGTCATGACTTCCTTTATTATAGGGATGATTGGACAGACAGATAAGTACATCGGTTTCTTGACAAATGGTTTTGTTTGATATGGACTCATTATTGCTTCATGGGACTGAGATGTTTTTAGTCACTGATAAAGTTGATTAACTTGAGGCGAAGCAAGGAATAGTAGTGCTCTTCTCACCTTGTGAATGTGTCTATTGTAGACTGATTGATAGAGATTCTTTGCTTTGACCGTGATTGTAGAATGTGGACCTGTGATGAGCTTGGTATTGCTGTCTCATGATTCTCAATTATTATCAGAAGTTTATACACCATGGCTAAATTTCACCTCATTGAATTTGTTTATGAGCGACAATTAAACAAAAAAGCTGTTACTGTGAAATGAATTTGCATATTTGTGGTCCGATAAGATGAAAATTGGCAATGATGAACAATTTGGAATGAAAAATCAGATCTATGTTCTACTTTGTGGGTCAGCAGGCAGCAAAAATAACTTGTGCTGAAAAATTATCGGCCATGCTTCTCAGACTTGACATTCCACATGACAACTCAAATGTATTGCCATGTAGAAGTTGACATGAAAGTATATGTTTGTGTTGTCGTGCATGCATAAGTAAAGACTTCAAACTTATTTTTTTCAGTAACTTTCCTGAGCTAGAGACATTATTTTATATTTCTGTACAATAGTCAAGGACTGAGCTGATCTCAGCAAAGTCATATTCTTTTCCCCCACACACCCATGTAGAGTTTCGGAGGAAAGCCCATGCCTTGTTGGTGCATTTTGCCTTGCAGTGATGTGGACTATGTCATGCAAGTGTTATATCAAAACCAAGAAAGTGAAGGGAAACACTTATTCACTTGCTGGAATATCTTCTCTTTACATGAGTGTAGATGTTCTCTGGATGTGATTTTAGTTTCCGGAGCTGAAATATGATTGTCAAAGTGGAGGCAATCAACAACGCTGCATTAGTTTGCAATCTCACATTTCAGCAGCCATCTGCTCTGCTCCCTGTATTATGTCATGCCTCATGTGCCAACATCAGGATTTTCAGTGTGGGAAATTTTTGTCATGCCATCTGCAGTACTCCTTTTGAGAGTTTTGGGAAATTTTCTGTGTTAAATGTGCAATCTGAATGCAAGGTTCTGAATAGGAATTCTAACTTTTGCAGTACCCATATCCTGAAGGCCAGATTAAGAGTTCACTATCCTACCTTTCAAAGTATTGTGCACAGTTTTCTATCACTTATCAATGGTATTACTTTGTTTTAACTTTAATTGTCAACAAAATTCTTCTTTCAGGAAGAAAGTATGTACGCCTTAGCATGTGGCCAGGTTGGGGTAGATTTTCTACTTTGTGGGTATTCAAGTCCACATTTTCCCTTTTGTATGAACTAGGTTGATATCAGGTTGAATAACGTTGTCATAAGTCCAGATTCTTGTGCCACTTGTATATGCAAAATGTTATCTCCCATCCGTATACTCCCTAACCATTAGAAAATGGAACAATATTCAACACTAATAATGCTAACTCTTGGTATTAGTGCGTCACTATTAATTTGTCACAGGTTGAATGTGGCAAAATTCAAACTTCTGATACTCACAGCATCAACATACCTTCATTCTAGTTTAATTTGTTTGAAAGTTTGTCCAGAATGTAATGACGTTTCAATATTTCTGATGTGTTCCCCTTTCCATTTTGCAAACTGTTTTCAAGGAGAGGTGTTAAAGCAAACAGCACACCAACTAAAAGCTCTCAGCATCCAACATCCCCTGAGAGTGACGATTGTGAAGAAAGCATTGCTTCAGCCAGAATTTCAGGAGATTGCAGCAACTTGGAAATGCAAAAGCACAGCACTTTGCAAAATCCACCGGAAAAGGTGAGACAAGAAGGCACTCACCACATAAAATAGGTTGTTCACGGAGACACTGGTCCGTCCAGATGCATTTACTTCTTCTTTCTTTTCTAACTTTCTTCTGTGTTTCTTCGCTCTGTTACCCTATCCTTTCGAGAGGATGCAAGAGGACTCGGTGATCGCGCCTCAACCACTGGAGCTGGATGACTGCCTGGCCAATCTACTTTACCTTTCTTTTGAGAGCTAATGGACTGTTAGCCATTTTGAGGTTTCAGCCAGACTGTAATCCTCAGTTTGAAGGCAGCTTCACGAAGCATCCTCATGATTGGCCGCTGCCAGCAATTTTCCATAGCAGGTCCCACTTGCCAAAGTTGGGTTACTTGGTTTCAGAACCAATGCAAGACAGCTATGCCATTCCCAACAAAATTCAACCTTTTGCCGTTTACTGAAGCATCTGATTCCAGAACAAATATTATTTGCTGACGAAATGAAAGCTAACTTTTTTTTTGAGATGTGTAGATTTGCTTTGTTTTGCCTAGATATTTTATCCAACTTTGAAAAATACATAAATAAAGCTATACATGTGATTTTTAAAAAAATCATCGCAAGAACAATGAAAGTATTTCATCTTGAATCCTGAACATCATTTTTAATTTCTGCACAGTAAATTTTAGTGCATGGGGTATGACTGCAGCAGCTTGAAGTGCACTGCCACCAAAAGCAGTACTTTCGAGTCTGTTGGCTGTGCCTTGATCCAGCAATTGCAATAAAGGAATGCAGCTCCCTGCACGCAGACCTCTTGACTGCATGTTTTGTTTTTCTTCTATCCTTGGCCTTTTAGCTATTGATTATTGTGTTGTCTGCAGAAGACCGTTGTATCGCGGGAGATTATCAAAGTTCATGGTTGATGTTTATTGAATATGTCCAGGGGGACTTGTCTCAGGGATATTTTAGCAATTTATTCTCCCAAGAATTGGGTTAAGCATTATTCGGTCAGGTTTGGGTGTTTTGGAGTGGTATTATTTTGTTTTAAAATACCCTCTCCCCTTTTATGGATTCTCCTGTTTAGTGTTGTGATCGCCTCTATATTAATAATAAACTAAGAGCTGCAGTGACTTGAATGATTTTGCTTCCAGTTTCATTGGATCTATGGCTCCATGTGTTTTGCTGTTGCTATCTCTGTCGTTCTTTCTGTCTGTGGTACTGTCCCGCACACATTCTGACCCTCACAATACACTGGCCCATTCACAGTCACTCATAATGCCATAAATGTGTGCCTGAACGTTACACAGTGTACACAGTGTAGTTGGATTCAAGATTTCTGTGCATAGTTGGGTGAAACGGGCAGATAAATATTGATGTAAGAATGTTCAATTGCTGAGTGCAAACTGAGGTCCCAAAGGGTTCATCTGACAAACTTCGAATTGAAGCACCAATTTAAATGGTCAAGTGAAATGACCACAATGTTATTGTGCTTCAGGAACTAACTTGGTAATTTATCAGTGTGCTATGTGATGAACTGTTGACGTTGGCTAAACAGCTAGTAAACACATGTGGGAGTGTAATTCCTCAGAAGTGGAACAATAAATATAACTGGAAAGAAGGAACTATCTTATATGCAACAGTTTCCAAAAGTCTTCTCAAACAAAATAATTCTTCCACAGTCACTGAAATCCACGGACAGTGCTTCCACAGGAGATTCACGCAGTAGTGGTGTGACATCAAATCCACACTGTGACATCGCGAAGTCTCGGAAGCGTGCTTGCTCAGGCAGGTTTGAGAGTACAACACGCCCCCGATACAACCAACAAAATGGGGAAAGCTGCCTCATCCGTGTGGGTTTTGAGCAAGACCAAGCAAAAGAATTTAAAACTATTTTGGTAAGTACCTGGATTGTTTTCTCTCTTCGCAAGTCTAAGTATTTGTTGTTGTTTCCTGTGAGTATCGACAGAAAGGCGAGAGAATATTTTATCCAAACTATTTGTTGCCATGCAGTCATATTCATTGTCTGCTTTCCACATTGCCAAAGCCTATTTTTTTATTTGGTCTATGGGTGTGCTTTGTCCATCATTTGGATCCGGTTTTGCGATGCACTGGCAGTGTTTAGGTTTTAGGCCTGACTGCATTTCCCTTGTATTTCTTGTTTAAATGTCAATAGTAAGGTGCAGCACTCTGCTACCCCATTTTGGGAATGGGCTGATAACTATTGAAGTGAAAAATCGCAAATTAACCCACGCCATTAACTGTGCAAAAAATCAGCAAGGAGGGACCAGATCTTTAGTTAGCTGACCACAGGCACTTTGGCCCATCTGTCTACAAATCGAGTAATATTAGCAGAGACATTGAATAGTATTTCTTTCCTGTCTTTGACTCATGTGAAATTTAAAAGGCTGGAGCATGGAAGAAAGCACATCAAAAAAAAAGGGTTGGAGAAGTGTGCAAAATAGAAGAATTGCCAAACTGACTAGTTGAGTAAAGCCTAAGGAATGTTGGCCAAATTGGAAGGCATATAGATTATTTGTTTGGCTTGATCATTAATTTTCCTTGAAGGGATCAGTGATAGTCTTTGATTGTGGCTCCACAGAGCTCAGTGTGATGTGTGTGAAATTGCTTCTGGCATTTAAATATGGTTGACAAACACCATCTCTGTGACCTGGTAAAAAGAACATTTGTTGGGTTGTCAGAGAGTTGGAGCTGGGGCAGAACCAGCCGAAGAATTGAGGAGGAATTTAGACAAGCAAATGGCAAACGACCTATTCAAATTGAACATTTGTGAAATACAAAACAAATTGCAACAAAAATGGCAACAACGTTTCCTGCTAAAAAAGGAATATATTTTTGCCAATGAACACGGTTGTTTGAGGCCAGGCCAATCATGGAACGTTATTACAAAGTGTAAAAAACTTTGGGTAATTGTGTCTGTGCTAAATTTCAGGAAGAAGTATCTGACTTGTCCTGCTCCAATGTTCTTTTTACCACTGCACTGCAAATTTTGTCTCATATAATTATTCATTCCCCTTAAGAAGGCAATTTAATCTGCTTTGTCCACATGTTCAGATGTTGTGGTTTGGTAACAGCAGATTTCGCAATTTTTTTGGCCTTTTCTCCTCACCAATGACCTCAGATTTTGTCCTTGGTACATCGTATCAGAGGGGCCAGGAAACAGTTTCCCTCATTTCCTTGATTTAGTCTGAGCAAATGACTGTTATTCATGATTCTGCACTCTCGTTCTCACTCAATTTTGTGTCTATACCGCCACTGCCCATTTAATTCCACAGGCTTCAGTTTTTGCTCGCACACTTGTGTGCTACTTTATCAAACAAATTTTAGAAAACCCAGTGCATCGCCAATGAATCACTAAAATCAGTGATTAATTGTTTACAGCCTGCGCAAACGGAGTTGAAAAGACATTAGTTACTCAAAAAAGATCAATTTACGGGATGTTAGTTAACATAACCTCTAATTGTGTCATCGTTGACTCTACCACTTTGAGTTGTCGAGACATACAGCGCAAAATATCCCTTCTAACCTTTCCTATTTCAGTACTTATCCAAATATCTTTTACCTATTGTTATTCTGCCTATATCTGACACTTCCTCAGGAAGTTAATTCCACAACTTCTGTGGTAATTTTCAAATTTGTTGTTCGTTAATATATTTATTATGATCTTTGCTTTGCGTGGCTGGCAAAGTAATTTTTTTTTTAGCCATGAACTACGGTGCAATTAAAGTTGAAATTGAGCATGAGTCTAGTCAACCAGAAAACATTGTGGTTCTCCAGGAGAAACAGCAAATCAGCTCGTGCATTTCATCTTACAGGTCATTGCTCAAACTTGAGCTGAGAGACGTGAGCGCCAAATATAAGATAGAATTAAACAAAAACAGACAATTTCTCCAAAAAATTGGTCTTTTCAATATCCTGCCCAACCAATATTATTCTTGTGCAATTCACAATTGATTGAATGTGAAATATTTGCACTGTCTTCAAATCACAAATTGCGAAATATCTCAAACTGTAAAGCAATTTTATGAACCATTTTATACATATAAGCACAGCGTTAGGAAATTTCAGATTTTGTGAACAACCATTGAGCCATTTTCTGTGTTGACAATAAATGTTAAAAGCAGGCAAATGGTATTGGGGTTTTGGGTGGGAGGGGATGGAAGTGGCTTATTTAAATTACTACTTTCATAACTACTTACTGACTTCAAACTGACTGTGTAGGTAAACCTGAGCACTGGAATCTGTTGCTATTCACATTGCAGCATTTACTGATCACAGTCTATGGGTTATGGAGCATCGAAGGCATGTTTTACAATAACGGCCCTACCAGTCTTAATTTTCTTCACGTAACTTTTACAGCTTTCAGTGTAATGTCCCAATTGGTCTTCTGAGTGAACACAGCTATGTTTTTCAACCGATTGGAAATTGAGCTTTGACAAATTTCATTTGTTTGTGTGTGTGTGTCGAATGCATCAATGAAAAGTGAATATTGTTTTATTTAGGTGACTAACCAAGACCGAGTATCGGACATCTTCACGAAAGCAATGGCCGTGCTCGGATTGGAAACCGACCGTCCTCAGGATTATGATCTTGCGCAGATCATCGAATCAAAGAAAGGTGAGCAGGGGAATTTGCATCAATTTAGTCTAAATCTATTTCTGAATATCATAACAGCTGCAAGGGGATTGATATTTCCCACTGATTTCACCAAAATGCTGAAGATATTTCAATTTGTATAATTGAACACATCCAACTATGTTCAGCAGGATTCATCTCTGATGAATGTAAAGCCAGTAAACAGCTAATATTTGCACCTAATAGAATTATTTGGTGTACCGAATTTCATCTGATTGCCCTAAAGCCAAAAAAATCTCCAAGAACTGCAAATACTGGAGAGCAGAAGTGCAGGAAAAACACAGCAGGTGTGGCAGCACTTGTCGAGAGAAATCAGAGTGAATGTTTTGGGTCCAGCAGCCCTTCTTCAGAACCACTTCACATAGAACATAGAACAGTACAGCACAGTACAGGCCTTGTGGCCCGCCATGTTGTGCCGAGCTATTATCCCACTAGGATCAATCTATCCTGCACGCTGTACTTTTTACTATCCTCTACGGGCCTACCCAAGGGCCGCTTCAAAGTCTCGAAAGTATCTCACTCCACTATCACTGCCAACAGCGCATTCCACATGCCCACCACTCTTAAAGCCGTATTGAGTGAAGGTTACACATCTGGTGTTGGTTGTGGCAATGAGCCCAGAATTAGTCACATTGATATAACATTGTTCTGCTTTGTTCAGTCTTGTTCTAACTGGTTATTCCAAAAGAAATGCTTCCTGTTGCTAAACTTAATCTTTTTCCCCTCCTTTTGCCCCATGGCTGAGAGACAAGAAATACAGGTGTGGTCACTGCAGCCAAATTGCTAATCTGCAGCAAGCCTCCCCTCACCATTTCCTGGTGAAAAGTAGAAAAGAGGACTCAGAGGTTTCATTCTGCTGTGGTTTAAAACATGCGATCCAGACTGTGTTAAACAGGATGTCTTATTAGGATAAAGAGTCCCAATGCATCTACCGCATGCAATTCCTGTCAATTTTCTGAGAAAAAAAAAATCAATCCACTGGCTGCAAGAGTCACTGGCAAAGCTGGCTTTTATTGTGCATCTATCATTGCCCTCAGAAAATGGTCATACGCTGGATCACTGACTTGTGTTTGTTTTCGGTGTCCCCAGTGGTGTTAGCTTGAAGATTCCGATTCAATGCTGAAGGAAATGATTGCTTTTCTCAGTGTTTTTGCATTGATCACACTGCAACTTTCTGTGTTTGATGCTGTACAATCAATATTATGAAAGCATATGTGAATAATAATGTGCTTTTCCTCTGTTTTTTTCAGTGCTCGTACTTCCGCAAAATGCAAATGTGTATTATGCAATGAATAAAAGCGTAAATTATAATTTCATCCTGAGGAATCGGTACACATATAGGCCTCCGAGCATGACAATACCAGGTTTCACCAGAAGAAGATCTTCGTATTTCTGGAAGTTTTAGCTGTAAGGAACACACAGTTTCATATTGTCTCAATTGCATCTAAAACCTCTTGTTTAATGTTCAAAACCCTGCTATATCTGAATAAATGACCTTGACAGTATTCTACTTCAAATTATAGGGCAATTTGGAAAACAGTGATTGCCTTCAGACAACCTGGACGACATGAACTTTAGATTTTCGCGTGAAGTGCTTCTCTCTGCCTTTTATAACATCTCTCACAACAGCAAATTTTGGTTAAAGGCTGGATAATTGAATCCTGTGACCTGTCTTCCATAAACATCACAAACACGTTTTGATTGGTTGGTATTGAAAAAGCAATCTGTGAGTGTGAGCCAGTATGAGACTATGTGTGAGTGAGAATGAGAGTTTGTGTATGAATGAGACCGAGAGGTTGTGTGTGAGCGAGACTGAGTTTGTGTGAGTGAGAATGTGTGAGTGTTTGGGTGAGTGACATTGTGTGAAGTCAGAGTCAGATTGTGACTGAGACTGAGTGTGTGAGTGAGACTGTGAAAATGGGAGTATCAGAGTAGGCTGTGAGTGAGACTGCGAGTGAGAGAGTGAGACTGTGTGAGAGAGACGTGGAGTTTGTAGTTGAGTGAGATATGTGTTTGAGTGAGACTGTGTAAGTGTGTGTCTGAGAGTGAGCCTGTGTGAAGTCAGTGAGATTAAGAGTGAGACCATGTGTGTGAGTGAGTGGGAGTGAGACTGTGTGTGAGTGAGACTGAGAGTGAGACTGTGAGTCAGACCATGAGTGTGAGCGAGATTGTGTCAAGTCAGTGAGAGAGTGAGTGAGATTGTATGAGTGTGAGTGCGTGTGACTGTGTGCAGTCAGAGTGAGACTGTGTGAGTGTGTGTGGGTGTTTGTGTGTTAATGTGACTGTGTGAGAGAGAGTCAGAGTGAGATCGTGTGTGAGAGACTAGGAATTTGTATGTGACTGAACGTGCATTTGTGTGAGTGAGACTGTGTGAGTCTATATGTGAGAGTGAGATTGTGTGAACTCAGAGTGAGTCAGTACAGTGTGGAGCTGAACGAAGCTCACAGGTCAGGCAACATAAGTGGACAGGAGAGTCGATCCTTCCTCACGACTAGGGAGGGAGAAGGGAGCCGGGAAATAAAGAGGGAGAGGAGGGGTGTGGCTGGGGAAAGTCAGGTGCGATGGTGATAGGTGAGTGCAGCTAGGGGTAGTGGGGACTGGTCAGTGGGAAGGGCAGAGCAATAGGTGAGAGAGAAGATGGACAAGTTGTGTCAGGTGAAGGAGGCAGGCATGAGATGGAGGGTTGGACATGGTATGAGTCAGGGTGGTGGAGAGGTTTTAAAACTGGTGATTTCCATGCTTAGGCCACAAAGCTGTAGGCTCCTGATGTGGAATATGAGGTGCTGCTCCTCCAGTTTGCGGGTGGCATCATTGCGACATCGGAGGAGGCCCAGGATGGAGATGTCATCCAGGGAGTGGGAGGTGGAGTTAAAATGCTTTGAAACCAGGAGCTGTTGCATTTGTTATGAACAGAGGGCAGGTGCTCCATGAATTGGTCTCCGAGTCTGCACTTGGTTTCACTGATGTTGAGGTCACCATGTTGGGAACAATGGATACAGTAGACCAGGTTGTAAGATGTACAGGTGAACCCCAATTGGACATGGAAAATTTGCCTTGGATGACCGTGAAGGGGGAGTCGTAGGGTCAGTGTAGCACTTCCTGCAGTTGCAGAGGAATAGGCTGCGGGTGGTGGGGTTAGAACATAGAACATAGAACACTATAGTACAGTACAGGCCATTTAGCCCTCGATGTTGCGCCGACCTGTGAAACCAAACTGAAGCCCATCTAATCGACACTAACCCACTATTATCTCTATGTTTATCCAACAACCATTTAAATGCCCTTAAACTTGGCAAGGCTAGTACTGTTGCAGGCAGGGCATTTCACGCCCTTACTACTCTGAGTAAAGAATCTACCTCTGATATCTGTCCTCTATCTATCACCCCTCAATTTAAAACAATGCCCCCTTGTGCTAGCTATCTCCATCCGAGGAAAAAGGCTCTCACCGTCCACCGTATCTGATCCTTTAATGGTCTTGTATGTCACTATGAGGTCACATCTTAAACTTCTTCACTCCAACAAAACACAGCCTCAAGTCCCTCAGCCTTTCCTCATAAAGACCTTCGCTCCCTGCCAGTCAACATCCTGGTAAATCTCCTCTGCACCTGTTCTAATGCTTCCACATCCTTCCTAATAATGCGGCGACCAGAACTGTGTGCAATAGTACAAGTGTGGTCACACCGGAGATTTGTGCAGCTGCAACATGACCTCATGGCTCCGAAACTCAATCCCTCTACCAATAAAACCTAAGGCGCCGTATGCCTTCTTAACCAACCTATCAACCTGGGTGGCAACCTTCAGGGATCTATGTCCATGGACACCGAGATCTCTCTGCTCATCCACACTACCAAGACTCTTACCATTAGCCCACTACTCTGTATTCCTGTTACTCCTTCCAAAGTGAATCACCTCACAGATTTCTGCATTCAACTCCATTTGCCAACTCTCAGCCCAGCTCTGCAGCCTATCTATGTCCCTCTGTAACCTGCAACATCCTTTCGCATGATCCACAACTTCACCGACTTTTGTCTCATCTGCAAATTTACGAACCCATCCCTCATCCAGGTCATTTATAAAAAAGACAAACAACAGTGCCCCCAAAATGGGAAGTGTGGAGTGGATGAGGGTGTCACAGAGTGTGCGATCGCTACGAAAGGCAGACAATGGTGGGGGGATAAATATCTCTTTGCTGTTGGGGCCAGATCGCACATGGCGGTCGTGGCGGAGACTGATACGCTGCATGTGGAGGTTGGTGGATTGGTCTGTGAAGACCAGGGGTCTCTGTCCTTATTATTATTCAGGGGAGGTGGTTTGAGGAGAGAAATGCAAGAGATGCAGGTGAAGGAGTTTTCAATCAATGGAGGGGTGTAGTTGTGATCCTTGTCATTGGACCAAGCCCTGGATGCATATGTCACCCAGGAAGTGGGAGTGAGAAATGGTTGGCAACTGGAAGGTGTTTGTTGTTTGTCGTGTACAGAGCACAGATGTTCCTTGAATCAGTCCCCGAGCCAGCACTTGGTCTCACCATTGCAGTGGAGGTATGATCGGGAGCAGTGGAGACAGTAGACCAGGTTAAAGGATATACAAGTGAATCCCAGTCAGATTTGGAAAGTTTGCCTTTGTCCTTGGATGGAGGTGAGTCGGGGTAGTGTACGAGCAGGTGTAGCGCCTCCTGGGTTTGCGTGGAAAGATGCCAGGGCTCAGCGGTGTTGGAAATGGACAGTGTGGAGCAGATGACGGAGTCGCGGGCCGAGCAGTCCCTACGAAAGGCAAAAAGGGGTGGGGAGTGAATTATCTCTTTGGTGGTGGGATCGAATTGTAACCTGCCTCTGTTTATCAAAACACCTTAAACTGCATCTGTTGCATTTTTCACACTTCTGTCCTCAAACCTGTCACCCCAGCTAAAATAAAGAAATAATCCCCCTGGTCCTCACATGCCACCCCACCAACCTTCACATCCAGCGTATCATTCTCTGCTACTTCCACCACAGTGATGCCACACACAAACTGGAGGAACAACACCTCATATTCCACCTCACAAGCCCAGAGCCCAATGGCCTGAACACCGAAGTCACCAGTCTCAAACCTCCCCAACCCTGGCCTCATCCCATGTCCAATCCTCCCTCTCATCCCCACCTCCTTCACCTGACACAACCTGTCCATTTGCTCTCCCACCTATCCGCACCACCCTTCCCATTGACCAATCCCCACTACCCCTACCTGCATCCACCTATCACCATCCCACCTACCTTCCTCCAACCCCACCCCTACTCCCTCTATTTCCCAGCTCCCTTCCACCTCCCCAGTCCTGATGAAGGGTCCCAACCCAAAACGTTGACTCTCCTGCTCCTCTGTTACAGCCTGATCTGCTGTGTTCCTCCAGCTGCATACTGTGTAATCTCTGACCGCAGCACCTGAGTGAGATTGTGTGAGTGAGACCGTGTGTGTGAGTGAGAACGTGAGTGTGAGTGAGAATGTGTGTGAGTGAAGGTCACAGAGAGGTTGTGTGTGAATGAAATTGTGAGGTTGTGCGTGCGTGTGTGTATCTGTGTGTCTGTCTGTGTGTGTCAGACTGAGACTGGACGAGACTGTGCTTGTGAAATTGTGGGATGTCAGAGTGAGTCCATGTGTGTGAATGAGTCCATTTGTGTGAGTGAAACTGAGTGAGTGTGAGTGTGGCTTTGTGAAGTATGAGTGTGACTGACTGAGAGTGTGTGTGAGAGAGCGAGAGAGAAATTGTGTGAGTGAGACTGCGGATGAGTGAGACTGAGAGAGAGGCTAAATGGAAGTGTGAGTCTGTGAGAGATTGTCTGGATGTGACTCTGTGTGAGAGAGTCTGTGTGTATAACTGTGAGACTGTGAATGAAACAGTGAGAGAGAGTCTGTGAGAGGATACACATTTCTAAAGTTCAAGCCATTTTGGGGGAAACAAACAAACTCATTGACCATTTATCCTACCATTGGTGCAGTGATGAGCACTTAGCTGAAATGTGTGTCTCGGTCTTCAGTGTCTTCAGCCCACAAATCTTTGTTTGTTGAGTCGTTTTAAATATTCTGGATTTTTAAAAAAACCATTGATTTTTTTTAACAAAGGAAACCACAAGAATTAATAGATTGTTTACTATTGCCAGTGCTATTACATATGTTTCAGATTCAAATTTCATGTTATTTAATGTTCAGATTTGTAATAAATTTATTTTGAATTATTATATTGTGAGATGTGTGTGTGTGTGTAAAAGGGGATGTAAGGTATTTAAAGGATGCACAGGGGACCAGACTAGCAGGTAACTTTAGGCCAAACATTTAATGTTGAAAAAGTATTGGGATCAATCATTAAGGAAATAATAACAGTGCATTTGGAAGATAGTATTCTAATTAAACAGAGCCATCACGGCTCCATGAAAGAGAAATCATCTCTGACTCTTATTTTTTTAAAGATTGCTCAACCAGAGCAATTAGGGAGGAGCCAAGACATGTGTTGTATTTGGACTTTGAATCAGCGTTCAGCAAGGTACCTCACAAAAGGTGAAGTCTTCAGATAAAAGTCCATGGTGTTGGAGGTGACTTGTTAACAGGGATGGAGAATTGGCGAACAGCTAGAAAATAGTGAGCAGTGATTGGAGGTTCGTTTTCAACTTGGTGACCTGTGGCCAGTGGATTTTCACAGGGATCGGTGCTGGGACCACAATTGTTCCAACATACATAAATCACTTAGAGCAAGGAAATATAATGACCGGGGCAGAATTTGCAGAAAAAAATAAAAATAAGTGAAAAGGCTGGTTGCGAGAGGGACACAAAGAGTTCACAAAGAGATATTGACATCTGAGCAGACAAAAAGCCATTGGAATTTAATGTGAGAAAATACAATGTTGTTAATTTTGGAAGGACAAACAAAAGAGCTGTTGTATTCAAATGGTGAAGAGCAGCAGAAATGTGCAACAAAGGCAATTGAGGTACTTGTGCACAAAACACAAGGAGGTAGCACACAGATGCAGCAGGTATACACAAAGACTTGTTGGCCCTTAGTTCAAGGAAGTTGGGGTGTCTTACAGCAACTGTACTAAGTGCTGGTGAGACCATATTTTCACAATGTCAGCAGTTTTTGTCCCCTTATTTAAAAGATATCATTTTACGGGAGGCAGCACAAAGAAGATTCACTCGATGATCTCCAGTGTGGTGGGATTACCTTCTGAGCAAAGGCTGAGTGGGTTGGGATATATAGAAGGATGTGATCGTGTTGAATCGTACAGAATGCTTAAGATTCTTGACAGGCTAAATGTTGAAAGGATGTTTCCTTCATGGGAGAGTCGAGGACCATAGAGTATAGTCTCCAAATAAAGGGTGCCATTTTCAAACTGAATCTTAGAATTAGTTTTATTGTCACACGTACTCAAATGTCACATCTTGGGCCAACTTATGTATAGAGGTAGCCAGGTTAAGATTCTTCAGTACAAATTGTTGGTCAGGAAAATATTTCCAAAAATGAAACTGAAGATCATCGGAATCAATTCGAATAATAAATAAAGAGCAGGATTATAGATCATAAGAATCAATTGGAAAAATAGAGAAAAAGTTCACCATGATAGATCAGAGAAACACATTCTAAAATACAAACAAAAAGTTCAGAATGTCAGTTCTTGTAACTCAGTTCATTCTGGCACCTAACCTCCAGTCTGATCCTCAACTCCCAACCGTGGCAGGTTACACTTTGAATCTCTCGAGGACACTGCTTTGGAATCACCTCAAGGCCAGAAGACCATGCTGAGAGCACGTCAGCTGAGAGATAACTTCACTAGGCCTGCACTGAAGCCGGGCATTCTGGACATCACCCAGAAGAAAGAAGCAAAAACAAAAGGAGGAAGCAATAGGTTAGTAATGGACAGAGTGGACGGATCCTACACCTCAGGCTAAAACTGACGTGAGGAGGAATGTATTCTGATGTTTAAGGGTCTCTGGTACTCATGGAGTCATAGAGCTGTACAGCACAGAAACAGACCCTTTGGTCCAATTGTCCATGCCGGCCAAACACCCTAAACTGATCTGGTCCAATTTGTCAGCATTTGGCCCATGTCCCTCTGAACCCTTTCTATTTGTATCCCCATCCAAATTCCTTTTAAATGTTATTGTACCTACTTCCACCACTTCCTCTGACAGCTTGGCCGATACAGGCAACACCTTCTGTGTGAAAACATTGCCCCTGAGGTCCTTTTCAAAACCTTCTCCTCTCCCCCTCAACCTATGCACTCTCATATTCAACTGCCCTACCCTGGGCAAAAAGACATTGGCTATTGACCCTCCCAATGCTGAACATTTTTTTAAACCTCTCCACTCAGTCTTTGACAATCCATGGAAAATAGCCCCAGCCTCTCCCTGTGGCTCAAACCCCCAAACCTGGCAACATCCTTGTGAAACCGTTCTGAATCCTTTCAACTTTCACAACATCTTTCATATAGCAGGGAGACCAGAACTGAATACAGTATTCCAAGAGTGGCTGAACTAAGGCCCCGTACAGCCATAACATGACCTCACAACTCCTAGGCTCAATGCAATGAGCAATAAATGCAAGCAGACTGAACACCCTCTTCACTATCCTATCGACCTGCCACTCCACTTTCAAAGAATTCTGCACCTGCACCTCAACGTCTCTTTATTCTGCAACACTCCCCAGGAACTTCCCTTTATGTCCGGTGCTGATTCGACTTTTCAAAATGCAGCACCTCTCCTTTATTTAAAATAAACTCCATTTCCCACTTTTTGGCCCACTGGCCCATCTGATCAATGTCCTGTTATAATCGAAGGTAACATTTTTTGCTGTCCACTACATCTCCAATTTTGGTGTCATCTACGTATCTACTAGCCATATCTCTTATGTTCACACCCAAATCATTTACATAAATGATAAAAAGCACTGGAGCCAGCACCAAAACCTTGCAGTGCACCGCTGGTCACAGGCCTTCAGTCCAGAAAGGAACACCCCACCATCAACCTGTCTCCTACTTTTGAGCCAATTTTGTACCTAAATTGCTGGTTGTACCTGTATTCCACGGAATCTAACCTTTTTTCACAGTCTACCCATGCAGCACATTGTCGAAGGCCTGAGTGAAGTTCATATAAACAACATCCATTGCTCTGCCTTCAACAGCCTTCTTCCTGAGGTCTGAAAGAATATCTTGAACAACTCAGGAGAGACAATTTCTCACACACAAAGCCACGCTCACCAGTTGCCTTTAGAAATGCATGTAAATCCTATCCCTCAGGATCCCCTCCAATAACTTATCTGCCACTGGAGTCAGGCCCACTGGTCTATAGTTCCTTGGCTTTTTCTTACCACATTTCTCAAAAAATGGCATCGCGTTAGTCAACCTCCAGTCCCGTGGCACGTCACACATGGCTTTCAATGATACCAATGCCTCAGCAAAGGGCCCAATAAATGCCGCCCTCCCTCTGGGATACACCTGCTCAGTTCCCAGGGACTTATCCACTTTTATGCATTTTAAAACCTCCTGCACCTCCTCTGTAATATGAACTGTTATCAGGACATCACTATTTATTTCCCCAAGTCCCCTAGCTTCCATGTCCTTCTCCACAGTAAATACTGATGTGAAATATTCGTTTCGAATCTTACCCGTCTCCTGCGGTTTCACTCAAAATTGGCCATGTGGATATTTACAGCACCTTATTCTCTCCCTCGTTACTCTTTTGCCGTTAATGTAGTTGTAGAATCTCTTTGGGTTGTCCTGAACTTTACTTGCCAAAGCTATTCCATGTCCCTATTTTGCACTCCTGGCTTCCCTCTTAAAATCACACTGACTGCCCTTCTGTTTCTCCAGGGATTCACTCAATCCCAGCTGTCTCAACGTGACGTATAACTCGTTTTTCTTAACCAGACCTTTAATTTCGCTTTGTGGACTCCTCTACAATGGGGAAACCAAGCGGAGGCATGGACACGGCTTTGTGGATCTCCTGCGCTCCGTTTGGGACAAACAACTGCACCTCCCAGTCGCGAACCACTTCAAGTCCCCCTACCACTCCTTGGCCAACATGTCCAACCTGGGCCTCCTCCATTGCCACAATGATGCCACCCGAAGGTTGCAGGAGAAGCACCTCATATTTCATTTGGGAAACCTGCAGCCCAGTGATATTAAAGTGGACTTCACAAGCTTCAAAACTTCCCCACTCCCAACCGCCTCCCAAAACCAGTCCAGTTTGTCCTTGCCTCACTAACCTACCCCTCCATTCTCCCACCTATCCATTCCTCACACCTCAATCCTCACCACCACCTCCTACCTCCCAACCTCATCCCCGCCTCCTTGACCTGTCTGTCTTCCCTGGACTGACTGACCCTCACCCTCACTCCCCACCTGCACTCACATTTACTGGCTCCATCCCCACCTCTTTGACCTGCCCATCTCCTCTCCACCTATCTGCTCCCCGATCCTTCCGCCTCCCCATCTCTCTATTTTTTTTCAGAATCTCTTTAACCTGCCTCATTCTGAAGGTGAGTCCAGACACAAAACATCAGCTTCCCTGCTCCTCTGATGCTTCTTGGCCTGCCGTGTTCATCCAGCTCAACACCTTGTTATCTCTTCAATTTCTCTCGCCATTCAGCATACCCGGCAACAAACAGCCTGACCCTTCACATGAACCTGAACAAACTGTCTCTTGAATCCAATTATCCTCTTTTTGAAAGGAATCCTGCATCCCAATCTTAACCTACAAATAGCCTCTCCCAATCGAGTTTTGAAAATAAAAACCCCGAAGAGACAGCGGATGCTCTAAATCAGTAACTTGGGAGTCAGGGAGAGAGTGGTCCCTGGGGAAAGCCCTTTTCACAATGCCCTCGACTGTGTCTCCCACATTTCCCACAACTGATCCCTCACACCCTCTCCCCGCAAGAGTAACCAACACAGAATCATGCTCATCCTCACATACCACTCCATTGAATCCAACGCATCAGCCTCCGACGCTTCCACAATCTGAAATCCGATCCCACCACCAAAGTCAGTTTCCCTCCTCCCGTTATCTGCTTTCCGGAGTGACCACTCTCTCCACGACTCCCTTATCCACTCCACACTCCCCTCCAGCCCCACCTCACTTGGCACTTTTCCCTGCAACCGCAGTAAGTCCTACACCTGCCCCTCCACATCCCCCTCACCCCAATCCCAGGCCCCAAGAAGGCTTTGGTCATCTGCACATCTGCTAATGCAGTATACTGCATCCGCTGTTCCCATTGTGGCCCCTTCTACATCGGGGAAAACAAGCAGAGGCTTGGGGACCACTTTGCAGAACACCTACGCTCGGTTCACATGAATCAACTGCATGTCCAAGTCGCGAACCACTTCAACTTCCCTTCACCATTCCGCAGATAACCCTGGCCCTCCTGCAGTGCCACAACGATGCCACCCATGTGGTTCACTTGCATGTTCAGTATAGTCACACAATATAATGTCAGAACATTATGTTTCAGTGGAGTGAATATGCATCGACAGTGTCCCTTACCCTTGTGGGGCCATTCCCATGGTTCCGACATCAAACTTTGTCGCCTGAAGTAAACCGTCTCTCTTGCTCAGCAGAGTCTTGTCTATATAATGCATCGTTAACATCATCATTTTGGAAACCTCTGGATGACCCTGGTAGAGTTCAGCCAGTAACTGGCGGTGACCTTACTCAGGACAATCATACTTGCTCCCTATAATAATGTGAAACCCTCTGTTGTGATCTGGTCTCTCTGTGTCCAAAAAGGTTCCTGTTCTGGTTGTGATAGCTCTTTGTTTTCCCCCATCACCATCAGCTGTTTCAATTTTTCCAGGACCAGATCTTTCTGCGTCCAAAGCCTGATATTGTTACCTGTGACTTGAAGTGTGCCCAGAAAATTTAAAAACATGGATTCTTCCAGCTCCGATTGCCGGCGGATCTGCCAGTGGGATGCAGCTCAATGCATTTGCTACTTGGCTTCCCAGATGGTGTTCCAACTTTTAATTACATGCACTTAGTATTAGAGCCCACTGCTGAATTTAGCCTGAAGCTATGGGTGGCACTGCCTGCTACTTTTTAAGTGGATCCAGCAGAGATTTGTGGTCCATTATTGTGACAAGTTTACATCCATAAAGGTATTGATGGAACTTCCTGGCTCTAAATATGACCACTGAACTTCTGTTCTCCAGCCGGGTGCATTTACACTTCACATCCACCAAAGTCCCAGATGCAAACACTATTCGGTGTTCTTCTCCATTGGGCTGACTATGAGCTAATACTATCCTGATGCTGTATGGGCAGGAATCACTTGTTAATACCAGGTCTTGCTTGGTATCATCATGTACCAATGCCCTCGAGGATGATAACTGTTTCCTTATTTCCCTGAAAGTTTCCATTGATAACATCCCTATCAATCATAATGCACTTTTAAACACATCAGAACTTTTTTTTGTGCAGTTTAAAATGTTGTTTCCTTTTGTGTCAATATTCTTGCAGCTATCCTGATGAATGAAAGGCATAATACTTGAAAATGCATGACCTGTTTTACAGATATACCCAAGTTGTGTATTTCCAAACAACTGGTTGAATATCGCAAGTCTTTGGTGATGGAGTATGCAACATGTTGCTGATATGATTAAAATGGAACCTAATTTTAGAGCTTGGAATGTTTTAAGCCCCTGACAAGCCCATTCTGTTCATGCAGATCCACATTGAATATTGTATCAGTCCAGCTATGTATGTTAACATTGGAAAGTTGATCACTTCTATTACGGCTAATGAATAAATTGCTTCAACATTGGACAACGCATTCTATTGCATTCACAGAATTATGATACTTTGTAAAATCAGGAGATGCGCACAGTGCAAATAGAAGTCCCATTTGCTGCTGCCTGGACCAGACTGGGAACCTTAAATTTGTGCTTTTTGAGAAATGAGAGACCTTTACTGGCTCACTGTTATCTAATGTTTTGGTTTTCAACTTGTGTCTACCTTCAAATTCTTCATGGCCTTGAACCATGCTCTGGCTTCTACCCTTCATATACGCACTTCGTTCTTTGGGTCCCTGACTGCTGTATGTCTTCCTTTCATCCACGTTTATGACAGATTCCCTGTGAATTGGCTGTACTTTTTTGATAAATTTCCTCGGGTGCCCTCTGGCACACATTCTGTCTCTTTGTAAGCCTGCTTCAAAGCTCTGTTTCACACTCTGTGGTGATCATTCCGAACTTTTCTCGTACATTACAGCAATTTTCTCCTATTTGTCATTCGGTACATCCTTCTCCTATTAATGCGCCTCATAAATTGAATATTTAATGTTCACTTTGGCAGATTTAACTGATGCTAAGTGTAATGTATCTGCCAAACCTCGAGTAAAACTTCGGCTGGAAACACCTTCAAACCGTGTGCACGTCTGACACCAAACGTTGCTAGTCCTCAGGAACTTTTCAAATGCACGGAACCATTCCATTCAGGTGCCCAATATCGAGTCTGTTCCAACCAACACTGCCATTTTGTCAGCAATGGGTAGGCCGCCCCTTGTGCCGAAGACCACATCCTGATTTTCAGAGGCATGCCTGAAGACTCAGGATGTCAATCCTAAACAAGTACTGTATGGCTCACAGCAGGCTGTCCCATCTGCATCCTGGAATAGTCTTCTGTCCACAGTGGCAATCATTACTGGAACTGGAAACAAAAGCAAGTGTTGCCAGGGCCAGGTTGGCAGGTCCTACCGAGGCCACTAATGAGTCACTAAGTTCCCCAATTGGCACATGGACAGTGGGCTAATCCAGTTACCTCACAGGCTATTTTGTGAAGACTGTTGTTTCAGTACTATCAAGCAAATACTGAAGACTGGCCTTCTGCTCAAATCATTTAAATAGGTGCTGCACACTTGAGATTTTTTGCAAAAAATTTTATAGTTCTTCCAGATGATGTTCATATCCATTGTGTCTACATAGGATTACATAGGATGCACAGAATTTAAGTTTGACTCAAGCTGTTTTACATCTTTGGATTGAGTATTTGGAGAGGTGCAGTAATCCACATGGTAACTATAACAGCTTAGCGTAGAATGACAGATTGAAGAAAATCATTACAAACACAGAGGACTAATTAATAGGCTCTGTTAATTGTCAGGTCAAAACAGGTAGTTAATGATCTCATGAATCATATGGTGAGAGTATTCTTCGCACAGTTCTTATTTTCCATTTCTTTTTTTGTTGCAGTTTATTTGCCCAAGTCTTTCTGTGCGACTGATATCAAAGTGAAAACAACCCATCCTCCATTGAAAACCAACTGATATTCCAAAAAAAAAGACCGCATTACTGTAAAATGTAACCTGATTATTGAACGCCTCCCTCTAGCATTTTGCATCTTCTCAGGCACATGTTGTATATCATGTGATAAAAAAACCATTGCTTTCTCTGTGCATATTTTATTTATAAATTCAATAATCTATTCACCATGCAAGCAATTATTTCATAGCTCAATACTTGAATAGTTTGATGTTAAATCCAGAAGCCCGTGGTCGGCCTCCAGTTATTTGGTTTAACAAGAGGCAACAAACAACGAGCACAATTGTCTTTTTTGAAACAATTTAAATAATAATGTGAAACACCATGAAAAATTCACAATATGGGAAAGTTACTCACTCGCATCATTTTGCTCAAACATTGAAAGCAGCAACATTAGACCACCTAAACCATTCCTGATCTGTGACTCCGTTTGGTTGAATTGAATCGACATCCTGTGCGATACTTACAGGCACAAAACAGATCATCTTTAAGCTTTGAAAGATTCGCTTTCCAAAATGCCGCTGTTTTTTTGGGAGAGGGTTCTGCTTCCTGTGTATGAAAAATGTTCTTCCTGACGTCACTCAAGCCTTTCTTTGCAGTTCAGATTGTGTTCCACTGTTCTGGATGTTGCCACCCCAGCACATTGATGGAATACAGATATCAGATCCTTGTCTCTGATCATTTATATCTGAGCAATAAGTACAGCAACATCTGACTTATCCAGCATTCTACCAACTGGATTTCTCCAGTACCCAGAAGTTTTGACTTTTTCTTTCAAAAGCCTCAAGTTTATCCAAACACAAATAGTAGCTCGAACCCAGACCCGAATCAAAACACTGGCATCAATCCTGCTCAGGCCCTATTATTTATTAGCTTTCCCATCATGGGAAACTTTCATAACTCCCATCTGTTCCCAGTCTGTACCCGATAACACAAATTTCCTGTCCTGTTTGCACTGCAAATTTGCATGTCATTTTGAAAGTGTAGCATGTATTTACTCGTCTCAAACTTAATTCTACAGGAGCGAACTTTTGTCCATTTGTGGCAGCATCAAATATGACAATGTTTGATTATAATGCTACTTTGCAGCGTGAAATCAAAATCAACAATTCCTCTGTCCCTGATTTGTTCATGCCCTTTGAAGGAGAAATTCAATTTTGTTTGAAAGTTTCCAGAGCTGGATTTGAAGGATTGGGACTGGTACATTCAGGAATTAAAAATTGTGGCCCTGGACCCTGATATCTCCAGGTTGGTTTTGCATTTTCAAGGGACCAATGTAGGGGTATCTTGCCACTTCATTGTGAAACTCAGTGATGACATGTTCTGGGCACCAAGGCTGACGTCGTGCCCTGTCAGACCATTTACATTTATATGAAGCAGGTCTGGTGCAGGGATGAGATGTGAAGTGTACCCGGCTGCTGGACATTGTACAAACACAGCCCTGAACATCTCAGCCAGTTACATAGCCTCTCAAAACCTTTCAGATTCCTCCAAAAAATTCTGTGATCATTTCTTTGTCAATGGGGGATGTCCACACTGCAGTGATGCAATGAATACAGGCAAATCTCTGTTTCTGATACAATAATACATCTTCATCAGATGCCATTCTTCATTGCCATTGTCTGTTGTTTGCAAGATCGGAGTTGCTTATTGTAGTCACAGGTTCCTTAGTGCATGTGGTCCGATATCCTAAAAAGTAATTGTGTCAACTGCGTGAAGAAAGTCTTTTGGCTCATATCTTCATTTTTGTTTTGGTTATTAGTCCACTGCATTCTGCTGTCATTGTTCTGCTGAGCTCTGTAGATTTCATGGGGAAAGCTGGATGGTTACATTGTGTAAAGATATCAAGGTGTTGAGCTGGATGCCAAGTAGCATCAGAAGAGCAGGAAAGCTGATTCTTCTTCAGAAACTCTGCAGACCACGCAGCATTTGGAGCGAGAAACGGAGTTTATGTTTTGAGTTCAGTGATCCTTCATCAGAACTTTGTCTGTTCGGTTCCGCCCCAGTAAAGTAAGTTCGGCTCAGGGTGAATCAGCAGCTCCATACCCTGTTTGCTTTATCAATGTGGTCAATGTTAAATGGGTTGATGATTGATGATCCTGGTTTCACATTAATGGTGAAGACCACTTTAATCCCTTACAATATGCATGGTATGTCCTTCTCCTTCCCCCTCACCTCAATGTTGAGACCAACCCTGAGGTGGGGTTCCTCAAGCTAACCGGTTCCAAACATGATGGTCAAAACTGTGAAGTTCCCATTTGAAGAGGAATGAAATGGCCGCACTTTATTCTCCAAATCCCTCAGGTGGGTAAGCAAGTTGAATTTAAGAAGGATCAGCACCTTTGTGGATACTTCCTGGATCAAAATATACTTTTTTTGAAAGGAGCTAATTTAACCAAGCTTTCTATCTTTCATAAAATGAGTTGGGGTATTAATTGCTCCAGTTGAGAAGAAATAGCAATGCAACACATATGCACAGATGGGAGAAGCATGTTGTGAATCCAAAAAGATACAAGTTTTCAAAAGCTGATCTGGAGATAAATCTCTGAATTTTGACTGCATCATTATTTTTAGATTCGTGGTGTGGTTTGCTGATTGATGTACCTCTGTCCTGATTTCTTTTTTAACGTGGTTTGTCCAATTCAGATTGAGACAGAGCCCTCTTTTATCTGGGTGGCACTTAATGGGATGTCTCCCAGGGGAACCTTTGAACCCCTGATTATTTTATACATCTTTTTTACAATTGACTGTGGTATATTCAATTAAAACAACTGCAGTGTTCTTTTCAATGAATGAAGAAAAGCAATCTTCAAGAATTTCCTTACAATACCTCAAAAAAAAATGCCAATAATTTCATTCATGCAAATGTAAAGAGAGAACTGCTGAGATGTTGCTGCCATTTGTTTAAAAACAGAACTGGTGGATCGTTCAGCACAGCTCCTCCTCCTGCACTGTCTCCATTTGGCCTATTTACCTTCATTTCCAAAAATATTTGACCACTGTCCTAAATAGTCAATAATTGAGACAAAACTGAAATCACTGGAGAAACCCTACAGGTGTGGCAACATCTTTGGAAATAAATCAGAGTTAATCTTCCAAATTTGGTGGCCCTTCTTTAGAATTGGTTCCTCCGTGCCTTCCATTTCCAGGCTTATTGTTTTTTTTGGCGGGGGGGTCAGTGATGGTTGATGACCCTTGTATCGTCTGCATCCTCAATCTGTCATCTCCTTCTTTTCCAGCATTAACCTCCAGACTCACTTCTTACAGGATCAATAGAAACTCTTTTAGGCCTGTTCCTTTTTAAATATTTATAGAAATTTGCGTCTGTTTTGTATTTCCATTAACATCCATCGTTAATATTTCGCTCATCATTATCTTTTAGTCCATCTTTGCGATTCCAATAGATCTGTACAATGTTCTGAGATGCAACCCAACATTGTACGATTCAATGCCTTTCCTTTAAGCTTAATTTCATTTATTATCTCTTTAGATTTCCAGCGATGATGAGTCCTCCTCTTATTGAAATGGATCTATTCTGGGTAATCTGAAATATGACCTTTAATATCAGATACTGCATCTCTATTCACCTATTCCTTAATGTAATTTGGCAGTTCACTTAATGAGCTTTTTTTTATCCCTTCATAACTGCTCTTATTTAGGTTTATAATACTAGACTTGCACCCACTACTCCATCCCTCAAACTGAATGTCAAATTCTCTCACACTATGATTGCTGCTACATAGAGACACCTTTGCTGTGATTATTAATTCATCCCATGTCATTGCAGATCTCGTTGATTAGAGCAGCCTGCTCTCTGGTTAGCTCCAGAATGTGCTGTTTGAAAAACTCATTTTAAACAACCTGCCATAAACTCCACCCAGGCCACATCAACACATCTCCCATGATTAACAGTTTAGCTTTTTGACAAGCTCTGTTATTTCTGAACTAAAAGAAAAAATGAAGGATGTTGAAAATCTTAAACAAAAATGTAAGTAACTAGTGAATATCAGCAGGTCTGGCAGCATCAGTGGGGAGACTGGACCCAAAATGTTGACTCAGCTTTCTTTCCACTGATGCTGACAGTCTTGCTGAGTTTGTCCAACAATTTCCATTTTTGTTTCTAATTATTTCTTCCTTTTTATTTCAAACAATAGTCTTGAGGCCAGTATGTCACTCCCACAAGTGATTTCCTTTCTGTATAATTACCTCGCTCTACCAAACTGTTTCTTCATCTTCTTCACTGAACTTAGATCATCACTGTCTACTGTGCAACTACCATCACTACCAGAACCACTGTTCCTCCTTTTCCCAGCTTCCTGTGTTTCCTCAAATTCCCATTCCCTTCAGTATTCACATACAGTTGTCTCTGGAGTCTTAGCAGACACAGCTTGCTGAAGAACAATTTGAGAAGATTTTGCAATTACTTTTTCAGAAGAACAAATATGTCTCTGAACTCAACAAGATCGCTATGTTCAAAAATAGGAGAGATGAGCTGGACAGGGCTTCTACACAGCTTCTCATCCCCCAACTCTTTCCTTTTAGGAAATCATATTGAAAAAAAAACTCCAATGTCCATAGTCACCTTTCAATGGCCTCTTTAAAGAAAATATTTCATATAGCCCCCAAAACCTAAAATAAATCAATTCTTCCACAGTTCCTCAAACTCTAATTCCTGCAAAGAAGATGAAACATCAATGTTTCTTATCAGTGCCACACATCAGGAAGCACAGATTTACCGGAACAATACATCTTGTGTTCATAATCCCAATACCAGGCTTCATTGAGTTTCATTGGAACCCCCAGGCACTAAAAGCTAGTGTCAGATCAACATGATCATTCAACACAATCATATAAACCTGCAACCTCATGGAATGATTCAATACCTCGGCCACCAGATGCTTTTGCACTTACTTTTCTGAACAGGACACCTTGGTGTAATCCCAACATCTGCAGCTGAGGGCCAAATAGATTGCACATTGTAAGATCATAGTGTGAAGAATTAGCCGGATGCAATTCAAATGTGTTTCCCAGTGTCACATGTTTCCTGTTTGTTCTGTTCTTGTCACCTGATTGGAGACACTCCCTGTTAAAATGGCCTGACTGTTTGTCACCCTGTATTTCACCTGCTGTCGGATCACTTCAACCACATCCTCCTCTTCAAAGGTCAAATTAAGACAGTAGCAGTTATTTAATGAACTCAAAACTCATTGACTTCCACACAATGAAAATTGGACCTTTAAAATCTGATAAAGTTTGTGAAAATTTATAACAATTTTTAACTGTATTAATAGTACACCAGACCACCACCAACCACAGTCTCTCCATCCCAAACCCATCAACTTTAACATTGGAAATTAAAGTCTTCAAGGTGAATTGGGGTCAGGTTTATATTCTTATTTTTTGTAGGCCTTCCTGAAACCCTTCCATCCTGACAGGTGGGGGACAGAGAGGCATCAAGAATTCCATTCCCACTAACATTAACTTTGATCCGTTGCAAAGAATTCAGGTTAAGGAGAGCAAAGGGGCAATGTCTATTCACGTACATTCTTGTTGTTGCCTTTGATTCTTTTTGAAAAATTCATTTCAAACATGTTCACAGCTGGCAAAAAGCAGCAGTTCGTAGCCATAGCTACTTGCTCTGAAGAAGATGGTGGTAATTTGCCTTCTTGAACTGCAACAGTTCATCTTGTGATAGTCTGCTCAATATGCTCATAACTAGGGAGTTCCAGGATTTGAAGCCAGCAACAATGAAGTTTCTACCACATGATACTCAATCGAACTCCATCCCTCATCTTTCTTTTCCTCTGAGAACACATTTCTTTTATAAAATGTTTTCCACTTCACAAATCTTGCCTTACCTCTTTCTGACATCTTCCCTCAGGGGAGAAATCTTCCCAGAAGATGGGTTCCCTCATGTTTGCACAGGAATTGGTTTGTGTTTTCTCTTTCACTCGTCCTGAAGAGTGAAGGAAGTATTAAACTGATTGATAAATCCCCCCCTTATCCCATTATGAGTCAAAAAGATTTGAGCGTCAACATGCTATTCATTTGTCATGTACAAAAATTAAAGTCCACAAAGTTCTGGATGAATAATATGACAGTATTCCGGGTCAAATTTGCAATAAGCTGATATTTTTGGGAATTTCTGAGTCATGACTCACAGGCTGCTACGCTAATTTGGTGGTTAGTTGATTGCAAGAAATCTCAGATAATTTCTACTTGTACATTGTAAAAATTAAGCAAAGCTGCACAAAAATGTCAATGTGTAGATCTTTAGCCAGCTGTCTTCAGAATTTCTCATACAGCTGTTCCTGGATTAATGTGTTTAGTAATAGTTGAAGGTTACTAATTTTGTTTTACGATGCTTATGGGCATTTAATTACTCTGCTGTGTTTCAGTGCATAGTATATTGCAAACCCATCAGAGGGCCAGCTTCTCCAGAACTGAAGCAGTGCTTCTGAGGCAGGTGGTCACTGCTGAGGGAGCAAGAAATACATGTGAGCCGGGCAGACAAGGCCCCAAGAACAGAGCCAGATATGGTGGGAGAGAGGGTGTGGTGCCATTGAGTTGCAGTGTTGGGCTGTCGAGCAAGTAATTTCCTTTTCACTACACTGCTCACTGCACCCTACAGCCTGAGAACAGCTAGAGGCCACCCGACATGGCATTAGAGTGGACTTGTGATTTTTCCAATGCTTGCCAAATGGCAAGGAGATGGGAAAATTGCCCTTCAATCGTTCATTCTTTATTCAAATAGCAGGCTGCAACCGTTTCCTATAATGGGAGACATCACCCTTGGCAGGACTATGGTGGGGATCTGCTACAATGTGGCACCTGACATTTATCTGGCATTTTCCCTTCTTCACCCTCAAACTTAATCCCTTGATGTTGTACCAAATTGAAGGTTACCAGTGCACTACGGTGGCGTTGATGGAACATTGCTGCCCAGTTGCGTCCCTCAGCCATTGAAAGAGCAGGAGGTGACATTGCAAGAACAAGAGAGCCATGGAAAACCTCAACTGGACAACACATCATCTATGAAGAGGAAACCATTTCTGATCAGGTTAAGTCCATCACCCTGAAACGTTAACTCAACTTCCCTTCAGATTGTTGAGGTTTTCCAGCTCCTTTTTGTTTTTCTTTCATTCTTACAGCATCCACAATATATGTGACAAAATGCTTCAGTTATGTCCCTGTGCCTTCAAAGAGGGCAGTCAAAGAATGTGGCATTAAAAAATGAGGAAATATAATTTGGAACAAAAGTGCCCACTGAAGCGGTGAGTTGCTCAGAGTGTGAAATTTAGTTTGTAGTCAAGGCGAACAAAGCCAAAAATACACAAACTTTCTGGTTATCTGAAGTCACTGACAACGACTCAGATAAGTCAATGATTCTATTTCTGACCCACTGTGGTCATTTTTATTCGTACAAGCAGCAATTATTTCACAACAATCATAAGTCTGTCAGCTGTTTTATGTCATTTTCTAACATCCTGCTTGTTGAGCAAAGTTGCTTTGCGATTCATCTGTGTCTCGATTGAGAAGAACTAAAACAGTGATTGATGACTGAACCACCAATCAGTTGTGAATTATAATCATGTAGTACTTTTACATGAGGATAAAACAGATTAGTTTAAAAGTGCTTCTCGGTTTTTAAACAGAGTAACAGCAATACGTTCAGAAGGATTAATTGTGTGTGTGTGTGTGCATGTGTGCATGTGTGCGTGTGTGTGTGTGCGTGTGTGTGTGCATGTGTGTGTCTGTGTGTCTGTGTGTCTGTGTGCATGTGTGTGTGTTTATGTGCGTGTGGGTGTGTGGGTGCGAAGAATGTTACAGGAAGGTCGGACTTTGTACTCACTCGACCAGCTGAGGGTCTGTTAAATCGCTTGGAAGATATACTCTGATTTACAAGTGTGAACAAGGTTAAATCTGACCATCGGTGAACAGAAGTCAGTTGGACAGTTGTTCAGTTTTGTAGTTTCTGTATGAATCATTTCTAATCTAAGAAAGCAATATTCCCCTTGTCCCCCTGATTTGCCTGTTTATACAATGAAGTATGTGGCATTGCTGGCTTCCAGATCATAGAATGAAATCGCAAACAATGCATCAACAATGTTCGTGATGAATGCCAGAGCAGGCTCAAGCGGCTGAATGGCCCATTCCTGTTCCAAGTTTGTTTGATCTGCGACTGCCTCAAAACATCGCACTGGATTAGGAATAGAATAGATTATGTTGGAATTAGATTAACCAGACATGATTTACTCTGAATAACGCCTGATGGTTCTCTTCGATCAGCTCATTTGTCTGAAAGCTCAGCCAATCTCTCCCCCGTGGTGGATACAAATAGTTTTGCCTCCAAGGCAATGGAATAAGTATGCAAAAGTGGCATTAGACTGGAGGGAGATAATGGGAACTGCAGATGCTGGAGATTCCAAGATAATAAAATGTGAGGCTGGATGAACACAGCAGGCCAAGCAGCATCTCAGGAGCACAAAAGCTGACGTTTCGGGCCTAGACCCTTCATCAGACAGAATGAAGGGTCTAGGCCCGAAACGTCAGCTTTTGTGCTCCTGAGATGCTGCTTGGCCTGCTGTGTTCATCCAGCCTCACATTTTATTATCTTAGACTGGAGGGATTTTATTTACAGCTGGCACAAACACAATGGACCAAGTGGTTTCCTTTTCTTCCTTAAATTTCTCAGAATCAATTATTCGAAATGGTATTTAATTGATGGACTTGCTATTAACTGCTTCTCTTCCCCTCTGTTAAAAAACAGAGTAACATGAATAAATTTGCAATCATGCAGCACAATTACTGAAGCAAGAGTTTTGAAAGGTGCCACACATATCACGTTTTTCTATGAGTGATTGAAATAATTACAGTTTTTGATTTACCTAAGTCCCCGTATCATCAAGTTTTTTGCAGATTTCTCGAGCATGAGGCCTGGCAGGTTTTCTTGACATAACTTAAACTTTCTTCACTAACTGACTACCCCATCCCTCAGGGCCAACTCTGTGTCCATCATACCATACACCTTTGCCAGAACAACTTGCCACTGGATATCCTGGAAGTGATTGGCATCTCTGGTCACTGCATCATCTTTTAAAGCCCATTGTGCATCCGGGCAAGTGCTGTCAATCTGAAGCTGCCTTGTTCAGCTCCTGACATTTGCCCTGGACATAGCAGACCGGGGAAAATGAGTGCCCACTTTGTGGTCAAGCAGCTGGAGGTCTCATTGGATGAGATGGCGCAGAGGCAGGACTTCTTCCCCAGGCAAAGTCATGCCAGCCCAGTAGAAGTTTGCATCCTGAGTTAAAATTCAATCAAACTTGTGGGGAATGCTCAGCAAAGGAGGAAGAAGGTCAATGCACCTGCATCCACCAGACTAAGTGCTATCATGTGCTTTCTGATATTTCACAGAGCTGAATTTCAGAGATGAGGTGAGAGTGACAGCCCTGGACATCAAGGTCGCATTCAACAGTGTGGCATCAATGGGCTGCAGCAAAGCTGGAGTCAATAGGTATCATGGGCAAAATCTCTGCTGGTTGGAGTCACACTTGCCACGTAAGAAGATGGTTGTGATCGTTGGAAGTAAATCATCTAAGCTCCAGGTCATTTCCAAAGGAGATCCTCAATGCAGTGTCCTGGGATGAAAAATCTTCAGCCACTTCATCAATGACTTTCCCTCCATCAGAAGTTCAGAAATGGAGATGTTTGGCAATGATTGCACAATGTTCAGCACCATATCCTAACGCAGTACGTTGACAGGCCGACGAGGGGAGAGGCCATTCTAGACTTGGTGCTCGGAAACGAGCCGGGGCAGGTATCAGATCTTGTGGTGGGAGAGCATTTTGGTGATAGTGACCATAACACTCTCTCATTCTACATAGCTATGGAGAAGGAGAGGATTAGGCAGAATGGGAGGATATTTAATTGGGGAAGAGGAAACTATGATGCGATTAGACACAAGTTAGGAAGCATGGACTGGGAGCAGTTGTTCCATGGTAAGGGAACTATAGACATGTGGAGATGGTTTAAGGAACAGTTGTTGGGAGTGATGAGTAAATATGTCCCTCTGAGACAGGCAAGACGGGGTAAGATAAAGGAACCTTGGATGACGAGAGCGGTGGAGCTTCTAGTGAAAAGGAAGAAGGTAGCTTACATAAGGTGGAGGAAGCTAGGGTCAAGTTCAGCTAGAGAGGATTACATGCAGGCAAGGAAGGAGCTCAAAAATGGTCTGAGGAGAGCCAGGAGGGGGCACGAGAAAGGCTTGGCAGAAGGAATCCGGGAAAACACAAAGGCATTTTACACTTACGTGAGGAATAAGAGAATGGTCAAAGAAAGAGTAGGGCCGATCAGGGATAGCATAGGGAACTTGTGTGTGGAGCCTGAGGAGGTAGGGGAAGCCCTAAATGAGTTTTTTGCTTCTGTCTTTACGAAAGAAACGACCTGTGTAGTGAATGAAACCTTTGAAGAGCAGGTGTGCATGCTGGAATGGATAGAGATAGAGGAAGCTGATGTACTGAAAATTTTGTCAAACATTAAGATTGACAAGTCGCCAGGCCCGGATCAGATTTGTCCTCGGCTGCTTTGGGAAGCGAGAAATGCAATTGCTTCGCCACTTGCGAAGATCTTTGCATCCTCGCTCTCCACTGGAGTCGTACCTGAGGACTGGAGAGAGGCAAATGTAATTCCTCTCTTCAAGAAAGGAAATAGGGAAATCCCCGGCAATTATAGACCGGTAAGTCTCACGTCTGTCGTCTGCAAGGTGTTAGAAAGGATTCTGAGGGATAAGATTTATGACCATCTGGAAGAGCATGGCTTGATCAAATACAGTCAACACGGCTTTGTGAGGGGTAGGTCATGCCTTACAAACCTTATCGAGTTTTTTGAGGATGTGACTAGTAAGGTTGATGAGGGTCAAGCTGTGGATGTGGTGTATATGGACTTCAGTAAGGCATTTGATAAGGTTCCCCATGGAAGGCTCATTCAGAAGGTCAGGAGGAATGGGATACAGGGGAACTTAGCTGCTTGGATACAGAATTGGCTGGCCAACAGAAGACAGCGAGTGGTAGTAGAAGGAAAATATTCTGCCTGGAAGTCAGTGGTGAGTGGGGTTCCACAGGGCTCTGTCCTTGGGCCTCTACTGTTTGTAATTTTTATTAATGACTTGGACGAGGGAATTGAAGGATGGGTCAGCAAGTTTGCAGACGACACAAAGGTCGGAGGTGTCGTTGACAGTGTAGAGGGCTGTTGTAGGCTGCAGCGGGACATTGACAGGATGCAGAGATGGGCTGAGAGGTGGCAGATGGAGTTCAACCTGGATAAATGCGAGGTGATGCATTTTGGAAGGTCGAATTTGAAAGCTGAGTACAGGATTAAGGATAGGATTCTTGGCAGCGTGGAGGAACAGAGGGATCTTGGTGTGCAGATACATAGATCCCTTAAAATGGCCACCCAAGTGGACAGGGTTGTTAAGAAAGCATATGGTGTTTTGGCTTTCATTAACAGGGGGATTGAGTTTAAGAGTCGTGAGATCTTGTTGCAGCTCTATAAAACTTTGGTTAGACCGCACTTGGAATACTGCGTCCAGTTCTGGGCGCCCTATTATAGGAAAGATGTGGATGCTTTGGAGAGGGTTCAGAGGAGGTTTACCAGGATGCTGCCTGGACTGGAGGGCTTATCTTATGAAGAGAGGTTGACTGAGCTCGGTCTCTTTTCACTGGAGAAAAGGAGGAGGAGAGGGGACCTAATTGAGGTATACAAGATAATGAGAGGCATAGATAGAGTCGATAGCCAGAGACTATTTCCCAGGGCAGAAATGGCTAGCACGAGGGGTCATAGTTTTAAGCTGGTTGGTGGAAAGTATAGAGGGGATGTCAGAGGCAGGTTCTTTACGCAGAGAGTTGTGAGAGCATGGAATGCGTTGCCAGCAGCAGTTGTGGAAGCAAGGTCATTGGGGTCATTTAAGAGACTGCTGGACATGTATATGGTCACAGAAATTTGAGGGTGCATCCATGAGGATCAATGGTCGGCACAACATTGTGGGCTGAAGGGCCTGTTCTGTGCTGTACTGTTCTATGTTCTATGTTCTATGTTCTATTTGTGACTTCTCTGGTGCTGAAGTAGTCCAAGTTGAAATGATCGAGACACTACCCAGGCCTGGGCTGACACGTAGCAAGTAACATTTGCGCCACACAAATGCCGGCTGATGACTATCTAGAAAAAAAGACAATCTAAATGCCACTATTGATAATTGCCAATTTAGTGGTGTTACCATCACTGATTTCTCAACTGTAAACATCCTGCAGCTTCCCATTGACCAGAAACTCAACTGGATGCATCACATAAACACAGTGGCTACAAGAGATAGTGGGAACTGCAGATGCTGGAGAATCTGAGATGCCATGACGCAGAGCTGGATGAATGTGGCAGACTAATCCGCATCAGAGTAGCAGGTAAGCTGACATTTCAGCCCAAGGATCTAGACTCGAAACATTAGCTTTCCTGCTCCTCTGATGCTGCTTGGCCTGCTGTGTTCATCCAGCTCTCCACCTAGTTATCACATTGGCAACAGGAGCAGGTTAGATGCAAGGAATATTGCTACTAGTAACTCAGCTCCTGATTCCTCCAAACATGTCCATCATTGAAAAGGCACAATTCAGGGGTGTAACGGAATATACTACATAGCTTGAAATGTTGCAACTCCAAAAAGACTCAAGAAGCTGGACACCATGCAGGACGAAGTAAACGGCTTGAATAGCACCACATCCACAAGAATCCATTCCCTGCAACATCAATGTTCAGTATCAGCAGTCTGTGCCAGTTACAATGTGTGGTGCAGAAATTCACCAAGGATTCATATACAGCACTTTCCAAACTCATGGCCACCTGCTTCTAGAAGGCCAAGGGCAGAGTTAGATGGGAACACCAAGATCTACAACTTCCCTTTCAAGCCACTCATCATCGTGCCTTGGAAATATATAGCCATTCGTTCACTGACATTGAGGCAAACTCCTGAAAGTCCCTCCCTTTGGACATTGTGTGTCAACCGACTGCACATGAAACTGGTGTGGTTTAAGTGTTAGCCCAGCACAAACTTCTCAAGGACAACTAGGGAGCGCTGATAAATACTGGCCTGTCAGCAACATGCCGCCAGTGAATCAAAAAGAACTGTCTATCTCTGCTACTGAACCCAGCTCCCACCAAGGCTCATGCTTCACCACTGCCTCTATTGCCTGTCATATCATCTCTCACTTGCTGTCACCCCTCCCTACCCAATCCTCGAACACAAGCCCTGCAATGCCCTCTGTGCTGCCTATTCATTTGCTTGGGATGCCTTTCCACCTTCACCAACAGGAAAAGGCTTGCCACACATTTTCAACTCTCTTCATATTTATCTGTCAGAACAATGGAAACCCTCCCATGATACGGGAGAAAGACTCAAGATGACCTGCCTGGCGTTCAGGTCCTTACTTTTCATGACTGACAGTGAGTGCCCAAGTGCGAACTCGCTGTTTCCAAGCTCTAGGATTGGGAACAAAGGCTGTCCTTCACTTACTGTGCTGGTTCTCATGACTGAAAGCCACGTCCCATCAGTGACCTCGAGAGTTTCGGTCACAAGGGGATGCTGGATCGGCTGGTGCTTTTTCACTGGAGCATAAGAAGTTGAGAGGTGACCTTCTCGAGGTTTATAAAATCATGAGAGATATGGATAAAGTGAATGGCAGGTATCGTGTCTTTTCTGCAGGCTGGAGGATTTCAAGATGATGGGGCATTTTTTAAAGGTGTAATGAGAGAGATTTAAAAGGGCGCGAGCGGCAATTTTCACAAAAAAAAGAATGGTTTGTGTGTGGGAATGAACTTCCAGAGGAAGTGGTGGATGGGGTACAGTTACAATATAAAAAGGCATTAAAATGATCACCAACAGTCCGACCTTGTCCTCCCAAGTCAACATAATGGTCAAGAAAGCACAACAAACTCTCTACTTGTCAGAATGCCTTGGAAATTTGGCATGACCACCAGTTTTTACAGATGTATGAAATAAAGCATTCTATCCGGGTTGCATCACAGCATAGTTTGGCAACTCCTGTTCCCAAGAGTGCAAGAAACTAAAGAGAGTCATGAACGTACCTCAGTCCGTCTCAAAATCACCCTTCCATCCATTGACTCCATCCTTATATCCTGTTGCCTTGGGAGGGCTACCAACATAATCAAACACACTTTCCACCCTGCTTATACACTCTTCCAGCATCCTCCTACATCAGGCAGAAGACTACTCAGTCTGTGCGCATGCATGACTGGATTCAAGAACAGCTTCGCTGCGGGATTAGACTTCTTAATGGACCGCTCAAGTTTTAATTTTATTATGGGTCACATTCTCTGCGCACTTTCTATCCAGCCATAACATTGTTTTCTTATTTCTGCCTTTTACTCTCATGCACTTTGTATGGTATGTTATTTCTGAACTGCATGCAAAACACAATTTTTCACTGTGACAAAGTGCATATACAATAATAAAGCAAATCAAGTCAACGACATTTCGATAGGTACAAAAGTGAGTAATCTCTGAAGGTTTATGGACCAAATTTACGCAGGTGGGACTATGTTAGTTTGGGATTATGGTTAGCATGGACTGGATAGACCAAAGGATATTTCCATTCTGTTTGACTCTATGACTCTATAACCCATGAGTTGATTGGGGGCTGTGGACATCCTAGACCAGCTTCTTATCTTTGTGCCCATTCTAAACAGCAAGACAAGACAGAGTTAGTATAAGACTGGAATGTCTAGCTCAGTTGGCAAAATACAAAGGGGAAGCTGAGGCAGAGATGCTGTGAGTATCTAGGTAACTTAAGAGTGAGTGAGTGGTATGACAGTGAGTGACGATCTCAGTGATTCAGCCTGGTCCAGTCCATGAGGTGGACGGCTGACCCCATGCACACAGTTTCATCACTGCAGTATTACAGTGATAGTTGCTTATGAAACACATGGCATGCCAATGAAGTGCAAAGACGTCCTGTCATTGAATCAAAGAAAAGTCATGAAGGCCTTTAGAGGCTGGCACATATTTGATACCGATATCTCTGGATGAGGGGCCCATGTGGCTGATGCCCATGGAGATTGCCTTGAGATGTTTGTGCCCAGTGGATACCATTTCAAGCAAGTGGTGAGCTGAAGTCGCCAGGTATCTGCTGTGATTTTCAAATCACATTTTCTCAAAATTTGCCTTGACTGGCACGTTTGGTAAATGGGAAGCTGAACATTGATGAGGTGAGTTGTGGGAGAAGAGGTTATTTCACAAATGAAAAAGCATTTAAATGGCAGCTCGCTGCTTGTTAGTCAGAAAGTGACCCTACCACTTGTCAAAAGCATAGCCCACATCACTCAGATTCTGATGAGATCTGCGTTGTATTGACACAGATCTTTCTGTGAAAGTAACTCTGAAGGCGGCATAAAATAAATTATTTTCAAGTGGAATGACTGTTACATCGCTAGATTCAAGAGCGATGTTACAGCAGCTTCATTTCACAAACGTCAATGTGATGATGACCATCTGTTATTGCATGCTCACCCAGACACTGGAAAAGCCTCATGCTGTTCTCCAAACGGTGTTATTTTAACATCTAGCTGAGAGGTTTAACAGAACATTTAAATGAAGGTGCCTGTATCAAAGCAGTGTTCCTTCAGTTCTTTCAGACACTTCTGGTGAAGAGTCACTGGATAGTGGGCTCCAGCGTTTGAACCAAGTCAACTTGGCAAGTGTGGTATTATGAAACTGTACCTGTTTGTGACTTTTTAGTATAAAACATTTTGCTTTCTCTCTGACAAGATACTGCGTGCACAGCTTTTTGTCAGCTTCCACGCAGCTCGTGAGATTTGTACAGTCAGAGTCCTGTGGTAAACGTGTGGAGGTGAACAGTGTGAGTGTTTCCATCTCCACAAGAAATGGGCCAATGAGAGGAACATGTGTGGCACAAAAAAAATGCTTTAAAAGGTTGAAACACTCAGCAGGGGAGGCAGCACCCACCAGCCTTGCTGACATGTAACTCCAGACCCACAGCAATTTGGTTAACTCTTCACTGCCCTCTGGATATTTCGAAATGAGTAATAAATGCAAGCATCGCCAGTAATGCACTCATCCCTTGAATGATTTTTTTTAAAAAGTGCTTCAGGAATTCAACCTCTGTGGAATGATAACTGATCTGTTTTGCCCAATCGTTATGCAGACTGAAGTCACCTGACTCTTGAAGTCAGTGACTTTTCATCATAATTAGTGGTCTCCCTTTCTGATGGAATCTTCAATTTCCTGTTTTGTGCCTTCTGCTAAAATTACCACAAGAGTTTTGTGTGGTGTATGAACATCAACCACTGTCAATTTCTGTCCCTTAGTGTTTCTCAACTGTGCCCAAAATCCATTTCCGCAGAACTATGATCCATTTTCATGACCATATTGTTTTTAATCTGTCACTGGCAATGCTAACCCACCTCCTTCTTCTTGTCTGTCCTTCCAAAAAAACTGAATATCACTGGAGCCCAGCTTCAGGCATAGTGGACGTAATGGTTTCTGCTTTGTCAAAATACCCTGGATTCTGGAAAAGTCAGAGTGGAGTGAAAATTAGCAGATGTAGCACTGCTATTTAAGAAAGAAGGAGGAGTGGAATTACAGAACCCAGGTAATTTAGCATGACGTCAATCACTTGGAAAAGTGCTCAATAATGTTCCTTCATTAAATATGTGACAGCTGTGCACTTTTAAAACAATGTTATCTTCTGATTAAATCAACATGATCAATCCAGAAGAAAATGTTCCATAATCTAGGTAGGACACCTGCAAATAAGTCCAAGGTCTCCCTGAGTCCAGGAATGAAGAAGTGTCCAGACCCAAAACATCAGCTATCCTGCTCCTCTGCTGCAGCTTGGCCTGCTGTGTGCACCCAGCTCTACACCTTGTCATCTCAGATTCTCCAGTTCAGCAGTTCCTACTTTCTCAGATAAGATAAGGGCTCTGGAACTGAAGGTAATGTATCATTATGAAGAGAGAGTTGGTTAACATGCAGGAAATAACAAATAAGTATTGTTGTGACTGTGACTAGAGTAGTACATTGATAATCGAGTCCTAATATTTTATCAGTTGCATCACGAATATAATATAAATGTGTTGATCCAATTACCATGATGACCAATTGCTTTTCTATTGTCGTATTATCCAGTATAAAAGAAATATTCACCAGGCTTCCTGAATGAAGTCAAAGGAAACCATTTGTTTCGAACAAACGTATTTTTAAATCTCTGAAGAAGGATTACTGGACCTGAAGAATAAAGTTGGCTTTTTCTCCAAAAATGCTGTCAGACCTTTTGAGTATTTCCAGGATTTTTTGTTATTGCTTCAGATTTTCAGCAGCCGGAGTCATTTCAGATTTTAATTTTAAGGCAAGTGGCAAACATTGGCTCACACCAAAGGGTATGATTTGGAATTAAAACTGTATTTGTCCGATACATTCACACGCTATGGAAAGACAATGCTCAGCAAAATTTCTTTTCTAAGCAACAAATGAGTAAATACAATTGTTCAGAAACAGAGGACAACATGAGCCACGCAAACTCATGAGCTATTCTAGTTTAGATGTAATATGTTCACGTATTTTGGTTCCACTCGCTCACTTCAACTGGATTTTGGGATTGTATCGAAAATTAAGGGAGTATGGGAAATAGTGTCTACTAAAGCATGGAGCTAGATTGTAAGGGTGGGGTGCAGAAACCCCTCCATCAGGGATCAGTTGCACCTATATTGGGCAGCTCACCCCTTCATGACTCAATATCTATCAAACAATAAGGCACTCGTCAACAGCATTCAGCAGAAAAACTGGTCTTACTGATGTGTTAGTGAATACAATAGCAGTCCACTATTTGGTCACATCAACATGACCAGGAAATGTTCCCACTTCTGGCACTGGAGTCAAACCAGAAGAAGATATTCTATGATACAGGCAGGACAGCTGCAGGTAAGTTGAAGGTCACCCTGGGGCCAGGACTCAGCAATGGAAGAGTGAGGGGAGATGCGGTTGGATAAAATCCAGAATGGATGAGGAAATACTCAGATGGGCAGACCTTTTGCTGCGCAAGTGATGGCAGGGGTTGTAATGGACATAAAGTGTGAAAGCTGACCAGCCTGTCCGACCACAAAAACAATTAATGGGCATTTTGATCACATGTAGACAGACCTCCTGGCACTTTCACCTCCACTGGCAAGATTGCAGAAAAGATGTTGAGGGAGGTGGAGAACTGCATCCATGTAATGATGCCTAATTTTGCCAACAGACCCTAACTACATGGCAAACATGTTAACAATGAGGACGTGTCAAACTGCTTAAGCATATTTTGTGCCCACTCACACAAGGTGTTTATTTGACAGTAATGTGTCCAATAATCTCACAATGGCCTATATCAGTATGAATCAGGAACCATGGAAACTGTTTTGTCAACGTTGCGATCCAGAAGGAATAGCTGCCGTGTGTCCTTATTTTATGTTGAGACAATCTGAAGTGAACATTGTAAACTTTTAGTTCTGCACTTTCAATTGTGCATCACATTATTTTTTTTTCTCTCCCTCGTTGGTGTCAAAAGAACCAGCACCAGCTGAAGCAGGGAGAAAGATTCAATACCTTTGTGGTGTCACTATCGCTAAAAAGAATTGTTTTCAGGTAATTTCAGATCAATTTGTAGATTTTACAAAGCACTTGGATTTTAGTCCATATTTCAAAAGCAGGAGATTTGGAAATATGAATGTTCATGTGGGGATACCTTTCATGAATTTTTGTCTGAATATTGCAGTTGGCAATGGTTCCAACTTTTGTCACAGTCAAATTTAAATGTAACTTCTTTTTATGTGTCTTCTCTTTAAACTAAAAAGAAGTTGAAAGTAAAGATCCATTGACACTGTCCCGAGGAAACAATCCGGCGACAGGACTTTCTTCATTCCGTAGAGATGTAGTATGTTCACCGTTGAGCCAAACAGCTGCTTTTTTTGTGTTGAAACAAAACTTGTCAAGAGGGAGCTGGCCTTTTCCAGAGACGTCGACATCAGGGAAAAATGTTAATCTCGGATGGCTTTAAGATCCCATTATCCCAAGGATTCATTCAAAATAGTGGAGATCTCCCTCATACATCGGCCAATATTATCCTTCAAGCAGTATTGCCAAAATGGATGAGCTATTCATTACCACCTTGTTGTAAATGAAAGCTTGCTGTGTGCACATTATTCAGTGCCTTTCCTACCTTCCAGCAGTAACCACAGCCAATAAAGTGCTAAAGAACTGCTAAGCTGCTAAGGAATTCCATTCAAGATGCACGAGGTGTTTTATCGTTATAGGTAAAAGCTTTGTTGAGATAATTTTGCGTGAAATGAAATGTCTGATGGCTATGGTCCTGGGCTGATCAATGGCTTTGAAAGTTTTAAGTTTTCTAAGGAAGGCCAAGTAGATATTGAAGGGGCAAATGAATAATGGACGGATGTAGTCACTCTGAAGACTGCAATTGACATAAATTGCAGTATTAAATTTGACAGCGGTCTGTCAATTTTCAAGTTTAAGTTTGACACAATTTGGTTTTTCTTTTATCTTTTAGATTTTATCGGTACATCATCTTAGTCAACTTGAGGAAATAATTCAATTTTCATAACACTGTTTCAAAACAGCAACCCGAATCGACTGAATGATAGCAACATTGTTGCATGACAGCAGTGAAAAGTAGCCATTGTTAGTTATCCTCGGTTGCGCCGGGAAGCGAGAAAGGAGGTTGCTAAGCCGCTGGTGAAGATCTTTGCTTCCTCGCTCTCCACTGGGCCCGTACCGAAAGATTGGAGGGAGGCAAATGTTTTTCCTCTTTTTAAGAAAGGGAATAGGGAAATCACTGGAAATTACAGAGCAGTCAGTCTTGCTTCTGTGGTCAGCGAGGTTTTGGAAAGAATTCTGAGGCATAGGATTTATGACTATTTGGAAAAGCAAAGCGGTATTAAAGGGAGTCAGCTTGGCTTTGTGAGGGGCAGGTCATGACTTACAAACGAGACGGGTAGACGAGTGTTGAGCAGTGGATGTGGTGTACACGGACTTCAGCAAGGCATTTGATAATGTTCCCCACGGCAGGCTCATTCATAAACTCAGCGGGTATGGGATACAGGGTGATTTGGCTGTGTGGATTCAGAATTGGTTGGCTGACAGAAGGCAGAGAGTGGTTGCAGATCAGTATTCTGCCTGGAGGTCAGTGCTGAGTGGTGTCCCGCAGGGCTCTGTTTGTGGATCTCTGCTCTTTGTAGTTTTTATAAATGACTTGGATGGGGAGGTTGAGGGGTGGGTTAGTATGTTTGCTGATGACACAAAGGTTGGAGGTGCCATTGATAGTATCAAGGGCTGTTGCAGGCTTCAGCGAGACATTGACAGTATGCAGAGCTGGGCTGAGAAATGGCAGATGAAGTTCAACCTAGATAAATGTGAAGTGATGCATTTTAGAAGGTTGAACTTAACTGCTGTGTATTGGAATTAAGGCAGGTTTCTCGGCAGTGTGGAGGAACAGCGGGATCTTGGTGTTCATGTGCATAGCTCCCTCAAAGTTGCCACTCAAGCGGATAAGATAGTTCAGAAAGCATATGATGTTTTGGTTTTCATTAACAGGGGGATCGCCTTTAAGAGCTGTGATGTTTTGCTGCAGTTCTACAAAACCCTAGTGAGACCACACTTGGAATATTGTGCCCAGTTCTGGTCACCCTATTATAGGGATGATGTGGAGGCTTTGGAGAGGTTTTTGCAAATGAGGTTTACCAGGATGCTGCCTGGACTGGAGGGCTTGTCTTCTGAGGATAGGTTGACTGAGCTGGGACTTTTCTCTCTGGAGAGAAGGAGGAAGAGAGGTGACCTGATCGAGGTGTACAAGGTAATGAGAGGCATGGAAAGAGTTGATAGCCAGAGACATTTCCCCAGGACAGGATTGACTGCCATGAGGGGTCATAGCTTTAAGGTGTTAGGAGGAAGGTACAGAGGAGATGTCAGAGGGAGGTTCTTCACCCAGAGAGTTGGAAGTGATAGTCGTGTAAGCAGAATCATTAGTGACAGTTAAGCGACTGCTGGACATGCACATGGACAGCAATGAGTTGAGAGGAATGTAGGTGAGGTTATTTTATTTTTGGATGAGGATTATTATTCCATGGCACAACATCGTGGGCTGAAGGGCCTGTACTGTGCTGTACTTTTCCATGTTCTGTGTTCTATGTTCTATCATCAAGAAGAAAGAAGCCAAAAAAAGCAGGAAGCAATAGGAAAGAAATGAACAGAGTGGACAGATCCTACTGCTAAGCCTAAAACTGACGTGAGGAGGAATGTGTTCTGAGGTTTAAGGTCTCTGGTACTCATAGAATCATAGAGCTGGACAGCACAGAAACCGACGCTTCGGTCCAATTGCCCATGCTGATCAATTAACCTAAACTGATCTGGTCCAATTTGTCAGCATTTGGCCCATGTCCCTCTAAACCCTTTCTATTTATATCCCCTCCCAGATTTCTTTTAAATGTTATTGTTAGCTTTGCAACAGTGGCAGCTGTCTCATCCGAGAGTCAGACATTGACCATTCATAATGCGACTGATTGCAAAGTCATGGCTGGGAATTACTGTCCAGCACTGAGCACGTTTTGCACTTTCAAAATTCTCATCTTTTGGAGAGGATGTTCAACTGAGCGACTGGTTGCCTACTCTGCTTAAATGTTGTGGCCTTGTGTAAACAGGGATGGTGGATTTCTGCCTGGTTCTTGTTAAAACATACTAGCCCAAAAATATTCACAAAAACAGTGAACAGTATTCAGTCATTTCCATTTGGCAGTTTGTTGGGCTTTGCTGTGTGCAAATGGTCAGCCATGTTTCCAACAATGCAGCAAATGAAGTTTGGAAAGTAAGAGGTTTTTGGACCTGCTTCAAAGTTGCATAACGATGCAAGGTAAATCAAAGTTTCCCTGTATTCCATTTAGGATGGCCTACTGAGGTATCTGAAGGATTAATACCCTGGCAGGCTCAGGTAGCTTGTTTTCCTGTCCTGTGCCATTTTAATCATTCATCCAAATCACAAAGAAATGGCACAAAGGTAGGATAATCACACAGTATGTACTAAATGGTATTGGTTCATTGATGTGCGACAAGGAAAGAGAAAGATGATGTCTTCTGTTCACACCAACGAAAAGACATCAGTGCCAGATCTCATTTTCAGAATCAATTACATTACAATTACATCCACAAAGACCAGACACTGGAGGATGAATTAAAAAGATTATGAACAACAGTGCCAGAACCAGTTCAATTCTCAGCCTATAAACCAAATGGTGCTGGTGGAGTCTTTAGAGGATTCAAAGGTCAATGTAAAGGTTGAATTAACCTCAGGAATGTTTTGATGGGACTTTGAGGACTGATGTGACCACCTACCCTCTTGACAGCTGACCAGCCATTCCAACCAGCAATCAAATTAGTGAACGTATTGTTCGCATGTGTGCTGGCCTCATGGTGCCTTCACCCCTATGGCCATGCTTCCAGGAAGGCTGTGAAGGGAACTCAGTGGTGATGGGGAAGTGCATCCATGACATAGTGCCCACCTTTACGAACAAACCCTCATCACAAGACACCCATGCAAACAGAGATGAATTGGAAAACAGCAGTTAATTGCTCAAACAGGTTTTGTGTTCTTTCTCAGAAGGTTTTTTTTTTAACAAAACAACGAGTCCAGTGACTTCACAATGGTTTGACTGTGATGTCATAAACCAACAAACAAGGAAACTTGTGACAGCACAAACAACAATCAACAATAGCTGCTGGGCCCTCATTTCATGTTGAGACAACGTGAAGTGAACATTGTAGACTTTTAACTCTGCAGTTTCAAGTACGCATCACTTATTTGTTTTTCTCTCTCGTCAGTGCAATTAGAACGAACACTAGCTGAAGCAGAGAGAAAGGAGCAATACCTTTGTGGTATCACTCTTGTTTGTGTGAAGAGTTTTGAGGTAATCTGAAATCAATTTATAACGAGCAGTACTTTGATAGAAATTGGATTTTGGTACAAATTTCAAAGACAGGAAAATTGGAGATATGATGCTCATATGGGGGTAAATCTATTGAATTAATGTTTGTATGTTGCAGTTGGCAATGGCTCCAATACTTGACAAAACCAAAACCAAATTGGCCACATTTTTGTGCCTACTCTTTGACTGCAGCATCAAGTTTCTTCTGGTCTTCGCTGAATGTGATATCAGCAGGGAAAAATTTTCATCTCGGATGACCATAAAATCCCATTATCACAACAATTCAAAACAAAACAATGGAATTCTCCTGTCTACATTATCTCTTATTTATCTCTCGATGAGTATCGCTTCAAAGGAGAAACTAGTTGTTACCGATTGCTAGTCGTGAAAATGTGTTGTCTGCACATTGCGCAGCAGCAGCCAAAACATACTTGGAGGTAAAAAGCCCTTTGGGAAATCCTTCCAGGTGTGCAAGCTGGTGGATGAGAGCAAAGCTTTGTTGAGTTTCATTTTGGCCTGAAGTATCTGAAGTGTGGTCTGAAGGGTATCCTGTCTGCTGAATTGACAAGTTAAAGTTTTAAATTTTCTAAGGAAGACCAAGTAGATCGTGAAGGAGCGAATGAATATCAGACACACGTAAATTGACAGAAATCAGCAGTTGATATTATTGGTTAAGTGTGTAAGTTTGATGCACTCACTCTCTTTTGTTGTTGAATTTGCTTTCTCTTTCATGGTGTTTTCATTTGTCTTTTAGACTTGACGAAACTTCATCTTTGTCGTTCCTCAGACTCCACTCTACTTTGATTCTGAAAGTTATTAGTTCTTGTTACTTTTTCACAAAATGCAAGCTTCAATCCAGTTTGTCGTCTCCCGACATTCAGCCAGGTATTGGCTCACTTAATCCAGGAAACTCACAAGCAACTTTGCCAGCTCCTTTGTTCCATTTGCTCACACGCATTTCTGACAGATCCTACACGATAAAAACACCAGTGTTGCACGATGCCAGTGAAAAGCATCAATTGGCAGCAGTCTGACTGCAGAGTCAAACAGTTCTCAGTCGTAATACAACTAAGCACAACAAGGACTGATGTGGCAAACCCTATCAGTGACCTTGACAGACAGTGTGAGCAATGAATGACCAAGACGTCCAACTGATGCCTGTACAGTTTGCCAGCTGTTTTGTCCCCACTGCCCAGACTGGATTCAGACTCCCAATGGGCTGACTGTGACCCGCTGACCGCACTGCTGAGGTATGGGCTCCGAGAAGCTGACTGCCTTGACTGTCCAACTGACATTGCCCCAATATTCTGGATTAACGTCAGAGACTGCTCTTGACTAACGTATCCTGCATGAAGGTGGTCACCCTTGCCTTGACTGTGTTTTCCTCCCTTTAGATTGTGAGACATCATTCCAGCATGTACAGAGTGATTTTTTTCATAATTCAATGTGAACGCTTTGTTGATTTTCATTTCGTGTCCTGAAATGTCTGAAAACGGATGTCCCAGTTTTCTCATTTAGGATTTTAAACTGTTAGGTTTTCTAAGGAAGACCAAAATGGTCTCAAAAGAGCAAACAAATCATGGACAGATGTAAATACACTGAAGTCAGCAATTGAACATTCTTGCTCTGATATTAAATTGTGATCTTCGCCATTGTCTTTTCATGTTGAATTTGGTTTTGACTCTCATGATGGTTTCATTTGTCTTATAGATTTGACTGTTGTTTCCAGTCAGTCAGCTAACCGAATCAGTTAGATTTTCTTCATACTGTACTGAATTTAAAAGGTATGAACTATCCTTGTTTCATCACACTCGACAAATTCCAATCCACTGATTACTTATTCTTCATATTACTATGTACCATCCGGCAATCACTCACTCACATGTTCTTCCAGGATGTGCAAGATGTTTTATGTGTTGTGGGCATCGTTTTGGCAAGTTTCATTTTGAGCGAGCTGGAGTATCAGAAGGCTGATGTCCTCGTCTGCACACTTGGCCTTTTAAAGTTTCAAGTGTTCCAAGGAAGACCAAGATGAGACTGAAATTGTCATCACACATTTGTGTTTGTCACGAAGGGTTCTCCGTCTCAACCTCTCCCCTTGCCTGACCCCCAGATTAAATAACACCAGTTGCCTCACTCGAATGTGTGCACAGCCCTGTGATGTGGTGCGATAATGGTGACCTTTCTTTGTGAAGCATGGGTGACTTTGGAATAAACAATCTGGGTTTTGTTGTGATCATCACTGACAGTTTATATCAGGAAATATCTGTTGTGGCACTTTTCAAATTTGAGCTGTGTCAGATGGGTGTGAAATGTGGCAATCGATGTTTTTCACAAAAAAGGTTGTCGATTGGAGCTTCGAAAGTTGGATTCTGTTGGGCTCATTCAAAATTTCAACACTCCCATTTTTGTTATGTCAGTGTATTAGTGGTCAATAGACAAATGGTGGGTAAATGGAGTGGAGAGAGAAATGCGCCATGATTTGATTCAATGGAACAAGCTCAAGCAGCCTTATTCCTATGAATTCAAAAAATGTAGCTTAAATTCCGAGGATAGAGATCTGTTCAAAGTTTTCTATTTGGTGTGAATTAAGGATCTGATGTGTTTGAAATCTTCTTTTCGATTTAATACTGAGGTAGAATGGTCATCTAATTTACGTGCATGATGAGCACAAAATAACCATAAAACTGTGAAGAGGAATTGGGTCTCTTGTTGTCGTGTAGTGTATCAGAAAAATGTATCAGCATATTCTACTGGCGCAATGTACCGCAGATTTTCCAAATTTGTTAAGCTTTAAAAATGATGATATTTTAAATCTGGTCAATACTGGTTCTTAAAGATGAGAAAAATCCAAATATCTGTTCAATTAAATACACAAAATAAAGAAATGCATTTAAATAGCAGCTATTTCAGAGACAGAAAAGACTTATCTCCTGATGATTTGGCTCATAAATTATTAACAGACTGAGAGTTGAAATGAAACAAACACTGAATTTTGTTCCTGTCCATTTTTCTTCCAATCCACCAGACACTAACACACTGAGGAATGCCAGCTTACTCTTACAGCGCCGTGTTGTGCTCGTGTCTCATTTGAATGAATGAATTGTGCGCAATTTGCCGTGCAAATGGCAGTGTCAAAACAGCAACAAGTTGATTGCTGAACCAGATGAAAGGAGGGAAATTTATTTGCTATAAAATGCACAGTGACACCAAGCCATGCATTTATTGAACACTTACCGAAAGTCTCATTTTCATTGTTTCAGTACTTACACAACCATAACATGTCTGGCCATTGAGTCAGTGGGAGGTGCATCATCTTTTTCAATTGTTGCAAATGATTTCTTCCCCCAATATTCCACCAAAGAAGTTGTTGCCTGAGTTAACGTCCACCCAGTTCAGAGGCTGCACTGATATTGCCTTTCAGTCAGGTTCTGTTCCTGGGATGGATGGCATAAACTGGTTGCCACATTTTTTACACTTTACAACGGCACTTCAAATGTATGTCATCGGCTGTTAAACACATTGGTACATCCTCGTGTTGTAAATGGCAATTAAATAAATACTGGAACCTTACTCCATTTAGAAGGCAACGTTGGAGTGTTTCCACAGCCTCTTGAGCATTATCCAATGAGCTGTAAAAATATATCAGCAACTTTTTAATGCAGCAATATGTCCCAAGTGTTTGAGCAGAAGGTGAGAGTGAGAACTTGTGCAGACTAAAAGGCCTATATATGATTAATTAACTACTGTCCATGCAAATGACAAGAAAAATAGAATTTACCTTGGCGTCTCTGCATAAGTGAGCGGAATATTAGTCAGGAAACACGCTTATATTACAGGTCACAGACCTCCTGCTTGACCTATTGATTTCTGCTATTCAGAGTTAGCTGGGCAATTTGATTGATCTTAATGGGTGTCCCCTTTGGGCATGTGTTGTACAAAAGCAAAATGAAATTGGATTTCGATATTACAACTGAATATATTCCCTCACCGACCAAGTTACAGACCTAATTTTCAATCTCATTTTTCCATTTCAGACAATGGAAAACGTCAGTTATTCGTGCATTCAACTCAAATCAAATCAGGTATTTTTTAACACTATCATGAAACTTTCTGATTGTTCAGTTTAGTAGAGTTGGATTGTCTTTGTTGATGTAATAAGAGACTCTTACGAAATTAATGTGGTTACCTGAACCGTTTAGTTGAGGAGACACAGGAGCCTTTGTGTTCTGAATTGCTCATGACAGGCCACCAAAATGTCAGGAACACCCACAAAGCAACTTTCAATCTAAATGCTTGTTTAGGGTGCAACTGTCACTGCTGCTTTGGTGTTCGATGCAACTTTGGAAAAATTGATTGTTTTTGTTTCTGCATTTCAAAAGCGAGGCGTTGTATGTTTGCCTGCTCCTGTCACCTCAATCATTTTCAATGGGCTGCACTGTCAATCATGCTGTGTAAATAGGTGGCATTCTCCCAGCCTTTTTGCACAAGGGTACAGACGTGTGCTCATGTAACGAGAGGAGTAATTCAGACATGTGAGCCTGTTGTTTGAGGCACACAAATTCAAATCCCAGTACGGCAGCGAAAGGTATTTCAATTCAATTAATTCGTGAATTCTGGAAAAAAAGCTGGTACCAGTAATGGTGACTGCAAAGCTCCTTGATTGCTGTGAAAATCTATCGATTGCATAAATGTCCTTCAAAGAAAGAAATATGCTGTTGTCATCCGGTCTAATGCATATTTGTCCAGAACGGCTGCAAGGTGGTTAACTCTTAACTGCCAACTGAAATTATTGCACTTTCCAGCAGTAAGGAATCAGATCGTAAATATCAATGAGGGATAAAACTGGACTGAGCACCTGGCATGTATCTGGCCATCAGGCAGCCATAATGGCATATCATCCCCATTCTGTCCTTCCAGTCTGACTTACTATTATCCTGAACATGCATCAACGTTAGAGGAGCAATAGTCTGATATAGTCGTATTTCCTTAATCACGCCTGATAAAGTACAGGCTCCCACATAACTACCCCGCTTCTGTTCTTCCCCACTGGTAGGACAGTTCCACCAGAGGTGGTGGCACATGGGTGTGCAGTCAGAAAGGAATGGTCCAACAGTTCACAGCATTTACTCTGAATTATCCAGCTGAGAAATATTTCGTTGAACCACCAAAATTATTTTCAGTACTACCACTGCAAATCTTCTACTTCAGGATTTACTTTTGGCACTAGGAAGTGTTGAATAAAGAAGTTAATCTTATAAACAGAAGCACAGATCAAAAACCAGTGTATGAAGATAAATTTATTTTCGACAAGCTCCTTGAAATGCTTTTCTCTATCTCTGTTGTAATCAGCACTGTGTAAAACAACCATCACAGTGAGAAATGCACAGCCGTGGAGAGGCTGAGAGTGGGCAAGTAAATTAACATCATCTGTTGGAAGAACACAATCTATTTTGGTTGAAAAAGGAAAGCTTGATTATCACTTATTTGAATTAAGAAAGAAGAATTGACGGATTGATATATCTACGGCAAACCTTTCCTATTCATTTTCCCATCCAAATGCCTTTTAAATGTTGTAACTGTACACACATCTACCAGTTCCTCGTGAAGTTCATTCCACATGGGAACCACTCTCTGCGTAAAACAATTGCCTCTTATGTCTTTTTCAGAATCTCCCTTCTCCCACCTTCGTGATGTATCCTCAAGTCTTGAAATTCCCCATCTTAGGGAAAAATCAACGACCATCATCTCTATCTATACCTCTCATTACTTGATAAACTTCTATCAGGTCACCTCCCAACTTCCTCCACTCCAATGAAAAGACTCCAAGCCTATTTAGTCTTTCTCTATAACTCCAGCCTTCCATACGCGGCAACATCCTGGTAAATCTCTTCTGAGCGATCTCCAGCTTGCTAATATCCTTCTTCTAACTGGGCAACCAGTACTAGACACATTATTCTAAAAGAGGCCTCATCTAATCTCTTGTAGAACATGAACATAACATCCCAACAAGGCTGGTAATATATTGTTATTGTTTCAGAGTTTGTACTCTAAAGTGGAAGAACAATATTTCGCTTCATTAAGTGTCTTCAATAATTCACTGGATTTGTGCATAAAACCAGATTACTTGAAAACTGATGCTTGGGGACTTATGATCTTGTAGGTTGGCGAGAGAAAAGGAAAGAAAATTGAGATGAAAAATTGAAACTGTCATGGTTAACAAACATAGTTGAACAGATTTAATTACATTTGTATTTCCTGCACAGAGTTTATGAGAAAGCAGTGACGGTGGAATTTATTGTAAAAATTGGTGGGCCTCGGTCCTGTATAAAAGAAATTTCATTTTCATTCAAAGAATTAACTCGATTGAAAGAGCTGTTTTTGACAGCTAATTCTTTCTTGTAGGTTTTTCTCTTTTTCCTGCCTTCCACTGCTGCTTTGAATTGTTTGTTCTTTTCCTCATTGGAGATTCCATCATTTCAACTGTTTTAGTTACTTGAATGTTGCGTAGTGCTGACCTTGTTGGTATTTTCCATTTGGATATGTTTGGCATGTTGAGATGTCTCACAACATTCTTTGGTTTTGTGTTCTGTGTTGAAGTGGCTGTACATAAAAAAAGGCAACATGAGCATGTTTGTAAGATTCATGCATGTTTGGAATAGTTGGTTTGGAGCTCTTAAGATCATTCAATTCATAACTGGAGGTGGCATTTGTGAAATAGGATTCACATCCATCTCTGGTGGCTTAAAATCTTGCATTTGAAGGGTCATCAGAAGAGTCTCGGCCCGAAATGTCAGCTTTCCTGCTCCTAAGATGGTGCTTGGCCTGCTGTGTTCATCCAGCCCTACACCTTGTTACCTCGCTTTGCATTACAGTTCGGGGCTCTGTTCACACAGAATGTGAAGTGTTAGTAAGAATTGGTGCATGTCTTGGAGCAGTCATTGGTTTGATTTGACGTCAAGACTCAGTGAAATTCCCATGGAGAATTAAGTTTACCAATGATTTTGTGCTGTGGCCATTTCTTCTGACTTCACTGCCAGACTCGCAGGGTCATTGTAAATACGCTTCCCGCTGCCCATATGTTACACCGTGTGTAAATCCTGAAGGTGTGGGTGATTAGGAAGGGGGTATGCTTTTCCTTCCCTCTGTGCAATATTCTGTGGCAAATGCTCAGCTTTCTGTTATCCTTCACACCGAGGTGTACTGTGCCTCCTAAAGCCAACTGGGAAGCTCAGTGCTTTTCAGTCTGGCGGGGGCATGGGATCAAACCCACGTGCAGTCTTTCACAGGCTTGGCTGCATCCCAGAATCTGCATTCTTGAACAAGTCAGCTTGACATTTTACGAAGTTTTCCATGTCAGCACCAGGCTTCTGCATTTGGGGAAGTCCTGTCGAATGGTGTTGAGGAGTCAGTCAATCGTTCTTGCTTTTCAGAGATACTCGGAACTGCACGTACTGGAGAATCTGAGATGCTGCTTGGCCTGCTGTGTTCATCCTTCTCTATACCTTGTTGTATCATTTTTGCTTTTTGTTTTGTTTCACTTGGGATTGCAAATGTGACACGAGCCAAGTAATGACTGCATCTCTTCATAGGCGAAACATCACTGCCTTGGTGTTTTATAAACTGGGAAAAAGCGGTTAATTTACATGACTTGCAAAACTCTTGTTGTCTGTGTCAATCATGTGTCATTTGTGTTCAATTCAAATGAGTGACCATTTCAAATTGTTACTCAAATTATAATTGTCCACAGGAATTACTTCTACCTTGTCGACCCATTGTGTAGAAATGTAGATAATCAGTGTCCGAAATGAGAGCGACATGACCGAAAACATCAAATTGTACAGAATAACATCACCAGACAGACGATGTTATACAGTGATAGAGATCCGCAGTTCTCAAAAAGACCTTTTGACCCATTTAGTCTGCACTGGTCAAAAACACCACCTAAATATTTTAATGTCATGAATGGTTAATTGGATAGTTTGATTGTGGTTTTGTGGTGCAGAGTGTTACCAGTATGGTGGGTTTAATTCCTGCGAGCAGTTGAGGCTATGTTGAAGGACTTTCTTTCCTAGCATTCACCCCTCTCCTGAAATGTGGTGACCTTCAGTTTAAACCACCCACTTTTAATAGAACGATCCTGTGGCCATCTGGGATTCTGGTGAATTTTCGGCTCATGTTCATCTGTCAACAACCTTGGTCTTGCTTGCTTTCTCTATCAATTGATGATCACGTTCCTCCTGGTTTTCGTGGAATATTGCATTTGAAATGATTGTGTTCTGAGCTAGACTTCTTATAAACAAGCAATAAAAACAAAATTGTAGCAAGTTCTGAAGCAAGTTGCAGTTCCATTTGTTTATATGGTGACTGGAAACCTTTGGCATTTGTTTCCATGCTTGGGAATGTTTGGGATGCTTTCCTGCATACTAGAGTATACCCGGCATTGCATATAATATCTGAGAAACATTTCCATGTACCATCAAAAATGATTTTCAGTGCTACAACTGCAAATCTTCTATTTCAGGATTTACTTTTGGCACTAGGATGTGTTGAATAAATAAGTTAAGATTTAAAATATGTTAATATTATAAATAGGAGGCTCAGATGAAAAAAAACAGTTTTAATGTGGCACATGGATGAGGAGATGTGCAAATATGTCAGAGCGGTGATGCCAGCAAAGAAGGCAAGCAACCAATCATCTGAAGTATTCTCAAAGACAGCAAACCCACAAGTTATAAATACCACGTTTCTTTTCTTGAATTAAATTTTCAGACAGGAATTAATGAATTTCATGAATTACAAAGTTATTATCGACAGGCATGGTAAAAAAAAACATACTTATGTGTAAAAAGAAAGAATTTGTGTTCCGCAGGTATTGCATTAACTTTTTCAGGGCCAGTAATAATTTAATATGCTTGCTAAAACGCAAATGTGCATTATTGAACATGCATTCAGGGGTTTTTTTTCGTGAGACTACGAATGTGCAGATTAGTGCATTGAAGACTTGCTGTTTGTACTCTGAGGTGCCAAGCCATTCTGCACTGAAGGATTTTCCTTCATACCCCAGCAGTATCCCAGGCCTCTGGGCCCAGTCTTGCTTGGGTGACTTAATAGCTGAGCCTTCCATAGTGAGAAAATATGACAGCCAGGTGTTGACATTGGTTTTCAGGAATTTCACTTGGTTCTTTGAAACAACTTTCTCAAAAACTGATCTTGATTGCTTTTAATTGATTTCCTTTTTTGAAAAAAAAAATTCAGTGCATGGCTTACTATTTTGAGAAATAGACGAACAGGAGTGTTTTGCATTTCATGATCGTCTCTTTGATATTAGACAATCGATTTACAGGTCAATTTGACGAATTGTCATGTCGGTACGGAAGATGCGCGGAACTGGGAGTGGATGCAGCTCTTGTTCCTTTGCACCTTTACAAAATTCCAATACTGGCTGTTGGGAAACAGAAATATCTTCTGCATCTTCTACTCTGAGTTAAAATTATTCATCCATTGAATGTTGGGATATTTTTTAGGCAATGTGACGGCAACATTCATTTTGATCGCTTTGTGTTGAATTGCAGTCTGCTTTGCTCGGATAAAGTGCATCTTTTTTAGTGCAGTTCTAGTTGCCTGCTTGTTGAGACTTCAGTTTTCAAGAGACACAATAGTTTAGCTGCCATGTCTTGTTTTTACTTCTGTTTATTTCAAAATAGTGTGCAAGACTGAGTGATGTGTTGGTGCCATCATTAGTCCGACCTTCCGAAAGAGTGAAAGTTGTGACTGCCACACCGTCTTTTCAATTGAATAAACTTTACAAGGCTCTCCAGGATATGATCATGTTTAAGCTCTCCGTGGATTTCAGTTCTCTGATGGACCAAGGGATTTTATTAAGTTCATGCCAGAATTCTGAAGTGCAGACTAAAACCAATTTTAAAGCATCTCGTTGAGACATGATAACTTGACACAGTTGAGGGTCTTGAAGCTAGGGCTTCCTGATTTTCCAGCTGCTGAGATAGTACCACTTGCTACAAAGAGTAAGCTGTAGAAGAACATGTTTGACAGAACTGTAATATTCCTCGTGTCAATATAAGCTGGTTAGCCTATTATTCCCATAATTTTCATAAAACTAATGGACGCAAAACTCACTTTTTTGTTGAAATACCGAAATATGTGAACAAAAGCGAAGGTGTGTAGATATGGTAATCTGTGTTAGGTTATCTCGAAATCGTGTTTGGGAGACATCATCCGAAACAGTGTTCCAAATGGTGCAAAGGACTGGACACCACATCATTTCAATTCTTAATTGTGAATGTTGGTGATGTACTGCCCCAGTCAATCAGTGACACTTTGGGAGTTGTTTCGTGTGTCTTCCTTGCAGTGAAGTTTCCCTGCTGTTTGCCTGATACCCAGAGAATTTCATCAAACCAGGCAGGGTCATTTTCCAGTGGTGATGAAGAGTTTTGAAAAGCTGCAATTTAAATGAAATAGCCCATTAAGTCATGCAGCAAAATAACGGCCTGATTAAGAAGGAGATGGCAGGACTGATGCTTTAGTTGAAAATCATGAGATATAAATTTATTGGAAAATATTTTCTCAGACTGTTCTGATAATTTGGTGACTAATCATTAAGACTGCTGTTATAAGGCTTGAAGATATGTATGGAATGGAGGGATAATTCTGAGAGTGAATTCTCGCAGCACATAATCCTGACACTTGGCAGTATTAGGTTGATTCCAAGCAAAGTGAGACTGTCTGCCCTCAAGTTAATGAAGACAGCAAGTGGCTTTGATTTGATTGCTGTGAATCTCCTATCACCATCCACCTTACTCAGTGTACATGTGTATCAGAGATGCTGGGCGAGGGAGGGTGTACTGAACTTGATTGAAGATGTTGAACCTTGTGCCTTCCCCGAAGACTTAGAAAATCTCTGTTCGAAATTTGACTGTGGTCATGTGTGAAAAGTAAGTTGACCATCAGATGAACTCTTTTTTAAGTGAACATTTCACAGGCTTTATTAAATATAAATACATACAAGGAACTGTAAGAGAGGAGAATTTCTTGTGCACCCTGATATATTCAGGCGCTAGCTCTGTCCAATGTGACGTGGCTCTTTCTGGGCATGCTCTGTAGCTCTTCTGACTGCACAATGATGGACATATTTCAAGCCCTGCTTCATCTTAAATGGTCCCAAAAGACAGATATTGTTGCAGTTTCATCTTGGGTCTTGATATGGTAAGGTTCTACAATGTCATGATACCCATAGCCAGTTTATTTTGTCTTGAAAGTACATACAGCATTCCTGCAACAGGTAAAATGTTGCAAAGTCACAACAGTTTTGGTAAACTAACTGCAGTAGCTTTCCTGAAGCAAGTTGTAATGTTCATGCCCGAACCACCATTTGATACAGCACAATGCTGGCAACAAAACTGGAATTGTCCAAATCTGTGTGACTAACTCAACACTACTCATAATCTATCAAGAAAACCCTGCTTTTACAATTATAAACAAAATAAATCTTGGTCTTTCTTTCTCTAAGTTGCCTGGAATATTTAGAAGGAGACAGTGAAGGAATGTAAATACCTGAAATTCAGAGTTCTTTTGTGTTTGTGTTTATTGTTATGTAATAAAATTTGTGCTGAGGCATCCTGGATTATGCTGGCAATTTCAGAGAGTAGTGACTTAAAAAACAGTTCTGGTCAATATTGTTCAGCTTGGAGCTTTCAGTGAACAATTTGCTTCATGATGGAGCGATTGTGTATCTGTGACACATCCAAGAGTGGAAATGAAACTAAAAAGTGCTAGAAAATTGGGTTTTGGTTTTCTTAATCTTCATAGTATACCTCAAAAGCTGTTGGAGTCTTCTGTTTGTGATCTTGAGCAGTGTGATATTATTTGAGGTTTGGGTGCATTACTGCCCTTGCTGAAGCAGAAGTACTCAATACATTGGTGTAATGCATCTTCATACTGTACAAGTTATCGAATCTGAGTGTAGATTGCTCACTAGTGACTTGTTTTCCAGTCTTCAGCTTGCTGTGCTGCCACCTTTCTCAACTGCTAATGGTTTAAATAATCTTTGAGAGCAACTCCCTCGTTACCTTTTCTGGAACATTGTTCCGTTTTTTTCCCCAATTTCCTGGATGCTACTCTGGAAAAATGCGTATGTTCCTGTGACTGACCATTGGCTCTTAGTGTTTTGTTGACTCAAAGCCAGCTACAATGGTGAATTTATTGTTTTATTTCCAGCAATGTAAAGGATGATAGTTTTCAACGTTTAGAATTATTTCCATTTTCTCAGCATGTCTGCCTGTTAGAAATGCAGTTTTGCTCAACGCTGAAAAGTCATCCATTTGAATGGTTTAAAATTGAGTTTTTCTGATTCACGAAAAAGGAATGTCCTTCAAGTCACTTGCCAATTTGCCCGACCCGCTGCCTGTAGTTGCAGTTGAATCTAATAGATCAGAAACATGCTCAGTTGCACATCTTTTTCCAAATTAATTTTGCAGCTGCCTTTTTTTTTTGAAATTGCCATCTCAAAGTCCATCACAAGAATGTCATGTGCTGAAGTGCGACATAAGTGAGAGCAATTATTTGACACAATGACCAAGGAAATTCAATTTCCTTCTGAATACCTGGCCTTCCCACTTCATAGCTTGGCAGGTCTACTGTAATTAAAAAAAAAACTGATGTTAATCTTCAGTGCCTTTGTTGCACTGAGACATCTATGATTATCGAGAATTTTAAAGGCAGATGCGACCTCGAATTGTATAGGAAATGTGAGGTCAGATGATCAAATCTTGATCAGAAAGATTTTGAAGGACAACTTTGAAGAAGCAAATTGAAGTGGAAAAGTTCAGGAGGTAAATTTAATTTTTAAGTTGTCACCCTCAGAAGCTGTCGGCACGGCAATCATTGATGCAACAATGTCAGTCAGGTATGTCCAAGTCTTCTGGTATAGGAGCACAGATGTCTCTAGCATTTGCCATGCTAGAGGCAATTGCGGAGATGGAGAAACCGTAATTTGATTATGGCCAAAGTAGGGTGGCAGGTGGGTGTGAGGAATGGAACTGAAGCAAGGCCCTTGCAATATGTTCACCAAAAATGAATGTCCCGGTTTATGTAGCATCCGTTTGGTACCAAAATCAAAATGGAAATTGAGCCCTTGGCCATTCCCTGTATGTTGTCAGGGAATTACTGATTTCAGGAGTGAGGAAAGGAGCAAACACCTTTCTCATGTTAACATCCTATTTTTTGATTCATGAATGCCATCCATACAGTGCACTGGCTAACATTAACTCTTTTCATCTTTTAGTTTAAACACTGGAATGCGAGGGAGTATTGTTACAAAAGTGAACATTGTTTGTAAGAGCCTTCTATTTTGTTTTACTGTGTCCTGTTTCTGCACTGAGTATCAAGTCAGACTGAGCATAAATAGGTGTAATTTCAAATTTTGAAATAGTGATAACTTGAATTTTTATCAATGTAGTAAATGCTGCAAACTCACCTTAAAGTGTGCAAGAAGTCCTGTGAGCGTTGCTGCAGAATATTTTTGTGCTGTTGTGAAAGCATTACATGGAGAAGGCAAAGTTTCCTCACTCTTCTGCAGAGTCAATAATTATTTTTAACTTTTCATCTTTGTATTCTAGTTGCTAAATTGGAGGAAGAATCTGTTCAGAGGGATTTACTGAGTGTTTTGTTTCTATTCTTTGACAGCACAAGCAGTGGCCAAGCTGGGAGTGGGAGCTGGAAGAAGGAGTTGCCTATCAAGTAATCTTTAACCGACACCGCAGCAAACAAGCAACCAAGAAAGCTGCAAGAGGTTCAGGAGTGAGTATGGTTTGTCTCCCGTCTGCCTTTACTCTTCTTCTGCACAACTAATTTGCCTGTGTTTTAATGGTGTATATTGGGGTTATGGCAAGTTGTGTTAATCTGCCAGAAATTGGATGGAATTGCCCATTTATTTACAATAGAGTTGAAGCGGAGGTGAGGTCTACTGCAATTATATGACAGGATTTGCTCGTAGTCTACACTGTAACAATGAGGTGTGAAATTCTGCCCAGGCCACAGGCCAAAATTGGCATTGTCACACAAAACAAAATCTCGTGGTCACTTGAATCTGCCTGATAAACAATGCCGTGTGTTCAAATGTAGATTTGTTCGTCTTTAATTGCTCTTGTTTCGAGTGGTAAAATTGTCCCAACGAAAAGACTTCAATTTGGCTTTCTCTACATTGGGGAAGCCAAGCGGAGGCTTGGGGACTGCTTTGCAGAACACCTCCGCTCGGTTTGCAATAAACAACTGCACCTCCCAGTCACAAACCATTTTAACTCGCCCTCCAATTCTTTAGACGACATGTCCATCACGGGCCTCCTGGAGTGTTTGGGGAGGGAATGCAAAGGCTCAACTGTGTCCCCACCTTCTCAGCTGCCGTGATAACTGTGGTACATTTTGCCATGAGAGGCCCTCTGATGTCTATTCGTTGGGCAGACAATATTGTGAACTGTTTGGGGAGGGAATGCAAAGGCTCAAGTTTGTGTTGTAATCTATGATCAAGCAAACAATGCCTAATCATATACAGGCTACATCTAAACATGAAGCATGGTCATTGAGGCAAAACATCACACCCACTGGGTTCAAAGATATTTTGGTCACCCAGATCGGAGGAAAGAAACAAGCAAGGCAAAGAGCCTGTTTCACTGCAAAACTTACACATTCGGTATTTTCAATTACAGGCCACCACAGAATTAAAGAAAGGTATCACTCACAAACAGTAAAGAAAAGGTGCAAACTAAATGTAAGAAAGTGTGAAGCTGGCTGAACACAGCAGGCCAAGCAGCATCTCAGGAGCACAAAAGCTGATGTTTCGTGCCTCGACCCTTCATCAGAGAGGGGGATGGGTAGACTATTCTGGAAAAAATAAGGAGAGAGGGGAAGGCGGACTGATGATGGAAAGAAAAGAAGATAGGTGGAGAGGAGAGTATCGGTGGTGAGGTAGGGAGGGGATAGGTCAGTCCAGGGAAGACGGACAGGTCAAGGAGGTGGGAGGAGGCTAGTAGGTCGGAAATGGAGGTGCGGCTTGAGGTGGGAGGATGGGATGGTTGAGAGGAAGAACAGGTTAGGGAGGCAGAGACAGGCTGGGCTGGTTTTGGGATGCAGTGGGGCGAGGGGATGAGCTGGGCTGGTTGTGCAGCTCTGCAAAACTCTGGTAAGACTGCTCTTGGAATATTGTGTTCAGTTCTGGTCAGTTCATTACAGGAAAGATGTGGAACCTTGAGAGAGGCTGCAGAGGAGATTTTCCAGGATGCTGCCTCGACGAGAGGGAGGTCTTTTGAAGAAAGGTTCAGGCTTTTTTCATTGTCGCGAAGAAGGATGAGAGGTGATTTGATAGAGGTTGAGAAGCAAAGAGAGCGTGGATAGTCAGAGACTTTTCTCCCCCAGGGCGGAAATGACAATTATGAGGGGGTGTAATTTTAAATTGATTGTCGGAAGGTATAGGAGAGACGTCAAAGTTCGATTCTTTACACAGAGGGTGGTAGGCACGTGGAGTGCACTGCTAGCAATGGTAGTGGAGTCAGATACTTCCGAGACTTTGAAGCGAATCTTGGATAGGGACGTGGAGGATAGTAAAATGTAGGGTATGAAGGGTAGATTGCTCTTTGTCGGATAACAGGTTGGCACAACATTGTGAGCCGAAGAGCCTGCACTGTGCTGTACTGTTTAAGTCTTCATTTTAATTTAGAGATTTTGGAGAGTGCTGATGAAATTAAGTATATAGTTGCACGTAAAAAAATAGACAACTGAATACACAGTCCTCCTTCGTCATACCCATTCAAAAGTCCCCAAACTTGTCTCTCATGCTCCGGAGAGCACCGACCCCAGACTCCTTCCCCCTTTCTCCCCTGCCAGGCCTGGCCCCAACTAACAAAACTGATTTCTGGGAAGTGACGATCTTTCTAGCATCCATGCTTTTAGTGGAAGAGAACATATAAAGGAGAGGAAAGAACCACCTTGCTTTTGAGGCGAAATGTAAATTAATGTCAGGAATCCACTGCAATCGGCAGTCACTTATTTATGGAGCAGAGACAGTGGCAAGTGAAAGACCAGTTACATGAAGGGGGTCAACCATTTGGTATGAAGTTCCATTTATATGAATTCCAGCAAGTTTCCAACTGAAGCATTTAAATTTTGAATAGTTCAGACTGCAAAATATGAATTTTCCAGTATCAAGTTTGATAATGCTCAGGCTGCACATTGGAAGAGACTTTGCACAGCACTAGGTGTGGAACATAAAAACTGAGGTTTCCTTTTTCTTCGATTCTCTCCCTCCTTCTATTTTCTGCCAAGGCAGCAAACATTTTACAACTCTTTGCTCTCCTCCCAGTTCTGTAAGCTTACTTTCAAGAGTAATTAGATTGCTAAAAAACAATATTGTTCAGAAATGTGAGATCAGTGATAATGTGAGCAGAGAGTTCAAACGTGATTGAAGCTGGACTGTCCTGTTTGCTGTTGGATGCTGTGGCCGAGAGGTGGAGACAGAACTTGATGCACATAATTGCACAGTGTCCCTGCTGTGGAAAGTTTCCACAAGAAGAGACCAGCTGCTTTGTCATTGGATTGAACGTATTGTACCTCCCCAAGAATGTATCCTCCCCCAGCCCTGCAATGCTCATATGTTTGTCGTTCTAATTCTGCCCACTTTGAATTTCCTCGCATGCTTGGTCTTCTTTATTCTGGAACACCCTTCGAAAATATCTCCTCTTTGTCCTCAAACCGATCTTTCTGACCAAGCTTTTGGTGAGCTGTCCGAGTAAAATAGCTCCATGAAGATGGGCTGATTTTTAAATGATAATGGAAATGTGAAGCATTTTGAAATGTTTCTGCCATGTCAATGATCTTCACAAATGAAAGTTGTTCCTGCATCGTTTTTACTTTGTTCATTTGTACTCTCCATAGACATCAACAAATCAGCTTCCTTCAAATCTCTCTGATACCAGCAAAGTTCGAATTCTCAACTCTGGCACTGTGGAAAAACTTGTGGAAAATTTAATAGTTGCTTTCATGAACAAGGATTTTTCCTATGTCTGCGTATTTCTTTCGACATACAAAACATATACCACCACTGAAAGTGTGTTGGTTAGCCTCCTGGACAAGTGAGTGTCAACAGTTTGTTTAATAGCAATGATAGAAAAGGTTCAGTCGAGTAAATCTTGCTTTTAATTATTCTGGCAATGAATCACTGAAACTAGCTGTCTGGAAACAACTCTAAGTTCTTCACTTGTGAACTGAGAAGCACCGTCCAAGCATCAATAAGGGAGACAAATGTTTTTTTAATCATTAGACACACGAAGTTACCTGCATCTGCAGCCCCCACCCCTTGGACATTGAGCTCTGCAGATCTGGGCTTTACCTTTCATCTGATTTCATCAGAAATGCCCATGTATTTTTTGAAGTGCTCTGAAAGACTTTATCCTGCACACTGATGCAGTGATAATGTCCCTACCTTCTGCCTAAAAGGTCCAGATTCAAATTCTATCTGTTGCAGTCATGAGTCATAAAATGTCTGAATAACTTGATGAAAAGTAATTAAACTTGAAGTCCTCCATAATGAGAGATTTTGCAGAGTGTTGTGGTGCAGTGATATGTGTCCCTAGCTCTGGGCCAGAAGGCTTGGGTACAAGTCCCACCTGCTCCAGTGTTGTCTATAAAAGCTTATGGACAGGTTGATATTTTTAAAAAATTATATGCCTACAATACAATTGAAACTCTTCTTCTAGCTCTCCACAGTGAAATAAAGTGCAAACTTTTTCAGGTGCCTTGCAGCATTCACTGGCCTGTTGCAAAATGTGGATTTGCATGCAGAAGAGATTTAAAGGACTCACAAAACAAAATTGTGCCATCTTATTGCTGTCAGAATGATTTCATGAGCAGCACACAACTGTTCTAATTTTCAAACTGGAAAAATAATGATGGCAATTCCAGCATGTGAATTTCATTCGACTTCCCCAGCATTTACATCAGATTTTATTTTCCCGAAGGTGAATTTGTCACTGTTTGGGCCTCCCCATTTCCTGCAGGAAGTGTTTCCTGTTATGGAACCTTTCTGCCAACAGATGGGTACCACAGTCCAGGTCCTGTGATGAGCTTGTTTGTTTATAACAAGGCAGAGCAGTCCTTCCCTTCTTCTGGTTTGTGCCCCCATCCCCTTCCAATAACCCTGAGCCCATATGCAGCACAAATCATGATGAAGCACCCCACAAGTGGTTTGGGACGGAATGCAAAAACAGGTGACAACTTTTTGTTTTGGTTCATTATTCACAACAATGAAGCGACCTAGGGCAAGTAGAACACCAAGTTTAAAAAGCGCGGTGAGTGGTTTACGACGGTGACCAGGCCTTGGTATTAAAGATAAGCAGTCACTTTGACTTCCTTCGATGTTTTGTATGGAGTTTGGAGCTATCTGCAACAATGTTTGGAATGCATCAGTTTCTGAATGCGGTGAATGGAAGAAAGCTAATAAAGTATGAAGCTGGATGAACACAGCAGGCCAAGCAGCATCTCAGGAGCACAAAAGCTGACGTTTCGGGCCTGGACCCTTCATCGTGAGCTTTTGTGCTCCTGAGATGCTGCTTGGCCTGCTGTGTTCATCCAGCTTCACACTTTATTATGTTGGTCAAATGAATGTCTCTTTATGACTGAAATATGCAGGGGTACAACAGTTCTGTAACAACGGGTTAATTTGTTTTTTTAAATGGCATCAGCGATGGTTCCTCTTGTCACCTGAGTTTTTATACATTAGTTTTCCGAATGATGGGGAAGCATTTAACAGTTTATGCAGTTCACAAATGGTTTTTTGGGTTTATTCTTCAAAGCTCAATTTGCGCGTACAGGGATTCTCACCACTGCTGACCTTCAATTGACGTGCCTCTGACATTACGGGGACAACCTGCAACTGGGAGGAAAATGTTTCCCAAATGCGCTATGGTGATAAAATCTGAGCAGAGTAGAAAATAGCCAGAGGTGATTAAACTCTGAGGTAGCTCTGGTTAGGACAGTCACCTCTTATATTTGCTGTCTCCTCCTTTCACAATGTCGTTGTTTACGACTTTGGCTGCTTAGTCAATGACTGGTCTTTTGGCATTTGGTGGAATTCTCCATCCGCAAGTGGCATCTTGAAGTATTTTAAAAATTCTAAAAACAAAATGGCGTCCCTGCTAAACAAAAGTTCAAATCCCTTTTACCAATTGGACAGATGTTGTGTTTAAGATTAGTGTTTGAGTCAACCATTTTAGTTCAGCTGTAAGATCATCATTATGCATTGGACGTTTATCGTGTCCATTCACCTCACAGACAGCCTACTTTTCAAGATTTTCCTTTATCCATGGTGAAAGGGAGAGACAGGCTCACTGGATGCTCCAGTTGTTTTGGCATTCTGTAATGAGATCCAGGGAATTCATCCCTTTATACGTGAATATCCACATTTCCTTCTGTGATTTTTTGAGACTGAGAGTTAACTGGAGTTCAAAATGGTTCGGATCAGACAAATTGAGCAACCATTTTAACAATCTGTTTCTGCTGAAGTTTTCCAAGTTTTCCTTTTTGGTAGGGAAAACGGCAGTTTTTATAATGGAAGGAGGTTCCATCGCTCTGAGATGCAGTGGAATCTGGGGATCCCAGTGCATGAATCACAAAATGCTAGTAATATAGGAAGTAATTAGGAAAGTGAAAAAATGTTTTTATTTTATCATGAGGGGATTTTAGCACAAATGTAGGGATCACTGGTGAGCCCATATCTTGAAAGTTCTTGATATTGGTCAGTCTATTAAAGGAAGGATGTAAATACATTGGAGGCACTTCAGAGCAGTTTTACCAGAATAATACCAAGACAAATTGACTTGGATTACAAGGAAACTTTTCAAAGGCAAGGCTTGCACCAGTGAGTGTTCAGGGGAGGAAGAGGCAACATGATTGAAACATAAAAAATCCTGTGGATTTGGACAAGTCAGATGTGAAGACGATGTTTCCTGTTCGAGGAGAGACTGGAATGAAGGGTTAACGTCTAAAAGTCAGTTGTTGTCCGTGTAAAACAGTGATTTTCAAAAAATATCTTTCAAAATGTGGTTATTCTTTGGAGTTCTCTTCCTGAAAAGATGGTAAAAGCAGAACTCTTGAATATTATCAATGCAAAGGTAAATAGATTCTTGTTGAGACAGTGGGGTTGAATGGTTAATGTAATGTAAATTTGAAGTTAAAATCAGATGAGATATTACCATATTGCATGTTTTACGCCTCCCTGTCTGCATGGGACGCGGCGCGTAAGCTATAAAATGCCAAATTGGCATTTCAATGCATAGTTTTAACAAACTCGGTAATCAAGTCTTCGAATGCCAACACCGAATAACTTCAGATGCTTTTCAATGGCTGAATGCAAGTTGCAGATTCAAGTGCTTGAATAAAATCACTTAATTTGCTTTGTGTGACCAATTGCAGATATGGAAGTTTAGACACGTCAGGAGCAGAAGAAATTCCAACAATGATAACAGCAAGCAAAAGGTAAGTTTTCAGCCAATGTGTGATTTAATTAAGTTTCATCCAAATTACAACAACGTCAAAGAACATTGCTGGCACTTCTTGTAAGTTGTATGGAGGGCCTTCCTGCCAGAGCAGTGCAGCTAACACCAGTCTGCAACAGTCACATTAACAAAGTTGCCTGACTGTACGTATAATGTTTGCATTATTCTGAGAGATGAAAGATTTTATTTGTTTAAAAAGATGTTGCATCACTGCAAAAGATCCAAAAGTGTTCCGTGAAACATTGCACATCCATTCAATATTCAGATCTCCATTTGTAGGCTAAAATTTAGATAGCTGAAATCTGAAACAAGGATACAAAATGTTGAAGAATTCAGGCTCCTATCTCCACACCTCCGCTCTGTCTGCCTGTAGTGGCTTTCAAACCTCTTGTGAAGGTTTGGAAGAAAAACCTGCTGCAGCCTAATGTATCACTACGTCTGGAGGGTGATCCATCTCAGAAAGAGAGTCAATCAAAGAATGTAACACTGAACCCATGCATCTCCAGCAATTTTATACCAGCTGTCTGCCACTAGTGGATGGGAAAGCTTGTTTAAGATGTCTTTCTTCATGATCAATTTCAGCTGCAGAGCTGTGAGGAATCTGGAAATCTCATGTCTCTCGGGACAGTTGCAGTGAGAGGAAAACACCTTTGCTCCAGTCTGTGTATAAATAACTTTTGACTCAAAATTCAAAAACATAAAAGGAATTTACTGGAGAGCTGTTGTTTAGCTTTTTACGGTCTTCCTCTTGAAAGCATATGACAGCAGTGCAGCCAACACCATTGCTGCACAAACGCTCAGAATCGCATTAAATATGCCTCTCTTATCCTTACTTTGTTCTTACGTATTAGAGCTCTTATTTAATTAGATCAACAGAAAGCATCCAAATCTCTTCATTGAACAGTTTGTTCCCTTCATCAGCCCTGGCCCTGAATTGTTTACCTCACATTTGGATCTCTGGACTCTACTGCAAGGAAAAATCAATTGAAGAAATGGGCTTGGTTCACTCCTCCTTTTCTCACCTCCATTCTCTGTCTCTTCCACTAAATGTGATCTGCTTTCTTACGAAGAGAATAAAGTGTGAAGCTGGATGAACACAGCAGGCCAAGCAGCATCTCAGGAGCACAAAAGCTGACGTTTCGGGCCTGAAGGGTCTATGCCCGAAACGTCAGCTTTTGTGCTCCTGAGATGCTGCTTGGCCTGCTGTGTTCATTCAGCTTCACACTTTATTATCTTGGATTCTCAAGCATCTGCACTTCCCATTATCACTGCTTTCTCGCTGACCAGCTATGTAAGTTTGACAAAAAGAGATCACCAACTATTGCAGTCACCCGTCTGCAGTGTGATCAGTTTCCCAAAAGCGGTGAATCCAAGTTGCAATACTGAATCCAGAGATGTCAGCCATTCTAACAGCTGGCACACAGTCACAGATGGAGTCAAACAGTCATTTCAAGGACTTCAGTTATCTTGTCTGACCAGTTACAGGCACGGTGACCTTGACAATCCAAACTGCAAGGGATATGAAAAATTTAGTTCTCCAGGAATATTTGCAGTCACTTGAAAGCACGCTTGATCTTTTGTGTAATGAATGGCTCTTTTAATGCGACATTCTCAAAGGCAATTGCTGGAGAGCAAGCAGTTTGTGGAAAGTTCTGTGGATATTTCCTTCTGCACCCAGGAACCACAAAACAAGAAATATTCCAAACCATGGCTACCACATTGAGAAAAGTGATGGGGTTCAGTCCACAAAATGTGCATTGCATCTAAAAGTTGGAAGATGGCGTTCTTTTTCACATGAGACAATTGCGGTCTTAATGTTCTGGATTGTCATGAAGCCCTGCTGCTGGATGTGAGAGCTGGAGCCAATTGTGGTTTGTGGCAGCACCAAGGGTGGCATGGTGCTGGCGGTGGCTACTCCAGAAGCTGCTGCCTGATCACTGTACCATTCTTGAAATGGCACGATTCCAATAAGTGACGGTGAAATCAGAGTGCGTGCAGAGGGACTTTGGTTTTCCTCCTGAATTCCGCTCCACGTTGTGAAGAATCTCATGTCTCAGGTCAAGGCCAGTTGACTTCGACAATTCAGCCCTGTGTGTAGAGACAATATCAGAAGTTCTTCATTGGAAATTTGGTTGCCCTTCTACATTTGGGACTGGAGCTCTTTATTTGAAATATTTCTGGACTTTGCAACAAATAGAAAGTGTTGAAGAAATGGATTTGTTGCATCTTGCTCTCTCTCTTGTAACTTCCATGCGCCAGTCTCTCTGTCTTATCCTGCAAACTACCATTGAAGGGTTTGGGGAAACAAACACCACATACTGCAGTTGTGTCTTGACCTGTTGCACAAAATCAGCTGAAAAACGGCAGGAAATACCGACTCAGTTTGCTTTCAAGTCTATTCGATGTTTTTATTGTGCAGTTAGGAGTTTGCTTAAAATTACTTAATAGCACATTTCAGACTATTTGCAACTCGCTGACAGTGTAGATGGGAAACCATGCATTCTAAAATCAATCATGAAAAAGTAAGTTTGAATACAGCATGTGGTGAAGGATTTGCTTCGTTTGAATTTGAGAAATACAAAGGAAATTGTTGAGGAACTCGCTATTATTGGGTGGCTTGGTGGCTCAGTGATTCGCACTGCTGCCTCACAGCGCCAGAAACTCCGGTTTGAATCCGCTGACAATTAACCGTGTGGAGTTTGCACATTTTCCCCATGTCTGCATGGGTTTACTCCCGGTACTCCATTTTCCTGCCACAGTCCAAAGATGTGCAGGCGAGCTGAATTGGCCATGCCAAATTGTCCCTCGTGTTTTGGGATGTGTAGATTAGGCGCACTAGATTTGGATGGGTCTGGGTTGGATGTTCTGAAGCTTGGTGTAGACTTGTTGGGCCAAAGGACCTGCTTCCAAACTGTGATACAATCTCTGATACTGTAAGATATCGTTAGGAGTTCTCATGAAAACATCACATAGCAGCGCAGTGTTCAGAGCTCCAGACTCTCACAGTTGAATTACTGTCCTTGTGTTATCTGCATTATTCCTGAGGCTTCTGAAGTTTTTTTGCAAAATTTGAATATGAATAAATGCAAGAAATGGGTGTCCCATTTCTCTCCCTATCACTTATTATTTTCCACAGTCTTGAAAGGTTTTGAAGAATAAAGTGATCATATCTTGCATTCACCCATTTGGAGTGTGACCAGTTTGACACAAGCAGCTAAATGCAGGCTGCAATGCTAAATCCAGAACCTTCAGCCTTTCAAACAGTTGGCACGCAATTATAGATGGAGGCAAATACATATTTAAATAATTTCATTCATCTCTTTTGACCAGTTGTAGGCCGAGTGAGTTTGCCAATCCAATCTGCAATGAAGATGAAAACAATAGTTCTTCAGGAACAACTGAAGAAACAAAAGAGTGGCTTAAATTCCAAGTGCAATTTAATTCCTGATCATTATTGTAATTGAAATAACAGCATTTGCTGATAACTAAGAATTCCTGTGAAGTTATGCAGTTAAGATTTTCTGCATACTTTCCAGGAGAATTTGGAATATACGATTCCAGACCACATTACGGAAACTGTTGGACTCTGCTTCCAAAATGTTTAATTTTTGTAGAAGTTAGATAGTGGGGCTGTTTTTTAACAAGACATTTGCAGGAACAATTTTGTGAATTGTGGTGGAACCCTGCTGCTTGGACTGAGAGCTGAGCCACTCTTGCTGTGAGGAGTGGCCCCACCAGGGTGGCAGTGTGCTTATGTGGGCTGATCATGAAGCTGTTACCAGATCAGTATCCCATAAATGAAATGGGCCGATCCCAAGAGCTGATGGTGAAATCAGAACGATGGCACTGCAGCAAGCTTTTCTTTGCAACCATTAATGTTTGCAATTGCTGAGCCAATACCCATTCAATCCTCTACCTCAATACTGTGTCCAAAGCTCTTCACCGGAGAAATTGTACAATTAGTTGCTCTTGTATAATTGCCCCGTGCTGTTTATTTGAGACTTTTCTCGACTACACAACAGATGTAAAGCATTGAAGAAATGGTTTGCCACATGCTTTTCCCCCTTTCTGTGCTTCCATGCTCCAGCCCAACTGTCAATGGCTTGAAATGCTGATGCACCGATTCAAGAGTATAAAAAAATTGTTTTGTTGTGAACATAAATGCTTGTTTAAAATGACTTAATAGCACTTTGTGACCATTTGCAGCTCTGGAAACGTTGACCACCCAGGCTGCGAGGGAGGTGGAGATGCGTGTTTTCCAGCAACGGTGGGCGTCATCGAAAAGTAAGTTGAATGCAACATGTGAATGAGGTTTTACTTTATTCAGAATGCAAGGAAGTGAAAGGCAATTGCAGGTGAGATGACAGTTACTGTAGGAGAACATCAGGATTCCTTGTGAAAGCATCACACTGTAGTGTATTGAGCTCCATTCCTCGCAATTGTAATCACATTGTTGCATCTCTGATATTTGCATTATTCCTTCATTCTTCAAGAAAAATAGCATTCTGACAAGATGTTTCAATCGAAAATTGTTCATCTTTTGGATTAGAAATGTTGAATTACTTCCCTATGACCTGTGTTGAATATGAAAAACAGGATTCCCATTTCTGACTTTTACCTGTATCACCAGCTACTGTGTCCTTGAAATCTATGATAGGCTTTGAATAAGGGAAAAAGGGTTATCCTTTGGATCCAAATGTCTGGAGTGCTATCTGCTGATTCCACTGGGTTTGTTATGGGATAAAATACTGAATCTCAGAGACTCCAGAATCTTTTAACATCTTGCAGCCAGTTGTGATCTTTGGGAACTTTGTTACAATGCAAACATAAATGATCTTTCAATCAGGGTGCAAAATGTGAAAGGCACTCGCCGGAGAGATGTTGTTTGGATTATTTTGGAGCTTCCTGTTGAAATCAAGTGGCAGGAATGCAGCAAACAACTTTGCACACCAGACCATTGCAATCACATCAGGGGGAATGATTTGCCTCTCTCATGCTTGCTTTATTGCTAGAGATTGGAGCTCATATTCAATTAAGTCAACAGAAATCATCCGCAACACTTCAATGAGAAATTGCTTGCCCTTCAACATCCTGGTCCTGAAATGTTTAGCCCTGCTTTACTTCTCGGAAGTACGCTGCAAGGGAAAAAATGGCTTAAGCCTTTTGTCCTTCTCTCTCCTGCACTCTTTGCCTCTCCCTCTACCTGTGCTCTGCGTTCTTGCAAACGAGCTCTGTCAGTTTGCTGAAACAAAATTACCATCTATTCCAGTCATCTATCTGGAGTGTGACCAGTTTCAGAAAAGCAGCTGCACACAAGGTGCAGTACTGAACCTAGAGCTTTAAGCCATTCAAACAGCTGTCACACAATTGTAAATGGAAGCAAATGCTAATTTTAATAAGAAAACTTAATCTTGTCTGCCCAATTGCACGTCTGGTTACCTGGACAGTTCGAACTGCACTGGGGATGGAAAACAGCATGACATAAAAACATAAGTTTGATACCATATTTAACGACAAACTTGCTTCATTCCGAACACAAGGAAGCAAAAAGAAATTGTTAATGCTCTGGCAATTGCAGTGATTCAGATAGAATGCTTTCTGTCTTGCATCTGTAAAAACCAGTCAGAATCCCAGTGGACATGCCAAATTTCCTGAGCCTTGAAGCAAGTAGAGACTTTGTTGTGCTTTCATGACCATAATGTTGACATGGGAAGACCAGGGCAGACTTTTGGTGATCAGTTTAAACACCTTTTAAATGTTGTAACTGTACCCCATCCACCCACAAACCATTCTTTGTATCAGAAAATTTTTCCTCATGCCATTTTAAAAAATCTTTCACATCCCATCTTAAAATAGAATATGCCCCCGAGTCTTGAAATCCTCCAGCTGACAGAAAAGACGCCTGCCATTCACTTTATCCGTATCCCTCATGATTTTATCAAACTCTTTAACGTCACCTTTCAACTTCTTATGCTCCAGTGATCAAAAGTATCAGCCTATCCAGCTCTCATTGGAACTCAAACTTTCTAGGTGAGTGATGGTACATGGCTTTCAGTCAGGAGGGCCAGCACAGTAAGTGAAGGGCCTTGATACCAAACCAGGAGCTTGGAAACAGTGAATGAGCAACTTGGGCACTCAGTGCCGGTCAGAAAAAGTAAGGAACTGAATGTCAGGCAAGTTTCGGTCTTGTCAATTATCTGTAAATAGCTTGAGGTTCTTTTGAAGAGATGGGAACGTTAAACCTAAAACATTGCATTTGGGATGTTTATCGTCTGCCCGTGTGCAGAGTTTCTTTATTTGAACTCTTTACTCCTTATCTGCCCACAGGCTCCCTCTCACAGCCAAAAATCCCAGTGTTGATAAGAAGTGCCAGAAATTAATATTGTGATTATGTGCACATTTAAAATGATTTAACTGGTGCTTTATGACCAGTTGCAGCTGTGAAAATGTTGACATGCCACACTGTGAACTAGGTGGAAATCTAAGTTATTCAGAAGCGAAAGGAGCAATTAGCAAGTCCGTTTGATCTGTTGTCAGATTAAACCTGTTGCCCAGTATTTGGGATCTAATAATGTGAAAGGAAACTGTTGGCAGTTGCTGGAAGATGATGTCAGGATTGCCTCTGGAAAGCATCCCATTGACAGAGCAGTGAACACCAATCCAGATGATAGCAATGATGTGAAGCAACTGCTTGACTGGTTCTGAAATGTTTGGCTGATTTTGAGAAATTAGATAATGTTGAATGAGCATAAAGCATTCAAAGCTTTTCAATGATAATGGGAAGTGCAGATGCTGGAGAATCCAAGATAATAAAATGTGAGGCTGGATGAACACAGCAGATGAAGGATCTCGGCCCGAAACGTCAGCTTTTGTGCTGCTGAGATGATGCTGGGCCTGCTGTGTTCATCCAGCCTCACATTTTATTAGCAAAGCTTTTCAATGTTAGATTGGATTTTGCTTGTCTTTCAGTATCAAGGTCTTGCAGAGCCCAGAATTGACTATCAGTGAAGAAATGGTTTGCTCTTCTTTTTGCCCTGTTCTGTCTCTTCCAAACCCCACTCCAGCACTGCCTCATTGTGATGACATGTGGGCATCCTGTGGAAGTCAGAATAATCCATCTTTCAAGACAGTGATATTTTTTGTGAAATTGGGTTGGATTTAATTCTGGATGAGTTTGCTTGTTCGAAATGACTCAATTTGTTCTCTTTCATCAATTGCAGTTCTGGAAAAACTGAGAGTACAAATGGTGAACAAAATGGATTTGGAGGTTCCTCAGGAGCAAACGAAATAATTGCTGAGTAAGTTTAATTACATGTATGACTAAATTAATCATTATTCAGAATGTGACAAAACGCGAGGAAACAGCTGAGGAGCTGGCCGTTTGTGCAATGTTATACAACCATCACATGGTAACAGCCCAGAGGCAATGATTTGATAATGTTTGTAATAGCTTTCAAAGAGGAACCGGCCTACATTCACTCCTATGTAATAGTACCAAACCATTGATTTAGAAAATTGTAGTTCCCTTTTGAAGACCTCAATTGAAGCTGCATTCACCACACTATTAGGCAGAATGTCTCACGTCCTCACTGTGCTGTTTAAAAAATAATCCATGTCACCATTTTTTTTTTGTTGAACATGTTGAATCGGTATCGTTTTCTTTTCAACTCTTCTGTCACAAGATATTGATTGTTCTTATCCAGTCCCACCAAATCCCTCATGATTTTGAACACTTGTAAAATCTCTTCACAGTCTTCTCCAAGACAAGCAGCCCTACCTTTTCCACAAAACCCTTAATGGCTCCATCCCCAGCTCTTTGTCCTATCTGTCTCCTCTCCACCTATCTTCTCCTCTATCCATCTTCTATTTCCCTCTGCCTTGCTCCCTATTTATTTCAGAACCCCATCCCCTCCCCAATTTCTGAAGAAGGGTCTTGGCCCAAAACATCAGCTTTCCTGCTCTTCTGATGGTGCTTGGTCTGCTGTGTTCATCCAGCTCTACACCTTGTTATCTCCACAATGTTGTCTAGTTTGTCACCTCTGGTACTATTTTTGTGAATGTTTCGTACAACCCTGTCAAATCTCTTCCTGAAGCGTGGTTTAGAAAGACTAGAGTTGAGGGCAAATCAGCGTTTTCTATAAAGATTTGTCATATCTTTTTTGTTTTGCATACGATGCTCTTATTTTTAAAGTTCAGAAACCTGACGATATCTTCAACCTGCAGTACCACCTTCATAATTAGTCTGCATACTCACAGTGTATCGAATATCAAACATGGATCATTTAAGGAAGCACTGATCACTGTATCATAAGATTTTTTGTTTGGATATAGAAGAGAACAATGAGCAATCCTGAATAATTTTGATTTGGAGGAGGGCCAATTTCAAAAGGGGCCAGATGCCATTTGCAGCAAGTAAATTTGAATACAAGTTGGGGAGCACCATTTGGGGCTAACATTTTATGCTAAGGAATCTTCACCATCTAGAGTGTAACCTGCTTAATAGAACCATCGGATGAAGGCTTGTCATTCCGAATCTTCAGTTTTCATGGGCATTCAAATGGATTGAATTGTCGATGAAACTGTTTGCTTGAAGTGTTGTAAATTGTTCTTCATGTTCAATTGTAGGTGTGAAAACATTGAAAGCAATGATTTAATTTCACAGGAGAAGAAAGTGACAGTCAAGAAGTGAGTTTGATCCAATGCATGAGCATGTGTATGTTTCATTTGCACCACATTAATGTCAAAAGGGAATCCCTGGAGAGCTGGTGGCCATATGTTAGATCATCAGAAATCTCTTGATGAAGATGAAAATGTTTCTGTGCTGTGTGACTGTGTCAGACATACCACAGAATTAAAAACACGGAAATCACTCCAGATCATGGCACATTGATGAAGAAACAGCTTCTCAGTTATTTGCATAGTTTCTCCCTAATCCCGAGGAAGAAGCAATGCGAAGCACTTAGTGAAGCACAAGCAGCAGTTGCATGTGAAGGTGTTGAGTTGATCTCAGACAGAAATTTCTGGACTCGGTAGCAAATGTAAGCTTTTGAAGAGGTGGCTTCACTCCTTGCGCCTCGTCCTTTTCCCTGTTCCCAGCTGCCGCCACCACTGCTGGCGAGCTGCTTTGGCCCTCAAGGTCATTTCTTGTAAATTTCCTGGGAATTTTAAAGACGGATTCACTGTTTTATGCAGTTTTACATTTGCAGCATGACCTTGTTTAAATTAAAATGAGCTGATCAGGGTTTGAAATGCTGCACTTTGAGACTTCATTTTTTTTTCAATGGCTGGCCATCAATTACCGACCCAACCACCATTTTAATTTGCTTTTTGTTTTGTGGCTTGTGATCAATTGCAGAAGCGTACACTTTCAAAGATCGAACTTCCCAGATTTGGACAAATGCAGATCTGCAGAAAAGAAAGCAATCATGAATAAGTAAGTTTGATTTAACATGTAGTTAAATTGTATTTATAATTTGGAATTTAAGAATGTGAGAAGAATTGCTGGAGAGCCAGAGCATCCTGTAAAACAATATAGAGACTTTTTCTACAAAAACGCCAGTCACCCAGACTAGATGGCAAACAGCACTCCAGACCATAAAAAACACATGAAAGAAGCAAACTGAAAACAGAAACAAATCTGTGGATTCAGTAATTCAGGGACAAAAACAAAGTTGCTGGAAAAGCTCAGCAGTTCTGGCAGCATCTGTGAATGTAAAAACAGCGTTAATACTTCAGGTCCGGTGACCCTTCCAGTTCTGAGGATTGTCATTTGTCGAGTTTGCAGTAGTGATGCATTATTGAAGGAATGGCTTCCCTCTTCACACCACTTCATGACAAGTTATCCTGCAAACCTCATGTGAATGTTGGAAATGGAATTAAACCACTTTCTAGTGCAGTCATATACTTGTTGTGTGGTTTGTTTGTGGTGTCCTTGGACATTGGTGCCCTCCCACTCCTTGTTGCTGTTGTATGTTTTGCAATAATCGAGCTTGCATTCCTGTTTCCTGAATCTATGAAATCCAAATACCTTTAAGTTCTTGTGCTCACATCCCTTATGTTCTCACTTTGCTACTGTCTGGAATTATTTGAGGTCCCAAACTTTGCCTGGAACTTTCCTGTTCTGCCAAATCCTGAGAGCTGTGCATCTCTTGATACTTTTTTGCAGGCGTGCAATTCCTTCCTCTTAACATCACCATCTCTCACCTTTAAGATGCTCACGAAATGTCACTCTGGCCAAACGTTTGGTCACCTGTATGAAAATCTCCTCCTTTGATGTCAGTTTTTGTATGGCTCCCCTGCTGTGAAGTGCCATGAGGAGTTTTTTTCTGTGCAAGGGGTTCTATTTCAGTGTTGTGATGACTTCTGCGTGCAGCTGATGTCTTGTTGCCAAAAAGTAACCATTGATTTGCCTGTGAAATAATGCAATGTTCCCTCTCAGTATTAACCAGGTCGTTAAATCAGTGAATTGCAAGCTGAGTATTTTGGAGTATTTCATTAGCCATCCCCAGCTAGACCCGACTTTGCTATGTTACTGGGGTATCCAAGCATTGGCAATGCAACTCCCAGAACACAGGCAAACAAATCATCATAATCTTGGTGTTTTTCTTTGTTCACTTGATTTGTCTCTTTGACTTTTACAATGTTATTTTTTCAACTCACTTTCTCCTTACTGGTGGAAAAGCAGCATCGAAATGCCAGGAAATCCTGCTGGTGTAATAAGTATCCTCAGATGCATGTGAAATCATTTTGCAATGAGCCTTAAGTATATCTGTGCAATCTACAAAGAAGAAAACTTGGAAACATGGCCAACATATAGTTTCTATCCATGACCAGCACAATTCTCAATTGGACAGTCATTCCTTTGTCACTGGGTCCAAGTGCCACGCTCCTTAGCTGATGGCATGGCAGGTTTACCATTGCCGTGTGCACTGCAGCAATTCAAGAGAGCAGTTCATCTTCTTCTGTGCCATCACATTGACTCTGTATTCCAAATTTAATCTATTGCATTTATATTTGTATAATTTGAAGGTTTATTTTCCCAAGAGTTTTGCTTCCCTGATGAACAGTATTAACTCTGACTTCATTTCCAGTGCTATTGCTGAAATCCTGAAATTCTGGTTGAATCAGCACCCTGAAGACTTCCGACAAGGCTCAAGTTATGCTTGCCTAAATAAAGTCCTCACATACCTAAAGCAGACAGCGCCGGGGTCAGACCCTGAAAAACGGGCCCAGAATCTTCACAGTCAGTTTCTGGAGGATGAAAGTGCAGAGAAAGAAATGTTCAGTAAGATTTATATTTATGATGCAAAAACAGTGGTTTTAATTCATAAGGCAAGGGGAAATAATTGTGGGGCAGTGTTTTTATCGGTGCGGTGGTGAAAGCATGTTCTGTTTGGCTCCAAAAGGCAGTTTGGGAATTTACTTTAAATATATCTCTGAAAGATTATAGTGTGCTATTCCTGTAGTGTAAATCTGATTCATGGACATCTACTCCGTCTGTATTCCGTCCCTCACCAGGACAGTATTGGAGCTCTCTGCCGCTCCCTCCAATGGCTGCCCAACCAATCGCCATTTATCACACCTGTGTTCCCTTGCTGAACATGACCTTCCTCTCAACAGCCTGTATTTCAACTTCATCTGATGTAATGCAACTCACTTCCTGTGCAATGAAGGCATTGCTATGAATGCTTGCACGGAACCCCAAAATGCTGTGTTTTTTTTAAATTGAGATGTGTAGCAGACATTATTCCAGCCATGTCTCTTGAATTTCTTATTCCAATCCATCAAAGCTGATGCTTGCTATTGTCACCAACTGGAAAAGTTTATTGAACTTGTTTCCACTTTCTGTCCTTCTCTTCACCTTCAACTGCTCCATCTCTGACTCTTCATCTGTGGTTGTGAGAATGAAAAGAGGCTGCAGACAGTTTTGATAAATGGGCAGAAATTGCAGCAGAAGGAATACAATGTGGCAAGGTGTGAAGTTAACCAGTTTGATCGGAAAACTAAATTCAGAATGTCTTTTGATAAGTTTGTATTCAGAGGGATGTGGTTGTTCATGTCAGTTGAATTGCAAAGTTAACATGAATGCAGTGCAAACTATTCGGATTACGTTTGCTTCACTGCAATACCTCACAGGACAGAGAATTGAGATTGCAATAGATGGATTCATTTGGATCAGCACAAGTGCCTTTGGCAACTTCGCTGCTTTCTCTTGTAATTTGGGGTTCAAAGTGAAACATCTCTATAAATAGCTCACATAGCTGCCAGAATAAATTGTTAACGCTGCAGCTTAATGGTAATTCAAATGACTGAGTTATGATGAAAGTTAAGATCTTTTTCTGCGATGGACTCTGATGAAATTAATTTGTTAAAATGACCATTTAGATCCGAGATTACCAGTGGTCCCAAAGATCAGTGTTGTGCAGTAGTAATCATTGACCGTAGAAGAGCACCATTTTAGCCAGATACCAACCATTTGGATACTTTGACATCAGTGAAAGAATCAATGGGTGGGGTCGCCCGTGTGTCTGAATTTGTTTAGACATGATGTGTAAAGCTGTTCATTTTGAGTAGCAAGATGTTTTTCTAATCGAACTTGTTCACACATGTTAACGCATACACTGTAGCAGGTGGGTGTTGAAGCCAGGCCTCGTGGCTCATTGTTATTGACACTAGCACTACAGCACAAGAGCCCTTGTTGGTTAATACGTGCCTGTGGAGCAGGTGAGACTAAGCCCAAGGCCACTTGGTCCGGAAATAGGAACACTACCAATGTTCCTCAAGAGCCTCCATTTTGAGTGGTCATCTGACGTTGTCAAATTCATGGTGTCTCCCTGTCAGTTCGTGGAGGGCTTAGCCATCTGTCTCAGGGTTTAGTTCATTTGGGCTTCCTTTGACAAGCTTCAAAAGTAGATCCAAAAATTTTGGTTTAGCCAAGTATTGCTGAGTGAATACCGCTGTACTGAGTTCATGATGTACAAGACCAAATTCTGCATAGAACGGACTCTGTAATATGGTCTGCTAAGACCCAGCAGCATTGAATGAGTCTTTCAGGACAATTTCCTTTTTAACTGTTGCTGTCAATGACATTTTATTTTCTAATATGATTGAATAATTTTGCAGGTTATTGTAAAACAAGAACTTGAGATTTGAAAGATTTCCTTTGGCAAGAAATTGGAATGGGAATCTGTCAATAAATACAATTTCTTTTGCAATTGAAATGCTTCCAACAGGAGGGTTTCACTGCAATATCACATTAAATTCAGCAAATCGAGATTTAAAACTATAAATGTGAGCTAACTGTTGTAAATTAGTGGACGATTTCTAGTCACAAGTGAGTAAGATGTTTTGGAGCAATGAGAACTTTGGGCACAAAATAAATATCTATCTTCACTTACGCAGAAGGCTACCCTGGAAGACTTGGGTTCTACGTGGGAGAAGAACATGAAGGAACCATCGAAGAAGTGGACGAAAAGCTCCTCTGCTACCCATCACGCTGCATTGCAGAGCAGCTGACCTTTATGGATGCTGTGAGTAAACAGGAATCTGGGTCTGTGATAATGGACTGCAGATGCTGGAGAATCCAAGATAATAAAATGTGAGGCTGGATGAACACAGCAGGACCAGCAGTCTCTCAGGAGCTTAAAAGCTGTCATTTGGGGCCTAGACCCTTCATCAGAGAGGGGGATGGGGTGAGGGTTCTGGAATAAATAGGGAGAGAGGGCGGAGGCGGACCGAAGATGGAGAGAAAAGAAGATAGGTGGAGAGGAGAGTATAGATGGGGAGGTAGGGAGGGGATGAGACAGTCCAGGGAAGACGGACAGGTCAAGGAGGTGGGATGAGGTTAGCAGAAAGGAGATGGAGGTGCGACTTGGGGTGGGAGGAAGTGATTGTTGAGAAGAAGAACAGGTTAGGGAGGCAAAGACAGTCTGGGCTGTTTTTGGGATGCAGTGGGGGGAGAGGACGATCTGGGCTGGTTTTGGGATGCGGTGAGGGAAGGGGAGATTTTGAATCTGGTGAAGTCGACATTGACATCATTGGGCTGCAGGGTTTCCAAGCGGAATATGAATTGCTGTTCCCGCAGCCTTCGGGTGGCATCATTGTGGCACTGCAGGAGGCCCATGATGGACATGTCATCTAAAGAATGGGAGGGAGAGTGGAAAAAGCTCGCGACTGTGAGGTGCAGTTGTTTATTGCGAGCCAAGTGGAGGTGTTCTGCAAACCGGTCCCCAAGCCTCCACTTGGTTTCCCCAATGTAGAGGAAGCCACACCGGGTACAATGGATACAGTATACTAGATTGGCAGATGTGCAGGTGAACCTCTTCTTAATATGGAAAGTCATCTTGGGGCCTTGGATGGGGTGAGGGAGGGGGTGTGGGGGCAAGTGTAGCATTTCCTGCGGTTTCAGTGGAAGGTGCTGGTGTGGTGGGTTTGGAGGGGAGTGTGGAGCGAACAAGAGAGTCGCGGAGAGAGTGGTCTCTCCGGAAGGCAGACAAGAGTGGGGATGGAAAAATGTCTTGGGTGGTGGTGTTGGACTGTAGATGGCGGACGTTTCGGAGGATGATGCATTGTATCCTGCTTTCCGGAGAGACCACTCTCTCTGTGACTCCCTTGTTCACTCCACACTGCCCTCCAACCCCACCACACCCGACATCTTCCCCTGCAACCACAGGAAATGCTACACTTGCCCCCACATCCCCTCCCTCACCCCTATCCCAGTCCCCAAGATGACTTTCCATGTTAAGCAGAGGTTCACCGCCACATCTGCCAATGTTGTATACTGTATCCATTGTACCCGGTGTGGCTTCCTCTACATTGGGGAAACCAAGCAGAAGCTTGCGGACTGATTTGCAGAAGACCTCCGCTCGGTTTGCAATAAACAACTGCGCCTCCCAGTCGCGAGCGTTTTCCACTCCCCCTCCCATTCTTTTGATGACATGTCCATCATGGGCCTCCTGCTGTGCCACAATGATGCCACTCGAAGGTTGCAGGAACAGCAACTCATATTCCGCTTGGGAACCCTGCAGCACAATGGTATCAATGTGGACTTCACCAGCTTCAAAATCTCCCCTTCCCCCAACGCATCTCAAAACCAGCCCAGTTCGTCCTCTCCCCGCACTGCACCACACAACCAGCCCAGCTCTTCCCCTCCCGCCACTGTATCCCAAAACCAGTCCAGCCTGTCTCTGCCTCCCTAACCTGTTCTTCCTCTCACCCATCCCTTCCTCCCACCCCAAGCCGCAGCTCCACCTCCTACCTACTAACCTCATCCCAACTCCTTGACCTTTCCGTCTTCCAAGGACTGTCCTATCCCCTCCGTACCTCCCCACCTATACTCTCCACTCCACCTATCTTCTTTTCTCTCCATCTTCGGTCCGCCTCCCCGTCTCTCCCTATTTATTCCAGAACCCTCACCCCATCCCCCTCTCTGATGAAGGGTCTAGGCCCGAAATGTCAGCTTTTATGCTCCTGAGATGCTGCTGGTCCTGCTGTGTTCATCCAGCCTCACATTTTATTATCTAGGAATCTGGGTCTATTCTGTTGAGACCTGTCTTTCGCAGTCATTCTCAATGCGGTGTTTCAGTCAGCAGTAAGCATCCGAATCTCACCATATTATTGAATGCTATTTCCGCTCCACCAGTCATTATAACTGAATTGCCTTCATAATGCAGTCGTCCAAGATGTCAAAGTGTCTTGTTTGAAATGTGACTTCAGTCTTGAGCTTGAAATACCTGTCGATGAAGACTTCAGCACTCGCCTATTTTTTTAAATGAATGTCACATGAATTAAGTGAGCAGGGAGAGCACTGAAAATCCTTCGTAACTTTGTGTTGAATCTCTCCAAAATGAATAGTATTTCAGGGTAAAAGTTGAAATGTTTCACCAGAACAGTCACTGTTCCTACATGAACCCAGTGATTTTGTTCGAAGTGTCCAGTACGACAACTTTGGTGTTTGCAGAGATCTCCTGGAATGGAATCAGCCACGAGATCAGGCTATTCCAGTCTAGTCTCCAAGGTGGCTTGGTGCCTACCTCTACGAAATGAGGCGAAGGATTGCTGACTCAAATTTTGTGTTCTGTCTGGGTCTGGTCATAGGCTTCGGCTTCAAATGGAAGCTCAGCTTTGAGCAAATGGGACTGTGGTCTATATGACAGCATTGGGTGTGACTCTAGAATGTAAGTAGTCCTCGAGGTCTCAAAAAGCCTGAGCAATTGTCAGTGTTGTGAGCAGGGGTGCGCATATCTAATCTGCAAGTGAACTTTTTGTCAAACGTACGAGTTGGTTATGGATCGCTGCTTTTCTGCACAGAGTTAGAAAGTTAACATCTGTTTTCATTGCAGTCTCTGTTGTATGTGTGTATACATTCTGGCACTTCGAGTCTAATCATGTGACACAATGAGGACAACAGACATTTTGGATGGGAAACAACCTATATTGGTGTCTGTAGAGGAATATAGCTGCTTTTCTTTCCTTGAAGCAGTGAGGTCGGCAATGAGATCAGTGATTCCTTTTCAAATCAGTTGTTTGACCTGGTGAATGTCAAGGCAGTGTTTTTGATTCTGGTCGCCTGTGTTGTTCCTGTTGCAGGCAGGTCCAGGAGGCTGAAACAGGAGATTTATTATTGAGTTTACTGTAGAGGGCGGAAGGTTAGCCTCAGCTGTTCCCTGCCTGAAATAATCGATGACATCATTGTCACATGATCGGAGTGTTAAAAGTGAGAGTGCACCATGCTTGCATAAATACGCAGCAGTTTCCCACTCCATGGTTTCTGAGCACTCCCTTCCGCTCCAGCCTGTCACAGCCAGCTCTGGCTTTGAAATTGACAAGACTGACAAATTTCTCCGTTCTGAATGAGTTCACCGGGATCTGAAGAAGCTATTTGTGGTTTGTGTTAACTTTGACACTCGGAGCATAATTGTTTGTGGGAGTTGTTAGCCTTGAAGAGGGAGGCAAGAGGAGACAATGCAAACAGAATGACCAATTGACAGGCTTGGATGTTTGGCAACATTCAGCTTCAGCATGAAACCAACAGTGGGGAGGTGTTGACGTTGAGGTGTACTTAACCAACATGGGGTGCGGCAGCCATTGTGTTCTGTCAATCTGCCTTGATGTGAGAAGTGGACATGATGCAGGAGCACTTTCCTGATGGCCAGTCTGTCTAACTTATGGACCACCATGGCTGAGCATCAGTAGGAGTGACTATTGCCAACAAAGCCGTGCATTGATGGTGTGCACAGAGCCAGCAGAAGGAGCTGGGTGGAGATCACCTGTGATTTCGAATCTAACCTACAAATAAGAAGGAGATGACTGAAAACTCAAGGCTGTTGACCTGTCTGTACAACCTATATGCACCTTGGGCATCAATGTGTGTATTATGTACTCAGTTGATGACAAAGTAGCTTGTGCAGTTTTGAATGTACAATTGCAAACGAGCAGGATGAGTTTACTCATGAATGGAAGAACCTTGTTTGTAGTTCATTCCTTCAACCACAGTACTGCTAATATACGTAATCTTTGTTTCCTTTTTATTTTTGATCAGGATCTTTTTAAGAAACTTGTGCCCAGCGAATGTTTAGGGTCCATCTGGGCTGAACAACCAGATCGAGCATCAACCGTCTGGGCTATCGTGGCACAGTTTAATAACGTTAAGAATTGTGTCACCAGCACCATCAGTCAGCCTCAGCAGCTAAAACCACGACAGAGGGCGAAGATCATTGAGAAGTGGATTGATGTTGCCAAGGTACACTTGTTCTTTAGTGATTTTTAACCTTTATGACAGGGTAAAGCACTCAGTGCATGAAACAAACATGGTGGAAGAGAGCAAGCAGTTCCTACGATGTGTTGAGATGTTTAGGGTTTGAAAGCCTCTCGAATTGACGAGCAGAATTAGAATTGAATGCTTCATGGCAAATCCTAGCATTTATAATTTCCATAGTGTTGGCTGCTAATAGTTCATGCCTCAGTTTACAGTTGCATTGAAATATTAAAGTTTTCTTTCCCATCAAAAATATTTCTGTGGAGAAATAAAGGAAACTGATTTCAGATTTTTAGTGGCCCTTCAAACACAAAGTTACTTATTAGGCATAACAGAATGTTGTTTGCCTCCCTTGCGAGCGGTGATCAGATTTATGATACATTGTAAATGTTATTCTCAGTTTTCTGCGTTCCATATGCCCGTATGATGGCCCTTCAGTAACTTGCCTGGTTGTCTGTTTCTTATGTGTTTGCCAAAGGAATTTGTCTTTGCATTTTAATCAGCAATTGGGAAAAGGATGAGGAAGGGCTGTCATACCTGATGTCTGGCTTGTCTTTGTCATCAATATGTGGCATTCCCACGAGTACATTTGGAAAGAATCAAGACAGGAAGCCAGTAATTAACTAATTAAGTGAATTAAGTAATTTATTCATATTCATTTTATCATCCAAAATGGCACTGGATCATAGCAACAAAAGTGTATTATCATTGAAATTTCCCATATTCATGTGCCAATAAAATATTTAGTCATTCGAAAGGTTGGGAATGAAGATTCATAATAATACCTTTGCCAGGCATTTGAGACAAGTCTGGTTTGGCTCTTGGCAACACTGCCTGCATGGATTTGGACTCGTAAAGAATCTTAAAGCATTGATGTCTGTCTCCAGTTTCACAATCCAGAGAAGTTGAAATGAATGGAGGCAGACACCCAGTCATAGACATGGATACATGAGCTCCTGACAGGCTGTCCGTGCCGACCTAGAAACTGGTGCTGTCAAAGGCCATTCTGAAGACGAGTTGCCACCTTCCAGTGATCACTTGGCTGACTCTTCCGGTTGTCATTTGAGTTGACAATAGTTGATGAGGGTCCTTATCCATGTTGAAGTGTCCTCCGTCACTTACTTTTTACTGCAGCAGCCTTTGTTGCCCTCAAGCCGGAAGACTGTGGGCTTGAGATCTTACCTGCTGGACTTAATCAGATAAGGCATCTATCTAATGATGCCCAGTGAGGCACATCCACATAAAGCCAATATGGTCTAATGACCCTCTCCCTCCTTGGCCTTCCTCGCTAAGCAGAAGTGGTTTTGAGAGTTGAGAACAAACAATTGCAGGCTTCCTACTCTCCTGCCCCTCGGCCCCTCCCAACAAGTTCAAATTGATGCTTGTGGAAGGGAGGTTTGATTTGTTCTATTCTTCTCCCTGCCTCCGTGGGGCAGGCAGATGAAGGACATTCACATGCTATCCTCACTACGATTAGTTAACTCAGTCTCAATAACATTGTGATTCATAAAAGTAGACTCAATTTTCTGATTTGTACGCTTTCCTTGAATGATTATCTCATGTGTCAGGCCCTGCGCTCCTATGCTGGCAGAAAATGTAATCTGTCATTCGTTTATCAGCTGAATACAATGGATATAACACAGATGATTACCCGTCTCCAGCTCCCTAACTTCGCCACTTCCACCACTCAGATGGCCGTGTCTCCAACTTATTCATTCGAATCTTTGCTTTGGCGTCAGTAACCATGTCTAACGAGTCAAGTGTTGGCAGAGAGTGAAATGTCTCAGAGGGAAAAAAAAATGAAGATCAAGTTTTAAGTCGCTAAGATTTGTGGAATTTTTGCCCCCACAAAGTCGTTTGTTAATGCTGTTATTTTTGCAGATCACGTTTTTCTGATGGAACATTTTAATGTCTGAGGTATTGGGTCATGGGGAGCCACTGTTTTTCCCACAGAACTCATGTTTTATGTTCTCACAGGAATGTCGGATTTTGGGAAATTTCTCTTCAGTGTGTGCAATTACCCGTGCATTGCAAGCAAATAACATCTTTGAGTTTCAGAAGACTTGGGCAGCCGTGTCAAAGTGAGTCATTTTTCTGGAAAAGCCGTGTCGTTATTTTTAATAAATATGTGGTAGGAATTTGCAGGTTTCACCTCCAAGTTTACTTGCCAAAGTGATCTTCACACTCCAGATGTGTTGACAGGATTACCAGAGGCACTACAGTGCAATCCCAACAATTGGCGTACTGGCAGAATCTTTCATTCTTTCACTAAGGAGTGAGGAATTAATTTTCTACAGTGGAAAAAGAAAACTGTTTGACAGCTTAAAATATTGAACTATTGTGTTCCAAAACTGATCTGCTGTTGGATGTAACGTAAGACAGTTTCCTGTGGATGTGCTGTGACGGGGTGATATGAACTGGAGGTTTGTATAGGAACCTGAAATACAAAGAACACAATTATTTTAATCACCCAAGAAAGCAGTCTATACCTCTTGAAGTGCACACTTGGAGTTTATATTCCTGTGCTGTAGACGATTTGATCATGATTGTTATTTTGAGGCCGCTTGGAGGTGAAATCTCACTTGCTGTGATGAGATTTCCTAAAACTACTGCAATGAAGGGCTTTTGTGGCACAGTGGTAACATCTCCATCTCTGGGCTTAAATAATCTGGGTTCAAATTCTGTCTGATGAAGGGTCTAGGCCCGAAACGTCAGCTTTTGTGCTCCTGAGATGCTGATTGGCCTGCTGTGTTCATCCAGCTCCACACTTTGTTATCTTGGATTCTCCAGCATCTGCAGTTCCCAATATCTCTTGGGTTCAAATTCTACCTGCCAAAGAGATGTGTCAAAACATATCTGAACTGTTTCATTAAAATAACTGCAATTGTTTGAAAAATGCTTCACTGCCCTTCACTGTCTGTATTACTTGCTTATTTGTCAGATTCCATGTCAGCTGTTTGCAATCTTGACTCTATTCTGTCAAGAGTAATTTGTTTTATTCTCTTGACTAGGAGCACAAAGGCAACATTTGAAGATCTTTCAAATCTCATCTCCGAAGATGGCAACATAATGACAAGTAGCCAGCGCGAAAAACAGGTAAGCGTTTGCATTTGGCACTGTGCATCGATATTCAGGGCATTATAGGTATTTTCAAGCAAAATATCTACAATGAATTACATTGGTGTCTGAATGCATACAAATACTGTGAATCAATAATGCAACAAGGGATACATGTATTACATATGGATGGTCTAACTTGGCTCAAGTCTTCCAAAATCGTTCTGTCATGATGCAACCTTCATAGATTATCTTTCTCAGTGTTCGTTATCTTGGAAGTTTGAACACTTGCACAATGATATGAAAAGCAGGATATATGTCAGTTTTCTTTTCTTTTGATTTGCACACTTGGAGGGCCTCGTAATTAATAAAAGCCAAGGCAAAACACGAATAGCTTTAATTGGTTCTCGTTAGTGTTTTTGTTCAATTAGCATGTCTTCCTTTTATTGTTCTCTGCGGTAATAAATATTTACTGCATTGGAAGTGAGAGATAATCACATTGCTTTGTTTGTTGAGCATTTCAGACATCAACTATTTAGTTTCAACTAGCTTGGACCACCACTGACATTTCAAACAAACTTCAAAAACCTTCTCAAAAAGCACATTATTTTACCAGGTTTCGAGACATTCCTCCTCACTCTGTTTGTCATGCTGTTTGCCCACTCATTTTGTTCCTGAATTTTACAAAGTAACAAAATAATTTGTTAGTTATAAACATTTTGATGTCACTTGACCAAACTAGTGTGTCCAGGACAGTAAGGAGGCAAGATGCAAGTTTTCTGTTGAATCATTCTTAGATTAAATCAAAGCAGTTTGAAGGTGGTACTTGAAGAGGACGAAATGCAGCATTCATGTTGGGTTGTTAACAATTTGACAGACACTCCGTTTTTCATACTGCTGAAAGTTCTAGTTGCGGTTGACGATGTTTTTGCATTGCTGTCCATCTGCTGGCTCCAGAATTTCTACGGTGCTGCTGTCACACCTTGTTTATTATGTTTGCTATTGGTGCACAGTGCAGAATTCCAAATTACTTTTCATATCTGGCTTGAATCTAAAAGTAGATTTGTTTTTAATAATCAAAAACGTGTGTTGTGCAGGATGATTGCTTTTGTGGTGTCAATTTCTGTAAATATACATGGGAAAATCTGAGTTCAAGATTGGACAGTTGTTTAACTTCCATAATGCCGTCTCCCAGATTGTACAGTGAATATCGATGCATGGTTCGTTAATCTTTAAGCATATTACACAGATGTTCTCTGGCAATATGGCTTGCTAAGCTTTACTTTATATGGGTGTGCCATTCGCCAGGCCACCATATCAACACTTACTGTCGATCCTTAATTGACACTGAGTGTAGTGATAAGATACCACCTTGATATACCATAGCGTATTTTCTGAAAATACTTCCCCAAATGTGACTGTCTGGTGAATTTCACCTGAGTGAGACAGCAATCATCATTTTCACTGTTGTGTTTTTAAATCTCAGAAAATATAATTTGAAACCTCATTTTAAATGCAGTTTGAAGCAGCAACTTCACCATGTCCAACAATTTGATTTGCACACTTGGATGGGAATCTGAAATAGTTGCCAAGTGATTGTTTTATGGGTTAAACATTGATACTAGTTTTGTGATAAACTATTGTGCGTGGGATAAATTGTAATATCACTTCCAAATATCATTGCCTGGCTATCACCTCTTGAGTTCGAATTGGCCAAATGTTGACATAAGGCTTTAGCGTTGTAAAATGTTTTTACAATAAAAGCTTGAGTTTTGAAATCTCTTCTGTTATCTCATTTGATATTATGGGAGATATAGATTAGATGCAGTGAATGAATAGCTGGTTTTCTATGTACATTTTCAGGATGGAGCTTCAAAATTTGCCGCCCTCAACAGCACCTTGAAAGAGAACAAAATACTGACACACAAAACACTGAAAGTAACAAAGAAGAAGGTAATCATCCCTTTATGTTTAATATTGGAATGAAACGTTCTCAAGTTGAAGCAGTTAATCTTGAAGCTTTACAAGTAAATCTGATTTATCTTTCCATAATGGTGTATCTTTGTTATAACTATGCTGTAAAGCAGTTCTCCGGGTAACTAAAGGGAAGTTATCAGCATTGCTGCTACTTAAGCCATTGAACATGTTTGGTTATATGTTTGAAGCTATAACTATGCTGCTTGTTGCATATCTATCAGTGTGTTGGGTTGTGGGTAGAATATTTCTACATTGAACGGAAGTAAATCTGCGAGGCCAGGCAGGTATGCACAAACATTTCCCATGGTCTGATGGATAAATACAACAGTCAATACAGTGTGGAGCTGAAGGAACTCAGCAGGTCAGGCAGCATGAGAGGAGCAAGAAAATCAACGTGTCAGGTCAGGACCACACTGTATTGACTCTGACTCCAACATTTGCAGTTCTTGCTGTCTTTGAGAGATGGTTAGCATCACTGGTGGTCCAGTGGTTAGGATTCGGCGCTTTCACCGCTGCGGCCTGGGTTCGATTCCCGGTCAGTGCAGCACATTTTGGGGTGGCTCAGTGGCTCAGTGGTTAGCATTGCGGCCTCACAGTGCCGGGGACCCAGGTTCGATTCCAACCTCGGGTGACTGTCTGTGTGGAGTTTGCATATTCTCCCCGTGTGTGCATGGTTTTCCTCCCGGTGCTCTGGTTTCCTCCCACAGTCCAAAGATGTGCAGGCTAGGTGGGTTGGCCATGCTGAATTGCTGGTTGTGTTCAGGGGTGTGTGAGCTGTAGGGGATGGTTCTGGGTGGGATGTTTCAAGTGGCGGTGTGAAATTGGTGAGCCGAAGGGCCTGTGTCTACACTGTGGGTAATGGAATTTAATCTCAATACAACATCTTGGCTGAAGCATTGAAATATGCCGACGCTCACAAAGGCAGAGATTCAGGTACTCATCTGGTGTTCCCTTTTTGTGTAGCAAAGGAAGAACTAAACCCGGGTTACACAATAACTCGGTTAGCCATCATGAATGAGGCAACATGACGAGAATTTTTTCAGCACTGCCCCTTGTGTCTGCGCTGGTCATAAAGCACCCACCTATTCTGATCCAATTTTGTAGAACTTAGCCCATCGCCTGCTAGGTATTCTTCATCAACATGTTCTGAACAGATGATGACACTTGTCTGGCAGAGGTGGAACTCAAACTCAGATTTCTGGCTCAGCGGTAGGGAGGCTACCACTGAACCACAAGACCCCTTTATAGAGCTCTGATGAAGGGTCACCAGACCCAAAACATTAACACAGTTTTCTTCTTCACAAATGCTCCCAGAGCAGCTGAGCTTTTCCAGCAACTTTGTTTTTCTACCCCTTCAAAGAATTTGCATTTATTGGCGTTTTTGTCAACCCATTCAGCCAAGCTTATGACTCCATTCTGAAGGAGGTTGGACTGAACTGGGATCCCCTGCCTCAACGGTAGGTATCATTCCTACAAAATTCCACAACCCCTACCCCCACCCAGGAGTTTTGATGGCAATGGCGTTTCAAGAGTTCATCAAAATTGTTCTTCAGTGTCTCAAGGGTTCCTGCCTGGACCACCCTTTTAGGCAGTGCGTTCCAGAAACCCACCACTTCTGGGTGAAAAGTTTTTGAACAAATCCCCTCAAAATAGCCTGCTTGTTGTATTAAAACTGTAAGCCCTGATATTGATAGACAGGGAATAAAGTTTTTCCTAATGCTTAGCCAAATCCCTCAGAAATCTTTGAACCTCAACCAGGTTCCTCCTCAGTGTCTTTGTTGCAGTGAAGATTGTCCCGTGTGAATTTAGCCCCTTTCTATAACTGAAATGTTCCCGCCCGAGCTGTATTAGTCAATTGGAATCAAAATTAGCTTTTGGCAGGAAGTAAGCGTGACTTTTGAAGAACATTTCTGCAACTTGAAGCTTTCATTCGGCAGTGTAGCACAGGGTAGAGTGATAGTTCTTGCTGTGTGTACTTTAATGCTCCAGACACAAAAGATACAAGTATGAACATCAGGCTCACAGATGACACAAGAATGGGAGGTGTGGTAAACAGCAAAATGCTTTAGTCTCTAGGCACACCGTGTTCTAACTGTGGCTCAACTAATTTTATTTACGTCTGCTCTTATATTCAGGCAAGTATCCAATATGGTGCTTTTACCACCTTATCCACAGGTCCTCCTGCCTTCATGAATATGCTTATGCGCACAGCAAGGTCCTCGTGATTCTCTGTACATTCTAAAACTTCCATTTAACATGTCTTGTCCTGACTTATTTGTCCTCCCAAAACGCTTCGCCTGACACTTTTCAGGATAGAATTCTATTTGCCTCTTTTCAGGCCTTCTAACCAGCCCATGTGTGTAATCCTGGAGACTAAGGCTTTTTGCTGTTTACCACATCGCCAATTCTTGTGTCACCTGTGAACCTGCTGTTCACACTTGTAGCTTTTGTGCCTTGAAAATTCATGTACACACAACAAGAACCATCACTTTATGCTGTGGTATGCTGCTGGATGAATGCTTCAAGTTGCAAAAATGCTCTTCAAAAATCACACATACTTCCAGTCGCAAAGTCAGTTTTGGTTCCAGTTTGCCAATTCCGGTGTATCTCCTAGGCTTTTAGCTCCTTAAGCAGTCTGAGACCATTAAATTATTTCTTGGGGTCAGAAAGGTGTCCTATGAAAAGACATTGAGTAGAATTATATTCTTGAGTTTTGAAAAATAAGGGTTAACCTTACTGAGTCAAACGTTTGGAAATCTGGTGCGATAAATTGTTTCCATCTTCAGGCAAAATCACACAGTACTTAGAAAATTTCCAATCTCCAAATGATGAAGTTACACAAACATTGAGTTTGGTTGACAGTTAACAGATCAGGGATCAAAACTCCGAACTTGCCTGTCGTTTATAGATCTAACTTTGTATTCCACTGTGTAACTGTGTCAAAAATTGAGTCCGAAATTTTGATTCTAATTAGATTTAGTTGCATGATAAATGGTATAAATAAGGCATGGAGTAGTATGTTTGGGAAATATGACAGTGCGTTCACAATGGATGAAATAAATTCACCTCACTTTTCTAGGGTGTAGTTCAGGGAATTGTACCATTCCTGGGAACTTTCTTCACGGACTTAACAAAATTGGATTCGGCTTTCCCCAATTATCGTTTCGTAAGTCTGTTTTACAAGATTTGGATTCCTTATTTGCTGATGAGCACTATTGTTACAGTTTCATTGCAAGCTGCTCATAGCAATAAAAGTAACGAATAAGTATGATTAATGATACTGATGAGAATAATGTGATGCTTTGTGTTGCGAATCAAACAATATGTAAATAAAGAAACATGCAAAAGGCTTTGCAGTTGATTGAATACAGGTTTAGTTTTTCTAAAGGTTGGATAAACTGCGCATCATTTTTATTTTGTACAGGTAAATTTGTTAGCTGGACGTCACTGCCTATTGTGCAGTTGAGCAGCTGAGAATGGCATCAGCTTGGTACTGATCTATTTGAGTGGAACAAAGGGCTCTATGTAACGGCCAAAATATAAACCTGGTGGAATGATCGATCATTTGTGTTTGACCTTTGACTATTTCCTAAAATTGAAACAAGTTTACAGAGTTTGTATTTCACTGCTGATCTGTTAAATTTCATGATCTCATAGTACCATTTGACCTTTATATATATTGAATTAATTTTCTTTGTTCACGTCTATTTCTTACAGAATGGCTTGATCAACTTCGACAAGAGACGAAAGGTGATTGTACTGTGCAAAATGTTTGTAAATGCATGAAACGGGAAAAGCGTGCCTTTCAATATTGTTGTGCTTTTTCTGCTTGATGGGGAATGTTGGAAGAGTCCACAACTACATCTTAAATGTGGATGATCACTAATAAATCCAATAAAGAAATCAGGAGAAGCTTTGTTGCTCGCAGCAGTCAGATTGCAGAAGCTGCTGCTACCAGGACAAGTTGAGAAGAATAGCAGAGATGGATTTGAGAGAAAGTTAGATGTCAGAAAGGGCACAAAGAGGCACATTAAGAATTTGGAGCATGGTGGGAGAAGTGTAAAGAGCAGCATGGAGCAGTTCAGCCAAATGGCCTGTTTTTGCACTGCTGTTATGATGCAAGTTACCTTTCAGCATTCACAACCAGGTCCAGGACCTTCCTGGTGTTCTGTGAATGAAGATGTTGTGAAATTAGTCTGGGTGCAATGGAAGCTATTTCATTATCGAAGAGACTGAGTAAATAATCTCTCCATATTAGTTGGAATTTTCCGTCAGAAGAGAGGCATCGGTTACTTATGGAAGATCAGAAAGTGAGGGAGTGCAGCCGTTGGGGTCATCACTGACTGGGCATTTGATTCCATATTTCTGAATTTGGTAAGACCAACTTCTGAAATATCTCTGTTGCCATGGTTACTATTGAGGGTATCGTACAATCCCTATAGGGTGGAAACCGGCTATTTGGCCCAACAAGTCCACACTGACCCTCGGAAGAGCATCCCATCCAGACCCATTCCCCATGTCTAACCCACCTCACCTCAACATCCCTGGGCACTATCGACAACTTAGCATGGGAATCCACCTCCCCTGCACATCTTTGGACTGTGGGAGGAAACAGTAGCACCCAGAGGAAATCCATGCAGACGATATTTTGGTCTTGTACTGCAGCATTCAGCAGACAGCGTGAGAATATTAACATGATACAAAGTTTAATTCATTGTTTGTCACATGGTTTTGCTGTCAAAACTGTAACTTGAGGTGCCATTTTAATCTAACCTATGAATAGAATAGGTTGCAATCAGAAACAACTGACGCCGAATTTGCCAAGCTGGGCCCTGTGGTGTAAAATCAGCTGGGATGCAAAATAGGCATCCAACGCTGTGTGACTCCACTTAATTAGCACAGAGTGTCATCTGTCAAATAGCCCGTCATTTCTCATGGATGATGCTTCAAGTGTTTATTTCAACTGATCTGTTGAAAACTGGCATGCACTTTACAACTTAAAAATAACGTTATCAACATTTGACTTTGAGAGTTCTGCCCCTCTTTACATGTCAAATCGTGACAAGGTTCAACCAAGAAGCCAATGTGATTGAAAGAAAATAGTCCAGTAACTTCTAGCGGCACATGGCCCGTAAATTTTATGATGCCGCAACTTTGAAAAATTAACTCAACATGTTCACCATCTGCCTTGGTATCAATTACGATAGACCAGCCACTTATTTTGTACTTTGCAGAATTTCTTTTGCTTGGATAAATGATCTTTCATAATGTTTCTTGCCTTCAACCTAAATCAGCTTCTGGTTCTGAGGTGAATCCCTAATACTTCTTTGAAAAAAAATCCATCATTGAATCATGAATTTGTGACCTGAAACCATCCTGGATAATCTGTACAGAAATTTATCCTTGAAAAGTCACATAAATGTCATTTATTTCCAAAGCAGAAATATTTTTGTGACATGATTTACCGTGTGGTTGGAATAAAGTTATTGATGCTGTTTAAAGTATCACTGAGTAGGATATAGCAGTTACACTTCTTGCAATTTTAACATTTTGTTAACAGCTTGTTATTTATTTGTGTTCGTTCAGGAATATGAAATCATTTCGTGTTTAAATATATGCAGTTTGCTTGTCAATGTTACATCATTCGCCCAGACGAGAAGTTTCTGGACCTGTTCTTCACACAACTATACTTAGCTGAGAATAACAAGTAAGTAACTGGTATTGTAGGAATGTGCAGATAAAATATTTTCGTTTGGTTTTTAAAATCTCCCACAATTTTAACTACTGTTGAATGCTAGTGAGCCTGCCAATTTATTATCGTCTTCCTTTTCGTTGGTTTCAAAGTTGTGATCATGAATTCTGACATATTGGAATAAAGCCGGTTGCTCTATGAATCATTTCCATTGTGTTGTATCAAAATGTGTTTTATTGGCGTATAATAGCACAGATCGTACTGCCGCTAAGCCAACGGGAACAGGAAAATGCAAAGACTTGATGAGTGACCAATTTTCGCAACATGTCCAAGACCTCGTGCTTTGGGTGCATCTACAAATCCAGATGTAAACTGTACTAGTTTTGAGATGTGTTTCTTTTTGTTCGAATTTCTTTTCAAATACACAATCCTATTACGAACACAAAATCAGTAACAAGCCGACACAATTGGTCAGCATTTTTAAGTATTTTTAAATGGTTGCCTAAAAATATCATTTCCTCATCTAGAGATGGCCACAATGCCTTTTTAATAATACAAGCAAAAATAAGCTCCAACTAAAAAATAATGACTTTGCCATTGGTGGGCCAGAGTTGGTTAAGGATCAGATTTTAGAAAACTGAATTTGGTTTTTGTTTTGACAGAGCAGGCTTTGTAATATTTACATTAGTTGACAGCAGTTAGCTTCTTCATAAGTGGGTGGACAGAAGTTATTATTTAAAATAATCTGTGCTGCTTGGCCTGCTGTGTTCAGCGAGCTCCACACTTTGTTAGCTCCCTATTAAGCTCATCCTCAGGCTATGGATGAACATGTGTAACAAGCACCTGGCATTATCATCAATTCAAACACCGGTACAGTCAGTTTTGAACCAACTTCAATCATGATATTTTTTGTAACAGGAAGTACAATATGTGACAGAACCTCAGTTTGCGTGGATCATAAGTTGTATTTAAAGTTCGTTTTGACCTCTGGGTCAGTTTGGCTGATTTTCGGACAGATTGTCTGAAAAGAATCAGAAACAGAAAGCTTTGCTCCCGTTGCTACTGGCCAAGAGAGCTACTCTTTCATTTCACTACCTCCTACACGTGACACGTGGTGTTTTAGTCACCTGCCGTGACTGATTCATGACCACTTTTATATTGTTTGCCTGATAATGTCTGTACGTTCACATGACAGTGTGGATGAGGCCCAGATGAACTTCTGCATCACTTTAAAACCTATTCTATTACCCTAGGCACTCAAAGTTTGATTCTCATTTTTTTCAATTCACTTTATTTCAAGCCTGGTCCTTGTTAATTTTTCTGCACCTGCTGTCGATGTTTGACAGTTTTGTTCAATTCCATGTGTTCTGCAAAAAGACTTGTTGGGTTATCTTCTTGGTAAAAAAAAAATACCCAAAGGACCTGTGCATGCTGTCATTCAAAAACACACTCCGAAATTGCTGGAAAAATTCAGCAAGTCTGCCAGCATCTGTGGAAAGAAAACAGAGTTAACTTTTGGGTCTGGTGACACTTCCTAAGACCTCTTATCATCTTGATCTGCTCTTCACATAGCAGAAAAGATCACTGTGCTGACAGTGAGAACGTTTGCAGTTAAATCTGCTGCCACTCATTAGTCAAACTAATATTCAATGTACTCCTGCCTGAAAACATGTGTCTTTTGCAAGCAAAATTATCATTCATGCAATTTCATTTCCATGTCAATGATTGATTTGCTATCAATAATACGAATATTGAACAAAGGCATCTGTTTAATTTTGAATGAATTTTGTCTGAAAATGTTTATCTGCCATCCTGCAGTTCCAGTATTTCCTCTGAACGGGAGAAACCAGCAAATCCCAAAAAGAGCGTGTTTAAGCTCTTCAGCTGGTAAGTATCCCATGTTAAATACAACAGATATGTCATGACTTCCTTTATTATAGGGATGATTGGACAGACAATTAAGTACATCGGTTTCTTGACAAATGGTTTTGTTTGATATGGACTCATTATTGCTTCATGGGACTGAGATGTTTTTAGTCACTGATAAAGTTGATTAACTTGAGGCGAAGCAAGGAATAGTAGTGCTCTTCTCACCTTGTGAATGTGTCTATTGTAGACTGATTGATAGAGATTCTTTGCTTTGACCGTGATTGTAGAATGTGGACCTGTGATGAGCTTGGTATTGCTGTCTCATGATTCTCATTTATTATCAGAAGTTTATACACCATGGCTAAATTTCACCTCATTGAATTTGTTTATGAGCGACAATTAAACAAAAAAGCTGTTACTGTGAAATGAATTTGCATATTTGTGGTCCGATAAGATGAAAACTGGCAATGATGAACAATTTGGAATGAAAAATCAGATCTATGTTCTACTTTGTGGGTCAGCAGGCAGCAAAAATAACTTGTGCTGAAAAATTATCGGCCATGCTTCTCAGACTTGAAATTCCACATGACAACTCAAATGTATTGCCATGTAGAAGTTGACATGAAAGTATATGTTTGTGTTGTCGTGCATGCATAAGTAAAGACTTCAAACTTATTTTTTTCAGTAACTTTCCTGAGCTAGAGACATTATTTTATATTTCTGTACAATAGTCAAGGACTGAGCTGATCTCAGCAAAGTCATATTCTTTTCCCCCACACACCCATGTAGAGTTTCGGAGGAAAGCCCATGTCTTGTTGGTGCATTTTGCCTTGCAGTGATGTGGACTATGTCATGCAACTGTTATATCAAATCCAAGAAAGTGAAGGGAAACACTTATTCACTTGCTGGAATATCTTCTCTTTACATGAGTGTAGATGTTCTCTGGATGTGATTTTAGTTTCCGGAGCTGAAATATGATTGTCAAAGTGGAGGCAATCAACAACGCTGCATTAGTTTGCAATCTCACATTTCAGCAGCCATCTGCTCTGCTCCCTGTATTATGTCATGCCTCATGTGCCAACATCAGGATTTTCAGTGTGGGAAATTTTTGTCATGCCATCTGCAGTACTCCTTTTGAGAGTTTTGGGAAATTTTCTGTGTTAAATGTGCAATCTGAATGCAAGGTTCTGAATAGGAATTCTAACTTTTGCAGTACCCATATCCTGAAGGCCACATTAAGAGTTCACTATCCTACCTTTCAAAGTATTGTGCACAGTTTTCTATCACTTATCAATGGTATTACTTTGTTTTAACTTTAATTGTTAACGAAATTCTTCTTTCAGGAAGAAAGTATGTACGCCTTAGCATGTGGCCAGGATGGGGTAGATTTTCTACTTTGTGGGTATTCAAGTCCACATTTTCCCTTTTGTATGAACTAGGTTGATATCAGGTTGAATAACGTTGTCATAAGTCCAGATTCTTGTGCCACTTGTATATGCAAAATGTTATCTCCCATCCGTATACTCCCTAACCATTAGAAAATGGAACAATATTCAACACTAATAATGCTAACTCTTGGTATTCGTGCGTCACTATTAATTTGTCACAGGTTGAATGTGGCAAAATTCAAACTTCTGATACTCACAGCATCAACATACCTTCATTCTAGTTTAATTTGTTTGAAAGTTTGTCCAGAATGTAATGACGTTTCAATATTTCTGATGTGTTCCCCTTTCCATTTTGCAAACTGCTTTCAAGGAGAGGTGTTAAAGCAAACAGCACACCAACTAAAAGCTCTCAGCATCCAACATCCCCTGAGAGTGACGATTGTGAAGAAAGCATTGCTTCAGCCAGAATTTCAGGAGATTGCAGCAACTTGGAAATGCAAAAGCACAGCACTTTGCAAAATCCACCGGAAAAGGTGAGACAAGAAGGCACTCACCACATAAAATAGGTTGTTCACGGAGACACTGGTCCGTCCAGATGCATTTACTTCTTCTTTCTTTTCTAACTTTCTTCTGTGTTTCTTCCCTCTGTTACCCTATCCTTTCGAGAGGATGCAAGAGGACTCGGTGATAGCGCCTCAACCACTGGAGCTGGATGACTGCCTGGCCAATCTACTTTACCTTTCTTTTGAGAGCTAATGGACTGTTAGCCATTTTGAGGTTTCAGCCAGACTGTAATCCTCAGTTTGAAGGCAGCTTCACGAAGCATCCTCATGATTGGCCGCTGCCAGCAATTTTCCATAGCAGGTCCCACTTGCCAACGTTGGGTTACTTGGTTTCAGAAGCAATGCAAGACAGCTATGCCATTCCCAACAAAATTCAACCTTTTGCCGTTTACTGAAGCATCTGATTCCAGAACAAATATTATTTGCTGACGAAATGAAAGCTAACTTTTTTTTTGAGATGTGTAGATTTGCTTTGTTTTGCTTAGATATTTTATACAACTTTGAAAAATACATAAATAAAGCTATACATGTGATTTTTTAAAAAATCATCGCACGAACAATGAAAGTATTTCATCTTGAATCCTGAACATCATTTTTAATTTCTGCACAGTAAATTTTAGTGCATGGGGTATGACTGCAGCAGCTTGAAGTGCACTGTCACCAGAAGCAGTACTTTCGAGTCTGTTGGCTGTGCCTTGATCCAGCAATTGCAATAAAGGAATGCAGCTCCCTGCACGCAGACTTCTTGACTGCATGTTTTGTTTTTCTTCTATCCTTGGCCTTTTAGCTATTGATTATTGTGTTGTCTGCTGAAGACCATTGTATCGTGGGAGATTATCAAAGTTCATGGTTGATGTTTATTGAATATGTCCAGGGGGACTTGTCTCAGGGATATTTTCGCAATTTATTCTCCCAAGAATTGGGTTAAGCATTATTCGGTCAGGTTTGGGTGTTTTGGAGTGGTATTATTTTGTTTTAAAATACCCTCTCCCCTTTTATGGATTCTCCTGTTTAGTGTTGTGATTGCCTCTATATTAATAATAAACTAAGAGCTGCAGTGACTTGAATGATTTTGCTTCCAGTTTCATTGGATCTATGGCTCCATGTGTTTTGCTGTTGCTATCTCTGTCTTTCTTTCTGTCTGTGGTACTGTCCCGCACACATTCTGACCCTCACAATACACTGGCCCATTCACAGTCACTCATAATGCCATAAATGTGTGCCTTAACGTTACACAGTGTACACAGTGTAGTTGGATTCAAGATTTCTGTGCATAGTTGGGTGAAACGGGCAGATAAATATTGATGTAAGAATGTTCAATTGCTGAGTGCAAACTGAGGTCCCAAAGGGTTCATCTGACAAACTTAGAATTGAAGCACCAATTTAAATGGTCAAGTGAAATGACCACAATGTTATTGTGCTTCAGGAACTAACTTGGTAATTTATCAGTGTGCTATGTGATGAACTGTTGACGTTGGCTAAACAGCTAGTAAACACATGTGGGAGTGTAATTCCTCAGAAGTGGAACAATAAATCTAACTGGAAAGAAGGAACTATCTCATATGCAACAGTTTCCAAAAGTCTTCTCAAACAAAATAATTCTTCCACAGTCACTGAAATCCACGGACAGTGCTTCCACAGGAGATTCACGCAGTAGTGGTGTGACATCAAATCCACACTGTGACATCGCGAAGTCTCGGAAGCGTGCTTGCTCAGGCAGGTTTGAGAGTACAACACGCCCCCGATACAACCAACAAAATGGGGAAAGCTGCCTCATCCGTGTGGGTTTTGAGCAAGACCAAGCAAAAGAATTTAAAACTATTTTGGTAAGTACCTGGATTTTTTTCTCTCTTCGCAAGTCTAAGTATTTGTTGTTGTTTCCTGTCAGTATCGACAGAAAGGCGAGAGAATATTTTATCCAAATTATTTGTTGCCATGCAGTCATAATCATTGTCTGCTTTCCACATTGCCAAAGCCTATTATTTTTTTGGTCTATGGGTGTGCTTTGTCCATCATTTGGATCCGGTTTTGCGATGCACTGGCAGTGTTTAGGTTTTAGGCCTGACTGCATTTCCCTTGTATTTCTCGTTTAAATGTCAATAGTAAGGTGCAGCACTCTGCTACCCCATTTTGGGAATGGGCTGATAACTATTGAAGTGAAAAATCGCAAATTAACCCACGCCATTAACTGTGCAAAAAATCAGCAAGGAGGGACCTGATCTTTAGTTAGCTGACCACAGGCACTTTGGCCCATCTGTCTACAAATCGAGTAATATTAGCAGAGACATTGAATAGTATTTCTTTCCTGTCTTTGACTCATGTGAAATTTAAAAGGCTGGAGCATGGAAGAAAGCACATCAAAAAAAAGGGTTGGAGAAGTGTGCAAAATAGAAGAATTGCCAAACTGACTAGTTGAGTAAAGCCTAAGGAATGTTGGCCAAATTGGAAGGCATATAGATTATTTGTTTGGCTTGATCATTAATTTTCCTTGAAGGGATCAGTGATAGTCTTTGATTGTGGCTCCACAGAGCTCAGTGTGATGTGTGTGAAATTGCTTCTGGCATTTAAATATGGTTTACAAACACCATCTCTATGACCTGGTAAAAAGAACATTTGTTGGGTTGTCAGAGAGTTGGAGCTGGGGCAGAACCAGCTGAAGAATTGAGGAGGAATTTAGACAAGCAAATGGCAAACGACCTATTCAAATTGAACATTTGTGAAATACAAAACAAATTGCAACAAAAATGGCAACAACGTTTCCTGCTAAAAAAGGAATATATTTTTGCCAATGAACACGGTTGTTTGAGGCCAGGCAAAGAATCATGGAACGTTATTACAAAGTGAAAAAAACTTTGGGTAATTGTGTCTGTGCTAAATTTCAGGAAGAAGTATCTGACTTGTCCTGCTCCAATGTCCTTTTTACCACTGCACTGCAAATTTTGTCTCATATAATTATTCGTTCCCCTTAAGAAGGCAATTTAATCTGCTTTGTCCACATGTTCAGATATTGTGGTTTGGTAACAGCAGAATTCGCAATTTTTTTGGCCTTTTCTCCTCACCAATGATCTCAGATTTTGTCCTTGGTACATCGTATCAGAGGGGCCAGGAAACAGTTTCCCCCATTTCCTTGATTTAGTCTGAGCAAATGACTGTTATTCATGATTCTGCACTCTCGTTCTCACCCAATTTTGTGTCTATACCACCACTGCCCATTTCATTCCACAGGCTTCAGTTTTTGCTCGCACACTTGTGTGCTACTTTATGAAACATATTTTAGAAAACCCAGTGCATCGCCAATGAATCACTAAAATCAGTGATTAATTGTTTCCAGCCTGCACAAACGGAGTGGAAAAGACATTAGTTATTCAAAAAAGATCAATTTACGGGATGTTAGTTAACATAACCTCTAATTGTGTCATAGTTGACTCTACCACTTTGAGTTGTCGAGACATACAGCGCAAAATATCCCTTCTAACCTTTCCTATTTCAGTACTTATCCAAATGTCTTTTACCTATTGTTAGTCTGCCTATATCTGACACTTCCTCAGGAAGTTAATTCCACAACTTCTGTGGTAATTTTCAAATTTGTTGTTCGTTAATATATTTATTATGATCTTTGCTTTGTGTGGCTGGCATGAGTCTAGTCAACCAGAAAACATTGTGGTTCTCCAGGAGAAACAGCAAATCAGCTCGTGCATTTCATCTTACAGGTCATTGCTCAAACTTGAGCTGAGAGACGTGAGCGCCAAATATAAGATAGAATTAAACAAAAACAGACAATTTCTCCAAAAAATTGGTCTTTTCAATATCCTGCCCAACCAATATTTTTCCTGTGCAATTCACAATTGATTGAATGTGAAATATTTGCACTGTCTTCAAATCACAAATTGCTAAATATCTCAAACTGTAAAGCAATTTTATGAACCATTTTATACATATAAGCACAGTGTTAGGAAATTTCAGATTTTGTGAACAACCATTGAGCCATTTTCTATGTTGACAATAAATGTTAAAAGCAGGCAAATGGTATTGGGGTTTTGGGTGGGAGGGGATGGAAGTGGCTTATTTAAATTACTACTTTCATAACTACTTACTGACTTCAAACTGACTGTGTAGGTAAACCTGAGCACTGGAATCTGTTGCTATTCACATTGCAGCATTTACTGATCACAGTCTATGGGTTATGGAGCATCGAAGGCATGTTTTGCAATAACGGCCCGACCAGTCTTAATTTTCTTCACGTAACTTTTACAGCTTTCAGTGTAATGTCCCAATTGGTCTTCTGAGTGAAAACAGCTATGTTTTTCAACCGTTTGGAAATTGAGCTTTGACAAATTTCATTTGTTTGTGTGTGTGTGTCGAATGCATCAATGAAAAGTGAATATTGTTTTATTTAGGTGACTAACCAAGACCGGGTATCGGACATCTTCACGAAAGCAATGGCCGTGCTCGGATTTGAAACCGACCGTCCTCAGGATTATGATCTTGCGCAGATCATCGAATCAAAGAAAGGTGAGCAGCGGAATTTGCATCAATTTAGTCTAAATCTATTTCTGAATATCATAACAGCTGCAAGGGGATTGATATTTCCCACTGATTTCACCAAAATGCTGAAGATATTTCAATTTGTATAATTGAACACATCCATTTATGTTCAGCAGGATTAATCTCTGATGAATGTAAAGCCAGTAAACAGCTAATATTTGCACCTAATAGAATTATTTGGTGTACCGAATTTCATCTGATTGCCCTAAAGCCAAAAAAATCTCCAAGAACTGCAAATACTGGAGAGCAGAAGTGCAGGAAAAACACAGCAGGTGTGGCAGCACTTGTAGAGAGAAATCAGAGTGAATGTTTTGGGTCCAGCAGCCCTTCTTCAGAACCACTTCACATAGAACATAGAACAGTACAGCACAGTACAGGCCTTGTGGCCCACCATGTTGTGCTGAGCTATTATCCCACTAGGATCAATCTATCCTGCACGCTGTACTTTTTACTATCCTCTACGGGCCTACCCAAGGGCCGCTTCAAAGTCTCGAAAGTATCTCACTCCACTATCACTGCCAAAGGCGCATTCCACATGCCCACCACTCTTAAAGCCGTATTGAGTGAAGGTTACACATCTGGAGTTGGTTGTGGCAATGAGCCCAGAATGATTCACATTGATATAACATTGTTCTGCTTTGTTCAGTCTTGTTCTAACTGGTTATTCCAAAAGAAATGCTTCCTGTTGCTAAACTTAATCTTTTTCCCCTCCTTTTGCCCCATGGCTGAGAGACAAGAAATACGGGTGTGTTCACTGCAGCCAAATTGCTAATCTGCAGCATGCCTCCCCTCACCATTTCCTGGTGAAAAGTAGAAAAGAGGACTCAGAGGTTTCATTCTGCTGTGGTTTAAAACATGCGATCCAGACTCTGTTCAACAGGATGTCTTATTAGGATAAAGAGTCCCAATGCATCTGCATAATGCAATTCCTGTCAATTTTCTGAGAAAAAAAAAATCAATCCACTGGCTGCAAGAGTCACTGACAAAGCTGGCTTTTATTGTGCATCTATCATTGCCCTCAGAAAATGGTCATACGCTGGATCAGTGACTTGTGTTTGTTTTCGGTGTCCCCAGTGGTGTTAGCTTGAAGATTCCGATTCAATTCTGAAGGAAATGATTGCTTTTCTCAGTGTTTTTGCATTGATCACACTGCAACTTTCTGTGTTTGATGCTGTACAATCAATATTATGAAAGCATATGTGAATAATAATGTGCTTTTCCTCTGTTTTTTTCAGTGCTCGTACTTCCGCAAAATGCAAATGTGTATTATGCAATGAATAAAACCGTAAATTATAATTTCATCCTGAGGAATCGGTACACATATAGGCCTCCGAGCATGACAATACCAGGTTTCACCAGAAGAAGGTCTTCGTATTTCTGGAAGTTTTAGCTGTAAGGAACACACGGTTTCATATTGTCTCAATTGTATCTAAAACCTCTTGTTTAATGTTCAAAACCCTGCTATATCTGAATAAATGACCTTGACAGTATTCTACTTCAAATTATAGGGCAATTTGGAAAACAGTGATTGCCTTCAGACAACCTGGACGACATGAACTTTGGATTTTCGAGTAAAGTGCTTCTCTCTGCCTTTTATAACATCTCGCACAACAGCAAATTTTGGTTAAAGGCTGGATAATTGAATCCTGTGACCTGTCTTCCATAAACATGACAAACATGTTTTGATTGGTTGGTTTTGAAAAAGCAATCTGTGAGTGAGAGCCAGCATGAGACTATGTGTGAGTGAGAATGAGAGTTTGTGTATGAATGAGACCGAGAGGTTGTGTGTGAGCGAGACTGAGTTTGTGTGAGTGAGAATGTGTGAGTGTTTGGGTGAGTGACATTGTGTGAAGTCAGAGTCAGATTGTGACTGAGACTGAGTGTGTGAGTGAGACTGTGAAAATGGGAGTATCAGAGTAGGCTGTGAGTGAGACTGCGAGTGAGAGAGTGAGACTGTGTGAGAGAGACGTGGAGTTTGTAGTTGAGTGAGATATGTGTTTGTCTGAGTGAGACTGTGTAAGTGTGTGTCTGAGAGTGAGACTGTGTGAAGTCAGTGAGATTAAGATGAAGCCATGTGTGTGAGTGAGTGGGACTGAGACTGTGTGTGAGTGAGACTGAGAGTGAGACTGTGAGAGTGTGAGTCAGACCATGAGTGTGAGCAAGATTGTGTCAAGTCAGTGAGAGAGTGAGTGAGATTGTATGAGTGTGAGTGCATGTGACTGTGTGCAGTCAGAGTGAGACTGTGTGAGTGTGTGTGGGTGTTTGTGTGTGTGTGTGAGAGAGAGTCAGATTTAGATCATGTGTGAGAGACTAGGAATTTGTATGTGACTGAACGTGCATTTGTGCGAGTGAGACTGTGTGAGTCTATATGTGAGAGTGAGATTGTGTGAACTCAGAGTGAGTCAGTACAGTGTGGAGCTGAACGAAGCTCACAGGTCAGGCAACATAAGTGGACAGGAGAGTCGATCCTTCCTCACGACTAGGGAGGGAGAAGGGAGCCGGGAAATAAAGAGGGAGAGGAGGGGTGTGGCTGGGGAAAGTCAGGTGCGATGGTGATAGGTGAGTGCAGCTAGGGGTAGTGGGGACTGGTCAGTGGGAAGGGCAGAGCAATAGGTGAGAGAGAAGATGGACAAGTTGTGTCAGGTCAAGGAGGCAGGCATGAGATGGAGGGTTGGACATGGTATGAGGCAGGGTGGTGGAGAGGTTTTAAAACTGGTGATTTCCATGCTTAGGCCACAAAGCTGTAGGCTCCTGATGTGGAATATGAGGTGCTGCTCCTCCAGTTTGCGGGTGGCATCATTGTGACATCGGAGGAGGCCCAGGATGGAGATGTCATTCAGGGAGTGGGAGGTGGAGTTAAAATGCTTTGAAACCAGGAGCTGTTGCATTTGTTATGAACAGAGGGCAGGTGCTCCATGAATTGGTCTCCGAGTCTGCACTTGGTTTCACTGATGTTGAGGTCGCCATGTTGGGAACAATGGATACAGTAGGCCAGGTTGTAGGATGTACAGGTGAACCCCAATTGGACATGGAAAATTTGCCTTGGATGGCCATGAAGGGGGAGTCGTAGGGTCAGTGTAGCACTTCCTGCAGTTGCAGAGGAATAGGCTGCGGGTGGTGGGGTTAGAACACAGAACACTATAGTACAGTACAGGCCGTTTAGCCCTCGATGTTGCGCCGACCTGTGAAACCAAACTGAAGCCCATCTAATCGACACTATTCCACTATTATCTCTATGTTTATCCAACAACCATTGAAATGCCCTTAAACTTGGCAAGGCTAGTACTGTTGCAGGCAGGGCATTTCACGCCCTTACTACTCTGAGTGAAGAATCTACCTCTGATATCTGTCCTCTATCTGTCACCCCTCAATTTAAAGCAATGCCCCCTTGTGCTAGCTATCTCCATCCGAGGAAAAAGGCTCTCACCGTCCAACGTATCTAATCCTTTAATGGTCTTGTATGTCTCTATGAGGTCTCATCTTAAACTTCTTCACTCCAACAAAAAACAGCCTCAAGTCCCTCAGCCTTTCCTCATAAAGACCTTCGCTCCCTACCAGTCAACATCCTGGTAAATCTCCTCTGCACCTGTTCTAATGCTTCCACATCCTTCCTAATAATGCGGCGACCAGAACTGTGTGCAATAGTCCAAGTGTGGTCACACCGGAGATTTGTGCAGCTGCAACATGACCTCATGGCTCCGAAACTCAATCCCTCTACCAATAAAACCTAAGGCGCCGTATGCCTTCTTAACCAACCTATCAACCTGGGTGGCAACCTTCAGGGATTTATGTCCATGGACACCGAGATCTCTCTGCTCATCCACACTACCAAGACTCTTACCATTAGCCTACTGCTCTGTATTCCTGTTACTCCTTCCAAAGTGAATCACCTCACAGATTTCTGCATTCAACTCCATTTGCCAACTCTCAGCCCAGCTCTGCAGCCTATCTATGTCCCTCTGTAACCTGCAACATCCTTTCGCATGATCCACAACTCTACCGACTTTTGTCTCATCTGCAAATTTACGAACCCATCCCTCATCCAGGTCATTTATAAAATAGACAAACGACAGTGCCCCCAAAATGGGAAGTGTGGAGCGGATGAGGGTGTCACAGAGTGTGCGATCGCTACGAAAGGCAGACAATGGTGGGGGGATAAATATCTCTATGCTTTTGGGGTCAGATCGCACATGGCGGTAGTGGCGGAGACTGATACGCTGCATGTGGAGGTTGGTGGATTGGTCTGTGAAGACCAGGGGTCTCTGTCCTTATTATTATTGAGGGGAGGTGGTTTGAGGAGAGTAATGCAAGAGATGCAGGTGAAGGAGTTTTCAATCAATGGAGTGGTGTAGTTGTGATTCTTGGCATTGGACCAAGCCCTGGATGCATATGTCACCCAGGAAGTGGGAGTGAGAAATGGTTGGCAACTGGAAGGTGTTTGTTGTTTGTCGTGTCCAGAGCACAGATGTTCCTTGAATCAGTCCCTGAGCCAGCACTTGGTCTCACCATTGCAGTGGAGGTAAGATCGGGAGCAGTGGAGACAGTAGACCAGGTTAAAGGATATACAAGTGAATCCCAGTCAGATTTGGAAAGTTTCCCTTTGCCCTTGGATGGAGGTGAGTCGGGGTAGTGTACGGTCAGGTGTAGTGCCTCCTGTGTTTGCGTGGAAAGATGCCAGGGCTCAGTGGTGGTGTAAATGGACAGTGTGGAGCAGCTGACGGAGTCGCGGGCCGAGCAGTCCCTACGAAAGGCAAAAAGGGGTGGGGAGTGAATTATCTCTTTGGTGGTGGGATCGAATTGTAGCTGTCAGAAGTGGAGGAGAATGGTACGCTGGGTGCGGAGTTTGGAATGGTGGTATGTGAGAACCAGGGGCACTCTGCCCTTATATTTATTGCGGGGAGGTGTTTTGAGGGCAGAAGTGTGGGAAATACAAGATCTGTGGTTGAAGGCATGTTGGATCAACAGAGTGGGAATGTACATTTGTTGAAGTATGTTTCCTACTTCAAGGACTGCAACAACCTGCCTCTGTTGGTTCACAACACCTTAAACTGCATCTGTTGCATTTTCCACACTTCTGTGCTCAAACCTGTCACCCCTGCTAAAATAAAGAAATAATCCCCCTGGTCCTCACATGCCACCCCACCAACCTTCACATCCAGCATATCATTCTCTGCGACTTCCACCACAGTGATGCCACACACCAACTGGAGGAACAACACCTCATATTCCACCTCACAAGCCCAGAGCCCAATGGCCTGAACACCGAAGTCACCAGTCTCAAACCTCCCCAACCCTGGCCTCATCCCATGTCCAATCCTCCCTCTCATCCCCACCTCCTTCACCTGACACAACCTGTCCATTTGCTCTCCCACCTATCCGCACCACCCTTCCCATTGACCAATCCCCACTACCCCTACCTGCATCCACCTATCACCATCCCACCTACCTTCCTCCAACCCCACCCCTACTCCCTCTATTTCCCAAGCTCCCTTCCACCTCCCCAGTCCTGATGAAGGGTCCCAACCCAAAACGTTGACTCTCCTGCACCTCTGTTACAGCCTTATCTGCTGTGTTCCTCCAGCTGCATACTGTGTAATCTCTGACCGCAGCACCTGAGTGAGATTGTGTGAGTGAGACCGTGTGTCTGAGTGAGAACGTGAGTGTGAGTGAGAATGTGTGTGAGTGAAGGTCACAGAGAGGTTGTGTGTGAATGAAATTGTGAGGTTGTGTGTGCGTGTGTGTATCTGTGTGTCTGTGTCTGTGTGTGTCAGACTGAGACTGGACGAGACTGTGCTTGTGAAATTGTGGGATGTCAGAGTGAGTCCATGTGTGTGAATGAGTCTATTTGTGTGAGTGAACCTGAGTGAGTGTGAGTGTGGCTTTGTGAAGTATGAGTGTGACTGACTGAGAGTGTGTGTGAGAGAGCGAGAGAGAAATTGAGTGAGTGAGACTGGATGAGTGAGGCTGTGAGAGAGAGGCTAAATTAAGTGTGAGTCTGTGAGAGATTGTCTGGATGTGACTCTGTGTGAGAGAGTCTGTGTGTATAACTGTGAGACTGTGAATGAAACAGTGAGAGAGTGTCTGTGAGAGGATACACATTTCTAAAGTTCAAGCCATTTTGGGGGAAACAAACAAACTCATTGACCATTTATCCAAACCATTGGTGCAGTGATGAGCACTTAGCTGAAATGTGTGGCTCGGTCCACAGTGTCTTCAGCCCACAAATCTTTGTTGGTTGAGTCGTTTTCAGTATTCTGGATTTTTAAAAAAACCATTGATTTTTTTTTAACAAAGGACAACCACAAGAATTAATAGATTGTTTACTATTGCCAGTGCTATGACATATGTTTCAGATTCAAATTTCATGTTATTTAATGTTCAGATTTGTAATAAATTTATTTTGAATTGTTATATTGTGAGATGTGTGTGTGTATGTGTGTAAAAGGGGCTGAAAGGTATTTAAAGGATGCACAGGGGACCAGACCAGCAGGTAACTTTAGGCCAAACATTTAATTTTGAAAAAGTATTGGGATCAATCATTAAGGAAATAATAACAGTGCATTTGGAAGATCGTACTCAACTTAAACAGAGTCATCAAGGCTCCATGAAAGAGAAATCATCTCTGACTCTTATTTTTTTAAAGATTGCTCAACCAGAGCAATTAGGGAGGAGCCAGGACATGTGTTGTATTTGGACTTTGAGTCAGCGTTCAACAAGGTACCTCACAAAAGGTGAAGTCTTCAGATCAAAGTCCATGGTGTTGGAGGTGACATGTTAACATGGATGGACAATTGGCTAACAGCTAGGAAATAGTGAGCAGTGATTGGAGGTTCGTTTTCAACTTGGTGACCTGTGGCCAGTGGATTTTCACAGGGATCGGTGCTGGGACCACAATTGTTCCAACATACATAAATCACTTAGAGCAAGGAAATATAATGACCGGGGCAGAATTTGCAGAAAAAAATAAAAATAAGTGAAAAGGCTGGTTGCGAGAGGGACACAAAGAGTTCACAAAGAGATATTGACATCTGAGCAGACAAAAAGCCATTGGAATTTAATGTGAGAAAATACAATGTTGTTAATTTTGGAAGGACAAACAAAAGAGCTGTTGTATTCAAATGGTGAAGAGCAGCAGAAATGTGCAACAAAGGCAATTGAGGTACTTGTGCACAAAACACAAGAAGGTAGCACACAGATGCAGCAGGTATCCACAAAGACTTGTTGGCCCTTATTTCAAGGAGGTTGGGGTGTCAGACTAGGGAGGTCTTACAGCAACTGTACTAAGTGCTGGTGAGACCATATTTTCACAATGTCAGCAGTTTTTGTCCCCTTATTTAAAAGATATCATTTTACGGGAGGCAGCACAAAGAAGATTCACTCGATGACCTCCAGTGCGGTGGGATTACCTTCTGAGCAAAGGCTGAGTGGGTTGTGATATATAGAAGGATGTGATCTTGTTGAATCGTACAGAATGCTTAAGAGGCTTGACAGGCTAAATGCTGAAAGGATGTTTCCTTCATGGGAGAGTCGAGGACCATAGAGTATAGTCTCCAAATAAAGGGTGCCATTTTCAAACTGTATCTTAGAATTAGTTTTATTGTCACACGTACTCAAATGTCACATCTTGGGCCAACTTATGTATAGAGGTAGCCAGGTTAAGATTCTTAAGTACAAATTGTTGGTCAGGAAAATTTTTACAAAAATGAAACTGAAGATCATCGGAATCAATTTGAAGAATAAATAAAGAGCAGGATTATAGATCATAGGAATCAATTGGAAAAATAAAGAAAAAGTTCACCATGATAAATCAGAGAAACACATTTTAAAATACAAACAAAAAGTTCAGAATGTCAGTTCTTGTAACTCAGTTCATTCTGGCACCTAACCTCCAGTCTGATCCTCAACTCCCAACCGTGGCAGGCTACACTTTGAATCTCTCGAGGACACTGCTTTGGAATCACCTCAAGGCCAGAAGACCATGCTGAGAGCACGTCAGCTGAGAGATAACTTCACTAGGCCTGCACTGAAGCCGGGCATTCTGGACATCACCAAGAAGAAAGAAACAAAAAAAAAGGAAGAAGCAATAGGAAAGAAATGGACAGAGTGGACGGATCCTACTCCTCAGGCTAAAACTGACGTGAGGAGGAATGTATTCTGATGTTTAAGGGTCTCTGGTACTCATGGAGTCATAGAGCTGTCCAGCACAGAAACAGACCCTTTGGTCCAATTGTCCACGCTGGCCAAACACCCTAAACTGATCTGGTCCAATTTGTCAGCATTTGGCCCATGTCCCTCTGAACCCTTTCTATTTGTATCCCCATCCAAATTCCTTTTAAATGTTATTGTACCTACTTCCACCACTTCCTTTGACAGCTTGGTCGATATATGCACCACCTTCTGTGTGAAAACATTGCCCTTGAGGTCCCTTTCAAAACCTTCTCCTCTCTCCCTCAACCTATGCACTCTCGTATTCAACTGCCCTACCGTGGGCAAAAAGACATTGGCTATTGACCCTACAAATGCTGAACATTTTTTTAAACCTCTCCACTCAGTCTTTGACAATCCATGGAAAATAGCCCCAGCCTCTCCCTGTGGCTCAAACCCCCAAACCTGGCAACATCCTTGTGAAACCGTTCTGAATCCTCTCAAGTTTCACAACATTTTTCATATAGCAGGGAGACCAGAACTGAAGACAGTATTCCAAGAGTGGCTGAACTAAGGCCCCGTACAGCCATAACATGACCTCACAACTCCTAGGCTCAATGCAATGAGCAATAAATGCAAGCACACTGAACACCCTCTTCACTATCCTATCGATCTGCCACACCACTTTCAAAGAACTATGCACCTGCACCCCAACGTCTCTTTATTCTGCAACACTCCCCAGGACCTTCCCGTTAAGTCCGGTGCTGATTCGACTTTTCAAAATGCAGCACCTCTCCTTTATTTAATATAAACTCCATTCCCCACTCCTTGGCCCACTGGCCAATCTGATCAATGTCCTGTTATACTCGAAGGTAACATTTTTTGCTGTCTACTACATCTCCAATTTTGGTGTCATCTACATATCTACTAGCCATATCTATTATGTTCACACTCAAATCATTTACATAAATGATAAAAAGCACAGGAACCAGCACCAAAACCTTGCAGTACACCGCTGGTCACAGGCCTTCAGTCCAGAAAGGAACCCCCCCCACCATCAACCTGTCTCCTACTTTTGAGCCAATTTTGTACCTAAATTGCTGGTTGTCCCTGTATTCCACGGAACCTAACCTTCTTTCACAGTCTACCCATGCAGCACATTGTCGAAAGCCTGAGTGAAGTTCATATAAACAACATCCATTGCTCTGCCTTCAACAGCCTTCTTCCTGAGGTCTGAAAGAATATCTTGAACAACTCAGGAGAGACAATTTCTCACACACAAAGCCACGCTCACCAGTTGCCTTTAGAAATGCATGTAAATCCTATCCCTCAGGATCCCCTCCAATAACTTATCTGCCACTGGAGTCAGGCCCACTGGTCTATAGTTCCTTGGCTTTTTCTTACCACATTTCTCAAAAAATGGCATCGCGTTAGTCAACCTCCAGTCTCCTGGCACCTCACACATGACTTTCAATGATACCAATGCCTCAGCAAAGGGCCCAATAATTGCTGCCCTCCCTCTGGGCTACACCTGCTCAGTTCCCAGGGACTTATCCAATTTTATGCATTTTAAAACCTCCAGCACCTCCTCTGTAATATGAACTGTTATCAGGACATCACTATTTATTTCCCCAAGTTTCCTAGCTTCCATGTCCTTCTCCACAGTAAATACTGATGTGAAATATTCATTTCGAATCTCACCCGTCTCCTGCGGTTTCACACACAATTGGCCATGTGGATATTTACAGCACCTTATTCTCTCCCTCGTTACTCTTTTGCCCTTAATGTAGTTGTAGAATCTCTTTGGGTTGTCCTGAACTTTACTTGCCGAAGCTATTCCATGTCCCTACTTTGCACTCCTGGCTTCCCTCTTAAATATACACTGACTGCCCTTCTGCTTCTCTAGGGATTCACTCAGTCCCAGCTGTCTCAACGTGACGTATACCTCGTGTTTCTTAACCAGACCTTTAATTTCGCTTTGTGGACTCCTCTACAATGGGGAAACCAAGTGGAGGCATGGACATAGCTTTGTGGATCACCTACACTCCGTTTGGGACAAACAACTGCACCTCCCAGTCGCGAACCACTTCACGTCCCCCTACCACTCCTTGGACAACATGTCCATCCTGGGCCTCCTCCATTGCCACAATGATGCCACCCGAAGGTTGCAGGAGCAGTACCTCATATTTCAGTTGGGAAACCTGCAGCCCAGTGATATTAAAGTGGACTTCACAAGCTTCAAAACTTCCCCACTCCCGACCGCATCCCAAAACCAGTCCAGTTTGTCCTTCTCACACTAACCTGTCCCTCCTTTCTCCCACCTATCCATTCCTCGCACCTCAATCCTCACCGCCACCTCCTACCTCCCAACCTCATCCCCGCCTCCTTGACCTGTCTGTCTTCCCTGGACTGACTGACCCTCACCCTCACTCCCCACCTGCACTCACATTTACTGGCTCCATCCCCACCTCTTTGACCTGCCCATCTGCTCTCCATCTATCTGCTCCCCTATCCTTCCGCCTCCCCATCTCTCTATTTTTTTTTCAGAATCCCTTTACACTGCCTCATTCTGAAGATGGGTCCAGACACAAAACATCAGCTTGCCTGCTCCTCTGATGCATCTTGGCCTGCCGTGTTCATCCAGCTCAACACCTTGTTATCTCTTCAATTTCTCTCGCCATTCAGCATACCCGGCAACGAATAGCCTGACCCTTCACATGAACCTGAACAAACTGTCTCTGGTCTCTAATTATCCTCTTTTTGAAAGGAATCCTGCTTCCCAATCTTTACCTACAAATAGCCTCTCCCAATCAAGTTTTGAAAATAAAAACCCCGAAGAGACTGCGGATGCTCTAAATCAGTAACTTGGCAGTCAGGGAGAGAGTGGTCCCTGGGGAAAGCCCTTTTCACAATGCCCTCGACTGAGTCTCCCACATTTCCCACAACTGATCCCTCACAACCTCTCCCTGCAAGAGTAACCAACACAGAATCATGCTCATCCTCACATACCACTCCATTGAATCCAACGCATCAGCCTCCGATGCTTCCACAATCTGAAATCCGATCCCACCACCAAAGTCAGTTTCCCTCCTCCCGTTATCTGCTTTCCGGAGCGACCACTCTCTCCACAACTCCCTTATCCACTCCACACTCCCCTCCAGCCCCACCTTACTTGGCACTTTTCCCTGCAATGGCAGCAAGTACTACACCTGCCCCTCCACATCCCCCTCACCCCAATCCCAGGCCAACAAGAAGGCTTTGGTCACCTGCACATCTGCTAATGCAGTATACTGCATCCGCTGTTCCCATTGTGGCCCCTTCTACATCGGGGAAAACAAGCAGAGGCTTGGGGACCACTTTGCAGAACACCTTCGCTCGGTTCACATGAATCAACTGCATGTCCAAGTCGCGAACCACTTCAACTTCCCTTCCCCATTCCGCAGATAACCCTGGCCCTCCTGCAGTGCCACAACTATGCCACTCGAAGGTTGCAGGAACAGCCACTCATATTCTGCTTGGGAACTCTGCAGCCCAATGGTATCAATGAGGATTTCACAAGCTTCAAAATCTCCCCTCCCACCACCGCATCCCAAAGCCAGCCCAACCTGTCCCCACCTCCCTAACCTGTCCTTCCTCCCACCTATTCCCTCCTCCCACCTCAGGTCCCACTGTCGTCTCCTACCTCCTAAACTCATCCTGCTCCCTTCATCTGTCCATCGTCCCTGGACTGACTTATCTCCTCCCTACCTCCCCACCTACACTCACCTTCATAGGCTCCACCCCTGCCTCTTTGACCATTCTGTCTCCTCTCCATCCATCCTCTTTTCTATCCATCTTCTATCAATCTCCTTCTCTCTCCCTATTTATTTCACATCCCCTTCCCCTCCTCCATTTCTGAGGAATGGTCTAGGCCCAAAACGTCAGCCTTCCCGCTCCTCTGATGCTACTTGGCCTGCTCTGTTCATCCAGCTCTCCACCTTGTTATCTCAGATTTTCCAGCATCTGCAGTTCCTACTATCTCGGAAACAATTTGAACTCCCAGATTTCTGGGTTGCGTGCCATTTTAGCTTTCACGCTCACATTTCTGTCCTGTGCTGATTGCAGTCTTTCAACAAACGGCAACCCAAGCTCATGGAACAATACTTCATTTTCCCTTTCGGCATTGCGCAGCCTCAAGGACTCAATATTGAATATCATTACATTAGAAACTTGCTGTATGATGACTTTTCTCCATTCTTCTTACAGCCGCTCTCTCCCCATGTGCCGCAACAGCCTTGTCTCAATTGTTTTGCTATCACTGGAGATCACCTATTCGCTCCCTTTCACACATTGATTTCTACCCAATTTTCAGCTCTTTTTGTCTTTCGCCACGACGGAAAGCACATTTTCCTTTTGCACTGGGCCTGCACACCATCTAATTTTCCCGTTCGTCTCGTTTGCCTCTGTTCATTGTATAAAAGAAGACTTTTTACAACCTCTTTCAGTTCAGAAGAAGAGTCATATTGAACCTGAATCGTTCACTCTTTTTTCATTCTCCACAGATGCTGCCAGATTTGCAGAGTATTTCAAATTCTCTGTGTTTGTTTCAGATTTCCACGCCCATGAAAATAGAACAAAGAACTACAGATGCTGGAGATCTGAAACAAAAATAAAACTGGAGAAACTCAGGAAAACTGCCTGCATCTGGAAGGAGAAAGCAGAGTTAATCTTTTCGAGCCCAGTGACTGAAAACTCCGGCTGTGATGAGTCACCAGTCCGAAAAGCTAATTCTGTCTTCTTCCCATAGATGCTGCCCGATCTGCTAAGTTTCTCCAGTAATTTCTGATTTTGTTTCTGGCTCCAAGGTTTGGCTCTGTTTGAACACTTAAGTTGAAGGATATCATTTATAAGATATTCTACCTTCCCATTACTCCATCAGTTTGTCCTGGATTAAACTTTTGGTAAATCCTATCCAACTACCACGAGATCTGCAGAGATTCCAAACATATAATTGAAAAGATAACCTAGCCCTTGAACAGTAAGAGATGACATGCATTCTGGCTAAGAAGAAATTTGAAAGTCTCTCCTTCCAAATCTCAACAAGGTTGAAGGAGAATTGAAACGTACTTGGTTCAAAAGTGCCGACGCCAATGACTGTGTGAGTAAACATCTCTATATGACTGAAATACCTCCACAGAGGCCAGTATCCCATCACCAGTCACCCCTTATTTACACATGGAAAGCCTTTGACACTGAGCCAGCTCTCAGTGTGAACAGGACATATGACACTCCTGTTCTGATCTGTCAGCCATGGCTTCCTGATTGAAACAAGTTAAGAGTCCCAATCAGGGAACTTGTACTCTGAGTTTCACCTGGCTCACCTAGTTCCAGTGTCTAGATCCTTCTCCCTCTGTGTACAAGGGCACAGGCTGTTTTTTTTTTTTTTGTAGCTCTTCCTCGGGCATTTTCGCACTGGGTCAGGTTCCTCTAACTTTGCCTCTGATCTGGGAGGTGTGTAACACACAGTAGATTGCCTGTTGCGCCTGGAGTGTCTCAGAAGAAATTAATTCTCCTCTTCAGACAGCAAAATCAGAGATATCCACTGTATTCTTCTTAGATCCTGAGGTATCTTCAACACTTGACAGGGAAGGGCAACCCACAAATTCCGGAACAGTGGGAAAAGCAGTCCAGAAACCGGGCACGTTTTGCTCCCGCACAGCTTGTGAGTTTGCCGCTTTCATGTGGTTCACTTGCATGTTCAGAATAGTCACACAATATAATGTCAGAACATTATGTTTCAGTGGAGCGAATATGCATCGACAGTGTCCCTTACCCTTGTGGGGCCATTCCCATGGTTCTGACATCAAACTTTGTCGCCTGAAGTAAACTGTCTCTCTCGCTCAGCAGAGTCTTGTGTATATAATGCATCGTTAACATCATCATTTTGGAAACCTCTGGATGACCCTGGTAGAGTTCAGCCAGTAACTGGCGGTGACCTTACTCAGGACAATCATACTTGCTCCCTATAATAATGTGAAACCCTCTGTTGTGATCTGGTCTCTCTGTGTCCAAAAAGGTTCCTGTTCTGGTTGTGATAGCCCTTTGTTTTCCCCCATCACCATCAGCTGTTTCAATTTTTCCAGGACCAGATCTTTCTGCGTCCAAAGCCTGATATTGTTACCTGTGACTTGAAGTGTGCCCAGAAAATTTAAAACCATTATGGATTCTTCCAGCTCCTATTGCCGGCGGATCTGCCAGTGGGATGCAGCTCAATGCATTTGCTACTTGGCTTCCCAGATGGTGTTCCAACTTTTAATTACATGCACTTCGTATTAGAGCCCACTGCTGAATTTAGCCTGAAGCTATGGGTGGCACTGCCTGCTACTTTTTAAGTAGATCCAGCAGAGATTTGTGGCCCATTATTATGACAAGTTTACATACATAAAGGTATTGATGGAACTTCCTGGCTCTAAATATGACCACTGAACTTCTGTTCTCCAGCCGGGTGCATTTACACTTCACATCCACCAAAGTCCCAGATGCATACACTATTCGGTGTTCTTCTCCATTGGGCTGACTATGAGCTAATACTATCCTGATGCTGTATGGGCAGGAATCACTTGTTCATACCAGGTCTTGCTTGGTATCATCATGGACCAATGCCCTCGAGGATGATAACTGTTTCCTTATTTCCCTGGAAGTTTCCATTGATAACATCCCTATCAATCATAATGCACTTTTCAACACATCAGAACTTTTTTTTATGCAGCTTAAAATGTTGTTTCCTTTTGTGTCAACATTCTTGCAGCTATCCTGATGAATGAAAGGCATAATACTTGAAAATGCATGACCTGTTTTACAGATATACCCAAGTTGTGTATTTCCAAACAACTGGTTGAATATCGCAAGTCTTTGGTAATGGAGTATCCAACATGTTGCTGATATGATTAAAGTGGAACCTAATTTTAGAGCTTGGAATGGTTTAAGCCCCTGACAAGCCCATTCTGTTCATGCAGATCCACATTGAATATTGTATCAGTCCAGCTATGTATGTTAACATTGGAAAGTTGATCACTTCTATTACGGCTAATGAATAAATTGCTTCAACATTGGACAACGCATTCTATTGCATTCACAGAATTATGATACTTTGTAAAATCAGGAGATGCGCACAGTGCAAATAGAAGTCCCATTTGCTGCTGCCTGGACCAGACTGGGAACCTTAAATTTGTGCTTTTTGAGAAATGAGAGACCTTTACTGGCTCACTGTTATCTAATGTTTTGGTTTTCAACTTGTGTCTACCTTCAAATTCTTCATGGCCTTGAACCATGCTCTGTCTTGTACCCTTCATATACGCACTTCGTTCTTTGGGTCCCTGACTGCTGTATGTCTTCCTTTCGTCCACGTTTATGACAGATTCCCTATGAATTGGCTGGACTTTTTTGATAAATTTCCTCAGGTGCCCTCTGGCACACATTCTGTCTCTTTGTAAGCCTGCTTCAAAGCTCTCTTTCACACTTTGTGGTGATCATTCCGAACTTTTCTCGTACATGACAGCAATTTTCTCCTATTTGTCATTCGGTACATCCTTCTCCTGTTAATGGGCCTCATAAATTGAATATTTAATGTTCACTTTGGCAGATTTCACTGATGCTAAGTGGAATGTATCTGCCAAACCTCGAGTAAAACTTCAGCAGGAAACACCTTCAAACCGTGTGCACGTATGACACCAAGTAATAATACTTGAAAATGCATTTCTCAGGAACTTTTCAAATGCACGGAACCATTCCATTCAGGTGCCCAATATCGAGTCTGTTCCAACTACCACTCCCATTTTGTCAGCAATGGGTAGGCCGCCCCTTGTGCCAAAGACCACATCCTGATTTTGAGAGGCATGCCTGAAGACTCAGGATGTCAATCCTGAACAAGTACTGTATGGCTCAGAGCAGGCTGTCCCATCTGCATCCTGGAATAGTCTTCTGTCCACAGTGGCAATCATTACTGGAACTGGAAACAAAAGCAAGTGTTGCCAGGGCCAGGTTGGCAGGTCCTACCGAGACCACTAATGAGTCACTAAGTTCCCCAATTGGCACATGGACAGTGGGCTTATCCAGTAACCTCACAGGCTATTTTGTGAATACTGTTGTTTCAGTACTATCAAGCAAATATTGAAGACTGGCCTTCTGCTCAAATCATTTAAATAGGTGCTGCACACTTGAGATTTTTTGCAAAAAATTTTATAGTTCTTCCAGATGATGTTCATATCCATTGTGTCTACATAGGATTACATAGGATGCACAGAATTTAAGTTTGACTCAAGCTGTTTTACATCTTTGGATTGAGTATTTGGAGAGGTGCAGTAATCCACATGGTAACTATAACAGCTTAGCGTAGAATGACAGATTGAAGAAAATCATTACAAACACAGAGGACTAATTAATAGGCTCTGTTAATTGTCAGGTCAAAACAGGCAGTTAATGATCTCATGAATCATATGGTGAGAGTATTCTTCGCACAGTTCTTATTTTCCATTTCTTTTTTTGTTGCAGTTTATTTGCCCAAGTCTTTCTGTGCGACTGTTATCAAAGTGAAAACGTACCCACCCTCCATTGAAAACCAACTGATATTCTAAAAAAAAGACCACATTACTGTAAAATGTAACCTGATTATTGAATGCCTCCCTCTAGTATTTTGCATCTTCTCAGGCACATGTTGTATATCATGTGATAAAAAAAAACATTGCTTTCTCTGTGCATATTTTATTTATAAATTCAATAATCTATTCACCATGCAAGCAATTATTTCATAGCTCAATACTTGAATAGTTTGATGTTAAATCCAGAAGCCCGTGGTCGGCCTCCAGTTATTTGGTTGAACAAGAGGCAACAAACAACGAGCACAATTGTCTTTTTTGAAACAATTTAAATAATAATGTGAAACACCATGAAAAATTCACAATATGGGAAAGTTACTCACTCGCATCATTTTGCTCAAACATTGAAAGCAGCAACATTAGACCACCTAAACCATTCCTGATCTGTGACTCCGTTTGGTTGAATTCAATCGACATCCTGTGCGATACTTACAGGCACAAAACAGATCATCTTTAAGCTTTGAAAGATTCGCTTTCCAAAATGCCGCTGTTTTTTTGGGAGAGGGTTCTGCTTCCTGTGTCTGAAAAATGTTCTTCCTGACGTCACTCAAGCCTTTCTTTGCAGTTCAGATTGTGTTCCACTGTTCTGGATGTTGCCACCCCAGCACATAGATGGAATACAGATATCAGATCCTTGTCTCTGATCATTTATATCTGAGCAATAAGTACAGCAACATCTGACTTATCCAGCATTCTACCAACTGGATTTCTCCAGTACCCAGAAGTTTTGACTTTTTCTTTCAAAAGCCTCAAGTTTATCCAAACACAAATAGTAGCTTGAATCCAGACCCGAATCAAAACACTGGCATCAATCCTGCTCAGGCCCTATTATTTATTAGCTTTCCCATCATGGGAAACTTTCATAACTCCCATCTGTTCCCAGTCTGGACCCGATAATACAAATTTCCTGTCCTGTTTGCACTGCAAAATTGCATGTCATTTTGAAAGCGTAGCATGTATTCACTCGTCTCAAACTTAATTCTACAGGAGCGAACGTTTGTCCATTTGTGGCAGCATCAATATGACAATGTTTGATTATAATGCTACTTTGCAGCGTGAAATCAAAATCAACAATTCCTCTGTCCCTGATTTGTTCATGCCCTTTGAAGGAGAAATTCAATTTTGTTTGAAAGTTTCCAGAGCTGGATTTGAAGGATTGGGACTGGTACATTCAGGAATTAAAAATTGTGCTCCTGGACCCTGATATCTCCAGGTTGGTTTTGCATTTTCAAGGGGCCAATGTAGGGGTATCTTGCCACTTCGTTGTGAAACTCAGTGATGACATGTTCTGGGCACCAAGGCTGACGTCGTGCCCTATCAGACCATTTACATTTAAATGATGCAGGTCTGGTGCAGGGATGAGATGTGAAGTGCACCCGGCTGCTGGACATTGTACAAACACAGCCCTGAACCTCTCAGCCAGTTACATAACCTCTCAAAACCTTTCAGATTCCTCCAAAAAATTCTGTGATCATTTCTTTGTCAATGGGGGTTGTCCACACTGCAGTGATGCAATGAATACAGGCAAATCTCTGTTTCTGATACAATAATACATCTTCATCAGATGCCATTCTTCATTGCCATTGTCTGTTGTTTGCAAGATCGGAGTTGCTTGTTTTGGTCACAGGTTCCTTAGTGCATGTGGTCCGATATCCTAAAAAGTAATTGTGTCAACTGCGTGAAGAAAGTCTTTTGGTTCATATCTTCATTTTTGTTTTGGATATTAGTCCAATGCATTCTGCTGTCATTGTTCTGCTGAGCTCTGTAGATTTCATGGGGAAACTGGGATGGTTACATTGTGTAAAGATATCAAGGTGTTGAGCTGGATGCCAAGTAGCATCAGAAGAGCAGGAAAGCTGATCCTTCTTCAGAAACTCTGCAGACCTCGCAGCATTTGGAGCGAGAAACGGAGTTTATGTTTTGAGTTCAGTGATCCTTCATCAGAACTTTGTCTGCTCGGTTCCGCCCCAGTCAAGTAAGATCGGCTCAGTGTGAATCAGCAGCTCCATACCCTGTTTGCTTTATCAATGTGGTCAATGTTAAATGGGTTGATGATTGATGATCCTGGTTTCACATTAATGGTGAAGACCACTTTAATCCCTTACAATATGCACGGTATGTCCTTCTCCTTCCCCCTCACCTCAATGTTGAGACCAACCCTGAGGTGAGGTTCCTCAAGCCAACCGGTTCCAAACATGTTGGTCAAAACTGTTAAGTTCCCATTTGAAGAGGAATGAAATGGCCGCACTTTATTCTCAAAATCCCTCAGGTGGGTAAGCAAGTTGAATTTAAGAAGGATCAGCACCTTTGTGGATACTTCCTGCATCAAAATATACTTTTTTTGAAAGGAGCTAATTTAACCAAGCTTTCTATCTTTCATAAAATGAGTTGGTGTATTAATTGCTGCACATGAGAAGAAATAGCAATGCTACACACATGCACAGATGGGAGAAGCATGTTGTGAATCCAAAAAAATACAAGTTTTAAAAAGCTGATCTGGAAATAAATCTCTGAATTTTGACTGCATCATTATTTTTAGATTTGTGGTGTGGTTTGCTGATTGATGTACCTCTGTCCTGATTTCTTTTTTAACGTGGTTTTTCCAATTCAGATTGAGACAGAGCCCTCTTTTATCTGGGTGGCACTTAATGGGATGTCTCCCAGGGGAACCTTTGAACGCCTGATGATTTTATTCATCTTTTTTACAATTGACTGTGGTATATTCAATTAAAGCAACTGCAGTGTTCTTTTCAATGAATGAAGAAAAGCAATCTTCAAGAATTTCCTTACAATACCTCAGAAAAAGAAATGCCAGTAATTTCATTCATGCAAATGTAAAGAGAGAACTGTGAGATGTTGCTGCCATTTGTTTAAAAACAGAACTGGTGGATCGTTCAGCACAGCTCCTCCTCCTGCACTGTCTCCATTTGGCCTATTTTCCATGGTTTCCAAAAATATTTGACCACTGTCCTAAATAGTCAATAATTGAGACAAAACTGAAATCACTGGAGAAACCCTACAGGTGTGGCAACGTCTGTGGAAATAAATCAGAGTTAATCTTCCAAATTTGGTGGCCCTTCTTTTGAATTGGTTCCTCCGTGCCTTCCATTTCCAGGCTTATTGTTTTTTTTGGTGGGGGGGTCAGTGATGGTCGATGATCCTTGTATCGTCTGCATCCTCAATCTGTTATCTCCTTCTTTTCCAACATTAACGGCCAGACTCACTTCTTACAGGATGAATAGAAACTCTTTTAGACCTGTTCCTTTTTAAATATTTACAGAAATTTGCGTCTGTTTTGTATTTACATTAACTTCCATAGTTAATATTTCGCTCATCATTATCTTTTAGTCCATCTTTGGGATTCCAATAGATCTGTACAATGTTCTGAGATGCAACCCAACATTATATGATTCAATGCCTTTCCTTTAAGCTTAATTTCATCTTTTATCTTTTCAGTTTTCCAGCGATGATGAGTCCTCCTCTTATTGAAATGGATCTATTCTGTGTAATCTGAAATATGCCCTTTAGTATCTGATACTGCATCTCTATTCACCTATTCCTTAATGTAATTTGGCAGTTCACTTAACGAGCTTTTTTTTTATCCCTTCATAACTGCTCTTATTTACGTTCATAATATGAGACTTGCACCCACTACTCCATCCTTCAAACTAAATGTCAAATTCTCTCACACTATGATTGCTGCTACATAGAGACACCTTTGCTGTGATTATTAATTCATCCCATGTCATTGCAGATCTCGTAGATTAGAGCAGCCTGCTCTCTGGTTAGCTCCAGAATGTGCTGTTTGAAAAACTCATTTTAAACAACCTGCCATAAACTCCATCTAGGCCACATCAACACATCTCCCATGATTACCAGTTTAGCTTTTTGACAACCTCTGATTATTTCTGAACGAAAAGAAAAAATGAAGGATGCTGAAAATCTTAAACAAAAATGGAAGGAACTATTGAATGCCAGCAGGTCTGGAAGCATCAGTGGAGAGACTGGACCCAAAATGTTGACTCAGCTTTCTTTCTACTGATGCTGACAGTCTTGCTGAGTTGGTCCAACAATTTCCATTTTTGTTTCTAATTATTTCTTCCTTTTTATTTCAAACAATAGTGTTGAGGTCAGTATGTCACTCCCACAAGTGATTTCCTTTCTGTAGAATTACCTCGCTCTACCAAACTGTTTCTTCATCTTCTTCACTGAACTTAGATCATCACTGTCTACTGTGCAACTACCATCACTACCAGAACCACTGTTCCTCCTTTTCCCAGCTTCCTGTGTTTCCTCAAATTCCCATTCCCTTCAGTATTCACATACAGTTGTCTCTGGAGTCTTAGCAGACACAGCTTGCTGAAGAACAATTTGAGAAGATTTTGCAATTACTTTTTCAGAAGAACAAATATGTCTCTGAACTCAACAAGATCGCTATGTACAAAAATAGGAGAGATGAGCTGGACAGGGCTTCTACACAGCTTCTCATCCCCCAACTCTTTCCTTTTAGGAAATCATATTGAAAAAAAAACTCCAAAGTCCATAGCCACCTTTCAATGGCCTCTTTAAAGAAAATATTTCATATAGCCCCCAAAACCTAAAATAAATCAATTCTTCCACAGTTCTTCAAAATCTAATTCCTGCAAAGAATATGAAACATAAATGTTTCTTTTCGGTGCCACATATCAGGAAGCACAGATTTGCCGTAACAATAAATCTTCTGTTCATAATCCCACAACCAGGCTTCATTGAGTTTCATTGGAACCCCCAGGCACTAAAAGCTAGTGTCAGATCAACATGATCATTCAACACAATCATATAAACCTGCAACCTCATGGAATGATTCAATACCTCGGCCACCAGATGCTTTTGCACTTACTTTTCTGAACAGGACACCTTGGTGTAATCCCAACATCTGCAGCTGAGGGCCAAATAGATTGCACATTGTAAGATCATAGTGTGAAGAATTAGCCGGATGCAATTCAAATGTGTTTCCCAGTGTCACATGTTTCCTGTTTGTTCTGTTCTTGTCATCTGATTGGAGACACTCCCTGTTAAAATGGCCTGACTGTTTGTCACCCTCTATTTCACCTGCTGTCGGATCACTTCAACCACATCCTCCTCTTCAAAGGTCAAATTAAGACAGCAGCAGTTATTTAATCAACTCAAAACTCATTGACTTCCACACAATGAAAATTGGACCTTTAAAATCTGATAAAGTTTGTGAAAATTTATAACAATGTTTAACTGTATTCATAGTACACCAGACCACCACCAACCACAATCTCTCCATCCCAAACCCATCAACTTTAACATTGGAATTTAAAGTCTTCAAGGTGAATTGGGGTCAGGTTTATATTCTTATTTTTTGTAGGCCTTCCTGCAACCCTTCCATCCTGACAGGTGGGGGACAGAGAGGCATCAAGAATTCCATTCCCACTAACATTAACTTTGATCCGTTGCAAAGAATTCAGGTCAAGGAGAGCAAAGGGGCAATGTCTATTCGCGTACATCCTTGTTGTTGCCTTTGATTCTTTTTGAAAAATTCATTTCAAACATGATCACAACTGGCAAAAAGCAGCAGTTCGTAGCCATATCTAATTGCTCTGAAGATGATGGTGGTAATTTGCCTTCTTGAACTGCAACAGTTCATCTTGTGATAGTCTGCTCAAAATGCTCAGAGCTAGGGAGTTCCAGGATTTGAAGCCAGCAACAATGAAGTTTCTGCCACGTGATACTCAATCTAACTCCATCCCTCATCTTTCTTTTCCTCTGAGAACACATTTCTTTTATAAAATGTTTTACGCTTCACAAATCTTTCCTTACCTCTTTCTGACATCTTCCCTCAGGGGAGAAATCTTACCAGAAGATGGGTTCCCTCATGTTTGCACAGGAATTGGTTTGTGTTTTCTCTTTCACTCGTCCTGAAGAGTGAAGGAAGTATTAAACTGATTGATAAATCCCCCCCTTACCCCATTATGAGTCAAAAAGATTTGAGCGTCAACATGCTATTCATTTGTCATGTACAAAAATTAAAGTCCACAAAGTTCTGGATGAATAATATGACAGCATTCCGGGTCAAATTTGCAATAAGCTGATATTTTTGGGAATTTCTGAGTCATGACTCACAGGCTGCTACGCTAATTTGGTGGTGAGTTGATTGCAAGAAATCTCAGATAATTTCTACTTGTACATTGTAAAAATTATGCAAAGCTGCACAAAAATGTCAAGGTGTAGATCTTTACCCAGCTGTCTTCAGAATTTCTCATACAGCTGTTCCTGGATTAATGTGTTTAGTAATGGTTGAAGGTTACTCATTTGGTTTTACGATGCTTATGGGCATTTAATTACTCTGCTGTGTTTCAGTGCATAGTATATTGCAAACCCATCAGAGGGCCAGCATCTCCAGAACTGCAGCAGTGCTTCTGAGGCAGGTGGTCACTGCTGAGGGATTAAGAAATACATGTGAGACAGGCAGACAAGGCCCCAAGAACAGAGCCAGATATGGTGGGAGAGAGGGTGTGGTGCCCTTGAGTTGCAGTGTTGGGCTGTCGAGCAAGTAATTTCCTTTTCACTACACTGCTCACTGCACCCTCCAGCCTGAGAAAAGCTAGAGGCCACCCGACATGGCATTAGAGTGGAGTTGTGATTTTTCCAGTGCTTGCCAAATGGCAAGGAGATGGGAAAATTGCCCTTCAATCGTTCATTCTTTATTCAAATAGCAGGCTGCAACCGTTTCCTATGATGGGAGACATCACCCTTGGCAGGACGATGGTGAGGATCGGCTACAATGTGGCACCTGACATTTACCTGGCATTTTCCCTTCTTCACCCTCAATCTTAATCCCTTGATGTTGTACCAAATTGAAGGTGACCATTGCACTACGGTGGCGTTGATGGAACATTGCTGCCCAGTTGCGTCCCTCAGCCATTGAAATAGCAGGAGGTGACAACGCAAGAACAAGAGGGCCATTGAAAACCTCAACTGGACAACACATCATCTATGAAGAGGAAACCATTTCTGATCAGGTTAAGTCCATCACCCTGAAACGTTAACTCAACTTCCCTTCAGATTGTTGAGGTTATCCAGCTCCTTTTTGTTTTTCTTTCATTCTTTCAGCATCCACAATATTTGTGACAAAATGCTTCAGTTATGTCCCTGTGTCTTCAAAGAGGGCAGTCAAGGAATGTGGCATTAAAAAATGAGGAATTATAATATGGAACAAAAGTGCCCACTGAAGCGATGAGTTGCTCAGAGTGTGAAATTTAGTTTGTAGTCAAGGCTACCAAAGCCAAAAATACACAAACTTTCTGGTTATCTGAAGTCACTGACAACGACTCAGATAAGTCAATGATTCTATTTCTGACCCACTGTGGTCATTTTTATTCGTACAAGCAGCAATTATTTCACAACAATCATAAATCTGTCAGCTGTTTTATGTCATTTTCTAACATCCTGCTTGTTGAGCAAAGTTGCTTTGCGATTCATCTGTGTCTCGATTGAGAAGAACTAAAACAGTGATTGATGACTGAACCACCAATCAGTTGTGAATTATAATCATGTAGTACTTTTACATGAGGATCAAACAGATTAGCTTAAAAGTGCTTCTCTGTTTTTAAACAGAGAAACAGCAATACGTTCAGAAGGATTAATTGTGTGTGTGCGTGTGTGTGCGTGTGCGTGTGTGTGCGTGTGTGTGTGTGCATGTGTGTGTGTGTGCGTGTCTGTGTGCATGTGTGTCTGTGTGTGTGTGTATGCGTGTGGGTGTGTGGGTGGGAAGAATGTTCCAGGAAGGTTGGACTTTGTACTCACTCGACCAGCTGAGGGTCTTTTACATCGCTTGGAAGATATACTCTGATTTACAAGTGTGAACAAGGTTAAATCTGACCATCGGCGAACAGAAGTCAGTTGGACAGTTGTTCAGTTTTGTAGTTTCTGTATGAATCATTTCTAATCTAAGAAAGCAATATTCCCCTTGTCCCCCTGATTTGCCTGTTTATACAATGAAGGATGTGGCATTGCTGGCTTCCAGATCATAGAATGAAATAGCAAACAATGCATCAACAATGTTCGTGATGAATGCCAGAGCAGGCTCAAGCGGCTGAATGACCCATTCCTGTTCCAAGTTTGTTTGATCTGCGACTGTCTCAAAACATCGCACTGGATTAGGAATAGAATAGATTATGTTGGAATTAGATTAACCAGAGATGATTTACTCCTAATAACGCCTGATGGTTCTCTTCGATCAGCTCATTTGTCTGAAAGCTCAGCCAATCTCTCCCCCGTGGTGGATACAAATAGTTTTGCCTCCAAGGCAATGGAATAAGTATGCAAAAGTGGCATTAGACTGGAGGGATTTTATTTACATCTGGCACAAACACATTGGACCAAATGGTTTCCTTTTCTTCCTTAAATTTCTCAGAATCAATTAATCGAAATGGTATTTAATTGATGGACGTGCTATTAACTGCTTCTCTTCCCCTCTGCTAAAAAACAGAGTAACATTAATAAATTTGCAATCATGCAGCACAATTACTGAAGCAAGAGTTTTGAAAGGTGCCACACAAATCACGTTTTTCTATGAGTGATTGAAATAATTACACTTTCTGATTTACCTAAGTCCCCGTATCATCAAGTTTTTTGCAGATTTCTCGAGCATGAGGCCTGGCAGGTTTTCTTGACATAACTTAAACTTTCTACACTAACTGACTACCCCATCCCTCAGGTCCAACTCTGTGTCCATCATACCATACACCTTTGCCAGAACAACTTGCCACTGGATATGCTGGAAGTGATTGGCATCTCTGGACACTGCACCATCTTTGAAAGCCCATTGTGCATCCGGGCATCTGCTGTCAATCTGAAGCTGCCTTTTTCAGTTCCTGACATTTGCACTGGACATAGCAGACTGGGGAAAATGAGTGCCCACTTTTCGGGCAAGCAGCTGGAGGTCTCATTGGATGAGATGGCGCAGAGGCAGGACTTCTTCCCCAGGCAAAGTCATGCCAGCCCAGTAGAAGTTTGCCTCCTGAGTTAAAATTCAATCAAACTTGTGGGGAAAGCTCAGCAAAGGAGAAAAAAGGTCAATGCACCTGCATCCACCAGAGTAAGTGCTATCATGTGCTTTCTGATATTTCACAGAGCTGAATTTCAGAGATGAGGTGAGAGTGACAGCCCTGGACATCAAGGTCGCATTCAACAGTGTGGCATCAATGGGCCGCAGCAAAGCTGGAGTCAATAGGTATCATGGGCAAACTCTCTGCTGGTTGGAGTCACACTTGCCACGAAAGAAGATGGTTGTGATCGTTGGAAGTAAATCATCTAAGCTCCAGGTCATTTCCAAAGGAGATCCTCAATGCAGTGTCCTGGGATGAAAAATCTTCAGCCACTTCATCAATGACTTTCCCTCCATCATAAGTTCAGAAATGGAGATGTTTGGCAATGATTGCACAATGTTCAGCACCATTTGTGACTTCTCTGGTGCTGAAGTAGTCCAAGTTGAAATGATCGAGACACTACCCAGGCCTGGGCTGACACGTAGCAAGTAACATTTGCGCCACACAAATGCCGGCTGATGACTATCTAGAATAAAAGACAATCTAAATGCCACTATTGATAATTGCCAATTTAGTGGTGTTACCATCACTGATTTCTCAACTGTAAACATCCTGCGGCTTCCCATTGACCAGAAACTCAACTGGATGCATCACATACACACAGTGGCTACAAGAGATAGTGGTAACTGCAGATGCTGGAGAATCTGAGATGCCATGACGCAGAGCTGGATGAATGTGGCAGACTAATCCGCATCAGAGTAGCAAGTAAGCTGACATTTCAGCCCAAGGATCTAGACTCGAAACATTAGCTTTCCTGCTCCTCTGATGCTGCTTGGCCTGCTGTGTTCATCCCACTCTCCACCTAGTTATCACATTGGCAACAGGAGCAGGTTCGATGCAAGGAATATTGCTACTAGCAACTCACCTCCTGATTCCTCCAAACATGTCCATCATCGAAAAGGCACAAGTCAGGGGTGTAACGGAATATACTACATAGCTTGAAATGTTGCAACTCCAAAAAGACTCAAGAAGCTGGACACCATCCAGGACGAAGTAAACGGCTTGAATAGCACCACATCCACAAGAATCCAATCCCTGCAACATCAATGTTCAGTATCAGCAGTCTGTGCCAGTTACAAGGTGTGGTGCAGAAATTCACCAAGGATTCATATACAGCACTTTCCAAACTCATGGCCACCTGCTTCTAGAAGGCCAAGGGCAGAGTTAGATGGGAACACCAAGATCTACAACTTCCCTTTCAAGCCACTCATCATCATGCCTTGGAAATATATCGCCATTCGTTCACTGATATTGAAGCAAACTCCTGAAAGTCCCTCCCTTTGGACATTGTGTGTCAACCGACTGCACATGAAACTGGTGTGGTTTAAGTGTTAGCCCAGCACAAACTTCTCAAGGACAACTAGGGACAGCTGATAAATGCTGTCCTGTCAGCAACATGCTGCCAGTGAACCCAAAAGTACAGTCTATCTCTGCTGCTGAACCCAGCTCCCACCAAGGCTCATGCTTCACCAAAGACTCTATTGCCTGTCATATCATCTCTCACTTGCTGTCACCCCTCCCTACCCAATCCCCGAACACAAGCCCTGCAATGCCCTCTGTACTGCCTATTCATTTGCTTGGGATGCCTTTCCACCTTCACCAACAGGAAAAGGCTTGCCACACATTTTCAACTCTCTTCATATTTATCTGTCAGAACAATGGAAAACCTCCCATGATATGGGAGAAAGACTCAAGATGACCTGCCTGACGTTCAGGTTTTTACTTTTCATGACTGACAGTGAGTGCCCAAGCGCTAACTCGCTGTTTCCAAGCTCTAGGATTGGGAACAAAGGCTGTCCTTCACTTACTGTGCTGGTTCTCATGACTGAAAGCCACGTCCCATCAGTGACCTCGAGAATTTCGGTCACAAGGAGATGCTGGATCGGCTGGTGCTTTTTTCACTGGAGCATAAGAAGTTGAGAGGTGACCTTCTCGATGTTTATAAAATCATGAGAGATATGGACAAAGTGAATGGCAGGTGTCGTGTCTTTTCTGCAGGCTGGAGGATTTCAAGATGATGGAGCATTTTTTAAAGGTGTAATGAGAGAGATTTAAAAGGGCGCGAGGGGCAATTTTCACAAATAAAGAATGGTTTGTTTGTGCGAATGAACTTCCAGAGGAAGTGGTGGATGGGGTACAGTTACAATATAAAAAGGCATTAAAATGATCACCAACAGTCCGACCTTGTCCTCCCAAGTCAACATAATGGTCAAGAAAGCACAACAAACTCTCTACTTGTCAGAATGCCTTGGAAATTTGGCATGACCACCAGTTTTTACAGATGTATGAAATAAAGCATTCTATCCGGGTTGCATCACAGCATTGTTTGGCAACTCCTGTTCCCAAGAGTGCAAGAAACTAAAGAGAGTCATGAACGTACCTCAGTCCGTCTCAAAATCACCCTTCCATCCATTGACTCCATCCTTATATCCTGTTGCCTTGGGAGGGCTACCAACATAATCAAACACACTTTCCACCCTGCTTATACACTCTTCCAGCATCCTCCTACATCAGGCAGAAGACCACTAAGTCTCTTTGCACGCATGAATGGATTCAAGAACAGCTTCGCTGCGGGATTAGACTTCTTAATGGTCCGCTCAAGTTTTAATTTTATTATGGGTCACATTCTCTGCGCACTTTCTATCCAGCCATAACATTGTTTTCTTATTTCTGTCTTTTCCCCTCATGCACTTTGTATGGTATGGTATCCCTGAACTGCATGCAAAACACAATTTTTCACTGTGACAAAGTGCATATACAATAATAAAGCAAATCAGGTCAAAGACATTTAGATCGGGACAAAAGTGAGTAATGTCTGAAGGTTTATGGGCCAAATTTACGCAGGTGGGACTATGTTAGTTTGGGATTATGGTTAGCATGGACTGGATAGACCAAAGGATATTTCCATTCTGTTTGACTCTATGACTCTATCACCCATGAGTTGATTGGGGGCTGTGGACATCCTTGACCAGCTTCTTATCTTTGTGCCCATTCTAAACAGCAAGACAAGACAGAGTTAGTATAAGACTGGAATGTCTATGTAAGTTGGCAAAATACAATGGGGAAGCTGAGGCAGAGATGCTGTGAGTATCTCGGTAACTTAAGAGTGAGCGAGTGGTATGAAAGTGAGTGACAATCTCAGTGATTCAGCCTGGTCCAGTCCATGAGGTGGACGGCTGACCCCATGCACACAGTTTCATCACTGCAGTATTACAGTGATAGTTACTTGTGAAACCCAAGGCATGCCAATGAAGTGCAAAGACGTCCTGTAATTGAATCAAAGAAAAGTAATGAAGGCCTTTAGAGGCTGGCACATATTTGATACCGATATCTCTGGATGAGGGGCCCATGTGGCAGATGCCCATGGAGATTGCCTTGAGATGTTTGTGCCCAGTGGATACCATTTCAAGCAAGTGGTGAGCTGAAGTCGCCAGGTATCTGCTGTGATTTTCAAATCACATTTTCTCAAAATTTGCCTTGACTGGCACGTTTGGTAAATGGGAAGCTGAACATTGATGAGGTGAGTTGTGGGAGAAGAGGTTATTTCACAAATGAAAAAGCATTTAAATGGCAGCTCGCTGCTTGTTAGTCAGAAAGTGACCCTACCACTTGTCAAAAGCATAGCCCACATCACTCAGATTCTGATGAGATCTGCGTTGTATTGTCACAGATCTTTCTGTGAAAGTAACTCTGAAGGCGACATAAAATAAATTATTTTCAAGTGGAATGACTGTGACATCGCTAGATTCAAGAGCTATTTTACAGCAGCTTCATTTTACAAACGTCAATGTGATGATGACCATCTATTATTTCATGCTCACCCAGACACTGGAGAAGCTTCATGCTGTTCTCCAAATGGTGTTATTTTAACATCTATCTGAGAGGTTCAACAGAACATTTAAATGAAGGTGCCTGTATCAAAGCAGTGTTCCTTCAGTTCTTTCAGACACTTCTGGAGAAGAGTCACTGGGTAGTGGGCTCCAGCATTTGAACCAAGTCAACTTGGCAAGTGTGGTATTATTAAACCGTGCCTGCTTGTGACTTTTTAGTATAAAACATTTTGCTATATCTCTCACAAGATACTGAGTGCACAGCTTTTTGTCAGCCTCCATGCAGCTCGTGAGATTTGTACAGTCAGAGTCCTGTGGTAAACGTGTGGAGGTGAACAGTATGAGTGTTTCCATCTCCACAAGAAATGGGCCAATGAGAGGAACATGTGTGGCACAAAAAAAATGCCTTTAAAAGGTTGAAACACTCAGCAGGGGAGGCAGCACCCACCAGCCTTGCTGACATGTAACTCCAGACCCACAGCAATTTGGTTAACTCTTCACTGCCCTCTGGATATTTCGAAATGAGTAATAAATGCAAGCATCGCCAGTAATGCACTCATCCCTTGAATGATTTTTTTTTAAAAAGTGCTTCAGGAATTCAACCTCTGTGGAATGACAACTGATCTGTTTTGTCAAATCGTTGTGTAGACTGAAGTCACCTGACTCTTGAAGTCAGTGACTTTTCATCATAATTAGTGGTCTCCCTTTCTGATGGAATCTTCAATTTCCTGTTTTGTGCCTTCTGCTAAAATTACCACAAGAGTTTTGTGTGGTGTATGAACATCAACCACTGTCAATTTCTGTCCCTTAGTGTTTCTCAACTGTGCCCAAAATCCATTTCCGCAGAACTATGATCCATTTTCATGACCATATTGTTTTTAATCTGTCACTGGCAATGCTAACCCACCTCCTTCTTCTTGTCTGTCCTTCCAAAAAAACTGAATATCACTGGAGCCCAGCTTCAGACATAGTGGATGTAATGGTTTCTGCTTTGTCAAAATACCCTGGATTCTGGAAAAGTCAGAGTGGAGTGAAAATTACCAGATGTAGCACTGCTATTTAAGAAAGAAGGAGGATTGGAATTACAGAACCCAGGTAATTTAGCATGACAGCAATCACTTGGAAAAGTGCTCAATAATGTTCCTTCATTAAATATGTGACAGCTGTGCACTTTTAAAACAATGTTATCTTCTGATTAAATCAACATGATCAATCCAGAAGAAGATGTTCCATAATGTAGGCAGGACACCTGCAAGTAAGTCCAAGGTCTCCCTGAGTCCAGGAATGAAGAAGTGTCCAGACCCGAAACATCAGCTATCCTGCTCCTCTGCTGCAGCTTGGCCTGCTGTGTGCACCCAGCTCTACACCTTGTCATTTTCTCCAAAAATGCTCTAAGACCTGTTGAGTATTTCCAGTAATTTTTGTGATTGCTTCAGATTTTCAGCAGCCGTAGTCATTTCAGCTTTTAATTTTAAGGCAAGTGGAAAACCTTGACTCACACCAAAGGGTATGATTTGGAATTAAAACTGTATTTGTCCGATACATTCACACGCTATGGAAAGACAATGCTCAGCAAAATTTCTTTTCTAAGCAACAAATGAGTAAGTACAATTGTTCAGAAACAGAGGACAACATGAGCCACGCAAAGACATGAGCTATTCTAATTTAGATGTAATATGTTCACGTATTTTGGTTCCACTTGCTCACTTCATCAGGATTTTGGGATTGTATCAAAAATTAAGGGAGTATGGGAAATAGTGTCTACTAAAGCATGGAGCTAGATTGTAAGGGTGGGGTGCAGAAACCCCTCCATCAGGGATCAGTTGCACCTATATTGGGCAGCTCACCCCTTCATGACTCAATATCTATCAAACAATAAGGCACTCGTCAACAGCATTCAGCAGAAAAACTGGTCTTACTGATGTGTTAGTGAATACAATAGCAGTCCACTATTTGGTCACATCAACATGACCAGGAAATGTTCCCACTTCTGGCACTGGAGTCAAACCAGAAGAAGATATTCTATGATACAGGCAGGACAGCTGCAGGTAAGTTGAAGGTCACCCTGGGGCCAGGACTCAGCAATGGAAGAGTGAGGGGAGATGCGGTTGGATAAAATCCAGAATGGATGAGGAAATACTCAGATGGGCAGACCTTTTGCTGCGCAAGTGATGGCAGGGGTTGGTATGGACATAAGGTGTGAAAGCTGACCAGCCTGTCCGACCACAAAAACAATTAATGGGCATTTTGATCACATGTAGACAGACCTCCTGGCACTTTCACCTCCACTGGCAAGATTGCAGAAAAGATGTTGAGGGAGGTGGCGAACTGCATCCATGTAATGATGCCTAATTTTACCAACAGACCCTAACTACATGGCAACCATGTAAACAATGTGGACGTGTCAAACTGCTTGAGCATATTTTGTGCCCACTCACACAAGGTGTTTATTTGACAGTAATGAGTTCAATAATCTCACAATGGCCTGTATCAGTATGAATCAGGAACCATGGAAACTGTTTTGTCAACGTTGCGATCCAGAAGGAATAGCTGCCGTGTGTCCTTATTTTATGTTGAGACAATCTGAAGTGAACATTGTAAACTTTTAGTTCTGCACTTTCGATTGTGCATCACATTATTTTTTTTTCTCTCTCTCGTTTGTGTCAAGAGAACCAGCACTAGCTGAAGCAGGGAGAAAGATTCAGTACCTTTGTGGTGTCACTCTCGCTTATAAGAATTGTTTTCAGGTAATTTCAGATCAGTTTGTAGATTTTACAAAGCACTTGGATTTTAGTCCATATTTCAAAAGCAGGAGATTTGGAAATATGAATGTTCATGTGGGGATACCTTTCATGAATTTTTGTCTGAATATTGCAGTTGGCAATGGTTCCAACTTTTGACACAATCAAATTTAAATGTAACTGCTTTTTATGTGTCTTCTCTTTAAACTAAAAAGAAGTTGAAAGTAAAGATCCCTTGACACTGTCCCAAGGAAACAATCCGGCGACAGGACTTTCTTCATTCCGTAGAAGTGTAGTATGTTCACCGTTGAGCCAAACAGCTGCTTTTTTTGTGTTGAAACAAAACTTGTCAAGAGGGAGCTGGCCTTTTCCAGAGACGTCGACATCAGAGAAAAATGTTAATCTCGGATGGCTTTAAGATCCCATTATCCCAAGGATTCATTCAAAATAGTGGAGATCTCCCTCATACATCGGCCAATATTATCCTTCAAGCAGTATTGCCAAAATGGATGAGCTATTCATTACCACCTTGTTGTAAATGAAAGCTTGCTGTGTGCACATTATTCAGTGCCTTTCCTACCTTCCAGCAGTAACCACAGCCAACAAAGTACTAAAGAACTGCTAAGCTGCTTAGGAATTCCATTCAAGATGCACGAGGTGTTTTATCGTTAGAGGTAAAAGCTTTGTTGAGTTTATTTTGAGTGAAATGAAATGTCTGATGGCTATGGTCCTGTGCTGATCAATGGCTTTGAAAGTTTTAAGTTTTCGAAGGAAGGCCAAGTAGATATTGAAGGGGCAAATGAATAATGGACGGATGTAGTCACTCTGAAGACTGCAATTGGCATAACTTGCAGTATTAAATTTGACAGCAGTCTGTCCATTTTCAAAGTTTAAATTTGACACAATTTGGTTTTATTTTTATCTTTTAGATTTTATCCGCACATCGTCTTAGTCAACTTGAGGAAATAATTCAATTTTCATAACACTGTTTCAAAACAGCAACCCTAATCTACTGAATGATAGCAACATTGTTGCATTACAGCAGTGAAAAGTAGCCATTGTTAGTTATCCTTGGTTGCGCCGGGAAGCGAGAAAGGAGGTTGCTGAGCCGCTGGTGAAGATCTTTGCTTCCTCACTCGTACTGGAAGATTGGAGGGAGGCAAATGTTTTTCCTCTTTTCAAGAAAGGGAATAGGGAAATCACTGGAAATTACAGAGCAGTCAGTCTTGCTTCTGTGGTCAGCAAGGTTTTGGAAAGAATTCTGAGGCATAGGATTTATGACTATTTGGAAAAGCAAAGCGGGATTAAAGGGAGTCAGCTTGGCTTTGTGAGGGGCAGGTCATGACTTACAAATCTTGGTGAGTTCTTTGAGGAGGTCACGAGACGGGTAGACGAGTGTTGAGCAGTGGATGTGGTGTACACGGACTTCAGCAAGGCATTTGATAATGTTCCCCACGGCAGGCTCATTCATAAAGTCAGCGGGTATGGGATACAGGGTGATTTGGCTGTCTGGATTCAGAATTGGTTGGCTGACAGAAGGCAGAGAGTGGTTGCAGATCAGTATTCTGCCTGGAGGTCAGTGCTGAGTGGTGTCCCGCAGGGCTCTGTTCGTGGGTCACTGCTCTTTGTAGTTTTTATAAATGACTTGGGTGGGGAGGTTGAGGGGTGGGTTAGTATGTTTGCTGATGACACAAAGGTTGGAGGTGCCATTGATAGTATCAAGGGCTGTTGCAGGCTTCAGCGAGACATTGACAGTATGCAGAGCTGGGCTGAGAAATGGCAGATGAAGTTCAACCTAGATAAATGTGAAGTGATGCATTTTAGAAGGTTGAACTTAACTGCTGTGTATTGGATTTAAGGCAGGTTTCTCGGCAGTGTGGAGGAACAGCGGGATCTTGGTGTTCATGTGCATAGCTCCCTCAAAGTTGCCACTCAAGTGGATAAGGTAGTTCAGAAAGCATATGATGTTTTGGTTTTCATTAACAGGGGGATCGCCTTAAAGAGCTGTGATGTTTTGCTGCAGTTCTACAAAACCCTAGTGAGACCACACTTGGAATATTGTGCCCAGTTCTGGTCACCCTATTATAGGGATGATGTGGAGGCTTTGGAGAGGTTTTTGCAAATGAGGTTTACCAGGATGCTGCCTGGACTGGAGGGCTTGTCTTCTGAGGATAGGTTGACTGAGCTGGGACTTTTCTCTCTGGAGAGAAGGAGGAAGAGAGGTGACCTGATCGAGGTGTACAAGGTAATGAGAGGCATGGAAAGAGTTGATAGCCAGAGACATTTCCCCAGGACAGGATTGACTGCCATGAGGGGTCATAGCTTTAAGGTGTTAGGAGGAAGGTACAGAGGAGATGTCAGAGGGAGGTTCTTCACCCAGAGAGTTGGAAGTGATAGTCGTGTAAGCAGAATCATTCGTGACAGTTAAGCGACTGCTGGGCATGCACATGGACAGCAATGAGTTGAGAGGAATGTAGGTGAGGTTATTTTATTTTTGGATGAGGATTATTATTCCATGGCACAACATCGTGGGCTGAAGGGCCTGTACTGTGCTGTACTTTTCCATGTTCTGTGTTCTATGTTCTATCATCAAGAAGAAAGAAGCCAAAAAAAGCAGGAAGCAATAGGAAAGAAATGAACAGAGTGGACAGATCCTACTGCTTAGCCTAAAACTGAGGTGAGGAGGAATGTGTTCTGAGGTTTAAGGTCTCTGTTACTCATAGAATCATAGAGCTGGACAGCACAGAAACCGACGCTTTGGTCCAATTGCCCATGCTGACCAATTAACCTAAACTGATCTGGTCCAATTTGTCAGCATTTGGCCCATGTCCCTCTAAACCCTTTCTATTTATATCCCCTCCCAGATTTCTTTTAAATGTTATTGTTAGCTTTGCAACAGTGGCAGCTGTCTCATCCGAGAGTCAGACATTGACCATTCATAATGCGACTGATTGCAAAGTCATGGCTGGGAATTACTGTCCAGCACTGAGCACGTTATGCAATTTCAAAATTCTCATCTTTTGGAGAGGATGTTCAACTGAGCGACTGGTTGCCTACTCTGCTTAAATGTTGTGGCCTTGTGTAAACAGGGATGGTGGATTTCTGCCTGGTTCTTGTTAAAACATACAAGCCCAAAAATATTCACAAAAACAGTGAACAGTATTCAGTCATTTCCATTTGGCAGTTTGTTGGGCTTTGCTGTGTGCAAATGGTCAGCCATGTTTCCAACAATGCAGCAAATGAAGTTTGGAAAGTAAGAGGTTTTTGGACCTGCTTCAAAGTTGCATAACGATGCAAGGTAAATCAAAGTTTCCCTGTATTCCATTTAGGATGGCCTACTGAGGTATCTGAAGGATTAATACCCTGGCAGGCTCAGGTAGCTTGTTTTCCTTTCCTGTGCCATTTTAATCATTCATCCAAATCACAAAGAAATGGCACAAAGGTAGGATAATCACACAGTATGTACTAAATGGTATTGGTTCATTGATGTGCGACAAGGAAAGAGAAAGATGATGTCTTCTGTTCACACCAACGAAAAGACATCAGTGCCAGATCTCATTTTCAGAATCAATTACATTACAATTACATCCACAAAGACCAGACACTGGAGGATGAATTAAAAAGATTATGAACAACAGTGCCAGAACCAGTTCAATTCTCAGCCTATAAACCAAATGGTGCTGGTGGAGTCTTTAGAGGATTCAAAGGTCACTGTAAAGGTTGAATTAACCTCAGGAATGTTTTGATGGGACTTTGAGGACTGATGTGACCACCTGCACTCTTGACAGCTGACCAGCCATTCCAACCAGCAATCAAATTAGTGAACGTATTGGTCGCATGTGGGCTGGCCTCATGGTGCCTTCACCCCTATGGCCATGCTTCCAGGAAGGCTGTGAAGGGAACTCAGTGGTGATGGGGAAGTGCATCCATGACATAGTGCCCACCTTTACGAACAAACCCTCATCACAAGACACCCATGCAAACAGAGATGAATTGGAAAACTGCAGTTAATTGCTCAAACAGGTTTTGTGTTCTTTCTCAGAAGGTTTTTTTTTTAACAAAACAACGAGTCCAGTGACTTCACAATGGTTTGACTGTGATGTCATAAACCAACAAACAAAGAAACTTGTGACAGCACAAACAACAATCAACAATAGCTGCTGGGCCCTCATTTCATGTTGAGACGACGTGAAGTGAACATTGGAGACTTTTAACTCTGCAGTTTCAAGTGCGCATCACTTATTTGTTTTTCTCTCTCGTCAGTGCAATTAGAACGAACGCTAGTTGACGCAGAGAGAAAGGAGCAATACCTTTGTGGTATCACTCTTGTTTGTGAGAAGAGTTTTGAGGTAATCTGAAATCAATTTATAACGAGCAGTACTTTTATAGAAATTGGATTTTGGTACAAATTTCAAAGACAGGAAAATTGGAGATATGATGCTCATATGGGGGTAAATCTATTGAATTAATGTTTGTATGTTGCAGTTGGCAATGGCTCCAATACTTGACAAAACCAAAACCAAATTGGCCACATTTTTGTGCCTACTCTTTGACTGCAGCATCAAGTTTCTTCTGGTCTTCGCTGAATGTGATATCAGCAGGGAAAAATTTTCATCTCGGATGACCATAAAATCCCATTATCACAACAATTCAAAACAAAACAATGGAATTCTCCTGTCTACATTATCTCTTATTTATCTCTCGATGAGTATTGCTTCAAAGGAGAAACTAGTTGTTACCGATTGCTAGTCATGAAAATGTGTTGTCTGCACATTGTGCAGCAGCAGCCAAAACATACTTGGAGGGAAAAAGCCCTTTGGGAAATCCTTCCAGGTGTGCAAGCTGGTGGATGAGAGCAAAGCTTTGTTGAGTTTCATTTTGGCCTGAAGTATCTGAAGTGTGGTCTGAAGGGTATCCTGTCTGCTGAATTGACAAGTTAAAGTTTTAAATTTTCTAAGGAAGACCAAGTAGATCGTGAAGGAGCAAATGAATATCAGACACACGTAAATTGACAGAAATCAGCAGATGATATTATTGGTTAAGTGTGTAAGTTTGATGCACTCTTTCTCTTTTTATGTTGAATTTGCTTTCTCTTTCATGGTGTTTTCATTTGTCTTTTAGACTTGACGAAACTTCATCTTTGTCGTTCCTCAGACTCCACTCTACTTTGATTCTGAAAGGTATTAGTTCTTGTTACTTTTTCACAAAATGCAAGCTTCAATCCAGTTTGTCGTCTCCCGACATTCAGCCAGGTATTGGCTCACTTAATCCAGGAAACTCACAAGCAACTTTGCCAGCTCCTTTGTTCCATTTGCTCACACGCATTTCTGACAGATCCTACACGATAAAAACACCAGTGTTGCACGATGCCAGTGAAAAGCATCAATTGGCAGCAGTCTGACTGCAGAGTCAAACAGTTCTCAGTCGTAATACAACTAAGCACAACAAGGACTGATGTGGCAAACCCTATCAGTGACCTTGACAGACAGTGTGAGCAATGAATGACCAAGACGTCCAACTGATGCCTGTACAGTTTGCCAGCTGTTTTGTCCCCACTGCCCAGACTGGATTCAGACTCCCAATGGGCTGACTGTGACCCGCTGACCGCACTGCTGAGGTATGGGCTCCGAGAAGCTGACTGCCTTGACTGTCCAACTGACATTGCCCCAATATTCTGGATTAACGTCAGAGACTGCTCTTGACTAACGTATCCTGCATGAAGGTGGTCACCCTTGCCTTGACTGTGCTTTCCTCCCTTTAGATTGTGAGACATCATTCCAGCATGTACAGAGTGATTTTTTTCATAATTCAATGTGAAAGCTTTGTTGATTTTCATTTTGTGTCCTGAAATGTCCGAAAACGGATGTCCCAATTTTCTCATTTAGGATTTTAAACTGTTAGGTTTTCTAGGGAAGACCAAAATGGTATCAAAAGAGCAAACAAATCATGGACAGATGTAAATACACTGAAGTCAGCAATTGAACATTCTTGCTCTGATATTAAATTGTGATCTTCGCCATTGTCTTTTCATGTTGAATTTGGTTTTGACTCTCATGATGGTTTCATTTGTCTTATAGATTTGACTGTTGTTTCCAGTCAGTCAGCTAACTGAATCAGTTAGATTTTCTTCATACTGTACTGAATTTAAAAGGTATGAACTATCCTTGTTTCATCACACTCGACAAATTCCAATCCACTGATTACTTATTCTTCATATTACTATGTACCATCCAGCAATCACTCACTCACATGTTCTTCCAGGATGTGCAAGATGTTTTATGTGTTGTGGGCATCGTTTTGGCAAGTTTCATTTTGAGCGAGCTGGAGTATCAGAAGGCTGATGTCCTCGTCTGCACATTTGGCCTTTTAAAGTTTCAAGTGTTCCAAGGAAGACCAAGATGAGACTGAAATTGTCATCAAACATTTGTGTTTATCACGAAGGGTTCTCCGTCTCAACCTCTCCCCTTGCCTGACCCCCAGATTAAATAACACCAGTTGCCTCACTCGAATGTGTGCACAGCCCTGTGATGTGGTGCGATAATGGTGACCTTTCTTTGTGAAGCATGGGTGACTTTGGAATAAACAATCTGGGTTTTGTTGTGATCATCACTGACAGTTTATATCAGGAAATATCTGTTGTGGCACTTTTCAAATTTGAGCTGTGTCAGATGGGTGTGAAATGTGGCAATCGATGTTTTTCACAAAAAAGGTTGTCGATTGGAGCTTCGAAAGTTGGATTTTGTTGGGCTCATTCAAAATTTCAACACTCCCATTTTTGTTATGTCAGTGTATTAGTGGTCAATAGACAAATGGTGGGTAAATGGAGTGGAGAGAGAAATGCGCCATGATTTGATTCAATGGAACAAGCTCAAGCAGCTTTATTCCTATGAATTCAAAAAATGTAGCTTAAATTCCGAGGATAGAGATCTGTTCAAAGTTTTCTATTTGGTGTGAATTAAGGATCTGATGTGTTTGAAATCTTCTTTTCGATTTAATACTGAGGTAGAATGGTCATCTAATTTACGTGCATGATGAGCACAAAATAACCATCAAACTATGAAGAGGAATTGGGTCTCTTGTTGTCGTGTAGTGTATCAGAAAAATGTATCAGCATATTCTACTGGCGCAATGTACCGCAGATTTTCCAAATGCATTAAGCTTTAAAAATGATGATATTTTAAATCTGGTCAATACTGGTTCTTAAAGATGAGAAAAATCCAAATATCTGTTCAATTAAATACACAAAATAAAGAAATGCATTTAAATAGCAGCTATTTCAGAGGCAGAAAAGACTGAGCTCCTGATGATTTGGCTAATAAATTATTAACAGACTGAGAGTTGAAATGAAACAAACACTGAATTTTGTTCCTGTCCATTTTTCTTCCAATCCACCAGACACTAACACACTGAGGAATGCCAGCTTACTCTTACAGCGCCGTGTTGTGCTCGTGTCTCATTTGAATGAATGAATTGTGCGCAATTTGCCGTGCAAATGGCAGTGTCAAAACAGCAACAAGTTGATTGCTGAACCAGATGAAAGGAGGGAAATTTATTTACGATAAAATGCACAGTGACACCAAGCCATGCATTTATTGAACACTTACCGAAAGTCTCATTTTCATTGTTTCAGTACTTACACAACCATAACATGTCTGGCCATTGAGTCAGTGGGAGGTGCATCATCTTTTTCAATTGTTGCAAATGATTTCTTCCCCCAATATTCCACCAAAGAAGTTGTTGCCTGAGTTAACGTCCACCCAGTTCAGAGGCTGCACTGATATTGCCTTTCAGTCAGGTTCTGTTCCTGGGATGGATGGCATAAACTGGTTGCCACATTTCTTAAACTTTACAACGGCACTTCAAATGGATGTCATCGGCTGTTAAACACATTGGTACATCCTCGTGTTGTAAATGGCAATTAAATAAATACTGGAACATTACTCCATTTAGAAGGCAACGTTGGAGTGTTTCCACAGCCTCTTGAGCATTATCCAATGAGCTGTAAAAATATATCAGCAACTTTTTAATGCAGCAATATGTCCCAAGTGTTTGAGCAGAAGGTGAGAGTGAGAACTTGTGCAGACTAAAAGGCCTATATATGATTAATTAACTACTATCCATGCAAATGACAAGAAAAATAGAATTTACCTTGGCGTCTCTGCATAAGTGAGCGGAATATTAGTCAGGAAACACGCTTATATTACAGGTCACAGACCTCCTGCTTGACCTATTGATTTCTGCTATTCAGAGTTAGCTGGGCAATTTGATTGATCTTAATGGGTGTCCCCTTTGGGCATGTGTTGTACAAAAGCAAAATGAAATTGGATTTCGATATTACAACTGAATATATTCCCTCACCGACCAAGTTACAGACCTAATTTTCAATCTCATTTTTCCATTTCAGACAATGGAAAACGTCAGTTATTCGTGCATTCAACTCAAATCAAATCAGGTATTTTTTAACACTATCATGAAACTTTCTGATTGTTCAGTTTAGTAGAGTTGGATTGTCTTTGTTGATGTAATAAGAGACTCTTACGAAATTAATGTGGTTACCTGAACCGTTTAGTTGAGGAGACACAGGAGCCTTTGTGTTCTGAATTGCTCATGACAGGCCACCAAAATGTCAGGAACACCCACAAAGCAACTTTCAATCTAAATGCTTGTTTAGGGTGCAACTGTCACTGTTGCTTTGGTGTTCGATGCAACTTTGGAAAAATTGATTGCTTTTGTTTCTGCATTTCAAAAGCGAGGCGTTGTATGTTTGCCTGCTCCTGTCACCTCAATCATTTTCAATGGGCTGCACTGTCAATCATGCTGTGTAAATAGGTGGCATTCTCCCAGCCTTTTTGCACAAGGGTACAGACATGTGCTCATGTAACGAGAGGAGTAATTCAGACATGTGAGCCTGTTGTTTGAGGCACACAAATTCAAATCCCAGTACGGCAGCGAAAGGTATTTCAATTCAATTAATTCGTAAATTCTGGAAAAAAAGCTGGTACCAGTAATGGTGACTGCAAAGCTCCTTGATTGCTGTGAAAATCTATCGATTGCATAAATGTCCTTCAAAGAAAGAAATATGCTGTTGTCATCCGGTCTAATGCATAGTTGTCCAGAACGGCTGCAAGGTGGTTAACTCTTAACTGCCAACTGAAATTATTGCACTTTCCAGCAGTAAGGAATCAGATCGTAAATATCAATGAGGGATAAAACTGGACTGAGCACCTGGCATGTATCTGGCCATCAGGCAGCCATAATGGCATATCATCCCCATTCTGTCCTTCCAGTCTGACTTACTATTATCCTGAACTTGCATCAACGTTAGAGGAGCAATAGTCTGATATAGTTGTATTTCCTTAATCACGCCTGATAAAGTACAGGCTCCCACATAACTACCCCGCTTCTGTTCTTCCCCACTGGTAGGACAGTTCCACCAGAGGTGGTGGCACATGGGTGTGCAGTCAGAAAGGAATGGTCCAACAGTTCACAGCATTTACTCTGAATTATCCAGCTGAGAAATATTTCGTTGAACCACCAAAATTATTTTCAGTACTACCACTGCAAATCTTCTACTTCAGGATTTACTTTTGGCACTAGGAAGTGTTGAATAAAGAAGTTAATCTTATAAACAGAAGCACAGATCAAAAACCAGTGTATGAAGATAAATTTATTTTCGACAAGCTCCTTGAAATGCTTTTCTCTATCTCTGTTGTAATCAGCACTGTGTAAAACAACCATCACAGTGAGAAATGCACAGCCATGGAGAGGCTGAGAGTGGGCAAGTAAATTAACATCATCTGTTGGAAGAACACAATCTATTTTGGTTGAAAAAGGAAAGCTTGATTATCACTTATTTGAATTAAGAAAGAAGAATTGACGTATTGATATATCTACGACAAACCTTTCCTATTCATTTTCCCATCCAAACGCCTTTTAAACGTTGTAACTGTACACACATCTAGCAGTTCCTCGGGAAGTTCATTCCACATGGGAACCACTCTCTGCGTAAAACAATTGCCTCTTATGTCTTTTTCAGAATCTCCCTTCTCCCACCTTATTGATGTATCCTCAAGTCTTGAAATTCCCAATCTTAGGGAAAAATCAACGACCATCATCTCTATCTATACCTCTCATTACTTGATAAACTTCTATCAGGTCACCTCCCAACTTCCTCCACTCCAATGAAAAGACTCCAAGCCTATTTAGTCTTTCTCTATAACTCCAGCCTTCCATACGCGGCAACATCCTGGTAAATCTCTTCTGAGCGATCTCCAGCTTGCTAATATCCTTCTTCTAACTGGGCAACCAGTACTAGACACATTATTCTAAAAGAGGCCTCATCTAATCTCTTGTAGAACATGAACATAACATCCCAACAAGGCTGGTAATATATTGTTATTGTTTCAGAGTTTGTACTCTAAAGTGGAAGAACAATATTTCGCTTCATTAAGTGTCTTCAATAATTCACTGGATTTGTGCATAAAATCAGATTACTTGAAAACTGATGCTTGGGGACTTATGATCTTGTAGGTTGGCGAGAGAAAAGGAAAGAAAATTGAGATGAAAAATTGAAACTGTCATGGTTAACAAACATAGTTGAACAGATTTAATTACATTTGTATTTCCTGCACAGAGTTTATGAGAAAGCAGTGACGGTGGAATTTATTGTAAAAATTGGTGGGCCTCGGTCCTGTATAAAAGAAATTTCATTTTCATTCAAAGAATTAACTCGATTGAAAGAGCTGTTTTTGACAGCTAATTCTTTCTTGTAGGTTTTTCTCTTTTTCCTGCCTTCCACTGCTGCTTTGAATTGTTTGTTCTTTTCCTCATTGGAGATTCCATCATTTCAACTGTTTTAGTTACTTGAATGTTGCGTAGTGCTGACCTTGTTGGTATTTTCCATTTGGATATGTTTGGCATGTTGAGATGTCTCACAACATTCTTTGGTTTTGTGTTCTGTTGTTGAAGTGGCTGTACATAAAAAAAGGCAACATGAGCATGTTTGTAAGATTCATGCATGGTTGGAATAGTTGGTTTGGAGCTCTTAAGATCATTCGATTCATAACTGGAGGTGGCATTTGTGAAATAGGATTCACATCCATCTCTGGTGGCTTAAAATCTTGCATTTGAAGGGTCATCAGAAGAGTCTAGGCCCGAAATGTCAGCTTTCCTGCTCCTAAGATGGTGCTTGGCCTGCTGTGTTCATCCAGCCCTACACCTTGTTACCTCGCTTTGCATTACAGTTCGGGGCTCTGTTCACACAGAATGTGGTGTTAGTAAGAATTGGTGCATGTCTTGGAGCAGTCATTGGTTTGATTTGACGTCAAGACTCAGTGAAATTCCCATGGAGAATTAAGTTTACCACTGATTTTGTGCTGTGGCCATTTCTTCTGACTTCACTGCCAGACTCGCAGGGTCATTGTAAATACGCTTCCCGCTGCCCATATGTTACACCGTGTGTAAATCCTGAAGGTGTGGGTGATTAGGAAGGGGGTATGCTTTTCCTTCCCTCTGTGCAATATTCTGTGGCAAATGCTCAGCTTTCTGTTATCCTTCACACCGAGGTGTACTGTGCCTCCTAAAGCCAACTGGGAAGCTCAGTGCTTTTCAGGCTGGCGGGGGCATGGGATCAAACCCACGTGCAGTCTTTCACAGGCTTGGCTGCATCCCAGAATCTGCATTCTTGAACAAGTCAGCTTGACATTTTACGAAGTTTTCCATGTCAGCACCAGGCTTCTGCATTTGGGGAAGTCCTGTCGAATGGTGTTGAGGAGTCAGTCAATCGTTCTTGCTTTTCAGAGATACTAGGAACTGCACGTACTGGAGAATCTGAGATGCTGCTTGGCCTGCTGTGTTCATCCTTCTCTGTACCTTGTTGTATCATTTTTGCTTTTTGTTTTGTTTCACTTGGGATTGCAAATGTGTCACGAGCCAAGTAATGACTGCATCTCTTCATAGGCGAAACATCACTGCCTTGGTGTTTTATAAACTGGGAAAAAGCGGTTAATTTACATGACTTGCAAAACTCTTGTTGTCTGTGTCAATCATGTGTCATTTGTGTTCAATTCAAATGAGTGACCATTTCAAATTGTTACTCAAATTATAATTGTCCACAGGAATTACTTCTACCTTGTCTACCCATTGTGTAGAAATGTAGATAATCAGTGTCCGAAATGAGAGCGACATGACCGAAAACATCAAATTGTACAGAATAACATCACCAGACAGACGATGTTATACAGTGATAGAGATCCGCAGTTCTCAAAAAGACCTTTTGACCCATTTAGTCTGCACTGGTCAAAAACACCACCTAAATATTTTAATGTCATGAATGGTTAATTGGATAGTTTGATTGTGGTTTTGTGGTGCAGAGTGTTACCAGTATGGTGGGTTTAATTCCGGCGAGCAGTTGAGGCTATGTTGAAGGACTTTCTTTCCTAGCATTCACCCCTCTCCTGAAATGTGGTGACCTTCAGTTTAAACCACCCACTTTTAATAGAACGATCCTGTGGCCATCTGGGATTCTGGTGAATTTTCGGCTCATGTTCATCTGTCAACAACCTTGTTCTTGCTTGCTTTCTCTATCAATTGATGATCACGTTCCTCCTGATTTTCGTGGAATATTGCATTTGAAATGATTGTGTTCTGAGCTAGACTTCTTATAAACAAGCAATAAAAACAAAATTGTAGCAAGTTCTGAAGCAAGTTGCAGTTCCATTTGTTTATATGGTGACTGGAAACCTTTGGCATTTGTTTCCATGCTTGGGAATGTTTGATATGCTTTCCTGCATACTAGAGTATACCCGGCATTGCATATAATATCTGAGAAACATTTCCATGTACCATCAAAAATGATTTTCAGTGCTACAACTGCAAATCTTCTATTTCAGGATTTACTTTTGGCACTAGGATGTGTTGAATAAATAAGTTAAGATTTAAAATATGTTAATATTATAAATAGGAGGCTCAGATGAAAAAAAAACAGTTTTAATGTGGCACATGGATGAGGAGATGTGCAAATATGTCAGAGCGGTGATGCCAGCAAAGAAGGCAAGCAACCAATCATGTGAAGTATTCTCAAAGACAGCAAACCCACAAGTTATAAATACCGCGTTTCTTTTCTTGAATTAAATTTTCAGACAGGAATTAATGAATTTCATGAATTACAAAGTTATTATCGACAGGCATGGTAAAAAAAAACATACTTATGTGTAAAAAGAAAGAATTTGTGTTCCGCAGGTATTGCATTAACTTTTTCAGGGCCAGTAATAATTTAATATGCTTGCTAAAACCCAAATGTGCATTATTGAACATGCATTCAGGGGTTTTTTTTCGTGAGACTACGAATGTGCAGATTAGTGCATTGAAGACTTGCTGTTTGTACTCTGAGGTGCCAAGCCATTCTGCACTGAAGGGTTTTCCTTCATACCCCAGCAGTATCCCAGGCCTCTGGGCCCAGTCTTGCTTGGGTGACTTAATAGCTGAGCCTTCCATAGTGAGAAAATATGACAGCCAGGTGTTGACATTGGTTTTCAGGAATTTCACTTGGTTCTTTGAAACAACTTTCTCAAAAACTGATCTTGATTGCTTTTAATTGATTTCCTTTTTTGAAAAAAAAAATTAAGTGCATGGCTTACTATTTTGAGAAATAGACGAACAGGAGTGTTTTGCATTTCATGATCGTCTCTTTGATATTAGACAATCGATTTACAGGTCAATTTGACGAATTGTCATGTCGGTACGGAAGATGCGCGGAACTGGGAGTGGATGCAGCTCTTGTTCCTTTGCACCTTTACAAAATTCCAATACTGGCTGTTGGGAAACAGAAATATCTTCTGCATCTTCTACTCTGAGTTAAAATTATTCATCCATTGAATGTTGGGATATTTTTTAGGCAATGTGACGGCAACATTCATTTTGATCGCTTTGTGTTGAATTGCAGTCTGCTTGCTCGGCTAAAGTGCATCTTTTTTAGTGCAGTTCTAGTTGCCTGCTTGTTGAGACTTCAGTTTTCAAGAGACACAATAGTTTAGCTGCCATGTCTTGTTTTTACTTCTGTTTATTTCAAAATAGTGTGCAAGACTGAGTGATGTGTTGGTGCCATCATTAGTCCGACCTTCCGAAAGAGTGAAAGTTGTGACTGCCACACCGTCTTTTCAATTGAATAAACTTTACAAGGCTCTCCAGGATATGATCATGTTTAAGCTCTCCGTGAATTTCAGTTCTCTGATGGACCAAGGGATTTTATTAAGTTCATGCCAGAATTCTGAAGTGCAGACTAAAACCAATTTTAAAGCGTCTCGTTGAGACATGATAACTTGACACAGTTGAGGGTCTTGAAGCTAGGGCTTCCTGATTTTCCAGCTGCTGAGATAGTACCACTTGCTGCAAAGAGTAAGCTGTGGAAGAACATGTTTGACAGAACTGTAATATTCCTCGTGTCAATATAAGCTGGTTAGCCTATTATTCCCATTATTTTCATAAAACTAATGGACGCAAAACTCACTTTTTTGTTGAAATACCGAAATATGTGAACAAAAGGGAAGGTGTGGAGATATGGTAATCTGTGTTAGGTTATCTCGAAATCGTGTTTGGGAGACATCATCCGAAACAGTGTTCCAAATGGTGCAAAGGACTGGACACCACATCATTTCCATTCTTAATTGTGAATGTTGGTGATGTACTGCCCCAGTCAATCAGTGACACTTTGGGAGTTGTTTCGTGTGTCTTCCTTGCAGTGAAGTTTCCCTGCTGTTTGCCTGATACCCAGAGAATTTCATCAAACCAGGCAGGGTCATTTTCCAGTGGTGATGAAGAGTTTTGAAAAGCTGCAATTTAAATGAAATAGCCCATTAAGTCATGCAGCAAAATAATGGCCTGATTAAGAAGGAGATGGCAGGACTGATGCTTTAGTTGAAAATCATGAGATATAAATTTATTGGAAAATATTTTCTCAGACTGTTCTGATAATTTGGTGACTAATCATTAAGACTGCTGTTATAAGGCTTGAAGATATGTATGGAATGGAGGGATAATTCTGAGAGTGAATTCTCGCAGCACATAATCCTGACACTTGGCAGTATTTGGTTGAGGCCAAGCAAAGTGAGACTGTCTGCCCTCAAGTTAATGAAGACAGCAAGTAGCTTTGATTTGATTGCTGTGAATCTCCTATCACCGTCCACCTTACTCAGTGTACATGTGGATCAGAGATGCTGGGCGAGGGAGGGTGTACTGAACTTGATTGAAGATGTTGAACCTTGTGCCTTCCCCGAAGAGTTAGAAAATCTCTGTTCGAAATTTGACTGTGGTCATGTGTGAAAAGTAAGTTGACCATCAGATGAACTCTTTTTTAAGTGAACATTTCACAGGCTTTATTAAATATAAATACATACAAGGAACTGTAAGAGAGGAGGATATCTTGTGCAACCTGATATATTCAGGCGCTCGCTCTGTCCAATGTGACGTGGCTCTTTCTAGGCATGCTCTGTAGCTCTTCTGACTGCACAATGATGGACATATTTCAAGCCCTGCTTCATCTTAAATGGTCCCAAAAGACAGATATTGTTGCAGTTTCATCTTGGGTCTTGATATGGTAAGGCTCTACAATGTCATGATATCCATAGCCAGTTTATTTTGTCTTGAAGGTACATACAGCATTCCTGCAACAGGTAAAATGTGGCAAAGTCACAACAGTTTTGGTAAAATAACTGCAGTAGCTTTCCTAAAGCAAGTTGTAAATTTCATGCCCGAACCACCAGTTGATACAGCACAATGCTGGCAACAAAACTGGAATTGTCCAAATCTGTGTGACTAACTCAACACTACTCATAATCTATCAAGAAAACCCTGCTTTTACAATTATAAACAAAATAAATCTTGGTCTTTCTTTTTCTAAGTTGCCTGGAATATTTAGAAGGAGACAGTGAAGGAATGTCAATACCTGAAATTCAGAGTTCTTTTGTGTTTGTGTTTCTTGTTATGTAATAAAATTTGGCAGTTCGACAGTAATTTTAAAAAAAAACTGACGTTAATCTGCAGTGCCTTTGTTGCACTGAGACATTTATGATTATCGAGAATTTTAAAGGCAGATACGACCTCGAATTGTATAGGAAATGTGAGGTCAGATGATCAAATGATTTTGAAGGGCAGCTTTGAAGGAGCAAAGTGAAGTGGAAAAGTTCAGGAGGGAAATGTTATTTCTAAGTTGTCATCCTCAGAAGCTGTCGGCACGGCAATCATTGATGCTACAATAACAATCAGGGATGCCCAGGTCTTCTGGTATAGGAGCACAGATGTCTCTAGCATTTGCCATGCTAGAGGCAATTGCGGAGATGGAGAAACCTTAACTTGATTATGGCCAAAGTAGGGTGGCGGGTGGGTGTGAGGAATGGAACTAAAGCAAGACCCTTGCAATATGTTCACTTAAAATGAATGTCCCGGTTTATGTAGCATCCGTTTGGTACCAAAATCAAAATGGAAATTGAGCCCTTGGCCATTCCCTGTATGTTGTCAGGGAATTACTGATTTCAGGAGTGAGGAAAGGAGCAAACACCTTTCTCATGTTAACATACTATTTTTTGATTCATGAATGCCGTCCATACAGTGCACTGGCAAACATTAACTCTTTTCATCTGTTAGTTTAAAAACAAGAATGCGAGGGAATATTGTTACCAAAGTGAAAATTGTTTGTAAGAGCCTTCTATTTTGTTTTACTGTGTACAGTTTCTGCACTGAGTATCAAGTCAGTCTGAGCATAAGTAGGTTTCATTTCAAATTTGGAAATAGTGATAACTTGAATTTTTATCAATGTAGTAAATGCTGCAAACTCACCTTAAAGTGTGCAAGAAGTCCTGTGAGCGTTGCTGCAGAATATTTTCATGCTGTTGTGAAAGCATCACATGTTGAAGGCAAATTTTCCAACACTCTTCCGCAGAGTCAATAATTATTTTTAACTTTTCATCTTTGTATTCTAGTTGCTAACTTGGAGGAACAATCTGTTCAGAGGGATTTACTGAGTGTTTTGTTTCTATTCTTTGACAGCACAAGCAGTGGCCAAGCTGGGAGTGGGAGCTGGAAGAAGGAGTTGCCTGTCAAGTAATCTTTAACTGACACCGCAGCAAACAAGCAACCAACAAAGCTGCAAGAGGTTCAGGAGTGAGTATGGTTTGTCTCCCGTCTGCCTTTACTCTTCTTCTGCACAACTAATTTGCCTGTGTTTTAATGGTGCATATTGGGTTATGGCAAGTTCTGTTAATTTGTCAGAAATTGGATGGAATTGCCCATTTATTTACAATAGAGTTGAGGCACAGGTGAGGTCTACTGCAATTATGTGACAGGATTTGCTCGTAGTCTACACTGTAACAATGAGGTGTGAAATTCTGCCGAGGCCACAGGCCAAAATTGGCATTGTCACACAAAACAAAATCTCGTGGTCACTTGAATCTGCCTGATAAACAATGCCGTGTGTTCAAATGTAGATTGGTTGGTCTTTAATTGCTCTTGTTTCGAGTGGTAAAATTGTCCCAATGAAAAGACTTAAATTTGGCTTTCTCTACATTGGGGAAACCAAGCGGAGGCTTGGGGACTGCTTTGCAGAACACCTCCGCTCGGTTTGCAATAAACAACTGCACCTCCCAGTCGCAAACCATTTAAACTCGCCCTCCGATTCTTTAGACGACATGTCCATCATGGGCCTCCTGCAGTGCCACAATGATGCCACCCGAAGGTTGCAGGAACAGCAACTCATATTCCACTTAGGAACCCTGCAGCCCAATGGTATCAATGTGGACTTCACCAGCTTCAAAATCTCCCCTTCCCCCACCGCATCCCAAAACCAGCCCAGTTCGTCTCTCCTCCCACTGCATCAAACAACCAGCCCGGCCTGTCTCTGCCTGCCTGACCTGCTCTTCCCCTCACCCATCCCTTCCTCCCACCTCAAGCCGCACCTCCATTTCCAACCTACTAACCTCATACCACCTCCTTGACCTGTCGGTCTTCCCTGGACTCACCTATCCCCTCGCTAACTCCCCACCTTCTCAGCTGCTGTGATAACTGTGGTACAATTTGCCACTAGAGGCCCACTGATGTGTATCCATTGGGCAGACAATATTGTGATCTGTTTGTGGAGGGAATGTAAAGGCTCAACTGTGTTGCAATCCATGATCAAGCAAACAATTCCTAATCATATACAGGCTACGTCTAAACATGAAGCATGGGCATTGAGGCAAAACATCAGACCCACCAGGGCCAAAGATATTTTGGTCACCCAGATCGGAGGAAAGAAACAAGCAAGGCAAAGAGCCTGTTTCACTGCAACTTACACATTCGGTATTTTCAATTACAGACCTCCACAGAATGAAAGAAAGGTATCACTCGCAAACAGTAAAGAAAAGGTGCAAACTAAATGTAAGAAAGTGTGAAGCTGGATGAACACAGCAGGCCAAACAGCATCTCAGGAGCACAAAAGCTGATGTTTCTGGCCTAGGCCCTTCATCAGAGAGAGGGATGGGGAGAGGGTTCTGGAATAAATAGGGAGAGAGGGAAGGTGGACCAAAGATAGAGAGAAAAGAAGATAGGTGGAGAGGAGAGTATAGGTGGGGAGCTATGGAGGGGATAGTTCACTCCAGGGAAGACAGACAAGTCGAGCAGGTGGGATGAGGTTAGTAGGTCGGAAATGGAGGTGCGGCTAAAGGTGGGAGGATGGGATGGTTGAGAGGAAGAACAGGTTAGGGATGCAGAGACAGGCTGGGCTGGTTTAGGGATGCAGTGGGGCGAGGGGATGAGCTGGGCTGGTTGTGCAGCTCTGCAAAACTCTGGTAAGACTGCTCTTGGAATATTGTGTTCAGTTCTGGTCAGCTCATTACAGGAAAGATGTGGAACCTTGAGAGAGGCTGCAGAGGAGTTTTTCCAGGATGCTGCCTCGACGAGAGGGAGGTCTTTTGAAGAAAGGTTCAGGCTTTTTTCATTGTCGTGAAGAAGGATGCGAGCTGATTTGATAGAGATTTACAAGAGGATGAGAAGCTTAGAGAGAGTGGATAGTCAGAGACTTTTTCTCCCCAGGGCGGAAATGACAATTATGTGTTCATCCAGCCTCACATTTTATTATCTTGGTATTCTCCAGCATCTGCAGTTCCCATTATCTCTGATAATATTTTAACCTCACTGCGAAGCGTTTTCCAGGGATGCCTAACCTGAGGAAGTTACCCTCCTCCCTCCGGACCAACCTCAGGGAATCTCTCTCCCCTTGACTCTCCTCTCTACCTATCTTCTTTTCTCTCCATCTTCGGTCCGCCTCCCCCTCTCTCCTGATTTATTCCACAGCCCTCACCCCACCCCCCTCTCTGATGAACGGTCTAGGCCCGAAACGTCAGCTTTTGTGCTCCTGAGATGCTGCTTGGCCTGCTGTGTTCATCCAGCCCGACATTTTATTAAGTTGTGAAATGTTTGCTGACTTGGAAGAAAATAGAAGGCGGGAGAGAATCGAAGCAAAAGGAAACCTCAGTTTTTATGTTCCACACCGAGTGCTGTGCAAAGTCTCTTCCAATGTGCAGCCTGAGCATTATCAAACTTGATACTGGAAAATTCATACTTTGCAGTCTGAACTATTCAAAATTTAAATGCTTCAGTTGGAAACATGCTGGAATTCACATAAATGGAAGTTCATATCAAATGGTTGACTCCCTTCATGTAACTGGTCTTTCACTTTCCACTGTCTCTGCTCCATAAATAAGTGACTGCCGAATGCAGTGGATTCCTGACATTAATTTACATTTCGCCTCAAAAGCAAGGTGGTTCTTTCCTCTCCTTTATATGTTCTCTTCCACTAAAAGCATGGATGCTAGAAAGATTGTCACTTCCCAGAAATCAGTTTTGTCAGTTTGGGCCAGGCCTGGCAGTGGAGAAAGGGGGAAGGAGTCTGGGGTTGGTGCAGTCGGGAGCATGAGAGAGAAGTTTGGGGACTTTTGAATGGGTATGAAGAAGGAGGACTGTGTATTCAGTTGACTATTTTTACACTTAATTTCATCAGCACTCTCCAAAATCTCCAAATTAAAATGAAGACTTAAACAGTACAGCACAGTACAGGCTCTTCGGCTCACAATGTTGTGCCAACCTGTTATCCTACAAAGAGCAATCTACCCTTCATACCCTACATTTTACTATCCTCCATGTCCCTATCCAAGATTCGCTTCAAAGTCTCGGAAGTATCTGACTCCACTACGATTGCTAGCAGTGCACTCCACGTGCCTACCACCCTCTGTGTAAAGAACCGAACTTTGACGTCTCTCAAATACCTTCCGACAATCAATTTAAAATTATGCCCCCTCATAATTGTCATTTCCGCCCTGGGGAGAAAAAGTCTCTGACTATCCACTCTCTCTCAGCTTCTCATCCTCTTGTAAATCTCTATCAAATCAGCTCGCATCCTTCTTCACGACAATGAAAAAAGCCTGAACCTTTCTTCAAAAGACCTCCCTCTCGTCGAGGCAGCATCCTGGAAAAACTCCTCTGCAGCCTCTCTCAAGGTTCCACATCTTTCCTGTAATGAACTGACCAGAACTGAACACAATATTCCAAGAGCAGTCTTACCAGAGTTTTGCAGAGCTGCACAACCAGCCCAGCTCATCCCCTCGCCCCACTGCATCCCAAAACCAGCCCAGCCTGTCTCTGCATCCCTAACCTGTTCTTCCTCTCAACCATCCCTTCCTCCCACCTCAAGCCGCACCTCCATTTCCGACCTACTAACCTCATCCCACCTGCTCGACTTGTCCGTCTTCCCTGGAGTGAACTATCCCCTCCATAGCTCCCCACCTATACTCTCCTCTCCACCTATCTTCTTTTCTCTCTATCTTTGGTCCACCTTCCCTCTCTCCCTATTTATTCCAGAACCCTCTCCCCATCCCTCTCTCTGATGAAGGGCCTAGGCCAGAAACATCAGCTTTTGTGCTCCTGAGATGCTGTTTGGCCTGCTGTGTTCATCCAGCTTCACACTTTCTTACATTTAGTTTGCACCTTTTCTTTACTGTTTGCGAGTGATACCTTTCTTTCATTCTGTGGAGGTCTGTAATTGAAAATACCGAATGTGTAAGTTGCAGTGAAACAGGCTCTTTGCCTTGCTTGTTTCTTTCCTCCGATCTGGGTGACCAAAATATCTTTGGCCCTGGTGGGTCTGATGTTTTGCCTCAATGCCCATGCTTCATGTTTAGACGTAGCCTGTATATGATTAGGAATTGTTTGCTTGATCATGGATTGCAACACAGTTGAGCCTTTACATTCCCTCCACAAACAGATCACAATATTGTCTGCCCAATGGATACACATCAGTGGGCCTCTAGTGGCAAATTGTACCACAGTTATCACAGCAGCTGAGAAGGTGGGGAGTTAGCGAGGGGATAGGTGAGTCCAGGGAAGACCGACAGGCCAAGGAGGTAGTATGAGGTTAGTAGGTTGGAAATGGAGGTGCGGCTTGAGGTGGGAGGAAGGGATGGGTGAGGGGAAGAGCAGGTCAGGGAGGCAGAGACAGGCCGGGCCGGTTGTGCGATGCAGTGGGAGGAGGGACGAACTGGGCTGGTTTTGGGATGCGGTGGGGGAAGGGGAGATTTTGAAGCTGGTGAAGTCCACATTGATACCATTGGGCTGCAGGGTTCCTAAGTGGAATATGAGTTGCTGTTCCTGCAACCTTCGGGTGGCATCATTGTGGCACTGCAGGAGGCCCATGATGGACATGTCGTCTAAAGAATTGGAGGGCGAGTTTAAATGGTTTGCGACTGGGAGGTGCAGTTGTTTATTGCAAACCGAGCGGAGGTGTTCTGCAAATCAGTCCCCAAGCAACCGCTGGGTTTCCCGAATGTAGAGAAAGCCAAATTTAAGTCTTTTCGTTGGGACAATTTTACCTCTCGAAACAAGAGCAATTAAAGACGAACAAATCTACATTTGAACACACGGCATTGTTTTTCAGACAGATTCAAGTGACCACGAGATTTTGTTTTGTGTGACAATGCCAATTTTGGCCTGTGGCCTCGGCAGAATTTCACACCTCATTCTTACAATGTAGACTACGAGCAAATCCTGTCACATAATTGTGGTAGACCTCACCTGTGCCTCAACTCTATTGTAAATAAATGGGCAATTCCATCCAATTTCTGGCAGATTAACACAACTTGCCATAACCCAATATACACCATTAAAACACAGGCAAATTAGTTGTGCAGAAGAAGAGTAATGGCAGACGGGAGACAAACCATACTCACTCCTGAACCTCTTGCAGCTTTGTTGCTTGCTTGTTTGCTGTGGTGTCGGTTAAAGAATACTTGATAGGCAACTCCTTCTTCCAGCTCCCACTCCCAGCTTGGCCACTGCTTGTGCTGTCAAAGAATAGAAACAAAACACTCAGTAAATCCCTCTGAACAGATTGTTCCTCCAATTTAGCAACTAGAATACAAAGATGAAAAGTTAAAAATAATTATTGACTCTGCAGAAGAGTGAGGAAACTTTGCCTTCACCATGTGATGATTTCACAACAGCACGAAAATATTCTGCAGCAACGCTCACAGGACTTCTTGCACACTTTAAGGTGAGTTTGCAGCATTTACTACATTGATAAAAATTCAAGTTATCACAATTTCCAAATTTGAAATAAAACCTATTTATGCTCAGACTGACTTGATACTCAGTGCAGAAACTGGACACAGTAAAACAAAATAGAAGGCTCTTAAAAACAATTTTCACTTTGGTAACAATATTCCCTCGCATTCTTGTTTTTAAACTAACAGATGAAAAGAGTTAATGTTTGCCAGTGCACTGTATGGACGGCATTCATGAATCAAAAAATAGTATGTTAACATGAGAAAGGTGTTTGCTCCTTTCCTCACTCCTGAAATCAGTAATTCCCTGACAACATACAGGGAATGGCCAAGGGCTCAATTTCCATTTTGATTTTGGTACCAAACGGATGCGACATAAACCGGGACATTCATTTTAAGTGAACATATTGCAAGGGTCTTGCTTTAGTTCCATTCCTCACACCCACCCGCCACCCTACTTTGGCCATAATCAAGTTAAGGTTTCTCCATCTCCGCAATTGCCTCTAGCATGGCAAATGCTAGAGACATCTGTGCTCCTATACCAGAAGACCTGGGCATCCCTGATTGTTATTGTAGCATCAATGATTGCCGTGCCGACAGCTTCTGAGGATGACAACTTAGAAATAACATTTCCCTCCTGAACTTTTCCACTTCACTTTGCTCCTTCAAAGCTGCCCTTCAAAATCATTTGATCATCTGACCTCACATTTCCGACACAATTCGATGTCGTATCTGCCTTTAAAATTCTCGATAATCATAGATGTCTCAGTGCAACAAAGGCACTGCAGATTAACATCAGTTTTTTTTAAAATTACTGTTGACCTGCCAAGTTTTATTCCATAACAATAAACACAAACACAAAAGAACTCTGAATTTCAGGTATTGACATTCCTTCACTGTCTCCTTCTAAATATTCCAGGCAACTTAGAAAAAGAAAGACCAAGATTTATTTTGTTTATAATTGTAAAAGCAGGGTTTTCTTGATAGATTATGAGTAGTGTTGAGTTAGTCACACAGATTTGGACAATTCCAGTTTTGTTGCCAGCATTGTGCTGTATCAACTGGTGGTTCGGGCATGAACTTTACAACTTGCTTCAGGAAAGCTACTGCAGTTATTTTACCAAAACTGTTGTGACTTTGCCACATTTTACCTGTTGCAGGAATGCTGTATGTACCTTCAAGACAAAATAAACTGGCTATGGATATCATGACATTGTAGAGCCTTACCATATCAAGACCCAAGATGAACCTGCAACAATATCTGTCTTTTGGGACCATTTAAGATGAAGCAGGGCTTGAAATATGTCCATCATTGTGCAGTCAGAAGAGCTACAGAGCATGCCCAGAAAGAGCCACGTCACATTGGACAGAGCGAGCGCCTGAATATATCAGGTTGCACAAGATATTCTCCTCTCTTACAGTTCCTTGTATGTATTTATATTTAATAAAGCCTGTGAAATGTTCACTTAAAAAAGAGTTCATCTGATGGTCAACTTACTTTTCACACATGACCACAGTCAAATTACTAACAGAGGTTTTGTAAGTCTTCGGGGAAGGCATAAGGTTCAACATCTTCAATCAAGTTCAGTACACCCTCCCTCGCCCAGCATCTCTGATCCACATGGACACTGAGTAAGGTGGATGGTGATAGGAGATTCACAGCAATCAAATCAAAGCCACTTGCTGTCTTCATTAACTTGAGGGCAGACAGTCTCACTTTGCTTGGAATCAACCAAATACTGACAAGTGTCAGGATTATGTGCTGCGGGAATTCACTCTCAGAATTATCCCTCCATTCCATACATATCTTCAAGCCTTATAACAGCAGTCTTAATGATTAGTCACCAAATTATCAGAACAGTCTGAGAAAATATTTTCCAATAAATTTATATCTCATGATTTTCAACTAAAGCATCAGTCCTGCCATCTCCTTCTTAATCAGGCCATTATTTTGCTGCATGACTTAATGGGCTATTTCATTTAAATTGCAGCTTTTCAAAACTCTTCATCACCACTGGAAAATGATCCTTCCTGGTCTGATGAAATTCTCTGGGTATCAGGTAAACAGCAGGGAAACTTCACTGCAAGGAAGACACACGAAACAACTCCCAAAGTGTCACTGATTGACTGGGGCAGTACATCACCAACATTCACAATTAAGAATTGAAATGATGTGGTGTCCAGTCCTTTGCACCATTTGGAACACTGTTTCGGATGATGTCTCCCAAACACGATTTCGAGATAACCTAACACAGATTACCATATCTACACACCTTCCCTTTTGTTCACATATTTCGGTATTTCAACAAAAAAGTGAGTTTTGCGTCCATTAGTTTTATGAAAATAATGGGAATAATAGGCTAACCAGCTTATATTGACACGAGGAATATTACAGTTCTATCAAACATGTTCTTCTGCAGCTTACTCTTTGCAGCAAGTGGTACTATCTCAGCAGCCGGAAAATCAGGAAGCCCTAGCTTCAAGACCCTCAACTGTGTCAAGTTATCATGTCTCAACGAGATGCTTTAAAATTGGTTTTAGTCTGCACTTCAGAATTCTGGCATGAAGTTAATAAAATCCTTTGGTCCATCAGAGAACTGAAATCCACGGAGAGCTTAAACATGATCATATCCTGGAGAGCCTTGTAAAGTTTATTCAATTGAAAAGACGGTGTGGCAGTCACAACTTTCACTCTTTAGGAAGGTCGGACTAATGATGGCACCAACACATCACTCAGTCTTGCACACTATTTTGAAATAAACAGAAGTAAAAACAAGACATGGCAGCTAAACTATTGTGTCTCTTGAAAACTGAAATCTCAACAAGCAGGCAACTAGAACTGCACTAAAAAAGATGCACTTTATCCGAGCAAAGCAGACTGCAATTCAACACAAAGCGATCAAAATGAATGTTGCCGTCACATTGCCTAAAAAATATCCCAACATTCAATGGATGAATAATTTTAACTCAGAGTAGAAGATGCAGAAGATATTTCTGTTTCCCAACAGCCAGTATTGGAATTTTGTAAAGGTGCAAAGGAACAAGAGCTGCATCCACTCCCAGTTCCGCGCATCTTCCGTACCGACATGACAATTCGTCAAATTGACCTGTAAATCGATTGTCTAATATCAAAGAGACGATCATGAAATGCAAAACACTCCTGTTCGTCTATTTCTCAAAATAGTAAGCCATGCACTTAATTTTTTGTTTCAAAAAAGAAAATCAATTAAAAGCAATCAAGATCAGTTTTTGAGAAAGTTGTTTCAAAGAACCAAGTGAAATTCCTGAAAACCAATGTCAACACCTGGCTGTCATATTTTCTCACTATGGAAGGCTCAGCTATTAAGTCACCCAAGCAAGACTGGGCCCAGAGGTCTGGGATACTGCTGGGGTATGAAGGAAAATCCTTCAGTGCAGAATGGCTTGGCACCTCAGAGTCCAAACAGCAAGTCTTCAATGCACTAATCTGCACATTCGTAGTCTCACGAAAAAAAACCCCTGAATGCATGTTCAATAATGCACATTTGGGTTTTAGCAAGCATATTAAATTATTACTGGCCCTGAAAAAGTTAATGCAATACCTGCGGAACACAAATTCTTTCTTTTTACACATAAGTATGTTTTTTTTACCATGCCTGTCGATAATAACTTTGTAATTCATGAAATTCATTAATTCCTGTCTGAAAATTTAATTCAAGAAAAGAAACGCGGTATTTATAACTTGTGGGTTTGCTGTCTTTGAGAATACTTCACATGATTGGTTGCTTGCCTTCTTTGCTGGCATCACCGCTCTGACATATTTGCACATCTCCTCATCCATGTGCCACATTAAAACTGTTTTTTTTTCATCTGAGCCTCCTATTTATAATATTAACATATTTTAAATCTTAACTTATTTATTCAACACATCCTAGTGCCAAAAGTAAATCCTGAAATAGAAGATTTGCAGTTGTAGCACTGAAAATCATTTTTGATGGTACATGGAAATGTTTCTCAGATATTATATGCAATGCTGGGTGTACTCTAGTATGCAGGAAAGCATATCAAACATTCCCAAGCATGGAAACAAATGCCAAAGGTTTCCAGTCACCATATAAACAAATGGAACTGCAACTTGCATCAGAACTTGCTACAATTTTGTTTTTTTTGCTTGTTTATAAGAAGTCTAGCTCAGAACACAATCATTTCAAATGCAATATTCCACGAAAACCAGGAGGAACGTGATCATCAATTGATAGAGAAAGCAAGCAAGAACAAGGTTGTTGACAGATGAACATGAGCCGAAAATTCACCAGAATCCCAGATGGCCACAGGATCGTTCTATTAAAAGTGGGTGGTTTAAACTGAAGGTCACCACATTTCAGGAGAGGGGTGAATGCTAGGAAAGAAAGTCCTTCAACATAGCCTCAACTGCTCGCCGGAATTAAACCCACCATACTGGTAACACTCTGCACCACAAAACCACAATCAAACTATCCAATTAACCATTCATGACATTAAAATATTTAGGTGGTGTTTTTGACCAGTGCAGACTAAATGGGTCAAAAGGTCTTTTTGAGAACTGCGGATCTCTATCACTGTATAACATCGTCTGTCTGGTGATGTTATTCTGTACAATTTGATGTTTTCGGTCATGTCGCTCTCATTTCGGACACTGATTATCTACATTTCTACACAATGGGTAGACAAGGTAGAAGTAATTCCTGTGGACAATTATAATTTGAGTAACAATTTGAAATGGTCACTCATTTGAATTGAACACAAATGACACATGATTGACACAGACAACAAGAGTTTTGCAAGTCATGTAAATTAACCGCTTTTTCCCAGTTTATAAAACACCAAGGCAGTGATGTTTCGCCTATGAAGAGATGCAGTCATTACTTGGCTCGTGTCACATTTGCAATCCCAAGTGAAACAAAACAAAAAGCAAAAATGATACAACAAGGTATAGAGAAGGATGAACACAGCAGGCCAAGCAGCATCTCAGATTCTCCAGTACGTGCAGTTCCTAGTATCTCTGAAAAGCAAGAACGATTGACTGACTCCTCAACACCATTCGACAGGACTTCCCCAAATGCAGAAGCCTGGTGCTGACATGGAAAACTTCGTAAAATGTCAAGCTGACTTGTTCAAGAATGCAGATTCTGGGATGCAGCCAAGCCTGTGAAAGACTGCACGTGGGTTTGATCCCATGCCCCCGCCAGCCTGAAAAGCACTGAGCTTCCCAGTTGGCTTTAGGAGGCACAGTACACCTCGGTGTGAAGGATAACAGAAAGCTGAGCATTTGCCACAGAATATTGCACAGAGGGAAGGAAAAGCATACCCCCTTCCTAATCACCCACACCTTCAGGATTTACACACGGTGTAACATATGGGCAGCGGGAAGCGTATTTACAATGACCCTGCGAGTCTGGCAGTGAAGTCAGAAGAAATGGCCACAGCACAAAATCAGTGGTAAACTTAATTCTCCATGGGAATTTCACTGAGTCTTGACGTCAAATCAAACCAATGACTGCTCCAAGACATGCACCAATTCTTACTAACACTTCACATTCTGTGTGAACAGAGCCCCGAACTGTAATGCAAAGCGAGGTAACAAGGTGTAGGGCTGGATGAACACAGCAGGCCAAGCACCATCTTAGGAGCAGGAAAGCTGACATTTCGGGCTGAGACTCTTCTGATGACCCTTCAAATGCAAGATTTTAAGCCACCAGAGATGGATGTGAATCCTATTTCACAAATGCCACCTCCAGTTATGAATCGAATGATCTTAAGAGCTCCAAACCAACTATTCCAACCATGCATGAATCTTACAAACATGCTCATGTTGCCTTTTTTATGTACAGCCACTTCAACAACAGAACACAAAACCAAAGAATGTTGTGAGACATCTCAACATGCCAAACATATCCAAATGGAAAATACCAACAAGGTCAGCACTACGCAACATTCAAGTAACTAAAACAGTTGAAATGATGGAATCTCCAATGAGGAAAAGAACAAACAATTCAAAGCAGCAGTGGAAGGCAGGAAAAAGAGAAAAACCTACAAGAAAGAATTAGCTGTCAAAAACAGCTCTTTCAATCGAGTTAAATCTCTGAATGAAAATGAAATTTCTTTTATACAGGACCGAGGCCCACCAATTTTTACAATAAATTTCACCGTCACTGCTTTCTCATAAACTCTGTGCAGGAAATACAAATATAATTAAATCTGTTCAACTATGTTTGTTAACCATGACAGTTTCAATTTTTCATCTCAATTTTCTTTCCTTTTCTCTCGCCCACCTACAAGACCATAAGTCCCCAAGCATCAGTTTTCAAGTAATCTGGTTTTATGCACAAATCCAGTGAATTATTGAAGACACTTCATGAAGCGAAATATTGTTCTTCCACTTTAGAGTACAAACTCTGAAACAATAACAATATATTACCAGCCTTGTTGGGATGTTATGTTCATGTTCTACAAGAGATTAGATGAGGCCTCTTTTAGAATAATGTGTCTAGTACTGGTTGCCCAGTTAGAAGAAGGATATTAGCAAGCTGGAGATCGCTCAGAAGAGATTTACCAGGATGTTGCCGCGTATGGAAGGCTGGAGTTATAGAGAAAGACTAAATAGGCTTGGAGTCTTTTCATTGGAGTGGAGGAAGTTGGGAGGTGACCTGATAGAAGTTTATCAAGTAATGAGAGGTATAGATAGAGATGATGGTCGTTGATTTTTCCCTAAGATGGGGAATTTCAAGACTTGAGGATACATCAATAAGGTGGGAGAAGGGAGATTCTGAAAAAGACATAAGAGGCTATTGTTTTACGCAGAGAGTGGTTCCCATGTGGAATGAACTTCCCGAGGAACTGGTAGATGTGTGTACAGTTACAACGTTTAAAAGGCGTTTGGATGGGAAAATGAATAGGAAAGGTTTGTCGTAGATATATCAATACGTCAATTCTTCTTTCTTAATTCAAATAAGTGATAATCAAGCTTTCCTTTTTCAGCCAAAATAGATTGTGTTCTTCCAACAGATGATGTTAATTTACTTGCCCACTCTCAGCCTCTCCATGGCTGTGCATTTCTCACTGTGATGGTTGTTTTACACAGTGCTGATTACAACAGAGATAGAGAAAAGCATTTCAAGGAGCTTGTCGAAAATAAATTTATCTTCATACACTGGTTTTTGATCTGTGCTTCTGTTTATAAGATTAACTTCTTTATTCAACACTTCCTAGTGCCAAAAGTAAATCCTGAAGTAGAAGATTTGCAGTGGTAGTACTGAAAATAATTTTGGTGGTTCAACGAAATATTTCTCAGCTGGATAATTCAGAGTAAATGCTGTGAACTGTTGGACCATTCCTTTCTGACTGCACACCCATGTGCCACCACCTCTGGTGGAACTGTCCTACCAGTGGGGAAGAACAGAAGCGGGGTAGTTATGTGGGAGCCTGTACTTTATCAGGCGTGATTAAGGAAATACGACTATATCAGACTATTGCTCCTCTAACGTTGATGCAAGTTCAGGATAATAGTAAGTCAGACTGGAAGGACAGAATGGGGATGATATGCCATTATGGCTGCCTGATGGCCAGATACATGCCAGGTGCTCAGTCCAGTTTTATCCCTCATTGATATTTACGATCTGATTCCTTACTGCTGGAAAGTGCAATAATTTCAGTTGGCAGTTAAGAGTTAACCACCTTGCAGCCGTTCTGGACAACTATGCATTAGACCGGATGACAACAGCATATTTCTTTCTTTGAAGGACATTTATGCAATCGATAGATTTTCACAGCAATCAAGGAGCTTTGCAGTCACCATTACTGGTACCAGCTTTTTTTCCAGAATTCACGAATTAAATGAATTGAAATACCTTTCGCTGCCGTACTGGGATTTGAATTTGTGTGCCTCAAACAACAGGCTCACATGTCTGAATTACTCCTCTTGTTACATGAGCACACGTCTGTACCCTTGTGCAAAAAGGCTGGGAGAATGCCACCTATTTACACAGCATGATTGACAGTGCAGCCCATTGAAAATGATTGAGGTGACAGGAGCAGGCAAACATACAACGCCTCGCTTTTGAAATGCAGAAACAAAAACAATCAATTTTTCCAAAGTTGCATCGAACACCAAAACAGCAGTGACAGTTGCACCCTAAACAAGCATTTAGATTGAAAGTTGCTTTGTGGGTGTTCCTGACATTTTGGTGGCCTGTCATGAGCAATTCAGAACACAAAGGCTCCTGTGTCTCCTCAACTAAACGGTTCAGGTAACCACATTAATTTCGTAAGAGTCTCTTATTACATCAACAAAGACAATCCAACTCTACTAAACTGAACAATCAGAAAGTTTCATGATAGTGTTAAAAAATACCTGATTTGATTTGAGTTGAATGCACGAATAACTGACGTTTTCCATTGTCTGAAATGGAAAAATGAGATTGAAAATTAGGTCTGTAACTTGGTCGGTGAGGGAATATATTCAGTTGTAATATCGAAATCCAATTTCATTTTGCTTTTGTACAACACATGCCCAAAGGGGACACCCATTAAGATCAATCAAATTGCCCAGCTAACTCTGAATAGCAGAAATCAATAGGTCAAGCAGGAGGTCTGTGACCTGTAATATAAGCGTGTTTCCTGACTAATATTCCGCTCACTTATGCAGAGACGCCAAGGTAAATTCTATTTTTCTTGTCATTTGCATGGATAGTAGTTAATTAATCATATATAGGCCTTTTAGACTGCACAAGTTCTCACTCTCACCTTCTGCTCAAACACTTGGGACATATTGCTGCATTAAAAAGTTGCTGATATATTTTTACAGCTCATTGGATAATGCTCAAGAGGCTGTGGAAACACTCCAACGTTGCCTTCTAAATGGAGTAAGGTTCCAGTATTTATTAAATTGCCATTTACAACACGAGGATGTACCAATGTGTTTAACAGCCGATGACATACATTTGAAGTGCCGTTGTAAAGTTTAAGAAATGTGGCAACCAGTTTATGCCATCCATCCCAGGAACAGAACCTGACTGAAAGGCAATATCAGTGCAGCCTCTGAACTGGGTGGACGTTAACTCAGGCAACAACTTCTTTGGTGGAATATTGGGGGAAGAAATCATTTGCAAAAATTGAAAAAGATGATGTACCTCCCACTGACTCAATGGCCAGACATGTTATGGTTGTGTAAGTACTGAAACAATGAAAATGAGACTTTCGGTAAGTGTTCAATAAATGCATGGCTTGATGTCACTGTGCATTTTATAGTAAATAAATTTCCCTCCTTTCATCTGGTTCAGCAATCAACTTGTTGCTGTTTTGACACTGCCATTTGCACGGCAAATTGCGCACAATTCATTCATTCAAATGAGACACGAGCACAACACGGCGCTGTAAGAGTAAGCTGGCATTCCTCACTGTGTTAGTGTCTGGTGGATTGGAAGAAAAATGGACAGGAACAAAATTCAGTGTTTGTTTCATTTCAACTCTCAGTCTGTTAATAATTTATTAGCCAAATCATCAGGAGCTCAGTCTTTTCTGCCTCTGAAATAGCTGCTATTTAAATGCATTTCTTTATTTTGTGTATTTAATTGAACAGATATTTGGATTTTTCTCATCTTTCAGAACCAGTATTGACCAGATTTAAAATATCATCATTTTTAAAGCTTAATGCATTTGGAAAATCTGCGGTACATTGCGCCAGTAGAATATGCTGATACATTTTTCTGATACACTACACGACAACAAGAGACCCAATTCCTCTTCATAGAATGATGGTTATTTTGTGCTCATCATGCACGTAAATTAGATGACCATTCTACCTCAGTATTAAATCGAAAAGAAGATTTCAAACACATCAGATCCTTAATTCACACCAAATAGAAAACTTTGAACAGATCTCTATCCTCGGAATTTAAGCTACATTTTTTGAATTCATAGGAATAAGGCTGCTTGAGCTTGTTCCATTGAATCAAATCATGGCGCATTTCTCTCTCCACTCCATTTACCCACCATTTGTCTATTGACCACTAATACACTGACATAACAAAAATGGGAGTGTTGAAATTTTGAATGAGCCCAACAAAATCCAACTTTCGAAGCTCCAATCGACAACCTTTTTTGTGAAAAACATCGATTGCCACATTTCACACCCATCTGACACAGCTCAAATTTGAAAAGTGCCACAACAGATATTTCCTGATATAAACTGTCAGTGATGATCACAACAAAACCCAGATTGTTTATTCCAAAGTCACCCATGCTTCACAAAGAAAGGTCACCATTATCGCACCACATCACAGGGCTGTGCACACATTCGAGTGAGGCAACTGGTGTTATTTAACCTGGGGGTCAGGCAAGGAGAGAGGTTGAGACGGAGAACCCTTCGTGATAAACACAAATGTTTGATGACAATTTCAGTCTCATCTTGGTCTTCCTTGGAACACTTGAAACTTTAAAAGGCCAAGTGTGCAAACGAGGACATCAGCCTTCTGATACTCCAGCTCGCTCAAAATGAAACTTGCCAAAACGATGCCCACAACACATAAAACATCTTGCACATCCTGGAAGAACATGTGAGTGAGTGATTGCTGGATGGTACATAGTAATATGAAGAATAAGTAATCAGTGGATTGGAATTTGTCGAGTGTGATGAAACAAGGTTAGTTCATACCTTTTAAATTCAGTACAGTATGAAGAAAATCTAACTGATTCGGTTAGCTGACTGACTGGAAACAACATCAAATCTATAAGACAAATGAAACCATCATGAGAGTCAAAACCAAATTCAACATGAAAAGACAATGGCGAAGATCACAATTTAATATCAGAGCAAGAATGTTCAATTGCTGACTTCAGTGTATTTACATCTGTCCATGATTTGTTTGCTCTTTTGATACCATTTTGGTCTTCCTTAGAAAACCTAACAGTTTAAAATCCTAAATGAGAAAACTGGGACATCCGTTTTCAGACATTTCAGGACACAAAATGAAAATCAACAAAGCTTTCACATTGAATTATGAAAAAAATCACTCTGTACATGCTGGAATGATGTCTCACAATCTAAAGGGAGGAAAGCACAGTCAAGGCAAGGGTGACCACCTTCATGCAGGATACGTTAGTCAAGAGCAGTCTCTGACGTTAATCCAGAATATTGGGGCAATGTCAGTTGGACAGTCAAGGCAGTCAGCTTCTCGGAGCCCATACCTCAGCAGTGCGGTCAGCGGGTCACAGTCAGCCCGTTGGGAGTCTGAATCCAGTCTGGGCAGTGGGGACAAAACAGCTGGCAAACTGTACAGGCATCAGTTGGACGTCTTGGTCATTCATTGCTCACACTGTCTGTCAAGGTCACTGATAGGGTTTGCCACATTAGTCCTTGTTGTGCTTAGTTGTATTACGACTGAAAACTGTTTGACTCTGCAGTCAGACTGCTGCCAATTGATGCTTTTCACTGGCATCGTGCAACACTGGTGTTTTTATCGTGTCGGATCTGTCAGAAATGCGTGTGAGCAAATGGAACAAAGGAGCTGGCAAAGTTGCTTGTGAGTTTCCTGGATTAAGTGAGCCAATACCTGGCTGAATGTCGGGAGACGACAAACTAGATTGAAGCTTGCATTTTGTGAAAAAGTACCAAGAACTAATACCTTTCAGAATCAAAGTAGAGTGGAGTCTGAGGAACGACAAAGATGAAGTTTCGTCAAGTCTAAAAGACAAATGAAAACACCATGAAAGAGAAAGCAAATTCAACATAAAAAGAGAAAGAGTGCATCAAACTTACACACTTAACCAATAATATCAACTGCTGATTTCTGTCAATTTACGTGTGTCTGATATTCATTTGCTCCTTCACGATCTACTTGGTCTTCCTGAGAAAATTTAAAACTTTAACTTGTCAATTCAGCAGACAGGATACCCTTCTGACCACACTTCAGATACTTCAGGCCAAAATGAAACTCAACAAAGCTTTGCTCTCATCCACCAGCTTGCACACCTGGAAGGATTTCCCAAAGGGCTTTTTCCCTCCAAGTATGTTTTGGCTGCTGCTGCACAATGTGCAGACAACACATTTTCATGACTAGCAATCGGTAACAACTAGTTTCTCCTTTGAAGCAATACTCATCGAGAGATAAATAGGAGATAATGTAGACAGGAGAATTCCATTGTTTTGTTTTGAATTGTTGTGATAATGGGATTTTATGGTCATCCGAGATGAAAATTTTTCCCTGCTGATATCACATTCAGCGAAGACCAGAAGAAACTTGATGCTGCAGTCAAAGAGTAGGCACAAAAATGTGGCCAGTTTGGTTTTGGTTTTGTCAAGTATTGGAGCCATTGCCAACTGCAACATACAAACATTAATTCAATAGATTTACCCCCATATGAGCATCATACCTCCAATTTTCCTGTCTTTAAAATTTGTACCAAAATCCAATTTCTATAAAAGTACTGCTCGTTATAAATTGATTTCAGATTACCTCAAAACTCTTCTCACAAACAAGAGTGATACCACAAAGGTATTGCTCCTTTCTCTCTGCTTCAACTAGTGTTCGTACTAATTGCACTGACGAGAGAGAAAAACAAATAAGTGATGCGTACTGGAAACTGCAGAGTTAAAAGTCTCCAATGTTCACTTCACGTTGTCTCAACATGAAATGAGGGCCCAGCAGCTATTGTTGATTGTTGTTTGTGCTGTCACAAGTTTCCTTGTTTGTTGGTTTATGACATCACAGTCAAACCATTGTGAAGTCACTGGACTCGTTGTTTTGTTAAAAAAAAAACCTTCTGAGAAAGAACACAAAACCTGTTTGAGCAATTAACTGCAGTTTTCCAATTCATCTCTGTTTGCATGGGTGTCTTGTGATGAGGGTTTGTTCGTAAAGGTGGGCACTATGTCATGGATGCACTTCCCCATCACCACTGAGTTCCCTTCACAGCCTTCCTGGAAGCATGGCCATAGGGGTGAAGGCACCATGAGGCCAGCCCACATGCGACCAATACGTTCACTAATTTGACTGCTGGTTGGAATGGCTGGTCAGCTGTCAAGAGGGCAGGTGGTCACATCAGTCCTCAATGTCCCATCAAAACATTCCTGAGGTTAATTCAACCTTTACATTGACCTTTGAATCCTCTAAAGACTCCACCAGCACCATTTGGTTTATAGGCTGAGAATTGAACTGGTTCTGGCACTGTTGTTCATAATCTTTTTCATTCATCCTCCGGTGTCTGGTCTTTGTGGATGTAATTGTAATGTAATTGATTCTGAAAATGAGATCTGGCACTGATGTCTTTTCGTTGGTGTGAACAGAAGACATCATCTTTCTCTTTCCTTGTCGCACATCAATGAACCAATACCATTTAGTACATACTGTGTGATTATCCTACCTTTGTGCCATTTCTTTGTGATTTGGATGAATGATTAAAATGGCACAGGAAAGGAAAACAAGCTCCCTGAGCCTGCCAGGGTATTAATCCTTCAGATACCTCAGTAGGCCATCCTAAATGGAATACAGGGAAACTTTGATTTACCTTGCATCGTTATGCAACTTTGAAGCAGGTCCAAAAACCTCTTACTTTCCAAACTTCATTTGCTGCATTGTTGGAAACATGGCTGACCATTTGCACACAGCAAAACCCAACAAACTGCCAAATGGAAATGACTGAATACTGTTCACTGTTTTTGTGAATATTTTTGGGCTTGTATGTTTTAACAAGAACCAGGCAGAAATCCACCATCCCTGTTTACACAAGGCCACAACATTTAAGCAGAGTAGGCAACCAGTCGCTCAGTTGAACATCCTCTCCAAAAGATGAGAATTTTGAAAGTGCAAAACGTGCTCAGTGCTGGACAGTAATTCCCAGCCATGACTTTGCAATCAGTCGCATTATGAATGGTCAATGTCTGACTCTCGGATGAGACAGCTGCCACTGTTGCAAAGCTAACAATAACATTTAAAAGAAATCTGGGAGGGGAGATAAATAGAAAGGGTTTAGAGGGACATGGGCCAAATGCTGACAAATTGGACCAGATCAGTTTAGGTTAATTGGTCAGCATGGGCAATTGGACCAAAGCGTCGGTTTCTGTGCTGTCCAGCTCTATGATTCTATGAGTACCAGAGACCTTAAACCTCAGAACACATTCCTCCTCACCTCAGTTTTAGGCTAAGCAGTAGGATCTGTCCACTCTGTTCATTTCTTTCCTATTGCTTCCTGCTTTTTTTGGCTTCTTTCTTCTTGATGATAGAACATAGAACACAGAACATGGAAAAGTACAGCACAGTACAGGCCCTTCAGCCCACGATGTTGTGCCATGGAATAATAATCCTCATCCAAAAATAAAATAACCTCACCTACATTCCTCTCAACTCATTGCTGTCCATGTGCATGTCCAGCAGTCGCTTAACTGTCACTAATGATTCTGCTTACACGACTATCACTTCCAACTCTCTGGGTGAAGAACCTCCCTCTGACATCTCCTCTGTACCTTCCTCCTAACACCTTAAAGCTATGACCCCTCATGGCAGTCAATCCTGTCCTGGGGAAATGTCTCTGGCTATCAACTCTTTCCATGCCTCTCATTACCTTGTACACCTCGATCAGGTCACCTCTCTTCCTCCTTCTCTCCAGAGAGAAAAGTCCCAGCTCAGTCAACCTATCCTCAGAAGACAAGCCCTCCAGTCCAGGCAGCATCCTGGTAAACCTCATTTGCAAAAACCTCTCCAAAGCCTCCACATCATCCCTATAATAGGGTGACCAGAACTGGGCACAATATTCCAAGTGTGGTCTCACTGGGGTTTTGTAGAACTGCAGCAAAACATCACAGCTCTTTAAGGCGATCCCCCTGTTAATGAAAACCAAAACATCATATGCTTTCTGAACTACCTTATCCGCTTGAGTGGCAACTTGGAGGGAGCTATGCACATGAACACCAAGATCCCGCTGTTCCTCCACACTGCCGAGAAACCTGCCTTAAATCCAATACACAGCAGTTAAGTTCAACCTTCTAAAATGCATCACTTCACATTTATCTAGGTTGAACTTCATCTGCCATTTCTCAGCCCAGCTCTGCATACTGTCAATGTCTCGCTGAAGCCTGCAACAGCCCTTGATACTATCAATGGCACCTCCAACCTTTGTGTCATCAGCAAACATACTAACCCACCCCTCAACCTCCCCATCCAAGTCATTTATAAAAACTACAAAGAGCAGAGACCCAAGAACAGAGCCCTGCGGGACACCACTCAGCACTGACCTCCAGGCAGAATACTGATCTGCAACCACTCTCTGCCTTCTGTCAGCCAACCAATTCTGAATCCAGACAGCCAAATCACCCTGTATCCCATACCCGCTGACTTTATGAATGAGCCTGCCGTGGGGAACATTATCAAATGCCTTGCTGAAGTCCGTGTACACCACATCCACTGCTCAACACTCGTCTACCCGTCTCGTGAACCTCCTCAAAGAACTCACTAAGATTTGTAAGGCATGACCTGCCCCTCACAAAGCCAAGCTGACTCCCTTTAATCCCGCTTTGCTTTTCCAAATAGTCATAAATCCTATGCCTCAGAATTCTTTCCAAAACCTTGCTGACCACAGAAGCAAGACTGACTGCTCTGTAATTTCCAGTGATTTCCCTATTCCCTTTCTTGAAAAGAGGAAAAACATTTGCCTCCCTCCAATCTTCCAGTACGAGTGAGGAAGCAAAGATCTTCACCAGCGGCTCAGCAACCTCCTTTCTCGCTTCCCGTCGCAACCAAGGATAACTAACAATGGCTACTTTTCACTGCTGTAATGCAACAATGTTGCTATCATTCAGTAGATTAGGGTTGCTGTTTTGAAACAGTGTTATGAAAATTGAATTATTTCCTCAAGTTGACTACGACGATGTGCGGATAAAATCTAAAAGATAAAAGTAAAACCAAATTGTGTCAAATTTAAACTTTGAAAATGGACAGACTGCTGTCAAATTTAATACTGCAATTTATGTCAATTGCAGTCTTCAGAGTGACTACATCCGTCCATTATTCATTTGCCCCTTCAATATCTACTTGGCCTTCCTTCGAAAACTTAAAACTTTCAAAGCCATTGATCAGCACAGGACCATAGCCATCAGACATTTCATTTCACTCAAAATAAACTCAACAAAGCTTTTGGTAGGGTCACTTTCTGACTAACAAGCAGCGAGCTGCCATTTAAATGCTTTTTCATTTGTGAAATAACCTCTTCTCCCACAACTCACCTCATCAATGTTCAGCTTCCCATGTACCAAACGTGCCAGTCAAGGCAAATTTTGAGAAAATGTGATTTGAAAATCACAGCAGATACCTGGCGACTTCAGCTCACCACTTGCTTGAAATGGTATCCACTGGGCACAAACATCTCAAGGCAATCTCCATGGGCATCTGCCACATGGGCCCCTCATCCAGAGATATCGGTATCAAATATGTGCCAGCCTCTAAAGGCCTTCATTACTTTTCTTTGATTCAATTACAGGACGACTTTGCACTTCATTGGCATGCCTTGGGTTTCACAAGTAACTATCACTGTAATACTGCAGTGATGAAACTGTGTGCATGGGGTCAGCCGTCCACCTCATGGACTGGACCAGGCAGAATCACTGAGATTGTCACTCACTTTCATACCACTCGCTCACTCTTAAGTTACCTAGATACTCACAGCATCTCTGCCTCAGCTTCCCCATTGTATTTTGCCAACTTACATAGACATTCCAGTCTTATACTAACTCTGTCTTGTCTTGCTGTTTAGAATGGGCACAAAGATAAGAAGCTGGTCAAGGATGTCCACAGCCCCCAATCAACTCATGGGTGATAGAGTCATAGAGTCAAACAGAATGGAAATATCCTTTGGTCTATCCAGTCCATGCTCACCATAATCCCAAACTAACATAGTCCCACCTGCGTAAATTTGGCCCATAAACCTTCAGACATTACTCACTTTTGTCCCTATCTAAATGTCTTTGACCTGATTTGCTTTATTATTGTATATGCACTTTGTCACAGTGAAAAATTGTGTTTTGCATGCAGTTCAGGGATACCATACCATACAAAGTGCATGAGGGTAAAAGACAGAAATAAGAAAACAATGTTATGGCTGGTAGAAAGTGCGCAGAGAATGTGACCCATAATAAAATTAAAACTTGAGCGGACCATTAAGAAGTCTAATCCCGCAGCGAAGCTGTTCTTGAATCCATTCATGTGTGCAAAGAGACTTAGTGGTCTTCTGCCTGATGTAGGAGGATGCTGGAAGAGTGTATAAGCAGGGTGGAAAGTGTGTTTGATTATGTTGGTAGCCCTCCCAAGGCAACAGGATATAAGGATGGAGTCAATGGATGGAAGGGTGATTTTGAGACGGACTGAGGTACGTTCATGACTCTCTTTAGTTTCTTGCACTCTTGGGAACAGGAGTTGCCAAACTATGCTGTGATGCAACCCGGATAGAATGCTTTATTTCATACATCTGTAAAAACTGGTGGTCATGCCAAATTTCCAAGGCATTCTGACAAGTAGAGAGTTTGTTGTGCTTTCTTGACCATTATGTTGACTTGGGAGGATAAGGTCGGACTGTTGGTGATCATTTTAATGCCTTTTTATATTGAAACTGTACCCCATCCACCACTTCCTCTGGAAGTTCATTCCCACACACAAACCATTCTTTATTTGTGAAAATTGCCCCTCGCGCCCTTTTAAATCTCTCTCATTACACCTTTAAAAAATGCTCCATCATCTTGAAATCCTCCAGCCTGCAGAAAAGACACGACACCTGCCATTCACTTTGTCCATATCTCTCATGATTTTATAAACATCGAGAAGGTCACCTCTCAACTTCTTATGCTCCAGTGAAAAAAGCACCAGCCGATCCAGCATCTCCTTGTGACCGAAATTCTCGAGGTCACTGATGGGACGTGGCTTTCAGTCATGAGAACCAGCACAGTAAGTGAAGGACAGCCTTTGTTCCCAATCCTAGAGCTTGGAAACAGCGAGTTAGCGCTTGGGCACTCACTGTCAGTCATGAAAAGTAAAAACCTGAACGTCAGGCAGGTCATCTTGAGTCTTTCTCCCATATCATGGGAGGTTTTCCATTGTTCTGACAGATAAATATGAAGAGAGTTGAAAATGTGTGGCAAGCCTTTTCCTGTTGGTGAAGGTGGAAAGGCATCCCAAGCAAATGAATAGGCAGTACAGAGGGCATTGCAGGGCTTGTGTTCGGGGATTGGGTAGGGAGGGGTGACAGCAAGTGAGAGATGATATGACAGGCAATAGAGTCTTTGGTGAAGCATGAGCCTTGGCGGGAGCTGGGTTCAGTAGCAGAGATAGACTGTACTTTTGGGTTCACTGGCAGCATGTTGCTGACAGGACAGCATTTATCAGCTGTCCCTAGTTGTCCTTGAGAAGTTTGTGCTGGGCTAACACTTAAACCACACCAGTTTCATGTGCAGTCGGTTGACACACAATGTCCAAAGGGAGGGACTTTCAGGAGTTTGCTTCAATATCAGTGAACGAATGGCGATATATTTCCAAGGCATGATGATGAGTGGCTTGAAAGGGAAGTTGTAGATCTTGGTGTTCCCATCTAACTCTGCCCTTGGCCTTCTAGAAGCAGGTGGCCATGAGTTTGGAAAGTGCTGTATATGAATCCTTGGTGAATTTCTGCACCACACCTTGTAACTGGCACAGACTGCTGATACTGAACATTGATGTTGCAGGGATTGGATTCTTGTGGATGTGGTGCTATTCAAGCCGTTTACTTCGTCCTGGATGGTGTCCAGCTTCTTGAGTCTTTTTGGAGTTGCAACATTTCAAGCTATGTAGTATATTCCGTTACACCCCTGACTTGTGCCTTTTCGATGATGGACATGTTTGGAGGAATCAGGAGGTGAGTTACTAGTAGCAATATTCCTTGCATCTAACCTGCTCCTGTTGCCAATGTGACAACTAGGTGGAGAGCTGGATGAACACAGCAGGCCAAGCAGCATCAGAGGAGCAGGAAAGCTAATGTTTCGAGTCTAGATCCTTGGGCTGAAATGTCAGCTGACTTGCTACTCTGATGCGGATTCGCCTGCCACATTCATCCAGCTCTGCGTCATGGCATCTCAGATTCTCCAGCATCTGCAGTTACCACTATCGCTTGTAGCCACTGTGTGTATGTGATGCATCCAGTTGAGTTTCTGGTCAATGGGAAGCCGCAGGATGTTTACAGTTGAGAAATCAGTGATGGTAACACCACTAAATTGGCAATTATCAATAGTGGCATTTAGATTGTCTTTTATTCTAGATAGTCATCAGCCGGCATTTGTGTGGCGCAAATGTTACTTGCTACGTGTCAGCCCAGGCCTGGGTAGTGTCTCGATCATTTCAACTTGGACTACTTCAGCACCAGAGAAGTCACAAATGGTGCTGAACGTTGTGCAATCATTGCCAAACATCTCCATTTCTGAACTTATGATGGAGGGAAAGTCATTGATGAAGTGGCTGAAGATTTTTCATCCCAGGACACTGCATTGAGGATCTCCTTTGGAAATGACCTGGAGCTTAGATGATTTACTTCCAACGATCACAACCATCTTCTTACGTGGCAAGTGTGACTCTAACCAGCAGAGAGTTTGCCCATGATACCTATTGACTCCAGCTTTGCTGCGGCCCATTGATGCCACACTGTTGAATGCGACCTTGATGTCCAGGGCTGTCACTCTCACCTCATCTCTGAAATTCAGCTCTGTGAAATATCAGAAAGCACATGATAGCACTTACTCTGGTGGATGCAGGTGCATTGACCTTTTTCCTCCTTTGCTGAGCATTCCCCACAAGTTTGAGTGAATTTTAACTCAGGAGGCAAACTTCTACTGGGCTGGCATGACTTTGTCTGGGGAAGAAGTCCTGCCTCTGCGCCATCTCATCCAATGAGACCTCCAGCTGCTTGCCCGAAAAGTGGGCACTCATTTTCCCCGGTCTGCTATGTCCAGGGCAAATGTCAGGAACTGAACAAGGCAGCTTCAGATTGACAGCAGATGCCCGGATGCACAATGGGCTTTAAAAGATGGTGCAGTGTCCAGAGATGCCAATCACTTCCAGCATATCCAGTGGCAAGTTGTTCTGGCAAAGGTGTATGGTATGATGGACACAGAGTTGGACCTGAGGGATGGGGTAGTCAGTTAGTGAAGAAAGTTTAAGTTATGTCAAGAAAACCTGCCAGGCCTCATGCTCGAGAAATCTGCAAAAAACTTGATGATACGGGGACTTCGGTAAATCAGAAAGTGTAATTATTTCAATCACTCATAGAAAAACGCGATTTGTGTGGCACCTTTCAAAACTCTTGCTTCAGTAATTGTGCTGCATGACTGCAAATTTATTCATGTTACTCTGTTTTTTAACAGAGGGGAAGAGAAGCAGTTAATAGCACGTCCATCAATTAAATACCATTTCGAATCATTGATTCTGAGAAATTTAAGGAAGAAAAGGAAACCATTTGGTCCAATGTGTTTGTGCCAGATGTAAATAAAATCCCTCCAGTCTAATGCCACTTTTGCATACTTATTCCATTGCCTTGGAGGCAAAACTATTTGTATCCACCACGGGGGAGAGATTGGCTGAGCTTTCAGACAAATGAGCTGATCGAAGAGAACCATCAGGCGTTATTAGGAGTAAATCATCTCTGGTTAATCTAATTCCAACATAATCTATTCTATTCCTAATCCAGTGCGATGTTTTGAGACAGTCGCAGATCAAACAAACTCGGAACAGGAATGGGTCATTCAGCCGCTTGAGCCTGCTCTGCCATTCATCACGAACATTGTTGATGCATTGTTTGCTATTTCATTCTATGATCTGGAAGCCAGCAATGCCACATCCTTCATTGTATAAACAGGCAAATCAGGGGGACAAGGGGAATATTGCTTTCTTAGATTAGAAATGATTCATACAGAAACTACAAAACTGAACAACTGTCCAACTGACTTCTGTTCGCCGATGGTCAGATTTAACCTTGTTCACACTTGTAAATCAGAGTATATCTTCCAAGCGATTCAAAAGACCCTCAGCTGGTCGAGTGAGTACAAAGTCCAACCTTCCTGTAACATTCTTCCCACCCACACACCCACACGCATACACACACACACAGACACACATGCACACAGACACACACACACACACACACATGCACACACACACACGCACACACACGCACACGCACACACACGCACACACACAATTAATCCTTCTGAACGTATTGCTGTTTCTCTGTTTAAAAACAGAGAAGCACTTTTAAACTAATCTGTTTTATCCTCATGTAAAAGTACTACATGATTATAATTCACAACTGATTGGTGGTTCAGTCATCAATCACTGTTTTAGTTCTTCTCAATCGAGACACAGATGAATCGCAAAGCAACTTTGCTCAACAAGCAGGATGTTAGAAAATGACATAAAACAGCTGACAGATTTATGATTGTTGTGAAATAATTGCTGCTTGTACGAATAAAAATGACCACAGTGGGTCAGAAATAGAATCATTGACTTATCTGAGTCGTTGTCAGTGACTTCAGATAATCAGAAAGTTTGTGAATTTTTGGCTTTGTTAGCCTTGACTACAAACTAAATTTCACACTCTGAGCAACTCACCGCTTCAGTGGGCACTTTTGTTCCAAATTATATCTCCTCATTTTTTAATGCCACATTCCTTGACTGCCCTCTTTGAAGACACAGGGACATAACTGAAGCATTTTGTCACAAATATTGTGGATGCTGAAAGAATGAAAGAAAAACAAAAAGGAGCTGGAAAACCTCAACAATCTGAAGGGAAGTTGAGTTAACGTTTCAGGGTGATGGACTTAACCTGATCAGAAATGGTTTCCTCTTCATAGATGATGTGTTGTCCAGTTGAGGTTTTCCATGGCCCTCTTGTTCTTGCATTGTCACCTCCTACTCTTTCAATGGCTGAGGGATGCAACTGGGCAGCAATGTTCCATCAATGCCACCGTAGTGCAATGGTAGCCTTCAATTTGGTACAACATTAAGGGATTAAGATTGAGGGTGAAGAAGGGAAAATGCCAGGTAAATGTCAGGTGCCACATTGTAGCAGATCCCCACCATAGTCCTGCCAAGGGTGATGTCTCCCATCATAGGAAACGGTTGCAGCCTGCTATTTGAATAAAGAATGAACGATTGAAGGGTAATTTTCCCATCTCCTTGCCATTTGGCAAGCATTGCAAAAATCACAACTCCACTCTAATGCCATGTCGGGTGGCCTCCAGCTGTTCTCAGGCTGCAGGGTGCAGTGAGCAGTGTAGTGAAAAGGAAATTACTTGCTCGACAGCCCAACACTGCAACTCAAGGGCACCACACCCTCTCTCCCACCATATCTGGCTCTGTTCTTGGGGCCTTGTCTGCCCGTCTCACATGTATTTCTTAATCCCTCAGCAGTGACCACCTGCCTCAGAAGCACTGCTGCAGTTCTGGAGATGCTGGCCCTCTGATGGGTTTGCAATATACTATGCACTGAAACACAGCAGAGTAATTAAATGCCCATAAGCATCGTAAAACCAAATGAGTAACCTTCAACCATTACTTAACACATTAATCCAGGAACAGCTGTATGAGAAATTCTGAAGACAGCTGGGTAAAGATCTACACCTTGACATTTTTGTGCAGCTTTGCTTAATTTTTACAATGTACAAGTAGAAATTATCTGAGATTTCTTGCAATCAACTAACCACCAAATTAGCATAGCAGCCTGTCAGTCATGACTCAGAAATTCCCAAAAATATCAGCTTATTGCAAATTTGACCCGGAATGCTGTCATATTATTCATCCAGAACTTTGTGGACTTTAATTTTTGTACATGACAAATGAATAGCATGTTGACGCTCAAATCTTTTTGACTCATAATGGGGTAAGGGGGGGATTTATCAATCAGTTTAATACTTCCTTCACTCTTCAGGACGAGTGAAAGAGAAAACACAAACCAATTCCTGTGCAAACATGAGGGAACCCATCTTCTGGTAAGATTTCTCCCCTGAGGGAAGATGTCAGAAAGAGGTAAGGAAAGATTTGTGAAGCGGAAAACATTTTATAAAAGAAATGTGTTCTCAGAGGAAAAGAAAGAAGAGGGATGGAGTTAGATTGAGTATCATGTGGCAGAAACTTCATTGTTGCTGGCTTCAAATCCTGGAACTCCCTAGCTCTGAGCATTTTGAGCAGACTATCACAAGATGAACTGTTGCAGTTCAAGAAGGCAAATTACCACCATCATCTTCAGAGCAATTAGATATGGCTACGAACTGCTGCTTTTTGCCAGTTGTGATCATGTTTGAAATGAATTTTTCAAAAAGAATCAAAGGCAACAACAAGGATGTACGCGAATAGACATTTCCCCTTTGCTCTCCTTGACCTGAATTCTTTGCAACGGATCAAAGTTAATGTTAGTGGGAATGGAATTCTTGATGCCTCTCTGTCCCCCACCTGTCAGGATGGAAGGGTTGCAGGAAGGCCTACAAAAAATAAGAATATAAACCTGACCCCAATTCACCTTGAAGACTTTAATTTCCAATGTTAAAGTTGATGGGTTTGGGATGGAGAGATTGTGGTTGGTGGTGGTCTGGTGTACTATTAATACAGTTAAACATTGTTATAAATTTTCACAAACTTTATCAGATTTTAAAGGTCCAATTTTCATTGTGTGGAAGTCAATGAGTTTTGAGTTGATTAAATAACTGCTGCTGTTTTAATTTGACCTTTGAAGAGGAGGATGTGGTTGAAGTGATCCGACAGCAGGTGAAATAGAGGGTGACAAACAGTCAGGCCATTTTAACAGGGAGTGTCTCCAATCAGGTGACAAGAACAGAACAAACAGGAAACATGTGACACTGGGAAACACATTTGAATTGCATCCGGCTAATTCTTCACACTATGATCTTACAATGTGCAATCTATTTGGCCCTCAGCTGCAGATGTTGGGATTACACCAAGGTGTCCTGTTCAGAAAAGTAAGTGCAAAAGCATCTGGTGGCCGAGGTATTGAATCATTCCATGAGGTTGCAGGTTTATATGATTGTGTTGAATGATCATGTTGATCTGACACTAGCTTTTAGTGCCTGGGGGTTCCAATGAAACTCAATGAAGCCTGGTTGTGGGATTATGAACACAAGATTTATTGTTACGGCAAATCTGTGCTTCCTGATATGTGGCACCGAAAAGAAACATTTATGTTTCATATTCTTTGCAGGAATTAGATTTTGAAGAACTGTGGAAGAATTGATTTATTGTAAGTTTTGGGAGCTATATAGAATATTTTCTTTAAAGAGGCCATTGAAAGGTGGCTATGGACTTTGGAGTTTATTTTTCAATATGATTTCCTAAAAGGAAAGAGTTGGGGGATGAGAAGCTGTGTAGAAGCCCTGTCCAGCTCATCTCTCCTATTTTTGAACATAGCGATCTTGTTGAGTTCAGAGACAAACATATTTGTTCTTCTGAAAAAGTAATTGCAAAATCTTCTCAAATTGTTCTTCAGCAAGCTGTGTCTGCTAAGACTCCAGAGACAACTGTATGTGAATACTGAAGGGAATGGGAATTTGAGGAAACACAGGAAGCTGGGAAAAGGAGGAACAGTGGTTCTGGTAGTGATGGTAGTTGCACAGTAGACAGTGATGATCTAAGTTCAGTGAAGAAGATGAAGAAACAGTTTGGTAGAGCGAGGTAATTATACAGAAAGGAAATCACTTGTGGGAGTGACATACTGACCTCAAGACTATTGTTTGAAATAAAAAGGAAGAAATAATTAGAAACAAAAATGGAAATTGTTGGACCAACTCAGCAAGACTGTCAGCATCAGTAGAAAGAAAGCTGAGTCAACATTTTGGGTCCAGTCTCTCCACTGATGCTTCCAGACCTGCTGGCATTCAATAGTTACTTCCATTTTTGTTTAAGATTTTCAGCATCCTTCATTTTTTCTTTTAGTTCAGAAATAATCAGAGGTTGTCAAAAAGCTAAACTGGTAATCATGGGAGATGTGTTGATGTGGCCTGGGTGGAGTTTATGGCAGGTTGTTTGAAATGAGTTTTTCAAACAGCACATTCTGGAGCTAACCAGAGAGCAGGCTGCTCTAATCTACGAGATCTGCAATGACATGGGATGAATTAATAATCACAGCAAAGGTGTCTCTATGTCGCAGTAATCATAGTGTGAGAGAATTTGACATTTAGTTTGAAGGATGGAGTAGTGGGTGCAAGTCTCATATTATGAACGTAAATAAGAGCAGTTATGAAGGGATAAAAAAAAAGCTCATTAAGTGAACTGCCAAATTACATTAAGGAATAGGTGAATAGAGATGCAGTATCAGATACTAAAGGGCATATTTCAGATTACACAGAATAGATCCATTTCAATAAGAGGAGGACTCATCATCGCTGGAAAACTAAAAAGATAAAAGATGAAATTAAGCTTAAAGGAAAGGCATTGAATCATATAATGTTGGGTTGCATCTCAGAACATTGTACAGATCTATTGGAATCCCAAAGATGGACTAAAAGATAATGATGAGCGAAATATTAACGATGGAAGTTAATGGAAATACAAAACAGACGCAAATTTCTGTAAATATTTAAAAAGGAACAGGTCTAAAAGAGTTTCTATTCATCCTGTAAGAAGTGAGTCTGGCCGTTAATGTTGGAAAAGAAGGAGATAACAGATTGAGGATGCAGACGATACAAGGATCATCGACCATCACTGACCCCCCCACCAAAAAAAACAATAAGCCTGGAAATGGAAGGCACGGAGGAACCAATTCTAAAGAAGGGCCACCAAATTTGGAAGATTAACTCTGATTTATTTCCACAGACGTTGCCACACCTGTAGGGTTTCTCCAGTGATTTCAGTTTTGTCTCAATTATTGACTATTTAGGACAGTGGTCAAATATTTTTGGAAACAAAGGAAAATAGGCCAAATGGAGACAGTGCAGGAGGAGGAGCTGTGCTGAACGATCCACCAGTTCTGTTTTTAAACAAATGGCAGCAACATCTCACAGTTCTCTCTTTACATTTGCATGAATGAAATTACTGGCATTTCTTTTTCTGAGGTATTGTAAGGAAATTCTTGAAGATTGCTTTTCTTCATTCATTGAAAAGAACACTGCAGTTGCTTTAATTGAATATACCACAGTCAATTGTAAAAAAGATGTATAAAATCATCAGGCGTTCAAAGGTTCCCCTGGGAGACATCCCATTAAGTGCCACCCAGATAAAAGAGGGCTCTGTCTCAATCTGAATTGGACAAACCACGTTAAAAAAGAAATCAGGACAGAGGTACATCAATCAGCAAACCACACCACGAATCTAAAAATAATGATGCAGTCAAAATTCAGAGATTTATTTCCAGATCAGCTTTTTAAAACTTGTATTTTTTTGGATTCACAACATGCTTCTCCCATCTGTGCATGTGTGTAGCATTGCTATTTCTTCTCATGTGCAGCAATTAATACACCAACTCATTTTATGAAAGATAGAAAGCTTGGTTAAATTAGCTCCTTTCAAAAAAAGTATATTTTGATCCAGGAAGTATCCACAAAGGTGCTGATCCTTCTTAAATTCAACTTGCTTACCCACCTGAGGGATTTGGAGAATAAAGTGCGGCCATTTCATTCCTCTTCAAATGGGAACTTAACAGTTTTGACCAACATGTTTGGAACCGGTTGGCTTGAGGAACCTCACCTCAGGGTTGGTCTCAACATTGAGGTGAGGGGGAAGGAGAAGGACATACCGTGCATATTGTAAGGGATTAAAGTGGTCTTCACCATTAATGTGAAACCAGGATCATCAATCATCAACCCATTTAACATTGACCACATTGATAAAGCATACAGGGTATGGAGCTGCTTATTCACACTGAGCCGATCTTACTTGACTGGGGCGGAACCGAGCAGACAAAGTTCTGATGAAGGATCACTGAACTCAAAACATAAACTCCGTTTCTCGCTCCAAATGCTGCGAGGTCTGCAGTTTCTGAAGAAGGATCAGCTTTCCTGCCCTTCTGATGCTACTTGGCATCCAGCTCAACACCTTGATATCTTTACACAATGTAACCATCCCAGTTTCCCCATGAAATCTACAGAGCTCAGCAGAACAATGACAGCAGAATGCATTGGACTAATATCCAAAACAAAAATGAAGATATGAACCAAAAGACTTTCTTCACGCAGTTGACACAATTACTTTTTAGGATATCGGACCACATGCACTAAGGAACCTGTGACCAAAACAAGCAACTCCGATCTTGCAAACAACAGACAATGGCAATGAAGAATGGCATCTGATGAAGATGTATTATTGTATCAGAAACAGAGATTTGCCTGTATTCATTGCATCACTGCAGTGTGGACATCCCCCATTGACAAAGAAATGATCACAGAATTTTTTGGAGGAATCTGAAAGGTTTTGCGAGGCTATGTAACTGGCTGAGATGTTCAGGGCTGTGTTTGTACAATGTCCAGCAGCCGGGTGCACTTCACATCTCATCCCTGCACCAGACCTGCATCGTTTAAATGTAAGTGGTCTGATAGGGCACGACGTCAGCCTTGGTGCCCAGAACATGTCATCACTGAGTTTCACAACGAAGTGGCAAGATACCCCTACATTGGCCCCTTGAAAATGCAAAACCAACCTGGAGATATCAGGGTCCAGGAGCACAATTTTTAATTCCTGAATGTACCAGTCCCAATCCTTCAAATCCAGCTCTGGAAACTTTCAAACAAAATTGAATTTCTCCTTCAAAGGGCATGAACAAATCAGGGACAGAGGAATTGTTGATTTTGATTTCACGCTGCAAAGTAGCATTATAATCAAACATTGTCATATTGATGCTGCCACAAATGGACAAACGTTCACTCCTGTCGAATTAAGTTTGAGACGAGTGAATACATGCTACACTTTCAAAATGACATGCAATTTTGCAGTGCAAACAGGACAGGAAATTTGTATTATCGGGTACAGACTGGGAACAGATGGGAGTTATGAAAGTTTCCCATGATGGGAAAGCTAATAAATAATAGGGCCTGAGCAGGATTGATGCCAGTGTTTTGATTCGGGTCTGGATTCGAGCTACTATTTGTGTTTGGATAAACTGGAGGCTTTTGAAAGAAAAAGTCAAAACTTCTGGGTACTGGAGAAATCCAGTTGGTAGAATGCTGGATAAGTCAGATGTTGCTGTACTTATTGCTCAGATATAAATGATCAGAGACAAGGATCTGATATCTGTATTCCATCTATGTGCTGGGGTGGCAACATCCAGAACAGTGGAACACAATCTGAACTGCAAAGAAAGTCTTGAGTGACGTCAGGAAGAACATTTTTCATACACAGGAAGCAGAACCCTCTCCCAAAAAAACAGCGGCATTTTGGAAAGCGAATCTTTCAAAGCTTAAAGATGATCTGTTTTGTGCCTGTAAGTATCGCACAGGATGTCGATTGAATTCAACCAAACGGAGTCACAGATCAGGAATGGTTTAGGTGGTCTAATGTTGCTGCTTTCAATGTTTGAGCAAAATGATGCGAGTGAGTAACTTTCCCATATTGTGAATTTTTCATGGTGTTTCACATTATTATTTAAATTGTTTCAAAAAAGACAATTGTGCTCGTTGTTTGTTGCCTCTTGTTAAACCAAATAACTGGAGGCCGACCACGGGCTTCTGGATTTAACATCAAACTATTCAAGTATTGAGCGATGAAATAATTGCTTGCATGGTGAATAGATTATTGAATTTATAAATAAAATATGCACAGAGAAAGCAATGGTTTTTTTTATCACATGATATACAACATGTGCCTGAGAAGATGCAAAATACTAGAGGGAGGCATTCAATAATCAGGTTACATTTTACAGAAATGTGGTCTTTTTTTTAGAATATCAGTTGGTTTTCAATGGAGGATGGGTACGTTTTCACTTTGATAACAGTCGCACAGAAAGACTTGGGCAAATAAACTGCAACAAAAAAAGAAATAGAAAATAAGAACTGTGCGAAGAATACTCTCACCATATGATTCATGAGATCATTAACTACCTGTTTTGACCTGACATTTAACAGAGCCTATTAATTAGTCCTCTGTGTTTGTAATGATTTTCTTCAATCTGTCATTCTACGCTAAGCTGTTATAGTTACCATGTGGATTACTGCACCTCTCCAAATACTCAATCCAAAGATGTAAAACAGCTTGAGTCAAACTTAAATTCTGTGCATCCTATGTAATCCTATGTAGACACAATGGATATGAACATCATCTGGAAGAACTATAAAATTTTTTGCAAAAAATCTCAAGTGTGCAGCACCTATTTAAATGATTTGAGCAGAAGGCCAGTCTTCAATATTTGCTTGATAGTACTGAAACAACAGTATTCACAAAATAGCCTGTGAGGTTACTGGATAAGCCCACTGTCCATGTGCCAATTGGGGAACTTAGTGACTCATTAGTGGTCTCGGTAGGACCTGCCAACCTGGCCCTGGCAACACTTGCTTTTGTTTCCAGTTCCAGTAATGATTGCCACTGTGGACAGAAGACTATTCCAGGATGCAGATGGGACAGCCTGCTGTGAGCCATACAGTACTTGTTCAGGATTGACATCCTGAGTCTTCAGGCATGCCTCTCAAAATCAGGATGTGGTCTTTGGCACAAGGGGCGGCCTACCCATTGCTGACAAAATGGGAGTGGTAGTTGGAACAGACTCAATATTGGGCACCTGAATGGAATGGTTCCGTGCATTTGAAAAGTTCCTGAGGAATGCATTTTCAAGTATTATTACTTGGTGTCATACGTGCACACGGTTTGAAGGTGTTTCCTGCTGAAGTTTTACTCGAGGTTTGGCAGATACATTCCACTTAGCATCAGTTAAATCTGCCAAAGTGAACATTAAATATTCAATTTATGAGGCCCATTAACAGGAGAAGGATGTACCGAATGACAAATAGGAGAAAATTGCTGTCATGTACGAGAAAAGTTCGGAATGATCACCACAAAGTGTGAAAGAGAGCTTTGAAGCAGGCTCACAAAGAGACAGAATGTGTGCCAGAGGGCACCTGAGGAAATTTATCAAAAAAGTACAGCCAATTCATAGGGAACCTGTCATAAACGTGGACGAAAGGAAGACATACAGCAGTCAGGGACCCAAAGAACGAAGTGCGTATATGAAGGGTACAAGACAGAGCATGGTTCAAGGCCATGAAGAATTTGAAGGTAGACACAAGTTGAAAACCAAAACATTAGATAATAGTGAGCCAGTAAAGGTCTCTCATTTCTCAAAAAGCACAAATTTAAGGTTCCCAGTCTGGTCCAGGCAGCAGCAAATGGGACTTCTATTTGCACTGTGCGCATCTCCTGATTTTACAAAGTATCATAATTCTGTGAATGCAATAGAATGCGTTGTCCAATGTTGAAGCAATTTATTCATTAGCCGTAATAGAAGTGATCAACTTTCCAATGTTAACATACATAGCTGGACTGATACAATATTCAATGTGGATCTGCATGAACAGAATGGGCTTGTCAGGGGCTTAAACCATTCCAAGCTCTAAAATTAGGTTCCACTTTAATCATATCAGCAACATGTTGGATACTCCATTACCAAAGACTTGCGATATTCAACCAGTTGTTTGGAAATACACAACTTGGGTATATCTGTAAAACAGGTCATGCATTTTCAAGTATTATGCCTTTCATTCATCAGGATAGCTGCAAGAATGTTGACACAAAAGGAAACAACATTTTAAGCTGCATAAAAAAAGTTCTGATGTGTTGAAAAGTGCATTATGATTGATAGGGATGTTATCAATGGAAACTTTCAGGGAAATAAGGAAACAGTTATCATCCTCGAGGGCATTGGTCCATGATGATACCAAGCAAGACCTGGTATGAACAAGTGATTCCTGCCCATACAGCATCAGGATAGTATTAGCTCATAGTCAGCCCAATGGAGAAGAACACCGAATAGTGTATGCATCTGGGACTTTGGTGGATGTGAAGTGTAAATGCACCCGGCTGGAGAACAGAAGTTCAGTGGTCATATTTAGAGCCAGGAAGTTCCATCAATACCTTTATGGATGTAAACTTGTCATAATAATGGACCACAAATCTCTGCTGGATCTACTTGAAAAGTAGCAGGCAGTGCCACCCATAGCTTCAGGCTAAATTCAGCAGTGGGCTCTAATACGAAGTGCATGTAATTAAAAGTTGGAACACCATCTGGGAAGCCAAGTAGCAAATGCATTGAGCTGCATCCCACTGGCAGATCTGCCGGCAATAGGAGCTGGAAGAATCCATAATGGTTTTAAATTTTCTGGGCACACTTCAAGTCACAGGTAACAATATCAGGCTTTGGACGCAGAAAGATCTGGTCCTGGAAAAATTGAAACAGCTGATGGTGATGGGGGAAAACAAAGGGCTATCACAACCAGAACAGGAACCTTTTTGGACACAGAGAGACCAGATCACAACAGAGGGTTTCACATTATTATAGGGAGCAAGTATGATTGTCCTGAGTAAGGTCACCGCCAGTTACTGGCTGAACTCTACCAGGGTCATCCAGAGGTTTCCAAAATGATGATGTTAACGATGCATTATATACACAAGACTCTGCTGAGCGAGAGAGACGGTTTACTTCAGGCGACAAAGTTTGATGTCGGAACCATGGGAATGGCTCCACAAGGGTAAGGGACACTGTCGATGCATATTCACTCCACTGAAACATAATGTTCTGACATTACATTGTGTGACTATTCTGAACATGCAAGTGAACCACATGAAAGCGGCAAACTCACAAGCTGTGCGGGAGCAAAACGTGCCCGGTTTCTGGACTGCTTTTCCCACTGTTCCGGAATTTGTGGGTTGCCCTTCCCTGTCAAGTGTTGAAGATACCTCAGGATCTAAGAAGAATACAGTGGATATCTCTGATTTTGCTGTCTGAAGAGGAGAATTAATTTCTTCTGAGACACTCCAGGCGCAACAGGCAATCTACTGTGTGTTACACACCTCCCAGATCAGAGGCAAAGTTAGAGGAACCTGACCCAGTGCGAAAATGCCCGAGGAAGAGCTACAAAAAAAAAACAGCCTATGCCCTTGTACACAGAGGGAGAAGGATCTAGACACTGGAACTAGGTGAGCCAGGTGAAACTCAGAGTACAAGTTCCCTGATTGGGACTCTTAACTTGTTTCAATCAGGAAGCCATGGCTGACAGATCAGAACAGGAGTGTCATATGTCCTGTTCACACTGAGAGCTGGCTCAGTGTCAAAGGCTTTCCATGTGTAAATAAGGGGTGACTGGTGATGGGATACTGGCCTCTGTGGAGGTATTTCAGTCATATAGAGATGTTTACTCACACAGTCATTGGCGTCGGCACTTTTGAACCAAGTACGTTTCAATTCTCCTTCAACCTTGTTGAGATTTGGAAGGAGAGACTTTCAAATTTCTTCTTAGCCAGAATGCATGTCATCTCTTACTGTTCAAGGGCTAGGTTATCTTTTCAATTATATGTTTGGAATCTCTGCAGATCTCGTGGTAGTTGGATAGGATTTACCAAAAGTTTAATCCAGGACAAACTGATGGAGTAATGGGAAGGTAGAATATCTTATAAATGATATCCTTCAACTTAAGTGTTCAAACAGAGCCAAACCTTGGAGCCAGAAACAAAATCAGAAATTACTGGAGAAACTTAGCAGATCGGGCAGCATCTATGGGAAGAAGACAGAATTAGCTTTTCGGACTGGTGACTCATCACAGCCGGAGTTTTCAGTCACTGGGCTCGAAAAGATTAACTCTGCTTTCTCCTTCCAGATGCAGGCAGTTTTCCTGAGTTTCTCCAGTTTTATTTTTGTTTCAGATCTCCAGCATCTGTAGTTCTTTGTTCTATTTTCATGGGCGTGGAAATCTGAAACAAACACAGAGAATTTGAAATACTCTGCAAATCTGGCAGCATCTGTGGAGAATGAAAAAAGAGTGAACGATTCAGGTTCAATATGACTCTTCTTCTGAACTGAAAGAGGTTGTAAAAAGTCTTCTTTTATACAATGAACAGAGGCAAACGAGACGAACGGGAAAATTAGATGGTGTGCAGGCCCAGTGCAAAAGGAAAATGTGCTTTCCGTCGTGGCGAAAGACAAAAAGAGCTGAAAATTGGGTAGAAATCAATGTGTGAAAGGGAGCGAATAGGTCATCTCCAGTGATAGCAAAACAATTGAGACAAGGCTGTTGCGGCGCATGAGGAGAGAGCGGCTGTAAGAAGAATGGAGAAAAGTCATCATACAGCAAGTTTCTAATGTAATGATATTCAATATTGAGTCCTTGAGGCTGCGCAATGCCGAAAGGGAAAATGAAGTATTGTTCCATGAGCTTGGGTTGTCGTTTGTTGAAAGACTGCAATCAGCACAGGACAGAAATGTGAGCGTGAAATCTAAAATGGCACGCAACCCAGAAATCTGGGAGTTCAAATTGTTTCTGAGATAGTAGGAACTGCAGATGCTGGAAAATCTGAGATAACAAGGTGGAGAGCTGGATGAACAGAGCAGGCCAAGTAGCATCAGAGGAGCGGGAAGGCTGACGTTTTGGGCCTAGACCATTCCTCAGAAATGGAGGTGGGGAAGGGGATGTGAAATAAACAGGGAGAGAGAAGGAGATTGATAGAAGATGGATAGAAGAGAGGATGGATGGAGAGGAGACAGAATGGTCAAAGAGGCAGGGGTGGAGCCTATGAAGGTGAGTGTAGGTGGGGAGGTAGGGAGGAGATAAGTCAGTCCAGGGACGATGGACAGATTAAGGGAGCAGGATGAGTTTAGGAGGTAGGAGACGATAGTGGGACCTGAGGTGGGAGGAGGGAATAGGTGGGAGGAAGGACAGGTTAGGGAGGTGGGGACAGGTTGGGCTGGCTTTGGGATGCGGTGGTGGGAGGGGAGATTTTGAAGCTTGTGAAATCCTCATTGATACCATTGGGCTGCAGAGTTCCCAAGCAGAATATGAGTGGCTGTTCCTGCAACCTTCGAGTGGCATAGTTGTGGCACTGCAGGAGGGCCAGGGTTATCTGCGGAATGGGGAAGGGAAGTTGAAGTGGTTCGCGACTTGGACATGCAGTTGATTCATGTGAACCGAGCGAAGGTGTTCTGCAAAGTGGTCCCCAAGCCTCTGCTTGTTTTCCCCGATGTAGAAGGGGCCACAATGGGAACAGCGGATGCAGTATACTGCATTAGCAGATGTGCAGGTGACCAAAGCCTTCTTGTTGGCCTGGGATTGGGGTGAGGGGGATGTGGAGGGGCAGGTGTAGTACTTGCTGCCATTGCAGGGAAAAGTGCCAAGTAAGGTGGGGCTGGAGGGGAGTGTGGAGTGGATAAGGGAGTTGTGGAGAGAGTGGTCGCTCCGGAAAGCAGATAACGGGAGGAGGGAAACTGACTTTGGTGGTGGGATCGGATTTCAGATTGTGGAAGCATCGGAGGCTGATGCGTTGGATTCAATGGAGTGGTATGTGAGGATGAGCATGATTCTGTGTTGGTTACTCTTGCATGGAGAGGTTGTGAGGGATCAGTTGTGGGAAATGTGGGAGACTCAGTCGAGGGCATTGTGAAAAGGGCTTTCCCCAGGGACCACTCTCTCCCTGACTCGCAAGTTACTGATTTAGAGCATCCGCAGTCTCTTCGGGGTTTTTATTTTCAAAACTCGATTGGGAGAGGCTATTTGTAGGTAAAGATTGGGAAGCAGGATTCCTTTCAAAAAGAGGATAATTAGAGACCAGAGTCAGTTTGTTCAGGTTCATGTGAAGGGTCAGGCTATTCGTTGCCGGGTATGCTGAATGGCGAGAGAAATTGAAGAGATAACAAGGTGTTGAGCTGGATGAACACGGCAGGCCAAGATGCATCAGAGGAGCAGGGAAGCTGATGTTTTGTGTCTGGACCCATCTTCAGAATGAGGCAGTGTAAAGGGATTCTGAAAAAAAAATAGAGAGATGGGGAGGCGGAAGGATAGGGGAGCAGATAGATGGAGAGCAGATGGGCAGGTCAAAGAGGTGGGGATGGAGCCAGTAAATGTGAGTGCAGGTGGGGAGTGAGGGTGAGGGTCAGTCAGTCCAGGGAAGACAGACAGGTCAAGGAGGCGGGGATGAGGCTGGGAGGTAGGAGGTGGCGGTGAGGATTGAGGTGCGAGGAATGGATAGGTGGGAGAAAGGAGGGACAGGTTAGTGTGAGAAGGACAAACTGGACTGGTTTTGGGATGCGGTCGGGAGTGGGGAAGTTTTGAAGCTTGTGAAGTCCACTTTAATATCACTGGGCTGCAGGTTTCCCAACTGAAATATGAGGTACTGCTCCTGCAACCTTCGGGTGGCATCATTGTGGCAATGGAGGAGGCCCAGGATGGACATGTTGTCCAAGGAGTGGTAGGGGGACGTGAAGTGGTTCGCGACTGGGAGGTGCAGTTGTTTGTCCCAAACGGAGTGTAGGTGATCCACAAAGCTATGTCCATGCCTCCACTTGGTTTCCCCATTGTAGAGGAGTCCACAAAGCGAAATTAAAGGTCTGGTTAAGAAACACGAGGTATACGTCACGTTGAGACAGCTGGGACTGAGTGAATCCCTAGAGAAGCAGAAGGGCAGTCAGTGTATATTTAAGAGGGAAGCCAGGAGTGCAAAGTAGGGACATGGAATAACTTCGGCAAGTAAAGTTCAGGACAACCCAAAGAGATTCTACAACTACATTAAGGGCAAAAGAGTAACGAGGGAGAGAATAAGGTGCTGTAAATATCCACATGGCCAATTGTGTGTGAAACCGCAGGAGACGGGTGAGATTCGAAATGAATATTTCACATCAGTATTTACTGTGGAGAAGGACATGGAAGCTAGGAAACTTGGGGAAATAAATAGTGATGTCCTGATAACAGTTCATATTACAGAGGAGGTGCTGGAGGTTTTAAAATGCATAAAAGTGGATAAGTCCCTGGGAACTGAGCAGGTGTAGCCCAGAGGGAGGGCAGCAATTATTGGGCCCTTTGCTGAGGCATTGGTATCATTGAAAGTCATGTGTGAGGTGCCAGGAGACTGGAGGTTGACTAACGCGATGCCATTTTTTGAGAAATGTGGTAAGAAAAAGCCAAGGAACTATAGACCAGTGGGCCTGACTCCAGTGGCAGATAAGTTATTGGAGGGGATCCTGAGGGATAGGATTTACATGCATTTCTAAAGGCAACTGGTGAGCGTGGCTTTGTGTGTGAGAAATTGTCTCTCCTGAGTTGTTCAAGATATTCTTTCAGACCTCAGGAAGAAGGCTATTGAAGGCAGAGCAATGGATGTTGTTTATATGAACTTCACTCAGGCTTTCGACAATGTGCTGCATGGGTAGACTGTGAAAGAAGGTTAGATTCCGTGGAATACAGGGACAACCAGCAATTTAGGTACAAAATTGGCTCAAAAGTAGGAGACAGGTTGATGGTGGGGGGTTCCTTTCTGGACTGAAGGCCTGTGACCAGCGGTGGACTGCAAGGTTTTGGTGCTGGCTCCTGTGCTTTTTATCATTTATGTAAATGATTTGAGTGTGAACATAAGAGATATGGCTAGTAGATATGTAGATGACACCAAAATTGGAGATGTAGTAGACAGCAAAAAATGTTACCTACGAGTATAACAGGACATTGATCAGATTGGCCAGTGGGCCAAGGAGTGGGGAATGGAGTTTATTTTAAATAAAGGAGAGGTGCTGCATTTTGAAAAGTCGAATCAGCACCGGACTTAACGGGAAGGTCCTGGGGAGTGTTGCAGAATAAAGAGACGTTGGGGTGCAGGTGCATAGTTCTTTGAAAGTGGTGTGGCAGGTCGATAGGATAGTGAAGAGGGTGTTCAGTGTGCTTACATTTATTGCTCATTGCATTGAGCCTAGGAGTTGTGAGGTCATGTTATGGCTGTACGGGGCCTTAGTTCAGCCACTCTTGGAATACTGTATTCAGTTCTGGTCTCCCTGCTATATGAAAAATGTTGTGAAACTTGAGAGGATTCAGAACGGTTTCACAAGGATGTTGCCAGGTTTGGGGGTTTGAGCCACAGGGAGAGGCTGGGGCTATTTTCCATGGATTGTCAAAGACTGAGTGGAGAGGTTTAAAAAAATGTTCAGCATTTGTAGGGTCAATAGCCAATGTCTTTTTGCCCACGGTAGGGCAGTTGAATACGAGAGTGCATAGGTTGAGGGGGAGAGGAGAAGGTTTTGAAAGGGACCTCAAGGGCAATGTTTTCACACAGAAGGTGGTGCATATATTGACCAAGCTGTCAAAGGAAGTGGTGGAAGTAGGTACAATAACATTTAAAAGGAATTTGGATGGGGATACAAATAGAAAGGGTTCAGAGGGACATGGGCCAAATGCTGACAAATTGGACCAGATCAGTTTAGGGTGTTTGGCCAGCGTGGACAATTGGACCAAAGGGTCTGTTTCTGTGCTGGACAGCTCTATGACTCCATGAGTACCAGAGACCCTTAAACATCAGAATACATTCCTCCTCACGTCAGTTTTAGCCTGAGGAGTAGGATCCGTCCACTCTGTCCATTTCTTTCCTATTGCTTCCTCCTTTTTTTTGCTTCTTTCTTCTTGGTGATGTCCAGAATGCTCGGCTTCAGTGCAGGCCTAGTGAAGTTATCTCTCAGCTGACGTGCTCTCAGCATGGTCTTCTGGCCTTGAGGTGATTCCAAAGCAGTGTCCTCGAGAGATTCAAAGTGTAGCCTGCCACGGTTGGGAGTTGAGGATCAGACTGGAGGTTAGGTGCCAGAATGAATTGAGTTACAAGAACTGACATTCTGAACTTTTTGTTTGTATTTTAAAATGTGTTTCTCTGATTTATCATGGTGAACTTTTTCTTTATTTTTCCAATTGATTCCTATGATCTATAATCCTGCTCTTTATTTATTCTTCAAATTGATTCCGATGATCTTCAGTTTCATTTTTGTAAAAATTTTCCTGACCAACAATTTGTACTTAAGAATCTTAACCTGGCTACCTCTATACATAAGTTGGCCCAAGATGTGACATTTGAGTACGTGTGACAATAAAACTAATTCTAAGATTCAGTTTGAAAATGGCACCCTTTATTTGGAGACTATACTCTATGGTCCTCGACTCTCCCATGAAGGAAACATCTTTTCAGCATTTAGCCTGTCAAGCCTCTTAAGCATTCTGTACGATTCAACAAGATCACATCCTTCTATATATCACAACCCACTCAGCCTTTGCTCAGAAGGTAATCCCACCGCACTGGATGTCATCGAGTGAATCTTCTTTGTGCTGCCTCCCGTAAAATGATATCTTTTAAATAAGGGGACAAAAACTGCTGACATTGTGAAAATATGGTCTCACCAGCACTTAGTACAGTTGCTGTAAGACCTCCCTAGTCTGACACCCCAACCTCCTTGAAATAAGGGCCAACAAGTCTTTGTGTATACCTGCTGCATCTGTGTGCTACCTTCTTGTGTTTTGTGCACAAGTACCTCAATTGCCTTTGTTGCACATTTCTGCTGCTCTTCACCATTTGAATACAACAGCTCTTTTGTTTGTCCTTCCAAAATTAACAACATTGTATTTTCTCACATTAAATTCCAATGGCTTTTTGTCTGCTCAGATGTCAATATCTCTTTGTGAACTCTTTGTGTCCCTCTCGCAACCAGCCTTTTCACTTATTTTTATTTTTTTCTGCAAATTCTGCCCCGGTCATTATATTTCCTTGCTCTAAGTGATTTATGTATGTTGGAACAATTGTGGTCCCAGCACCGATCCCTGTGAAAATCCACTGGCCACAGGTCACCAAGTTGAAAATGAACCTCCAATCACTGCTCACTATTTCCTAGCTGTTAGCCAATTGTCCATCCATGTTAACATGTCACCTCCAACACCATGGACTTTGATCTGAAGACTTCACCTTTTGTGAGGTACCTTGTTGAACGCTGACTCAAAGTCCAAATACAACACATGTCCTGGCTCCTCCCTAATTGCTCTGGTTGAGCAATCTTTAAAAAAATAAGAGTCAGAGATGATTTCTCTTTCATGGAGCCTTGATGACTCTGTTTAAGTTGAGTACGATCTTCCAAATGCACTGTTATTATTTCCTTAATGATTGATCCCAATACTTTTTCAACATTAAATGTTTGGCCTAAAGTTACCTGCTGGTCTGGTCCCCTGTGCATCCTTTAAATACCTTTCAGCCCCTTTGACACACATACACACACACATCTCACAATATAACAATTCAAAATAAATTTATTACAAATCTGAACATTAAATAACATGAAATTTGAATCTGAAACATATGTAATAGCACTGGCAATAGTAAACAATCTATTAATTCTTGTGGTTGTCCTTTGTTAAAAAAAAATCAATGGTTTTTTTAAAAATCCAGAATACTTAAAACAACTCAACCAACAAAGATTTGTGGGCTGAAGACACTGTTGACCGAGCCACACATTTCAGCTAAGTGCTCATCACTGCACCAATGGTTTGGATAAATGGTCAATGAGTTTGTTTGTTTCCCCCAAAATGGCTTGAACTTTAGAAATGTGTATCCTCTCACAGGCACTCTCTCATTGTTTCATTCACAGTCTCACAGTTATACACACAGACTCTCTCACACAGAGTCACATCCAGATAATCTCTCACAGACTCACACTTCCATTTAGCCTCTCTCTCACAGCCTCACTCATCCAGTCTCACTCACTCAATTTCTCTCTCGCTCTCTCACACACACTCTCAGTCAGTCACACTCATACTTCACAAAGCCACACTCACACTCACTCAGGTTCACTCACACAAATGGACTCATTCACACACATGGACTCACTCTGACATCCCACAATTTCACAAGCACAGTCTCGTCCAGTCTCAGTCTGACACACACAGACACAGACACACAGATACACACACGCACACACAACCTCACAATTTCATTCACACACAACCTCTCTGTGACCATCACTCACACACATTCTCACTCACTCTCACGCTCTCACTCACACACACGGTCTCACTCACACAATCTCATTCAGGTGCTGCGGTCAGAGATTACACAGTATGCAGCTGGAGGAACACAGCAGATAAGGCTGTAACAGAGGTGCAGGAGAGTCAACGTTTTGGGTTGGGACCCTTCATCAGGACTGGGGAGGTGGAAGGGAGCTGGGAAATAGAGGGAGTAGGGGTGGGGTTGGAGGAAGGTAGGTGGGATGGTGATAGGTGGATGCAGGTAGGGGTAGTGGGGATTGGTCAATGGGAAGGGTGGTGAGGATAGGTGGGCGAGCAAATGGACAGGTTGTGTCAGGTGAAGGAGGTGGGGATGAGAGGGAGGATTGGACATGGGATGAGGCCAGGGTTGGGGAGGTTTGAGACTGGTGACTTCGGTGTTCAGGCCATTGGGCTCTGGGCTTGTGAGGTGGAATATGAGGTGTTGTTCCTCCAGTTGGTGTGTGGCATCACTGTGGTGGAAGTCGCAGAGAATGATATGCTGGATGTGAAGGTTGGTGGGGTGGCATGTGAGGACCAGGGGGATTATTTCTTTATTTTAGCTGGGGTGACAGGTTTGAGCACAGAAGTGTGGAAAATGCAACAGATGCAGTTTAAGGTGTTGTGAACCAACAGAGGCAGGTTGTTGCAGTCCTTGAAGTAGGAAACATACTTCAACAAATGTACATTCCCACTCTGTTGATCCAACATGCCTTCAACCACAGATCTTGTATTTCCCATACTTCTGCCCTCAAAACACCTCCCCGCAATAAGTATAAGGGCAGAGTGCCCCTGGTTCTCACATACCACCATTCCAAACTCCGCACCCAGCGTACCATTCTCCACCACTTCTGACAGCTACAATTCGATCCCACCACCAAAGAGATAATTCACTCCCCACCCCTTTTTGCCTTTCGTAGGGACTGCTCGGCCCGCGACTCCGTCAGCTGCTCCACACTGTCCATTTACACCACCACTGAGCCCTGGCATCTTTCCACGCAAACACAGGAGGCACTACACCTGACCGTACACTACCCCGACTCACCTCCGTCCAAGGCCAAAGGCAAGCTTTCCAAATCTGACTGGGATTCACTTGTATATCCTTTAACCTGGTCTACTGTCTCCACTGCTCCCGATCTTACCTCCACTGCAATGGTGAGACCAAGTGCTGGCTCGGGGACTGATTCAAGGAACATCTGTGCTCTGGACACGACAAACAACAAACACCTTCAAGTTGCCAACCATTTCTCACTCCCACTTCCTGGGTGACATATGCATCCAGGGCTTGGTCCAATGCCAAAAATCACAACTACACCACTCCATTGATTGAAAACTCCTTCACCTGCATCTCTTGCATTACTCTCCTCAAACCACCTCCCCTCAATAATAATAAGGACAGAGGCCCCTGGTCTTCACAGACCAATCCACCAACCTCCACATGCAGCGTATCAGTCTCCGCCACGACCGCCATGTGCGATCTGACTCCAACAGCATAGAGATATTTATCCCCCCACCATTGTCTGCCTTTCGTAGCGATCGCACACTCTGTGACACCCTCATCCGCTCCACACTTCCCATTTTGGGGGCACTGTCGTTTGTCTATTTTATAAATGACCTGGATGAGGGATGGGTTCGTAAATTTGCAGATGAGACAAAAGTCGGTAGAGTGGTGGATCATGCGAAAGGATGTTGCAGGTTACAGAGGGACATAGATAGGCTGCAGAGCTGGGCTGAGAGTTGGCAAATGGAGTTGAATGCAGAAATCTGTGAGGTGATTCACTTTGGAAGGAGTAACAGGAATACAGAGCAGTAGGCTAATGGTAAGAGTCTTGGTAGTGTGGATGAGCAGAGAGATCTCAGTGTCCATGGACATAAATCCCTGAAGGTTGCCACCCAGGTTGATAGGTTGGTTAAGAAGGCATACGGTGCCTTAGGTTTTATTGGTAGAGGGATTGAGTTTCGGAGCCATGAGGTCATGTTGCAGCTGCACAAATCTCCGGTGTGACCACACTTGGACTATTGCACACAGTTCTGGTCGCCGCATTATTAGGAAGGATGTGGAAGCATTAGAACAGGTGCAGAGGAGATTTACCAGGATGTTGACTGGTAGGGAGCGAAGGTCTTTATGAGGAAAGGCTGAGGGACTTGAGGCTGTTTTTTGTTGGAGTGAAGAAGTTTAAGATGAGACCTCATAGAGACATACAAGACCATTAAAGGACTAGATACGTTGGACGGTGAGAGCCTTTTTCCTCAGATGGAGATAGCTAGCACAAGGGGGCATTGCTTTAAATTGAGGGGTGACAGATAGAGGACAGATATCAGAGGTAGATTCTTTACTCATTGTAGTAAGGGCGTGAAATGCCCTGCCTGCAACAGTACTAGCCTTGCCAAGTTTAAGGGCATTTAAATGGTTGTTGGATAAACATAGAGATAATAGTGGAATAGTGTCGATTAGATGGGCTTCAGTTTGGTTTCACAGGTCGGCGCAATATCGAGGGCTAAACGGCCTGTACTGTACTATAGTGTTCTATGTTCTCACCCCACCACCCGCAGCCTATTCCTCTGCAACTGCAGGAAGTGCTACACTGACCCTACGACTCCCCCTTCATGGCCATCCAAGGCAAATTTTCCATGTCCAATTGGGGTTCACCTGTACATCCTACAACCTGGCCTACTGTATCCATTGTTCCCAACATGGCGACCTCAACATCAGTGAAACCAAGTGCAGACTCGGAGACCAATTCATGGAGCACCTGCCCTCTGTTCATAACAAATGCAACAGCTCCTGGTTTCAAAGCATTTTAACTCCACCTCCCACTCCCTGAATGACATCTCCATCCTGGGCCTCCTCCGATGTCACAATGATGCCACCCGCAAACTGGAGGAGCAGCACCTCATATTCCACATCAGGAGCCTACAGCTTTGTGGCCTAAGCATGGAAATCACCAGTTTTAAAACCTCTCCATCACCCTGCCTCATACCATGTCCAACCCTCCATCTCATGCCTGCCTCCTTGACCTGACACAACTTGTCCATCTTCTCTCTCACCTATTGCTCTGCCCTTCCCACTGACCAGTTCCCACTACCCCTAGCTGCACTCACCTATCACCATCGCACCTGACTTTCCCCAACCACACCCCTCCTCTCCCTCTTTATTTCCCGGCTCCCTTCTCCCTCCCTAGTCGTGAGGAAGGATCGACTCTCCTGTCCACTTATGTTGCCTGACCTGTGAGCTTCGTTCAGCGCCACACTGTACTGACTCACTCTGTGTTCACACAATCTCACTCTCACATATAGACTCACACAGTCTCACTCACACAAATGCACGTTCAGTCACATACAAATTCCTAGTCTCTCACACATGATCTGAATCTGACTCTCTCTCTCACACACACACACAAACACCCACACACACTCACACAGTCTCACTCTGACTGCACACAGTCACATGCACTCACACTCATACAATCTCACTCACTCTCTCACTGACGACACAATCTCGCTCACACTCATGGTCTGACTCACACTCTCACAGTCTCACTCACACACAGTCTCACTCCCACTCACTCACACACATGCCTTCATCTTAATCTCACTGACTTCACACAGTCTCACTCTCAGACACACACTTACACAGTCTCACTCAGACAAACACATATCTCACTCAACTACAAACTCCACGTCTCTCTCACACAGTCTCACTCTCTCACTCGCTGTCTCACTCACAGCCTACTCTGATACTCCCATTTTCACAGTCTCACTCACACACTCAGTCTCAGTCACAATCTGACTCTGACTTCACACAATGTCACTCACCCAAACACTCACACATTCTCACTCACACAAACTCAGTCTCGCTCACACACAACCTCTCGGTCTCATTCATACACAAACTCTCATTCTCACTCACACATAGTCTCATACTGGCTCTCACTCACAGATTGCTTTTTCAAAACCAACCAATCAAAACATGTTTGTCATGTTTATGGAAGACTGGTCACAGGATTCAATTATCCAGCCTTTAACCAAAATTTGCTGTTGTGCGAGATGTTATAAAAGGCAGAGAGAAGCACTTTACTCGAAAATCCAAAGTTCATGTCGTCCAGGTTGTCTGAAGGCAATCACTGTTTCCAAATTGCCCTATAATTTGAAGTAGAATACTGTCAAGGTCATTTATTCAGATATAGCAGGGTTTTGAACATTAAACAAGAGGTTTTAGATACAATTGAGACAATATGAAACCGTGTGTTCCTTACAGCTAAAACTTCCAGAAACACGAAGATCTTCTTCTGGTGAAACCTGGTATTGTCATGCTCGGAGGCCTATATGTGTACCGATTCCTCAGGATGAAATTATAATTTACGGTTTTATTCATTGCATAATACACATTTGCATTTTGCGGAAGTACGAGCACTGAAAAAAACAGAGGAAAAGCACATTATTATTCACATATGCTTTCATAATATTGATTGTACAGCATCAAACACAGAAAGTTGCAGTGTGATCAATACAAAAACACTGAGAAAAGCAATCATTTCCTTCAGCATTGAATCGGAATCTTCAAGCTAACACCACTGGGGACACCGAAAACAAACACAAGTCACTGATCCAGCGTATGACCATTTTCTGAGGGCAATGATAGATGCACAATAAAAGCCAGCTTTGTCAGTGACTCTTGCAGCCAGTGGATTGATTTTTTTTTCTCAGAAAATTGACAGGAATTGCATGCTGCAGATGCATTGGGACTCTTTATCCTAATAAGACATCCTGTTGAACAGAGTCTGGATCGCATGTTTTAAACCACAGCAGAATGAAACCTCTGAGTCCTCTTTTCTACTTTTCACCAGGAAATGGTGAGGGGAGGCATGCTGCAGATTAGCAATTTGGCTGCAGTGACCACACCCGTATTTCTTGTCTCTCAGCCATGGGGCAAAAGGAGGGGAAAAAGATTAAGTTTAGCAACAGGAAGCATTTCTTTTGGAATAACCAGTTAGAACAAGACTGAACAAAGCAGAACAATGTTATATCAATGTGAATAATTCTGGGCTCATTGCCACAACCAACTCCAGATGTGTAACCTTCACTCAATACGGCTTTAAGAGTGGTGGGCATGTGGAATGCGCTGTTGGCAGTGATAGTGGAGTGAGATACTTTCGAGACTTTGAAGCGGCCCTTGGGTAGGCCCGTAGAGGATAGTAAAAAGTACAGCGTGCAGGATAGATTGATCCTAGTGGGATAATAGCTCGGCACAACATGGTGGGCCACAAGGCCTGTACTGTGCTGTACTGTTCTATGTTCTATGTGAAGTGGTTCTGAAGAAGGGCTGCTGGACCCAAAACATTCACTCTGATTTCTCTCTACAAGTGCTGCCACACCTGCTGTGTTTTTCCTGCACTTCTGCTCTCCAGTATTTGCAGTTCTTGGAGATTTTTTTGGCTTTAGGGCAATCAGATGAAATTCGGTACACCAAATAATTCTATTAGGTGCAAATATTAGCTGTTTACTGGCTTTACATTCATCAGAGATGAATCCTGCTGAACATAGTTGGATGTGTTCAATTATACAAATTGAAATATCTTCAGCATTTTGGTGAAATCAGTGGGAAATATCAATCCCCTTGCAGCTATTATGATATTCAGAAATAGATTTAGACTAAATTGATGCAAATTCCCCTGCTCACCTTTCTTTGATTCTATGATCTGCGCAAGATCATAATCCTGAGGACGGTCGGTTTCAAATCCGAGCACGGCCATTGCTTTCGTGAAGATGTCCGATACCCGGTCTTGGTTAGTCACCTAAATAAAACAATATTCACTTTTCATTGATGCATTCGACACACACACACAAACAAATGAAATTTGTCAAAGCTCAATTTCCAATCGGTTGAAAAACATAGCTGTTTTCACTCAGAAGACCAATTGGGACATTACACTGAAAGCTGTAAAAGTTACGTGAAGAAAATTAAGACTGGTAGGGCCGTTATTGTAAAACATGCCTTCGATGCTCCATAACCCATAGACTGTGATCAGTAAATGCTGCAATGTGAATAGCAACAGATTCCAGTGCTCAGGTTTACCTACACAGTCAGTTTGAAGTCAGTAAGTAGTTATGAAAGTAGTAATTTAAATAAGCCACTTCCATCCCCTCCCACCCAAAACCCCAATACCATTTGCCTGCTTTTAACATTTATTGTCAACACAGAAAATGGCTCAATGGTTGTTCACAAAATCTGAAATTTCCTAACACTGTGCTTATATGTATAAAATGGTTCATAAAATTGCTTTACAGTTTGAGATATTTAGCAATTTGTGATTTGAAGACAGTGCAAATATTTCACATTCAATCAATTGTGAATTGCACAGGAATAATATTGGTTGGGCAGGATATTGAAAAGACCAATTTTTTGGAGAAATTGTCTGTTTTTGTTTAATTCTATCTTATATTTGGCGCTCACGTCTCTCAGCTCAAGTTTGAGCAATGACCTGTAAGATGAAATGCACGAGCTGATTTGCTGTTTCTCCTGGAGAACCACAATGTTTTCTGGTTGACTAGACTCATGCTTAATTTCACTTTAATTGCACCGTAGTTCATGGCGAAAAAAAAAATTACTTTGCCAGCCACGCAAAGCAAAGATCATAATAAATATATTAACGAACAACAAATTTGAAAATTACCACAGAAGTTGTGGAATTAACTTCCTGAGGAAGTGTCAGAGATAGGCAGAATAACAATAGGTAAAAGATATTTGGATAAGTACTGAAATAGGAAAGGTTAGAAGGGATATTTTGCGCTGTATGTCTCGACAACTCAAAGTGGTAGAGTCAATGATGACACAATTAGAGGTTATGTTAACTAACATCCCGTAAATTGATCTTTTTTGAATAACTAATGTCTTTTCCACTCCGTTTGTGCAGGCTGGAAACAATTAATCACTGATTTTAGTGATTCATTGGCGATGCACTGGGTTTTCTAAAATATGTTTCATAAAGTAGCACACAAGTGTGCGAGCAAAAACTGAAGCCTGTGGAATGAAATGGGCAGTGGTGGTATAGACACAAAATTGGGTGAGAACGAGAGTGCAGAATCATGAATAACAGTCATTTGCTCAGACTAAATCAAGGAAATGAGGGAAACTGTTTCCTGGCCCCTCTGATACGATGTACCAAGGACAAAATCTGAGGTCATTGGTGAGGAGAAAAGGCCAAAAAAATTGCGAATTCTGCTGTTACCAAACCACAATATCTGAACATGTGGACAAAGCAGATTAAATTGCCTTCTTAAGGGGAACGAATAATTATATGAGACAAAATTTGCAGTGCAGTGGTAAAAAGGACATTGGAGCAGGACAAGTCAGATACTTCTTACTGAAATTTAGCACAGACACAATTACCCAAAGTTTTTTTCACTTTGTAATAACGTTCCATGATTCTTTGCCTGGCCTCAAACAACCGTGTTCATTGGCAAAAATATATTCCTTTTTTAGCAGGAAACGTTGTTGCCATTTTTGTTGCAATTTGTTTTGTATTTCACAAATGTTCAATTTGAATAGGTCGTTTGCCATTTGCTTGTCTAAATTCCTCCTCAATTCTTCGGCTGGTTCTGCCCCAGCTCCAACTCTCTGACAACCCAACAAATGTTCTTTTTACCAGGTCATAGAGATGGTGTTTGTAAACCATATTTAAATGCCAGAAGCAATTTCACACACATCACACTGAGCTCTGTGGAGCCACAATCAAAGACTATCACTGATCCCTTCAAGGAAAATTAATGATCAAGCCAAACAAATAATCTATATGCCTTCCAATTTGGCCAACATTCCTTAGGCTTTACTCAACTAGTCAGTTTGGCAATTCTTCTATTTTGCACACTTCTCCAACCCTTTTTTTTGATGTGCTTTCTTCCATGCTCCAGCCTTTTAAATTTCACATGAGTCAAAGACAGGAAAGAAATACTATTCAATGTCTCTGCTAATATTACTCGATTTGTAGACAGATGGGCCAAAGTGCCTGTGGTCAGCTAACTAAAGATCTGGTCCCTCCTTGCTGATTTTTTGCACAGTTAATGGCGTGGGTTAATCTGCGATTTTTCACTTCAATAGTTATCAGCCCATTCCCAAAATGGGGTAGCAGAGTGCTGCACCTTACTATTGACATTTAAACGAGAAATACAAGGGAAATGCAGTCAGGCCTAAAACCTAAACACTGCCAGTGCATCGCAAAACCGGATCCAAATGATGGACAAAGCACACCCATAGACCAAAAAAAAAAATAGGCTTTGGCAATGTGGAAAGCAGACAATGATTATGACTGCATGGCAACAAATAGTTTGGATAAAATATTCTCTCGCCTTTCTGTCGATACTGACAGGAAACAACAACAAATACTTAGACTTGCGAAGAGAGAAAACAATCCAGGTACTTACCAAAATAGTTTTAAATTCTTTTGCTTGGTCTTGCTCAAAACCCACACGGATGAGACAGCTTTCCCCATTTTGTTGGTTGTATCGGGGGCGTGTTGTACTCTCAAACCTGCCTGAGCAAGCACGCTTCCGAGACTTCGCGATGTCACAGTGTGGATTTGATGTCACACCACTACTGCGTGAATCTCCTGTGGAAGCACTGTCCGTGGATTTCAGTGACTGTGGAAGAATTATTTTGTTTGAGAAGACTTTTGGAAACTGTTGCATATGAGATAGTTCCTTCTTTCCAGTTATATTTATTGTTCCACTTCTGAGGAATTACACTCCCACATGTGTTTACTAGCTGTTTAGCCAACGTCAACAGTTCATCACATAGCACACTGATAAATTACCAAGTTAGTTCCTGAAGCACAATAACATTGTGGTCATTTCACTTGACCATTTAAATTGGTGCTTCAATTCTAAGTTTGTCAGATGAACCCTTTGGGACCTCAGTTTGCACTCAGCAATTGAACATTCTTACATCAATATTTATCTGCCCGTTTCACCCAACTATGCACAGAAATCTTGAATCCAACTACACTGTGTACACTGTGTAACGTTAAGGCACACATTTATGGCATTATGAGTGACTGTGAATGGGCCAGTGTATTGTGAGGGTCAGAATGTGTGCAGGACAGTACCACAGACAGAAAGAAAGACAGAGATAGCAACAGCAAAACACATGGAGCCATAGATCCAAAGAAACTAGAAGCAAAATCATTCAAGTCACTGCAGCTCTTAGTTTATTATTAATATAGAGGCAATCACAACACTAAACAGGAGAATCCATAAAAGGGTAGAGGGTATTTTAAAACAAAATAATACCACTCCAAAACACCCAAACCTGACCGAATAATGCTTAACCCAATTCTTGGGAGAATAAATTGCTAAAATATCCCTGAGACAAGTCCCCCTGGACATATTCAATAAACATCAACCATGAACTTTGATAATCTCCCGCGATACAACGGTCTTCAGCAGACAACACAATAATCAATAGCTAAAAGGCCAAGGATAGAAGAAAAACAAAACATGCAGTCAAGAGCTCTGCGTGCAGGGAGCTGCATTCCTTTATTGCAATTGCTGGATCAAGGCACAGCCAACAGACTCGAAAGTACTGCTTTTGGTGGCAGTGCACTTCAAGCTGCTGCAGTCATACACCATGCACTAAAATTTACTGTGCAGAAATTAAAAATGATGTTCAGGATTCAAGATGAAATACTTTCATTGTTCGTGCGATGATTTTTTAAAAAATCACATGTATAGCTTTATTTATGTATTTTTCAAAGTTGTATAAAATATCTAAGCAAAACAAAGCAAATCTACACATCTCAAAAAAAAAGTTAGCTTTCATTTCGTCAGCAAATAATATTTGTTCTGGAATCAGATGCTTCAGTAAACGGCAAAAGTTTGAATTTTGTTGGGAATGGCATAGTTGTCTTGCATTGGTTCTGAAACCAAGTAACCCAACTTTAGCAAGTGGGACCTGCTATGGAAAATTGCTGGCAGCGGCCAATCATGAGGATGCTTCGTGAAGCTGCCTTCAAACTGAGGATTACAGTCTGGCTGAAACCTCAAAATGGCTAACAGTCCATTAGCTCTCAAAAGAAAGGTAAAGTAGATTGGCCAGGCAGTCATCCAGCTCCAGTGGTTGAGGCGCTATCACCGAGTCCTCTTGCATCCTCTCGATAGGATAGGGTAACAGAGGGAAGAAACACAGAAGAAAGTTAGAAAAGAAAGAAGAAGTAAATGCATCTGGACGGACCAGTGTCTCCGTGAACAACCTATTTTATGTGGTGAGTGCCTTCTTGTCTCACCTTTTCCGGTGGATTTTGCAAAGTGCTGTGCTTTTGCATTTCCAAGTTGCTGCAATCTCCTGAAATTCTGGCTGAAGCAATGCTTTCTTCACAATCCTCACTCTCAGGGGATGTTGGATGCTGAGAGCTTTTAGTTGGTGTGCTGTTTGCTTTAACACCTCTCCTTGAAAACGGTTTGCAAAATGGAAAGGGGAACACATCAGAAATATTGAAACGTCATTACATTCTGGACAAACTTTCAAACAAATTAAACTAGAATGAAGGTATGTTGATGCTGTGAGTATCAGAAGTTTGAATTTTGCCACATTCAACCTGTGACAAATTAATAGTGACGCACTAATACCAAGAGTTAGCATTATTAGTGTTGAATATTGTTCCATTTTCTAATGGTTAGGGAGTATACGGATGGGAGATAACATTTTGCATATACAAGTGGCACAAGAATCTGGACTTATGACAACGTTATTCAACCTGATATCAACCTAGTTCATACAAAAGGGAAAATGTGGACTTGAATACCCACAAAGTAGAAAATCTACCCCAACCTGGCCACATGCTAAGGTGTACATACTTTCTTCCTGAAAGAAGAATTTTGTTGACAATTAAAGTTAAAACAAAGTAATACCATTGATAAGTGATAGAAAACTGTGCACAATACTTTGAAAGGTAGGATAGTGAACTCTTAATGTGGCCTTCAGGATATGGGTACTGCAAAAGTTAGAATTCCTATTCAGAACCTTGCATTCAGATTGCACATTTAACACAGAAAATTTCCCAAAACTCTCAAAAGGAGTCCTGCAGATGGCATGACAAAAATTTCCCACACTGAAAATCCTGATGTTGGCACATGAGGCATGACATAATACAGGGAGCAGAGCAGATGGCTGCTGAAATGTGAGATTGCAAACTAATGCAGCGTTGTTGATTGCCTCCACTTTGACAATCATATTTCAGCTCCGGAAACTAAAATCACATCCAGAGAACATCTACACTCATGTAAAGAGAAGATATTCCAGCAAGTGAATAAGTGTTTCCCTTCACTTTCTTGGTTTTGATATAACAGTTGCATGACATTGTCCACATCACTGCAAGGCAAAATGTACCAACAAGGCATGGGCTTTCCTCCGAAACTCTACATGGGTGTGTGGGGGAAAAGAATATGACTTTGCTGAGATCAGCTCAGTCCTTGACTATTGTACAGAAATATAAAATAATGTCTCTAGCTCAGGAAAGTTACTGAAAAAAATAAGTTTGAAGTCTTTACTTATGCATGCACGACAACACAAACATATACTTTCATGTCAACTTCTACATGGCAATACATTTGAATTGTCATGTGGAATTTCAAGTCTGAGAAGCATGGCCGATAATTTTTCAGCACAAGTTATTTTTGCTGCCTGCTGACCCACAAAGTAGAACATAGATCTGATTTTTCATTCCAAATTGTTCATCATTGCCAGTTTTCATCTTATCGGACCACAAATATGCAAATTCATTTCACAGTAACAGCTTTTTTGTTTAATTGTCGCTCATAAACAAATTCAATGAGGTGAAATTTAGCCATGGTGTATAAACTTCTGATAATAAATGAGAATCATGAGACAGCAATACCAAGCTCATCACAGGTCCACATTCTACAATCACGGTCAAAGCAAAGAATCTCTATCAATCAGTCTACAATAGACACATTCACAAGGTGAGAAGAGCACTACTATTCCTTGCTTCGCCTCAAGTTAATCAACTTTATCAGTGACTAAAAACATCTCAGTCCCATGAAGCAATAATGAGTCCATATCAAACAAAACCATTTGTCAAGAAACCGATGTACTTATCTGTCTGTCCAATCATCCCTATAATAAAGGAAGTCATGACATATCTGTTGTATTTAACATGGGATACTTACCAGCTGAAGAGCTTAAACACGCTCTTTTTGGGATTTGCTGGTTTCTCCCGTTCAGAGGAAATACTGGAACTGCAGGATGGCAGATAAACATTTTCAGACAAAATTCATTCAAAATTAAACAGATGCCTTTGTTCAATATTCGTATTATTGATAGCAAATCAATCATTGACATGGAAATGAAATTGCATGAATGATAATTTTGCTTGCAAAAGACACATGTTTTCAGGCAGGAGTACATTGAATATTAGTTTGACTAATGAGTGGCAGCAGATTTAACTGCAAACGTTCTCACTGTCGGCACAGTGATCTTTTCTGCTATGTGAAGAGCAGATCAAGATGATAAGAGGTCTTAGGAAGTGTCACCAGACCCAAAAGTTAACTCTGTTTTCTTTCCACGGATGCTGGCAGACTTGCTGAATTTTTCCAGCAATTTCGGAGTGTGTTTTTGAATGACAGCATGCACAGGTCCTTTGGGTATTTTTTTTTTACCAAGAAGATAACCCAACAAGTCTTTTTGCAGAACACATGGAATTGAACAAAACTGTCAAACATCGACAGCAGGTGCAGAAAAATTAACAAGGACCAGGCTTGAAATAAAGTGAATTGAAAAAAATGAGAATCAAACTTTGAGTGCCTAAGGTAATAGAATAGGTTTTAATGTGATGCAGAAGTTCGTCTGGGCCTCATCCACACTGTCATGTGAACGTACAGACATTATCAGGCAAACAATATAAAAGTGGTCATGAATCAGTCACGGCAGATGACTAAAACACCACGTGTCACATGTAGGAGGTAGTGAAATGAAAGAGTAGCTCTCTTGACCAGTAGCAACGGGAGCAAGGCTTTCTGTTTCTGATTCTTTTCAGACAATCTGTCCGAAAATCAGCCAAACTGTCCCAGAGGTCAAAACGAACTTTAAATACAACTTATGATCCACGCAAACTGAGGTTCTGTCACATATTGTACTTCCTGTTACAAAAAATATCATGATTGAAGTTGGTTCAAAACTGACTGTACCGGTGTTTGAATTGATGATAATGCCAGGTGCTTGTTACACATGTTCATCCATAGCCTGAGGATGAGCTTAATAGGGAGCTAACAAAGTGTGGAGCTCGCTGAACACAGCAGGCCAAGCAGCACAGATTTTTTTAAATAATAACTTCTGCCCACCCACTTATGAAGAAGCTAACTGCTGTCAACTAATGTAAATATTACAAAGCCTGCTCTGTCAAAACAAAAACCAAATTCAGTTTTCTAAAATCTGATCCTTAACCAACTCTGGCCCACCAATGGCAAAGTCATTATTTTTTAGTTGGAGCTTATTTTTGCTTGTATTATTAAAAAGGCACTGTGGCCATCTCTAGATGAGGAAATGATATTTTTAGGCAACCATTTAAAAATACTTAAAAATGCTGACCAATTGTGTCGGCTTGTTACTGATTTTGTGTTCATAATAGGATTGTGTATTTGAAAAGAAATTCGAACAAAAAGAAACACATCTCAAAACTAGTACAGTTTACATCTGGATTTGTAGATGCACCCAAAGCACGAGGTCTTGGACATGTTGCGAAAATTGGTCACTCATCAAGTCTTTGCATTTTCCTGTTCCCGTTGGCTTAGCGGCAGTACGATCTGTGCTATTATACGCCAATAAAACACATTTTGATACAACACAATGGAAATGATTCATAGAGCAACCGGCTTTATTCCAATATGTCAGAATTCATGATCACAACTTTGAAACCAACGAAAAGGAAGACGATAATAAATCGGCAGGCTCACTAGCATTCAACAGTAGTTAAAATTGTGGGAGATTTTAAAAACCAAACGAAAATATTTTATCTGCACATTCCTACAATCCAGTTACTTAGTTGTTATTCTCAGCTAAGTATAGTTGTGTGAAGAACAGGTCCAGAAACTTCTCGTCTGGGCGAATGATGTAACATTGACAAGCAAACTGCATATATTTAAGACACGAAATGATTTCATATTCCTGAACGAACACAAATAAATAACAAGCTGTTAACAAAATGTTAAAATTGCAAGAAGTGTAACTGCTATATCCTACTCAGTGGTACTTTAAACAGCATCAATAACTTTATTCCAACCACACGGTAAATCATGTCACAAAAATATTTCTGCTTTGGAAATAAATGACATTTATGTGACTTTTCAAGGATAAATTTCTGTACAGATTATCCAGGATGGTTTCAGGTCACAAATTCATGATTCAATGATGGATTTTTTTTCAAAGAAGTATTAGGGATTCACCTCAGAACCAGAAGCTGATTTAGGTTGAAGGCAAGAAACATTATGAAAGATCATTTATCCAAGCAAAAGAAATTCTGCAAAGTACAAAATAAGTGGCTGGTCTATCGTAATTGATACCAAGGCAGATGGTGAACATGTTGAGTTAATTTTTCAAAGTTGCGGCATCATAAAATTTACGGGCCATGTGCCGCTAGAAGTTACTGGACTATTTTCTTTCAATCACATTGGCTTCTTGGTTGAACCTTGTCACGATTTGACATGTAAAGAGGGGCAGAACTCTCAAAGTCAAATGTTGATAACGTTACTTTTAAGTTGTAAAGTGCATGCCAGTTTTCAACAGATCAGTTGAAATAAACACTTGAAGCATCATCCATGAGAAATGACGGGCTATTTGACAGATGTCACTCTGTGCTAATTAAGTGGAGTCACACAGCGTTGGATGCCTATTTTGCATCCCAGCTGATTTTACACCACAGGGCCCAGCTTGGCAAATTCGGCGTCAGTTGTTTCTGATTGCAACCTATTCTATTCATAGGTTAGATTAAAATGGCACCTCAAGTTACAGTTTTGTCAGCAAAACCATGTGACAAACAATGAATTGAACTTTGTATCATGTTCATATTCTCACGCTGTCTGCTGAATGCTGCAGTACAAGACCAAAATATCGTCTGCATGGATTTCCTCTGGGTGCTACTGTTTCCTCCCACAGTCCAAAGATGTGCAGGGGAGGTGGATTCCCATGCTAAGTTGTCGATAGTGCCCAGGGATGTTGAGGTGAGGTGGGTTAGACATGGGGAATGGGTCTGGATGGGATGCTCTTCCGAGGGTCAGTGTGGACTTGTTGGGCCAAATAGCCGGTTTCCACCCTATAGGGATTGTACGATACCCTCAATAGTAACCATGGCAACAGAGATATTTCAGAAGTTGGTCTTACCAAATTCAGAAATATGGAATCAAATGCCCAGTCAGTGATGACCCCAACGGCTGCACTCCCTCACTTTCTGATCTTCCATAAGTAACCGATGCCTCTCTTCTGACGGAAAATACCAACTAATATGGAGAGATTATTTACTCAGTCTCTTCGATAATGAAATAGCTTCCATTGCACCCAGACTAATTTCACAACATCTTCATTCACAGAACACCAGGAAGGTCCTGGACCTGGTTGTGAATGCTGAAAGGTAACTTGCATCATAACAGCAGTGCAAAAACAGGCCATTTGGCTGAACTGCTCCATGCTGCTCTTTACACTTCTCCCACCATGCTCCAAATTCTTAATGTGCCTCTTTGTGCCCTTTCTGACATCTAACTTTCTCTCAAATCCATCTCTGCTATTCTTCTCAACTTGTCCTGGTAGCAGCAGCTTCTGCAATCTGACTGCTGCGAGCAACAAAGCTTCTCCTGATTTCTTTATTGGATTTATTAGTGATCATCCACATTTAAGATGTAGTTGTGGACTCTTCCAACATTCCCCATCAAGCAGAAAAAGCACAACAATATTGAAAGGCACGCTTTCCCCGTTTCATGCATTTACAAACATTTTGCACAGTACAATCACCTTTCGTCTCTTGTCGAAGTTGATCAAGCCATTCTGTAAGAAATAGACATGAACAAAGAAAATTAATTCAATATATATAAAGGTCAAATGGTACTATGAGATCATGAAATTTAACAGATCAGCAGTGAAATACAAACTCTGTAAACTTGTTTCAATTTTAGGAAATAGTCAAAGGTCAAACACAAATGATCGATCATTCCACCAGGTTTATATTTTGGCCATTACATAGAGCCCTTTGTTCCACTCAAATAGATCAGTACCAAGCTGATGCCATTCTCAGCTGCTCAACTGCACAATAGGCAGTGACGTCCAGCTAACAAATTTACCTGTACAAAATAAAAATGATGCCCACTTTATCCAACCTTTAGAAAAACTAAACCTGTATTCAATCAACTGCAAAGCCTTTTGCATGTTTCTTTATTTACATATTGTTTGATTCGCAACACAAAGCATCACATTATTCTCATCAGTATCATTAATCATACTTATTCGTTTCTTTTATTGCTATGAGCAGCTTGCAATGAAACTGTAACAATAGTGCTCATCAGCAAATAAGGAATCCAAATCTTGTAAAACAGACTTACGAAACGATAATTGGGGAAAGCCGAATCCAATTTTGTTAAGTCCGTGAAGAAAGTTCCCAGGAATGGTACAATTCCCTGAACTACACCCTGGAAAAGTGAGGTGAATTTATTTCATCCATTGTGAACGCACTGTCATATTTCCCAAACATACTACTCCATGCCTTATTTATACCATTTATCATGCAACTAAATCTAATTAGAATCAAAATTTCGGACTCAATTTTTGACACAGTTACACAGTGGAATACAAAGTTAGATCTATAAACGACAGGCAAGTTCGGAGTTTTGATCCCTGATCTGTTAACTGTCAACCAAACTCAATGTTTGTGTAACTTCATCATTTGGAGATTGGAAATTTTCTAAGTACTGTGTGATTTTGCCTGAAGATGGAAACAATTTATCGCACCAGATTTCCAAACGTTTGACTCAGTAAGGTTAACCCTTATTTTTCAAAACTCAAGAATATAATTCTACTCAATGTCTTTTCATAGGACACCTTTCTGACCCCAAGAAATAATTTAATGGTCTCAGACTGCTTAAGGAGCTAAAAGCCTAGGAGATACACCGGAATTGGCAAACTGGAACCAAAACTGACTTTGCGACTGGAAGTATGTGTGATTTTTGAAGAGCATTTTTGCAACTTGAAGCATTCATCCAGCAGCATACCACAGCATAAAGTGATGGTTCTTGTTGTGTGTACATGAATTTTCAAGGCACAAAAGCTACAAGTGTGAACAGCAGGTTCACAGGTGCCACAAGAATTCGCGATGTGGTAAACAGCAAAAAGCCTTAGTCTCCAAGATTACACACATGGGCTGGTTAGAAGCCCTGAAAAGAGGCAAATAGAATTCTATCCTGAAAAGTGTCAGGCGAAGCGTTTTGGGAGGACAAATAAGTCAGGACAAGACATGTTAAATGGAAGTTTTAGAATGTACAGAGAATCACGAGGACCTTGCTGTGCGCATAAGCATGTTCATGAAGGCAGGAGGACCTGTGGATAAGGTGGTAAAAGCACCATATTGGATACTTGCCTGAATATAAGAGCAGACGTAAATAAAATTAGTTGAGCCACAGTTAGAACACGGTGTGCCTCGAGACTAAAGCATTTTGCTATTTACCACACCTCCCATTCTTGTGTCATCTGTGAGCCTGATGTTCATACTTGTATCTTTTGTGTCTGGAGCATTAAAGTGCACACAGCAAGAACTATCACTCTACCCTGTGCTACACTGCCGAATGAAAGCTTCAAGTTGCAGAAATGTTCTTCAAAAGTCACGCTTACTTCCTGCCAAAAGCTAATTTTGATTCCAATTGACTAATACAGCTCGGGCGGGAACATTTCAGTTATAGAAAGGGGCTAAATAAGCTGGGACAATCTTCACTGCAACAAAGACACTGAGGAGGAACCTGGTTGAGGTTCAAAGCGTTCTGAGGGATTTGGCTAAGTGTTAGGAAAAACTTTATTCCCTGTCTATCAATATCAGGGCTTACAGTTTTAATACAACAAGCAGGCTATTTTTAGGGGATTTGTTCAAAAACTTTTCACCCAGAAGTGGTGGGTTTCTGGAACGCACTGCCTAAAAGGGTGGTCCAGGCAGGAACCCTTGAGACACTGAAGAACAATTTTGATGAACTCTTGAAACGCCATTGCCATCAAAACTCCTGGGTGGGGGTAGGGGTTGTGGAATTTTGTAGGAATGATACCTACCGTTGAGGCAGGGGATCCCAGTTCAGTCCAACCTCCTTCAGAATGGAGTCATAAGCTTGGCTGAATGAGTTGACAAAAACGCCAATAAATGCAAATTCTTTGAAGGGGTAGAAAAACAAAGTTGCTGGAAAAGCTCAGCTGCTCTGGGAGCATTTGTGAAGAAGAAAACTGTGTGAATGTTTTGGGTCTGGTGACCCTTCATCAGAGCTCTATAAAGGGGTCTTGTGGTTCAGTGGTAGCGTCCCTACCGCTGAGCCAGAAATCTGAGTTTGAGTTCCACCTCTGCCAGACAAGTGTCATCATGTGTCACAACATGTTGATGAAGAATACCTAGCAGGCGATGGGCTAAGTTCTACAAAATGGGATCAGAATAGGTGGGTGCTTTATGACCAACGCAGACACAAGGGGCAGTGCTGAAAAAATTCTCGTCATGTTGCCTCATTCATGATGGCTAACCGAGTTATTGTGTAACCCGGGTTTAGTTCTTCCTTCGCTACACAAAAAGGGAACGCCAGATGAGTACCTGAATCTCTGCCTTTGTGAGCGTCGGCATATTTCAATGCTTCAGCCAAGATGTTGTATTGAGATTAAATTCCATTACCCACAGTGTAGAAACAGGCCCTTCGGCTCACCAATTTCACACCGCCACTTGAAACATCCCACCCAGAACCATCCCCTACAGCTCGCACACCCCTGAACACAACCAGCAATTCAGCATGGCCAACCCACCTAGCCTGCACATCTTTGGACTGTGGGAGGAAACCAGAGCACCGGGAGGAAACCCATGCACACACGGGGAGAATATGCAAACTCCACACAGACAGTCACCCGAGGTTGGAATCGAACCTGGGTCCCCGGCACTGTGAGGCCGCAATGCTAACCACTGAGCCACCCCAAAATGTGCTGCACTGACCGGGAATCGAACCCAGGCCGCAGCGGTGAAAGCGCCGAATCCTAACCACTGGACCACCAGTGATGCTGACCATCTCTCAAAGACAGCAAGAACTGCAAATGTTGGAGTCAGAGTCAATACAGTGTGGTCCTGACCTGACACGTTGATTTTCTTGCTCCTCTCATGCTGCCTGACCTGCTGAGTTCCTTCAGCTCCACACTGTATTGACTGTTGTATTTATCCATCAGACCATGGGAAATGTTTGTGCATACCTGCCTGGCCTCGCAGATATACTTCCGTTCAATGTAGAAATATTCTACCCACAACCCAACACACTGATAGATATGCAACAAGCAGCATGGTTATAGCTTCAAACATATAACCAAACATGTTCAATGGCTTAAGTAGCAGCAATGCTGATAACTTCCCTTTAGTTACCCGGAGAACTGCTTTACAGCATAGTTATAACAAAGATACACCATTATGGAAAGATAAATCAGATTTACTTGTAAAGCTTCAAGATTAACTGCTTCAACTTGAGAACGTTTCATTCCAATATTAAACATAAAGGGATGATTACCTTCTTCTTTGTTACTTTCAGTGTTTTGTGTGTCAGTATTTTGTTCTCTTTCAAGGTGCTGTTGAGGGCGGCAAATTTTGAAGCTCCATCCTGAAAATGTACATAGAAAACCAGCTATTCATTCACTGCATCTAATCTATGTCTCCCATAATATCAAATGAGATAACAGAAGAGATTTCAAAACTCAAGCCTTTATTGTAAAAACATTTTACAACGCTAAAGCCTTATGTCAACATTTGGCCAATTCGAACTCAAGAGGTGATAGCCAGGCAATGATATTTGGAAGTGATATTACAATTTATCCCACGCACAATAGGTTATCACAAAACTAGTATCAATGTTTAACCCATAAAACAATCACTTGGCAACTATTTCAGATTCCCATCCAAGTGTGCAAATCAAATTGTTGGACATGGTGAAGTTGCTGCTTCAAACTGCATTTAAAATGAGGTTTCAAATTATATTTTCTGAGATTTAAAAACACAACAGTGAAAATGATGATTGCTGGCTCACTCAGGTGAAATTCACCAGACAGTCACATTTGGGGAAGTATTTTCAGAAAATACGCTATGGTATATCAAGGTGGTATCTTATCACTACACTCAGTGTCAACTAAGGATCGACAGTAAGTGTTGATATGGTGGCCTGGCGAATGGCACACCCATATAAAGTAAAGCTTAGCAAGCCATATTGCCAGAGAACATCTGTGTAATATGCTTAAAGATTAACGAACCATGCATCGATATTCACTGTACAATCTGGGAGACAGCATTATGGAAGTTAAACAACTGTCCAATCTTGAACTCAGATTTTCCCATGTATATTTACAGAAATTGACACCACAAAAGCAATCATCCTGCACAACACGCGTTTTTGATTATTAAAAACAAATCTACTTTTAGATTCAAGCCAGATATGAAAAGTAATTTGGAATTCTGCACTGTGCACCAATAGCAAACATAATAAACAAGGTGTGACAGCAGCACCGCAGAAATTCTGGAGCCAGCAGATGGACAGCAATGCAAAAACATCGTCAACCGCAACTAGAACTTTCAGCAGTATGAAAAACGGAGTGTCTGTCAAATTGTTAACAACCCAACATGAATGCTGCATTTCGTCCTCTTCAAGTACCAGCTTCAAACTGCTTTGATTTAATCTAAGAATGATTCAACAGAAAACTTGCATCTTGCCTCCTTACTGTCCTGGACACACTAGTTTGGTCAAGTGACATCAAAATGTTTATAACTAACAAATTATTTTGTTACTTTGTAAAATTCAGGAACAAAATGACTGGGCAAACAGCATGACAAACAGAGTGAGGAGGAATGTCTCGAAACCTGGTAAAACAATATGCTTTTTGAGAAGGTTTTTGAAGTTAGTTTGAAATGTCAGTGGTGGTCCAAGCTAGTTGAAACTAAATAGTTGATGTCTGAAATGCTCAACAAACAAAGCAATGTGATTATCTCTCACTTCCAATGCAGTAAATATTTATTACCGCAGAGAACAATAAAAGGAAGACATGCTAATTGAACAAAAACACTAACGAGAACCAATTAAAGCTATTCGTGTTTTGCCTTGGCTTTTATTAATTACGAGGCCCTCCAAGTGTGCAAATCAAAAGAAAAGAAAACTGACATATATCCTGCTTTTAATATCATTGTGCAAGTGTTCAAACTTCCAAGGTAACGAACACTGAGAAAGATAATCTGTGAAGGTTGCATCATGACAGAACGATTTTGGAAGACTTGAGCCAAGTTAGACCATCCATATGTAATACATGTAACCCTTGTTGCATTATTGATTCACAGTATTTGCATGCATTCAGACACCAATGTAATTCATTGTAGATATTTTGCTTGAAAATACCTATAATGCCCTGAATATCGATGCACAGTGCCAAATGCAAACGCTTACCTGTTTTTCGTGCTGGCTCCTTGTCATTATGTTGCCATCTTCGGAGATGAGATTTGAAAGATCTTCAAATGTTGCCTTTGTGCTCCTAGTCAAGAGAATAAAACAAATTACTCTTGACAGAATAGAGTCAAGATTGCAAACAGCTGACATGGAATCTGACAAATAAGCAAGTAATACAGACAGTGAAGGGCAGTGAAGCATTTTTCAAACAATTGCAGTTATTTTCATGAAACAGTTCAGATATGTTTTGACACATCTCTTTGGCAGGTAGAATTTGAACCCAAGAGATATTGGGAACTGCAGATGCTGGAGAATCCAAGATAACAAAGTGTGGAGCTGGATGAACACAGCAGGCCAATCAGCATCTCAGGAGCACAAAAGCTGACATTTCGGGCCTAGACCCTTCATCAGACAGAATTTGAACCCAGATTATTTCAGCCCAGAGATGGAGATGTTACCACTGTGCCACAAAAGCCCTTCATTGCAGTAGTTTTAGGAAATCTCATCACAGCAAGTGAGATTTCACCTCCAAGCTGCCTCAAAAAAACAATCATGATCAAATCGTCTACGGCACAGGAATATAAACTACAAGTGTGCACTTCAAAGAGGTATAGACTGCTTTCTTGGGTGATTAAAATAATTGTGTTCTTTGTATTTCAGGTTCCTATACAAACCTCCAGTTCATATCACCCCGTCACAGCACATCCACAGGAAACTGTCTTACGTTACATCCAACAGCAGATCAGTTTTGGAACACAATAGTTCAATATTTTAAGCTGTCAAACAGTTTTCTTTTTCCACTGAAGAAAATTAACTCCTCACTCCTTAGTGAAAGAATGAAAGATTCTGCCAGTACGCCAATTGTTGGGATTGCACTGTAGTGCCTCTGGTAATCCTGTCAACACATCTGGAGTGTGAAGATCACTTTGGCAAGTAAACTTGGAGGTGAAACCTGCAAATTCCTACCACATATTTATTAAAAATAACGACACGGCTTTTCCAGAAAAATGACTCACTTTGACACGGCTGCCCAAGTCTTCTGAAACTCAAAGATGTTATTTGCTTGCAATGCACGGGTAATTGCACACACTGAAGAGAAATTTCCCAAAATCCGACATTCCTGTGAGAACATAAAACATGAGTTCTGTGGGAAAAACAGTGGCTCCCCATGACCCAATACCTCAGACATTAAAATGTTCCATCAGAAAAACGTGATCTGCAAAAATAACAGCATTAACAAACGACTTTGTGGGGGCAAAAATTCCACAAATCTTAGCGACTTAAAACTTGATCTTCATTTTTTTTTCCCTCTGAGACATTTCACTCTCTGCCAACACTTGACTCGTTAGACATGGTTACTGACGCCAAAGCAAAGATTCGAATGAATAAGTTGGAGACACGGCCATCTGAGTGGTGGAAGTGGCGAAGTTAGGGAGCTGGAGACGGGTAATCATCTGTGTTATATCCATTGTATTCAGCTGATAAACGAATGACAGATTACATTTTCTGCCAGCATAGGAGGGCAGGGCCTGACACATGAGATAATCATTCAAGGAAAGCGTACAAATCAGAAAATTGAGTCTACTTTTATGAATCACAATGTTATTGAGACTGAGTTAACTAATCGTAGTGAGGATAGCATGTGAATGTCCTTCATCTGCCTGCCCCACGGAGGCAGGGAGAAGAATAGAACAAATCAAACCTCCCTTCCACAAGCATCAATTTGAACTTGTTGGGAGGGGCCGAGGGGCAGGAGAGTAGGAAGCCTGCAATTGTTTGTTCTCAGCTCTCAAAACCACTTCTGCTTAGCGAGGAAGGCCAAGGAGGAAGAGGGTCATTAGACCATATTGGCTTTATGTGGATGTGCCTCACTGGGCATCATTAGATAGATGCCTTATCTGATTAAGTCCAGCAGGTAAGATCTCAAGCCCACAGTCTTCCGGCTTGAGGGCAACAAAGGCTGCTGCAGTAAAAAGTAAGTGACGGAGGACACTTCAACATGGATAAGGACCCTCATCAACTTTTGTCAACTCAAATGACAACCGGAAGAGTCAGCCAAGTGATCACTGGAAGGTGCCAACTCGTCTTCAGAATGGCCTTTGACAGCACCAGTTTCTAGGTCGGCACGGACAGCCTGTCAGGAGCTCATGTATCCATGTCTATGACTGGGTGTCTGCCTCCATTCATTTCAACTTCTCCGGATTGTGAAACTGTAGACAGACATCAATGCCTTAAGATTCTTTACGAGTCCAAATCCATGCAGGCAGTGTTGCCAAGAGCCAAACCAGATTTGTCACAAATACCTGGCAAAGGTATTATTATGAATCTTCATTCCCAACCTTTCGAATGACTAAATATTTTATTGGCACATGAATATGGGAAATTTCAATGATAATACACTTTTGTTGCTATGATCCAGTGCCATTTTGGATGATAAAATGAATATGAATAAATTGCTTAATTCACTTAATTAGTTAATTACTGGCTTCCTGTCTTGATTCTTTCCAAATGTACTCGTGGGAATGCCACATATTGATGACAAAGACAAGCCAGACATCAGGTATGACAGCCCTTCCTCATCCTTTTCCCAATTGCTGATTAAAATGCAAAGACAAATTCCTTTGGCAAACACATAAGAAACAGACAACCAGGCAAGTTACTGAAGGGCCATCATACGGGCATATGGAATGCAGAAAACTGAGAATAACATTTACAATGTATCATAAATCTGATCACCGCTCGCAAGGGAGGCAAACAACATTCTGTTATGCCTAATAAGTAACTTTGTGTTTGAAGGGCCACTAAAAATCTGAAATCAGTTTCCTTTATTTCTCCACAGAAATATTTTTGATGGGAAAGAAAACTTTAATATTTCAATGCAACTGTAAACTGAGGCATGAACTATTAGCAGCCAACACTATGGAAATTACAAATGCTAGGATTTGCCATGAAGCATTCAATTCTAATTCTGCTCGTCAATTCGAGAGGCTTTCAAACCCTAAACATCTCAACACATCGTAGGAACTGCTTGCTCTCTTCCACCATGTTTGTTTCATGCACTGAGTGCTTTACCCTGTCATAAAGGTTAAAAATCACTAAAGAACAAGTGTACCTTGGCAACATCAATCCACTTCTCAATGATCTTCGCCCTCTGTCGTGGTTTTAGCTGCTGAGGCTGACTGATGGTGCTGGTGACACAATTCTTAACGTTATTAAACTGTGCCACGATAGCCCAGACGGTTGATGCTCGATCTGGTTGTTCAGCCCAGATGGACCCTAAACATTCGCTGGGCACAAGTTTCTTAAAAAGATCCTGATCAAAAATAAAAAGGAAACAAAGATTACATATATTAGCAGTACTGTGGTTGAAGGAATGAACTACAAACAAGGTTCTTCCATTCATGAGTAAACTCATCCTGCTAGTTTGCAATTGTACATTCAAAACTGCACAAGCTACTTTGTCATCAACTGAGTACATAATACACACATTGATGCCCAAGGTGCATATAGGTTGTACAGACAGGTCAACAGCCTTGAGTTTTCAGTCATCTCCTTCTTATTTGTAGGTTAGATTCTAAATCACAAGTTATCTCCACCCAGCTCCTACTGCTGGCTCCGTGCACACCATCAATGCACGGCTTTGTTGGCAATAGTCACTCCTCCTGATGCTCAGCCATGGTGGTCCATTAGTTAGACAGACTGGCCATCAGGAAAGTGGTCCTGCATCATGTCCACTTCTCACATCAAGGCAGATTGACAGAACACAATGGCTGCCGCACCCCATGTTGGTTAAGTACACCTCAACGTCAACACCTCCCCACTGTTGGTTTCATGCTGAAGCTGAATGTTGCCAAACATCCAAGCCTGTCAATTGGTCATTCTGTTTGCATTGTCTCCTCTTGCCTCCCTCTTCAAGGCTAACAACTCCCACAAACAATTATGCTCCGAGTGTCAAACTTAACACAAACTCAGAAACCATGGAGTGGGAAACTGCTGCATATTTATGCAAGCATGGTGCACTCTCACTTTTAACACTCCGATCATGTGACAATGATGTCATCGATTATTTCAGGCAGGGAACAGCTGAGGCTAACCTTCCGCCCTCTTCAGTAAACTAAATAATAAATCTCCTGTTTCAGCCTCCTGGACCTGCCTGCAACAGGAACAACACAGGCGACCAGAATCAAAAACACTGCCTTGACATTCACCAGGTCAAACAACTGATTTGAAAAGGAATCACTGATCTCATTGCCGACCTCACTGCTTCAAGGAAAGAAAAGCAGCTATGTTCCTCTACAGACACCAATATAGGTTGTTTCCCATCCAAAATGTCTGTTGTCATCATTGTGTCACATGATTAGACTCGAAGTGCCAGAATGTATACACACATACAACAGAGACTGCAATGAAAACAGACTGTTAACTTTCTAACTCTGTGCAGAAAAGCAGCGATCCATAACCAACTCGTACGTTTGACAAAAAGTTCACTTGCAGATTAGATATGCGCACCCCTGCTCTCAACACTGACAATTGCTCAGGCTTTTTGAGACCTAGAGGACTACTTACATTCTAGAGTCACACCCAATGCTGTCATATAGACCACAGTCCCATTTGCTCAAAGCTGAGCTTCCATTTGAAGCCGAAGCCTATGACCAGACCCAGACAGAATACAAAATTTGAGTCAGCAATCCTTCGCCTCATTTCGTCGAGGTCGGCACCAAGCCACCTTGGAGACTAGACTGGAATAGCCTGATCTCGTGGCTGATTCCATTCCAGGAGATCTCTGCAAACACCAAAGTTGTCTTACTGGACACTTCGAACAAAATCACTGGGTTCATGTCGGAACAGTGACTGTTCTGGTAAAACATTTCAACTTTTACCCTGAAATACTATTCATTTTGCAGAGATTCAACACGAAGTTACGAAGGATTTTCAGTGCTCTCCCTGCTCACTTAATTCATGTGACATTCATTTAAAAAAATAGGCGAGTGCTGAAGTCTTCATCGACAGGTATTTCAAGCTCAAGACTGAAGTTACATTTCAAACAAGACACTTTGACATCTTGGACGACTGCATTGTGAAGGCAATTCAGTTGTAATGACTGGTGGAGCGGAAATAGCATTCAATAATATGGTGAGATTCGGATGCTTACTGCTGACTGAAACATCGTATTGAGAATGACTGGGAAAGACAGGTCTCAACAGAATCGACCCTAGATTCCTAGATAATAAAATGTGAGGCTGGATGAACACAGCAGGACCAGCTGCATCTCAGGAGCACAAAAGCTGACATTTCGGGCCTAGACCCTTCATCAGAGAGGGGGATGGGGTGAGGGTTCTGGAATAAATATGGAGAGACGAAGAGGCGGACCGAAGATGGAGAGTAAAGAAGATAGGTGGAGTGGAGAGTATCGGTGGGGAGGGACGGAGGGGATAGGACAGTCCAGGGAAGACGGAAAGGTCAAGGAGGTGGGATGAGGTTAGGAGGTAGGAGGTGGAGCTGCCGCTTGGGGTGGGAGGAAGGGATGGGTGAGAGGAAGAACAGGTTAGGGAGGCAGAAACAGGCTGGACTGGTTTTGGGATACATCGGCGGGAGGGGAAGAGCTGGGCTGGTTGTGTGGTGCAGTGCGGGGAGAGGACGAACTGGGCTGGTTTTGAGATGCGTTGGGGGAAGGGGAGATTTTGAAGCTGGTGAAGTCCACATTGATACCATTGGGCTGCAGGGTTCCCAAGCGGAATATGAGTTGCTGTTCCTGCGACCTTCGAGTGGCATCATTGTGGCACTGCAGGAGGCCCATGATGGACATGTCATCGAAAGAATGGGAGGGGGAGTGGAAAACGCTCGCGACTGGGAGGTGCAGTTGTTTATTGCAAACCGAGTGGAGGTCTTCTGCAAATCAGTCCGCAAGCTTCTGCTTGGTTTCCCCAATGTAGAGGAGGCCACACCGGGTACAATGGATACAGTATACAACATTGGCAGATGTGCAGGTGAACCTCTGCTTAACATGGAAGGTCATCTTGGGGACTGGGATTGGGGTGAGGGAGGGGATGTGGGGGCAAGTGTAGCATTTCCTGCGGTTGCAGGGGAAGATGTCGGGTGTGGTGGGGTTGGAGGGCAGTGTGGAGCGAACAAGGGAGTCACACAGAGAGTGGTCTCTCCGGAAAGCAGGAAACAATGCATCATCCTCCGAAACTTCCACCATCTACAGTCCAACACCACCGCCCAAGACATTTTTCCATCCCCACTCTTGTCTGCCTTCCGGAGAGACCACCCTCTCCGCGACTCTCTTGTTCGCTCCACACTCCCCTCCAAACCCACCACACCAGCACCTTCCACTGAAACCGCAGGAAATGCTACACTTGCCCCCACACCCCCTCCCTCACCCCATCCAAGGCCCCAAGATGACTTTCCATATTAAGCAGAGGTTCACCTGCACATCTGCCAATCTAGTATGTTGTATCCATTGTACCCGGTGTGGCTTCCTCTACATTGGGGAAACCAAGTGGCGACTTGGGGACCGGTTTGCAGAACACCTCCACTTGGCTCGCAATAAACAACTGCACCTCCCAGTCACGAGCGTTTTCCACTCTCCCTCCCATTCTTTAGATGACATGTCCATCATGGACCTCCTGCAGTGCCACAATGATGCCACCCGAAGGCTGCGGGAACAGCAATTCATATTCCGCTTGGAAACCCTGCAGCCCAGTGATATCAATGTGGACTTCACCAGATTCAAAATCTCCCCTTCCCTCACCGCATTCCAAAACCAGCCCAGATCGTCCTCTCCCCCCACTGCATCCCAAAAACAGCCCAGACTGTCTCTGCCTCCCTAACCTGTTCTTCTTCTCAACCATCCCTTCCTCCTACCCCAAGTCGCACCTCCATCTCCTATCTGCTAACCTCATCCCACCTCTTTGACCTGTCCGTCTTCCCTGGACTGTCTCATCCCCTCCCTACCTCCCCACCTACACTCTCCTCTCCACCTATCTTCTTTTCTCTCCAACTTCGGTGCGCCTCCGCCCTCTCTCCCTATTTATTCCAGAACCGTCACCCCATCCCCCTCTCTGATGAAATGTCTCGGCCCCAAATGTCAGCTTTTAAGCTCCTGAGACACTGCTGGTCCTGCTGTGTTCATCCAGCCTCACATTTTATTATCTTGGATTCTCCAGTATCTGCAGTCCATTATCACAGACCCAGATTCCTGTTTACTCACAGCATCCATAAAAGTCAGCTGCTCTGCAATGCAGCGTGATGTATAGCAGAGGAGCTTTTCGTCCACTTCTTCGATGGTTCCTTCATGTTCTTCTCCCACGTTGAACCCAAGTCTTCCAGGGTAGCCTTCTGCGTAAGTGAAGATAGATATTTATTTTGTGCCCAAAGTTCTCATTGCTCCAAAACATCTTAATCACTTGTGACTAGAAATCGTCCATTAATTTACAACAGTTAGCTCACATTTATAGTTTTAAATCTCGATTTCCTGAATTTAATATGATATTGCAGTGAAACCGTCCTTTTGGAAGCATTTCAATTGCAAAAGAAATTGTATTTATTGACAGATTCCCATTCCAATTTCTTGCCAAAGCAAATCTTTCAAATCTCAAGTTCTTGTTTTACAATAACCTGCAAAAGTATTCAATCATATTAGAAAATAAAGTGTCATTGACAGCAACAGTTAAAAAGGAAATTGTCCTGAAAGACTCATTCAATGCTGCTGGGCCTTAGCAGACCATATTACAGAGTCCGTTCTTTGCAGAATTTGGTCTTGTACATCATGAACTCAGTACAGCGGTATTCACTCAGCAATACTTGGCTTAACCAAAATTTTTGGATCTACTTTTGAAGCTTGTCAAAGGAAGCCCAAATGAACTAAACCCTGAGACAGATGGCTAAGCCCTCCACGAACTGACAGGGAGACACCATGAATTTGACAACGTCAGATGACCACTCAAAATGGAGGCTCTTGAGGCACATTGGTAGTGTTCCTATTTCCGGACCAAGTGGCCTTGGGCTTAGTCTCACCTGCTCCACAGGCACGTAGTAACCAACAAGGGCTCTTGTGCTGTAGTGCTAGTGTCAATAACACTGAGCCACGAGGCCTGGCTTCAACACCCACCTGCTACAGTGTATGTGTTAACATGTGTGAACAAGTTCGATTAGAAAAACATCTTGCTACTCAAAATGAACAGCTTTACACATCATGTCTAAACAAATTCAGACACACCGCCGACCCCACCCATTGATTCTTTCACTGATGTCAAAGTATCCAAATGGTTGGTATCTGGCTAAAATGGTGCTCTTCTACGGTCAATGATTACTCCTGCACAACACTGATCGTTGGGACCACTGGTAATCTCGGATCTAAATGGTCATTTTAACAAATTAATTTCATCAGAGTCCATCGCAGAAAAAGATCTTAACTTTCATCATAACTCAGTCATTTGAATTACCATTAAGCTGCAGAGTTAACAATTTATTCTGGCAGCTATGTGAGCTATTTATAGAGATGTTTCACTTTGAACCCCAAATTACAAGAGAAAGCAGCGAAGTTGCCAAAGGCACTTGTGCTGATCCAAATGAATCCATCTATTGCAATCTCAATTCTCTGTACTGTGAGGTATTGCAGTGAAGCAAACGTAATCCGAATAGTTTGCAGTGCATTCATGTTAACTTTGGAATTCAACTGACATGAACAACCACATCCCTCTGAATACAAACTTATCAAAAGACATTCTGAATTTAGTTTTCCGATCAAACTGGTTAACTTCACACCTTGCCACATTGTATTCCTTCTGCTGCAATTTCTGCCCATTTATCAAAACTGTCTGCAGCCTCTTTTCATTCTCACAACCACAGATGAAGAGTCAGAGATGGAGCAGTTGAAGGTGAAGAGAAGGACAGAAAGTGGAAACAAGTTCAATCAACTTTTCCAGTTGGTGACAACAGCAAGCATCAGCTTTGATGGATTGGAATAAGATATTCAAGAGACATGGCTGGAATAATGTCTGCTACACATCTCAATTTTTAAAAAAACACAGCATTTTGGGGTTCCGTGCAAGCATTCATAGCAATGCTTTCATTGCACAGGAAGTGAGTTGCATTACATCAGATGAAGTTGAAATACAGGCTGTTGAGAGTAAGGTCATGTTCAGCAAGGGAACACAGGTGTGATAAATGGCGATTGGTTGGGCAGCCATTGGAGGGAGCGGCAGAGAGCTCCAATACTGTCCTGGTGAGGGACGGAATATAGACGGAGTAGATGTCCATGAATCAGATTTACACTACAGGAATAGCACACTATAATCTTTCAGAGATATATTTAAAGTAAATTCCCAAACTGCCTTTTGGAGCCAAACAGAACATGCTTTCACCACCGCACCGCCAACACTGCCCCACAATTATTTCCCCTTGCCTTATGAATTAAAACCACTGTTTTTGCATCACAAATATAAATCTTACTGAACATCTCTTTCTCTGCACTTTCATCCTCCTGAAACTGACTGTGAAGATTCTGGGCCCGTTTTTCAGGGTCTGACCCCGGCGCTGTCTGCTTTAAATATGTGAGGACTTTATTTAGGCAAGCATAACTTGAGCCTTGTCGGAAGTCTTCAGGGTGCTGATTCAACCAGAATTTCAGGATTTCAGCAATAGCACTGGAAATGAAGTCAGAGTTAATACTGTTCATCAGGGAAGCAAAACTCTTGGGAAAAAAAACCTTCAAATTATACAAATATAAATGCAATAGATTAAATTTGGAATACAGAGTCATTGTGATGGCACAGAAGAAGATGAACTGCTCTCTTGAATTGCTGCAGTGCACATGGCAATGGTAACCCTGCCATGCCATCAGCTAAGGAGCGTGGCACTTGGACCCAGTGACAAAGGAATGACTGTCCAATTGAGAATTGTGCTGGTCATGGATAGAAACTATATGTTGGCCATGTTTCCAAGTTTTCTTCTTTGTAGATTGCACAGATATACTTAAGGCTCATTGCAAAATGATTTCACATGCATCTGAGGATACTTATTACACCAGCAGGATTTCCTGGCATTTCGATGCTGCTTTTCTACCAGTAAGGAGAAAGTGAGTTGAAAAAATAACGTTGTAAAAGTCAAAGAGACAAATCAAGTGAACAAAGAAAAACACCAAGATAATGATGATTTGTTTGCCTGTGTTCTGGGAGTTGCATTGCCAATGCTTGGATACCCCAGTAACATGGCAAAGTCGGGTCTAGCTGGGGATGGCTAATGAAATACTCCAAAATACTCAGCTTGCAATTCACTGATTTAACGACCTGGTTAATACTGAGAGGGAACATTGCATTATTTCACAGGCAAATCAATGGTTACTTTTTGGCAACAAGACATCAGCTGCACACAGAAGTCATCACAACACTGAAATAGAACCCCTTGCACAGAAAAAAACTCCTCATGGCACTTCACAGCAGGGGAGCCATACAAAAACTGACATCAAAGGAGGAGATTTTCATACAGGTGACCAAACGTTTGGCCAGAGTGACATTTCGTGAGCATCTTAAAGGTGAGAGATGGTGATGTTAAGAGGAAGGAATTGCACGCCTGCAAAAAAGTATCAAGAGATGCACAGCTCTCAGGATTTGGCAGAACAGGAAAGTTCCAGGCAAAGTTTGGGACCTCAAATAATTCCAGACAGTAGCAAAGTGAGAACATGAGGGATGTGAGCACAAGAACTTAAAGGTTTTTTTTTAAAAATCTAATGTTCAGGCGTTGGTCAACCAGGAGACAATGTGGGTCAGCAAACATTGGGGTGATGTGTTTGTTGTGAATTAGGAGATGGACTGAGTTGCAAATATGGCCGATGATGGGATAAGCAGGAGAAGCCTTTGACATGTCTTGAATTAGCATTCCCAACATGTATGGAACAATTTACACTCAGAATGCTGTTCTAGTTTTTCATGAGCTATTTCCTTATCTACAGCTCTACACTGCTGACTACATCCAACTGAAACAGATGGTTGCTCATTTAAAAGTGTTCATCATCTATCATTACAGCACAGAAATATATTCTGTGAGACATTACACACAGACATTGGGACAATACTTGAATTCAAAAGGAGGCTAATGTACCAATTAACATGCCCAACCAGCACACTACTTTCATGAGGATTACAACATCCTCACTCTGGGATCAGACCAATTTAGCTCACTTTATATATTCCATCCCTACATGTCTCTTGGCAAATTACTAGACAAATACCGTGAAATTAGTCAGGAGCAATTTGCTATCCGCCATCAGAGGTGTTCATCCAAATATGATCAGCTCAGTGTTGGAGAAAAATGTCCAGGTAACCACCAAGCAAGCGGCTTCGATTTCTAAATCTAAGGTTCGTTTACCCAAAAAGACAACTAGCCGGGGGTTAGAGTGAAGTGCAATGCACAAGGCGTCCCAACTGTGTTCTGTTTGTTAGACTAACCAGATGGTTTTCCTGTGCCGCATTTTTCAACAACTGTTAGAGGCTTTCTTCAAACTTCAGTCCAGCTCAGTTGTGATTGCTTACTATTGCATCGGAAGTCAAGGTATTCGCTGAAAATCCTCTCTTCCTCAAATTGATCACTTTTCACAACACAAGACTGCAAAAATTTGCCTTTGTATTTGCTCACAGGTAGTTTCTCTGTGCTTTGCCCCTCAGGCATTGACATTCTTGATGATAAAAACCATAAACAACATCAACTCAAGAAAGCAAAATAAATGAGTCAGCAAACCATTTACAAAAGAAAATAAATCACTGTATATGTTAGATTGGAATCTCAAACTTTGAAGCACCAAGTTCAGGCCAGCACACAAGTCTATGAGATAAATGTCCTTTGTCCTTCATCAAAAAGCACAGAGTTTAATTGAACAGCAAAACAAACCAGAATAATCCTGTCTTTAACCCCGTGCTTCAAAAGTATTAACCCATGTGAGTCAGAGCAGTAAAACAACGTCAGCAATCTGGTACGGCTCAAAAATTTCACTAGCATTCCTGCTAATCTCCCAACAATGCTGTAGAAGTGCATTTGTGCAATGCTTTCTGCAACCAAATATCCTTGAAAGCACTTACTTCTCATATTTCATCCATGAAAAATCATTTCGCAAAGACATTTGGATTTCATAGATTCAGGAAACAGGAATGCAAGCTTGATTATTGCAAAACATACAACAGCAACAAGGAGTGGGAGGGTACCAATGTCCAAGGACACCACAAACAAACCACACAATAAGTATATGACTGCACTAGAAAGTGGTTTAATTCCATTTCCAACATTCACATGAAGTTTGCAGGATAACTTGTCATGAAGTGGTGTGAAGAGGGAAGCCATTCCTTCAATAATGCATCACTACTGCAAACTCGACAAATGACAATCCTCAGAACTGGAAGGGTCACCGGACCTGAAGTATTAACGCTGTTTTTACATTCACAGATGCTGCCAGAACTGCTGAGCTTTTCCAGCAACTTTGTTTTTGTCCCTGATTTACTGAATCCACAGATTTGTTTCTGTTTTCAGTTCGCTTCTTTCATGTGTTTTTTATGGTCTGGAGTGCTGTTTGCCATCTAGTCTGGGTGACTGGCGTTTTTGATGAAAAAGTCTCTATATTGTTTTACAGGATGCTCTGGCTCTCCAGCAATTCTTCTCACATTCTTAAATTCCAAATTATAAATACAATTTAACTACATGTTAAATCAAACTTACTTTTTCATGATTGCTTTCTTTTCTGCAGATCTGCATTTGTCCAAATCTGGGAAGCTCGATCTGTGAAAGTGTACGCTTCTGCAATTGATCACAAGCCACAAAACAAAAAGCAAATTAAAATGGTGGTTGGGTCAATAATTGGTTGCCAGCCATTGAAAAAAAAATGAAGTCTCAAAGTGCAGCATTTCAAACCCTGATCAGCTCATTTTAATTTAAACAAGGTCATGCTGCAAATGTAAAACTGCATAAAACAGTGAATCCGTCTTTAAAATTCCCAGGAAATTTACAAGAAATGACCTTGAGGGCCAAAGCAGCTCGCCAGCAGTGGTGGCGGCAGCTGGGAACAGGGAAAAGGACCAGGTGCAAGGAGTGAAGCCACCTCTTCAAAAGCTTACATTTGCTACCAAGTCCAGAAATTTCTGTCTGAGATCAACTCAACACCTTCACATGCAACTGCTGCTTGTGCTTCACGAAGTGCTTCGCATTGCTTCTTCCTCGGGATTAGGGAGAAACTATGCAAATAACTGAGAAGCTGTTTCTTCATCAATGTGCCATGATCTGGAGTGATTTCCGTGTTTTTAATTCTGTGGTATGTCTGACACAGTCACACAGCACAGAAACATTTTCATCTTCATCAAGAGATTTCTGATGATCTAACATATGGCCACCAGCTCTCCAGGGATTCCCTTTTGACATTAATGTGGTGCAAATGAAACATACACATGCTCATGCATTGGATCAAACTCACTTCTTGACTGTCACTTTCTTCTCCTGTGAAATTAAATCCTTGCATTCAATGTTTTCACACCTGCAATTGAACATGAAGAACAATTTACAACACTTCACGCAAACATTTTCATCGACAATTCAATCCATTTGAATGCCCATGAAAACTGAAGATTCGGAATTACAAGCCTTCATCAGATGGTTCTATTAAGCAGGTTACACTCTAGATGGTGAAGATTCCTTAGCATAAAATGTTAGCCCCAAATGGTGCTCCCCAACTTGTATTCAAATTTACTTGCTGCAAATGGCATCTGGCCCCTTTTGAAATTGGCCCTCCTCCAGATCAAAATTATTCAGGATTGTTCATTGTTCTCTTCTATATCCAAACAAAAAATCTTTTGATACAGTGATCAGTGCTTCCTTAAATGATCCATGTATGATATTCGATACACTGTGAGTATGCAGACTAATTATGAAGGTGGTACTGCAGGTTGAAGATATCGTCAGGTTTCTGAACTTTAAAAATAAGAGCATCGTATGCAAAACAAAAAAGATATGACAAATCTTTACAGAAAACGCTGATTTGCCCTCAACTCTAGTCTTTCTAAACCACACTTCAGGAAGAGATTTGACAGGGTGTACGAAACATTCACAAAAATAGTACCAGAGGTGACAAACTAGACAACATTGTGGAGATAACAAGGTGTAGAGCTGGATGAACACAGCAGACCAAGCACCATCAGAAGAGCAGGAAAGCTGATGTTTTGGGCCAAGACCCTTCTTCAGAAATGGGGGAGAGGACGGGATTCTGAAATAAATAGGGAGCGAGGCAGAGGGAAATAGAAGATGGATAGAGGAGAAGATAGGTGGAGAGGAGACAGACAGGACAAAGAGCTGGGGTTGGAGCCTTTAAGGGTTTTGTGGAAAAGGTAGGGCTGCTTGTCTTGGAGAAGACTATGAAGAGATTTTACAAGTGTTCAAAATCATGAGGGATTTGGTGGGACTGGATAAGAACAATCAATATCTTGTGACAGAAGAGTTGGAAAGAAAACGACACCGATTCAACATGTTCAACAAAAAAAAAATGGTGACATGGATTATTTTTTAAACAGCACAGTGAGGAAGTGAGACATTCTGCCTAATAGTGTGGTGAATGCAGCTTCAATTGAGGTCTTCAAAAGGGAACTACAATTTTCTAAATCAATGGTTTGGTACTATTACATAGGAGTGAATGTAGGCCGGATCCTCTTTGAAAGCTATTACAAACATTATCAAATCATTGCCTCTGGGCTGTTACCATGTGATGGTGGTATAACATTGCACAAACGGCCAGCTCCTCAGCTGTTTCCTCGCGTTTTGTCATATTCTGAATAATGATTAATTTAGTCATACATGTAATTAAACTTACTCAGCAATTATTTCGTTTGCTCCTGAGGAACCTCCAAATCCATTTTGTTCACCATTTGTACTCTCAGTTTTTCCAGAACTGCAATTGATGAAAGAGAACAAATTGAGTCATTTCGAACAAGCAAACTCATCCAGAATTAAATCCAACCCAATTTCACAAAAAAAATCACTGTCTTCAAAGATGGATTATTCTGGCTTCGACAGGATGTCCACATGTCATCAGAATGAGGCAGTGCTGGAGTGGGGTTTGGAAGAGACAGAACAGGGCAAAAAGAAAAGCAAACCATTTCTTCACTGATAGTCAATTCTGGGCTTAAAAGCTGACGTTTCGGGCCGAGACCCTTCATCTGCTGTGTTCATCCAGCCTCACATTTTATTATCTTGGATTCTCCAGCATCTGCACTTCCCATTATCATTGAAAAGCTTTGAATGCTTTATGCTCATTCAACATTATCTAATTTCTCAAAATCAGCCAAACATTTCAGAACCAGTCAAGCAGTTGCTTCATATCATTGCTGTCATCTGGATTGGTGTTCACTGCTCTGTCAATGGGATGCTTTACAGAGGCAATCCTGACATCATCTTCCAGCAACTGCCAACAGTTTCCTTTCACATTATTAGATCCGAAATACTGGTTCACAGGTTTAATCTGACAACAGATCAAACGACTTGCTAATTGCTCCTTTCGCTTCTGAATAACTTAGGTTTCCACCTAGTTCACAGTGTGGCATGTCAACATTTTCACAGCTGCAACTGGTCATAAAGCACCAGTTAAATCATTTCAAATGTGCACATAATCACAATATTAATTTCTGGCACTTCTTATCAACACTGGGATTTTTGGCTGTGAGAGGGAGCCTGTGGGCAGATAAGGAGTAAAGAGTTCAAATAAAGAACCTCTGCACACGGGCAGACGATAAACATCCCAAATGCAAAGTTTTAAGTTTAACGTTCCCATCTCTTCAAAAGAACCTCAAGCTATTTACAGATAATTGACAAGACCTATAACTTGCCTGACATTCAGTTCCTTACTTTTTCTGACCGGCACTTAGTGCCCAAGTTGCTCATTCACTGTTTCCAAGCTCCTGGGTTGGTACCAAAGGCCCTTCACTTACTGTGCTGGCCCTCCTGACTGAAAGCCATGTACCATCACTCACCTAGAAAGTTTGAGTTACAATGAGAGCTGGATAGGCTGATACTTTTGATCACTGGAGCATAAGAAGTTGAAAGGTGACGTTAAAGAGTTTGATAAAATCATGAGGGATACGGATAAAGTGAATGGCAGGCGTCTTTTCTGTCAGCTGGAGGATTTCAAGACTCAGGGGCATATTCTATTTTAAGATGGGATGAGAAAGATTTTTTTAAATGGCATGAGGAACAATTTTCTGATACAAAGAATGGTTTGTGGGTGGATGGGGTACAGTTACAACATTTAAAAGGTGTTTAAACTGATCACCAAAAGTCTGCCCTGGTCTTCCCATGTCAACATTATGGTCATGAAAGCACAACAAAGTCTCTACTTGCTTCAAGGCTCAGGAAATTTGGCATGTCCACTGGGATTCTGACTGGTTTTTACAGATGCAAGACAGAAAGCATTCTACCTGAATCACTGCAATTGCCAGAGCATTAACAATTTCTTTTTGCTTCCTTGTGTTCGGAATGAAGCAAGTTTGTCGTTAAATATGGTATCAAACTTACATTTTTATGTCATGCTGTTTTCCATGTCCAGTGCAGTTCGAACTGTCCAGGTAACCAGGCGGGCAATTGGTCAGACAAGATTAAGTTTTCTTCTTAAAATTAGCATTTGCTTCCATTTACAATTGTGTGACAGCTGTTTGAATGGCTTAAAGCTCTAGGTTCAGTACTGCACCTTGTGTTCAGCTGCTTTCCTGAAACTGGTCACACTCCAGACAGATGACTGGAATAGATGGTAATTTTGTTTCAGCAAACTGACAGAGCTCGTTTGCAAGAAAGCAGAGCACAGGTAGAGGGAGAGGCAAAGAGTGCAGGAGAGAGGACAAAAGGCTTAAGCCATTTTTTCCCTTGCAGCGTACTTCGAAGAAGTAAACATTTCAGGACCAGGATGTTGAAGGGCAAGCAATTTCTCATTGAAGTGTTGCGGATGATTTCTGTTGACTTAATTGAATATGAGCTCCAATCTCTCGCAATAAAGCAAGCATGAGAGAGGCAAATCATTCCCCCTGATGTGATTGCAATGGTCTGGTGTGCAAAGCTGTTTGCTGCATTCCTGCCACTTGATTTCAACAGGAAGCTCCAAAATAATCCAAACAACATCTCTCCGGTGAGTGCCTTTCACATTTTGCACCCTGATTGAAAGATCATTTATGTTTGCATTGTAACAAAGTTCCCAAAGATCACAACTGGCTGCAAGATGTTAAAAGATTCTGGAGTCTCTGAGATTCAGTATTTTATCCCATAACAAACCCAGTGGAATCAGCAGATAGCACTCCAGACATTTGGATCCAAAGGATAACCCTTTTTCCCTTATTCAAAGCCTATCATAGATTTCAAGGACACAGTAGCTGGTGATACAGGGAAAAGTCAGAAATGGGAATCCTGTTTTTCATATTCAACACAGGTCATAGGGAAGTAATTCAACATTTCTAATCCAAAAGATGAATAATTTTCGATTGAAACATCTTGTCAGAATGCTATTTTTCTTGAAGAATGAAGGAATAATGCAAATATCAGAGATGCAACAATGTGATTACAATTGCGAGGAATGGAGCTCAATACACTACAGTGTGATGCTTTCACAAGGAATCCTGATGTTCTCCTACAGTAACTGCCATCTCACCTGCAATTGCCTTTCACTTCCTTGCATTCTGAATAAAGTAAAATCTCATTCACATATTGCATTCAACTTACTTTTCAATGACGCCCACCGTTGCTGGAACACACGCATCTCCACCTCCCTCGCAGCCTGGGTGGTCAACGTTTCCAGAGCTGCAAATGGTCACAAAGTGCTATTAAGTCATTTTAAACAAACATTTATGTTCACAACAAAACAATTTTTTATCCTCTTGAATCGGTGCATCAGCATTTCAAGCCATTGACAGTTGGGCTGGAGCATGGAAGCACACAGAAAGGGGGAAAAGCATGTGGCAAACCATTTCTTCAATGCTTTACATCTGTTGTGTAGTCGAGAAAAGTCTCAAATAAACAGCACGGGGCAATTATAGAAGTGCAACTAATTGTACAATTTCTCCGGTGAAGAGCTTTGGACACAGTATTGACGTAGAGGATTGAATGGGTATTGACTCAGCAATTGCAAAGATTAATGGTGGCAAAGAAAAGCTTGCTGCTGTGCCATCATTCTGATTTCACCATCAGCTCTTGGGATCGGCCCATTTCATTTATGGGATACTGATCTGGTAACAGCTTCTTGATCAGCCCACATAAGCACACTGCCACTCTGGTGGGGCCACTCCTCACAGCAAGAGTGGCTCAGCTCTCAGTCCAAGCAGCAGGGTTCCACCACAATTCACAAAATTGTTCCTGCAAATGTCTTGTTAAAAAACAGCCCCACTAACTAACTTCTACAAAAATTAAACATTTTGGAAGCAGAGTCCAACAGTTTCCGTAATGTGGTCTGGAATTGTATATTCTAAATTGTTCTGGAAAGTATGCAGAAAATCTTAACTGCATAACTTCACAGGAATTCTTGGTTATCAGCAAATGCCGTTATTCCAATTACAATAATGATCGGGAATTAAATTGCACTTGGAATTTAAGCCACTCTTTCATTTCTTCAGTTGTTCCTGAAGAACTCTTGTTTTCATCTTCATTGCAGATTGGATTGGCAAACTCACTCGGCCTACAACTGGTCAAAAGAGATGAATGAAATTATTTAAATATGTATTTGCCTCCATCTATAATTGCGTGCCAGCTGTTTGAAAGGCTGAAGGTTCTGGATTTAGTATTGCAGCCTGCATTCAGCTGCTTGTGTCAAACTGGTCACACTCCAAATGGGTGACTGCAACATATGATCACTTTATTCTTCAAAACCTTTCAAGGCTGTGGCTAATAATAAGTGTTAGGGAGAGAAATGGGACACCCATTTCTTGCATTTATTCATATTCAAATTTTGGAAAAAACTTCAGAAGCCTGAGGAATAATGCAGATAACACAAAGACAGTAATTCAACTGCGAGAGTCTGGAGCTCTGAACACTGCACTGCTATGTGATGTTTTCATGAGAACTCCTAACGATATCTTACAGTATCAAAGATTGTATCACAGTTTGGAAGCAGGTCCTTTGGCCCAACAAGTCTACACCAAGCTTCAGAACATCCAACCCAGACCCATCCAAATCTAGTGCACCGAATCTACACATCCCAAAACACGAGGGACAATTTGGCATGGCCAATTCAGCTCGCCTGCACATCTTTGGACTGTGGCAGGAAAATGGAGTACCGGGAGTGAACCCATGCAGACATGGGGAAAATGTGCAAACTCCACACGGTTAATTGTCAGCGGATTCAAACCGGAGTTTCTGGCGCTGTGAGGCAGCAGTGCTAATCACTGAGCCACCAAGCCACCCAATAATTGCGAGCTCCTCAACAATTTCCTTTGTATTTCTCAAATTCAAATGAAGCAAAACCTTCACCACATGCTGTATTCAAACTTACTTTTTCATGATTGATTTTAGAATGCATGGTTACCCATCTACCCTGTCAGCGATCTGCAAATAGTCTGAAATGTGCTATTAAGTAATTTTAAGCAAACTCCTAAATGCACAATAAAAACATCGAATAGACTTGAAAGCAACTGAGTCGGTATTTCCTGCCGTTTTTCAGCTGATTTTGTGCAACAGGTCAAGACACAACTGCAGTATGTGGTGTTTGTTTCCCCAAACCCTTCAATGGTAGTTTGCAGGATAAGACAGAGAGACTGGCGCATGGAAGTTACAAGAGAGAGAGCAGGATGCAACAAATCCATTTCTTCAACACTTTCTATTTGTTGCAAAGTCCAGAAATATTTCAAATAAAGAGCTCCAGTCCCAAATGTAGAAGGGCAACCAAATTTCCAATGAAGAACTTCTGATATTGTCTCTACACACAGGGCTGAATTGTCGAATTCAACTGGCCTTGACCTGAGACATGAGATTCTTCACAACGTGGAGCGGAATTCGGGAGGAAAACCAAAGTCCCTCCGTCCGCACTCTGATTTCACCGTCACTTATTGGAATCGTGCCATTTCAAGAATGGTACAGTGATCAGGCAGCAGCTTCTGGAGTAGCCACCGCCAGCACCATGCCACCCTTGGTGCTGCCACAAACCACAATTGGCTCCAGCTCTCACATCCAGCAGCAGGGCTTCATGACAATCCAGAACATTAAGACCGCAATTGTCTCGTGTGAAAAAGAACGCCATCTTCCAACTTTTAGATGCAATGCACATTTTGTGAACTGAACCCCATCACTTTTCTCAATGTGGTAGCCATGGTTTGGAATAATTCTCGTTTTGTGGTTCCTGGGTGCAGAAGGAAATATCCACAGAACTTTCCACAAACTGCTTGCTCTCCAGCAATTGCCTTTGAGAATGTCGCATTAAAGGAGCCATTCATTACACAAAAGATCAAGCGTGCTTTCAAGTGACTGCAAATATTCCTGGAGAACTAAATTTTTCATATCCCTTGCAGTTTGGATTGTCAAGGTCACCGTGCCTGTAACTGGTCAGAGAAGATAACTGAAGTCCTTGAAATGAGCGTTTGACTCCATCTGTGACTGTGTGCCAGCTGTTAGAATGGCTGACATCTCTGGATTCAGTATTGCAACTTGGATTCAGCGCTTTTGGGAAACTGATCACACTGCAGACGGGTGACTGCAATAGTTGGTGATCTCTTTTTGTCAAACTTACATAGCTGGTCAGCGAGAAAGCAGTGATAATGGGAAGTGCAGATGCTTGAGAATCCAAGATAATAAAGTGTGAAGCTGAATGAACACAGCAGGCCAAGCAGCATCTCAGGAGCACAAAAGCTGACGTTTCGGGCATAGACCCTTCAGGCCCGAAACGTCAGCTTTTGTGCTCCTGAGATGCTGCTTGGCCTGCTGTGTTCATCCAGCTTCACACTTTATTCTCTTCGCAAGAAAGCAGATCACATTTAGTGGAAGAGACAGAGAATGGAGGTGAGAAAAGGAGGAGTGAACCAAGCCCATTTCTTCAATTGATTTTTCCTTGCAGTAGAGTCCAGAGATGCAAATGTGAGGTAAACAATTCAGGGCCAGGGCTGATGAAGGGAACAAACTGTTCAATGAAGAGATTTGGATGCTTTCTGTTGATCTAATTAAATAAGAGCTCTAATACGTAAGAACAAAGTGAGGATAAGAGAGGCATATTTAATGCGATTCTGAGCGTTTGTGCAGCAATGGTGTTGGCTGCACTGCTGTCATATGCTTTCAAGAGGAAGACCGTAAAAAGCTAAACAACAGCTCTCCAGTAAATTCCATTTATGTTTTCGAATTTTGAGTCAAAAGTTATTTATACACAGACTGGAGCAAAGGTGTTTTCCCCTCACTGCAACTGTCCCGAGAGACATGAGATTTCCAGATTCCTGACAGCTCTGCAGCTGAAATTGATCATGAAGAAAGACATTTTAAACAAGCTTTCCCATCCACTAGTGGCAGACAGCTGGTATAAAATTGCTGGAGATGCATGGGTTCAGTGTTACATTCTTTGATTGACTCTCTTTCTGAGATGGATCACCCTCCAGACGTAGTGATACAATAGGCTGCAGCAGGTTTTTCTTCAAAACCTTCACAAGAGGTTTGAAAGCCACTATAGGCAGACAGAGCGGAGGTGTGGAGATAGGAGCCTGAATTCTTCAACATTTTGTATCCTTGTTTCAGATTTCAGCTATCTAAATTTTAGCCTACAAATGGAGATCTGAATATTGAATGGATGTGCAATGTTTCACGGAACACTTTTGGATCTTTTGCAGTGATGCAACATCTTTTTAAACAAATAAAATCTTTCATCTCTCAGAATAATGCAAACATTATACGTACAGTCAGGCAACTTTGTTAATGTGACTGTTGCAGACTGGTGTTAGCTGCACTGCTCTGGCAGGAAGGCCCTCCATACAACTTACAAGAAGTGCCAGCAATGTTCTTTGACGTTGTTGTAATTTGGATGAAACTTAATTAAATCACACATTGGCTGAAAACTTACCTTTTGCTTGCTGCTATCATTGTTGGAATTTCTTCTGCTCCTGACGTGTCTAAGCTTCCATATCTGCAGTTGGTCACACAAAGCAAATTAAGTGATTTTAATCAAGCACTTGAATCTGCAACTTGCATTCAGCCATTGAAAAACATCTGAAGTTATTCGGTGTTGGCATTCGAAGACTTGATTACCGAGTTTGTTAAAACTATGCATTGAAATGCCAATTTGGCATTTTATAGCTTACGCGCCGCGTCCCATGCAGACAGGGAGGCGTAAAACATGCAATATGGTAATATCTCATCTGATTTTAACTTCAAATTTACATTACATTAACCATTCAACCCCACTGTGTCAACAAGAATCTATTTACCTTTGCATTGATAATATTCAAGAGTTCTGCTTTTACCATCTTTTCAGGAAGAGAACTCCAAAGAATAACCACATTTTGAAAGATATTTTTTGAAAATCACTGTTTTACACGGACAACAACTGACTTTTAGACGTTAACCCTTCATTCCAGTCTCTCCTCGAACAGGAAACATCGTCTCCACATCTGACTTGTCCAAATTCACAGGATTTTTTATGTTTCAATCATGTTGCCTCTTCCTCCCCTGAATACTCACTGGTGCAAGCCTTGCCTTTGAAAAGTTTCCTTGTAATCCAAGTCAATTCGTCTTGGTATTATTCTGGTAAAACTGCTCTGAAGTGCCTCCAATGTATTTACATCCTTCCTTTAATAGACTGACCAATATCAAGAACTTTCAAGATATGGGCTCACCAGTGATCCCTACATTTGTGCTAAAATCCCCTCATGATAAAATAAAAACATTTTTTCACTTTCCTAATTACTTCCTCTATTACTAGCATTTTGTGATTCATGCACTGGGATCCCCAGATTCCACTGCATCTCAGAGCGATGGAACCTCCTTCCATTATAAAAACTGCCGTTTTTCCTACCAAAAAGGAAAACTTGGAAAACTTCAGCAGAAATAGATTGTTAAAATGGTTGCTCAATTTGTCTGATCCGAACCATTTTGAACTCCAGTTAACTCTCAGTCTCAAAAAATCACAGAAGGAAATGTGGATATTCACGTATAAAGGGATGAATTCCCTGGATCTCATTACAGAATGCCAAAACAACTGGAGCATCCAGTAAGCCTGTCTCTCCCTTTCACCATGGATAAAGGAAAATCTTGAAAAGTAGACTGTCTGTGAGGTGAATGGACACGATAAACGTCCAATGCATAATGATGATCTTACAGCTGAACTAAAATGGTTGACTCAAACACTAATCTTAGACACAACATCTGTCCAATTGGTAAAAGGGATTTGAACTTTTGTTTAGCAGGGACGCCATTTTGTTTTTAGAATTTTTAAAATACTTCAAGATGCCACTTGCAGATGGAGAATTCCACCAAATGCCAAAAGACCAGTCATTGACTAAGCAGCCAAAGTCGTAAACAACTACATTGTGAAAGGAGGAGACAGTAAATATAAGAGGTGACTGTCCTAACCAGAGCTACCTCAGAGTTTAATCACCTCTGGCTATTTTCTACTCTGCTCAGATTTTATCACCATAGCGCATTTGGGAAACATTTTCCTCCCAGTTGCAGGTTGTCCCCGTAATGTCAGAGGCACGTCAATTGAAGGTCAGCAGTGGTGAGAATCCCTGTATCCGCAAATTGAGCTTTGAAGAATAAACCCAAAAAACCATTTGTGAACTGCATAAACTGTTAAATGCTTCCCCATCATTCGGAAAACTAATGTATAAAAACTCAGGTGACAAGAGGAACCATCGCTGATGCCATTTAAAAAAACAAATTAACCCGTTGTTACAGAACTGTTGTATCCCTGCATATTTCAGTCATAAAGAGACATTCATTTGACCAACATAATAAAGTGTGAAGCTGGATGAACACAGCAGGCCAAGCAGCATCTCAGGAGCACAAAAGCTCACGATGAAGGGTCCAGGCCCGAAACGTCAGCTTTTGTGCTCCTGAGATGCTGCTTGGCCTGCTGTGTTCATCCAGCTTCATACTTTATTAGCTTTCTTCCATTCACCGCATTCAGAAACTGATGCATTCCAAACATTGTTGCAGATAGCTCCAAACTCCATACAAAACATCGAAGGAAGTCAAAGTGACTGCTTATCTTTAATACCAAGGCCTGGTCACCGTCGTAAACCACTCACCGCGCTTTTTAAACTTGGTGTTCTACTTGCCCTAGGTCGCTTCATTGTTGTGAATAATGAACCAAAACAAAAAGTTGTCACCTGTTTTTGCATTCCGTCCCAAACCACTTGTGGGGTGCTTCATCATGATTTGTGCTGCATATGGGCTCAGGGTTATTGGAAGGGGATGGGGGCACAAACCAGAAGAAGGGAAGGACTGCTCTGCCTTGTTATAAACAAACAAGCTCATCACAGGACCTGGACTGTGGTACCCATCTGTTGGCAGAAAGGTTCCATAACAGGAAACACTTCCTGCAGGAAATGGGGAGGCCCAAACAGTGACAAATTCACCTTCGGGAAAATAAAATCTGATGTAAATCCTGGGGAAGTCGAATGAAATTCACATGCTGGAATTGCCATCATTATTTTTCCAGTTTGAAAATTAGAACAGTTGTGTGCTGCTCATGAAATCATTCTGACAGCAATAAGATGGCACAATTTTGTTTTGTGAGTCCTTTAAATCTCTTCTGCATGCAAATCCACATTTTGCAACAGGCCAGTGAATGCTGCAAGGCACCTGAAAAAGTTTGCACTTTATTTCACTGTGGAGAGCTAGAAGAAGAGTTTCAATTGTATTGTAGGCATATAATTTTTTAAAAATATAAACCTGTCCATAAGCTTTTATAGACAACACTGGAGCAGGTGGGACTTGTACCCAAGCCTTCTGGCCCAGAGCTAGGGACACATATCACTGCACCACAACACTCTGCAAAATCTCTCATTATGGAGGACTTCAAGTTTAATTACTTTTCATCAAGTTATTCAGACATTTTATGACTCATGACTGCAACAGATAGAATTTGAATCTGGACCTTTTAGGCAGAAGGTAGGGACATTATCACTGCATCAGTGTGCAGGATAAAGTCTTTCAGAGCACTTCAAAAAATACATGGGCATTTCTGATGAAATCAGATGAAAGGTAAAGCCCAGATCTGCAGAGCTCAATGTCCAAGGGGTGGGGGCTGCAGATGCAGGTAACTTAGTGTGTCTAATGATAAAAAAAACATTTGTCTCCCTTATTGATGCTTGGACGGTGCTTCTCAGTTCACAAGTGAAGAACTTAGAGTTGTTTCCAGACAGCTAGTTTCAGTGATTCATTGCCAGAATAATTAAAAGCAAGATTTACTCGACTGAACCTTTTCTATCATTGCTATTAAACAAACTGTTGACACTCACTTGTCCAGGAGGCTAACCAACACACTTTCAGTGGTGGTATATGTTTTGTATGTCGAAAGAAATACGCAGACATAGGAAAAATCCTTGTTCATGAAAGCAACTATTAAATTTTCCACAAGTTTTTCCACAGTGCCAGAGTTGAGAATTCGAACTTTGCTGGTATCAGAGAGATTTGAAGGAAGCTGATTTGTTGATGTCTATGGAGAGTACAAATGAACAAAGTAAAAACGATGCAGGAACAACTTTCATTTGTGAAGATCATTGACATGGCAGAAACATTTCAAAATGCTTCACATTTCCATTATCATTTAAAAATCAGCCCATCTTCATGGAGCTATTTTACTCGGACAGCTCACCAAAAGCTTGATCAGAAAGATCGGTTTGAGGACAAAGAGGAGATATTTTCGAAGGGTGTTCCAGAATAAAGAAGATCAAGCATGCGAGGAAATTCAAAGTGGGCAGAATTAGAACGACAAACATATGAGCATTGCAGGGCTGGGGGAGGATACATTCTTGGGGAGTTACAATACGTTCAATCCAATGACAAAGCAGCTGGTCTCTTCTTGTGTTATTTCAACCATTTTATAAAACAAACCTCAAGTCAAAACATCACAGAAATATGGCCAGCCCAATTAATATAAAACCAAAATTTGAATCTTGGAGTTATTTTGGATCGACCTCAAGAGAATTAAAACATAATTTGAAGTAAACAAGCATTTAATATTAAAGCCCTTCATCTGCCCGGCCACTCCTTCTCAATTTCTACTTCGATCCAGTCACAGAGGGCCAGAAACTTTCCACAGCAGGGACACTGTGCAATTATGTGCATCAAGTTCTGTCTCCACCTCTCGGCCACAGCATACAACAGCAAACAGGACAGTCCAGCTTCAATCACGTTTGAACTCTCTGCTAACATTATCACTGATCTCACATTTCTGAACAATATTGTTTTTTAGCAATCTAATTACTCTTGAAAGTAAACTTACAGAACTGGGAGGAAAGCAAAGAGTTGTAAAATGTTTGCTGCCTTGGCAGAAAATAGAAGGAGGGAGAGAATCGAAGAAAAAGGAAACCTCAGTTTTTATGTTCCACACCTAGTGCTGTGCAAAGTCTCTTCCAATGTGCAGCCTGAGCATTATCAAACTTGATACTGGAAAATTCATATTTTGCAGTCTGAGCTATTCAAAATTTAAATGCTTCAGTTGGAAACATGCTGGAATTCATATCAATGGAACTTCATACCAAATGGTTGACCCCCTTCATGTAACTGGTCTTTCACTTCCCACTGTCTCTGCTCCATAAATAAGTGACTGCCGATTGCAGTGGATTCCTGACATTAATTTACATTTCGCCTCAAAAGCAAGGTAGTTCTTTCCTCTCCTTTGTATGTTCTCTTCCACTAAAAGCATGGATGCTAGAAAGATTGTCACTTCCCAGAAATCAGTTTTGTCATTTGGGACCAGGCCTGGCAGGGGAGAAAGGGGGAAGGAGTCTGGGGTCGGTGCTCTCCGGAGCATGAGAGACAAGTTTGGGGACTTTTGAATGGGTATGACGAAGGAGGACTGTGTATTCAGTTGTCTATTTTTTGACGTGCAACTATATACTTAATTTCATCAGCACTCTCCAAAATCTCCAAATTAAAATGAAGACTTAAACAGTACAGCACAGTGCAGGCTCTTCGGCTCACAATGTTGTGCCAACCTGTTATCCTACAAAGAGCAATCTACCCTTCATACCCTACATTTTACTATCCTCCACGTCCCTATCCAAGATTCGCTTCAAAGTCTCGGAAGTATCTGACTCCACTACCATTGCTAGCAGTGCACTCCACGTGCCTACCACCCTCTGTGTAAAGAATCGAACTTTGACGTCTCTCCTATACCTTCCGACAATCAATTTAAAATTACACCCCCTCATAATTGTCATTTCCGCCCTGGGGGAAAAAAGTCTCTGACTATCCACGCTCTCTTTGCTTCTCAACCTCTATCAAATCACCTCTCATCCTTCTTCGCTACAATGAAAAAAGCCTGAACCTTTCTTCAAAAGACCTCCCTCTCGTCGAGGCAGCATCCTGGAAAATCTCCTCTGCAGCCTCTCTCAAGGTTCCACATCTTTCCAGGAATGAACTGACCAGAACTGAACACAATATTCCAAGAGCAGTCTTACCAGAGTTTTGCAGAGCTGCACAACCAGCCCAGCTCATCCCCTCGCCCCACTGCATCCCAAAACCAGCCCAGCCTGTCTCTGCCTCCCTAACCTGTTCTTCCTCTCAAGCATCCCATTCTCCCACCTCAAGCCGCACCTCCATTTCCGACCTACTAGCCTCCTCCCACCTCCTTGACCTGTCCGTCTTCCCTGGACTGACCTATCCCCTCCCTACCTCACCACCGATACTCTCCTCTCCACCTATCTTCTTTTCTTTCCATCATCAGTCCGCCTTCCCCTCTCTCCTTATTTTTTCCAGAATAGTCTACCCATCCCCCTCTCTGATGAAGGGTCGAGGCACGAAACATCAGCTTTTGTGCTCCTGAGATGCTGCTTGGCCTGCTGTGTTCAGCCAGCTTCACACTTTCTTACATTTAGTTTGCACCTTTTCTTTACTGTTTGTGAGTGATACCTTTCTTTAATTCTGTGGTGGCCTGTAATTGAAAATACCGAATGTGTAAGTTTTGCAGTGAAACAGGCTCTTTGCCTTGCTTGTTTCTTTCCTCCGATCTGGGTGACCAAAATATCTTTGAACCCAGTGGGTGTGATGTTTTGCCTCAATGACCATGCTTCATGTTTAGATGTAGCCTGTATATGATTAGGCATTGTTTGCTTGATCATAGATTACAACACAGTTGAGCCTTTGCATTCCCTCCCCAAACAGTTCACAATATTGTCTGCCCAACGAATAGACATCAGAGGGCCTCTCGTGGCAAAATGTACCACAGTTATCACGGCAGCTGAGAAGGTGGGGACACAGTTGAGCCTTTGCATTCCCTCCCCAAACACTCCAGGAGGCCAGTGATGGACATGTCGTCTAAAGAATTGGAGGGCGAGTTAAAATGGTTTGCGACTGGGAGGTGCAGTTGTTTATTGCAAACCGAGCGGAGGTGTTCTGCAAAGCAGTCCCCAAGCCTCCGCTTGGCTTCCCCAATGTAGAGAGAGCCAAATTGAAGTCTTTTCGTTGGGACAATTTTACCACTCGAAACAAGAGCAATTAAAGACTAACAAATCTACATTTGAACACACGGCATTGTTTATCAGGCAGATTCAAGTGACCACGAGATTTTGTTTTGTGTGACAATGCCAATTTTGGCCTGTGACCTGGGCAGAATTTCACACCTCATTGTTACAGTGTAGACTACGAGCAAATCCTGTCATATAATTGCAGTAGACCTCACCTCCGCTTCAACTCTATTGTAAATAAATGGGCAATTCCATCCAATTTCTGGCAGATTAACACAACTTGCCATAACCCCAATATACACCATTAAAACACAGGCAAATTAGTTGTGCAGAAGAAGAGTAAAGGCAGACGGGAGACAAACCATACTCACTCCTGAACATCTTGCAGCTTTGTTGGTTGCTTGTTTGCTGCGGTGTCGGTTAAAGATTACTTGATAGGCAACTCCTTCTTCCAGCTCCCACTCCCAGCTTGGCCACTGCTTGGGCTGTCAAAGAATAGAAACAAAACACTCAGTAAATCCCTCTGAACAGATTCTTCCTCCAATTTAGCAACTAGAATACAAAGATGAAAAGTTAAAAATAATTATTGACTCTGCAGAAGAGTGAGGAAACTTTGCCTTCACCATGTGATGCTTTCACAACAGCACAAAAATATTCTGCAGCAACGCTCACAGGACTTCTTGCACACTTTAAGGTGAGTTTGCAGCATTTATTACATTGATTAAAATTCAAGTTATCACTATTTCCAAATTTGAAATAAAATCTGCTTATGCTCAGACTGACTTGATACTCAGTGCAGACACTGTACACAGTAAAACAAAATAGAAGGCTCTTACAAACAATGTTCACTTTTGTCACAATACTCCCTCGCATTCCAGTGTTTAAACTAAAAGATGAAAAGAGTTAATGTTAGCCAGTGCACTGTATGGACGGCATTCATGAATCAAAAAATAGGATGTTAACATGAGAAAGGTGTTTGCTCCTTTCCTCACTCCTGAAATCAGTCATTCCCTGACAACATACAGGGAATGGCCAAGGGCTCAATTTCCATTTTGATTTTGGTACCAAACGGATGCTACATAAACCGGGACATTCATTTTTGGTGAACATATTGCAAGGGACTTGCTTCAGTTCCATTCCTCACACCCACCTGCCACCCTACTTTGGCCATAATCAAATTACGGTTTCTCCATCTCCGCAATTGCCTCTAGCATGGCAAATGCTAGAGACATCTGTGCTCCTATACCAGAAGACTTGGGCATACCTGACTGTCATTGTTGCATCAATGATTGCCGTGCCGACAGCTTCTGAGGGTGACAACTTAAAAATTAAATTTACCTCCTGAACTTTTCCACTTCAATTTGCTTCTCAAACTTGTCCTTCAAAATCTTTCTGATCAAGATTTGATCATCTGACCTCACATTTCCTATACAATTCGAGGTCGCATCTGCCTTTAAAATTCTCGATAATCATAGATGTCTCAGTGCAACAAAGGCACTGAAGATTAACATTAGTTTTTTTTTTAATTACAGTAGACCTGCCAAGCTATGAAGTAGGAAGGCCAGGTATTCAGAAGGAAATTGAATTTCCTTGGTCATTGTGTCAAATAATTGCTCTCACTTATGTCACACTTCAGCACATGACATTCTTGTGATGGACTTTGAGATGGCAATTTCAAAAAAAAAAGGCAGCTGCAAAATTATTTTGGAAAAAGACGTGCAACTGAGCATGTTTCTGATCTATTAGATTCAACTGCAACTAGAGGCAGCGGGTCGGGCAAATTGGCAAGTGACTTGAAAGACATTCCTTTTTCGTGAATCAGAAAAACTCAATTTTAAACCATTCAAATGGATGACTTTTCAGCGTTGAGCAAAACTGCATTTCTAACAGGCAGACATGCTGAGAAAATGGAAATAATTCTAAACGTTGAAAACTATCATCCTTTACATTGCTGGAAATAAAACAATAAATTCACCATTGTAGCTGGCTTTGAGTCAACAAAACACTAAGAGCCAATGGTCACTCACAGGAACATACGCATTTTTCCAGAGTAGCATCCAGGAAATTGGGGAAAAAAACGGAACAATGTTCCAGAAAAGGTAACGAGGGAGTTGCTCTCAAAGATTATTTAAACCATTAGCAGTTGAAAAAGGTGGCAGCACAGCAAGCTGAAGACTGGAAAACAAGTCACTAGTGAGCAATCTACACTCAGATTCGATAACTTGTACAGTATGAAGATGCATTACACCAATGTATTGAGTACTTCAGCTTCAGCAAGGGCAGTAATGCACCCAAACCTCAAATAATATCACACTGCTCAAGATCACAAACAGAAGATTCCAACAGCTTTTGAGGTATACTATGAAGATTAAGAAAACCAAAATCCAATTTTCTAGCACTTTTTATTTTCATTTCCACTCTTGGATGTGTCACAGATACACAATCGCTCCATCATGAAGCAAATTGTTCACTGAAAGCTCCAAGCTGAACTATATTGACCAGAATTGTTTTTTAAGTCACTACTCTCTGAAATTGCCAGCATAATCCAGGATGCCTCAGCACAAATTTTATTACATAACAATAAACACAAACACAAAAGAACTCTTAATTTCAGGTATTTACATTCCTTCACTGTCTCCTTCTAAATATTCCAGGCAACTTCGAGAAAGAAAGACCAAGATTTATTTTGTTTATAATTGTAAAAGCAGGGTTTTCTTGATAGATTATGAGTAGTGTTGAGTTAGTCACACAGATTTGGACAATTCCAGTTTTGTTGCCAGCATTGTGCTGTATCAAATGGTGGTTCGGGCATGAACATTACAACTTGCTTCAGGAAAGCTACTGCAGTTATTTTACCAAAACTGTTGTGACTTTGCAACATTTTACCTGTTGCAGGAATGCTGTATGTACTTTCAAGACAAAATAAACTGGCTATGGGTATCATGACATTGTAGAACCTTACCATATCAAGACCCAAGATGAAACTGCAACAATATCTGTCTTTTGGGACCATTTAAGATGAAGCAGGGCTTGAAATATGTCCATCATTGTGCAGTCAGAAGAGCTACAGAGCATGCCCAGAAAGAGCCACGTCACATTGGACAGAGCTAGCGCCTGAATATATCAAGTTGCACAAGATATTCTCCTCTCTTACAGTTCCTTGTATGTATTTATATTTAATAAAGCCTGTGAAATGTTCACTTAAAAAAGAGTTCATCTGATGATCAACTTACTTTTCACACATGACCACAGTCAAATTACTAACAGAGATTTTCTCAGTCTTTGGGGAAGGCACAAGGTTCAACATCTTCAATCAAGTTCAGTACACCCTCCCTCGCCCAGCATCTCTGATCCACATGTACACTGAGTAAGGTGGATGGTGATAGGAGATTCACAGCAATCAAATCAAAGCCACTTGCTGTCTTCATTAACTTGAGGGCAGACAGTCTCACTTTGCTTGGAATCAACCAAATACTGCCAAGTGTCAGGATTATGTGCTGCGAGAATTCACTCTCAGAATTATCCCTCCATTCCATACATATCTTCAAGCCTTATAACAGCAGTCTTAATGATTAGTCACCAAATTATCAGAACAGTCTGAGAAAATATTTTCCAATAAATTTATATCTCATGATTTTCAACTAAAGCATCAGTCCTGCCATCTCCTTCTTAATCAGGCCATTATTTTGCTGCATGACTTAATGGGCTATTTCATTTCAATTGCAGCTTTTCAAAACTCTTCATCACCACTGGAAAATGACCCTGCCTGGTTTGATGAAATTCTCTGGGTATCAGGCAAACAGCAGGGAAACTTCACTGCAAGGAAGACACACGAAACAACTCCCAAAGTGTCACTGATTGACTGGGGCAGTACATCACCAACATTCACAATTAAGAATTGAAATGATGTGGTGTCCAGTCCTTTGCACCATTTGGAACACTGTTTCGGATGATGTCTCCCAAACACAATTTCGAGATAACCTAACACAGATTACCATATCTCCACACCTTCCCTTTTGTTCACATATTTCGGTATTTCAACAAAAAAGTGAGTTTTGCGTCCATTAGTTTTATGAAAATTATGGGAATAATAGGCTAACCAGCTTATATTGACACGAGGAATATTTCAGTTCTGTCAAACATGTTCTTGTGCAGCTTACTCTTTGTAGCAAGTGGTACTATCTCAGCAGCTGGAAAATCAGGAAGCCCTAGCTTCAAGACCCTCAACTGTGTCAAGTTATCATGTCTCAACGAGATGCTTTAAAATTGGTTTTAGTCTGCACTTCAGAATTCTGGCATGAACTTAATAAAATCCCTTGGTCCATCAGAGAACTGAAATCCACGGAGAGCTTAAACATGATCATATCCTGGAGAGCCTTGTAAAGTTTATTCAATTGAAAAGACGGTGTGGCTGTCACAACTTTCACTCTTTAGGAAGGTCGGACTAATGATGGCACCAACACATCACTCAGTCTTGCACACTATTTTGAAATAAACAGAAGTAAAAACAAGACATGGCAGCTAAACTATTGTGTCTCTTGAAAACTGAAGTCTCAACAAGCAGGCAACTAGAACTGCACTAAAAAAGATGCACTTTATCCGAGCAAAGCAGACTGCAATTCAACACAAAGCGATCAAAATGAATGTTGCCGTCACATTGCCTAAAAAAATCCCAACATTCAATGGATGAATAATTTTAACTCAGAGTAGAAGATGCAGAAGATATTTCTGTTTCCCAACAGCCAGTATTGGAATTTTGTAAAGGTGCAAAGGAACAAGAGCTGCATCCACTCCCAGTTCCGCGCATCTTCCGTACCGACATGACAATTCGTCAAATTGACCTGTAAATCGATTGTCTAATATCAAAGAGACGATCATGAAATGCAAAACACTCCTGTTCGTCCATTTCTCAAAATAGTAAGCCATGCACTTAATTTTATTTTCAAAAAAGGAAATCAATTAAAAGCAATCAAGATCAGTTTTTGAGAAAGTTGTTTCAAAGAACCAAGTGAAATTCCTGAAAACCAATGTCAACACCTGGCTGTCATATTTTCTCACTATGGAAGGCTCAGCTATTAAGTCACCCAAGCAAGACTGGGCCCACAGGCCTGGGATACTGCTGGGGTATGAAGGAAAATCCTTCAGTGCAGAATGGCTTGGAAATCCAGAAGCTGCTATTTGCAATTCAACATTCTTGCTGAGGAATAGCCATTCATTCCCACCTCAGAGTACAATCAGCAAGTCTTCAATGCACTAATCTGCATATTCGTAGTCTCACGGAAAAACCCCGAGAATGCATGTTCAATAATGCACATTTGGGTTTTAGCAAGCATATTAAATTATTACTGGCCCTGAAAAAGTTAATGCAATACCTGCGGAACAAAAATTCTTTCTTTTTACACATAAGTATGTTTCTTTTTACCATGCCTGTCGATAATAACTTTGTAATTCATGAAATTCATTAATTCCTGTCTGAAAATTTAATTCAAGAAAAGAAACGCGGTATTTATAACTTGTGGGTTTGCTGTCTTTGAGAATACTTCACATGATTGTTTGCTTGCCTTCTTTGCTGGCATCACCGCTCTGACATATTTGCACATCTCCTCATCCATGTGCCACATTAAAACTGTTTTTTTTCATCTGAGCCTCCTATTTATAATATTAACATATTTTAAATCTTAACTTATTTATTCAACACATCCTAGTGCCAAAAGTAAATCCTGAAATAGAAGATTTGCAGTTGTAGCACTGAAAATCATTTTTGATGGTACATGGAAATGTTTCTCATATATTATATGCAATGCCGGGTATAATCTAGTATGCAGGAAAGCATATCAAACATTCCCAAGCATGGAAACAAATGCCAAAGGTTTCCAGTCACCATATAAACAAATGGAACTGCAACTTGCTTCAGAACTTGCTACAATTTTGTTTTTATTGCTTGTTGATGAGAAGTCGAGCTCAGAACACAATCATTTCAAATGCAATATTCCACGAAAACCAGGAGGAACGTGATCAGCAATTGATAGAGAAAGCAAGCAACAACAAGGTTTTTGACAGATGAACATGAGCCGAAAATGCACCAGAATCCTAGATGGCCACAGGATCGTTCTATTAAAAGTGGGTGGTTTAAACTGAAGGTCACCACATTTCAGGAGAGGGGTGAATGCTAGGAAAGAAAGTCCTTCATCATAGCCTCAACTGCTCACAGGAATTAAACCCACCATACTGGTAACACTCTGCACCACAAAACCACAATCAAACTATCCAATTAACCATTCATGACATTAAAATATTTAGGTGGTGTTTTTGACCAGTGCAGACTAAATGGGTCAAAAGGTCTTTTTGAGAATTGCGGATCTCTATCACTGTATAACATCGTCTGTCTGGTGATGTTATTCTGTACAATTTGATGTTTTCGGTCATGTCGCTCTCATTTCGGACACTGATTATCTACATTTCTACACAATGGGTAGACAAGGTAGAAGTAATTCCTGTGGACAATTATAATTTGAGTAACAATTTGAAATGGTCACTCGTTTGAATTGAACACAAATGACACATGATTGACACAGACAACAAGAGTTTTGCAAGTCATGTAAATTAACCGCTTTTTCCCAGTTTATAAAACACCAAGACAGTGATGTTTCGCCTATGAAGAGATGCAGTCATTACTTGGCTCGTGTCACATTTGCAATCCCAAGTGATACAAAACAAAAAGCAAAAATGATACAACAAGGTATAGAGAAGGATGAACACAGCAGGCCAAGCAGCATCTCAGATTCTCCAGTACGTGCAGTTCCTAGTATCTCTGAAAAGCAAGAACGATTGACTGACTCCTCAACACCATTCGACAGGGCTTCCCCAAATGCAGAAGCCTGGTGTTGACATGGAAAACTTCGTAAAATGTCAAGCTGACTTGTTCAAGAATGCAGATTCTGAGATGCAGCCAAGCCTGTGAAAGACTGCACGTGGGTTTGATCCCATGCCCCCGCCAGCCTGAAAAGCACTGAGCTTCCCAGTTGGCTTTAGGAGGCACAGTACACCTCGGTGTGAAGGATAACAGAAAGCTGAGCATTTGCCACAGAATATTGCACAGAGGGAAGGAAAAGCATACCCCCTTCCTAATCACCCACACCTTCAGGATTTACACACGGTGTAACATATGGGCAGCGGGAAGCGTATTTACAATGACCCTGCGAGTCTGGCAGTGAAGTCAGAAGAAATGGCCACAGCACAAAATCAGTGGTAAACTTAATTCTCCATGGGAATTTCACTGAGTCTTGACGTCAAATCAAACCAATGACTGCTCCAAGACATGCACCAATTCTTACTATATCTTCACATTCTGTGTGAACAGAGCCCCGAACTGTAATGCAAAGCGAGGTAACAAGGTGTAGGGCTGGATGAACACAGCAGGCCAAGCACCATCTTAGGAGCCGGAAAGCTGACATTTCGGGCCGAGACTCTTCTGATGACCCTTCAAATGCAAGATTTTAAGCCACCAGAGATGGATGTGAATCCTATTTGACAAATGCCACCTCCAGTTATGAATCGAATGATCTTAAGAGCTCCAAACCAACTATTCCAACCATGCATGAATCTTACAAACATGCTCATGTTGCCTTTTTTTATGTACAGCCACTTCAACAACAGAACACAAAACCAAAGAATGTTGTGAGACATCTCAACATGCCAAACATATCCAAATGGAAAATACCAACAAGGTCAGCACTACGCAACATTCAAGTAACTAAAACAGTTGAAATGATGGAACCTCCAATGAGGAAAAGAACAAACAATTCAAAGCAGCAGTGGAAGGCAGGAAAAAGAGAAAAACCTACAAGAAAGAATTAGCTGTCAAAAACAGCTCTTTCAATCGAGTTAAATCTCTGAATGAAAATGAAATTTCTTTTATACAGGACCGAGGCCCACCAATTTTTACAATAAATTCCACTGTCACTGCTTTCTCATAAACTCTGTGCAGGAAATACAAATGTAATTAAATCTGTTCAACTCTGTTTGTTAACCATGACAGTTTCAATTTTTCATCTCAATTTTCTTTCCTTTTCTCTCGCCCACCTACAAGACCATAAGTCCCCAAGCATCAGTTTTCAAGTAATCTGGTTTTATGCACAAATCCAGTGAATTATTGAAGACACTTCATGAAGCGAAATATTGTTCTTCCACTTTAGAGTACAAACTCTGAAACAATAACAATATATTACCAGCCTTGTTGGGATGTTATGTTCATGTTCTACAAGAGATTAGATGAGGCCTCTTTTAGAATAATGTGTCTAGTACTGGTTGCCCAGTTAGAAGAAGGATATTAGCAAGCTGGAGATCGCTCAGAAGAGATTTACCAGGATGTTGCCGCGTATGGAAGGCTGGAGTTATAGAGAAAGACTAAATAGGCTTGGAGTCTTTTTATTGGAGTGGAGGAAGTTGGGAGGTGACCTGATAGAAGTTTATCAAGTAATGAGAAGTATAGATAGAGATGATGGTCGTTGATTTTTCCCTAAGATGGGGAATTTCAAGACTTGAAGATACATCACTAAGGTGGGAGAAGGGAGATTCTGAAAAAGACATAAGAGGCTATTGTTTTACGCAGAGAGTGGTTCCCATGTGGAATGAAATTCCCGAGGAACTGGTAGATGTGTGTACAGTTACAACGTTTAAAAGGCGTTTGGATGGGAAAATGAATAGGAAAGGTTTGTCGTATATATATCAATACGTCAATTCTTCTTTCTTAATTCAAATAAGTGATAATCAAGCTTTCCTTTTTCAACCAAAATAGATTGTGTTCTTCCAACAGATGATGTTAATTTACTTGCCCACTCTCAGCCTCTCCATGGCTGTGCATTTCTCACTGTGATGGTTGTTTTACACAGTGCTGATTACAACAGAGATAGAGAAAAGCATTTAAAGGAGCTTGTCGAAAATAAATTTATCTTCATACACAGGTTTTTGATCTGTGCTTCTGTTTATAATATTAACTTCTTTATTCAACACTTCCTAGTGCCAAAAGTAAATCCTGAAGTAGAAGATTTGCAGTGATAGTACTGAAAATAATTTTGGTGGTTCAACAAAATATTTCTCAGCTGGATAATTCAGAGTAAATGCTGTGAACTGTTGGACCATTCCTTTCTGACTGCACACCCATGTGCCACCACCTCTGGTGGAACTGTCCTACCAGTGGGGAAGAACAGAAGCGGGGTAGTTATGTGGGAGTCTGTACTTTATCAGGCGTGATTAAGGAAATACGACTATATCAGACTATTGCTCCTCTAACGTTGATGCAAGTTCAGGATAATAGTAAGTCAGACTGGAAGGACAGAATGGGGATGATATGCCAATATGGCTGCCTGATGGCCAGATACATGCCAGGTGCTCAGTCCAGTTTTATCCCTCATTGATATTTACGATCTGATTCCTTACTGCTGGAAAGTGCAATAATTCGAGTTGGCAGTTAAGAGTTAACCACCTTGCAGCCGTTCTCGACAACTATGCATTAGACCGGATGACAACAGCATATTTCTTTCTTTGAAGGACATTTATGCAATCGATAGATTTTCACAGCAATCAAGGAGCTTTGCAGTCACCATTACTGGTACCAGCTTTTTTTCCAAAATTCACGAATTACTTGAATTGAAATACCTTTCGCTGCCGTACTGGGATTTGAATTTGTGTGCCTCAAACAACAGGCTCACATGTCTGAATTACTCATCTAGTTACATGAGCACACGTCTGTACCCTTGTGCAAAAAGGCTGGGAGAATGCCACCTATTTACACAGCATGATTGACAGTGCAGCCCATTGAAAATGATTGAGGTGACAGGGGCAGGCAAACATACAACGCCTCGCTTTTGAAATGCAGAAACAAAAACAATCAATTTTTCCAAAGTTGCATCGAACACCAAAGCAGCAGTGACAGTTGCACCCTAAACAAGCATTTAGATTGAAATTTGCTTTGTGGGTGTTCCTGACATTTTGGTGGCCTGTCATGAGCAATTCAGAACACAAAGGCTCCTGTGTCTCCTCAACTAAACGGTTCAGGTAACCACATTAATTTCGTAAGAGTCTCTTATTACATCAACAAAGACAATCAAACTCTACTAAACTGAACAATCAGAAAGTTTCATGATAGTGTTAAAAAATACCTGATTTGATTTGAGTTGAATGCACGAATAACTGACGTTTTCCATTGTCTGAAATGGAAAAATGAGATTGAAAATTAGGTCTGTAACTTGGTCGGTGAGGGAATATATTCAGTTGTAATATCGAAATCCAATTTCATTTTGCTTTTGTACAACACATGCCCAAAGGGGACACCCATTAAGATCAATCAAATTGTCCAGCTAACTCTGAATAGCAGAAATCAATAGGTCAAGCAGGAGGTCTGTGACCTGTAATATAAGCGTGTTTCCTGACTAATATTCCACTCACTTATGCAGAGACGCCAAGGTAAATTCTATTTTTCTTGTCATTTGCTTGGATAGTAGTGAATTAATCATATATAGGCCTTTTAGTCTGCACAAGTTCTCACTCTCACCTTCTGCTCAAACACTTGGGACATATTGCTGCATTAAAAAGTTGCTGATATATTTTTACAGCTCATTGGATAATGCTCAAGAGGCTGTGGAAACACTCCAACGTTGCCTTCTAAATGGAGTAAGGTTCCAGTATTTATTTAATTGCCATTTACAACATGAGGATGTACCAATGTGTTTAACAGCCGATGACATACATTTGAAGTGCCGTTGTAAAGTTTAAGAAATGTGGCAACCAGTTTATGCCATCCATCCCAGGAACAGAACCTGACTGAAAGGCAATATCAGTGCAGCGTCTGAACTGGGTGGACGTTAACTCAGGCAACAACTTCTTTGGTGGAATATTGGGGGAAGAAATCATTTGCAACAATTGAAAAAGATGATGCACCTCCCACTGACTCAATGGCCAGACATGTTATGGTTGTGTAAGTACTGAAACAATGAAAATGAGACTTTCGGTAAGTGTTCAATAAATGCATGGCTTGGTGTCACTGTGCATTTTATAGTAAATAAATTTCCCTCCTTTCATCTGGTTCAGCAATCAACTTGTTGCTGTTTTGACACTGCCATTTGCACGGCAAATTGCGCACAATTCATTCATTCAAATGAGACACGAGCACAACACGGCGCTGTAAGAGTAAGCTGGCATTCCTCACTGTGTTAGCGTCTGGTGGATTGGAAGAAAAATGGACAGGAACAAAATTCAGTGTTTGTTTCATTTCAACTCTCAGTCTGTTAATAATTTATTAGCCAAATCATCAGGAGCTAAGTCTTTTCTGCCTCTGAAATAGCTGCAATTTAAATGCATTTCTTTATTTTGTGCATTTAATTGAACAGATATTTGGATTTTTCTCATCTTTAAGAACCAGTATTGACCAGATTTAAAATATCATCATTTTTAAAGCTTAACAAATTTGGAAAATCTGCGGTACATTGCACCAGTAGAATATGCTGATACATTTTTCTGATACACTACACGACAACAAGAGACCCAATTCCTCTTCATAGTTTTATGGTTATTTTGTGCTCATCATGCACGTAAATTAGATGACCATTCTACCTCAGTATTAAATTGAAAAGAAGATTTCAAACACATCAGATCCTTAATTCACACCAAATAGAAAACTTTGAACAGATCTCTATCCTCGGAATTTAAGCTACATTTTTTGAATTCAGAGGAATAAGGCTGCTTGAGCTTGTTCCATTGAATCAAATCATGGCGCATTTCTCTCTCCACTCCATTTACCCACCATTTGTCTATTGACCACTAATACACTGACATAACAAAAATGGGAGTGTTGAAATTTTGAATGAGCCCAACAAAATCCAACTTTCGAAGCTCCAATCGACAACCTTTTTTGTGAAAAACATCGATTGCCACATTTCACACCCATCTGACACAGCTCAAATTTGAAAAGTGCCACAACAGATATTTCCTGATATAAACTGTCAGTGATGATCACAACAAAACCCAGATTGTTTATTCCAAAGTCACCCATGCTTCACAAAGAAAGGTCACCATTATCGCACCACATCACAGGGCTGTGCACACATTCGAGTGAGGCAACTGGTGTTATTTAACCTGGGGGTCAGGCAAGGGGAGAGGTTGAGACGGAGAACCCTTCGTGATAAACACAAATGTTTGATGACAATTTCAGTCTCATCTTGGTCTTCCTTGGAACATTGAAACTTTAAAAGGCCAAGTGTGCAGACGAGGACATCAGCCTTCTGATACTCCAGCTCGCTCAAAATGAAACTTGCCAAAACGATGCCCACAACACATAAAACATCTTGCACATCCTGGAAGAACATGTGAGTGAGTGATTGCTGGATGGTACATAGTAATATGAAGAATAAGTAATCAGTGGATTGGAATTTGTCGAGTGTGATGAAACAAGGATAGTTCATACCTTTTAAATTCAGTACAGTATGAAGAAAATCTAACTGATTCGGTTAGCTGACTGACTGGAAACAACAGTCAAATCTATAAGACAAATGAAACCATCATGAGAGTCAAAACCAAATTCAACGTGAAAAGACAATGGCGAAGATCACAATTTAATATCAGAGCAAGAATGTTCAATTGCTGACTTCAGTGTATTTACATCTGTCCATGATTTGTTTGCTCTTTTGATACCATTTTGGTCTTCCTTAGAAAACCTAACAGTTTAAAATCCTAAATGAGAAAACTGGGACATCCGTTTTCAGACATTTCAGGACACAAAATGAAAATCAACAAAGCTTTCACATTGAATTATGAAAAAAGTCACTCTGTACATGCTGGAATGATGTCTCACAATCTAAAGGGAGGAAAGCACAGTCAAGGCAAGGGTGACCACCTTCATGCAGGATACGTTAGTCAAGATGAGTCTCTGACGTTAATCCAGAATATTGGGGCAATGTCAGTTGGACAGTCAAGGCAGTCAGCTTCTCGGAGCCCATACCTCAGCAGTGCGGTCAGCGGGTCACAGTCAGCCCATTGGGAGTCTGAATCCAGTCTGGGCAGTGGGGACAAAACAGCTGGCAAACTGTACAGGCATCAGTTGGACGTCTTGGTCATTCATTGCTCACACTGTCTGTCAAGGTCACTGATAGGGTTTGCCACATCAGTCCTTGTTGTGCTTAGTTGTATTATGACTGAGAACTGTTTGATTCTGCAGTCAGACTGCTGCCAATTGATGCTTTTCACTGGCATCGTGCAACACTGGTGTTTTTATCATGTAGGGTCTGTCAGAAATGCGTGTGAGCAAATGGAACAAAGGAGCTGGCAAAGTTGCTTGTGAGTTTCCTGGATTAAGTGAGCCAATACCTGGCTGAATGTCGGGAGACGACAAACTGGATTGAAGCTTGCATTTTGTGAAAAAGTAACAAGAACTAATACCTTTCAGAATCAAAGTAGAGTGGAGTCTGAGGAACGACAAAGATGAAGTTTCGTCAAGTCTAAAAGACAAATGAAAACACCATGAAAGAGAAAGCAAATTCAACATAAAAAGAGAAAGAGTGCATCAAACTTACACACTTAACCAATAATATCAACTGCTGATTTCTGTCAATTTACATGTGTCTGATATTCATTCGCTCCTTCACGATCTACTTGGTCTTCCTGAGAAAATTTAAAACTTTAACTTGTCAATTCAGCAGACAGGATACCCTTCTGACCACACTTCAGATACTTCAGGCCAAAATGAAACTCAACAAAGCTTTGCTCTCATCCACCAGCTTGCACACCTGGAAGGATTTCCCAAAGGGCTTTTTACCTCCAAGTATGTTTTGGCTGCTGCTGCACAATGTGCAGACAACACATTTTCATGACTAGCAATCGGTAACAACTAGTTTCTCCTTTGAAGCGATACTCATCGAGAGATAAATAAGAGATAATGTAGACAGGAGAATTCCATTGTTTTGTTTTGAATTGTTGTGATAATGGGATTTTATGGTCATCCGAGATGAAAATTTTTCCCTGCTGATATCACATTCAGCGAAGACCAGAAGAAACTTGATGCTGCAGTCAAAGAGTAGGCACAAAAATGTGGCCAATTTGGTTTTGGTTTTGTCAAGTATTGGAACCATTGCCAACTGCAACATACAAACATTAATTCAATAGATTTACCCCCATATGAGCATCATATCTCCAATTTTCCTGTCTTTGAAATTTGTATCAAAATCCAATTTCTATCAAAGTACTGCTCGGTATAAATTGATTTCAGATTAGCTCAAAACTCTTCTCACAAACAAGAGTGATACCACGAAGGCATTGCTCCTTTCTCTCTGCGTCAACTAGTGTTCGTTCTAATTGCACTGACGAGAGAGAAAAACAAATAAGTGATGCGCACTTGAAACTGCAGAGTTAAAAGTCTACAATGTTCACTTCACGTTGTCTCAACATGAAATGAGGGCCCAGCAGCTATTGTTGATTGTTGTTTGTGCTGTCACAAGTTTCCTTGTTTGTTGGTTTATGACATCACAGTCAAACCATTGTGAACTCACTGGACTCATTGTTTTGTTAAAAAAAAACTTTCTGAGAAAGAACACAAAACCTGTTTGAGCAATTAACTGCTGTTTTCCAATTCATCTCTGTTTGCATGGGTGTCTTGTGATGAGGGTTTGTTTGTAAAGGTGGGCACCATGTCATGGATGCACTTCCCCATCACCACTGAGTTCCCTTCACAGCCTTCCTGGAAGCATGGCCATAGGGGTGAAGGCACCATGAGGCCAGCCCACATGCGACCAATACGTTCACTAATTTGATTGCTGGTTGGAATGGCTGGTCAGCTGTCAAGAGGGCAGGTGGTCACATCAGCCCTCAAAGTCCCTTCAAAACATTCCTGAGGTTAATTCAACCTTTACATTGACCTTTGAATCCTCTAAAGACTCCACCAGCACCATTTGGTATATAGGCTGATAATTAAACTGGTTCTGGCACTGTTGTTCATAATCTTTTTAATTCATCCTCCGGTGTCTGGTCTTTGTGGATGTAATTGTAATGTAATTGATTCTGAAAATGAGATCTGGCACTGATGTCTTTTCGTTGGTGTGAACAGAAGACATCATCTTTCTCTTTCCTTGTCGCACATCAATGAACCAATACCATTTAGTACATACTGTGTGATTATCCTACCTTTGTGCCATTTCTTTGTGATTTGGATGAATGATAAAAAAGGCACAGGAAAGGAAAACAAGCTACCTGAGCCTGCCAGGGTATTAATCCTTCAGATACCTCAGTAGGCCATCCTAAATGGAATACAGGGAAACTTTGATTTACCTTGCATCGTTATGCAACTTTGAAGCAGGTCCAAAAACCTCTTACTTTCCAAACTTCATTTGCTGCATTGTTGGAAACATGGCTGACCATTTGCACACAGCAAAGCCCAACAAACTGCCAAATGGAAATGACTGAATACTGTTCATTGTTTTTGTGAATATTTTTGGGCTTGTATGTTTTAACAAGAACCAGGCAGAAATCCACCATCCCTGTTTACACAAGGCCACAACATTTAAGCAGAGTGGGCAACCAGTCGCTCAGTTGAACATCCTCTCCAAAAGCTGAGAATTTTGTAAGTGCAAAACGTGCTCAGTGCTGGACAGTAATTCCCAGCCATGACTTTGCAATCAGTCGCATTATGAATGGTCAATGTCTGACTCTCGGATGAGACAGCTTCCACTGTTACAAAGCTAACAATAACATTTAAAAGAAATCTGGGAGGGGATATAAATAGAAAGGGTTTAGAGGGACATGGGCCAAATGCTGACAAATTGGACCAGATCAGTTTAGGTTAATTGGTCAGCATGGGCAATTGGACCAAAGCGTCGGTTTCTGTGCTGTCCAGCTCTATGATTTTATGAGCACCAGAGACCTTAAACCTCAGAACACATTCCTCCTCACCTCAGTTTTAGGCTAAGCAGTAGGATCTGTCCACTCTGTTCATTTCTTTCCTATTGCTTCCTGCTTTTTTTGGCTTCTTTCTTCTTGATGATAGAACATAGAACACAGAACATGGAAAAGTACAGCACAGTACAGGCCCTTCAGCCCACGATGTTGTGCCATGGAATAATAATCCTCATCCAAAAATAAAATAACCTCACCTACATTCCTCTCAATTCATTGCTGTCCATGTGCATGTCCAGCAGTCACTTAACTGTCACTAATGATTCTGCTTACACGTCTACCACTTCCAACTCTCTGGGTGAAGAACCTCCCTCTGACATCTCCTCTGTACCTTCCTCCTAACACCTTAAAGCTATGACCCCTCATGGCAGTCAATCCTGCCCTGGGGAAATGTCTCTGGCTATCAACTCTTTCCATGCCTCTCATTACCTTGTACACCTCGATCAGGTCACCTCTCTTCCTCCTTCTCTCCAGAGAGAAAAGTACCAGCTCAGTCAACCTATCCTCAGAAGACAAGCCCTCCAGTCCAGGCAACATCCTGGTAAACCTCATTTGCAAAAACCTCTCCAAAGCCTCCACATCATCCCTAAAATAGGGTGACCAGAACTGGGCACAATATTCCAAGTGTGGTCTCACTAGGGTTTTGTAGAACTGCAGCAAAACATCACAGCTCTTAAAGGCGATCCCCCTGTTAATGAAAACCAAAACATCATAAGCTTTCTGAACTACCTTATCCGCGTGAGTGGCAACTTTGAGGGAGCTATGCACATGAACACCAAGATCTCGCTGTTCCTCCACACTGCCGAGAAACCTGCCTTAAATCCAATACACAGCAGTTAAGTTCAACCTTCTAAAATGCATCACTTCACATTTATCTAGGTTGAACTTCATCTGCCATTTCTCAGCCCAGCTCTGCATACTGTCAATGTCTCGCTGAAGCCTGCAACAGCCCTTGATACTATCAATGGCACCTCCAACCTTTGTGTCATCAGCAAACATACTAACCCACCCCTCAACCTCCCCATCCAAGTCATTTATAAAAACTACAAAGAGCAGAGGCCCAAGAACAGAGCCCTGCGGGACACCACTCAGCACTGACCTCCAGGCAGAATACTGGTCTGCAACCACTCTCTGCTTTCTGTCAGCCAACCAATTCTGAATCCAGACAGCCAAATCACCCTGTATCCCATACCCGCTGACTTTATGAATGAGCCTGCCGTGGGGAACATCATCAAATGCCATGCTGAAGTCCGTGTACACCACATCCACTGCTCAACACTCGTCTACCCGTCTCGTGACCTCCTCAAAGAACTCACGAAGATTTGTAAGTCATGACCTGCCCCTCACAAAGCCAAGCTGACTCCCTTTAATCCCGCTTTGCTTTTCCAAATAGTCATAAATCCTATGCCTCAGAATTCTTTCCAAAACCTTGCTGACCACAGAAGCAAGACTGACTGCTCTGTAATTTCCAGTGATTTCACTATACCCTTACTTGAAAAGAGGAACAACATTTGCCTCCCTCCAATCTTCCAGTACGAGTGAGGAAGCAAAGATCTTCACCAGCGGCTTAGCAACCTCCTTTCTCGCTTCCCATCGCAACCGAGGATAACTAACAATGGCTACTTTTCACTGCTGTAATGCAACAATGTTGCTATCATTCAGTAGATTAGGGTTGCTGTTTTGAAACAGTGTTATGAAAATTGAATTATTTCCTCAAGTTGACTAAGACGATGTACGGATAAAATCTAAAAGATAAAAGTAAAACCAAATTGTGTCAAATTTGAACTTTGAAAATGGACAGACTGCTGTCAAATTTAATACTGCAATTTATGTCAATAGCAGTCTTCAGAGTGACTACATCCGTCCATTATTCATTTGCCCCTTCAATATCTACTTGGCCTTCCTTAGAAAACTTAAACCTTTCAAAGCCATTGATCAGCCCAGGACCATAGCCATCATACATTTCATTTCACTCAAAATAAACTCAACAAAGCTTTTACCTCTCACGATAAAACACCTCGTGCATCTTGAATGGAATTCCTAAGCAGCTTAGCAGTTCTTTAGTACTTTGTTGGCTGTGGTTACTGCTGGAAGGTAGGAAAGGCACTGAATAATGTGCACACAGCAAGCTTTCATTTACAACAAGGTGGTAATGAATAGCTCATCCATTTTGGCAATACTGCTTGAAGGATAATATTGGCCGATGTATGAGTGAGATCTCCACTATTTTGAATGAATCCTTGGGATAATGGGATCTTAAAGCCATCCGAGATTAACATTTTTCTCTGATGTCGACGTCTCTGGAAAAGGCCAGCTCCCTCTTGACAAGTTTTGTTTCAACACAAAAAAAGCAGCTGTTTGGCTCAACGGTGAACATACAACACCTCTACGGAATGAAGAAAGTCCTGTCGCTGGATTGTTTCCTTGGGACAGTGTCAAGGGATCTTTACTTTCAACTTCTTTTTAGTTTAAAGAGAAGACACATAAAAAGCAGTTACATTTAAATTTGACTGTGACAAAAGTTGGAATCATTGCCAACTGCAATATTCAGACAAAAATTCATGAAAGGTTTCCCCACATGAACATTCATATTTCCAAATCTCCTGCTTTTGAAATATGAACTAAAATCCAAGTGCTTTGTAAAATCTACAAATTGATCTGAAATTACCTGAAAACAATTCTTATAAGCGAGAGTGATACCACAAAGGTACTGAATCTTTCTCCCTGCTTCAGCTAGTGCTGGTTCTTTTGACACAAACGAGGGAGAGAAAAAAAAATAATGTGATGCACAATTGAAAGTGCAGAACTAAAAGTTTACAATGTTCACTTCAGATTGTCTCAACATAAAATAAGAGGAATAAGAGAATGGTCAAAGAAAGAGTAGGGCCGATCAGGGATAGCATAGGGAACTTGTGTGTGGAGCCTGAGGAGGTAGGGGAAGCCCTAAATGAGTTTTTTGCTTCTGTCTTTACGAAAGAAACGACCTGTGTAGTGAATGAAACCTTTGAAGAGCAGGTGTGCATGCTGGAATGGATAGAGATAGAGGAAGCTGATGTACTGAAAATTTTGTCAAACATTAAGATTGACAAGTCGCCAGGCCCGGATCAGATTTGTCCTCGGCTGCTTTGGGAAGCGAGAAATGCAATTGCTTCACCACTTGCGAAGATCTTTGCATCCTCGCTCTCCACTGGAGTCGTACCTGAGGACTGGAGAGAGGCAAATGTAATTCCTCTCTTCAAGAAAGGAAATAGGGAAATCCCCGGCAATTATAGACCGGTAAGTCTCACGTCTGTCGTCTGCAAGGTGTTAGAAAGGATTCTGAGGGATAAGATTTATGACCATCTGGAAGAGCATGGCTTGATCAAATACAGTCAACACGGCTTTGTGAGGGGTAGGTCATGCCTTACAAACCTTATCGAGTTTTTTGAGGATGTGACTAGTAAGGTTGATGAGGGTCAAGCTGTGGATGTGGTGTATATGGACTTCAGTAAGGCATTTGATAAGGTTCCCCATGGAAGGCTCATTCAGAAGGTCAGGAGGAATGGGATACAGGGGAACTTAGCTGCTTGGATACAGAATTGGCTGGCCAACAGAAGACAGCGAGTGGTAGTAGAAGGAAAATATTCTGCCTGGAAGTCAGTGGTGAGTGGGGTTCCACAGGGCTCTGTCCTTGGGCCTCTACTGTTTGTAATTTTTATTAATGACTTGGACGAGGGAATTGAAGGATGGGTCAGCAAGTTTGCAGATGACACAAAGGTCGGAGGTGTCGTTGACAGTGTAGAGGGCTGTTGTAGGCTGCAGCGGGACATTGACAGGATGCAGAGATGGGCTGAGAGGTGGCAGATGGAGTTCAACCTGGATAAATGCGAGGTGATGCATTTTGGAAGGTCGAATTTGAAAGCTGAGTACAGGATTAAGGATAGGATTCTTGGCAGCGTGGAGGAACAGAGGGATCTTGGTGTGCAGATACATAGATCCCTTAAAATGGCCACCCAAGTGGACAGGGTTGTTAAGAAAGCATATGGTGTTTTGGCTTTCATTAACAGGGGGATTGAGTTTAAGAGTCGTGAGATCTTGTTGCAGCTCTATAAAACTTTGGTTAGACCGCACTTGGAATACTGCGTCCAGTTCTGGGCGCCCTATTATAGGAAAGATGTGGATGCTTTGGAGAGGGTTCAGAGGAGGTTTACCAGGATGCTGCCTGGACTGGAGGGCTTATCTTATGAAGAGAGGTTGACTGAGCTCGGTCTCTTTTCATTGGAGAAAAGGAGGAGGAGAGGGGACCTAATTGAGGTATACAAGATAATGAGAGGCATAGATAGAGTCGATAGCCAGAGACTATTTCCCAGGGCAGAAATGGCTAGCACGAGGGGTCATAGTTTTAAGCTGGTTGGTGGAAAGTATAGAGGGGATGTCAGAGGCAGGTTCTTTACGCAGAGTGTTATGAGAGCATGGAATGCGTTGCCAGCAGCAGTTGTGGAAGCAAGGTCATTGGGGTCATTTAAGAGACTGCTGGACATGCATATGGTCACAGAAATTTGAGGGTGCATCCATGAGGATCAATGGTCGGCACAACATTGTGGGCTGAAGGGCCTGTTCTGTGCTGTACTGTTCTATGTTCTATGTTCTAAAATAAGGACACACGGCAGCTATTCCTTCTGGATCGCAACGTTGACAAAACAGTTTCCATGGTTCCTGATTCATACTGATACAGGCCATTGTGAGATTATTGAACTCATTACTGTCAAATAAACACCTTGTGTGAGTGGGCACAAAATATGCTCAAGCAGTTTGACACGTCCACATTGTTTACATGGTTGCCATGTAGTTAGGGTCTGTTGGTAAAATTAGGCATCATTACATGGATGCAGTTCTCCACCTCCCTCAACATCTTTTCTGCAATCTTGCCAGTGGAGGTGAAAGTGCCAGGAGGTCTGTCTACATGTAATCAAAATGCCCATTAATTGTTTTTGTGGTCGGACAGGCTGGTCAGCTTTCACACCTTATGTCCATACCAACCCCTGCCATCACTTGCGCAGCAAAAGGTCTGCCCATCTGAGTATTTCCTCATCCATTCTGGATTTTATCCAACCGCATCTCCCCTCACTCTTCCATTGCTGAGTCCTGGCCCCAGGGTGACCTTCAACTTACCTGCAGCTGTCCTGCCTGTATCATAGAATATCTTCTTCTGGTTTGACTCCAGTGCCAGAAGTGGGAACATTTCCTGGTCATGCTGATGTGACCAAATAGTGGACTGCTATTGTATTCACTAACACATCAGTAAGACCAGTTTTTCTGCTGAATGCTGTTGACGAGTGCCTTATTGTTTGATAGATATTGAGTCATGAAGGGGTGAGCTGCCCAATATAGGTGCAACTGATCCCTGATGGAGGGGTTTCTGCACCTCACCCTTACAATCTAGCTCCATGCTTTAGTAGACATTATTTCCCATACTCCCTTAATTTTTGATACAATCCCAAAATCCTGATGAAGTGAGCGAGTGGAACCAAAATACGTGAACATATTACATCTAAATTAGAATAGCTCATGACTTTGCGTGGCTCATGTTGTCCTCTGTTTCTGAACAATTGTACTTACTCATTTGTTGCTTAGAAAAGAAATTTTGCTGAGCATTGTCTTTCCATAGCGTGTGAATGTATCGGACAAATACAGTTTTAATTCCAAATCATACCGTTTGGTGTGAGTCAAGGTTTTCCACTTGCCTTAAAATTAAAAGCTGAAATGACTACGGCTGCTGAAAATCTGAAGCAATCACAAAAATTACTGGAAATACTCAACAGGTCTGAGAGCATTTTTGGAGAAAAAGCCAACTTTGTTCTAAGGGTCCAGTGATCCTTCTTCAGAGATTTAAAAATACGTTTGTTCTAAACAAATGGTTTCCTTTGACTTCATTAAGGAAGCCTGGTGAATATTTCTTTTATCCTGGATAATACGACAATAGAAAAGCAATTGGTCATCATGGTAATTGGATCAAAACATTCATATTATATTCGTGATGAAACTGATAAAATATTAGGACTCGATTATCAATGTACTACTAAAGTCACAGTCACAACAATGCTTACTTGTTATGTCCTGCATGTTAACCAACTCTCTCTTCATAATGATACATTACCTTCAGTTCCAGAGCCCTTATCTTATCTGAGAAAGTAGGAACTGCCGATCTGGAGAATCTGAGATGACAAGGTGGAGAGCTGGGTGCACACAGCAGGCCAAGCTGCAGCAGAGGAGCAGGATAGCTGATGTTTCGGGTCTGGACACTTCTTCATTTCTGGACTCAGGGAGACCTTGGACTTACTTGCAGGTGTCCTGCCTACATTATGGAACATCTTCTTCTGGATTGATCATGTTGATTTAATCAGAAGATAACATTGTTTTAAAAGTGCACAGCTGTCACATATTTAATGAAGGAACATTATTGAGCACTTTTCCAAGTGATTGATGTCATGCTAAATTACCTGGGTTCTGTAATTCCACTCCGCCTTCTTTCTTAAATAGCAGTGCTACATCTGCTAATTTTCACTCCACTCTGACTTTTCCAGAATCCAGGGTATTTTGACAAAGCAGAAACCATTACGTCCACTATGTCTGAAGCTGGGCTCCAGTGATATTCAGTATTTTTGGAAGGACAGACAAGAAGAAGGAGGTGGGTTAGCATTGCCAGTGACAGATTAAAAACAATATGGTCATGAAAATGGATCATAGTTCTGCGGAAATGGATTTTGGGCACAGTTGAGAAACACTAAGGGACAGAAATTGACAGTGGTTGATGTTCATACACCACACAAAACTCTTGTGGTAATTTTAGCAGAAGGCACAAAACAGGAAATTGAAGATTCCATCAGAAAGGGAGACCACTAATTATGATGAAAAGTCACTGACTTCAAGAGTCAGGTGACTTCAGTCTGCATAACGATTGGACAAAACAGATCAGTTATCATTCCACAGAGGTTGAATTCCTGAAGCACTTTTAAAAAAAAATCATTCAAGAGATGAGTGCATTTCTGGCGATGCTTGCATTTATTACTCATTTCGAAATATCCAGAGGGCAGTGAAGAGTTAACCAAATTGCTGTGGGTCTGGAGTTACATGTCAGCAAGGCTGGTGGGTGCTGCCTCCCCTGCTGAGTGTTTCAACCTTTTAAAGGCATTTTTTTTGTGCCACACATGTTCCTCTCATTGGCCCATTTCTTGTGGAGATGGAAACACTCATACTGTTCACCTCCACACGTTTACCACAGGACTCTGACTGTACAAATCTCAGGAGCTGTGTGGAGGCTGACAAAAAGCTGTGCACTCAGTATCTTGTCAGAGATATAGCAAAATGTTTTATACTAAAAAGTCACAAACAGGTACGGTTTAATAATACCACACTTGCCAAGTTGACTTGGTTCAAATGCTGGAGCCCACTATCCAGTGACCCTTCACCAGAAGTGTCTGAAAGAACTGAAGGAACTCTGCTTTGATACAGGCACCTTCATTTTAATGTTCTGTTCAACCTCTCAGCTAGATGTTAAAATAACACCATTTGGAGAACAGCCTGAGGCTTCTCCAGTGTCTGGGTGAGCATTAAATAATAGATGGTCATCATCACATTGACGTTTGTAAAATGAAGCTGCTGTAAAATAGCTCTTGAATCTAGCGATGTAACAGTCATTCCACTTGAAATTAATTTATTTTATGTCGCCTTCAGAGTTACTTTCACAGAAAGATCTGTGTCAATATGACGCAGATCTCATCAGAATCTGAGTGATGTGGGCTATGCTTTTGACAAGTGGTAGGGTCACTTTCTGACTAACAAGCAGCGAGCTGCCATTTAAATGCTTTTTCATTTGTGAAATAACCTCTTCTCCCACAACTCACCTCATCAATGTTCAGCTTCCCATTTACCAAACGTGCCAGTCAAGGCAAATTTTGAGAAAATGTGATTTGAAAATCACAGCAGATACCTGGCGACTTCAGCTCACCACTTGCTTGAAATGGTATCCACTGGGCACAAACATCTCAAGGCAATCTCCATGGGCATCTGCCACATGGGCCCCTCATCCAGAGATATCGGTATCAAATATGTGCCAGCCTCTAAAGGCCTTCATTACTTTTCTTTGATTCGATTACAGGACGTCTTTGCACTTCATTGGCATGCCTTGGGTTTCACAAGTAACTATCACTGTAATACTGCAGTGATGAAACTGTGTGCATGGGGTCAGCCATCCACCTCATGGACTGGACCAGGCTGAATCACTGAGATCTTCACTCACTGTCATACCACTCGCTCACTTTTAAGTTTCCGAGATACTCACAGCATCTCTGCCTCAGCTTCCCCTTTGTATTTTGCCAACTGACAGAGAGATTCCAGACTTATACTAACTCTGTCTTGTCTTGCTGTTTAGAATGGGCACAAAGACAAGAAGCTGGTCAAGGATGTCCACAGCCCCCAATCAACTCATGGGTGATAGAGTCATAGAGTCAAACAGAATGGAAATATCCTTTGGTCTATCCAGTCCATGCTAACCATAATCCCAAACTAACATAGTCCCACCTGCGTAAATTTGGCCCATAAACCTTCAGAGATTACTCACCTATCTAAATGTCTTTGACTTGATTTGCTTTATTATTGTATATGCACTTTGTCACAGTGAAAAATTGTGTTTTGCATACAGTTCAGTGATACCATACCATACAAAGTGCATGAGGGTAAAAGACAGAAATAAGAAAACAATGTTATGGCTGGATAGAAAGTGCGCAGAGAATGTGACCCATAATAAAATTAAAACTTGAGCGGTCCATTAAGAAGTCTAATCCCGCAGCGAAGCTGTTCTTGAATCCATTCATGCCTGCGCACAGACTTAGTGGTCTTCTGCCTGATGTAGGAGGATGCTGGAAGAGTGTATAAGCAGGGTGGAAAGTGTGTTTGATTATGTTGGTAGCCGTCCCAAGGCAACAGGATATAAGGATGGAGTCAATTGATGGCAGGGTGATTTTGTGACGGACTGAGGTACGTTCATGACTCTCTTTAGTTCCTTGCACTCTTGGGAACAGTAGTTGCCAAACTATGCTGTGATGCACCCGGATAGAATGCTTTATTTCATACATCTGTAAAAACTGGTGGTCATGCCAAATTTCCAAGGCATTCTGACAAGTAGAGAGTTTGTTGTGCTTTCTTGACCATTATGTTGACTTGGGAGGACAAGGTCGCACTGTTGGTGATCATTTTAATGCCTTTTTATATTGTAACTGTACCCCATCCACCACTTCCTCTGGAAGTTCATTCCCACACACAAACCATTCTTTATTTGTGAAAATTGCCCCTCGCGCCCTTTTAAATCTCTCTCATTACACCTTTAAAAAATGCTCCATCATCTTGAAATCCTCCAGCCTGCAGAAAAGACACGACACCTGCCATTCACTTTATCCATATCTCTCATGATTTTATAAACCTCGAGAAGGTCACCTCTCAACTTCTTATGCTCCAGTGAAAAAAGCACCAGCTGATCCAGCATCTCCTTGTGACCGAAACTCTCGAGGTCACTGATGGGACGTGGCTTTCAGTCATGAGAACCAGCACAGTAAGTGAAGGACAGCCTTTGTTCCCAATCCTAGAGCTTGGAAACAGTGAGTTAGCACTTGGGCACTCACTGTCAGTCATGAAAAGTAAGGACCTGAACGCCAGGCAGGTTATCTTGAGTCTTTCTCCTGTATCATGGGAGGTTTTCCATTGTTCTGACAGATAAATATGAAGAGAGTTGAAAATGTGTGGCAAGCCTTTTCCTGTTGGTGAAGGTGGAAAGGCATCCCAAGCAAATGAATAGGCAGCACAGAGGGCATTGCAGGGCTTGTGTTCGGGGATTGGGTAGGGAGGGGTGACAGCAAGTGAGAGATGATATGACAGGCAATAGAGGCAGTGGTGAAGCATGAGCCTTGGTGGGAGCTGGGTTCAGTAGCAGAGATAGACAGTTCTTTTTGATTCACTGGCGGCATGTTGCTGACAGGCCAGTATTTATCAGCTGTCCCTAGTTGTCCTTGAGAAGTTTGTGCTGGGCTAACACTTAAACCACACCAGTTTCATGTGCAGTCGGTTGACACACAATGTCCAAAGGGAGGGACATTCAGGAGTTTGCCTCAATGTCAGTGAACGAATGGCTATATATTTCCAAGGCACGATGATGAGTGGCTTGAAAGGGAAGTTGTAGTTCTTGGTGTTCCCATCTAACTCTGCCCTTGGCCTTCTAGAAGCAGGTGGCCATGAGTTTGGAAAGTGCTGTATATGAATCCTTGGTGAATTTCTGCACCACACCTTGTAACTGGCACAGACTGCTGACACTGAACATTGATGTTGCAGGGAATGGATTCTTGTGGATGTGGTGCTATTCAAGCCGTTTGCTTCGTCCTGGATGGTGTCCAGCTTCTTGAGTGTTTTTGGAGTTGCAACATTTCAAGCTATGCAGTATATTCCGTTACACCCCTGACTTGTGCCTTTTCGATGATGGACATGCTTTGGAGAATCAGCAGGTGAGTTACTAGTAGCAATATTCCTTGCATCTAACCTGCTCCTGTTGCCAATGTGATAACTAGGTGGAGAGCTGGATGAACACAGCTGGCCAAGCAGCAATATTCCTTGCATCTAACCTGCTCCTGTTGCCAATGTGATAACTAGGTGGAGAGCTGGATGAACACAGCAGGCCAAGCAGCATCAGAGGAGCAGGAAAGCTAATGTTTCGAGTCTAGATCCTTGGGCTGAAATGTCAGCTTACCTGCTACTCTGATGCAGATTAGTCTGCCACATTCATCCAGCTCTGCGTCATGGCATCTCAGATTCTCCAGCATCTGCAGTTCCCACTATCTCTTGTAGCCACTGTGTTTATGTAATGCATCCAGTTGAGTTTCTGGTCAATGGGAAGCCGCAGGATGTTTACAGTTGAGAAATCAGTGATGGTAACACCACTAAATTGGCAATGATCGAGAGTGACATTTAGATTGACTTTTATTCTAGATAGTCATCAGCCGGCATTTGTGTGGCGCAAATGTTACTTGCTACGTGTCAGCCCAGGCCTGGGTAGTGTCGACATCATTTCAAATTGGACTACTTCAGCACCAGAGAAGTCACAAATGGTGCTGAACATTGTGCAATCATTGCCAAACATCTCCATTTCTGAACTTATGATGGAGGGAAAGTCATTGATGAAGTTGCTGAAGATTTTTCATCCCAGAACACTGCATTGAGGATCTCCTTTGGAAATGACCTGGAGCTTCGATGATTTACTTCCAACGATCACAACCATCTTCTTACGTGGCAAGTGTGACTCCAACCAGCAGAGAGTTTGCCCATGATACCTATTGACTCCAGCTTTGCTGCGGCCCATTGTTGCCGCACTGTTGAATGCGACCTTGATGTCCAGGGCTGTCACTCTCACCTCATCTCTGAAATTCAGCTCTGTGAAATGTCAGAAAGCACATGATAGCACTTACTCTGGTGGATGCAGGTGCATTGACCTTTTTCCTCCTTTGCTGAGCATTCCCCACAAGTTTGAGTGAATTTTAACTCAGGAGGCAAACTTCTACTGGGCTGGCATGACTTTGTCTGGGGAAGAAGTCGTGCCTCTGCGCCATCTCATCCAATGAGACCTCCAGCTGCTTGCCCGAAAAGTGGGCACTCATTTTCCCCGGTCTGCTATGTCCAGGGCAAATGTCAGGAGCTGAACAAGGCAGCTTCAGATTGACAGCACTTGCCCGGATGCACGTTGGGCTTTAAAAGATGGTGCAGTGTCCAGAGATGCCAATCACTTCCAGGATATCCAGTGGCAAGTTGTTCTGGCAAAAGTGTATGGTATGATGGACTCAGAGTTGGACCTGAGGGATGGGGTAGTCAGTTAGTGAAGAAAGTTTAAGTTATGTCAAGAAAACCTGCCAGCCCTCATGCTCGAGAAATCTGCAAAAAACTTGATGATACGGGGATTTAGGTAAATCAGAAAGTGTAATTATTTCAATCACTCATAGAAAAACGTGATATTTGTGGCACCTTTTTAAACTCTTGCTTCAGTAATTGTGCTGCATGATTGCAAATTTATTCATGTTACTCTGTTTTTTAACAGAGGGGAAGAGAAGCAGTTAATAGCACGTCCATTAATTAAATACCATTTTGAATCATTGATTCTGAGAAATTTAAGGAAGAAAAGGAAACCATTTGGTCCAATGTGTTTGTGCCAGCTGTAAATAAAATCCCTCCAGTCTAATGCCACTTTTGCATACTTATTCCATTGCCTGGAGGCAAAACTATTTGTATCCACCACGGGGGAGAGATTGGCTGAGCTTTCAGACAAATGGGCTGATCGAAGAGAATCATCAGGCGTCATTAAGAGTAAATCATGTCTGGTTAATCTAATTCCAACATAATCTATTCTATTCCTAATCCAGTGCGGTGTTTTGAGACAGTCGCAGATCAAACAAACTTGGAACAGGAATGGGTCATTCAGCCGCTTGAGCCTGCTCTGCCATTCATCACGAACATTGTTGATGCATTGTTTGCTATTTCATTCTATGATCTGGAAGCCAGCAATGCCACATCCTTCATTGTATAAACAGGCAAATCAGGGGGACAAGGGGGATATTGTTTTCTTAGATTAGAAATGATTCATACAGAAACTACAAAACTGAACAACTGTCCAACTGACTTCTGTTCGCCGATGGTCAGATTTAACCTTGTTCACACTTGTAAATCAGAGTATATCTTCCAAGCGATTTAAAAGACCCTCAGCTGGTTGAGTGAGTACAAAGTCCAACCTTCCTGTAACATTCTTCCCACCCACACACCCACACGCACACACACACACACACATGCACACAGACACACGCACACACACACACAATTAATCCTTCTGAATGTATTGCTGTTTCTCTGTTTAAAAACAGAGAAGCACTTTTAAACTAATCTGTTTTATCCTCATGTAAAAGTACTACATGATTATAATTCACAACTGATTGGTGGTTCAGTCATCAATCACTGTTTCAGTTCTTCTCAATCGAGACACAGATGAATCGCAAAGCAACTTTGCTCAACAAGCAGGATGTTAGAAAATGACATAAAACAGCTGACAGATTTATGATTGTTGTGAAATAATTGCTGCTTGTACGAATAAAAATGACAACAGTGGGTCAGAAATAGAATCATTGACTTATCTGAGTCGTTGTCAGTGACTTCAGATAATCAGAAAGTTTGTGAATTTTTGGCTTTGTTAGCCTTGACTACAAACTAAATTTCACACTCTGAGCAACTCACCGCTTCAGTGGGCACTTTTGTTCCAAATTATATCTCCTCATTTTTTAATGCCACATTCCTTGACTGCCCTCTTTGAAGACACAGGGACATAACTGAAGCATTTTGTCACAAATATTGTGGATGCTGAAAGAATGAAAGAAAAACAAAAAGGAGCTGGAAAACCTCAACAATCTGAAGGGAAGTTGAGTTAACGTTTCAGGGTGATGGACTTAACCTGATCAGAAATGGTTTCCTCTTCATAGATGATGTGTTGTCCAGTTGAGGTTTTCCATGGCCCTCTTGTTCTTGCATTGTCACCTCCTACTCTTTCAATGGCAGAGGGACGCAACTGGGCAGCAATGTTCCATCAATGCCACCGTAGTGCAATGGTAACCTTCAATTTGGTACAACATTAAGGGATTAAGATTGAGGGTGAAGAAGGGAAAATGCCAGGTAAATGTCAGGTGCCACATTGTAGCAGATCCCCACCATAGTCCTGCCAAGGGTGATGTCTCCCATCATAGGAAACGGTTGCAGCCTGCTATTTGAATAAAGAATGAACGATTGAAGGGTAATTTTCCCATCTCCTTGCCATTTGGCAAGCATTGGAAAAATCACAACTCCACTCTAATGCCATGTCGGGTGGCCTCCAGCTGTTCTCAGGCTGCAGGGTGCAGTGAGCAGTGTAGTGAAAAGGAAATTACTTGCTCGACAGCCCAACACTGCAACTCAAGGGCACCACACCCTCTCTCCCACCATATCTGGCTCTGTTCTTGGGGCCTTGTCTGCCCGTCTCACATGTATTTCTTAATCCCTCAGCAGTGACCACCTGCCTCAGAAGCACTGCTGCAGTTCTGGAGATGCTGGCCCTCTGATGGGTTTGCAATATACTATGCACTGAAACACAGCAGAGTAATTCAATGCCCATAAGCATCGTAAAACCAAATGAGTAACCTTCAACCATTACTAAACACATTAATCCAGGAACAGCTGTATGAGAAATTCTGAAGACAGCTGGGTAAAGTTCTACACCTTGACATTTTTGTGCAGCTTTGCTTAATTTTTACAATGTACAAGTGGAAATTATCTGAGATTTCTTGCAATCAACTAACCACCAAATTAGCATAGCAGCCTGTCAGTCATGACTCAGAAATTCCCTCAAATGTCAGCTTATTGCAAATTTGACCCGGAATGCTGTCATATTATTCATCCAGAACTTTGTGGACTTTAATTTTTGTACATGACAAATGAATAGCATATGAATTCTTGATGCCTCTCTTTCCCCCACCTGTCAGGATGGAAGGGTTGCAGGAAGGCCTACAAAAAATAAGAATATAAACCTGACCCCAATTCACCTTGAAGACTTTAATTTCCAGTGTTAAAGTTGATGGGTTTGGGATGGAGAGACTGTGGTTGGTGGTGGTCTGGTGTACTATTAATACAGTTAAACATTGTTATAAATTTTCACAAACTTTATCAGATTTTAAAGGTCCAATTTTCATTGTGTGGAAGTCAATGAGTTTTGAGTTGATTAAATAACTGCTACTGTCTTAATTTGACCTTTGAAGAGGAGGATGTGGTTGAAGTGATCCGACAGCAGGTGAAATACAGGGTGACAAACAGTCAGGCCATTTTAACAAGGAGTGTCTCCAATCAGGTGACAAGAACAGAACAAACAGGAAACATGTGACACTGTCCTGGGAAACACATTTGAATTGCATCCGGCTAATTCTTCACATTATGATATTACAATGTGCAATCTATTTGCCGCTCAGCTGCAGATGTTGGGATTACACCAAGGTGTCCTGTTCAGAAAAGTAAGTGCAAAAGCATCTGGTGGCCGAGGTATTGAATCATTCCATGAGGTTGCAGGTTTATATGATTGTGTTGAATGATCATGTTGATCTGACACTAGCTTTTAGTGCCTGGGGGTTCCAATGAAACTCAATGAAGCCTGGTTGTGGGATTATGAACACAAGATTTATTGTTACGGCAAATCTGTGCTTCCTGATATGTGGCACTGAAAAGAAACATTGATTTTTCATATTCTTTGCAAGAATTAGATTTTGAAGAACTGAAGAAGAAATGATTTATTTTAGGTTTTGGGGGCTATATGAAATATTTTCTTTAACGAGGCCATTGAAAGGTGGCTATGGACTTTGGAGTTTTTTTTTCAATATGATTTCCTAAAAGGAAAGAGTTGGGGGATGAGAAGCTGTGTAGAAGCCCTGTCCAGCTCATCTCTCCTATTTTTGAACATAGCGATCTTGTTGAGTTCAGAGACATATTTGTTCTTCTGAAAAAAGTAATTGCAAAATCTTCTCAAATTGTTCTTCAGCAAGCTGTGTCTGCTAAGACTCCAGAGACAACTGTATGTGAATACTGAAGGGAATGGGAATTTGAGGAAACACAGGAAGCTGGGAAAAGGAGGAACAGTGGTTCTGGTAGTGATGGTAGTTGCACAGTAGACAGTGATGATCTAAGTTCAGTGAAGAAGATGAAGAAACAGTTTGGTAGAGCGAGGTAATTATACAGAAAGGAAATCACTTGTGGGAGTGACATACTGACCTCAACACTATTGTTTGAAATAAAAAGGAAGAAATAATTAGAAACAAAAATGGAAATTGTTGGACAAACTCAGCAAGACAGTCAGCATCAGTAGAAAGAAAGCTGAGTCAACATTTTGGGTCCAGTCTCTCCACTGATGCTGCCAGACCTGCTGACATTCACTAGTTACTTCCATTTTTGTTTAAGATTTTCAACATCCTTCATTTTTTCTTTTCGTTCAGAAATAACAGAGCTTGTCAAAAAGTTAAACTGGTAATCATGGGAGATGCGTTGATGTGGCCTGGGTGGAGTTTATGGCAGGTTGTTTGAAATGAGTTTTTCAAACAGCACATTCTGGAGCTAACCAGAGAGCAGGCTGCTCTAATCTACGAGATCTGCAATGACATGGGATGAATTAATAATCACAGCAAAGGTGTCTCTATGTAGCAGCAATCATAGTGTGAGAGAATTTGACATTTAGTTTGAAGGATGGAGTAGTGGGTGCAAGTCTCGTATTATGAACGTAAATAAGAGCAGTTATGAAGGGATAAAAAAAAAGCTCGTTAAGTGAACTGCCAAATTACATTAAGGAATAGGTGAATAGAGATGCAGTATCAGATACTAAAGGAAATATTTCAGATTACACAGAATAGATCCATTTCAATAAGAGGAGGACTCATCATCGCTGGAAAACGAAAAAGATAAAAGATGAAATTAAGCTTAAAGGAAAGGCATTGAATCATATAATGTTGGGTTGCATCTCAGAACATTGTACAGATCTATTGGAATCCCAAAGTTGGACTAAAAGATAATGATGAGCGAAATATTAACTATGGAAGTTAATGTAAATACAAAACAGACGCAAATTTCTGTAAATATTTAAACAGGAACAGGTCTAAAAGAGTTTCTATTCATCCTGTAAGAAGTGAGTCTGGAGGTTAATGCTGGAAAAGAAGGAGATAACAGATTGAGGATGCAGACGATACAAGGATCATCGACCATCACTGACCCCCCCCCACCAAAAAAAACAATAAGCCTGGAAATGGAAGGCAGGGAGGAACCAATTCTAAAGAAGGGCCACCAAATTTGGAAGATTAACTCTGATTTATTTCCACAGACGTTGCCACACCTGTAGGGTTTCTCCAGTGATTTCAGTTTTGTCTCAATTATTGACTATTTAGGACAGTGGTCAAATATTTTTGGAAATGAAGGAAAATAGGCCAAATGGAGACAGTGCAGGAGGAGGAGCTGTGCTGAACGATCCACCAGTTCTGTTTTTAAACAAATGGCAGCAACATCTCACAGTTCTCTCTTTACATTTGCATGAATGAAATTACTGGCATTTCTTTTTCTGAGGTATTGTAAGGAAATTCTTGAAGATTGCTTTTCTTCATTCATTGAAAACAACACTGCAGTTGTTTTAATTGAATATACCACAGTCAATTGTAAAAAAGATGTATAAAATCATCAGGCGTTCAAAGGTTCCCTTGGGAGACATCCCATTAAGTGCCACCCAGATAAAAGAGGGCTCTGTCTCAATCTGAATTGGACAAACCACGTTAAAAAAGAAATCAGGACAGAGGTACATCAATCAGCACACCACACCACGAATCTAATAATAATGATGCAGTCAAAATTCAGAGATTTATCTCCAGATCAGCTTTTTAAAACTTGTATCTTTTTGGATTCACAACATGCTTCTCCCATCTGTGCATATGTGTTGCATTGCTTTTTCTTCTCAACTGCTGCAATTAATACACCAACTCATTTTATGAAAGATAGAAAGCTTGGTTAAATTAGCTCCTTTCAAGAAAAATATATTTTGATCCAGGAAGTATCCACTAAAGTGCTGATCCTTCTTAAATTCAACTTGCTTACCCACCTGAGGGATTTTGAGAATAAAGTGCGGCCATTTCATTCCTCTTCAAATGAGAACTAAACAGTTTTGACCATCATGTTTGGAACCGGTTAGCTTGAGGAACCTCACCTCAGGGTTGGTCTCAACATTGAGGTGAGGGGGAAGGAGAAGGACATACCATGCATATTGTAAGGGATTAAAGTGGTCTTCACCATTAATGTGAAACCAGGATAATCAATCATCAACCCATTTAACATTGACCACATTGATAAAGCAAACAGGGTATGGAGCTGCTGATTCACCCTGAGCCGATCTTACTTTACTGGGGCGGAACTGAACAGACAAAGTTATGATGAAGGATCACTGAACTCAAAACATAAACTCCGTTGCTCGCTCCAAATGCTGCGAGGTCTGCAGAGTTTCTGAAGAAGAATCAGCTTTCCTGCTCTTCTGATGCTACTTGGCATCCAGCTCAACACCTTGATATCTTTACACAATGTAACCATCCCAGTTTCCCCATGAAATCTACAGAGCTCAGCAGAACAATGACAGCAGAATGCATTGGACTAATATCCAAAACAAAAATGAAGATATGAACCAAAAGACTTTCTTCACGCAGTTGACACAATTACTTTTTAGGATATCGGACCACATGCACTAAGGAACCTGTGACCAAAACAAGCAACTCCGATCTTGCAAACAACAGACAATGGCAATGAAGAATGGCATCTGATGAAGATGTATTATTGTATCAGAAACAGAGATTTGCCTGTATTCATTGCATCACTGCAGTGTGGACATCCCCCATTGACAAAGAAATGATCACAGAATTTTTTGGAGGAATCTGAAAGGTTTTGAGAGGCTATGTAACTGGCTGGGATGTTCAGGGCTGTGTTTGTACAATGTCCAGCAGCCGGGTGCACTTCACTTCTCATCCCTGCACCAGACCTGCATCATTTAAATGTAAATGGTCTGATCGGGCACGATGTCAGCCTTGGTGCCCAGAACATGTCATCACTGAGTTTCACAATGAAGTGGCAAGATACCCCTACATTGGTCCCTTGAAAATGCAAAACCAACCTGGAGATATTAGGGTCCAGGAGCACAATTTTTAATTCCTGAATGTACCAGTCCCAATCCTTCAAATCCAGCTCTGGAAACTTTCAAACAAAATTGAATTTCTCCTTCAAAGGGCATGAACAAATCAGGGACAGAGGAATTGTTGATTTTGATTTCACGCTGCAAAGTAGCATTATAATCAAACATTGTCATATTTGATGCTGCCACAAATGGACAAAAGTTCGCTCCTGTAGAATTAAGTTTGAGACGAGTAAATACATGCTACACTTTCAAAATGACATGCAATTTTGCAGTGCAAACAGGACAGGAAATTTGTGTTATCGTGTACAGACTGGGAACAGATGGGAGTTATGAAAGTTTCCCATGATGGGAAAGCTAATAAATAATAGGGCCTGAGCAGGATTGATGCCAGTGTTTTGATTCGGGTCTGGATTCGAGCTACTATTTGCGTTTGGATAAACTGGAGGCTTTTGAAAGAAAAAGTCAAAACTTCTGGGTACTGGAGAAATCCAGTTGGTAGAATGCTGGATAAGTCAGATGTTGCTGCACTTATTGCTCAGATATAAATGATCAGAGACAAGGATCTGATATCTGTATTCCATCTATGTGCTGGGGTGGCAACATCCAGAACAGTGGAACACAATCTGAACTGCAAAGAAAGGCATGAGTGACGTCAGGAAGAACATTTTTCATACACAGGAAGCAGAACCCTCTCCCAAAAAAAAGTGGCATTTTGGAAAGCGAATCTTTCAAAGCTTAAAGATGATCTGTTTTGTGCCTGTAAGTATCGCACAGGATGTTGATTGAATTCAACCAAACGGAGACACAGATCAGAAATGGTTTAGGTGGTCTAATGTTGCTGCTTTCAATGTTTGAGCAAAATGATGCGAGTGAGTAACTTACCCAGATTGTGAATTTTTCATGGTGTTTCACATTATTATTTAAATTGTTTCAAAAAAGACAATTGTGCTCGTTGTTCGTTGCCTCTTGTTAAACCAAATAACTGGAGGCCGACCACGGGCTTCTGGATTTAACATCAAACTATTCAAGTATTGAGCTATGAAATAATTGCTTGCATGGTGAATAGATTATTGAATTTATAAATAAAATAAGCACAGAGAAAGCAATGCTTTTTTTATCACATGATATACAACATGTGCCTGAGAAGATGCAAAATGCGAGAGGGAGGCATTCAATAATCAGGTTACATTTTACAGAAATGCGGCCTTTTTTTTTAGAATATCAGTTGGTTTTCAATGGAGGATGGGTGCATTTTCACTTTGATATCAGTCGCACAGAAAGACTTGGGCAAATAAACTGCAACAAAAAAAGAAATGGAAAATAAGAACTGTGCGAAGAATACTCTCACCATATGATTCATGAGATCATTAACTACCTGTTTTGACCTGACAATTAACAGAGCCTATTAATTAGTCCTCTTTGTTTGTAATGATTTTCTTCAATCTGTCATTCTACGCTAAGCTGTTATAGTTACCATGTGGATTACTGCACCTCTCCAAATACTCAATCCAAAGATGTAAAACAGCTTGTGTCAAACGTAAATTCTGTGTAATCCTATGTAGACACAATGGATATTAACATCATCTGGAAGAACTATAAAATTTTTTGCAAAAAATCTCAAGTGTGCAGCACCTATTTAAATGATTTGAGCAGAAGGCCAGTCTTCAATATTTGCTTGATAGTACTGAAACAACAGTCTTCACAAAATAGCATGTGAGGTAACTGGATTAGCCCACTGTCCATGTGCCAATTGGGGAACTTAGTGACTCATTAGTGGCCTCGGTAGGACCTGCCAACCTGGCCCTGGCAACACTTGCTTTTGTTTCCAGTTCCAGTAATGATTGCCACTGTGGACAGAAGACTATTCCAGGATGCAGATGGGACAGCCTGCTGTGAGCCATACAGTACTTGTTCAGGATTGACATCCTGAGTCTTCAGGCATGCCTCTCAAAATCAGGATGTGGTCTTCGGCACAAGGGGAGGCCTACCCATTGCTGACTAAATGGCAGTGTTGGTTGGAACAGACTCGATATTGGGCACCTGAATGGAATGGTTCCGTGCATTTGAAAAGTTCCTGAGGACTAGCAACGTTTGGTGTCAGAGGTGCACACGGTTTGAAGGTGTTTCCAGCTGAAGTTTTACTCAAGGTTTGGCAGATACATTACACTTAACATCAGTTAAATCTGCCAAAGTGAACATTAAATATTCAATTTATGAGGCCCATTAACAGGAGAAGGATGTACCGAATGACAAATAGGAGAAAATTGCTGTCATGTACGAGACAAGTTCGGAATGATCACCACAGAGTGTGAAACAGAGCTTTGAAACAGGATTACAAAGAGACAGAATGTGTGCCAGAGGGCACCTGAGGAAATTTATCAAAAAAGTACAGCCAATTCATAGGGAATCTGTCATAAACGTGGAGGGAAGGAAGACATACAGCAATCAGGGAACCAAAGAACAAAGTGCGTATATGGAGGTTACAAGACAGAGCATGGTTCAAGGCCATGAAGAATTTGAAGGTAGACACAAGTTGAAAACCAAAACATCAGATAACAGTGAGCCAGTAAAGGTCTCTCATTTCTCAAAAAGCACAAATTTAAGGTTCCCAGTCTGGTCCAGGCAGCAGCAAATGGGACTTCTATTTGCACTGTGCGCATCTCCTGATTTTACAAAGTATCATAATTTTGTGAATGCAATAGAATGCGTGGTCCAATGTTTAAGCAATTTATTCATTAGCCGTAATAGAAGTGATCAACTTTCCAATGTTAACATACAACAGCTGGACTGATACAATATTCAATGTGGATCTGCGTGAACAGAATGGGCTTGTCAGGGGCTTAAACCATTCCAAGCTCTAAAATTAGGTTCCATTTTAATCATATCAGCAACATGTTGGATACTCCATTACCAAAGACTTGCGATATTCAACCAGTTGTTTGGAAATACACAACTTGGGTATATCTGTAAAACAGGTCATGCATTTTCAAGTATTATGCCTTTCATTCATCAGGATAGCTGCAAGAATATTGACACAAAAGGAAACAACATTTCAAACTGCACAAAAAAAAGTTCTGATGTGTTGAAAAGTGCATTATGATTGATAGGGATGTTATCAATGGAAACTTTCAGGGAAATAAGGAAACAGTTATCATCCTCGAGGGCATTGGTCCATGATGACACCAAGCAAGACCTGATATTAACAAGTGATTCCTGCCCATACAGCATCAGGATAGTATTAGCTCATAGTCAGCCCAATGGAGAAGAACACCGAATAGTGTATGCATCTGGGACTTTGGTGGATGTGAAGTGTAAATGCACCCGGCTGGAGAACAGAAGTTCAGTGGTCATATTTAGAGCCAGGAAGTTCCATCAATACCTTTATGGATGTAAACTTGTCATAATAATGGGCCACAAATCTCTGCTGGATCTACTTAAAAAGTAGCAGGCAGTGCCACCCATAGCTTCAGGCTAAATTCAGCAGTGGGCTCTAATACGAAGTGCATGTAATTAAAAGTTGGAACACCATCTGGGAAGCCAAGTAGCAAATGCATTGAGCTGCATCCCACTGGCAGATCCGCCGGCAATAGGAGCTGGAAGAATCCATAATGGTTTTAAATTTTCTGGGCACACTTCAAGTCACAGGTAACAATATCAGGCTTTGGACGCAGAAAGATCTGGTCCTGGAAAAATTGAAACAGCTGATGGTGATGGGGGAAAACAAAGGGCTATCACAACCAGAACAGGAACCTTTTTGGACACAGAGAGACCAGATCACAACAGAGGGTTTCACATTATTATAGGGAGCAAGTATGATTGTCCTGAGTAAGGTCACCGCCAGTTACTGGCTGAGCTCTACCAGGGTCATCCAGAGGTTTCCAAAATGATGATGTTAACGATGCATTATATACACAAGACTCTGCTGAGCGAGAGAGACGGTTTACTTCAGGCGACAAAGTTTGATGTCGGAACCATGGGAATGGCCCCACAAGGGTAAGGGACACTGTCGATGCATATTCACTCCACTGAAACATAATGTTCTGACATTATATTGTGTGACTATACTGAACATGCAAGTGATCCACATGAGAGTGGCAAACTCACAAGCTGTGCGGTAGCAAAACGTGCCCGGTTTCTGGACTGCTTTTCCCACTGTTCCGGAATTTGTGGGTTGCCCTTCCCTGTCAAGTGTTGAAGATACCTCAGGATCTTAGAAGAATACAGTGAATATCTCTGATTTTTCTGTCTGAAGAGGAGAATTAATTTCTTCTGAGACACTCCAGGCGCAACAGGCAATCTACTGTGTGTTACACACCTCCCATATCAGAGGCAAAGTTAGAGGAACTTGACCCAGTGCGAAAATGCCCCAGGAAGAGCTACAAAAAAAATCAGCCTATGCCCTTGTACACAGAGGGAGAAGGATCTAGAGACTGGAACTAGGTGAGCCAGGTGAAACTCAGAGTACAAGTTCCCTGATTGGGACTCTTAACTTGTTTCAATCAGGAAGCCATGGCTGACAGATCAGAACAGGAGTGTCATATGTCCTGTTCACACTGAGAGCTGGCTCAGTGTCAAAGGCTTTCCATGTGTAAATAAGGGGTGACTGTTGATGGGATACTGGCCTCTGTGGAGGTATTTCGTCATATGGAGATGTTTACCCACACAATCATTGGCGTCGGCACTTTTGAACCAAGTACGTTTCAATTCTCCTTCAACCTTGTTAAGATTTGGAAGGAGAGACTTTCAAATTTCTTAGCCAGAATGCATGTCATGTCTTACAATTCAAGGGCGAGGTTATCTTTTCAATTATATGTTGGAAATCTCTGCAGATCTCGTGGTAGTTGGATAGGATTTACCAAAAGTTTAATCCAGGACAAACTGATGGAGTAATGGGAAGGTAGAATATCTTATAAACGATATCCTTCAACTTAAGTGTTCAAACAGAGCCAAACCGTGGAGCCAGAAACAAAATCAGAAATTACTGGAGAAACTTAGCAGATCGGGCAGCATCTATGGGAAGAAGACAGAATTAGCTTTTCGGACTGGTGACTCATCACACCCGGAGTTTTGAGTCACTGGGCTCGAAAAGATTAACTCTGCTTTCTGCTCCCAGATGCAGGCAGTTTTCCTGAGTTTCTCCAGTTTTATTTTTGTTTCAGATCTCCAGCATCTGTAGTTCTTTGTTCTATTTTCATGGGCGTGGAAATCTGAAACAAACACAGAGAATTTGAAATACTCTGCAAATCTGGCAGCATCTGTGGAGAATGAAAAAAGAGTGAACGGTTCAGGTTCAATATGACTCTTCTTCTGAACTGAAAGAGGTTGTAAAAAGTCTTCTTTTATACAATGAACAGAGGCAAATGAGACAAACGGGAAAATTAGATGGTGTGCAGGCCCAGTGCAAAAGGAAAATGTGCTTTCCGTCGTGGCGAAAGACAAAAAGAGCTGAAAATTGGGTAGAAATCAATGTGTGAAAGGGAGCGAATAGGTGATCTCCAGTGATAGCAAAACAATTGAGACAAGGCTGTTGTGGCGCATGGGGAGAGAGCGGCTGTAAGAAGAATGGAGAACAGTCATCATACAGCAAGTTTCTCATGTAATTATCTTCAATATTGAGTCCTTGAGGCTGTGCAATGCCGAAAGGGAAAATGAAGTATTGTTCCATGAGCTTGGGCTGCCCTTTGTTGAAAGACTGCAATCAGCACAGGACAGAAATGTGAGCGTGAAAGTTAAAATGGCACGCAACCCAGAAATCTGGGAGTTCAAATTGTTTCCGAGATAGTAGGAACTGCAGATGCTGGAAAATCTGAGATAACAAGGTGGAGAGCTGGATGAACACAGCCGGCCAAGTAGCATCAGAGGAGCGGGAAGGCTGACGTTTTGGGCCTAGACCATTCCTCAGAAATGGAGGAGGGGAAGGGAATGTGAAATAAATAGGGAGAGAGAAGGAGATTGATAGAAGGTGGATAGAAGAGAGGATGGATGGAGAGGAGACAGAATGGTCAAAGAGGCAGGGATGAAGCCTATGAAGGTGAGTGTAGGTGGGAAGGTAGGGAGGAGATAAGTCAGTCCAGGGACGATGGACAGATTAAGGGAGCAGGATGAGTTTCGGAGGTAGGAGACGACAGTGGGACTTGAGGTGGGAAGAGAGAATAGGTGGGAGAAAGGACAGGTTAGGGAGGTGGGGACAGGTTGGGCTGGCTTTGGGATGCGGTGTCGGGAGGGGAGATTTTGAAGCTTGTGAAATCCTCATTGATACCATTGGGCTGCAGAGTTCCCAAGCAGAATATGAGTGGCTGTTCCTGCAACCTTCGGTTGGCATAGTTGTGGCACTGCAGGAGGGCCAGGGTTATCTGCGGAATGGGGAAGGGAAGTTGAAGTGGTTCGCGATTTGGACATGCAGTTGATTCATGTGAACCGAGCGTAGGTGTTCTGCAAAGTGGTCCCCAAGCCTCTGCTTGTTTTCCCCGATGTAGAAGGGGCCACAATGGGAACAGCGGATGCAGTATACTGCATTAGCAGATGTGCAGGTGACCAAAACCTTCTTGGGGCCTGGGATTGGGGTGAGGGGGATGTGGAGGGGCAGGTGTAGTACTTGCTGCGGTTGCAGGGAAAAGTGCCAAGTGAGGTGGGGCTGGAGGGGAGTGTGGAGTGGATAAGGGAGTCGTGGAGAGAGTGGTCGCTCTGGAAAGCAGATAACGGGAGGAGGGAAACTGACTTTGGTGGTGTGATCGGATTTCAGATTGTGGAAGCGTCGGAGGCTGATGCGTTGGATTCACTGGAGTGGTATGTGAGGATGAGCATGATTCTGTGTTGGTTACTCTTGCGGGGAGAGGGTGTGAGGGATCAGTTGTGGGAAATGTGGGAGACACAGTCGAGGGCATTGTGAAAAGGGCTTTCCCCAGGGACCACTCTTTCCCTGACTCCCAAGTTACTGATTTGGAGCATCTGCAGTCTCTTCGGGGTTTTTATTTTCAAAACTTGATTGGGAGAGGCTATTTGTAGGTAAAGATTGGGATGCAGGATTCCTTTCAAAAAGAGGATAATTGGAGTCAAGAGACAGTTTGTTCAGGTTCATGTGAAGGGTCAGGCTGATCGTTGCCGGGTATGCTGAATGGCGAGAGAAATTGAAGAGAATACAAGGTGTTGAGCTGGATGAACACGGCAGGCCAAGAAGCATCAGAGGAGCAGGGAAGCTGATGTTTTGTGTCTGGACCCATCTTCAGAATGAGGCAGGTGAAAGAGATTCTGAAGAAAAATAGAGAGATGGGGAGGCGGAAGGATAGGGGAGCAGATAGGTGGAGAGGAGATGGGCAGGTCAAAGAGGTGGGGATGGAACCAGTAAATGTGAGTGCAGGTGGGGAGTGAGGGTGAGGGTCAGTCAGTCCAGGGAAGACAGACAGGTCAAGGAGGCGGGGATGAGGCTGGGAGGTAGGAGGTGGTGGTGAGGATTGAGGTGCGAGGAATGGATAGGTGGGAGAATGGAGGGACAGGTTAGTGAGGCAAGGACAAACTGGACTGGTTTTGGGAGGCGGTTGGGAGTGGGAAAGTTTTGAAGCTTGTGAAGTCCACTTTAATATCACTGAGCTGCAGGTTTCCCAAATGAAATATGAAGTGCTGCTCCTGCAACCTTCGGGTGGCATCATTGTGGCAATGGAGGAGGCCCAGGATGGACATGTTGGCCAAGGAGTGGTAGGGGGACTTGAAGTGGTTCGCGACTGGGTGGTGCAGTTGTTTGTCCCAAATGGAGTGTAGGTGATCCACAAAGCTGTGTCCATGCCTCCGCTTGGTTTCCCCATTGTAGAGGAGTCCACAAAGCGAAATTAAAGGTCTGGTTCAGAAACACGAGGTATACGTCACGTTGAGACAGTTGGGATTGAGTGAATCCCTGGAGAAGCAGAAGGGCAGTCAGTGTGTATTTAAGAGGGAAGCCAGGAGTGCAAAATAGGGACATGGAATAGCTTCGGCAAGTAAAGTTCAGGACAACCCAAAGAGATTCTACAACTACATTAAGGGCAAAAGAGTAACGAGGGAGAGAATAAGGTGCTGTAAATATCCAAATGGCCAATTGTGTGTGAAACCGCAGGTGACGGGTAAGATTCGAAATGAATATTTCACATCAGTATTTACTGTGGAGAAGGACATGGAAGCTCGGGAACTTGGGGAAATAAATAGGGATGTCCTGATAACAGTTCATATTACAGAGGAGGTGCAGGAGGTTTTAAAATGCATAAAAGTGGATGAGTCCCTGGGAACTGAGCAGGTGCATCCCAGAGGGAGGGCAGCAATTAGTGGGCCCTTTGCTGAGGCATTGGCATCATTGAAAGCCATGTGTGAGGTGCCAGGGGACTGGAGGTTGACTAACGCGATGCCATTTTTTGAGAAATGTGGTAAGAAAAAGCCATGGAACTATAGACCAGTGGGCCTGACTCCAGTGGCAGATAAGTTATTGGAGGGGATCCTGAGGGATAGGATTTACATGCATTTGGAAAGGCAACTGGTGAGCGTGGCTGTGTGTGTGAGAAATTGTCTCTCCTACGTTGTTCAAGATTTTCTTTAAGACCTCAGGAAGAAGGCTGTTGAAGGCAGAGCAATGGATGTTGTTTATATGAACTTCACTCAGGCTTTCGACAATGTGCTGCATGGGTAGACTGTGAAAAAAGGTTAGATTCCGTGGAATACAGGGACAACCAGCAATTTAGGTACAAAATTGGCTCAAAAGTAGGAGACAGGTTGATGGTGGGGTGTTCCTTTCTGGACTGAAGGCCTGTGACCAGCGGTGCACTGCAAGGTTTTGGTGCTGGCTCCAGTGCTTTTTATCATTTATGTAAATGATTTGGGTGTGAACATAAGAGATACGGCTAGTAGATACGTAGATGACACCAAAATTGGAGATGTAGTGGGCAGCAAAAAATGTTACCTTCGAGTATAACAGGTCATTGATCAGATGGGCCAGTGGGCCAAGGAGTGGGAAATGGAGTTTATTTTAAATAAAGGAGAGGTGCTGCATTTTGAAAAGTCGAATCAGCACCGGACTTAACGGGAAGGTCCTGGGGAGTGTTGCAGAATAAAGAGACGTTGGGGTGCAGGTGCAGAATTCTTTGAAAGTGGAGTGGCAGGTCGATAGGATAGTGAAGAGGGTGTTCAGTATGCTTGCATTTATTGCTCATTGCATTGAGCCTAGGAGTTGTGAGGTCATGTTATGGCTGTACGGGGCCTTAGTTCAGCCACTCTTGGAATACTGTATTCAGTTCTGGTCTCCCTGCTATATGAAAGATGTTGTGAAAGTTGAAAGGATTCAGAACGGTTTCACAAGGATGTTGCCAGGTTTGGGGGTTTGAGCCACAGGGAGAGGCTGGGGCTATTTTCCATGGATTGTCAAAGACTGAGTGGAGAGGTTTAAAAAAATGTTCAGCATTGGTAGAGTCAATAGCCAATGTCTTTTTGCCCAGGGTAGGGCAGTTGAATACGAGAGTGCATAGGTTGAAGGGGAGAGGAGAAGGTTTTGAAAGGGACCTCAGGGGCAATGTTTTCACAGAGAAGGTGGTGCATGTATCGACCAAGCTGTCAAAGGAAGTGGTGGAAGTAGGTACAATAACATTTAAAAGGAATTTGGATGGGGATACAAATAGAAAGGGTTCAGAGGGACATGGGCCAAATGCTGACAAATTGGACCAGATCAGTTTAGGGTGTTTGGCCAGCGTGGACAATTGGACCAAAGGGTCTGTTTCTGTGCTGTACAGCTCTATGACTCCATGAGTACCAGAGACCCTTAAACATCAGAATACATTCCTCCTCACGTCAGTTTTAGCCTGAGGAGTAGGATCCGTCCACTCTGTCCATTTCTTTCCTATTGCTTCCTCCTTTTTTTTTGCTTCTTTCTTCTTGGTGATGTCCAGAATGCCCGGCTTCAGTGCAGGCCTAGTGAAGTTATCTCTCAGCTGACGTGCTCTCAGCATGGTCTTCTGGCCTTGAGGTGATTCCAAAGCAGTGTCCTCGAGAGATTCAAAGTGTAGCCTGCCACGGTTGGGAGTTGAGGATCAGACTGGAGGTTAGGTGCCAGAATGAACTGAGTTACAAAAACTGACATTCTGAACTTTTTGTTTGTACTTTAGAATGTGTTTCTCTGATCTATCATGGTGAACATTTTCTCTATTTTTCCAATTGATTCCTATGATCTATAATCCTTATTTATTTCTTTATTTATTATTCGAATTGATTCCGATGATCTTCAGTTTCATTTTTGTAAATATTTTCCTGACCAACAATTTGTACTTAAGAATCTTAACCTGGCTACCTCTATACATAAGTTGGCCCAAGATATGACATTTGAGTACGTGTGACAATAAAACTAATTCTAAGATTCAGTTCGAAAATGGCACCCTTTATTTGGAGACTATACTCTATGCTCCTAGACTCTCCCGTGAAGGAAACATCCTTTCAACATTTAGCCTGTCAAGCCTCTGAAGCATTCTGTACGATTCAACAAGATCACATCCTTCTATATATCCCAACCCACTCAGCCTTTGCTCAGAAGGTAATCCCACCACACTGGAGGTCATCGAGTGAATCTTCTTTGTGCTGCCTCCCGTAAAATGATATCTTTTAAATAAGGGGACAAAAACTGCTGACATTGTGAAAATATGGTCTCACCAGCACTTAGTACAGTTGCTGTAAGACCTCCCTAGTCTGACACCCCAACCTCCTTGAAATAAGGGCCAACAAGTCTTTGTGTATACCTGCTGCATCTGTGTGCTACCTTCTTGTGTTTTGTGCACAAGTACCTCAATTGCCTTTGTTGCACATTTCTGCTGCTCTTCACCATTTGAATACAACAGCTCTTTTGTTTGTCCTTCCAAAATTAACAACATTGTATTTTCTCACATTAAATTCCAATGGCTTTTTGTCTGCTCAGATGTCAATATCTCTTTGTGAACTCTTTGTGTCCCTCTCGCAACCAGCCCTTTCACTTATTTTTATTTTTTTTCTGCAAATTCTGCCCCGGTCATTATATTTCCTTGCTCTAAGTGATTTATGTATGTTGGAACAATTGTGGTCCCAGCACCGATCCCTGTGAAAATCCACTGGCCACAGGTCACCAAGTTGAAAACGAACCTCCAATCACTGCTCACTATTTCTTAGCTGTTAGCCAATTCTCCATCCCTGTTAACAAGTCACCTCCAACACCAGGGGCTTTTATCTGAAGACTTCACCTTTTGTGAGGTACCTTGTTGAACACTGACTCAAAGTCCAAATACAACACATGTCCTGGCTCCTCCCTAATTGCTCTGGTTGAGCAATCTTTAAAAAAATAAGAGTCAGAGATGATTTCTCTGACATGGAGCCGTGATGACTCTGTTTAATTAGAGTACTATCTTCCAAATGCACTGTTATTATTTCCTTAATGATTGATCCCCATACTTTTTCAACATTAAATGTTTGGCCTAAAGTTACCTGCTAGTCTGGTCCCCTGTGCATCCTTTAAATAACTTACAGCCCCTTTTACACACACACACACACACACATCTCACAATATAACAATTCAAAATAAATTTATTACAAATCTGAACATTAAATAACATGAAATTTGAATCTGAAACATATGTAATAGCACTGGCAATACTAAACAATCTATTAATTCTTGTGGTTTCCTTTGTTAAAAAAAATGTTTTTTTTAAAAATCCAGAATATTTAAAACGACTCAACAAACAAAGATTTGTGCGCTGAAGACACTGAAGACCGAGACACACATTTCAGCTAAGTGCTCATCACTGCACCAATCGTTTGGATAAATGGTCAATGAGTTTGTTTGTTTCCCCCAAAATGGCTTGAACTTTAGAAATGTGTATCCTCTCACAGAATCTCTCTCACTGTTTCATTCACAGTCTCACAGTTGTACACACAGACTCTCTCACACAGAGTCACATCCAGACAATCTCTCACAGACTCACACTTCCATTTAGCCTCTCTCTCACAGCCTCACTCATCCAGTCTCACTCACTCAATTTCTCTCTCGCTCTCTCACACACACTCTCAGTCAGTCACACTCATACTTCACAAAGCCACACTCACACTCACTCAGTTTCACTCACACAAATGGACTTATTCACACACATGGACTCACTCTGACATCCCACAATTTCACAAGCACAATCTTGTCCAGTCTTAGTCTGACACACACAGACACAGACACACAGATACACACACGCACACACAACCTCACAATTTCATTCACACACAAGCTCTCTGTGACCTTCACTCACACACATTCTCACTCACACTCACGTTCTCACTCACACACACGGTCTCACTCACACAATCTCACTCAGGTGCTGCGGTCAGAGATTACACAGTATGCAGCTGGAGGAACACAGCAGATCAGGCTGTAACAGAGGAGCAGGAGAGCCAACGTTTTGGGTTGGGACCCTTCATCAGGACTGGGGAGGTGGAAGGGAGCTGGGAAATAGAGGGAGTAGGGGTGGGGTTGGAGGAAGGTAGGTGGGATGGTGGTAGGTGGATGCAGGTAGGGGTAGTGGGGATTGGTCAATGGGAAGGGTGGTGCGGATAGGTGGGAGAGCAAATGGACAGGTTGTGTCAGGTGAAGGAGGTGGGGATGAGAGGGAGGATTGGACATGGGATGAGGCCAGGGTTGGGGAGGTTTGAAACTGGTGACTTCGGTGTTCAGGCCATTGGGCTCTGGGCTTGTGAGGTGGAATATGAGGTGTTGTTCCTCCAGTTTGTGTGTGGCATCACTGTGTTGGAAGTAGCAGAGAATGATATGCTGGATGTGAAGGTTGGTGGGGTGGCATGTGAGGACCAGGGGGATTATTTCTTTATTTTAGCTGGAGTGACAGGTTTGAGGACAGAAGTGTGGAAAATGCAACAGATGCAGTTTAAGGTGTTTTGAACCAACAGAGGCAGGTTGTTGCAGTCCTTGAAGTAGGAAACATACTTCAACAAATGTACATTCCCACTCTGTTGATCCAACATGCCTTCAACCACAGATCTTGTATTTCCCATACTTCTGCCCTCAAAACACCTCGCCGCAATAAAAATAAGGACAGAGTGCCCCTGCTTCTCACATACCACCACTCCAAACTCCGCACCCAGTGTACCATTCTCCACCAATTCTGACAGCTACAATTCGATCCCACCACCAAAGAGATAATTCACTCCCCACCCCTTTTTGCCTTTCTGCTCGGCCCACGACTCCGTCATCTGCTCCACACTGTCCATTTACACCACCACTGAGCCCTGGCATCTTTCCACGCAAACACAGGAGGCGCTACACCTGCCCGTACACTACCCCGACTCACCTCCATCCAAGGACAAAGGCAAACTTTCCAAATCTGACTGGGATTCACTTGTATATCCTTCAACCTGGTCTACTGTCTCCACTGCTCCCGATCATACCTCCACTGCAATGGTGAGACCAAGTGCTGGCTCGGGGACTGATTCAAGGAACATCTGTGCTCTGTACACGACAAACAACAAACACCTTCCAGTTGCCAACCATTTCTCACTCCCACTTCCTGGGTGACATATGCATCCAGGGCTTGGTCCAATGACAAGGATCACAACTACACCCCTCCATTGATTGAAAACTCCTTCACCTGCATCTCTTGCATTTCTCTCCTCAAACCACCTCCCCTCAATAATAATAAGGACAGAGACCCCTGGTCTTCACAGACCAATCCACCAACCTCCACATGCAGCGTATCAGTCTCCGCCACGACCGCCATGTGCGATCTGGCCCCAAAAGCATAGAGATATTTATCCCCCCACCATTGTCTGCCTTTCGTAGCGATCGCACACTCTGTGACACCCTCATCCACTCCACACTTCCCATTTTGGGGGCACTGTTGTTCGTCTTTTTTTGTAAATGACCTGGATGAGGGATGGGTTCGTAAATTTGCAGATGAGACAAAAGTCGGTGGAGTTGTGGATCATGCGAAAGGATGTTGCAGGTTACAGAGGGACATAGATAGGCTGCAGAGCTGGGCTGAGAGTTGGCAAATGGAGTTGAATGCAGAAATCTGTGAGGTGATTCACTTTGGAAGGAGTAACAGGAATACAGAGTAGTGGGCTCATGGTAAGAGTCTTGGTAGTGTGGATGAGCAGAGAGATCTCGGTGTACATGGACATAGATCCCTGAAGGTTGCCACCCAGGTTGATAGGTTGGTTAAGAAGGCATACGGCGCCTTAGGTTTTATTGGTAGAGGGATTGAGTTTCGGAGCCATGAGGTCATGTTGCAGCTGCACAAATCTCCGGTGTGACCACACTTGGACTATTGCACACAGTTCTGGTCGCCGCATTATTAGGAAGGATGTGGAAGCATTAGAACAGGTGCAGAGGAGATTTACCAGGATGTTGACTGGTAAGGAGCAAAGGTCTTTATGAGGAAAGGCTGAGGGACTTGAGGCTGTTTTTTGTTGGACTGAAGAAGTTTAAGATGTGACCTCATAGAGACATACAAGACAATTAAAGGATTAGATACGGTGGACGGTGAGAGCCTTTTTCCTCGGATGGAGATAGCTAGCACAAGGGGGCATTGCTTTAAATTGAGGGGTGACAGATAGAGGACAGATATCAGAGGTAGATTCTTTACTCAGAGTAGTAAGGGCGTGAAATGCCCTGCCTGCAACAGTACTAGCCTTGCCAAGTTTAAGGGCATTTAAATGGTTGTTGGATAAACATAGAGATAATAGTGGAATAGTGTCGATTAGATGGGCTTCAGTTTGGTTTCACAGGTCGGCGCAACATCGAGGGCTAAACGGCCTGTACTGTACTATAGTGTTCTATGTTCTATGTTCTAACCCCACCACCCGCAGCCTATTCCTCTGCAACTGCAGGAAGTGCTACACTGACCCTACGACTCCCCCTTCACGGCCATCCAAGGCAAATTTTCCATGTCCAATTGGGGTTCACCTGTACATCCTACAACCTGGCCTACTGTATCCATTGTTCCCAACATGGCGACCTCAACATCAGTGAAACCAAGTGCAGACTCGGAGACCAATTCATGGAGCACCTGCCCTCTGTTCATAACAAATGCAACAGCTCCTGGTTTCAAAGCATTTTAACTCCACCTCCCACTCCCTGGATGACATCTCCATCCTGGGCCTCCTCCGATGTCACAATGATGCCACCCGCAAACTGGAGGAGCAGCACCTCATATTCCACATCAGGAGCCTACAGCTTTGTGGCCTAAGCATGGAAATCACCAGTTTTAAAACCTCTCCACCACCCTGCCTCATGCCATGTCCAACCCACCATCTCATGCCTGCCTCCTTGACCTGACACAACTTGTCCATCTTCTCTCTCACCTATTGCTCTGCCCTTCCCACTGACCAGTCCCCACTACCCCTAGCTGCACTCACCTATCACCATCGCACCTGTCTTTCCCCAGCCACACCCCTCCTCTCCCTCTTTATTTCCCGGCTCCCTTCTCCCTCCCTAGTCGTGAGGAAGGATCGACTCTCCTGTCCACTTATGTTGCCTGACCTGTGAGCTTCGTTCAGCTCCACACTGTACTGACTCACTCTGAGTTCACACAATCTCACTCTCACATATAGACTCACACAGTCTCACGCACACAAATGCACGTTCAGTCACATACAAATTCCTAGTCTCTCACACACGATCTCACTCTGACTCTCTCTCACACACACACACAAACACCCACACACACTCACACAGTCTCACTCTGACTGCACACAGTCACACGCACTCACACTCACACTCACACAATCTCACTCACTCTCTCACTGACTTGACACAATCTCGCTCACACTCATGGTCTGACTCACACTCTCACAGTCTCACTCTCAGTCTCACTCACACACAGTCTCACTCCCACTCACTCACACACATGGTCTCACTCTTAATCTCACTGACTTCACACAGTCTCACTCTCAGACACACACTTACACAGTCTCACTCAGACAAACACATATCTCACTCAACTACAAACTCCACGTCTCTCTCACACAGTCTCACTCTCTCACTCGCAGTCTCACTCACAGCCTACTCTGATACTCCCATTTTCACAGTCTCACTCACACACTCAGTCTCAGTCACAATCTGACTCTGACTTCACACAATGTCACTCACCCAAACACTCACACATTCTCACTCACACAAACTCACAGTCTCGCTCACACACAACCTCTCGGTCTCATTCATACACAAACTCTCATTCTCACTCACACATAGTCTCATACTGGCTCTCACTCACAGATTGCTTTTTCAAAACCAACCAATCAAAACATGTTTGTCATGTTTATGGAAGACTGGTCACAGGATTCAATTATCCAGCCTTTAACCAAAATTTGCTGTTGTGCGTGATGTTATAAAAGGCAGAGAGAAGCACTTTACTCGAAAATCCAAAGTTCATGTCGTCCAGGTTGTCTGAAGGCAATCACTGTTTTCCAAATTGCCCTATAATTTGAAGGAGAATACTGTCAAGGTCATTTATTCAGATATAGCAGGGTTTTGAACATTAAACAAGAGGTTTTAGATACAATTGAGACAATATGAAACTGTGTGTTCCTTACAGCTAAAACTTCCAGAAACACGAAGATCTTCTTCTGGTGAAACCTGGTATTGTCATGCTTGGAGGCCTATATGTGTACCGATTCCTCAGGATGAAATTATAATTTACGGTTTTATTCATTGCATAATACACATTTGCATTTTGCGGAAGTACGAGCACTGAAAAAAACAGAGGAAAAGCACATTATTATTCACATATGCTTTCATAATATTGATTGTACAGCATCAAACACAGAAAGTTGCAGTGTGATCAATGCAAAAACACTGAGAAAAGCAATCATTTCCTTCAGCATTGAATCGGAATCTTCAAGCTAACACCACTGGGGACACCGAAAACCAACACAAGTCAGTAATCCAGCGTATGACCATTTTCTGAGGGCAATGATCGATGCACAATAAAAGCCAGCTTTGTCAGTGACTCTTGCAGCCAGTGGATTGATTTTTTTTTCTCAGAAAATTGACAGGAATTGCATGCTGCAGATGCATTGGGACTCTTTATCCTAATAAGACATCCTGTTTAACACAGTCTGGATCGCATGTTTTAAACCACAGCAGAATGAAACCTCTGAGTCCTCTTTTCTACTTTTCACCAGGAAATGGTGAGGGGAGGCTTGCTGCAGATTAGCAATTTGGCTGCAGTGACCACACCTGTATTTCTTGTCTCTCAGCCATGGGGCAAAAGGAGGGGAAAAAGATTAAGTTTAGCAACAGGAAGCATTTCTTTTGGAATAACCAGTTAGAACAAGACTGAACAAAGCAGAACAATGTTATATCAATGTGAATAATTCTGGGCTCATTGCCACAACCAACTCCAGATGTGTAACCTTCACTCAATACGGCTTTAAGAGTGGTGGGCATGTGGAATGCGCTGTTGGCAGGGATAGTGGAGTGAGATACTTTCGAGACTTTGAAGCGGCCCTTGGGTAGGCCCGTAGAGGATAGTAAAAAGTACAGCGTGCAGGATAGATTGATCCTAGTGGGATAATAGCTCGGCACAACATGGTGGGCCACAAGGCCTGTACTGTGCTGTACTGTTCTATGTTCTATGTGAAGTGGTTCTGAAGAAGGGCGGCTGGACCCAAAACATTCACTCTGATTTCTCTCTACAAGTGCTGCCACACCTGCTGTGTTTTTCCTGCACTTCTGCTCTCCAGTATTTGCAGTTCTTGGAGATTTTTTTGGCTTTAGGGCAATCAGATGAAATTCGGGACACCAAATAATTCCAGTAGGTGCAAATATTAGCTGTTTACTGGCTTTACATTCATCAGAGATGAATCCTGCTGAACATAGTTGGATGTGTTCAATTATACAAATTGAAATATCTTCAGCATTTTGGTGAAATCAGTGGGAAATATCAATCCCCTTGCAGCTGTTATGATATTCAGAAATAGATTTAGACTAAATTGATGCAAATTCCCCTGCTCACCTTTCTTTGATTCTATGATCTGCGCAAGATCATAATCCTGAGGACGGTCGGTTTCAAATCCGAGCACGGCCATTGCTTTCGTGAAGATGTCCGATACCCGGTCTTGGTTAGTCACCTAAATAAAACAATATTCACTTTTCATTCATGCATTCGACACACACACACAAACAAATGAAATTTGTCAAAGCTCAATTTCCAATCGGTTGAAAAACATAGCTGTTTTCACTCAGAAGACCAATTGGGACATTACACTGAAAGCTGTAAAAGTTACGTGAAGAAAATTAAGACTGGTAGGGCCGTTATTGTAAAACATGCCTTCGATGCTCCATAACCCATAGACTGTGATCAGTAAATGCTGCAATGTGAATAGCAACAGATTCCAGTGCTCAGGTTTACCTACACAGTCAGTTTGAAGTCAGTAAGTAGTTATGAAAGTAGTAATTTAAATAAGCCACTTCCATCCCCTCCCACCCAAAACCCCAATACCATTTGCCTGCTTTTAACATTTATTGTCAACACAGAAAATGGCTCAATGGTTGTTCACAAAATCTGAAATTTCCTAACACTGTGCTTATATGTATAAAATGGTTCATAAAATTGCTTTACAGTTTGAGATATTTAGCAATTTGTGATTTGAAGACAGTGCAAATATTTCACATTCAATCAATTGTGAATGGTACAGGAATAATATTGGTTGGGCAGGATATTGAAAAGACCAATTTTTTGGAGAAATTGTCTGTTTTTGTTTAATTCTATCTTATATTTGGCGCTCACGTCTCTCAGCTCAAGTTTGAGCAATGACCTGCAAGATGAAATGCACGAGCTGATTTGCTGTTTCTCCTGGAGAACCACAATGTTTTCTGGTTGACTAGACTCATGCTTAATTTCACTTTAATTGCACCGTAGTTCATGGCTAAAAAAAAATTACTTTGCCAGCCACGCAAAGCAAAGATCATAATAAATATATTAACGAACAACAAATTTGAAAATTGCCACAGAAGTTGTGGAATTAACTTCCTGAGGAAGTGTCAGAGATAGGCAGAATAACAATAGGTAAAAGACATTTGGATAAGTACTGAAATAGGAAAGGTTAGAAGGGATATTTTGCGCTGTATGTCTCGACAACTCAAAGTGGTAGAGTCAACTATGACACAATTAGAGGTTATGTTAACTAATATCCCGTAAATTGATCTTTTTTGAGTAACTAATGTCTTTTCAACTCCGTTTGCGCAGGCTGTAAACAATTAATCACTGATTTTAGTGATTCATTGGCGATGCACTGGGTTTTCTAAAATATGTTTCATAAAGTAGCACACAAGTGTGCGAGCAAAACTGAAGCCTGTGGAATGAAATGGGCAGTGGCGGTATAGACACAAAATTGAGTGAGAACGAGAGTGCAGAATCATGAATAACAGTCATTTGCTCAGACTAAATCAAGGAAATGAGGGAAACTGTTTCTTGGCCCTTCTGATACGATGTACCAAGGACAAAATCTGAGGTCATTGGTGAGGAGAAAAGGCCAAAAAAATTGCGAATTCTGCTGTTACCAAACCACAATATCTGAACATGTGGACAAAGCAGATTAAATTGCCTTCTTAAGGGGAACGAATAATTATATGAGACAAAATTTGCAGTGCAGTGGTAAAAAGGACATTGGAACAGGACAAGTCAGATACTTCTTACTGAAATTTAGCACAGACACAATTACCCAAAGTTTTTTTCACTTTGTAATAACGTTCCATGATTCTTTGCCTGGCCTCAAACGACCGTGTTCATTGGCAAAAATATATTCCTTTTTTAGCAGGAAACGTTGTTGCCATTTTTGTTGCAATTTGTTTTGTATTTCACAAATGTTCAATTTGAATAGGTCGTTTGCCATTTGCTTGTCTAAATTCCTCCTCAATTCTTCGGCTGGTTCTGCCCCAGCTCCAACTCTCTGACAACCCAACAAATGTTCTTTTTACCAGGTCATAGAGATGATGTTTGTAAACCATATTTAAATGCCAGAAGCAATTTCACACACATCACACTGAGCTCTGTGGAGCCACAATCAAAGACTATCACTGATCCCTTCAAGGAAAATTAACGATCAAGCCAAACAAATAATCTATATGCCTTCCAATTTGGCCAACATTCCTTCGGCTTTACTCAACTGGTCAGTTTGGCAATTCTTCTATTTTGCACACTTCTCCAACCCTTTTTTTTGACGTGCTTTCTTCCATGCTCCAGCCTTTTAAATTTCACATGAGTCAAAGACAGGAAAGAAATACTATTCAATGTCTCTGCTAATATTACTCGATTTGTAGACAGATGGGCCAAAGTGCCTGTGGTCAGCTAACTAAAGATCAGGTCCCTCCTTGCTGATTTTTTGCACAGTTAATGGCGTGGGTTAATTTGCGATTTTTCACTTCAATAGTTATCAGCCCATTCCCAAAATGGGGTAGCAGAGTGCTGCACCTTACTATTGACATTTAAACGAGAAATACAAGGGAAATGCAGTCAGGCCTAAAACCTAAACACTGCCAGTGCATCGCAAAACCGGATCCAAATGATGGACTAAGCACACCCATAGACCAAAAAAAAAATAGGCTTTGGCAATGTGGAAAGCAGACAATGATTATGACTGCATGGCAACAAATAGTTTGGATAAAATATTCTCTCGCCTTTCTGTCGATACTGACAGGAAACAACAACAAATACTTAGACTTGCGAAGAGAGAAAACAATCCAGGTACTTACCAAAATAGTTTTAAATTCTTTTGCTTGGTCTTGCTCAAAACCCACACGGATGAGGCAGCTTTCCCCATTTTGTTGGTTGTATCGGGGGCGTGTTGTACTCTCAAACCTGCCTGAGCAAGCACGCTTCCGAGACTTCGCGATGTCACAGTGTGGATTTGATGTCACACCACTACTGCGTGAATCTCCTGTGGAAGCACTGTCCGTGGATTTCAGTGACTGTGGAAGAATTATTTTGTTTGAGAAGACTTTTGGAAACTGTTGCATATGAGATAGTTCCTTCTTTCCAGTTATATTTATTGTTCCACTTCTGAGGAATTACACTCCCACATGTGTTTACTCGCTGTTTAGCCAACGTCAACAGTTCATCACATAGCACACTGATAAATTACCAAGTTAGTTCCTGAAGCACAATAACATTGTGGTCATTTCACTTGACCATTTAAATTGGTGCTTCAATTCTAAGTTTGTCAGATGAACCCTTTGGGACCTCAGTTTGCACTCAGCAATTGAACATTCTTACATCAATATTTATCTGCCCGTTTCACCCAACTATGCACAGAAATCTTGAATCCAACTACACTGTGTACACTGTGTAACGTTAAGGCACACATTTATGGCATTATGAGTGACTGTGAATGGGCCAGTGTATTGTGAGGGTCAGAATGTGTGCGGGACAGTACCACAGACAGAAAGAAAGACAGAGATAGCAACAGCAAAACACATGGAGCCATAGATCCAATGAAACTAGAAGCAAAATCATTCAAGTCACTGCAGCTCTTAGTTTATTATTAATATAGAGGCAATCACAACACTAAACAGGAGAATCCATAAAAGGGGAGAGGGTATTTTAAAACAAAATAATACCACTCCAAAACACCCAAACCTGACCGAATAATGCTTAACCTAATTCTTGGGAGAATAAATTGCCAAAATATCCCTGAGACAAGTCCCCCTGGACATATTCAATAAACATCAACCATGAACTTTGATAATCTCCCGCGATACAACGGTCTTCAGCAGACAACACAATAATCAATAGCTAAAAGGCCAAGGATGGAAGGAAAACAAAACATGCAGTCAAGAGGTCTGCGTGCAGGGAGCTGCATTCCTTTATTGCAATTGCTGGATCAAGGCACAGCCAACAGACTCGAAAGTACTGCTTTTGGTGACAGTGCACTTCAAGCTGCTGCAGTCATACCCCATGCACTAAAATTTACTGTGCAGAAATTAAAAATGATGTTCAGGATTCAAGATGAAATACTTTCATTGTTTGTGCGATGATTTTTTTAAAAATCACATGTATAGCTTTATTTATGTATTTTTCAAAGTTGTATAAAATATCTAAGCAAAACAAAGCAAATCTACACGTCTCAAAAAAAAAGTTAGCTTTCATTTCGTCAGCAAATAATATTTGTTTTGGAATCAGATGCTTCAGTAAACGGCAAAAGGTTGAATTTTGTTGGGAATGGCATAGCTGTCTTGCATTGCTTCTGAAACAGAGTAACCCAACTTTGGCAAGTGGGACCTGCTATGGAAAATTGCTGGCAGCGGCCAATCATGAGGATGCTTCGTGAAGCTGCCTTCAAACTGAGGATTACAGTCTGGCTGAAACCTCAAAATGGCTAACAGTCCATTAGCTCTCAAAAGAAAGGTAAAGTAGATTGGCCAGGCAGTCATCCAGCTCCAGTGGTTGAGGCGCTATCACCGAGTCCTCTTGCATCCTCTCGAAAGCATAGGGTAACAGAGGGAAGAAACACAGAAGAAAGTTAGAAAAGAAAGAAGAAGTAAATGCATCTGGACGGACCAGTGTCTCCGTGAACAACCTATTTTATGTGGTGAGTGCCTTCTTGTCTCACCTTTTCCGGTGGATTTTGCAAAGTGCTGTGCTTTTGCATTTCCAAGTTGCTGCAATCTCCTGAAATTCTGGCTGAAGCAATGCTTTCTTCACAATCGTCACTCTCAGGGGATGTTGGATGCTGAGAGCTTTTAGTTGGTGTGCTGTTTGCTTCAACACCTCTCCTTGAAAACAGTTTGCAAAATGGAAAGGGGAACACATCAGAAATATTGAAACGTCATTACATTCTGGACAAACTTTCAAACAAATTAAACTAGAATGAAGGGATGTTGATGCTGTGAGTATCAGAAGTTTGAATTTTGCCACATTCAACCTGTGACAAATTAATAGTGACGCACTAATACCAAGAGTTAGCATTATTAGTGTTGAATATTGTTCCATTTTCTAATGGTTAGGGAGTATACGGATGGGAGATAACATTTTGCATATACAAGTGGCACAAGAATCTGGACTTATGACAACGTTATTCAACCTGATATCAACCTAGTTCATACAAAAGGGAAAATGTGGACTTGAATACCCACAAAGTAGAAAATCTACCCCAACCTGGCCACATGCTAAGGTGTACATACTTTCTTCCTGAAAGAAGAATTTTGTTGACAATTAAAGTTAAAACAAAGTAATACCATTGATAAGTGATAGAAAACTGTGCACAATACTTTGAAAGGTAGGATAGTGAACTCTTAACGTGGCCTTCAGGATATGGGTACTGCAAAAGTTAGAATTCCTATTCAGAACCTTGCATTCAGATTGCACATTTAACACAGAAAATTTCCCAAAACTCTCAAAAGGAGTACTGCAGATGGCATGACAAAAATTTCCCACACTGAAAATCCTGATGTTGGCACATGAGGCATGACATAATACAGGGAGCAGAGCAGATGGCTTCTGAAATGTGAGATTGCAAAATAATGCAGCGTTGTTGATTGCCTCCACTTTGACAATCATATTTCAGCTCCGGAAACTAAAATCACATCCAGAGAACATCTACACTCATGTAAAGAGAAGATATTCCAGCAAGTGAATAAGTGCTTCCCTTCACTTTCTTGGTTTTGATATAACAGTTGCATGACATAGTCCACATCACTGCAAGGCAAAATGCACCAACAAGGCATGGGCTTTCCTCCGAAACTCTACATGGGTGTGTGGGGGAAAAGAATATGACTTTGCTGAGATCAGCTCAGTCCTTGACTATTGTACAGAAATATAAAATAATGTCTCTAGCTCAGGAAAGTTACTGAAAAAAATAAGTTTGAAGTCTTTACTTATGCATGCACGACAACACAAACATATACTTTCATGTCAACTTCTACATGGCAATACATTTGAGTTGTCATGTGGAATTTCAAGTCTGAGAAGCATGGCCGATAATTTTTCAGCACAAGTTATTTTTGCTGCCTGCTGACCCACAAAGTAGAACATAGATCTGATTTTTCATTCCAAATTGTTCATCATTGCCAGTTTTCATCTTATCGGACCACAAATATGCAAATTCATTTCACAGTAACAGCTTTTTTGTTTAATTGTCGCTCATAAACAAATTCAATGAGGTGAAATTTAGCCATGGTGCATAAACTTCTGATAATAAATGAGAATCATGAGACAGCAATACCAAGCTCATCACAGGTCCACATTCTACAATCACGGTCAAAGCAAAGAATCTCTATCAATCAGTCTACAATAGACACATTCACAAGGTGAGAAGAGCACTACTATTCCTTGCTTCGCCTCAAGTTAATCAACTTTATCAGTGACTAAAAACATCTCAGTCCCATGAAGCAATAATGAGTCCATATCAAACAAAACCATTTGTCAAGAAACCGATGTACTTATCTGTCTGTCCAATCATCCCTATAATAAAGGAAGTCATGACATATCTGTTGTATTTAACATGGGATACTTACCAGCTGAAGAGCTTAAACACGCTCTTTTTGGGATTTGCTGGTTTCTCCCGTTCAGAGGAAATACTGGAACTGCAGGATGGCAGATAAACATTTTCAGACAAAATTCATTCAAAATTAAACAGATGCCTTTGTTCAATATTCGTATTATTGATAGCAAATCAATCATTGACATGGAAATGAAATTGCATGAATGATAATTTTGCTTGCAAAAGACACATGTTTTCAGGCAGGAGTACATTGAATATTAGTTTGACTAATGAGTGGCAGCAGATTTCACTGCAAACGTTCTCACTGTCGGCACAGTGATCTTTTCTGCTATGTGAACAGCAGATCAAGATGATAAGAGGTCTTAGGAAGTGTCACCAGACCCAAAAGTTAACTCTGTTTTCTTTCCACAGATGCTGGCAGACTTGCTGAATTTTTCCAGCAATTTCGGAGTGTGTTTTTGAATGACAGCATGCACAGGTCCTTTGGGTATTTTTTTTTTACCAAGAAGATAACCCAACAAGTCTTTTTGCAGAACACATGGAATTGAACAAAACTGTCAAACATCGACAGCAGGTGCAGAAAAATTGACAAGGACCAGGCTTGAAATAAAGTGAATTGAAAAAAATGAGAATCAAACTTTGAGTGCCTAAGGTAATAGAATAGGTTTTAATGTGATGCAGAAGTTCGTCTGGGCCTCATCCACACTGTCATGTGAACGTACAGACATTATCAGGCAAACAATATAAAAGTGGTCATGAATCAGTCACGGCAGGTGACTAAAACACCACGTGTCACGTGTAGGAGGTAGTGAAATGAAAGAGTAGCTCTCTTGACCAGTAGCAACGGGAGCAAGGCTTTCTGTTTCTGATTCTTTTCAGACAATCTGTCCGAAAATCAGCCAAACTGTCCCAGAGGTCAAAACGAACTTTAAATACAACTTATGATCCACGCAAACTGAGGTTCTGTCACATATTGTACTTCCTGTTACAAAAAATATCATGATTGAAGTTGGTTCAAAACTGACTGTACCGGTGTTTGAATTGATGATAATGCCAGGTGCTTGTTACACATGTTCATCCATAGCCTGAGCATGAGCTTAATAGGGAGCTAACAAAGTGTGGAGCTCGCTGAACACAGCAGGCCAAGCAGCACAGATTATTTTAAATAATAACTTCTGTCCACCCACTTATGAAGAAGCTAACTGCTGTCAACTAATGTAAATATTACAAAGCCTGCTCTGTCAAAACAAAAACCAAATTCAGTTTTCTAAAATCTGATCCTTAACCAACTCTGGCCCACCAATGGCAAAGTCATTATTTTTTAGTTGGAGCTTATTTTTGCTTGTATTATTAAAAAGGCACTGTGGCCATCTCTAGATGAGGAAATGATATTTTTAGGCAACCATTTAAAAATACTTAAAAATGCTGGCCAATTGTGTCGGCTTGTTCCTGATTTTGTGTTCGTAATAGGATTGTGTATTTGAAAAGAAATTCGAACAAAAAGAAACACATCTCAAAACTAGTACAGTTTACATCTGGATTTGTAGATGCACCCAAAGCACGAGGTCTTGGACATGTTGCGAAAATTGGTCACTCTTCAAGTCTTTGCATTTTCCTGTTCCCGTTGGCTTAGCGGCAGTACGATCTGTGCTATTATACGCCAATAAAACACATTTTGATACAACACAATGGAAATGATTCATAGAGCAACCGGCTTTATTCCAATATGTCAGAATTCATGATCACAACTTTGAAACCTACGAAAAGGAAGACGATAATAAATTGGCAGGCTCACTAGCATTCAACAGTAGTTAAAATTGTGGGAGATTTTAAAAACCAAACGAAAATATTTTATCTGCACATTCCTACAATCCAGTTACTTACTTGTTATTCTCAGCTAAGTATAGTTGTGTGAAGAACAGGTCCAGAAACTTCTCGTCTGGGCGAATGATGTAACATTGACAAGCAAACTGCATATATTTAAGACACGAAATGATTTCATATTCCTGAACGAACACAAATAAATAACAAGCTGTTAACAAAATGTTAAAATTGCAAGAAGTGTAACTGCTACATCCTACTCAGTGGTACTTTAAACAGCATCAATAACTTTACTCCAACCACACGGTAAATCATGTCACAAAAATATTTCTGCTTTGGAAATAAATGACATTTATGTGACTTTTCAAGGATAAATTTCTGTACAGATTATCCAGGATGGTTTCAGGTCACAAATTCATGATTCAATGATGGATTTTTTTTCAAAGAAGTATTAGGGATTCACCTCAGAACCAGAAGCTGATTTAGGTTGAAGGCAAGAAACATTATGAAAGATCATTTATCCAAGCAAAATAAATTCTGCAAAGTACAAAATAAGTGGCTGGTCTATCGTAATTGATACCAAGGCAGATGGTGAACATGTTGAGTTAATTTTTCAAAGTTGCGGCATCATAAAATTTACGGGCCATGTGCCGCTAGAAGTTACTGGACTATTTTCTTTCAATCACATTGGCTTCTTGGTTGAACCTTGTCACGATTTGACATGTAAAGAGGGGCAGAACTCTCAAAGTCAAATGTTGATAACGTTACTTTTAAGTTGTAAAGTGCATGCCAGTTTTCAACAGATCAGTTGAAATAAACACTTGAAGCATCATCCATGAGAAATGACGGGCTATTTGACAGATGACACTCTGTGCTAATTAAGTGGAGTCACACAGCGTTGGATGCCTATTTTGCATCCCAGCTGATTTTACACCACAGGGCCCAGCTTGGCAAATTCGGCGTCAGTTGTTTCTGATTGCAACCTATTCTATTCATAGGTTAGATTAAAATGGCACCTCAAGTTACAGTTTTGTCAGCAAAACCATGTGACAAACAATGAATTGAACTTTGTATCATGTTAATATTCTCACGCTGTCTGCTGAATGCTGCAGTACAAGACCAAAATATCGTCTGCATGGATTTCCTCTGGGTGCTACTGTTTCCTCCCACAGTCCAAAGATGTGCAGGGGAGGTAGATTCCCATGCTAAGTTGTCGATAGTGCCCAGGGATGTTGAGGTGAGGTGGGTTAGACATGGGGAATGGGTCTGGATGGGATGCTCTTCCGAGGGTCAGTGTGGACTTGTTGGGCCAAATAGCCGGTTTCCACCCTATAGGGATTGTACGATACCCTCAATAGTAACCATGGCAACAGAGATATTTCAGAAGTTGGTCTTACCAAATTCAGAAATATGGAATCAAATGCCCAGTCAGTGATGACCCCAACGGCTGCACTCCCTCACTTTCTGATCTTCCATAAGTAACCGATGCCTCTCTTCTGACGGAAAATACCAACTAATATGGAGAGATTATTTACTCAGTCTCTTCGATAATGAAATAGCTTCCATTGCACCCAGACTAATTTCACAACATCTTCATTCACAGAACACCAGGAAGGTCCTGGACCTGGTTGTGAATGCTGAAAGGTAACTTGCATCATAACAGCAGTGCAAAAACAGGCCATTTGGCTGAACTGCTCCATGCTGCTCTTTACACTTCTCCCACCATGCTCCAAATTCTTAATGTGCCTCTTTGTGCCCTTTCTGACATCTAACTTTCTCTCAAATCCATCTCTGCTATTCTTCTCAACTTGTCCTGGTAGCAGCAGCTTCTGCAATCTGACTGCTGCGAGCAACAAAGCTTCTCCTGATTTCTTTATTGGATTTATTAGTGATCATCCACATTTAAGATGTAGTTGTGGACTCTTCCAACATTCCCCATCAAGCAGAAAAAGCACAACAATATTGAAAGGCACGCTTTTCCCGTTTCATGCATTTACAAACATTTTGCACAGTACAATCACCTTTCGTCTCTTGTCGAAGTTGATCAAGCCATTCCGTAAGAAATAGACATGAACAAAGAAAATTAATTCAATATATATAAAGGTCAAATGGTACTATGAGATCATGAAATTTAACAGATCAGCAGTGAAATACAAACTCTGTAAACTAGTTTCAATTTTAGGAAATAGTCAAAGGTCAAACACAAATGATCGATCATTCCACCAGGTTTATATTTTGGCCATTACATAGAGCCCTTTGTTCCACTCAAATAGATCAGTACCAAGCGAATGCCATTCTCAGCTGCTCAACTGCACAATAGGCAGTGACGTCCAGCTAACAAATTTACCTGTACAAAATAAAAATGATGCCCACTTTATCCAACCTTTTGAAAAACTAAACCTGTATTCAATCAACTGCAAAGCCTTTTGCATGTTTCTTTATTTACATATTGTTTGATTCGCAACACAAAGCATCACATTATTCTCATCAGTATCATTAATCATACTTATTCGTTTCTTTTATTGCTATGAGCAGCTTGCAATGAAACTGTAACAATAGTGCTCATCAGCAAATAAGGAATCCAAATCTTGTAAAACAGACTTACGAAACGATAATTGGGGAAAGCCGAATCCAATTTTGTTAAGTCCGTGAAGAAAGTTCCCAGGAATGGTACAATTCCCTGAACTACACCCTGGAAAAGTGAGGTGAATTTATTTCATCCATTGTGAACGCACTGTCATATTTCCCAAACATACTACTCCATGCCTTATTTATACCATTTATCATGCAACTAAATCTAATTAGAATCAAAATTTCGGACTCAATTTTTGACACAGTTACACAGTGGAATACAAAGTTAGATCTATAAACGACAGGCAAGTTTGGAGTTTTGATCCCTGATCTGTTAACTGTCAACCAAACTCAATGTTTGTGTAACTTCATCATTTGGAGATTGGAAATTTTCTAAGTACTGTGTGATTTTGCCTGAAGATGGAAACAATTTATCGCACCTGATTTCCAAACGTTTGACTCAGTAAGGTTAACCCTTATTTTTCAAAACTCAAGAATATAATTCTACTCAATGTCTTTTCATAGGACACCTTTCTGACCCCAAGAAATAATTTAATGGTCTCAGACTGCTTAAGGAGCTAAAAGCCTAGGAGATACACCGGAATTGGCAAACTGGAACCAAAACTGACTTTGCGACTGGAAGTATGTGTGATTTTTGAAGAGCATTTTTGCAACTTGAAGCATTCATCCAGCAGCATACCACAGCATAAAGTGATGGTTCTTGTTGTGTGTACATGAATTTTCAAGGCACAAAAGCTACAAGTGTGAACAGCAGGTTCACAGGTGCCACAAGAATTGGCGATGTGGTAAACAGCAAAAAGCCTTAGTCTCCAGGATTACACACATGGGCCGGTTAGAAGCCCTGAAAAGAGGCAAATAGAATTCTGTCCTGAAAAGTGTCAGGCGAAGCGTTTTGGGAGGACAAATAAGTCAGGACAAGACATGTTAAATGGAAGTTTTAGAATGTACAGAGAATCACGAGGACCTTGCTGTGCGCATAAGCATATTCATGAAGGCAGGAGGACCTGTGGATAAGGTGGTAAAAGCACCATATTGGATACTTGCCTGAATATAAGAGCAGACGTAAATAAAATTAGTTGAGCCACAGTTAGAACACCGTGTGCCTAGAGACTAAAGCATTTTGCTATTTACCACACCTCCCATTCTTGTGTCATCTGTGAGCCTGATGTTCATACTTGTAGCTTTTGTGTCTGGAGCATTAAAGTACACACAGCAAGAACTATCACTCTACCCTGTGCTACACTGCCGAATGAAAGCTTCAAGTTGCAGAAATGTTCTTCAAAAGTCACGCTTACTTCCTGCCAAAAGCTAATTTTGATTCCAATTGACTAATACAGCTCGGGCGGGAACATTTCAGTTCCAGAAAGGGGCTAAATAAGCTGGGACAATCTTCACTGCAACAAAGACACTGAGGAGGAACCTGGTTGAGGTTCAAAGAGTTCTGAGGGATTTGGCTAAGCATTAGGAAAAACTTTATTCCCTGTCTATCAATATCAGGGCTTACAGTTTTAATACAACAAGCAGGCTATTTTGAGGGGATTTGTTCAAAAACTTTTCACCCAGTAGTGGTGGGTTTCTGGAACGCACTGCCTAAAAGGGTGGTCCAGGCAGGAACCCTTGAGACACTGAAGAACAATTTTGATGAACTCTTGAAACGCCATTGCCATCAAAACTCCTGGGTGGGGGTAGGGGTTGTGGAATTTTGTAGGAATGATACCTACCGTTGAGGCAGGGGATCCCAGTTCAGTCCAACCTCCTACAGAATGGAGTCATAAGCTTGGCTGAATGGGTTGACAAAAACGCCAATAAATGCAAATTCTTTAAAGGGGTAGAAAAACAAAGTTGCTGGAAAAGCTCAGCTGCTCTGGGAGCATTTGTGAAGAAGAAAACTGTGTTAATGTTTTGGGTCTGGTGACCCTTCATCAGAGCCCTATAACGGGGTCTTGTGGTTCAGTGGTAGCGTCCCTACCGCTGAGCCAGAAATCTGAGTTTGAGTTCCACCTCTGCCAGACAAGTGTCATCATGTGTTCAGAACATGTTGATGAAGAATACCTAGCAGGCGATGGGCTAAGTTCTACAAAATGGGATCAGAATAGGTGGGTGCTTTATGACCAGCGCAGACACAAGGGGCAGTGCTGAAAAAATTCTCGTCATGTTCCCTCATTCATGATGGCTAACCGAGTTATTGTGTAACCCGGGTTTAGTTCTTCCTTCGCTACACAAAAAGGGAACACCAGATGAGTACCTGAATCTCTGCCTTTGTGAGCGTCGGCATATTTCAATGCTTCAGCCAAGATGTTGTGTTGAGATTAAATTCCATTACCCACAGTGTAGAAACAGACCCTTCGGCTCACCAACTTCACACCGCCACTTGAAACATCCCACCCAGAACCATCCCCTACAGCTCACACACCCCTGAACACAACCAGCAATTCAGCATGGCCAACCCACCTAGCCTGCACATCTTTGGACTGTGGGAGGAAACCAGAGCACCGGGAGGAAAACCATGCACACACGGGGAGAATATGCAAACTCCACACAGACAGTCACCCGAGGTTGGAATCGAACCTGGGTCCCCGGCACTGTGAGGCCGCAATGCTAACCACTGAGCCACTGAGCCACCCCAAAATGTGCTGCACTGACCGGGAATCGAACCCAGGCCGCAGCGGTGAAAGCGCCGAATCCTAACCACTGGACCACCAGTGATGCTAACCATCTCTCAAAGACAGCAAGAACTGCAAATGTTGGAGTCAGAGTCAATACAGTGTGGTCCTGACCTGACACGTTGATTTTCTTGCTCCTCTCATGCTGCCTGACCTGCTGAGTTCCTTCAGCTCCACACTGTATTGACTGTTGTATTTATCCATCAGACCATGGGAAATGTTTGTGCATACCTGCCTGGCCTCGCAGATTTACTTCCGTTCAATGTAGAAATATTCTACCCACAACCCAACACACTGATAGATATGCAACAAGCAGCATGGTTATAGCTTCAAACATATAACCAAACATGTTCAATGGCTTAAGTAGCAGCAATGCTGATAACTTCCCTTTAGTTACCCGGAGAACTGCTTTACAGCATAGTTATAACAAAGATACACCATTATGGAAAGATAAATCAGATTTACTTGTAAAGCTTCAAGATTAACTGCTTCAACTTGAGAACGTTTCATTCCAATATTAAACATAAAGGGATGATTACCTTCTTCTTTGTTACTTTCAGTGTTTTGTGTGTCAGTATTTTGTTCTCTTTCAAGGTGCTGTTGAGGGCGGCAAATTTTGAAGCTCCATCCTGAAAATGTACATAGAAAACCAGCTATTCATTCACTGCATCTAATCTATATCTCCCATAATATCAAATGAGATAACAGAAGAGATTTCAAAACTCAAGCCTTTATTGTAAAAACATTTTACAACGCTAAAGCCTTATGTCAACATTTGGCCAATTCGAACTCAAGAGGTGATAGCCAGGCAATGATATTTGGAAGTGATATTACAATTTATCCCACGCACAATAGGTTATCACAAAACTAGTATCAATGTTTAACCCATAAAACAATCACTTGGCAACTATTTCAGATTCCCATCCAAGTGTGCAAATCAAATTGTTGGACATGGTGAAGTTGCTGCTTCAAACTGCATTTAAAATGAGGTTTCAAATTATATTTTCTGAGATTTAAAAACACAACAGTGAAAATGATGATTGCTGGCTCACTCAGGTGAAATTCACCAGACAGTCACATTTGGGGAAGTATTTTCAGAAAATACGCTATGGTATATCAAGGTGGTATCTTATCACTGCACTCAGTGTCAATTAAGGATCGACAGTAAGTGTTGATATGGTGGCCTTGCGAATGGCACACCCATATAAAGTAAAGCTTAGCAAGCCATATTGCCAGAGAACATCTGTGTAATATGCTTAAAGATTAACGAACCATGCATCGATATTCACGGTACAATCTGGGAGACAGCATTATGGAAGTTAAACAACTGTCCAATCTTGAACTCAGATTTTCCCATGTATATTTACAGAAATTGACACCACAAAAGCAATCATCCTGCACAACACGCGTTTTTGATTATTAAAAACAAATCTACTTTTAGATTCAAGCCAGATATGAAAAGTAATTTGGAATTCTGCACTGTGCACCAATAGCAAACATAATAAACAAGGTGTGACAGCAGCACCGCAGAAATTCTGGAGCCAGCAGATGGACAGCAATGCAAAAACATCGTCAACCGCAACTAGAACTTTCAGCAGTATGAAAAACGGAGTGCCTGTCAAATTGTTAACAACCCAACATGAATGCTGCATTTCGTCCTCTTCAAGTACCACCTTCAAACTGCTTTGATTTAATCTAAGAATGATTCAACAGAAAACTTGCATCTTGCCTCCTTACTGTCCTGGACACACTAGTTTGGTCAAGTGACATCAAAATGTTTATAACTAACAAATTATTTTGTTACTTTGTAAAATTCAGGAACAAAATGAGTGGGCAAACAGCATGACAAACAGAGTGAGGAGGAATGTCTCGAAACCTGGTAAAACAATATGCTTTTTGAGAAGGTTTTTGAAGTTAGTTTGAAATGTCAGTGGTGGTCCAAGCTAGTTGAAACTAAATAGTTGATGTCTGAAATGCTCAACAAACAAAGCAATGTGATTATCTCTCACTTCCAATGCAGTAAATATTTATTACCGCAGAGAACAATAAAAGGAAGACATGCTAATTGAACAAAAACACGTACGAGAACCAATTAAAGCTATTCGTGTTTTGCCTTGGCTTTAATTAATTACGAGGCCCTCCAAGTGTGCAAATCAAAAGAAAAGAAAACTGACATATATCCTGCTTTTAATATCATTGTGCAAGTGTTCAAACTTCCAAGATAACGAACACTGAGAAAGATAATCTATGAAGGTTGCATCATGACAGAACGATTTTGGAAGACTTGAGCCAAGTTAGACCATCCATATGTAATACATGTATCCCTTGTTGCATTATTGATTCACAGTATTTGTATGCATTCAGACACCAATGTAATACATTGTAGATATTTTGCTTGAAAATACCTATAATGCCCTGAATATCGATGCACAGTGCCAAATGCAAACGCTTACCTGTTTTTCGTGCTGGCTACTTGTCATTATGTTGCCATCTTCGGAGATGAGATTTGAAAGATCTTCAAATGTTGCCTTTGTGCTCCTAGTCAAGAGAATAAAACAAATTACTCTTGACAGAATAGAGTCAAGATTGCAAACAGCTGACATGGAATCTGACAAATAAGCAAGTAATACAGACAGTGAAGGGCAGTGAAGCATTTTTCAAACAATTGCAGTTATTTTAATGAAACAGTTCAGATATGTTTTGACACATCTCTTTGGCAGGTAGAATTTGAACCCAAGAGATATTGGGAACTGCAGATGCTGGAGAATCCAAGATAACAAAGTGTGGAGCTGGATGAACACAGCAGGCCAATCAGCATCTCAGGTGCTCAAAAGCTGACATTTCGGGCCTAGACCCTTCATCAGACAGAATTTGAACCCAGATTATTTCAGCCCAGAGATGGAGATGTTACCACTGTGCCACAAAAGCCCTTCATTGCAGTAGTTTTAGGAAATCTCATCACAGCAAGTGAGATTTCACCTCCAAGCTGCCTCAAAAAAACAATCATGATCAAATCGTCTACGGCACAGGAATATAAACTACAAGTGTGCACTTCAAAGAGGTCTCGACTGCTTTCTTGGGTGATTAAAATAATTGTGTTCTTTGTATTTCAGATTCCTATACAAACCTCCAGTTCATATCACCCCGTCACAGCACATCCACAGGAAACTGTCTTACGTTACATCCAACAGCAGATCAGTTTTGGAACACAATAGTTCAATATTTTAAGCTGTCAAACAGTTTTCTTTTTCCACTGTAGAAAATTAACTCCTCACTCCTTAGTGAAAGAATGAAAGATTCTGCCAGTACGCCAATTGTTGGGATTGCACTGTAGTGCCTCTGGTAATCCTGTCAACACATCTGGAGTGTGAAGATCACTTTGGCAAGTAAACTTGGAGGTGAAACCTGCAAATTCCTACCACATATTTATTAAAAATAACGACACGGCTTTTCCAGAAAAATGACTCACTTTGACACGGCTGCCCAAGTCTTCTGAAACTCAAAGATGTTATTTGCTTGCAATGCACGGGTAATTGCACACACTGAAGAGAAATTTCCCAAAATCCGACATTCCTGTGAGAACATAAAACATGAGTTCTGTGGGAAAAACAGTGGCTCCCCATGACCCAATACCTCAGACATTAAAATGTTCCATCAGAAAAACGTGATCTGCAAAAATAACAGCATTAACAAACGACTTTGTGGGGGCAAAAATTCCACAAATCTTAGCGACTTAAAACTTGATCTTCATTTTTTTTTCCCTCTGAGACATTTCACTCTCTGCCAACACTTGACTCGTTAGACATGGTTACTGACGCCAAAGCAAAGATTCGAATGAATAAGTTGGAGACACGGCCATCTGAGTGGTGGAAGTGGCGAAGTTAGGGAGCTGGAGACGGGTAATCATCTGTGTTATATCCATTGTATTCAGCTGATAAACGAATGACAGATTACATTTTCTGCCAGCATAGGAGGGCAGGGGTGACACATGAGATAATCATTCAAGGAAAGCGTACAAATCAGAAAATTGAGTCTACTTTTATGAATCACAATGTTATTGAGACTGAGTTAACTAATCGTAGTGAGGATAGCATGTGAATGTCCTTCATCTGCCTGCCCCACGGAGGCAGGGAGAAGAATAGAACAAATCAAACCTCCCTTCCACAAGCATCAATTTGAACTTGTTGGGAGGGGCCGAGGGGCAGGAGAGTAGGAAGCCTGCAATTGTTTGTTCTCAGCTCTCAAAACCACTTCTGCTTAGCGAGGAAGGCCAAGGAGGGAGAGGGTCATTAGACCATATTGGCTTTATGTGGATGTGCCTCACTGGGCATCATTAGATAGATGCCTTATCTGATTAAGTCCAGCAGGCAAGATCTCAAGCCCACAGTCTTCCGGCTTGAGGGCAACAAAGGCTGCTGCAGTAAAAAGTAAGTGACGGAGGACACTTCAACATGGATAAGGACCCTCATCAACTTTTGTCAACTCAAATGACAACCGGAAGAGTCAGCCAAGTGATCACTGGAAGGTGCCAACTCGTCTTCAGAATGGCCTTTGACAGCACCAGTTTCTAGGTTGGCACGGACAGCCTGTCAGGAGCTCATGTATCCATGTCTATGACTGGGTGTCTGCCTCCATTCATTTCAACTTCTCTGGATTGTGAAACTGGAGACAGACATCAATGCTTTAAGATTCTTTACGAGTCCAAATCCATGCAGGCAGTGTTGCCAAGAGCCAAACCAGACTTGTCTCAAATGCCTGGCAAAGGTATTATTATGAATCTTCATTCCCAACCTTTCGAATGACTAAATATTTTATTGGCACATGAATATGGGAAATTTCAATGATAATACACTTTTGTTGCTATGATCCAGTGCCATTTTGGATGATAAAATGAATATGAATAAATTACTTAATTCACTTAATTAGTTAATTACTGGCTTCCTGTCTTGATTCTTTCCAAATGTACTCGTGGGAATGCCACATATTGATGAAAAAGACAAGCCTGATATCAGGTATGACAGCCCGTCCTCATCCTTTTCCCAATTGCTGATTAAAATGCAAAGACAAATTCCTTTGGCAAACACATAAGAAACAGACAACCAGGCAAGTTACTGAAGGGCCGTCATACGGGCATATGGAATGCAGAAAACTGAGAATAAAATTTACAATGTATCATAAATCTGATCACTGCTCGGAAGGGAGGCAAGCAACATTCTGTAATGCCTCATAAGTAACTTTGTGTTTGAAGGGCCACTAAAAATCTGAAATCAGTTTACTTTATTTCTCCACAGAAATATTTTTGATGAGAAAGAAAACTTTAATATTTCAATGCAACTGTAAACTGAGGCATGAACTATTAGCAGCCAACACTATGGAAATTACAAATGCTAGGATTTGCCATGAAGCATTCAATTCTAATTCTGCTCGTCAATTCGAGAGGCTTTCAAACCCTAAACATCTCAACACATCGTAGGAACTGCTTGCTCTCTTCCACCATGTTTGTTTCATGCACTGAGTGCTTTACCCTGTCATAAAGGTTAAAAATCACTAAAGAACAAGTGTACCTTGGCAACATCAATCCACTTCTCAATGATTTTCGCCCTCTGCCGTGGTTTTAGCTGCTGAGGCCGACTGATGGTGCTGGTGACACAATTCTTAACGTTATTGAACTGTGCCACGATAGCCCAGACGGTTGATGCTCGATCTGGTTGTTCAGCCCAGATGGACCCTAAACATTCGCTGGGCACAAGTTTCTTAAAAAGATCCTGATCAAAAATAAAAAGGAAACAAAGATTACATATTTTGCAGTACTGTGGTTGAAGGAATGAACTACAAACAAGGTTCTTCCATTCATGAGTAAACTCATCCTGCTAGTTTTCATTTGTACATTCAAAACTGCACAAGCTACTTTGTCAACAACTGAGTACATAATACACACATTGATGCCCAAGGTGCATATAGGTTGTACAAACAGGTCAACAGCCTTGAGTTTTCAGTCATCTCCTTCTTATTTGTAGGTTACATTCTAAATCACAAGTTATCTCCACCCAGCTCCTACTGCTGGCTCCGTGCACACCATCAATGCACGGCTTTGTTGGCAATAGTCACTCCTCCTGATGCTCAGCCATGGTGGTCCATAAGTTAGACAGACTGGCCATCAGGAAAGTGCTCCTGCATCATTTCCACTTCTCACATCAAGACAGATTGACAGAACACAATGGCAGCCGCACCCCGTGTTGGTTAAGTACACCTCAACGTCAACACCTCCCCACTGTTGGTTTCATGCTGAAGCTGAATGTTGCCAAACATCCAAGCCTGTCAATTGGTCATTCTGTTTGCATTGTCTCCTCTTGCCTCCCTCTTCAAGGCCAACAACTCCCACAAACAATTATGCTCCGAGTGTCAAACTTAACACAAACTCAGAAACCATGGAGTGGGAAACTGCTGCGTATTTATGCAAGCATGGTGCACTCTCACTTTTAACACTCCGATCATGTGACAATGATGTCATCGATTATTTCAGGCAGGGAACAGCTGAGGCTAACCTTCCGCCCTCTACAGTAAACTAAATAATAAATCTCCTGTTTCAGCCTCCTGGACCTGCCTGCAACAGGAACAACACAGGCGACCAGAATCAAAAACACTGCCTTGACATTCACCAGGTCAAACAACTGATTTGAAAAGGAATCACTGATCTCATTGCCGACCTCACTGCTTCAAGGAAAGAAAAGCAGCTATGTTCCTCTACAGACACCAATATAGGTTGTTTCCCATCCAAAATGTCTGTTGTCATCATTGTGTCACATGATTAGACTCGAAGTGTCAGAATGTATACACACATACAACAGAGACTGCAATGAAAACAGATGTTAAATTTCTAACTCTGTGCAGAAAAGCAGCGATCCATAACCAACTCGTACGTTTGACAAAAAGTTCACTTGCAGATTAGATATGCGCACCCCTGCTCTCAACACTGACAGTTGCTCAGGCTTTTTGAGACCTCGAGGACTACTTACATTCTAGAGTCACACCCAATGCTGTCATATAGACCACAGTCCCATTTGCTCAAAGCTGAGCATCCATTTGAAGCCGAAGCCTATGACCAGACCCAGACAGAACACAAAATTTGAGTCAGCAATTCTTCGCCTCATTTCGTAGAGGTAGGCACCAAGCCACCTTGGAGACTAGACTGGAATAGCCTGATCTCGTGGCTGATTCCATTCCAGGAGATCTCTGCAAACACCAAAGTTGTCTTACTGGACACTTCGAACAAAATCACTGGGTTCATGTCGGAACAGTGACTGTTCTGGTAAAACATTTCAACTTTTACCCTGAAATACTATTCATTTTGGAGAGATTCAACACGAAGTTACGAAGGATTTTCAGTGCTCTCCCTGCTCACTTAATTCATGTGACATTCATTTAAAAAAATAGGCGAGTGCTGAAGTCTTCATCGACAGGTATTTCAAGCTCAAGACTGAAGTTACATTTCAAACAAGACACTTTGACATCTTGGACGACTGCATTGTGAAGGCAATTCAGTTATAATGACTGGTGGAGCCGAAATAGCATTCAATAATATGGTGAGATTCGGATGCTTACTGCTGACTGAAACATCGTATTGAGAATGACTGGGAAAGACAGGTCTCAACAGAATAGGCCCTAGATTCCTAGATCATAAAATGTGAGGCTGGATGAACACAGCAGGACCAGCAGCATCTCAGGAGCATAAAAGCTGACATTTCGGGCCTAGACCCTTCATCAGAGAGGGGGATGGGGTGAGGGTTCTGGAATAAATAGGGAGAGACGGAGAGGCGGACCGAAGATGGAGAGTAAAGAAGATAGGTGGAGTGGAGAGTATAGGTGGGGAGGGACGGAGGGGATAGGACAGTCCAGGGAAGACGGAAATGTCAAGGAGGTGGGATGAGGTTAGTAGGTAGGAGGTGGAGCTGCGGCTTGGGGTGGGAGGAGGGGATGGGTGAGAGGAAGAACAGGTTAGGGAGGCAGAGACAGGCTGGACTGGTTTTGGGATACAGTGGCGGGAGGGGAAGAGCTGGGCTGGTTGTGTGGTGCAGTGCGGGGAGAGGACGAACTGGGCTGGTTTTGAGATGCGTTGGGGGAAGGGGAGATTTTGAAGCTGGTGAAGTCCACATTGATACCATTGGGCTGCAGGGTTCCCAAGCGGAATATGAGTTGCTGTTCCTGCAACCTTCGAGTGGCATCATTGTGGCACTGCAGGAGGCCCATGATGGACAAGTCATCGAAAGAATGGGAGGGGGAGTGGAAAACGCTCGCGACTGGGAGGTGCAGTTGTTTATTGCAAACCGAGTGGAGGTCTTCTGCAAATCAGTCCGCAAGCATCTGCTTGGTTTCCCCAATGTAGAGGAGGCCACACCGGGTACAATGGATACAGTATACAACATTGGCAGATGTGCAGGTGAACCTCTGCTTAACGTGGAAGGTCATCTTGGGGACTGGGATTGGGGTGAGGGAGGGGATGTGGGGGCAAGTGTAGCATTTCCTGCGGTTGCAGGGGAAGATGTCGGGTGTGGTGGGGTTGGAGGGCAGTGTGGAGCGAACAAGGGAGTCACACAGAGAGTGGTCTCTCCGGAAAGCAGGATACAATGCATCATCCTCCGAAACTTCCACCATCTACAGTCCAACACCACCACCCAAGACATTTTTCCATCCCCACTCTTGTCTGCCTTCCGGAGAGACCACCCTCTCCGCGACTCTCTTGTTCGCTCCACACTCCCCTCCAAACCCACCACACCAGCACCTTCCACTGAAACCGCAGGAAATGCTACACTTCTCCCCACACCCCCTCCCTCACCCCATCCAAGGCCCCAAGATGACTTTCCATATTAAGCAGAGGTTCACCTGCACATCTGCCAATCTAGTATGTTGTATCCATTGTACCCGGTGTGGCTTCCTCTACATTGGGGAAACCAAGTGGTGACTTGGGGACCGGTTTGCAGAACACCTCCACTTGGCTCGCAATAAACAACTGCACCTCCCAGTCACGAGCGTTTTCCACTCTCCCTCCCATTCTTTAGATGACATGTCCATCATGGGCCTCCTGCAGTGCCACAATGATGCCACCCGAAGGCTGCGGGAACAGCAATTCATATTCCGCTTGGAAACCCTGCAGCCCAGTGATATCAATGTGGACTTCACCAGATTCAAAATCTCCCCTTCCCTCACCGCATTCCAAAACCAGCCCAGATCGTCCTCTCCCCCCACTGCATCCCAAAAACAGCCCAGACTGTCTCTGCCTCCCTAACCTGTTCTTCTTCTCAACCATCCCTTCCTCCTACCCCAAGTCGCACCTCCATCTCCTATCTGCTAACTTCATCCCACCTCCTTGACCTGTCCGTCTTCCCTGGACTGTCTCATCCCCTCCCTACCTCCCCACCTACACTCTCCTCTCCACCTATCTTCTTTTCTCTCCAACTTCGGTGCGCCTCCGCCCTCTCTCCCTATTTATTCCAGAACCCACACCCCATCCCCCTCTCTGATGAAATGTCTCGGCACCAAATGTCAGCTTTTAAGCTCCTGAGAGACTGCTGGTCCTGCTGTGTTCATCAAGCCTCACATTTTATTATCTTGGATTCTCCAGCATCTGCAGTCCATTATCACAGACCCAGATTCCTGTTTACTCACAGCATCCATAAAAGTCAGCTGCTCTGCAATGCAGCGTGATGGATAGCAGAGGAGCTTTTCGTCCACTTCTTCGATGGTTCCTTCATGTTCTTCTCCAACGTTGAACCCAAGTCTTCCAGGGTAGCCTTCTGCGTAAGTGAAGATAGATATTTATTTTGTGCCCAAAGTTCTCATTGCTCCAAAACGTCTTAATCACTTGTGACTAGAAATCGTCCATTAATTTACAACAGTTAGCTCACATTTATAGTTTTAAATCTCGATTTCCTGAATTTAATATGATATTGCAGTGAAACCGTCCTTTTGGAAGCATTTCATTTACAAAAGAAATTGTATTTATTGACAGATTCCCATTCCAATTTCTTGCCAAAGCAAATCTTTCAAATCTCAAGTTCTTGTTTTACAATAACCTGCAAAATTATTCAATCATATTAGAAAATAAAATGTCATTGACAGCAACAGTTAAAAAGGAAATTGTCCTGAAAGACTCATTCAATGCTGCTGGGCCTTAGCAGACCATATTACAGAGTCCGTTCTATGCAGAATTTGGTCTTGTACATCATGAACTCAGTACAGCGGTATTCACTCAGCAATACTTGGCTTAACCAAAATTTTTGGATCTACTTTTGAAGCTTGTCAAAGGAAGCCCAAATGAACTAAACCCTGAGACAGATGGCTAAGCCCTCCATGAACTGAGAGGGAGACACCATGAATTTGACAACGTCAGATGACCACTCAAAATGGAGGCTCTTGAGGCACATTGGTAGTGTTCCTATTTCCGGACCAAGTGGCCTTGGGCTTAGTCTCACCTGCTCCACAGGCACGTAGTAACCAACAAGGGCTCTTGTGCTGTAGTGCTAGTGTCAATAACACTGAGCCACGAGGCCTGGCTTCAACACCCACCTGCTACAGTGTATGTGTTAACATGTGTGAACAAGTTCGATTAGAAAAACATCTTGCTACTCAAAATGAACAGCTTTACACATCATGTCTAAACAAATTCAGACACACCGCCGACCCCACCCATTGATTCTTTCACTGATGTCAAAGTATCCAAATGGTTGGTATATGGCTAAAATGGTGCTCTTCTACGGTCAATGATTACTACTGCACAACACTGATCGTTGGGACCACTGGTAATCTCGGTGCTAAATGGTCATTTTAACAAATTAATTTCATCAGAGTCCATCGCAGAAAAAGATCTTAACTTTCATCATAACTCAGTCATTTGAATTACCATTAAGCTGCAGCGTTAACAATTTATTCTGGCAGCTATGTGAGCTATTTATAGAGATGTTTCACTTTGAACCCCAAATTACAAGAGAAAGCAGCGAAGTTGCCAAAGGCACTTGTGCTGATCCAAATGAATCCATCTATTGCAATCTCATTTCTCTGTACTGTGAGATATTGCAGTGAAGCAAACGTAATCCGAATAGTTTGCAGTGCATTCATGTTAACTTTGGAATTCAACTGACATGAACAACCACATCCCTCTGAATACAAACTTATCAAAAGACATTCTGAATTTAGTTTTCCGATCAAACTGGTTAACTTCACACCTTGCCACATTGTATTCCTTCTGCTGCAATTTCTGCCCATTGATCAAAACTGTCTGCAGCCTCTTTTCATTCTCACAACCACAGATGAAGAGTCAGAGATGGAGCAGTTGAAGGTGAAGAGAAGGACAGAAAGTGGAAACAAGTTCAATAAACTTTTCCAGTTGGTGACAACAGCAAGCATCAGCTTTGATGGATTGGAATAAGAAATTCAAGAGACATGGCTGGAATAATGTTTGCTACACATCTCAATTTTTAAAAAAACACAGCATTTTGGGGTTCCGTGCAAGCATTCATAGCAATGCCTTCATTGCACAGGAAGTGAGTTGCATTACATCAGATGAAGTTGAAATACAGGCTGTTGAGAGGAAGGTCATGTTCAGCAAGGGAACACAGGTGTGATAAATGGCGATTGGTTGGGCAGCCATTGGAGGGAGCGGCAGAGAGCTCCAATACTGTCCTGGTGAGGGACGGAATATAGACGGAGTAGATGTCCATGAATCAGATTTACACTACAGGAATAGCACACTATAATCTTTCAGAGATATATTTAAAGTAAATTCCCAAACTGCCTTTTGGAGCCAAACAGAACATGCTTTCACCACCGCACCGCCAACACTGCCCCACAATTATTTCCCCTTGCCTTATGAATTAAAACCACTGTTTTTGCATCATAAATATAAATCTTACTGAACATCTCTTTCTCTGCACTTTCATCCTCCAGAAACTGACTGTGAAGATTCTGGGCCCGTTTTTCAGGGTCTGACCCCGGCGCTGTCTGCTTTAAATATGTGAGGACTTTATTTAGGCAAGCATAACTTGAGCCTTGTCGGAAGTCTTCAGGGTGCTGATTCAACCAGAATTTCAGGATTTCAGCAATAGCACTGGAAATGAAGTCAGAGTTAATACTGTTCATCAGGGAAGCAAAACTCTTGGGAAAAAAAACCTTCAAATTATACAAATATAAATGCAATAGATTAAATTTGGAATACAGAGTCATTGTGATGGCACAGAAGAAGATGAACTGCTCTCTTGAATTGCTGCAGTGCACATGGCAATGGTAACCCTGCCATGCCATCAGCTAAGGAGCGTGGCACTTGGACCCAGTGACAAAGGAATGACTGTCCAATTGAGAATTGTGCTGGTCATGGATAGAAACTATATGTTGGCCATGTTTCCAAGTTTTCTTCTTTGTAGATTGCACAGATATACTTAAGGCTCATTGCAAAATGATTTCACATGCATCTGAGGATACTTATTACACCAGCAGGATTTCCTGGCATTTCGATGCTGCTTTTCCACCAGTAAGGAGAAAGTGAGTTGAAAAAATAACGTTGTAAAAGTCAAAGAGACAAATCAAGTGAACAAAGAAAAACACCAAGATTATGATGATTTGTTTGCCTGTGTTCTGGGAGTTGCGTTGCCAATGCTTGGATACCCCAGTAACATGGCAAAGTCGGGTCTAGCTGGGGATGGCTCATGAAATACTCCAAAATACTCAGCTTGCAATTCACTGATTTAACGACCTGGTTAATACTGAGAGGGAACATTGCATTATTTCACAGGCAAATCAATGGTTACTTTTTGGCAACAAGACATCAGCTGCACACACAAGTCATCACAACACTGAAATAGAACCCCTTGCACAGAAAAAAACTCCTCATGGCACTTCACAGCAGGGGAGCCATACAAAAACTGACATCAAAGGAGGAGATTTTCATACAGGTGACCAAACGTTTGGCCAGAGTGACATTTCGTGAGCATCTTAAAGGTGAGAGATGGTGATGTTAAGAGGAAGGAATTGCACGCCTGCAAAAAAGTATCAAGAGATGCACAGCTCTCAGGATTTGGCAGAACAGGAAAGTTCCAGGCAAAGTTTGGGACCTCAAATAATTCCAGACAGTAGCAAAGTGAGAATATGAGGGATGTGAGCACAAGAACTTAAAGGTTTTTTTTTAAAAAATCTAATGTTCAGGCGTTGGTCAACCAGGAGACAATGTGGGTCAGCAAACATTGGGGTGATGTGTTTGTTGTGAATTAGGAGATGGACTGAGTTGCAAATATGGCCGATGATGGGATAAGCAGGAGAAGCCTTTGACATGTCTTGAATTAGCATTCCCAACATATATGGAACAATTTACACTAAGAATGCTGTTCTAGTTTTTCATGAGCTATTTCCTTATCTACAGCTCTACACTGCTGACTACATCCAACTGAAACAGATGGTTGCTCATTTAAAAGTGTTCATCATCTATCATTACAGCACAGAAATATATTCTGTGAGACATTACACACAGACATTGGGACAATACTTGAATTCAAAAGGAGGCTAATGTACCAATTAACATGCCCAACCAGCACACTACTTTCATGAGGATTACAACGTCCTCACTCTGGGATCAGACCAATTTAGCTCACTTTATATATTCCATCCCTACATGTCTCTTGGCAAATTACGAGACAAATACCGTGAAATTAGTCAGGAGCAATTTGTTATCCGCCATCAGCGGTGTTCATCCAAATATGATCAGCTCAGTGTTGGAGAAGAATGTCCAGGTAACCACCAAGCAAGCGGCTTCGATTTCTAAATCTAAGGTTCGTTTACCCAAAAAGACAACTAGCCGGGGGTTAGAGTGAAGTGCAATGCACAAGGTGTCCCAACTGTGTTCTGTTTGTTAGACTAACCAGATGGTTTTCCTGTGCCGCATTTTTCAACAACTGTTAGAGGCTTTCTTCAAACTTCAGTCCAGCTCAGTTGTGATTGCTTACTATTGCATCGGAAGTCAAGGTATTCGCTGAAAATCCTCTCTTCCTCAAATTGATCACTTTTCACAATACAAGACTGCAAAAATTTGCCTTTGTATTTGCTCACAGGTAGTTTCTCTGTGCTTTGCCCCTCAGGCATTGACATTCTTGATGATAAAAACCATAAACAACATCAACTCAAGAAAGCAAAATAAATGAGTCAGCAAACCATTTACAAAAGAAAATAAATCACTGTATATGTTAGATTGGAATCTCAAACTTTGAAGCACCAAGTCCAGGCCAGCACTCAAGTCTATGAGATAAATGTTCTTTGTCCTTCATCAAAAAGCACAGAGTTTAATTGAACAGCAAAACAAACCAGAATAATCCTGTCTTTAACCCCGTGCTTCAAAAGTATTAACCCATGTGAGTCAGAGCAGTAAAACAACGTCAGCAATCTGGTACGGCTCAAAAATTTCACTAGCATTCCTGCTAATCTCCCAACAACGCTGTAGAAGTGCATTTGTGCAATGCTTTCTGCAACCAAATATCCTTGAAAGCACTTACTTCTCATATTTCATCCATGAAAAATCATTTCGCAAAGACATTTGGATTTCATAGATTCAGGAAACCTCGATTATTGCAAAACATACAACAGCAACAAGGAGTGGGAGGGTACCAATGTCCAAGGACACCACAAACAAACCACACAAGTATATGACTGCACTAGAAAGAGGTTTAATTCCATTTCCAACATTCACATGAAGTTTGCAGGATAACTTGTCATGAAGTGGTGTGAAGAGGGAAGCCATTCCTTCAATAATGCATCACTACTGCAAACTCGACAAATGACAATCCTCAGAACTGGAAGGGTCACCGGACCTGAAGTATTAACGCTGTTTTTACATTCACAGATGCTGCCAGAACTGCTGAGCTTTTCCAGCAACTTTGTTTTTGTCCCTGATTTACTGAATCCACAGATTTGTTTCTGTTTTCAGTTCGCTTCTTTCATGTGTTTTTTATGGTCTGGAGTGCTGTTTGCCATCTCGTCTGGGTGACTGGCGTTTTTGTTGAAAAAGTCTCTATATTGTTTTACAGGATGCTCTGGCTCTCCAGCAATTCTTCTCACATTCTTAAATTCCAAATTATAAATACAATTTAACTACATGTTAAATCAAACTTACTTTTTCATGATTGCTTTCTTTTCTGCAGATCTGCATTTGTCAAAATCTGGGAAGCTCGATCTGTGAAAGTGTACGCTTCTGCAATTGATCACAAGCCACAAAACAAAAAGCAAATTAAAATGGTGTTTGGGTCGATAATTGGTTGCCAGCCATTGACAAAAAAATGAAGTCTCAAAGTGCAGCATTTCAAACCCTGATCAGCTCATTTTAATTTAAACAAGGTCATGCTGCAAATGTAAAACTGCATAAAACAGTGAATCCGTCTTTAAAATTCCCAGGAAATTTACAAGAAATGACCTTGAGGGCCAAAGCAGCTCGCCAGCAGTGGTGGCGGCAGCTGGGAGCAGGGAAAAGGACCAGGCGCAAGGAGTGAAGCCACCTCTTCAAAAGCTTACATTTGCTACCAAGTCCAGAAATTTCTGTCTGAGATCAACTCAACACCTTCACATGCAACTGCTGCTTGTGCTTCACTAAGTGCTTCGCATTGCTTCTTCCTCGGGATTAGGGAGAAACTATGCAAATAACTGAGAAGCTGTTTCTTCATCAATGTGCCATGATCTGGAGTGATTTCCGTGTTTTTAATTCTGTGGTATGTCTGACACAGTCACACAGCACAGAAACATTTTCATCTTCATCAAGAGATTTCTGATGATCTAACATATGGCCACCAGCTCTCCAGGGATTCCCTTTTGACATTAATGTGGTGCAAATGAAACATACACATGCTCATGCATTGGATCAAACTCACTTCTTGACTGTCACTTTCTTCTCCTGTGAAATTAAATCCTTGCATTCAATGTTTTCACACCTGCAATTGAACATGAAGAACAATTTACAACACTTCACGCAAACATTTTCATCGACAATTCAATCCATTTGAATGCCCATGAAAACTGAAGATTCGGAATTACAAGCCTTCATCAGATGGTTCTATTAAGCAGGTTACACTCTAGATGGTGAAGATTCCTTAGCATAAAATGTTAGCCCCAAATGGTGCTCCCCAACTTGTATTCAAATTTACTTGCTGCAAATGGCATCTGGCCCCTTTTGAAATTGGCCCTCCTCCAAATCAAAATTATTCAGGATTGTTCATTGTTCTCTTCTATATCCAAACAAAAAATCTTATGATACAGTGATCAGTGCTTCCTTAAATGATCCATGTATGATATTCGATACACTGTGAGTATGCAGACTAATTCTGAAGGTGGTACTGCAGGTTGAAGATATCGTCAGGTTTCTGAACTTTAAAAATAAGAGCATCGTATGCAAAACAAAAAAGATATGACAAATCTTTACAGAAAACGCTGATTTGCCCTCAACTCTAGTCTTTCAAAACCACACTTCAGGAAGAGATTTGACAGGGTGTACGAAACATTCACAAAAATAGTACCAGAGGTGACAAACTAGACAACATTGTGGAGATAACAAGGTGTAGAGCTGGATGAACACAGCAGACCAAGCACCATCAGAAGAGCAGGAAAGCTGATGTTTTGGGCCAAGACCCTTCTTCAGAAATGGGGGAGAGGATGGGATTCTGAAATAAATAGGGAGCAAGGCAGAGGGAAATAGAAGATGGATCGAGGAGAAGATAGGTGGAGAGGAGACAGACAGGACAAAGAGCTGGGGTTGGAGCCATTAAGGGTTTTGTGGAAAAGGTAGGGCTGCTTGTCTTGGAGAAGACTATGAAGAGATTTTACAAGTGTTCAAAATCATGAGGGATTTGGTGGGACTGGATAAGAACAATCAATATCTTGTGACAGAAGAGTTGGAAAGAAAACGACACCGATTCAACATGTTCAACAAAAAAAAATGGTGACATGGATTATTTTTTAAACAGCACAGTGAGGAAGTGAGACATTCTGCCTAATAGTGTGGTGAATGCAGCTTCAATTGAGGTCTTCAAAAGGGAACTACAATTTTCTAAATCAATGGTTTGGTACTATTACTTAGGAGTGAATGTAGGCCGGTTCCTCTTTGAAAGCTATTACAAACATTATCAAATCATTGCCTCTGGGCTGTTACCATGTGATGGTTGTATAACATTGCACAAACGGCCAGCTCCTCAGCTGTTTCCTCGCGTTTTGTCATATTCTGAATAATGATTAATTTAGTCATACATGGAATTAAACTTACTCAGCAATTATTTCGTTTGCTCCTGAGGAACCTCCAAATCCATTTTGTTCACCATTTGTACTCTCAGTTTTTCCAGAACTGCAATTGATGAAAGAGAACAAATTGAGTCATTTCGAACAAGCAAACTCATCCAGAATTAAATCCAACCCAATTTCACAAAAAATATCACTGTCTTGAAAGATGGATTATTCTGACTTCCACAGGATGTCCACATGTCATCACAATGAGGCAGTGCTGGAGTGGGGTTTGGAAGAGACAGAACAGGGCAAAAAGAAGAGCAAACCATTTCTTCACTGATAGTCAATTCTGGGCTCTGCAAGACCTTGATACTGAAAGACAAGCAAAATCCAATCTAACATTGAAAAGCTTTGCTAATAAAATGTGAGGCTGGATGAACACAGCAGGCCCAGCATCATCTCAGCAGCAAAAAAGCTGACGTTTCGGGCCGAGACCCTTCATCTGCTGTGTTCATCCAGCCTCACATTTTATTATCTTGGATTCTCCAGCATCTGCACTTCCCATTATCATTGAAAAGCTTTGAATGCTTTATGCTCATTCAACATTATCTAATTTCTCAAAATCAGCCAAACATTTCAGAACCAGTCAAGCAGTTGCTTCATATCATTGCTATCATCTGGATTGGTGTTCACTGCTCTGTCAATGGGATGCTTTCCAGAGGCAATCCTGACATCATCTTCCACCAACTGCCAACAGTTTCCTTTCACATTATTAGATCCCAAATACTGGATAACAGGTTTAATCTGACAACAGATCAAACGGACTTGCTAATTGCTCCTTTCGCTTCTGAATAACTTAGGTTTCCACCTAGTTCACAGTGTGGCATGTCAACATTTTCACAGCTTTAAGTGGTCATAAAGCACCAGTTAAATCATTTCAAATGTGCACATAATCACAATATTAATTTCTGGCACTTCTTATCAACACTGGGATTTTTGGCTGTGAGAGGGAGCCAGTGGGCAGATAGGGAGTAAAGAGTTCACAAAAAGAACCTCTGCACACGGGCAGACGATAAACATCCCAAATGCAAAGTTTTAAGTTTAACGTTCCCATCTCTTCAAAAGAACCTCAAGCTATTTACAGATAATTGACAAGACCTATAACTTGCCTGACATTCAGTTCCTAACTTTTTCTGACCGGCACTGAGTGCCCAAGTTGCTCATTCACTGTTTCCAAGCTCCTGGGCTGGTACCAAAGGCCCTTCACTTACTGTGCTGGCCCTCCTGACTGAAAGCCATGTACCATCACTCACCTAGAAAGTTTGAGTTACAATGAGAGCTGGATCGGCTGATACTTTTGATCACTGGAGCATAAGAAGTTGAAAGGTGACGTTAAAGAGTTTGATAAAATCATGAGGGATACGGATAAAGTGAATGGCAGGCGTCTTTTCTGTCAGCTGCAGGATTTCAAGACTCAGGGGCATATTCTATTTTAAGATGGGCTGAGAAAGATTTTTTAAAATGGCATGAGGAACAATTTTCTGATACAAAGAATGGTTTGTGGGTGGATGGGGTACAGTTACAGCATTTAAAAGGTGTTTAAACTGATCACCAAAAGTCTGCCCTGGTCTTCCCATGTCAACATTATGGACATGAAAGCACAACAAAGTCTCTACTTGCTTCAAGGCTCAGGAAATTTGGCATGTCCACTAGGATTCTGACTGGTTTTTACAGATGCAAGACAGAAAGCATTCTACCTGAATCACTGCAATTGCCAGAGCATTAACAATTTCTTTTTGCTTCCTTGTGTTCGGAATGAAGCAAGTTTGTCGTTAAATATGGTATCAAACTTACATTTTTATGTCATGCTGTTTTCCATGTCCAGTGCAGTTCGAACTGTCCAGGTAACCAGGCGTGCAATTGGTCAGACAAGATTAAGTTTTCTTCTTAAAATTAGCATTTGCTTCCATTTACAATTGTGTGACAGCTGTTTGAATGGCTTAAAGCTCTAGGTTCAGTACTGCACCTTGTGTTCAGCTGCTTTCCTGAAACTGGTCACACTCCAGACAGATGACTGGAATAGATGGTAATTTTGTTTCAGCAAACTGACAGAGGTCGTTTGCAAGAAATCAGAGCACAGGTAGAGGGAGAGGCAAAGAGTGCAGGAGAGAGAAGGACAAAAGGCTTAAGCCATTTTTTCCCTTGCAGCGTACTTCGAAGAAGTAAACATTTCAGGACCAGGATGTTGAAGGGCAAGCAATTTCTCATTGAAGTGTTGCGGATGATTTCTGTTGACTTAATTGAATATGAGCTCCAATCTCTCGCAATAAAGCAAGCATGAGAGAGGCAAATCATTCCCCGTGATGTGATTGCAATGGTCTGGTGTGCAAAGCTGTTTGCTGCATTCCTGCCACTTGATTTCAACAGGAAGCTCCAAAATAATCTAAACAACATCTCTCCGGTGAGTGCCTTTCACATTTTGCACCCTGATTGAAAGATCATTTATGTTTGCATTGTAACAAAGTTCCCAAAGATCACAACTGGCTGCAAGATGTTAAAAGATTCTGGAGTTTCTGAGATTCAGTATTTTATCCTATAACAAACCCAGTGGAATCAGCAGATTGCACTCCAGACATTTGGATCCAAAGGATAACCCTTTTTCCCTTATTCAAAGCCTATCATAGATTTCAAGGACACAGTAGCTGGTGATACAGGGAAAAGTCAGAAATGGGAATCCTGTTTTTCATATTCAACACAGGTCATAGGGAAGTAATTCAACATTTCTAATCCAAAAGATGAATAATTTTCGATTGAAACATCTTGTCAGAATGCTATTTTTCTTGAAGAATGAAGGAATAATGCAAATATCAGAGATGCAACAATGTGATTACAATTGCGAGGAATGGAGCTCAATACACTACAGTGTGATGCTTTCACAAGGAATCCTGATGTTCTCCTACAGTAACTGCCATCTCACCTGCAATTGCCTTTCACTTCCTTGCATTCTGAATAAAGTAAAATCTCATTCACATATTGCATTCAACTTACTTTTCAATGACGCCCACCGTTGCTGGAACACACGCATCTCTACCTCCCTCGCAGCCTGGGTGGTCAACGTTTCCAGAGCTGCAAATGGTCACAAAGTGCTATTAAGTCATTTTAAACAAACATTTATGTTCACAACAAAACAATTTTTTATCCTCTTGAATCGGTGCATCAGCATTTCAAGCCATTGACAGTTGGGCTGGAGCATGGAAGCACAGAAAGGGGGAAAAGCATGTGGCAAACCATTTCTTCAATGCTTTACATCTGTTGTGTAGTCGAGAAAAGTCTCAAATAAACAGCACGGGGCAATTATACAAGTGCAACTAATTGTACAATTTCTCCGGTGAAGAGCTTTGGACACAGTATTGACGTAGAGGATTGAATGGGTATTGACTCAGCAATTGCAAAGATTAATGGTGGCAAAGAAAAGCTTGCTGCTGTGCCATCATTCTGATTTCACCATCAGCTCTTGGGATCGGCCCATTTCATTTATGGGATACTGATCTGGTAACAGCTTCTTGATCAGCCCACATAAGCACACTGCCACTCTGGTGGGGCCACTCCTCACAGCAAGAGTGGCTCAGCTCTCAGTCCAAGCAGCAGGGTTCCACCACAATTCACAAAATTGTTCCTGCAAATGTCTTGTTAAAAAACAGCCCCACTAACTAACTTCTACAAAAATTAAACATTTTGGAAGCAGAGTCCAACAGTTTCCGTAATGTGGTCTGGAATTGTATATTCTAAATTGTTCTGGAAAGTATGCAGAAAATCTTAACTGCATAACTTCACAGGAATTCTTGGTTATCAGCAAATGCCGTTATTCCAATTACAATAATGATCGGGAATTAAATTGCACTTGGAATTTAAGCCACTCTTTCATTTCTTCAGTTGTTCCTGAAGAACTATTGTTTTCATCTTCATTGCAGATTGGATTGGCAAACTCACTCGGCCTACAACTGGTCAAAAGAGATGAATGAAATTATTTAAATATGTATTTGCCTCCATCTATAATTGCGTGCCAGCTGTTTGAAAGGCTGAAGGTTCTGGATTTAGCATTGCAGCCTGCATTCAGCTGCTTGTGTCAAACTGGTCACACTCCAAATGGGTGACTGCAACATATGATCACTTTATTCTTCAAAACCTTTCAAGGCTGTGGCTAATCATAAGTGTCAGGGAGAGAAATGGGACACCCATTTCTTGCATTTATTCATATTCAAATTTTGCAAAAAACTTCAGAAGCCTCAGGAATAATGCAGATAACACAAAGTCAGGAATTCAACTGCGAGAGTCTGGAGCTCTGAACACTGCACTGCTATGTGATGTTTACATGAGAACTCCTAACGATATCTTACAGTATCAAAGATTGTATCACAGTTTGGAAGCAGGTCCTTTGGCCCAACAAGTCTACACCAAGCTTCAGAACATCCAACCCAGACCCATCCAAATCTAGTGCACCTAATCTACACATCCCAAAACACGAGGGACAATTTGGCATGGCCAATTCAGCTCGCCTGCACATCTTTGGACTGTGGCAGGAAAATGGAGTACCGGGAGTGAACCCATGCAGACATGGGGAAAATGTGCAAACTCCACACGGTTAATTGTCAGCGGATTCAAACCGGAGTTTCTGGCGCTGTGAGGCAGCAGTGCTAATCACTGAGCCACCAAGCCACCCAATAATTGCGAGCTCCTCAACAATTTCCTTTGTATTTCTCAAATTCAAATGAAGCAAAACCTTCACCACATGCTGTATTCAAACTTACTTTTTCATGATTGGTTTTAGAATGCATGGTTTCCCATCTACACTGTCAGCGATCTGCAAATAGTCTGAAATGTGCTATTAAGTAATTTTAAGCAAACTCCTAAATGCACAATAAAAACATCGAATAGACTTGAAAGCAACTGAGTCGGTATTTCCTGCCGTTTTTCAGCTGATTTTGTGCAACAGGTCAAGACACAACTGCAGTGTGTGGTGTTTGTTTCCCCAAACCCTTCAATGGTAGTTTGCAGGATAAGACAGAGAGACTGGCACATGGAAGTTACAAGAGAGAGAGCAGGATGCAACAAATCCATTTCTTCAACACTTTCTATTTGTTGCAAAGCCCAGAAATCTTTCAAATAAAGAGCTCCAGTCCCAAATGTAGAAGGGCAACCAAATTTCCAATGAAGAACTTCTGATATTGTCTCTACACACAGGGCTGAATTGTCGAAGTCAACTGGCCTTGACCTGAGACATGAGATTCTTCACAACGTGGAGCGGAATTCGGGAGGAAAACCAAAGTCCCTCTGTCCGCACTCTGATTTCACCGTCACTTATTGGAATCGTGCCATTTCAAGAATGGTACAGTGATCAGGCAGCAGCTTCTGGAGTAGCCACCGCCAGCACCATGCCACCCTTGGTGCTGCCACAAACCACAATTGGCTCCAGCTCTCACATCCAGCAGCAGGGCTTCATGACAATCCAGAACACTAAGACCGCAATTGTCTCGTGTGAAAAAGAACGCCATCTTCCAACTTTTAGATGCAATGCACATTTTGTGGACTGAACCCCATCACTTTTCTCAATGTGGTAGCCATGGTTTGGAATAATTCTTGTTTTGTGGTTCCTGGGTGCAGAAGGAAATATCCACAGAACTTTCCACAAACTGCTTGCTCTCCAGCAATTGCCTTTGAGAATGTCGCATTAAAAGAGCCATTCATTACACAAAAGATCAAGCGTGCTTTCAAGTGACTGCAAATATTCCTGGAGAACTAAATTTTTCATATCCCTTGCAGTTTGGATTGTCAAGGTCACCGTGCCTGTAACTGGTCAGACAAGATAACTGAAGTCCTTGAAATGAGCGTTTGACTCCATCTGTGACTGTGTGCCAGCTGTTAGAATGGCTGACATCTCTGGATTCAGTATTGCAACTTGGATTCAGCGCTTTTGGGAAACTGATCACACTGCAGACGGGTGACTGCAATAGTTGGTGATCTCTTTTTGTCAAACTTACATAGCTGGTCAGCGAGAAAGCAGTGATAATGGGAAGTGCAGATGCTTGAGAATCCAAGATAATAAAGCGTGAAGCTGAATGAACACAGCAGGCCAAGCAGCATCTCAGGAGCACAAAAGCTGACGTTTCGGGTATAGACCCTTCAGGCCCGAAACGTCAGCTTTTGTGCTCCTGAGATGCTGCTTGGCCTGCTGTGTTCATCCAGCTTCACACTTTATTCTCTTCGCAAGAAAGCAGATCACATTTAGTGGAAGAGACAGAGAATGGAGGTGAGAAAAGGAGGAGTGAACCAAGCCCATTTCTTCAATTGATTTTTCCTTGCAGTAGAGTCCAGAGATGCAAATGTGAGGTAAACAATTCAGGGCCAGGGCTGATGAAGGGAACAAACTGTTCAATGAAGAGATTTGGATGCTTTCTGTTGATCTAATTAAATAAGAGCTCTAATACGTAAGAACAAAGTAAGGATAAGAGAGGCATATTTAATGCGATTCTGAGCGTTTGTGCAGCAATGGTGTTGGCTGCACTGCTGTCATATGCTTTCAAGAGGAAGACCGTAAAAAGCTAAACAACAGCTCTCCAGTAAATTCCTTTTATGTTTTTGAATTTTGAGTCAAAAGTTATTTATACACAGACTGGAGCAAAGGTGTTTTCCCCTCACTGCAACTGTCCCGAGAGACATGAGATTTCCAGATTCCTGACAGCTCTGCAGCTGAAATTGATCATGAAGAAAGACATTTTAAACAAGCTTTCCCATCCACTAGTGGCAGACAGCTGGTATAAAATTGCTGGAGATGCATGGGTTCAGTGTTACATTCTTTGATTGACTCTCTTTCTGAGATGGATCACCCTCCAGACGTAGTGATACAATAGGCTGCAGCAGGTTTTTCTTCAAAACCTTCACAAGAGGTTTGAAAGCCACTACAGGCAGACAGAGCGGAGGTGTGGAGATAGGAGCCTGAATTCTTCAACATTTTGTATCCTTGTTTCAGATTTCAGCTATCTAAATTTTAGCCTACAAATGGAGATCTGAATATTGAATGGATGTGCAATGTTTCACGGAACACTTTTGGATCTTTTGCAGTGATGCAACATCTTTTTAAACAAATAAAATCTTTCATCTCTCAGAATAATGCAAACATTATACGTACAGTCAGGCAACTTTGTTAATGTGACTGTTGCAGACTGGTGTTAGCTGCACTCCTCTGGCAGGAAGGCCCTCCATACAACTTGCAAGAAGTGCCAGCAATGTTCTTTGACGTTGTTGTAATTTGGATGAAACTTAATTAAATCACACATTGGCTGAAAACTTACCTTTTGCTTGCTGCTATCATTGTTGGAATTTCTTCTGCTCCTGACGTGTCTAAGCTTCCATATCTGCAATTGGTCACACAAAGCAAATTAAGTGATTTTAATCAAGCACTTGAATCTGCAACTTGCATTCAGCCATTGAAAAACATCTGAAGTTATTCGGTGTTGGCATTCGAAGACTTGATTACCGAGTTTGTTAAAACTATGCATTGAAATGCCAATTTGGCATTTTATAGCTTACGCGCCGCGTCCCATGCAGACAGGGAGGTGTAAAACATGCAATATGGTAATATCTCATCTGATTTTAACTTCAAATTTACATTACATTAACCATTCAACCCCACTGTCTCAACAAGAATCTATTTACCTTTGCATTGATAATATTCAAGAGTTCTGCTTTTACCATCTTTTCAGGAAGACAACTCCAAAGAATAACCACATTTTGAAAGATATTTTTTGAAAATCACTGTTTTACATGGACAACAACTGACTTTTAGACGTTAACCCTTCATTCCAGTCTCTCCTGTGACAGGAAACATCGTCTCCACATCTGACTTGTCCAAATCCACAGAATTTTTTATGTTTCAATCATGTTGCCTCTTCCTCCCCTGAACACTCACTGGTGCAAGCCTTGCCTTTGAAAAGTTTCCTTGTAATCCAAGTCAATTCGTCTTGGTATTATTCTGGTAAAACTGCTCTGAAGTGCCTCCAATGTATTTACATCCTTCCTTTAATAGACTGACCAATATCAAGAACTTTCAAGATATGGGCTCACCAGTGATCCCTACATTTGTGCTAAAATCCCCTCATGATAAAATAAAAACATTTTTTCACTTTCCTAATTACTTCCTCTATTACTAGCATTTTGTGATTCATGCACTGAGATCCCCAGATTCCACTGCATCTCAGAGCGATGAAACCTCCTTCCATAATAAAAACTGCCGTTTTTCCTACCAAAAAGGAAAACTTGGAAAACTTCAGCAGAAATAGATTGTGAAAATGGTTGCTCAATTTGTCTGATCCGAACCATTTTGAACTCCAGTTAACTCTCAGTCTCAAAAAATCACAGAAGGAAATGTGGATATTCACATATAAAGGGATGAATTCCCTGGATCTCATTACAGAATGCCAAAACAACTGGAGCATCCAGTAAGCCTGTCTCTCCCTTTCACCATGGATAAAGGAAAATCTTGAAAAGTAGGCTGTCTGTAAGGTGAATGGACACGATAAACGTCCAATGCATAATGATGATCTTACAGCTGAACTAAAATGGTTGACTCAAACACTAATCTTAAACACAACATCTGTCCAATTGGTAAAAGGGATTTGAACTTTTGTTTAGCAGGGACGCCATTTTGTTTTTAGAATTTTTAAAATACTTCAAGATGCCACTTGCAGATGGAGAATTCCACCAAATGCCAAAAGACCAGTCATTGACTAAGCAGCCAAAGTCGTAAACAACTACATTGTGAAAGGAGGAGACAGTAAATATAAGAGGTGACTGTCCTAACCAGAGCTACCTCAGAGTTTAATCACCTCTGGCTATTTTCTACTCTGCTCAGATTTTATCACCATAGCGCATTTGGGAAACATTTTCCTCCCAGTTGCAGGTTGTCCCCGTAATGTCAGAGGCACGTCAATTGAAGGTCAGCAGTGGTGAGAATCCCTGTATCCGCAAATTGAGCTTTGAAGAATAAACCCAAAAAACCATTTGTGAACTGCATAAACTGTTAAATGCTTCCCCATCATTCGGAAAACTAATGTATAAAAACTCAGGTGACAAGAGGAACCATCGCTGATGCCATTTAAAAAAACAAATTAACCCGTTGTTACAGAACTGTTGTACCCCTGCATATTTCAGTCATAAAGAGACATTCATTTGACCAACATAATAAAGTGTGAAGCTGGATGAACACAGCAGGCCAAGCAGCATCTCAGGAGCACAAAAGCTCACGATGAAGGGTCCAGGCCCGAAACGTCAGCTTTTGTGCTCCTGAGATGCTGCTTGGCCTGCTGTGTTCATCCAGCTTCATACTTTATTAGCTTTCTTCCATTCACCGCATTCAGAAACTGATGCATTCCAAACATTGTTGCAGATAGCTCCAAACTCCATACAAAACATCGAAGGAAGTCAAAGTGACTGCTTATCTTTAATACCAAGGCCTGGTCACCGTCGTAAACCACTCACCGCACTTTTTAAACTTGGCGTTCTACTTGCCCTGGGTCGCTTCATTGTTGTGAATAATGAACCAAAACAAGAAGTTGTCACCTGTTTTTGCATTCCGTCCCAAACCACTTGTGGGGTGCTTCATCATGATTTGTGCTGCATATGGGCTCAGGGTTATTGGAAGGGGATGGGGGCACAAACCAGAAGAAGGGAAGGACTGCTCTGCCTTGTTATAAACAAACAAGCTCATCACAGGACCTGGACTGTGGTACCCATCTGTTGGCAGAAAGGTTCCATAACAGGAAACACTTCCTGCAGGAAATGGGGAGGCCCAAACAGTGACAAATTCACCTTCGGGAAAATAAAATCTGATGTAAATCCTGGGGAAGTCGAATGAAATTCACATGCTGGAATTGCCATCATTATTTTTCCAGTTTGAAAATTAGAACAGTTGTGTGCTGCTCATGAAATCATTCTGACAGCAATAAGATGGCACAATTTTGTTTTGTGAGTCCTTTAAATCTCTTCTGCATGCAAATCCACATTTTGCAACAGACCAGTGAATGCTGCAAGGCACCTGAAAAAGTTTGCACTTTGTTTCACCTTGGAGAGCTAGAAGAAGAGTTTCAATTGTATTGTAGGCATATAATTTTTTTAAAATATCAACCTGTCCATAAGCTTTTATAGACAACACTGGAGCAGGTGGGACTTGTACCCAAGCCTTCTGGCCCAGAGCTAGGGACACATATCACTGCACCACAACACTCTGCAAAATCTCTCATTATGGAGGACTTCAAGTTTAATTACTTTTCATCAAGTTATTCAGACATTTTATGACTCATGACTGCAACAGATAGAATTTGAATCTGGACCTTTTAGGCAGAAGGTAGGGACATTATCACTGCATCAGTGTGCAGGATAAAGTCTTTCAGAGCACTTCAAAAAATACATGGGCATTTCTGATGAAATCAGATGAAAGGTAAAGCCCAGATCTGCAGAGCTCAATGTCCAAGGGGTGGGGGCTGCAGATGCAGGTAACTTCGTGTGTCTAATGATAAAAAAAACATTTGTCTCCCTTATTGATGCTTGGACGGTGCTTCTCAGTTCACAAGTGAAGAACTTAGAGTTGTTTCCAGACAGCTAGTTTCAGTGATTCATTGCCAGAATAATTAAAAGCAAGATTTACTCGACTGAACCTTTTCTATCATTGCTATTAAACAAACTGTTGACACTCACTTGTCCAGGAGGCTAACCAACACACTTTCAGTGGTGGTATATGTTTTGTATGTCGAAAGAAATACGCAGACATAGGAAAAATCCTTGTTCATGAAAGCAACTATTAAATTTTCCACAAGTTTTTCCACAGTGCCAGAGTTGAGAATTCGAACTTTGCTGGTATCAGAGAGATTTGAAGGAAGCTGATTTGTTGATGTCTATGGAGAGTACAAATGAACAAAGTAAAAACGATGCAGGAACAACTTTCATTTGTGAAGATCATTGACATGGCAGAAACATTTCAAAATGCTTCACCTTTCCATTATCATTTAAAAATCAGCCCATCTTCATGGAGCTATTTTACTCGGACAGCTCACCAAAAGCTTGGTCAGAAAGATCGGTTAGAGGACAAAGAGGAGATATTTTCGAAGGGTGTTCCAGAATAAAGAAGATCAAGCATGCGAGGAAATTCAAAGTGGGCAGAATTAGAACGACAAACATATGAGCATTGCAGGGCTGGGGGAGGATACATTCTTGGGGAGGTACAATACGTTCAATCCAATGACAAAGCAGCTGGTCTCTTCTTGTGTTATTTCAACCATTTTATAAAAGAAACCTCAAGTCAAAACATCACAGAAATATGGCCAGCCCGATAAATATAAAACCAAAATTTGAATCTTGGAGTTATTTTGGATCGACCTCAAGAGTATTAAACCATAATTTGAAGTAAACAAGCATTTAATATTAAAGCCCTTCATCTGCCCGGCCACTCCTTCTCAATTTCTACTTCGATCCAGTCACAGAGGGCCAGAAACTTTCCACAGCAGGGACACTGTGCAATTATGTGCATCAAGTTCTGTCTCCACCTCTCAGCCACAGCATACAACAGCAAACAGGACAGTCCAGCTTCAATCACGTTTGAACTCTCTGCTAACATTATCACTGATCTCACATTTCTGAACAATATTGTTTTTTAGCAATCTAATTACTCTTGAAAGTAAACTTACAGAACTGGGAGGAAAGCAAAGAGTTGTAAAATGTTTGCTGCCTTGGCAGAAAATAGAAGGAGGGAGAGAATCGAAGAAAAAGGAAACCTCAGTTTTTATGTTCCACACCTAGTGCTGTGCAAAGTCTCTTCCAATGTGCAGCCTGAGCATTATCAAACTTGATACTGGAAAATTCATATTTTGCAGTCTGAACTATTCAAAATTTAAATGCTTCAGTTGGAAACTTGCTGGAATTCATATAAATGGAACTTCATACCAAATGGTTGACCCCCTTCATGTAACTGGTCTTTCACTTCCCACTGTCTCTGCTCCATAAATAAGTGACTGCCGATTGCAGTGGATTCCTGACATTAATTTACATTTCGCCTCAAAAGCAAGGTAGTTCTTTCCTCTCCTTTATATGTTCTCTTCCACTAAAAGCATGGATGCTAGAAAGATTGTCACTTCCCAGAAATCAGTTTTGTCAGTTGGGGCCAGGCCTGGCAGGGGAGAAAGGGGGAAGGAGTCTGGGGTCGGTGCTCTCCGGAGCATGAGAGACAAGTTTGGGGACTTTTGAATGGGTATGACGAAGGAGGACTGTGTATTCAGTTGTCTATTTTTTGACGTGCAACTATATACTTAATTTCATCAGCACTCTCCAAAATCTCTAAATTAAAATGAAGACTTAAACAGTACAGCACAGTGCAGGCTCTTTGGCTCACAATGTTGTGCCAACCTGTCATCCTACAAAGAGCAATCTACCCTTCATACCCTACATTTTACTATCCTCCATGTCCCTATCCAAGATTCGCTTCAAAGTCTCGGAAGTATCTGACTCCACTACCATTGCTAGCAGTGCACTCCACGTGCCTACCACCCTCTGTGTAAAGAATCGAACTTTGACGTCTCTCCTATACCTTCCGACAATCAATTTAAAATTACACCCCCTCATAATTGTCATTTCCGCCCTGGGGGAAAAAAGTCTCTGACTATCCACGCTCTCTTTGCTTCTCAACCTCTATCAAATCACCTCTCATCCTTCTTCGCTACAATGAAAAAAGCCTGAACCTTTCTTCAAAAGACCTCCCTCTCGTCGAGGCAGCATCCTGGAAAATCTCCTCTGCAGCCTCTCTCAAGGTTCCACATCTTTCCAGGAATGAACTGACCAGAACTGAACACAATATTCCAAGAGCAGTCTTACCAGAGTTTTGCAGAGCTGCACAACCAGCCCAGCTCATCCCCTCGCCCCACTGCATCCCAAAACCAGCCCAGCCTGTCTCTGCCTCCCTAACCTGTTCTTCCTCTCAACCATCCCATCCTCCCACCTCAAGCCGCACCTCCATGTCCGACCTACTAGCCTCCTCCCACCTCCTTGACCTGTCCGTCTTCCCTGGACTGACCTATCCCCTCCCTACCTCACCACCTATACTCTCCTCTCCACCGATCTTCTTTTCTTTCCATCATCAGTCCGCCTTCCCCTCTCTCCTTATTTTTTCCAGAATAGTCTACCCATCCCCCTCTCTGATAAAGGGTCGAGGCACGAAACATCAGCTTTTGTGCTCCTGAGATGCTGCTTGGCCTGCTGTGTTCAGCCAGCTTCACACTTTCTTACATTTAGTTTGCACCTTTTCTTTACCGTTTGTGAGTGATACCTTTCTTTAATTCTGTGGTGGCCTGTAATTGAAAATACCGAATGTGTAAGTTTTGCAGTGAAACAGGCTCTTTGCCTTGCTTGTTTCTTTCCTCCGATCTGGGTGACCAAAATATCTTTGAACCCAGTGGGTGTGATGTTTTGCCTCAATGACCATGCTTCATGTTTAGATGTAGCCTGTATATGATTAGGCATTGTTTGCTTGATCATAGATTGCAACACAGTTGAGCCTTTGCATTCCCTCCCCAAACAGTTCACAATATTGTCTGCCCAACGAATAGACATCAGAGGGCCTCTCATGGCAAAATGTACCACAGTTATCACGGCAGCTGAGAAGGTGGGGACACAGTTGAGCCTTTGCATTCCCTCCCCAAACACTCCAGGAGGCCCGTGATGGACATGTCGTCTAAAGAATTGGAGGGCGAGTTAAAATGGTTTGCGACTGGGAGGTGCAGTTGTTTATTGCAAACCGAGCGGAGGTGTTCTGCAAAGCAGTCCCAAGCCTCCGCTTGGTTTCCCCAATGTAGAGAAAGCCAAATTGAAGTCTTTTCGTTGGGACAATTTTACCACTCGAAACAAGAGCAATTAAAGACGAACAAATCTACATTTGAACACACGGCATTGTTTATCAGGCAGATTCAAGTGACCATGAGATTTTGTTTTGTGTGACAATGCCAATTTTGGCCTGTGACCTGGGCAGAATTTCACACCTCATTGTTACAGTGTAGACTACGAGCAAATCCTGTCATATAATTGCAGTAGACCTCACCTCCGCTTCAACTCTATTGTAAATAAATGGGCAATTCCATCCAATATCTGGCAGATTAACACAACTTGCCATAACCCCAATATACACCATTAAAACACAGGCAAATTAGTTGTGCAGAAGAAGAGTAAAGGCAGACGGGAGACAAACCATACTCACTCCTGAACCTCTTGCAGCTTTGTTGGTTGCTTGTTTGCTGCGGTGTCGGTTAAAGATTACTTGATAGGCAACTCCTTCTTCCAGCTCCCACTCCCAGCTTGGCCACTGCTTGTGCTGTCAAAGAATAGAAACAAAACACTCAGTAAATCCCTCTGAACAGATTCTTCCTCCAATTTAGCAACTAGAATACAAAGATGAAAAGTTAAAAATAATTATTGACTCTGCAGAAGAGTGAGGAAACTTTGCCTTCTCCATGTAATGCTTTCACAACAGCACAAAAATATTCTGCAGCAACGCTCACAGGACTTCTTGCACACTTTAAGGTGAGTTTGCAGCATTTATTACATTGATAAAAATTCAAGTTATCACTATTTCCAAATTTGAAATAAAACCTACTTATGCTCAGACTGACTTGATACTCAGTGCAGAAACTGGACACAGTAAAACAAAATAGAAGGCTCTGACAAACAATGTTCACTTTTGTAACAATACTCCCTCGCATTCCAGTGTTTAAACTAAAAGATGAAAAGAGTTAATGTTAGCCAGTGCACTGTATGGACGGCATTCATGAATCAAAAAATAGGATGTTAACATGAGAAAGGTGTTTGCTCCTTTCCTCACTCCTGAAATCAGTCATTCCCTGACAACATACAGGGAATGGCCAAGGGCTCAATTTCCATTTTGATTTTGGTACCAAACGGATGCTACATAAACCGGGACATTCATTTTAGGTGAACATATTGCAAGGGCCTTGCTTCAGTTCCATTCCTCACACCCACCTGCCACCCTACTTTGGCCATAATCAAATTACGGTTTCTCCATCTCCGCAATTGCCTCTAGCATGGCAAATGCTAGAGACATCTGTGCTCCTATACCAGAAGACTTGGGCATACCTGACTGTCATTGTTGCATCAATGATTGCCGTGCCGACAGCTTCTGAGGGTGACAACTTAAAAATTAAATTTACCTCCTGAACTTTTCCACTTCAATTTGCTTCTTCAAAGTTGTCCTTCAAAATCTTTCTGATCAAGATTTGATCATCTGACCTCACATTTCCTATACAATTCGAGGTCGCATCTGCCTTTAAAATTCTCGATAATCATAGATGTCTCAGTGCAACAAAGGCACTGAAGATTAACATCAGTTTTTTTTTTAATTACAGTAGACCTGCCAAGCTATGAAGTAGGAAGGCCAGGTATTCAGAAGGAAATTGAATTTCCTTGGTCATTGTGTCAAATAATTGCTCTCACTTATGTCGCACTTCAGCACATGACATTCTTGTGATGGACTTTGAGATGGCAATTTCAAAAAAAAAAGGCAGCTGCAAAATTAATTTGGAAAAAGATGTGCAACTGAGCATGTTTCTGATCTATTAGATTCAACTGCAACTACAGGCAGCGGGTCGGGCAAATTGGCAAGTGACTTGAAGGACATTCCTTTTTCGTGAATCAGAAAAACTCAATTTTAAACCATTCAAATGGATGACTTTTCAGCGTTGAGCAAAACTGCATTTCTAACAGGCAGACATGCTGAGAAAATGGAAATAATTCTAAACGTTGAAAACTATCATCCTTTACATTGCTGGAAATAAAACAATAAATTCACCATTGTAGCTGGCTTTGAGTCAACAAAACACTAAGAGCCAATGGTCAGTCACAGGAACATACGCATTTTTCCAGAGTAGCATCCAGGAAATTGGGGAAAAAAACGGAACAATGTTCCAGAAAAGGTAACGAGGGAGTTGCTCTCAAAGATTATTTAAACCATTAGCAGTTGAAAAAGGTGGCAGCACAGCAAGCTGAAGACTGGAAAACAAGTCACTAGTGAGCAATCTACACTCAGATTCGATAACTTGTACAGTATGAAGATGCATTACACCAATGTATTGAGTACTTCAGCTTCAGCAAGGGCAGTAATGCACCCAAACCTCAAATAATATCACACTGCTCAAGATCACAAACAGAAGACTCCAACAGCTTTTGAGGTATACTATGAAGATTAAGAAAACCAAAATCCAATTTTCTAGCACTTTTTATTTTCATTTCCACTCTTGGATGTGTCACAGATACACAATCGCTCCATCATGAAGCAAATTGTTCACTGAAAGCTCCAAGCTGAACAATATTGACCAGAATTGTTTTTTAAGTCACTACTCTCTGAAATTGCCAGCATAATCCAGGATGCCTCAGCACAAATTTTATTACATAACAATAAACACAAACACAAAAGAACTCTGAATTTCAGGTATTTACATTCCTTCACTGTCTCCTTCTAAATATTCCAGGCAACTTAGAGAAAGAAAGACCAAGATTTATTTTGTTTATAATTGTAAAAGCAGGGTTTTCTTGATAGATTATGAGTAGTGTTGAGTTAGTCACACAGATTTGGACAATTCCAGTTTTGTTGCCAGCATTGTGCTGTATCAAATGGTGGTTCGGGCATGAACATTACAACTTGCTTCAGGAAAGCTACTGCAGTTATTTTACCAAAACTGTTGTGACTTTGCAACATTTTACCTGTTGCAGGAATGCTGTATGTACTTTCAAGACAAAATAAACTGGCTATGGGTATCATGACATTGTAGAACCTTACCATATCAAGACCCAAGATGAAACTGCAACAATATCTGTCTTTTGGGACCATTTAAGATGAAGCAGGGCTTGAAATATGTCCATCATGGCGCAGTCAGAAGAGCTACAGAGCATGCCCAGAAAGAGCCACGTCACATTGGACAGAGCTCGCGCCTGAATATATCAGGTTGCACAAGATATTCTCCTCTCTTACAGTTCCTTGTATGTATTTATATTTAATAAAGCCTGTGAAATGTTCACTTAAAAAAGAGTTCATCTGATGGTCAACTTACTTTTCACACATGACCACAGTCAAATTTCGAACAGAGATTTTCTAAGTCTTCGGGGAAGGCACAAGGTTCAACATCTTCAATCAAGTTCAGTGCACCCTCCCTCGCCCAGCATCTCTGATCCACATGTACACTGAGTAAGGTGGATGGTGGTAAGAGATTCACAGCAATCAAATCAAAGCCACTTGCTGTCTTCATTAACTTGAGGGCAGACAGTCTCACTTTGCTTGGAATCAACCAAATATTGCCAAGTGTCAGGATTATGTGCTGCGAGAATTCACTCTCAGAATTATCCCTCCATTCCATACATATCTTCAAGCCTTAGAACAGCAGTCTTAATGATTAGTCACCAAATTATCAGAACAGTCTGAGAAAATATTTTCCAATAAATTTATATCTCATGATTTTCAACTAAAGCATCAGTCCTGCCATCTCCTTCTTAATCAGGCCGTTATTTTGCTGCATGACTTAATGGGCTATTTCATTTAAATTGCAGCTTTTCAAAACTCTTCATCACCACTGGAAAATGACCCTGCCTAGTTTGATGAAATTCTCTGGGTATCAGGCAAACAGCAGGGAAACTTCACTGCAAGGAAGACACACGAAACAACTCCCAAAGTGTCACTGATTGACTGGGGCAGTACATCACCAACATTCACAATTATGTGGTGAAGATGTTGAAATGATGTGGTGTCCAGTCCTTTGCACCATTTGGAACACTGTTTCGGATGATGTCTCCCAAACACAATTTCGAGATAACCTAACACAGATTACCATATCTCCACACCTTCCCTTTTGTTCACATATTTCGGTATTTCAACAAAAAAGTGAGTTTTGCGTCCATTAGTTTTATGAAAATTATGGGAATAATAGGCTAACCAGCTTATATTGACACGAGGAATATTACAGTTCTGTCAAACATGTTCTTCTACAGCTTACTCTTTGTAGCAAGTGGTACTATCTCAGCAGCTGGAAAATCAGGAAGCCCTAGCTTCAAGACCCTCGACTGTGTCAAGTTATCATGTCTCAACGAGATGCTTTAAAATTGGTTTTAGTCTGCACTTCAGAATTCTGGCATGAACTTAATAAAATCCCTTGGTCCATCAGAGAACTGAAATCCACGGAGAGCTTAAACATGATCATATCCTGGAGAGCCTTGTAAAGTTTATTCAATTGAAAAGTGGCAGTCACATCTTTCACTCTTTAGGAAGGTCGGACTAATGATGGCACCAACACATCACTCAGTCTTGCACACTATTTTGAAATAAACAGAAGTAAAAACAAGACATGGCAGCTAAACTATTGTGTCTCTTGAAAACTGAAGTCTCAACAAGCAGGCAACTAGAACTGCACTAAAAAAGATGCACTTTATCCGAGCAAAGCAGACTGCAATTCAACACAAAGCGATCAAAAAAAATGTTGCCGTCACATTGCCTAAAAAAATCCCAACATTCAATGGATGAATAATTTTAACTCAGAGTAGAAGATGCAGAAGATATTTCTGTTTCCCAACAGCCAGTATTGGAATTTTGTAAAGGTGCAAAGGAACAAGAGCTGCATCCACTCCCAGTTCCGCGCATCTTCCGTACCGACATGACAATTCGTCAAATTGACCTGTAAATCGATTGTCTAATATCAAAGAGACGATCATGAAATGCAAAACACTCCTGTTCGTCTATTTCTCAAAATAGTAAGCCATGCACTTAATTTTTTTTTCAAAAAAGGAAATCAATTAAAAGCAATCAAGATCAGTTTTTGAGAAAGTTGTTTCAAAGAACCAAGTGAAATTCCTGAAAAGCAATGTCAACACCTGGCTGTCATATTTTCTCACTATGGAAGGCTCAGCTATTAAGTCACCCAAGCAAGACTGGGCCCACAGGCCTGGGATACTGCTGGGGTATGAAGGAAAATCCTTCAGTGCAGAATGGCTTGGCACCTCAGAGTCCAAACAGCAAGTCTTCAATGCACTAATCTGCACATTCGTAGTCTCACAAAAAAAAACCCCTGAATGCATGTTCAATAATGCACATTTGGGTTTTAGCAAGCATATTAAATTATTACTGGCCCTGAAAAAGTTAATGCAATACCTGCGGAACACAAATTCTTTCTTTTTACACATAAGTATGTTTTTTTTTACCATGCCTGTCGATAATAACTTTGTAATTCATGAAATTCATTAATTCCTGTCTGAAAATTTAATTCAAGAAAAGAAACGCGGTATTTATAACTTGTGGGTTTGCTGTCTTTGAGAATACTTCACATGATTGGTTGCTTGCCTTCTTTGCTGGCATCACCGCTCTGACATATTTGCACATCTCCTCATCCATGTGCCACATTAAAACTGTTTTTTTTCATCTGAGCCTCCTATTTATAATATTAACATATTTTAAATCTTAACTTATTTATTCAACACATCCTAGTGCCAAAAGTAAATCCTGAAATAGAAGATTTGCAGTTGTAGCACTCAAAATCATTTTTGATGGTACATGGAAATGTTTCTCAGATATTATATGCAATGCCGGGTATACTCTAGTATGCAGGAAAGCATATCAAACATTCCCAAGCATGGAAACAAATGCCAAAGGTTTCCAGTCACCATATAAACAAATGGAACTGCAACTTGCTTCAGAACTTGCTACAATTTTGTTTTTATTGCTTGTTTATAAGAAGTCTAGCTCAGAACACAATCATTTCAAATGCAATATTCCACGAAAACCAGGAGGAACGTGATCATCAATTGATAGAGAAAGCAAGCAAGAACAAGGTTGTTGACAGATGAACATGAGCCGAAAATTCACCAGAATCCCAGATGGCCACAGGATCGTTCTATTAAAAGTGGGTGGTTTAAACTGAAGGTCACCACATTTCAGGAGAGGGGTGAATGCTAGGAAAGAAAGTCCTTCAACATAGCCTCAACTGCTCGCAGGAATTAAACCCACCATACTGGTAACACTCTGCACCACAAAACCACAATCAAACTATCCAATTAACCATTCATGACATTAAAATATTTAGGTGGTGTTTTTGACCAGTGCAGACTAAATGGGTCAAAAGGTCTTTTTGAGAACTGCGGATCTCTATCACTGTATAACATCGTCTGTCTGGTGATGTTATTCTGTACAATTTGATGTTTTCGGTCATGTCGCTCTCATTTCGGACACTGATTATCTACATTTCTACACAATGGGTAGACAAGGTAGAAGTAATTCCTGTGGACAATTATAATTTGAGTAACAATTTGAAATGGTCACTCATTTGAATTGAACACAAATGACACATGATTGACACAGACAACAAGAGTTTTGCAAGTCATGTAAATTAACCGCTTTTTCCCAGTTTATAAAACACCAAGGCAGTGATGTTTCGCCTATGAAGAGATGCAGTCATTACTTGGCTCGTGTCACATTTGCAATCCCAAGTGAAACAAAACAAAAAGCAAAAATGATACAACAAGGTATAGAGAAGGATGAACACAGCAGGCCAAGCAGCATCTCAGATTCTCCAGTACGTGCAGTTCCTAGTATCTCTGAAAAGCAAGAACGATTGACTGACTCCTCAACACCATTCGACAGGACTTCCCCAAATGCAGAAGCCTGGTGCTGACATGGAAAACTTCGTAAAATGTCAAGCTGACTTGTTCAAGAATGCAGATTCTGGGATGCAGCCAAGCCTGTGAAAGACTGCACGTGGGTTTGATCCCATGCCCCCGCCAGCCTGAAAAGCACTGTGCTTCCCAGTTGGCTTTAGGAGGCACAGTACACCTCGGTGTGAAGGATAACAGAAAGCTGAGCATTTTCCACAGAATATTGCACAGAGGGAAGGAAAAGCATACCCCCTTCCTAATCACCCACACCTTCAGGATTTACACACGGTGTAACATATGGGCAGCGGGAAGCGTATTTACAATGACCCTGCGAGTCTGGCAGTGAAGTCAGAAGAAATGGCCACAGCACAAAATCAGTGGTAAACTTAATTCTCCATGGGAATTTCACTGAGTCTTGACGTCAAATCAAACCAATGACTGCTCCAAGACATGCACCTGTTCTTACTAACACTTCACATTCTGTGTGAACAGAGCCCCGAACTGTAATGCAAAGCGAGGTAACAAGGTGTAGGGCTGGATGAACACAGCAGGCCAAGCACCATCTTAGGAGCAGGAAAGCTGACATTTCGGGCCTAGACTCTTCTGATGACCCTTCAAATGCAAGATTTTAAGCCACCAGAGATGGATGTGAATCCTATTTCACAAATGCCACCTCCAGTTATGAATCGAATGATCTTAAGAGCTCCAAACCAACTATTCCAACCATGCATGAATCTTACAAACATGCTCATGTTGCCTTTTTTTATGTACAGCCACTTCAACAACAGAACACAAAACCAAAGAATGTTGTGAGACATCTCAACATGCCAAACATATCCAAATGGAAAATACCAACAAGGTCAGCACTACGCAACATTCAAGTAACTAAAACAGTTGAAATGATGGCATCTCCAATGAGGAAAAGAACAAACAATTCAAAGCAGCAGTGGAAGGCAGGAAAAAGAGAAAAACCGACAAGAAAGAATTAGCTGTCAAAAACAGCTCTTTCAATCGAGTTAATTCTTTGAATGAAAATGAAATTTCTTTTATACAGGACCGAGGCCCACCAATTTTTACAATAAATTCCACCGTCACTGCTTTCTCATAAACTCTGTGCAGGAAATACAAATGTAATTAAATCTGTTCAACTATGTTTGTTAACCATGACAGTTTCAATTTTTCATCTCAATTTTCTTTCCTTTTCTCTCGCCCACCTACAAGACCATAAGTCCCCAAGCATCAGTTTTCAAGTAATCTGGTTTTATGCACAAATCCAGTGAATTATTGAAGACACTTAATGAAGCGAAATATTGTTCTTCCACTTTAGAGTACAAACTCTGATACAATAACAATATATTACCAGCCTTGTTGGGATGTTATGTTCATGTTCTACAAGAGATTAGATGAGGCCTCTTTTAGAATAATGTGTCTAGTACTGGTTGCCCAGTTAGAAGAAGGATATTAGCAAGCTGGAGATCGCTAAGAAGAGATTTACCAGGATGTTGCCGCGTATGGAAGGCTGGAGTTATAGAGAAAGACTAAATAGGCTTGGAGTCTTTTCATTGGAGTGGAGGAAGTTGGGAGGTGACCTGATAGAAGTTTATCAAGTAATGAGAGGTATAGATAGAGATGATGGTCGTTGATTTTTCCCTAAGATTGGGAATTTCAAGACTTGAGGATACATCAATAAGGTGGGAGAAGGGAGATTCTGAAAAAGACATAAGAGGCAATTGTTTTACGCAGAGAGTGGTTCCCATGTGGAATGAACTTCCCGAGGAACTGGTAGATGTGTGTACAGTTACAACGTTTAAAAGGCGTTTGGATGGGAAAATGAATAGGAAAGGTTTGTCGTAGATATATCAATACGTCAATTCTTCTTTCTTAATTCAAATAAGTGATAATCAAGCTTTCCTTTTTCAACCAAAATAGATTGTGTTCTTCCAACAGATGATGTTAATTTACTTGCCCACTCTCAGCCTCTCCATGGCTGTGCATTTCTCACTGTGATGGTTGTTTTACACAGTGCTGATTACAACAGAGATAGAGAAAAGCATTTAAAGGCGCTTGTCGAAAATAAATTTATCTTCATACACTGGTTTTTGATCTGTGCTTCTGTTTATAAGATTAACTTCTTTATTCAACACTTCCTAGTGCCAAAAGTAAATCCTGAAGTAGAAGATTTGCAGTGGTAGTACTGAAAATAATTTTGGTGGTTCAACGAAATATTTCTCAGCTGGATAATTCAGAGTAAATGCTGTGAACTGTTGGACCATTCCTTTCTGACTGCACACCCATGTGCCACCACCTCTGGTGGAACTGTCCTACCAGTGGGGAAGAACAGAAGCGGGGTAGTTATGTGGGAGTCTGTACTTTATCAGGCGTGATTAAGGAAATACGACTATATCAGACTATTGCTCCTCTAACGTTGATGCAAGTTCAGGATAATAGTAAGTCAGACTGGAAGGACAGAATGGGGATGATATGCCATTATGGCTGCCTGATGGCCAGATACATGCCAGGTGCTCAGTCCAGTTTTATCCCTCATTGATATTTACGATCTGATTCCTTACTGCTGGAAAGTGCAATAATTTCAGTTGGCAGTTACGAGTTAACCACCTTGCAGCCGTTCTGGACAACTATGCATTAGACCGGATGACAACAGCATATTTCTTTCTTTGAAGGACATTTATGCAATCGATAGATTTTCACAGCAATCAAGGAGCTTTGCAGTCACCATTACTGGTACCAGCTTTTTTTCCAGAATTCACGAATTAATTGAATTGAAATACCTTTCGCTGCCGTACTGGGATTTGAATTTGTGTGCCTCAAACAACAGGCTCATATGTCTGAATTACTCCTCTCGTTACATGAGCACACGTCTGTACCCTTGTGCAAAAAGGCTGGGAGAATGCCACCTATTTACACAGCATGATTGACAGTGCAGCCCATTGAAAATGATTGAGGTGACAGGAGCAGGCAAACATACAACGCCTCGCTTTTGAAATGCAGAAACAAAAACAATCAATTTTTCCAAAGTTGCATCGAACACCAAAGCAACAGTGACAGTTGCACCCTAAACAAGCATTTAGATTGAAAGTTGCTTTGTGGGTGTTCCTGACATTTTGGTGGCCTGTCATGAGCAATTCAGAACACAAAGGCTCCTGTGTCTCCTCAACTAAACGGTTCAGGTAACCACATTAATTTCGTAAGAGTCTCTTATTACATCAACAAAGACAATCAAACTCTACTAAACTGAACAATCAGAAAGTTTCATGATAGTGTTAAAAAATACCTGATTTGATTTGAGTTGAATGCACGAATAACTGACGTTTTCCATTGTCTGAAATGGAAAAATGAGATTGAAAATTAGGTCTGTAACTTGGTCGGTGAGGGAATATATTCAGTTGTAATATCGAAATCCAATTTCATTTTGCTTTTGTACAACACATGCCCAAAGGGGACACCCATTAAGATCAATCAAATTGCCCAGCTAACTCTGAATAGCAGAAATCAATAGGTCAAGCAGGAGGTCTGTGACCTGTAATATAAGCGTGTTTCCTGACTAATATTCCGCTCACTTATGCAGAGACGCCAAGGTAAATTCTATTTTTCTTGTCATTTGCTTGGATAGTAGTGAATTAATCATATATAGGCCTTTTAGTCTGCACAAGTTCTCACTCTCACCTTCTGCTCAAACACTTGGGACATATTGCTGCATTAAAAAGTTGCTGATATATTTTTACAGCTCATTGGATAATGCTCAAGAGGCTGTGGAAACACTCCAACGTTGCCTTCTAAATGGAGTAAGGTTCCAGTATTTATTTAATTGCCATTTACAACACGAGGATGTACCAATGTGTTTAACAGCCGATGACATACATTTGAAGTGCCGTTGTAAAGTTTAAGAAATGTGGCAACCAGTTTATGCCATCCATCCCAGGAACAGAACCTGACTGAAAGGCAATATCAGTGCAGCGTCTGAACTGGGTGGACGTTAACTCAGGCAACAACTTCTTTGGTGGAATATTGGGGGAAGAAATCATTTGCAACAATTGAAAAAGATGATGCACCTCCCACTGACTCAATGGCCAGACATGTTATGGTTGTGTAAGTACTGAAACAATGAAAATGAGACTTTCGGTAAGTGTTCAATAAATGCATGGCTTGGTGTCACTGTGCATTTTATAGTAAATAAATTTCCCTCCTTTCATCTGGTTCAGCAATCAACTTGTTGCTGTTTTGACACTGCCATTTGCACGGCAAATTGCGCACAATTCATTCATTCAAATGAGACACGAGCACAACACGGCGCTGTAAGAGTAAGCTGGCATTCCTCACTGTGTTAGTGTCTGGTGGATTGGAAGAAAAATGGACAGGAACAAAATTCAGTGTTTGTTTCATTTCAACTCTCAGTCTGTTAATAATTTATTAGCCAAATCATCAGGAGCTAAGTCTTTTCTGCCTCTGAAATAGCTGCTATTTAAATGCATTTCTTTATTTTGTGTATTTAATTGAACAGATATTTGGATTTTTCTCATCTTTAAGAACCAGTATTGACCAGATTTAAAATATCATCATTTTTAAAGCTTAACAAATTTGGAAAATCTGCGGTACATTGCGCCAGTAGAATATGCTGATACATTTTTCTGATACACTACACGACAACAAGAGACCCAATTCCTCTTCATAGTTTTATGGTTATTTTGTGCTCATCATGCTCGTAAATTAGATGACCATTCTACCTCAGTATTAAATCGAAAAGAAGATTTCAAACACATCAGATCCTTAATTCACACCAAATAGAAAACTTTGAACAGATCTCTATCCTCGGAATTTAAGCTACATTTTTTGAATTCAGAGGAATAAGGCTGCTTGAGCTTGTTCCATTGAATCAAATCATGGCGCATTTCTCTCTCCACTCCATTTACCCACCATTTGTCTATTGACCACTAATACACTGACAAAACAAAAATGGGAGTGTTGAAATTTTGAATGAGCCCAACAAAATCCAACTTTCGAAGCTCCAATCGACAACCTTTTTTGTGAAAAACATCGATTGCCACATTTCACACCCATCTGACACAGCTCAAATTTGAAAAGTGCCACAACAGATATTTCCTGATATAAACTGTCAGTGATGATCACAACAAAACCCAGATTGTTTATTCCAAAGTCACCCATGCTTCACAAAGAAAGGTCACCATTATCGCACCACATCACAGGGCTGTGCACACATTCGAGTGAGGCAACTGGTGTTATTTAACCTGGGGGTCAGGCAAGGGGAGAGGTTGAGACGGAGAACCCTTCGTGATAAACACAAATGTTTGATGACAATTTCAGTCTCATCTTGGTCTTCCTTGGAACACTTGAAACTTTAAAAGGCCAAGTGTGCAGACGAGGACATCAGCCTTCTGATACTCCAGCTCGCTCAAAATGAAACTTGCCAAAACGATGCCCACAACACATAAAACATCTTGCACATCCTGGAAGAACATGTGAGTGAGTGATTGCTGGATGGTACATAGTAATATGAAGAATAAGTAATCAGTGGATTGGAATTTGTCGAATGTGATGAAACAAGGATAGTTCATACCTTTTAAATTCAGTACAGTATGAAGAAAATCCAACTGATTCGGTTAGCTGACTGACTGGAAACAACAGTCAAATCTATAAGACAAATGAAACCATCATGAGAGTCAAAACCAAATTCAACATGAAAAGACAATGGCGAAGATCACAATTTAATATCAGAGCAAGAATGTTCAATTGCTGACTTCAGTGTATTTACATCTGTCCATGATTTGTTTGCTCTTTTGATACCATTTTGGTCTTCCTTAGAAAACCTAACAGTTTAAAATCCTAAATGAGAAAACTGGGACATCCGTTTTCAGACATTTCAGGACACAAAATGAAAATCAACAAAGCTTTCACATTGAATTATGAAAAAAATCACTCTGTACATGCTGGAATGATGTCTCACAATCTGAAGGGAGGAAAACACAGTCAAGGCAAGGGTGACCACCTTCATGCAGGATACGTTAGTCAAGAGCAGTCTCTGACGTTAATCCAGAATATTGGGGCAATGTCAGTTGGACAGTCAAGGCAGTCAGCTTCTCGGAGCCCATACCTCAGCAGTGCGGTCAGCGGGTCACAGTCAGCCCATTGGGAGTCTGAATCCAGTCTGGGCAGTGGGGACAAAACAGCTGGCAAACTGTACAGGCATCAGTTGGACGTCTTGGTCATTCATTGTTCACACTGTCTGTCAAGGTCACTGATAGGGTTTGCCACATCAGTCCTTGTTGTGCTTAGTTGTATTACGACTGAGAACTGTTTGACTCTGCAGTCAGACTGCTGCCAATTGATGCTTTTCACTGGCATCGTGCAACACTGGTGTTTTTATCGTGTAGGGTCTGTCAGAAATGCGTGTGAGCAAATGGAACAAAGGAGCTGGCAAAGTTGCTTGTGAGTTTCCTGGATTAAGTGAGCCAATACCTGGCTGAATGTCGGGAGACGACAAACTGGATTGAAGCTTGCATTTTGTGAAAAAGTAACAAGAACTAATACCTTTCAGAATCAAAGTAGAGTGGAGTCTGAGGAACGACAAAGATGAAGTTTCGTCAAGTCTAAAAGACAAATGAAAACACCATGAAAGAGAAAGCAAATTCAACATAAAAAGAGAAAGAGTGCATCAAACTTACACACTTAACCAATAATATCAACTGCTGATTTCTGTCAATTTACGTGTGTCTGATATTCATTTGCTCCTTCACGATCTACTTGGTCTTCCTGAGAAAATTTAAAACTTTAACTTGTCAATTCAGCAGACAGGATACCCTTCTGACCACACTTCAGATACTTCAGGCCAAAATGAAACTCAACAAAGCTTTGCTCTCATCCACCAGCTTGCACACCTGGAAGGATTTCCCAAAGGGCTTTTTCCCTCCAAGTATGTTTTGGCTGCTGCTGCACAATGTGCAGACAACACATTTTCATGACTAGCAATCGGTAACAACTAGTTTCTCCTTTGAAGCGATACTCATCGAGAGATAAATAAGAGATAATGTAGACAGGAGAATTCCATTGTTTTGTTTTGAATTGTTGTGATAATGGGATTTTATGGTCATCCGAGATGAAAATTTTTCCCTGCTGATATCACATTCAGCGAAGACCAGAAGAAACTTGATGCTGCAGTCAAAGAGTAGGCACAAAAATGTGGCCAATTTGGTTTTGGTTTTGTCAAGTATTGGAGCCATTGCCAACTGCAACATACAAACATTAATTCAATAGATTTACCCCCATATGAGCATCATATCTCCAATTTTCCTGTCTTTGAAATTTGTACCAAAATCCAATTTCTATCAAAGTACTGCTCGTTATAAATTGATTTCAGATTACCTCAAAACTCTTCTCACAAACAAGAGTGATACCACGAAGGTATTGCTCCTTTCTCTCTGCATCAACTAGCGTTCGTTCTAATTGCACTGACGAGAGAGAAAAACAAATAAGTGATGCGCACTTGAAACTGCAGAGTTAAAAGTCTACAATGTTCACTTCACGTTGTCTCAACATGAAATGAGGGCCCAGCAGCTATTGTTGATTGTTGTTTGTGCTGTCACAAGTTTCCTTGTTTGTTGGTTTATGACATCACAGTCAAACCATTGTGAAGTCACTGGACTCGTTGTTTTGTTAAAAAAAACTTTCTGAGAAAGAACACAAAACCTGTTTGAGCAATTAACTGCTGTTTTCCAATTCATCTCTGTTTGCATGGGTGTCTTGTGATGAGGGTTTGTTCGTAAAGGTGGGCACTATGTCATGGATGCACCTCCCCATCACCACTGAGTTCCCTTCACAGCCTTCCTGGAAGCATGGCCATAGGGGTGAAGGCACCATGAGGCCAGCCCACATGCGACCAATACGTTCACTAATTTGATTGCTGGTTGGAATGGCTGGTCAGCTGTCAAGAGGGCAGGTGGTCACATCAGTCCTCAAAGTCCCATCAAAACATTCCTGAGGTTAATTCAACCTTTACATTGACCTTTGAATCCTCTAAAGACTCCACCAGCACCATTTGGTTTATAGGCCGAGAATTGAACTGGTTCTGGCACTGTTGTTCATAATCCTTTTAATTCATCCTCCGGTGTCTGGTCTTTGTGGATGTAATTGTAATGTAATTGATTCTGAAAATGAGATCTGGCACTGATGTCTTTTCGTTGGTGTGAACAGAAGACATCATCTTTCTCTTTCCTTGTCGCACATCAATGAACCAATACCATTTAGTACATACTGTGTGATTATCCTACCTTTGTGCCATTTCCTTGTGATTTGGATGAATGATTAAAATGGCACAGGAAAGGAAAACAAGCTACCTGAGCCTGCCAGGGTATTAATCCTTCAGATACCTCAGTAGGCCATCCTAAATGGAATACAGGGAAACTTTGATTTACCTTGCATCGTTATGCAACTTTGAAGCAGGTCCAAAAACCTCTTACTTTCCAAACACCATTTGCTGCATTGTTGGAAACATGGCTGACCATTTGCACACAGCAAAGCCCAACAAACTGCCAAATGGAAATGACTGAATACTGTTCACTGTTTTTGTGAATATTTTTGGGCTTGTATGTTTTAACAAGAACCAGGCAGAAATCCACCATCCCGGTTTACACAAGGCCACAACATTTAAGCAGAGTAGGCAACCAGTCGCTCAGTTGAACATCCTCTCCAAAAGATGAGAATTTTGAAAGTGCAAAACGTGCTCAGTGCTGGACAGTAATTCCCAGCCATGACTTTGCAATCAGTCGCATTATGAATGGTCAATGTCTGACTCTCGGATGAGACAGCTGCCACTGTTGCAAAGCTAACAATAACATTTAAAAGAAATCTGGGAGGGGAGATAAATAGAAAGGGTTTAGAGGGACATGGGCCAAATGCTGACAAATTGGACCAGATCAGTTTAGGTTAATTGGTCAGCATGGGCAATTGGACCAAAGCGTCGGTTTCTGTGCTGTCCAGCTCTATGATTCTATGAGTACCAGAGACCTTAAACCTCAGAACACATTCCTCCTCACCTCAGTTTTAGGCTAAGCAGTAGGATCTGTCCACTCTGTTCATTTCTTTCGCAATGCTTCCTGCTTTTTTTGGCTTCTTTCTTCTTGATGATAGAACATAGAACACAGAACATGGAAAAGTACAGCACAGTACAGGCCCTTCAGCCCACGATGTTGTGCCATGGAATAATAATCCTCATCCAAAAATAAAATAACCTCACCTACATTGCTCTCAACTCATTGCTGTCCATGTGCATGTCCAGCAGTCGCTTAACTGTCACTAATGATTCTGCTTACACGACTATCACTTCCAACTCTCTGGGTGAAGAACCTCCCTCTGACATCTCCTCTGTACCTTCCTCCTGACACCTTAAAGCTATGACCCCTCATGGCAGTCAATCCTGTCCTGGGGAAATGTCTCTGGCTATCAACTCTTTCAATGCCTCTCATTACCTTGTACACCTCGATCAGGTCACCTCTCTTCCTCCTTCTCTCCAGAGAGAAAAGTCCCAGCTCAGTCAACCTATCCTCAGAAGACAAGCCCTCCAGTCCAGGCAGCATCCTGGTAAACCTCATTTGCAAAAACCTCTCCAAAGCCTCCACATCATCCCTATAATAGGGTGACCAGAACTGGGCACAATATTCCAAGTGTGGTCTCACTAGGGTTTTGTAGAACTGCAGCAAAACATCACAGCTCTTTAAGGCAATCCCCCTGTTAATGAAAACCAAAACATCATATGCTTTCTGAACTACCTTATCCGCTTGAGTGGCAACTTTGAGGGAGCTATGCACATGAACACCAAGATCCCGCTGTTCCTCCACACTGCCAAGAAACCTGCCTTAAATCCAATACACAGCAGTTAAGTTCAACCTTCTAAAATGCATCACTTGACATTTATCTAGGTTGAACTTCATCTGCCATTTCTCAGCCCAGCTCTGCATACTGTCAATGTCTCGCTGAAGCCTGCAACAGCCCTTGATACTATCAATGGCACCTCCAACCTTTGTGTCATCAGCAAACATACTAACCCACCCCTCAACCTCCCCATCCAAGTCATTTATAAAAACTACAAAGAGCAGAGACCCAAGAACAGAGCCCTGCGGGACACCACTCAGCACTGACCTCCAGGCAGAATACTGATCTGCAACCACTCTCTGCCTTCTGTCAGCCAACCAATTCTGAATCCAGACAGCCAAATCACCCTGTATCCCATACCCGCTGATTTTATGAATGAGCCTGCCGTGGAAAACATTATCAAATGCCTTGCTGAAGTCCGTGTACACCACATCCACTGCTCAACACTCGTCTACCCGTCTCGTGACCTCCTCAAAGAACTCACGAAGATTTGTAAGGCATGACCTGCCCCTCACAAAGCCAAGCTGACTCCCTTTAATACCGCTTTGCTTTTCCAAATAGTCATAAATCCTATGCCTCAGAATTCTTTCCAAAACCTTGCTGACCACAGAAGCAAGACTGACTGCTCTGTAATTTCCAGTGATTTCCCTATTCCCTTTCTGGAAAAGAGGAAAAACATTTGCCTCCCTCCAATCTTCCAGTACGAGTGAGGAAGCAAAGATCTTCACCAGCGGCTCAGCAACCTCCTTTCTCGCTTCCCGTCGCAACCAAGGATAACTAACAATGGCTACTTTTCACTGCTGTAATGCAACAATGTTGCTATCATTCAGTCGATTCGGGTTGCTGTTTTGAAACAGTGTTATGAAAATTGAATTATTTCCTCAAGTTGACTAAGACGATGTGCGGATAAAATCTAAAAGATAAAAGTAAAACCAAATTGTGTCAAATTTAAACTTTGAAAATGGACAGACTGCTGTCAAATTTAATACTGCAATTTATGTCAATTGCAGTCTTCAGAGTGACTACATCCGTCCATTATTCATTTGCCCCTTCAATATCTACTTGGCCTTCCTTAGAAAACTTAAAACTTTCAAAGCCATTGATCAGCCCAGGACCATAGCCATCAGACATTTCATTTCACTCAAAATAAACTCAACAAAGCTTTTACCTCTAACGATAAAACACCTCGTGCATCTTGAATGGAATTCCTAAGCAGCTTAGCAGTTCTTATGTACTTTGTTGGCTGTGGTTACTGCTGGAAGGTAGGAAAGGCACTGAATAAAATGCACACAGCAAGCTTTCATTTACAACAAGGTGGTAATGAATAGCTCATCCATTTTGGCAATACTGCTTGAAGGATAATATTGGCCGATGTATGAGTGAGATCTCCACTATTTTGAATGAATCCTTGAGATAATGGGATCTTAAAGCCATCCGAGATTAACATTTTTCTCTGATGTCGACGTCTCTGGAAAAGGCCAGCTCCCTCTTGACAAGTTTTGTTTCAACACAAAAAAAGCAGCTGTTTGGCTCAACGGTGAACATACTACACTTCTACGGAATGAAGAAAGACCTGTAGCCGGATTGTTTCCTTGGGACAGTGTCAAGGGATCTTTACTTTCAACTTCTTTTTAATTTAAAGAGAAGACACATAAAAAGCAGTTACATTTAAATTTGATTGTGACAAAAGTTGGAACCAGTGCCAACTGCAATATTCAGACAAAAATTCATGAAAGGTATCCCCACATGAACATTCATATTTCCAAATCTCCTGCTTTTGAAATATGGACTAAAATCCAAGTGCTTTGTAAAATCTACAAATTGATCTGAAATTACCTGAAAACAATTCTTTTTAGCGATAGTGACACCACAAAGGTACTGAATCTTTCTCCCTGCTTCAGCTAGTGCTGTTTCTCTTGACACAAACGAGGGAGAGAAAAAAAAATAATGTGATGCACAATCGAAAGTGCAGAACTAAAAGTTTACAATGTTCACTTCAGATTGTCTCAACATAAAATAAGGACACACGGCAGCTATTCCTTCTGGATCGCAACGTTGACAAAACAGTTTCCATGGTTCCTGATTCATACTGATACAGGCCATTGTGAGATTATTGAACTCATTACTGTCAAATAAACACCTTGTGTGAGTGGGCACAAAATATGCTCAAGCAGTTTGACACGTCCACATTGTTTACATGGTTGCCATGTAGTTAGGGTCTGTTGGTAAAATTAGGCATCATTACATGGATGCAGTTCGCCACCTCCCTCAACATCTTTTCTGCAATCTTGCCAGTGGAGGTGAAAGTGCCAGGAGGTCTGTCTACACGTGATCAAAATGCCCATTTATTGTTTTTGTGGTCGGACAGGCTGGTCAGCTTTCACACCTTATGTCCATACCAACCCCTGCCATCACTTGCGCAGCAAAAGGTCTGCCCATCTGAGTATTTCCTCATCCATTCTGGATTTTATCCAACCGCATCTCCACTCACTCTTCCATTGCTGAGTCCTGGCCCCAGGGTGACCTTCAACTTACCTGCAGCTGTCCTGCCTGTATCATAGAATATCTTCTTCTGGTTTGACTCCAGTGCCAGAAGTGGGAACATTTCCTGGTCATGCTGATGTGACCAAATAGTGGACTGCTATTGTATTCACTAACACATCAGTAAGACCAGTTTTTCTGCTGAATGCTGTTGACGAGTGCCTTATTGTTTGATAGATATTGAGTCATGAAGGGGTGAGCTGCCCAATATAGGTGCAACTGATCCCTGATGGAGGGGTTTCTGCACCCCACCCTTACAATCTAGCTCCATGCTTTAGTAGACATTGTTTCCCATACTCCCTTAATTTTTGATACAATCCCAAAATCCAGTTGAAGTGAGCGAGTGGAACCAAAATACGTGAACATATTACATCTAAATTAGAATAGCTCATGACTTTGCGTGGCTCATGTTGTCCTCTGTTTCTGAACAATTGTACTTACTCATTTGTTGCTTAGAAAAGAAATTTTGCTGAGCATTGTCTTTCCATAGCGTGTGAATGTATCGGACAAATACAGTTTTAATTCCAAATCATACCCTTTGGTGTGAGTCAAGGTTTTCCACTTGCCTTAAAATTAAAAGCTGAAATGACTACGGCTGCTGAAAATCTGAAGCAATCACAAAAATTACTGGAAATACTCAAAAGGTCTTAGAGCATTTTTGGAGAAAAAGCCAACTTTATTCTAAAGGTCCAGTGATCCTTCTTCAGAGATTTAAAAATACGTTTGTTCTAAACAAATGGTTTCCTTTGACGTCATTCAGGAAGCCTGGTGAATATTTCTTTTATCCTGGATAATACGACAATAGAAAAGCAATTGTTCATCATGGTAATTGGATCAAAACATTCATATTATATTCGTGATGCAACTGATAAAATATTAGGACTCGATTATCAATGTACTACTAAAGTCACAGTCACAACAATGCTTACTTGTTATTTCCTGCATGTTAACCAACTGTCTCTTCATAATGATACATTACCTTCAGTTCCAGAGCCCTTATCTTATCTGAGAAAGTAGGAACTGCTGAACTGGAGAATCTGAGATGACAAGGTGTAGAGCTGGGTGCACACAGCAGGCCAAGCTGCAGCAGAGGAGCAGGATAGCTGATGTTTCGGGTCTGGACACTTCTTCATTCCTGGACTCAGGGAGACCTTGGACTTACTTGCAGGTGTCCTGCCGACATTATGGAACATCTTCTTCTGGATTGATCATGTTGATTTAATCAGAAGATAACATTGTTTTAAAAGTGCACAGCTGTCACATATTTAATGAAGGAACATTATTGAGCACTTTTCCAAGTGATTGCTGTCATGCTAAATTACCTGGGTTCTGTAATTCCAATCCTCCTTCTTTCTTAAATAGCAGTGCTGCATCTGGTAATTTTCACTCGACTCTGACTTTTCCAGAATCCAGGGTATTTTGACAAAGCAGAAACCATTACATCCACTGTGTCTGAAGCTGGGCTCCAGTGATATTCAGTATTTTTGGAAGGACAGACAAGAAGAAGGAGGTGGGTTAGCATTGCCAGTGACAGATTAAAAACAATATGGTCATGAAAATGGATCATAGTTCTGCGGAAATGGATTTTGGGCACAGTTGAGAAACACTAAGGGACAGAAATTGACAGTGGTTGATGTTCACACACCACACAAAACTCTTGTGGTAATTTTAGCAGAAGGCACAAAACAGGAAATTGAAGATTCCATCAGAAAGGGAGACCACTAATTATGATGAAAAGTCACTGACTTCAAGAGTCAGGTGACTTCAGTCTGCATAACGATTTGACAAAACAGATCAGTTGTCATTCCACAGAGGTTGAATTCCTGAAGCACTTTTTAAAAAAAATCATTCAAGGGATGAGTGCATTACTGGCGATGCTTGCATTTATTACTCATTTCGAAATATCCAGAGGGCAGTGAAGAGTTAACCAAATTGCTGTGGGTCTGGAGTTACATGTCAGCAAGGCTGGTGGGTGCTGCCTCCCCTGCTGAGTGTTTCAACCTTTTAAAGGCATTTTTTTTGTGCCACACATGTTCCTCTCATTGGCCCATTTCTTGTGGAGATGGAAACACTCATACTGTTCACCTCCACACGTTTACCACAGGACTCTGACTGTACAAATCTCACGAGCTGCGTGGAGGCTGACAAAAAGCTGTGCACTCAGTATCTTGTCAGAGATATAGCAAAATGTTTTATACTAAAAAGTCACAAGCAGGCACGGTTTAATAATACCACACTTGCCAAGTTGACTTGGTTCAAATGCTGGAGCCCACTACCCAGTGACTCTTCTCCAGAAGTGTCTGAAAGAACTGAAGGAACACTGCTTTGATACAGGCACCTTCATTTAAATGTTCTGTTAAACCTCTCAGCTAGATGTTAAAATAACACCATTTGGAGAACAGCATGAGGCTTCTCCAGTGTCTGGGTGAGCATGAAATAATAGATGGTCATCATCACATTGACGTTTGTAAAATGAAGCTGCTGTAAAATAGCTCTTGAATCTAGCGATGTCACAGTCATTCCACTTGAAAATAATTTATTTTATGTCGCCTTCAGAGTTACTTTCACAGAAAGATCTGTGACAATACAACGCAGATCTCATCAGAATCTGAGTGATGTGGGCAATGCATTTGACAAGTGGTAGGGTCATTTTCTGACTAACAAGCAGCGAGCTGCCATTTAAATGCTTTTTCAATTGTGAAATAACCTCTTCTCCCACAACTCACCTCATCAATGTTCAGCTTCCCATTTACCAAACGTGCCAGTCAAGGCAAATTTTGAGAAAATGTGATTTGAAAATCACAGCAGATACCTGGCGACTTCAGCTCACCACTTGCTTGAAATGGTATCCACTGGGCACAAACATCTCAAGGCAATCTCCATGGGCATCTGCCACATGGGCCCCTCATCCAGAGATATCGGTATCAAATATGTGCCAGCCTCTAAAGGCCTTCATTACTTTTCTTTGATTCAATGACAGGACGTCTTTGCACTTCATTGGCATGCCTTGGGTTTCACAAGTAACTATCACTGTAATACCGCAGTGATGAAACTGTGTGCATGGGGTCAGCCGTCCACCTCATGGACTGGACCAGGCTGAATCACTGAGATTGTCACTCACTTTCATACCACTCGCTCACTCTTAAGTTACCTAGATACTCACAGCATCTCTGCCTCAGCTTCCCCTTTGTATTTTGCCAACTTCCATAGAGATTCCAGTCTTATACTAACTCTGTCTTGTCTTGCTGTTTAGAATGGGCACAAAGATAAGAAGCTGGTCAAGGATGTCCACAGCCCCCAATCAACTCATGGGTGATAGAGTCATAGAGTCAAACAGAATGGAAATATCCTTTGGTCTATCCAGTCCATGCTAACCATAATCCCAAACTAACATAGTCCCACCTGCGTAAATTTGGCCCATAAACCTTCAGACATTACTCACTTTTGTACCTATCTAAATGTCTTTGACCTGATTTGCTTTATTATTGTATATGCACTTTGTCACAGTGAAAAATTGTGTTTTGCATGCAGTTCAGGGATTCCATACCAGACAAAGTGCATGAGGGTAAAAGACAGAAATAAGAAAACAATGTTATGGCTGGATAGAAAGTGCGCAGAGAATGTGACCCATAATAAAATTAAAACTTGAGCGGACCATTAAGAAGTCTAATCCCGCAGCGAAGCTGTTCTTGAATCCATTCATGCGTGCAAAGAGACTTAGTGGTCTTCTGCCTGATGTAGGAGGATGCTGGAAGAGTGTATAAGCAGGGTGGAAAGTGTGTTTGATTATGTTGGTAGCCGTCCCAAGGCAACAGGATATAAGGATGGAGTCAATTGATGGCAGGGTGATTTTGTGACGGACTGAGGTACGTTCATGACTCTCTTTAGTTCCTTGCACTCTTGGGAACAGTAGTTGCCAAACTATGCTGTGATGCACCCGGATAGAATGCTTTATTTCATACATCTGTAAAAACTGGTGGTCATGCCAAATTTCCAAGGCATTCTGACAAGTAGAGAGTTTGTTGTGCTTTCTTGACCATTATGTTGACTTGGGAGGACAAGGTCGCACTGTTGGTGATCATTTTAATGCCTTTTTATATTGTAACTGTACCCCATCCACCACTTCCTCTGGAAGTTCATTCCCACACACAAACCATTCTTTATTTGTGAAAATTGCCCCTCGCGCCCTTTTAAATCTCTCTCATTACACCTTTAAAAAATGCTCCATCATCTTGAAATCCTCCAGCCTGCAGAAAAGACACGACACCTGCCATTCACTTTGTCCATATCTCTCATGATTTTATAAACATCGAGATGGTCACCTCTCAACTTCTTATGCTCCAGTGAAAAAAGCACCAGCTGATCCAGCATCTCCTTGTGACCGAAATTCTCGAGGTCACTGATGGGACGTGGCTTTCAGTCATGAGAACCAGCACAGTAAGTGAAGGACAGCCTTTGTTCCCAATCCTAGAGCTTGGAAACAGCGAGTTAGCGCTTGGGCACTCACTGTCAGTCATGAAAAGTAAAAACCTGAACGTCAGGCAGGTCATCTTGAGTCTTTCTCCCATATCATGGGAGGTTTTCCATTGTTCTGACAGATAAATATGAAGAGAGTTGAAAATGTGTGGCAAGCCTTTTCCTGTTGGTGAAGGTGGAAAGGCATCCCAAGCAAATGAATAGGCAGTACAGAGGGCATTGCAGGGCTTGTGTTCGGGGATTGGGTAGGGAGGGGTGACAGCAAGTGAGAGATGATATGACAGGCAATAGAGGCTTTGGTGAAGCATGAGCCTTGGTGGGAGCTGGGTTCAGTAGCAGAGATAGACTGTACTTTTGGGTTCACTGGCAGCATGTTGCTGACAGGACAGCATTTATCAGCTGTCCCTAGTTGTCCTTGAGAAGTTTGTGCTGGGCTAACACTTAAACCACACCAGTTTCATGTGCAGTCGGTTGACACACAATGTCCAAAGGGAGGGACTTTCAGGAGTTTGCCTCAATGTCAGTGAACGAATGGCTATATATTTCCAAGGCATGATGATGAGTGGCTTGAAAGGGAAGTTGTAGATCTTTGTGTTCCCATCTAACTCTGCGCTTGGCCTTCTAGAAGCAGGTGGCCATGAGTTTGGAAAGTGCTGTATATGAATCCTTGGTGAATTTCTGCACCACACCTTGTAACTGGCACAGACTGCTGATACTGAACATTGATGTTGCAGGGATTGGATTCTTGTGGATGTGGTGCTATTCAAGCCGTTTACTTCGTCCTGGATGGTGTCCAGCTTCTTGAGTCTTTTTGGAGTTGCAACATTTCAAGCTATGTAGTATATTCCTGAATTGTGCCTTTTCGATGATGGACATGTTTGGAGGAATCAGGAGGTGAGTTACTAGTAGCAATATTCCTTGCATCTAACCTGCTCCTGTTGCCAATGTGATAACTAGGTGGAGAGCTGGATGAACACAGCAGGCCAAGCAGCATCAGAGGAGCAGGAAATCTAATGTTTCGAGTCTAGATCCTTGGGCTGAAATGTCAGCTTACCTGCTACTCTGATGCGGATTCGTCTGCCACATTCATCCAGCTCTGCGTCATGGCATCTCAGATTCTCCAGCATCTGCAGTTACCACTATCTCTTGTAGCCACTGTGTGTATGTGATGCATCCAGTTGAGTTTCTGGTCAATGGGAAGCCGCAGGATGTTTACAGTTGAGAAATCAGTGATGGTAACACCACTAAATTGGCAATTATCAATAGTGGCATTTAGATTGTCTTTTATTCTAGATAGTCTTCCGCCGGCATTTGTGTGGCGCAAATGTTACTTGCTACATGTCAGCCCAGGCCTGGGTAGTGTCTCGATCATTTCAACTTGGACTACTTCAGCACCAGAGAAATCACAAATGGTGCTGAACATTGTGCAATCATTGCCAAACATCTCCATTTCTGAACTTATGATGGAGGGAAAGTCATTGATGAAGTGGCTGAAGATTTTTCATCCCAGGACACTGCATTGAGGATCTCCTTTGGAAATGACCTGGAGCTTAGATGATTTACTTCCAACGATCACAACCATCTTCTTACGTGGCAAGTGTGACTCCAACCAGCAGAGAGTTTGCCCATGATACCTATTGACTCCAGCTTTGCTGCGGCCCATTGATGCCACACTGTTGAATGCGACCTTGATGTCCAGGGCTGTCACTCTCACCTCATCTCTGAAATTCAGCTCTGTGAAATATCAGAAAGCACATGATAGCACTTACTCTGGTGGATGCAGGTGCATTGACCTTTTTCCTCCTTTGCTGAGCATTCCCCACAAGTTTGATTGAATTTTAACTCAGGAGGCAAACTTCTACTGGGCTGGCATGACTTTGCCTGGGGAAGAAGTCCTGCCTCTGCGCCATCTCATCCAATGAGACCTCCAGCTGCTTGCCCGAAAAGTGGGCACTCATTTTCCCCGGTCTGCTATGTCCAGGGCAAATGTCAGGAACTGAACAAGGCAGCTTCAGATTGACAGCAGATGCCAGAATGCACAATGGGCTTTAAAATTTGGTGCAGTGTCCAGAGATGCCAGTCACTTCCAGCATATCCAGTGGCAAGTTGTTCTGGCAAAGGTGTATGGTATGATGGACACAGAGTTGGACCTGAGGGATGGGGTAGTCAGTTAGTGAAGAAAGTTTAAGTTATGTCAAGAAAACCTGCCAGGCCTCATGCTCGAGAAATCTGCAAAAAACTTGATGATACGGGGACTTCGGTAAATCAGAAAGTGTAATTATTTCAATCACTCATAGAAAAACGTGATTTGTGTGGCACCTTTCAAAACTCTTGCTTCAGTAATTGTGCTGCATGATTGCAAATTTATTAATGTTACTCTGTTTTTTAACAGAGGGGAAGAGAAGCAGTTAATAGCACGTCCATCAATTAAATACCATTTCGGATCATTGATTCTGAGAAATTTAAGGAAGAAAAGGAAACCATTTGGTCCAATGTGTTTGTGCCAGATGTAAATAAAATCCCTCCAGTCTAATGCCACTTTTGCATACTTATTCCATTGCCTTGGAGGCAAAACTATTTGTATCCACCACGGGGGAGAGATTGGCTGAGCTTTCAGACAAATGAGCTGATCGAAGAGAACCATCAGGCGTTATTAGGAGTAAATCATCTCTGGTTCATCTAATTCCAACATAATCTATTCTATTCCTAATCCAGTGCGATGTTTTGAGACAGTCGCAGATCAAACAAACTCGGAACAGGAATGGGTCATTCAGCCGCTTGAGCCTGCTCTGCCATTCATCACGAACATTGTTGATGCATTGTTTGCTATTTCATTCTATGATCTGGAAGCCAGCAATGCCACATCCTTCATTGTATAAACAGGCAAATCAGGGGGACAAGGGGAATATTGCTTTCTTAGATTAAAAATGATTCATACAGAAACTACAAAACTGAACAACTGTCCAACTGACTTCTGTTCGCCGATGGTCAGATTTAACCTTGCTCACACTTGTAAATCAGAGTATATCTTCCAAGCGATTTGAACGACCCTCAGCTGGTCGAGTGAGTACAAAGTCCAACCTTCCTGTAACATTCTTCCCACCCACACACCCACACGCATACACACACACACAGACCCACATGCACACAGACACACGCACACACACGCACACGCACACACATGCACACACACAATTAATCCTTCTGAACGTATTGCTGTTTCTCTGTTTAAAAACAGAGAAGCACTTTTAAACTAATCTGTTTTATCCTCATGTAAAAGTACTACATGATTATAATTCACAACTGATTGGTGGTTCAGTCATCAATCACTGTTTTAGTTCTTCTCAATCGAGACACAGATGAATCGCACAGCAGCTTTGCTCAACAAGCAGGATGTTAGAAAATGACATAAAACAGCTGACAGATTTATGATTGTTGTGAAATAATTGCTGCTTGTACGAATAAAAATGACCACAGTGGGTCAGAAATAGAATCATTGACTTATCTGAGTCGTTGTCAGTGACTTCAGATAATCAGAAAGTTTGTGAATTTTTGGCTTTGTTAGCCTTGACTACAAACTAAATTTCACACTCTGAACAACTCACCGCTTCAGTGGGCACTTTTGTTCCATATTATAATTCCTCATTTTTTAATGCCACATTCCTTGACTGCCCTCTTTGAAGACACAGGGACATAACTGAAGCATTTTGTCACAAATATTGTGGATGCTGAAAGAATGAAAGAAAAACAAAAAGGAGCTGGAAAACCTCAACAATCTGAAGGGAAGTTGAGTTAACGTTTCAGGGTGATGGACTTAACCTGATCAGAAATGGTTTCCTCTTCATAGATGATGTGTTGTCCAGTTGAGATTTTCAATGGCCCTCTTGTTCTGGCGTTGTCACCTCCTGCTCTTTCAATGGCTGAGGGACGCAACTGGGCAGCAATGTTCCATCAACGCCACCGTAGTGCAATGGTCACCTTCAATTTGGTACAACATCAACTGATTAAGATTGAGGGTGAAGAAGGGAAAATGCCAGGTAAATGTCAGGTGCCACATTGTAGCCGATCCTCACCATCGTCCTACCAAGGGTGATGTCTCCCATCATAGGAAACGGTTGCAGCCTGCTATTTGAATAAAGAATGAACGATTGAAGGGCAATTTTCCCATCTCTTTGCCATTTGGCAAGCATTGGAAAAATCACAAGTCCACTCTAATGCCATGTCGGGTGGCCTCTAGCTGTTCTCAGGCTGCAGGGTGCAGTGAGCAGTGTAGTGAAAAGGAAATTACTTGCTCGACAGCCCAACACTGCAACTCAAGGGCACCACACCCTCTCTCCCACCATATCTGGCTCTGTTCTTGGGGCCTTGTCTGCCCGTCTCACATGTATTTCTTAATCCCTCAGCAGTGACCACCTGCCTCAGAAGCACTGCTGCAGTTCTGGAGATGCTGCCCCTCTGATGGGTTTGCAATATACTATGCACTGAAACACAGCAGAGTAATTAAATGCCCATAAGCATCGTAAAACCAAATGAGGAACCTTCAACCATTACTAAACACATTAATCCAGGAACAGCTGTATGAGAAATTCTGAAGACAGCTGGGTAAAGATCTACACCTTTTTGTGCAGCTTTGCTTAATTTTTACAATGTACAAGTAGAAATTATCTGAGATTTCTTGCAATCAACTAACCACCAAATTAGCATAGCAGCCTGTCAGTCATGACTCAGAAATTCCCTCAAATATCAGCTTATTGCAAATTTGACCCAGAATGCTGTCATATTATTCATCCAGAACTTTGTGGACTTTAATTTTTGTACATGACAAATGAATAGCATGTTGACGCTCAAATCTTTTTGACTCATAATGGGGTAAGGGGGGGATTTATCAATCAGTTTAATACTTCCTTCACTCTTCAGGACGAGTGAAAGAGAAAACACAAACCAATTCCTGTGCAAACATGAGGGAACCCATCTTCTGGTAAGATTTCTCCCCTGAGGGAAGATGTCAGAAAGAGGTAAGGAAAGATTTGTGAAGCGGAAAACATTTTATAAAAGAAATGTGTTCTCAGAGGAAAAGAAAGATGAGGGATGGAGTTAGATTGAGTATCATGTGGCAGAAACTTCATTGTTGCTGGCTTCAAATCCTGGAACTCCCTAGCTCTGAGCATTTTGAGCAGACTATCACAAGATGAACTGTTGCAGTTCAAGAAGGCAAATTACCACCATCATCTTCAGAGCAATTAGATATGGCTACGAACTGCTGCTTTTTGCCAGTTGTGATCATGTTTGAAATGAATTTTTCAAAAAGAATCAAAGGCAACAACAAGGATGTACGCGAATAGACATTGCCCCTTTGCTCTCCTTAACCTGAATTCTTTGCAACGGATCAAAGTTAATGTTAGTGGGAATGGAATTCTTGATGCCTCTCTGTCCCCCACCTATCAGGATGGAAGGGTTTCAGGAAGGCCTACAAAAAATAAGAATATAAACCTGACCCCAATTCACCTTGAAGACTTTAATTTCCAATGTTAAAGTTGATGGGTTTGGGATGGAGAGATTGTGGTTGGTGGTGGTCTGGTGTACTATTAATACAGTTAAACATTGTTATAAATTTTCACAAACTTTATCAGATTTTAAAGGTCCAATTTTCATTGTGTGGAAGTCAATGAGTTTTGAGTTGATTAAATAACTGCTGCTGTCTTAATTTGACCTTTGAAGAGGAGGATGTGGTTGAAGTGATCCGACAGCAGGTGAAATAGAGGGTGACAAACAGTCAGGCCATTTTAACAGGGAGTGTCTCCAATCAGGTGACAAGAACAGAACAAACAGGAAACATGTGACACTGGGAAACACATTTGAATTGCATCCGGCTAATTCTTCACACTATGATCTTACAATGTGCAATCTATTTGGCCCTCAGCTGCAGATGTTGGGATTACACCAAGGTGTCCTGTTCAGAAAAGTAAGTGCAAAAGCATCTGGTGGCCGAGGTATTGAATCATTCCATGAGGTTGCAGGTTTATATGATTGTGTTGAATGATCATGTTGATCTGACACTAGCTTTTAGTGCCTGGGGTTTCCAATGAAACTCAATGAAGCCTGGTTGTGGGATTATGAACACAAGATTTATTGTTACGGCAAATCTGTGCTTCCTGATATGTGGCACCGAAAAGAAACATTTATGTTTCATATTCTTTGCAGGAATTAGATTTTGAAGAACTGTGGAAGAATTGATTTATTGTAAGTTTTGGGAGCTATATAGAATATTTTCTTTAAAGAGGCCATTGAAAGGTGGCTATGGACTTTGGAGTTTATTTTTCAATATGATTTCCTAAAAGGAAAGAGTTGGGGGATGAGAAGCTGTGTAGAAGCCCTGTCCAGCTCATCTCTCCTATTTTTGAACATAGCGATCTTGTTGAGTTCAGAGACATATTTGTTCTTCTGAAAAAGTAATTGCAAAATCTTCTCAAATTGTTCTTCAGCAAGCTGTGTCTGCTAAGACTCCAGAGACAACTGTATGTGAATACTGAAGGGAATGGGAATTTGAGGAAACACAGGAAGCTGGGAAAAGGAGGAACAGTGGTTCTGGTAGTGATGGTAGTTGCACAGTAGACAGTGATGATCTAAGTTCAGTGAAGAAGATGAAGAAACAGTTTGGTAGAGCGAGGTAATTATACAGAAAGGAAATCACTTGTGGGAGTGACATACTGGCCTCAAGACTATTGTTTGAAATAAAAAGGAAGAAATAATTAGAAACAAAAATGGAAATTGTTGGACCAACTCAGCAAGACTGTCAGCATCAGTGGAAAGAAAGCTGAGTCAACATTTTGGGTCCAGTCTCTCCACTGATGCTGCCAGACCTGCTGACATTCACTAGTTACTTACATTTTTGTTTAAGATTTTCAGCATCCTTCATTTTTTCTTTTAGTTCAGAAATAATCAGAGGTTGTCAAAAAGCTAAACTGGTAATCATGGGAGATGTGTTGATGTGGCCTAGATGGAGTTTATGGCAGGTTGTTTAAAATGAGTTTTTCAAACAGCACATTCTGGAGCTAACCAGAGAGCAGGCTGCTCTAATCTACGAGATCTGCAATGACATGGGATGAATTAATAATCACAGCAAAGGTGTCTCTATGTAGCAGCAATCATAGTGTGAGAGAATTTGACATTTAGTTTGAAGGATGGAGTAGTGGGTTCAAGTCTCACATTATGAACGTAAATAAGAGCAGTTATGAAGGGATAAAAAAAAAGCTCGTTAAGTGAACTGCCAAATTACATTAAGGAATAGGTGAATAGAGATGCAGTATCAGATACTAAAGGGCATATTTCAGATTACACAGAATAGATCCATTTCAATAAGAGGAGGACTCATCATCGCTGGAAAACTAAAAAGATAAAAGATGAAATTAAGCTTAAAGGAAAGGCATTGAATCATATAATGTTGGGTTGCATCTCAGAACATTGTACAGATCTATTGGAATCCCAAAGATGGACTAAAAGATAATGATGAGCGAAATATTAACTATGGAAGTTAATGTAAATACAAAACAGATGCAAATTTCTGTAAATATTTAAAAAGGAACAGGTCTAAAAGAGTTTCTATTCATCCTGTAAGAAGTGAGTCTGGCCGTTAATGTTGGAAAAGAAGGAGATAACAGATTGAGGATGCAGACGATACAAGGATCATCGACCATCACTGACCCCCCCACCAAAAAAAACAATAAGCCTGGAAATGGAAGGCACGGAGGAACCAATTCTAAAGAAGGGCCACCAAATTTGGAAGATTAACTCTGATTTATTTCCACAGACGTTGCCACACCTGTAGGGTTTCTCCAGTGATTTCAGTTTTGTCTCAATTATTGACTATTTAGGACAGTGGTCAAATATTTTTGGAAATGAAGGAAAATAGGCCAAATGGAGACAGTGCAGGAGGAGGAGCTGTGCTGAACGATCCACCAGTTCTGTTTTTAAACAAATGGCAGCAACATCTCACAGTTCTCTCTTTACATTTGCATGAATGAAATTACTGGCATTTCTTTTTCTGAGGTATTGTAAGGAAATTCTTGAAGATTGCTTTTCTTCATTCATTGAAAAGAACACTGCAGTTGCTTTAATTGAATATACCACAGTCAATTGTAAAAAAGATGTATAAAATCATCAGGCGTTCAAAGGTTCCCCTGGGAGACATCCCATTAAGTGCCACCCAGATAAAAGAGGGCTCTGTCTCAATCTGAATTGGACAAACCACGTTAAAAAAGAAATCAGGACAGAGGTACATCAATCAGCAAACCACACCACGAATCTAAAAATAATGATGCAGTCAAAATTCAGAGATTTATTTCCAGATCAGCTTTTTAAAACTTGTATTTTTTTGGATTCACAACATGCTTCTCCCATCTGTGCATGTGTGTAGCATTGCTATTTCTTCTCATGTGCAGCAATTAATACACCAACTCATTTTATGAAAGATAGAAAGCTTGGTTAAATTAGCTCCTTTCAAAAAAAGTATATTTTGATCCAGGAAGTATCCACAAAGGTGCTGATCCTTCTTAAATTCAACTTGCTTACCCACCTGAGGGATTTGGAGAATCAAGTGCGGCCATTTCATTCCTCTTCAAATGGGAACTTAACAGTTTTGACCAACATGTTTGGAACCGGTTGGCTTGAGGAACCTCACCTCAGGGTTGGTCTCAACATTGAGGTGAGGGGGAAGGAGAAGGACATACCGTGCATATCGTAAGGGATTAAAGTGGTCTTCACCATTAATGTGAAACCAGGATCATCAATCATCAACCCATTTAACATTGACCACATTGATAAAGCAAACAGGGTATGGAGCTGCTGATTCACACTGAGCCGATCTTACTTGACTGGGGCGGAACCGAACAGACAAAGTTCTGATGAAGGATCACTGAACTCAAAACATAAACTCCGTTTCTCGCTCCAAATGCTGCGAGGTCTGCAGAGTTTCTGAAGAAGGATCAGCTTTCCTGCTCTTCTGATGCTACTTGGCATCCAGCTCAACACCTTGATATCTTTACACAATGTAACCATCCCAGTTTCCCCATGAAATCTACAGAGCTCAGCAGAACAATGACAGGAGAATGCATTGGACGAATATCCAAATCAAAAATGAAGATATGAACCAAAAGACTTTCTTCACGCAGTTGACACAATTACTTTTTAGGATATCGGACCACATGCACTAAGGAACCTGTGACCAAAACAAGCAACTCCGATCTTGCAAACAACAGACAATGGCAATGAAGAATGGCATCTGATGAAGATGTATTATTGTATCAGAAACAGAGATTTGCCTGTATTCATTGCATCACTGCAGTGTGGACATCCCCCATTGACAAAGGAATGATCACAGAATTTTTTGGAGGAATCTGAAAGGTTTTGCGAGGCTATGTAACTGGCTGAGATGTTCAGGGCTGTGTTTGTACAATGTCCAGCAGCCGGGTGCACTTCACATCTCATCCCTGCACCAGACCTGCATCATTTAAATGTAAATGGTCTGATAGGGCACGACGTCAGCCTTGGTGCCCAGAACATGTCATCACTGAGTTTCACAACGAAGTGGCAAGATACCCCTACATTGGCCCCTTGAAAATGCAAAACCAACCTGGAGATATCAGGGTCCAGGAGCACAATTTTTAATTCCTGAATGTACCAGTCCCAATCCTTCAAATCCAGCTCTGGAAACTTTCAAACAAAATTGAATTTCTCCTTCAAAGGGCATGAACAAATCAGGGACAGAGGAATTGTTGATTTTGATTTCACGCTGCAAAGTAGCATTATAATCAAACATTGTCATATTGATGCTGCCACAAATGGACAAACGTTCGCTCCTGTAGAATTAAGTTTGAGACGAGTGAATACATGCTACACTTTCAAAATGACATGCAATTTTGCAGTGCAAACAGGACAGGAAATTTGTATTATCGGGGACAGACTGGGAACAGATGGGAGTTATGAAAATTTCCCATGATGGGAAAGCTAATAAATAATAGGGCCTGAGCAGGATTGATGCCAGTGTTTTGATTCGGGTCTGGATTCGAGCTACTATTTGTGTTTGGATAAACTGGAGGCTTTTGAAAGAAAAAGTCAAAACTTCTGGGTACTGGAGAAATCCAGTTGGTAGAATGCTGGATAAGTCAGATGTTGCTGTACTTATTGCTCAGATATAAATGATCAGAGACAAGGATCTGATATCTGTATTCCATCTATGTGCTGGGGTGGCAACATCCAGAACAGTGGAACACAATCTGAACTGCAAAGAAAGGCTTGAGTGACGTCAGGAAGAACATTTTTCATACACAGGAAGCAGAACCCTCTCCCAAAAAAACAGCGGCATTTTGGAAAGCGAATCTTTCAAAGCTTAAAGATGATCTGTTTTGTGCCTGTAAGTATCGCACAGGATGTCGATTGAATTCAACCAAACGGAGTCACAGATCAGGAATGGTTTAGGTGGTCTAATGTTGCTGCTTTCAATGTTTGAGCAAAATGATGCGAGTGAGTAACTTTCCCATATTGTGAATTTTTCATGGTGTTTCACATTATTATTTAAATTGTTTCAAAAAAGACAATTGTGCTCGTTGTTTGTTGCCTCTTGTTAAACCAAATAACTGGAGGCCGACCACGGGCTTCTGGATTTAACATCAAACTATTCAAGTATTGAGCTATGAAATAATTGCTTGCATGGTGAATAGATTATTGAATTTATAAATAAAATATGCACAGAGAAAGCAATGGTTTTTTTTATCACATGATATACAACATGTGCCTGAGAAGATGCAAAATACTAGAGGGAGGCATTCAATAATCAGGTTACATTTTACAGAAATGTGGTCTTTTTTTTAGAATATCAGTTGGTTTTCAATGGAGGATGAGTACGTTTTCACTTTGATAACAGTTGCACAGAAAGACTTGGGCAAATAAACTGCAACAAAAAAAAAGGAAAATAAGAACTGTGCGAAGAATACTCTCACCATATGATTCATGAGATCATTAACTACCTGTTTTGACCTGACATTTAACAGAGCCTATTAATTAGTCCTCTGTGTTTGTAATGATTTTCTTCAATCTGTCATTCTACGCTGAGCTGTTATAGTTACCATGTGGATTACTGCACCTCTCCAAATACTCAATCCAAAGATGTAAAACAGCTTGAGTCAAACTTAAATTCTGTGCATCCTATGTAATCCGATGTAGACACAATGGATATGAACATCATCTGGAAGAACTATAAAATTTTTTGCAAAAAATCTCAAGTGTGCAGCACCTATTTAAATGATTTGAGCAGAAGGCCAGTTTTCAATATTTGCTTGATAGTACTGAAACAACAGTATTCACAAAATAGCCTGTGAGGTTACTGGATAAGCCCACTGTCCATGTGCCAATTGGGGAACTTAGTGACTCATTAGTGGTCTCGGTAGGACCTGCCAACCTGGCCCTGGCAACACTTGCTTTTGTTTCCAGTTCCAGTAATGATTGCCACTGTGGACAGAAGACTATTCCAGGATGCAGATGGGACAGCCTGCTGTGAGCCATACAGTACTTGTTCAGGATTGACATCCTGAGTCTTCAGGCATGCCTCTCAAAATCAGGATGTGGTCTTTGGCACAAGGGGCGGCCTACCCATTGCTGACAAAATGGGAGTGGTAGTTGGAACAGACTCGATATTGGGCACCTGAATGGAATGGTTCCGTGCATTTGAAAAGTTCCTGAGGAATGCATTTTCAAGTATTATTACTTGGTGTCATACGTGCACACGGTTTGAAGGTGTTTCCTGCTGAAGTTTTACTCGAGGTTTGGCAGATACATTCCACTTAGCATCAGTTAAATCTGCCAAAGTGAACATTAAATATTCAATTTATGAGGCCCATTAACAGGAGAAGGATGTACCGAATGACAAATAGGAGAAAATTGCTGTCATGTACGAGAAAAGTTCGGAATGATCACCACAAAGTGTGAAAGAGAGCTTTGAAGCAGGCTTACAAAGAGACAGAATGTGTGCCAGAGGGCACCTGAGGAAATTTATCAAAAAAGTACAGCCAATTCATAGGGAATCTGTCATAAACGTGGACGAAAGGAAGACATACAGCAGTCAGGGACCCAAAGAACGAAGTGCGTATATGAAGGGTACAAGACAGAGCATGGTTCAAGGCCATGAAGAATTTGAAGGTAGACACAAGTTGAAAACCAAAACATTAGATAACAGTGAGCCAGTAAAGGTCTCTCATTTCTCAAAAAGCACAAATTTAAGGTTCCCAGTCTGGTCCAGGCAGCAGCAAATGGGACTTCTATTTGCACTGTGCGCATCTCCTGATTTTACAAAGTATCATAATTCTGTGAATGCAATAGAATGCGTTGTCCAATGTTGAAGCAATTTATTCATTAGCCGTAATAGAAGTGATCAACTTTCCAATGTTAACATACATAGCTGGACTGATACAATATTCAATGTGGATCTGCATGAACAGAATGGGCTTGTCAGGGGCTTAAACCATTCCAAGCTCTAAAATTAGGTTCCACTTTAATCATATCAGCAACATGTTGGATACTCCATTACCAAAGACTTGCGCTATTCAACCAGTTGTTTGGAAATACAGAACTTGGGTATATCTGTAAAACAGGTCATGCATTTTCAAGTATTATGCCTTTCATTCATCAGGATAGCTGCAAGAATGTTGACACAAAAGGAAACAACATTTTAAACTGCACAAAAAAAAGTTCTGATGTGTTGAAAAGTGCATTATGATTGATAGGGATGTTATCAATGGAAACTTTCAGGGAAATAAGGAAACAGTTATCATCCTCGAGGGCATTTGTCCATGATGATACCAAGCAAGACCTGGTATTAACAAGTGATTCCTGCCCATACAGCATCAGGATAGTATTAGCTCATAGTCAGCCCAATGGAGAAGAACACCGAATAGTGTATGCATCTGGGACTTTGGTGGATGTGAAGTGTAAATGCACCCGGCTGGAGAACAGAAGTTCAGTGGTCATATTTAGAGCCAGGAAGTTCCATCAATACCTTTATGGATGTAAACTTGTCATAATAATGGGCCACAAATCTCTGCTGGATCTACTTAAAAAGTAACAGGCAGTGCCACCCACAGCTTCAGGCTAAATTCAGCAGTGGGCTCTAATACTAAGTGCATGTAATTAAAAGTTGGAACACCATCTGGGAAGCCAAGTAGCAAATGCATTGAGCTGCATCCCACTGGCAGATCCGCCGGCAATAGGAGCTGGAAGAATCCATAATGGTTTTAAATTTTCTGGGCACACTTCAAGTCACAGGTAACAATATCAGGCTTTGGACGCAGAAAGATCTGGTCCTGGAAAAATTGAAACAGCTGATGGTGATGGGGGAAAACAAAGGGCTATCACAACCAGAACAGGAACCTTTTTGGACACAGAGAGACCAGATCACAACAGAGGGTTTCACATTATTATAGGGAGCAAGTATGATTGTCCTGAGTAAGGTCACCGCCAGTTACTGGCTGAACTCTACCAGGGTCATCCAGAGGTTTCCAAAATGATGATGTTAACGATGCATTATATACACAAGACTCTGCTGAGCGAGAGAGACGGTTTACTTCAGGCGACAAAGTTTGATGTCGGAACCATGGGAATGGCCCCACAAGGGTAAGGGACACTGTCGATGCATATTCACTCCACTGAAACATAATGTTCTGACATTATATTGTGTGACTATTCTGAACATGCAAGTGAACCACATGAAAGCGGCAAACTCACAAGCTGTGCGGGAGCAAAACGTGCCCGGTTTCTGGACTGCTTTTCCCACTGTTCCGGAATTTGTGGGTTGCCCTTCCCTGTCAAGAATTGAAGATACCTCAGGATCTAAGAAGAATACAGTGGATATATCTGATTTTGCTGCCTGAAGAGGAGAATTAATTTCTTCTGAGACACTCCAGGCGCAACAGGCAATCTACTGTGTGTTACACACCTCCCAGATCAGAGGCAAAGTTAGAGGAACTTGACCCAGTGCGAAAATGCCCGAGGAAGAGCTCCAAAAAAAAAACAGCCTATGCCCTTGTACACAGAGGGAGAAGGATCTAGACACTGGAACTAGGTGAGCCAGGTGAAACTCAGAGTACAAGTTCCCTGATTGGGACTCTTAACTTGTTTCAATCAGGAAGCCATGGCTGACAGATCAGAACAGGAGTGTCATATGTCCTGTTCACACTGAGAGCTGGCTCAGTGTCAAAGGCTTTCCATGTGTAAATAAGGGGTGACTGGTGATGGGATACTGGCCTCTGTGGAGGTATTTCAGTCATATAGAGATGTTTACTCACACAGTCATTGGCGTCGGCACTTTTGAACCAAGTACATTTCAATTCTCCTTCAACCTTGTTTAGATTTGGAAGGAGAGACTTTCAAATTTCTTCTTAGCCAGAATGCATGTCATCTCTTACTGTTCAAGGGCTAGGTTATCTTTTCAATTATATGTTTGGAATCTCTGCAGATCTCGTGGTAGTTGGATAGGATTTACCAAAAGTTTAATCCAGGACAAACTGATGGAGTAATGGGAAGGTAGAATATCTTATAAATGATATCCTTCAACTTAAGTGTTCAAACAGAGCCAAACCTTGGAGCCAGAAACAAAATCAGAAATTACTGGAGAAACTTAGCAGATCGGGCAGCATCTATGGGAAGAAGACAGAATTAGCTTTTCGGACTGGTGACTCATCACAGCCGGAGTTTTCAGTCACTGGGCTCGAAAAGATTAACTCTGCTTTCTCCTTCCAGATGCAGGCAGTTTTCCTGAGTTTCTCCAGTTTTATTTTTGTTTCAGATCTCCAGCATCTGTAGTTCTTTGTTCTATTTTCATGGGCGTGGAAATCTGAAACAAACACAGAGAATTTGAAATACTCTGCAAATCTGGCAGCATCTGTGGAGAATGAAAAAAGAGTGAACGATTCAGGTTCAATATGACTCTTCTTCTGAACTGAAAGAGGTTGTAAAAAGTCTTCTTTTATACAATGAACAGAGGCAAACGAGACGAACGGGAAAATTAGATGGTGTGCAGGCCCAGTGCAAAAGGAAAATGTGCTTTCCGTCGTGGCGAAAGACAAAAAGAGCTGAAAATTGGGTAGAAATCAATGTGTGAAAGGGAGCGAATAGGTCATCTCCAGTGATAGCAAAACAATTGAGACAAGGCTGTTGCGGCACATGGGGAGAGAGCGGCTGTAAGAAGAATGGAGAAAAGTCATCATACAGCAAGTTTCTAATGTAATGATATTCAATATTGAGTCCTTGAGGCTGCGCAATGCCGAAAGGGAAAATGAAGTATTGTTCCATGAGCTTGGGTTGCCCTTTGTTGAAAGACTGCAATCAGCACAGGACAGAAATGTGAGCGTGAAAGCTAAAATGGCACGCAACCCAGAAATCTGGGAGTTCAAATTGTTTCCGAGATAGTAGGAACTGCAGATGCTGGAAAATCTGAGATAACAAGGTGGAGAGCTGGATGAACACAGCAGGCCAAGTAGCATCAGAGGAGCGGGAAGGCTGACGTTTTGGGCCTAGACCATTCCTCAGAAATGGAGGAGGGGAAGGGGATGTGAAATAAATAGGGAGAGAGAAGGAGATTGATAGAAGATGGTTGGAAGAGAGGATGGATGGAGAGGAGACAGAATGGTCAAAGAGGCAGGGGTGGAGCCTATGAAGGTGAGTGTAGGTGGGGAGGTAGGGAGGAGATAAGTCAGTCCAGGGACGATGGACAGATTAAGGGAGCAGGATGAGTTTAGGAGGTAGGAGACGACAGTGGGACCTGAGGTGGGAGGAGGGAATAGGTGGGAGGAAGGACAGGTTAGGGAGGTGGGGACAGGTTGGGCTGGCTTTGGGATGCGGTGGTGGGAGGGGAGATTTTGAAGCTTGTGAAATCCTCATTGATACGATTGGGCTGCAGAGTTCCCAAGCAGAATATGAGTGGCTGTTCCTGCAACCTTCGAGTGGCATAGTTGTGGCACTGCAGGAGGGCCAGGGTTATCTGCGGAATGGGGAAGGGAAGTTGAAGTGGTTCGCGACTTGGACATGCAGTTGATTCATGTGAACCGAGCGAAGGTGTTCTGCAAAGTGGTCCCCAAGCCTCTGCTTGTTTTCCCCGATGTAGAAGGGGCCACAATGGGAACAGCAGATGCAGTATACTGCATTAGCAGATGTGCAGGTGACCAAAGCCTTCTTGTTGGCCTGGGATTGGGGTGAGGGGGATGTGGAGGGGCAGGTGTAGTACTTGCTGCCATTGCAGGGAAAAGTGCCAAGTGAGGTGGGGCTGGAGGGGAGTGTGGAGTGGATAAGGGAGTTGTGGAGAGAGTGGTCGCTCCGGAAAGCAGATAACGGGAGGAGGGAAACTGACTTTGGTGGTGTGATCGGATTTCAGATTGTGGAAGCATCGGAGGCTGATGCGTTGGATTCAATGGAGTGGTATGTGAGGATGAGCATGATTCTGTGTTGGTTACTCTTGCAGGGAGAGGTTGTGAGGGATCAGTTGTGGGAAATGTGGGAGACTCAGTCGAGGGCATTGTGAAAAGGGCTTTCCCCAGGGACCACTCTCTCCCTGACTGCCAAGTTACTGATTTAGAGCATCCGCAGTCTCTTCGGGGTTTTTATTTTCAAAACTTGATTGGGAGAGGCTATTTGTAGGTAAAGATTGGGAAGCAGGATTCCTTTCAAAAAGAGGATAATTAGAGACCAGAGACAGTTTGTTCAGGTTCATGTGAAGGGTCAGGCTATTCGTTGCCGGGTATGCTGAATGGCGAGAGAAATTGAAGAGATAACAAGGTGTTCAGCTGGATGAACACGGCAGGCCAAGATGCATCAGAGGAGCAGGGAAGCTGATGTTTTGTGTCTGGACCCATCTTCAGAATGAGGCAGTGTAAAGGGATTCTGAAAAAAAAATAGAGAGATGGGGAGGTGGAAGGATAGGGGAGCAGATAGATGGAGAGGAGATGGGCAGTTCAAAGAGGTGGGGATGGAGCCAGTAAATGTGAGTGCAGGTGGGGAGTGAGGGTGAGGGTCAGTCAGTCCAGGGAAGACAGACAGGTCAAGGAGGCGGGGATGAGGCTGGGAGGTAGGAGGTGGCGGTGAGGATTGAGGTGCGAGGAATGGATAGGTGGGAGAAAGGAGGGACAGGTTAGTGTGACAAGGACAAACTGGACTGGTTTTGGGATGCGGTCGGGAGTGGGGAAGTTTTGAAGCTTGTGAAGTCCACTTTAATATCACTGGGCTGCAGGTTTCCCAACTGAAATATGAGGTACTGCTCCTGCAACCTTCGGGTGGCATCATTGTGGCAATGGAGGAGGCCCAGGATGGACATGTTGGCCAAGGAGTGGTAGGGGGACGTGAAGTGGTTCGCGACTGGGAGGTGCAGTTGTTTGTCCCAAACGGAGTGTAGGTGATCCACAAAGCTATGTCCATGCCTCCACTTGGTTTCCCCATTGTAGAGGAGTCCACAAAGCGAAATTAAAGGTCTGGTTAAGAAACACGAGCTATACGTCACGTTGAGACAGCTGGGACTGAGTGACTCCCTAGAGAAGCAGAAGGGCAGTCAGTGTATATTTAAGAGGGAAGCCAGGAGTGCAAAATAGGGACATGGAATAGCTTCGGCAAGTAAAGTTCAGGACAACCCAAAGAGATTCTACAACTACATTAAGGGCAAAAGAGTAACGAGGGAGAGAATAATGTGCTGTAAATATCCACATGGCCAATTGTGTGTGAAACCGTAGGAGACGGGTGAGATTCGAAATGAATATTTCACATCAGTATTTACTGTGGAGAAGGACATGGAAGCTAGGAAACTTGGGGAAATAAATAGTGATGTCCTGATAACAGTTCATATTACAGAGGAGGTGCAGGAGGTTTTAAAATGCATAAAAGTGGATAAGTCCCTGGGAACTGAGCAGGTGTAGCCCAGAGGGAGGGCAGCAATTATTGGGCCCTTTGCTGAGGCATTGGTATCATTGAAAGTCATGTGTGAGGTGCCAGGAGACTGGAGGTTGACTAACGCGATGCCATTTTTTGAGAAATGTGGTAAGAAAAAGCCAAGGAACTATAGACCAGTGGGCCTGACTCCAGTGGCAGATAAATTATTGGAGGGGATCCTGAGGGATAGGATTTACATGCATTTCTAAAGGCAACTGGTGAGCGTGGCTTTGTGTGTGAGAAATTGTCTCTCCTGAGTTGTTCAAGATATTCTTTCAGACCTCAGGAAGAAGGCTGTTGAAGGCAGAGCAATGGATGTTGTTTATATGAACTTCACTCAGGCTTTCGACAATGTGCTGCATGGGTAGACTGTGAAAGAAGGTTAGATTCCGTGGAATACAGGGACAACCAGCAATTTAGGTACAAAATTGGCTCAAAAGTAGGAGACAGGTTGATGGTGGGGTTTCCTTTCTGGACTGAAGGCCTGTGACCAGCGGTGTACTGCAAGGTTTTGGTGCTGGCTCCTGTGCTTTTTATCATTTATGTAAATGATTTGAGTGTGAACATAATAGATATGGCTAGTAGATATGTAGATGACACCAAAATTGGAGATGTAGTAGACTGCAAAAAATGTTACCTTCGAGTATAACAGGACATTGATCAGATTGGCCAGTGGGCCAAGGAGTGGGGAATGGAGTTTATTTTAAATAAAGGAGAGGTGCTGCATTTTGAAAAGTCGAATCAGCACCGGACTTAACGGGAAGGTCCTGGGGAGTGTTGCAGAATAAAGAGACGTTGGGGTGCAGGTGCATAGTTCTTTGAAAGTGGTGTGGCAGATCGATAGGATAGTGAAGAGGGTGTTCAGTGTGCTTGCATTTATTGCTCATTGCATTGAGCCTAGGAGTTGTGAGGTCATGTTATGGCTGTACGGGGCCTTAGTTCAGCCACTCTTGGAATACTGTATTCAGTTCTGGTCTCCCTGCTATATGAAAAATGTTGTGAAACTTGAGAGGATTCAGAACGGTTTCACAAGGATGTTGCCAGGTTTGGGGGTTTGAGCCACAGGGAGAGGCTGGGGCTATTTTCCATGGATTGTCAAAGACTGAGTGGAGAGGTTTAAAAAAATGTTCAGCATTTGTAGGGTCAATAGCCAATGTCTTTTTGCCCACGGTAGGGCAGTTGAATACGAGAGTGCATAGGTTGAAGGGGAGAGGAGAAGGTTTTGAAAGGGACCTCAAGGGCAATGTTTTCACACAGAAGGTGGTGCATATATCGACCAAGCTGTCAAAGGAAGTGGTGGAAGTAGGTACAATAACATTTAAAAGGAATTTGGATGGGGATACAAATAGAAAGGGTTCAGAGGGACATGGGCCAAATGCTGACAAATTGGACCAGATCAGTTTAGGGTGTTTGGCCAGCGTGGACAATTGGACCAAAGGGTCTGTTTCTGTGCTGTACGGCTCTATGACTCCATGAGTACCAGAGACCCTTAAACATCAGAATACATTCCTCCTCACGTCAGTTTTAGCCCGAGGAGTACGATCCGTCCACTCTGTCCATTTCTTTCCTATTGCTTCCTCCTTTTTTTTGCTTCTTTCTTCTTGGTGATGTCCAGAATGCCTGGCTTCAGTGCAGGCCGAGTGAAGTTATCTCTCAGCTGACGTGCTCTCAGCATGGTCTTCTGGCCTTGAGGTGATTCCAAAGCAGTGTCCTCGAGAGATTCAAAGTGTAGCCTGCCACGGTTGGGAGTTGAGGATCAGACTGGAGGGTAGGTGCCAGAATGAATTGAGTTACAAGAACTGACATTCTGAACTTTTTGTTTGTATTTTAAAATGTGTTTCTCTGATTTATCATGGTGAACTTTTTCTTTATTTTTCCAATTGATTCCTATGATCTATAATCCTGCTCTTTATTTATTCTTCAAATTGATTCCGATGATCTTCAGTTTCATTTTTGTAAAAATTTTCCTGACCAACAATTTGTACTTAAGAATCTTAACCTGGCTACCTCTATACATAAGTTGGCCCAAGATGTGACATTTGAGTACGTGTGACAATAAAACTAATTCTAAGATTCAGTTTGAAAATGGCACCCTTTATTTGGAGACTATACTCTATGGTCCTCGACTCTCCCATGAAGGAAACATCCTTTCAGCATTTAGCCTGTCAAGCCTCTTAAGCATTCTGTACGATTCAACAAGATCACATCCTTCTATATATCACAACCCACTCAGCCTTTGCTCAGAAGGTAATCCCACCGCACTGGAGATCATCGAGTGAATCTTCTTTGTGCTGCCTCCCGTAAAATGATATCTTTTAAATAAGGGGACAAAAACTGCTGACATTGTGAAAATATGGTCTCACCAGCACTTAGTACAGTTGCTGTAAGACCTCCCTAGTCTGTCACCCCAACCTCCTTGAAATAAGGGCCAACAAGTCTTTGTGGATACCTGCTGCATCTGTGTGCTACCTTCTTGTGTTTTGTGCACAAGTACCTCAATTGCCTTTGTTGCACATTTCTGCTGCTCTTCACCATTTGAATACAACAGCTCTTTTGTTTGTCCTTCCAAAATTAACAACATTGTATTTTCTCACATTAAATTCCAATGGCTTTTTGTCTGCTCAGATGTCAATATCTCTTTGTGAACTCTTTGTGTCCCTCTCGCAACCAGCCTTTTCACTTATTTTTATTTTTTTCTGCAAATTCTGCCCCGGTCATTATATTTCCTTGCTCTAAGTGATTTATGTATGTTGGAACAATTGTGGTCCCAGCACCGATCCCTGTGAAAATCCACTGGCCACAGGTCACCAAGTTGAAAACGAACCTCCAATCACTGCTCACTATTTCCTAGCTGTTAGCCAATTGTCCATCCATGTTAACATGTCACCTCCAACACCATGGACTTTGATCTGAAGACTTCACCTTTTGTGAGGTACCTTGTTGAACGCTGACTCAAAGTCCAAATACAACACATGTCCTGGCTCCTCCCTAATTGCTCTGGTTGAGCAATCTTTAAAAAAATAAGAGTCAGAGATGATTTCTCTTTCATGGAGCCTTGATGACTCTGTTTAAGTTGAGTACGATCTTCCAAATGCACTGTTATTATTTCCTTAATGATTGATCCCAATACTTTTTCAACATTAAATGTTTGGCCTAAAGTTACCTGCTGGTCTGGTCCCCTGTGCATCCTTTAAATACCTTTCAGCCCCTTTTACACACATACACACACACATCTCACAATATAACAATTCAAAATAAATTTATTACAAATCTGAACATTAAATAACATGAAATTTGAATCTGAAACATATGTAATAGCACTGGCAATAGTAAACAATCTATTAATTCTTGTGGTTGTCCTTTGTTAAAAAAAAATCAATGGTTTTTTTAAAAATCCAGAATACTTAAAACGACTCAACCAACAAAGATTTGTGGGCTGAAGACACTGTAGACCGAGCCACACATTTCAGCTAAGTGCTCATCACTGCACCAATGGTTTGGATAAATGGTCAATGAGTTTGTTTGTTTCCCCCAAAATGGCTTGAACTTTAGAAATGTGTATCCTCTCACAGACACTCTCTCACTGTTTCATTCACAGTCTCACAGTTATACACACAGACTCTCTCACACAGAGTCACATCCAGATAATCTCTCACTGACTCACACTTCCATTTAGCCTCTCTCTCACAGCCTCACTCATCCAGTCTCACTCACTCAATTTCTCTCTCGCTCTCTCACACACACTCTCAGTCAGTCACACTCATACTTCACAAAGCCACACTCACACTCACTCAGGTTCACTCACACAAATGGACTCATTCACACACATGGACTCACTCTGACATCCCACAATTTCACAAGCACAGTCTCGTCCAGTCTCAGTCTGACACACACAGACACAGACACACAGATACACACACGCACACACAACCTCACAATTTCATTCACACACAACCTCTCTGTGACCTTCACTCACACACATTCTCACTCACACTCACGTTCTCACTCACACACATGGTCTCACTCACACAATCTCACTCAGGTGCTGCGGTCAGAGATTACACAGTATGCAGCTGGAGGAACACAGCAGATAAGGCTGTAACAGAGGTGCAGGAGAGTCAACGTTTTGGGTTGGGACCCTTCATCAGGACTGGGGAGGTGGAAGGGAGCTGGGAAATAGAGGGAGTAGGGGTGGGGTTGGAGGAAGGTAGGTGGGATGGTGATAGGTGGATGCAGGTAGGGGTAGTCGGGATTGGTCAATGGGAAGGGTGGTGCGGATAGGTGGGAGAGCAAATGGACAGGTTGTGTCAGGTGAAGGAGGTGGGGATGAGAGGGAGGATTGGACATGGGATGAGGCCAGGGTTGGGGAGGTTTGAGACTGGTGACTTCGGTGTTCAGGCCATTGGGCTCTGGGCTTGTGAGGTGGAATATGAGGTGTTGTTCCTCCAGTTGGTGTGTGGCATCACTGTGGTGGAAGTCGCAGAGAATGATATGCTGGATGTGAAGGTTGGTGGGGTGGCATGTGAGGACCAGGGGGATTATTTCTTTATTTTAGCTGGGGTGACAGGTTTGAGGACAGAAGTGTGGAAAATGCAACAGATGCAGTTTAAGGTGTTATGAACCAACAGAGGCAGGTTGTTGCAGTCCTTGAAGTAGGAAACATACTTCAACAAATGTACATTCCCACTCTGTTGATCCAACATGCCTTCAACCACAGATCTTGTATTTCCCATACTTCTGCCCTCAAAACACCTCGCCGCAATAAAAATAAGGACAGAGTGCCCCTGCTTCTCACATACCACCACTCCAAACTCCGCACCCAGTGTACCATTCTCCACCACTTCTGACAGCTACAATTCGTTCCCACCACCAAAGAGATAATTCACTCCCCACCCCTTTTTGCCTTTCGTAGGGACTGCTCGGCCCGCGACTCCGTCAGCTGCTCCACACTGTCCATTTACACCACCACTGAGCCCTGGCATCTTTCCACGCAAATACAGGAGGCGCTACACCTGACCGTACACTACCCCGACTCACCTCCATCCAAGGCCAAAGGCAAACTTTCCAAATCTGACTGGGATTCACTTGTATATCCTTTAACCTGGTCTACTGTCTCCACTGCTCCCGATCATACCTCCACTGCAATGGTGAGACCAAGTGCTGGCTCGGGGACTAATTCAAGGAACATCTGTGCTCTGGACACGACAAACAACAAACACCTTCCAGTTGCCAACCATTTCTCACTCCCACTTCCTGGGTGACATATGCATCCAGGGCTTGGTCCAATGACAAGGATCACAACTACACCACTCCATTGATTGAAAACTCCTTCACCTGCATCTCTTGCATTTCTCTCCTCAAACCACCTCCCCTCAATAATAATAAGGACAGAGACCCCTGGTCTTCACAGACCAATCCACCAACCTCCACATGCAGCGTATCAGTCTCCGCCACGACCGCCATGTGCGATCTGGCCCCAACAGCAAAGAGATATTTATCCCCCCACCATTGTCTGCCTTTCGTAGCAATCGCACACTCTGTGACACCCTCATCCACTCCACACTTCCCATTTTGGGGGCACTGTCGTTTGTCTATTTTATAAGTGACCTGGATGAGGGATGGGTTCGTAAATTTGCAGATGAGACAAAAGTCGGTAGAGTTGTGGATCATGCGAAAGGATGTTGCAGGTTACAGAGGGACATAGATAGGCTGCAGAGCTGGGCTGAGAGTTGGCAAATGGAGTTGAATGCAGAAATCTGTGAGGTGATTCACTTTGGAAGGAGTAACAGGAATACAGAGCAGTAGGCTAATGGTAAGAGTCTTGGCAGTGTGGATGAGCAGAGAGATCTCGGTGTCCATGGACATAAATCCCTGAAGGTTGCCACCCAGGTTGATAGGTTGGTTAAGAAGGCATACGGTGCCTTAGGTGTTATTGGTAGAGGGATTGAGTTTCGGAGCCATGAGGTCATGTTGCAGCTGCACAAATCTCCGGTGTGACCACACTTGGACTATTGCACACAGTTCTGGTCGCCGCATTATTAGGAAGGATGTGGAAGCATTAGAACAGGTGCAGAGGAGATTTACCAGGATGTTGACTGGTAGGGAGCGAAGGTCTTTATGAGGAAAGGCTGAGGGACTTGAGGCTGTTTTTTGTTGGAGTGAAGAAGTTTAAGATGAGACCTCATAGAGACATACAAGACCATTAAAGGATTAGATACGTTGGACGGTGAGAGCCTTTTTCCTCGGATGGAGATAGCTAGCACAAGGGGGCATTGCTTTAAATTGAGGGGTGACAGATAGAGGACAGATATCAGAGGTAGATTCTTTACTCAGAGTAGTAAGGGCGTGAAATGCCCTGCCTGCAACAGTACTAGCCTTGCCAAGTTTAAGGGCATTTAAATGGTTGTTGGATAAACATAGAGATAATAGTGGAATAGTGTCGATTAGATGGGCTTCAGTTTGGTTTCACAGGTCGGCGCAACATCGAGGGCTAAACGGCCTGTACTGTACTATAGTGTTCTATGTTCTATGTTCTAACCCCACCACCCGCAGCCTATTCCTCTGCAACTGCAGGAAGTGCTACACTGACCCTACGACTCCCCCTTCATGGCCATCCAAGGCAAATTTTCCATGTCCAATTGGGGTTCACCTGTACATCCTACAACCTGGCCTACTGTATCCATTGTTCCCAACATGGCGACCTCAACATCAGTGAAACCAAGTGCAGACTCGGAGACCAATTCATGGAGCACCTGCCCTCTGTTCATAACAAATGCAACAGCTCCTGGTTTCAAAGCATTTTAACTCCACCTCCCACTCCCGGAATGACATCTCCATCCTGGGCCTCCTCCGATGTCACAATGATGCCACCCGCAAACTGGAGGAGCAGCACCTCATATTCCACATCAGGAGCCTACAGCTTTGTGGCCTAAGCATGGAAATCACCAGTTTTAAAACCTCTCCACCACCCTGCCTCATACCATGTCCAACCCTCCATCTCATGCCTGCCTCCTTGACCTGACACAACTTGTCCATCTCCTCTCTCACCTATTGCTCTGCCCTTCCCACTGATCAGTTCCCACTACCCCTAGCTGCACTCACCTATCACCATCGCACCTGACTTTCCCCAACCACACCCCTCCTCTCCCTCTTTATTTCCCGGCTCCCTTCTCCCTCCCTAGTCGTGAGGAAGGATCGACTCTCCTGTCCACTTATGTTGCCTGACCTGTGAGCTTCGTTCAGCGCCACACTGTACTGACTCACTCTGAGTTCACACAATCTCACTCTCACATATAGACTCACACAGTCTCACGCACACAAATGCACGTTCAGTCACATACAAATTCCTAGTCTCTCACACATGATCTGAATCTGACTCTCTCTCTCACACACACACACAAACACCCACACACACTCACACAGTCTCACTCTGACTGCACACAGTCACATGCACTCACACTCATACAATCTCACTCACTCTCTCACTGACGACACAATCTCGCTCACACTCATGGTCTGACTCACACTCTCACAGTCTCACTCTCAGTCTCACTCACACACAGTCTCACTCCCACTCACTCACACACATGCCTTCATCTTAATCTCACTGACTTCACACAGTCTCACTCTCAGACACACACTTCCACAGTCTCACTCAGACAAACACATATCTCACTCAACTACAAACTCCACGTCTCTCTCACACAGTCTCACTCTCTCACTCGCTGTCTCACTCACAGCCTACTCTGATACTCCCATTTTCACAGTCTCACTCACACACTCAGTCTCAGTCACAATCTGACTCTGACTTCACACAATGTCACTCACCCAAACACTCACACATTCTCACTCACACAAACTCAGTCTCGCTCACACACAACCTCTCGGTCTCATTCATACACAAACTCTCATTCTCACTCACACATCGTCTCATACTGGCTCTCACTCACAGATTGCTTTTTCAAAACCAACCAATCAAAACATGTTTGTCATGTTTATGGAAGACTGGTCACAGGATTCAATTATCCAGCCTTTAACCAAAATTTGCTGTTGTGCGAGATGTTATAAAAGGCAGAGAGAAGCACTTTACTCGAAAATCCAAAGTTCATGTCGTCCAGGTTGTCTGAAGGCAATCACTGTTTCCAAATTGCCCTATAATTTGAAGTAGAATACTGTCAAGGTCATTTATTCAGATATAGCAGGGTTTTGAACATTAAACAAGAGGTTTTAGATACAATTGAGACAATATGAAACCGTGTGTTCCTTACAGCTAAAACTTCCAGAAACACGAAGATCTTCTTCTGGTGAAACCTGGTATTGTCATGCTCGGAGGCCTATATGTGTACCGATTCCTCAGGATGAAATTATAATTTACGGTTTTATTCATTGCATAATACACATTTGCATTTTGCGGAAGTACGAGCACTGAAAAAAACAGAGGAAAAGCACATTATTATTCACATATGCTTTCATAATATTGATTGTACAGCATCAAACACAGAAAGTTGCAGTGTGATCAATACAAAAACACTGAGAAAAGCAATCATTTCCTTCAGCATTGAATCGGAATCTTCAAGCTAACACCACTGGGGACACCGAAAACAAACACAAGTCACTGATCCAGCGTATGACCATTTTCTGAGGGCAATGATAGATGCACAATAAAAGCCAGCTTTGTCAGTGACTCTTGCAGCCAGTGGATTGATTTTTTTTTTCTCAGAAAATTGACAGGAATTGCATGCTGCAGATGCATTGGGACTCTTTATCCTAATAAGACATCCTGTTGAACAGAGTCTGGATCGCATGTTTTAAACCACAGCAGAATGAAACCTCTGAGTCCTCTTTTCTACTTTTCACCAGGAAATGGTGAGGGGAGGCATGCTGCAGATTAGCAATTTGGCTGCAGTGACCACACCCGTATTTCTTGTCTCTCAGCCATGGGGCAAAAGGAGGGGAAAAAGATTAAGTTTAGCAACAGGAAGCATTTCTTTTGGAATAACCAGTTAGAACAAGACTGAACAAAGCAGAACAATGTTATATCAATGTGAATAATTCTGGGCTCATTGCCACAACCAACTCCAGATGTGTAACCTTCACTCAATACGGCTTTAAGAGTGGTGGGCATGTGGAATGCGCTGCTGGCAGTGATAGTGGAGTGAGATACTTTCGAGACTTTGAAGCGGCCCTTGGGTAGGCCCGTAGAGGATAGTAAAAAGTACAGCGTGCAGGATAGATTGATCCTAGTGGGATAATAGCTCGGCACAACATGGTGGGCCACAAGGCCTGTACTGTGCTGTACTGTTCTATGTTCTATGTGAAGTGGTTCTGAAGAAGGGCTGCTGGACCCAAAACATTCACTCTGATTTCTCTCTACAAGTGCTGCCACACCTGCTGTGTTTTTCCTGCACTTCTGCTCTCCAGTATTTGCAGTTCTTGGAGATTTTTTTGGCTTTAGGGCAATCAGATGAAATTCGGTACACCAAATAATTCTATTAGGTGCAAATATTAGCTGTTTACTGGCTTTACATTCATCAGAGATGAATCCTGCTGAACATAGTTGGATGTGTTCAATTATACAAATTGAAATATCTTCAGCATTTTGGTGAAATCAGTGGGAAATATCAATCCCCTTGCAGCTGTTATGATATTCAGAAATAGATTTAGACTAAATTGATGCAAATTCCACTGCTCACCTTTCTTTGATTCTATGATCTGCGCAAGATCATAATCCTGAGGACGGTCGGTTTCAAATCCGAGCACGGCCATTGCTTTCGTGAAGATGTCCGATACCCGGTCTTGGTTAGTCACCTAAATAAAACAATATTCACTTTTCATTGATGCATTCGACACACACACACAAACAAATGAAATTTGTCAAAGCTCAATTTCCAAACGGTTGAAAAACATAGCTGTTTTCACTCAGAAGACCAATTGGGACATTACACTGAAAGCTGTAAAAGTTACGTGAAGAAAATTAAGACTGGTAGGGCCGTTATTGTAAAACATGCCTTCGATGCTCCATAACCCATAGACTGTGATCAGTAAATGCTGCAATGTGAATAGCAACAGATTCCAGTGCTCAGGTTTACCTACACAGTCAGTTTGAAGTCAGTAAGTAGTTATGAAAGTAGTAATTTAAATAAGCCACTTCCATCCCCTCCCACCCAAAACCCCAATACCATTTGCCTGCTTTTAACATTTATTGTCAACACAGAAAATGGCTCAATGGTTGTTCACAAAATCTGAAATTTCCTAACACTGTGCTTATATGTATAAAATGGTTCATAAAATTGCTTTACAGTTTGAGATATTTCGCAATTTGTGATTTGAAGACAGTGCAAATATTTCCCATTCAATCAATTGTGAATTGCACAGGAATAATATTGGTTGGGCAGGATATTGAAAAGACCAATTTTTTGGAGAAATTGTCTGTTTTTGTTTAATTCTATCTTATATTTGGCGCTCACGTCTCTCAGCTCAAGTTTGAGCAATGACCTGTAAGATGAAATGCACGAGCTGATTTGCTGTTTCTCCTGGAGAACCACAATGTTTTCTGGTTGACTAGACTCATGCTTAATTTCACTTTAATTGCACCGTAGTTCATGGCGAAAAAAAAAATTACTTTGCCAGCCACGCAAAGCAAAGATCATAATAAATATATTAACGAACAACAAATTTGAAAATTACCACAGAAGTTGTGGAATTAACTTCCTGAGGAAGTGTCAGATATAGGCAGAATAACAATAGGTAAAAGATATTTGGATAAGTACTGAAATAGGAAAGGTTAGAAGGGATATTTTGCGCTGTATGTCTCGACAACTCAAAGTGGTAGAGTCAATGATGACACAATTAGAGGTTATGTTAACTAACATCCCGTAAATTGATCTTTTTTGAATAACTAATGTCTTTTCCACTCCGTTTGTGCAGGCTGGAAACAATTAATCACTGATTTTAGTGATTCATTGGCGATGCACTGGGTTTTCTAAAATATGTTTCATAAAGTAGCACACAAGTGTGCGAGCAAAAACTGAAGCCTGTGGAATGAAATGGGCAGTGGTGGTATAGACACAAAATTGGGTGAGAACGAGAGTGCAGAATCATGAATAACAGTCATTTGCTCAGACTAAATCAAGGAAATGAGGGAAACTGTTTCCTGGCCCCTCTGATACGATGTACCAAAGACAAAATCTGAGGTCATTGGTGAGGAGAAAAGGCCAAAAAAATTGCAAATTCTGCTGTTACCAAACCACAATATCTGAACATGTGGACAAAGCAGATTAAATTGCCTTCTTAAGGGGAACGAATAATTATATGAGACAAAATTTGCAGTGCAGTGGTAAAAAGGACATTGGAGCAGGACAAGTCAGATACTTCTTACTGAAATTTAGCACAGACACAATTACCCAAAGTTTTTTTCACTTTGTAATAACGTTCCATGATTCTTTGCCTGGCCTCAAACTACCGTGTTCATTGGCAAAAATATATTCCTTTTTTAGCAGGAAACGTTGTTGCCATTTTTGTTGCAATTTGTTTTGTATTTCACAAATGTTCAATTTGAATAGGTCGTTTGCCATTTGCTTGTCTAAATTCCTCCTCAATTCTTCGGCTGGTTCTGCCCCAGCTCCAACTCTCTGACAACCCAACAAATGTTCTTTTTACCAGGTCATAGAGATGGTGTTTGTAAACCATATTTAAATGCCAGAAGCAATTTCACACACATCACACTGAGCTCTGTGGAGCCACAATCAAAGACTATCACTGATCCCTTCAAGGAAAATTAATGATCAAGCCAAACAAATAATCTATATGCCTTCCAATTTGGCCAACATTCCTTAGGCTTTACTCAACTAGTCAGTTTGGCAATTCTTCTATTTTGCACACTTCTCCAACCCTTTTTTTTGATGTGCTTTCTTCCATGCTCCAGCCTTTTAAATTTCACATGAGTCAAAGACAGGAAAGAAATACTATTCAATGTCTCTGCTAATATTACTCGATTTGTAGACAGATGGGCCAAAGTGCCTGTGGTCAGCTAACTAAAGATCAGGTCCCTCCTTGCTGATTTTTTGCACAGTTAATGGCGTGGGTTAATTTGCGATTTTTCACTTCAATAGTTATCAGCCCATTCCCAAAACGGGGTAGCAGAGTGCTGCACCTTACTATTGACATTTAAACGAGAAATACAAGGGAAATGCAGTCAGGCCTAAAACCTAAACACTGCCAGTGCATCGCAAAACCGGATCCAAATGATGGACTAAGCACACCCATAGACCAAAAAAAAAAGTAGGCTTTGGCAATGTGGAAAGCAGACAATGAATATGACTGCATGGCAACAAATAGTTTGGATAAAATATTCTCTCGCCTTTCTGTCGATACTGACAGGAAACAACAACAAATACTTAGACTTGCGAAGAGAGAAAACAATCCAGGTACTTACCAAAATAGTTTTAAATTCTTTTGCTTGGTCTTGCTCAAAACCCACACGGATGAGGCAGCTTTCCCCATTTTGTTGGTTGTATCGGGGGCGTGTTGTACTCTCAAAACTGCCTGAGCAAGCACGCTTCCGAGACTTCGCGATGTCACAGTGTGGATTTGATGTCACACCACTACTGCGTGAATCTCCTGTGGAAGCACTGTCCGTGGATTTCAGTGACTGTGGAAGAATTATTTTGTTTGAGAAGACTTTTGGAAACTGTTGCATATGAGATAGTTCCTTCTTTCCAGTTATATTTATTGTTCCACTTCTGAGGAATTACACTCCCACATGTGTTTACTAGCTGTTGAGCCAACGTCAACAGTTCATCACATAGCACACTGATAAATTACCAAGTTAGTTCCTGAAGCACAATAACATTGTGGTCATTTCACTTGACCATTTAAATTGGTGCTTCAATTCGAAGTTTGTCAGATGAACCCTTTGGGACCTCAGTTTGCACTCAGCAATTGAACATTCTTACATCAATATTTATCTGCCCGTTTCACCCAACTATGCACAGAAATCTTGAATCCAACTACACTGTGTACACTGTGTAACGTTAAGGCACACATTTATGGCATTATGAGTGACTGTGAATGGGCCAGTGTATTGTGAGGGTCAGAATGTGTGCAGGACAGTACCACAGACAGAAAGAAAGACAGAGATAGCAACAGCAAAACACATGGAGCCAGAGATCCAATGAAACTAGAAGCAAAATCATTCAAGTCACTGCAGCTCTTAGTTTATTATTAATATAGAGGCAATCACAACACTAAACAGGAGAATCCATAAAAGGGGAGAGGGTATTTTAAAACAAAATAATACCACTCCAAAACACCCAAACCTGACCGAATAATGCTTAAGCCAATTCTTGGGAGAATAAATTGCTAAAATATCCCTGAGACAAGTCCCCCTGGACATATTCAATAAACATCAACCATGAACTTTGATAATCTCCCGCGATACAACGGTCTTCAGCAGACAACACAATAATCAATAGCTAAAAGGCCAAGGATAGAAGAAAAACAAAACATGCAGTCAAGAGCTCTGCGTGCAGGGAGCTGCATTCCTTTATTGCAATTGCTGGATCAAGGCACAGCCAACAGACTCGAAAGTACTGCTTTTGGTGGCAGTGCACTTCAAGCTGCTGCAGTCATACCCCATGCACTAAAATTTACTGTGCAGAAATTAAAAATGATGTTCAGGATTCAAGATGAAATACTTTCATTGTTCGTGCGATGATTTTTTTAAAAATCACATGTATAGCTTTATTTATGTATTTTTCAAAGTTGTATAAAATATCTAAGCAAAACAAAGCAAATCTACACATCTCAAAAAAAAAGTTAGCTTTCATTTCATCAGCAAATAATATTTGTTCTGGAATCAGATGCTTCAGTAAACGGCAAAAGTTTGAATTTTGTTGGGAATGGCATAGCTGTCTTGCATTGGTTCTGAAACCAAGTAACCCAACTTTGGCAAGTGGGACCTGGTATGGAAAATTGCTGGCAGCGGCCAATCATGAGGATGCTTCGTGAAGCTGCCTTCAAACTGAGGATTACAGTCTGGCTGAAACCTCAAAATAGCTAACAGTCCATTAGCTCTCACAAGAAAGGTAAAGTAGATTGGCCAGGCAGTCATCCAGCTCCAGTGGTTGAGGCGCTATCACCGAGTCCTCTTGCATCCTCTCGAAAGGATAGGGTAACAGAGGGAAGAAACACAGAAGAAAGTTAGAAAAGAAAGAAGAAGTAAATGCATCTGGACGGACCAGTGTCTCCGTGAACAACCTATTTTATGTGGTGAGTGCCTTCTTGTCTCACCTTTTCCGGTGGATTTTGCAAAGTGCTGTGCTTTTGCATTTCCAAGTTGCTGCAATCTCCTGAAATTCTGGCTGAAGCAATGCTTTCTTCACAATCGTCACTCTCAGGGGATGTTGGATGCTGAGAGCTTTTAGTTGGTGTGCTGTTTGCTTTAACACCTCTCCTTGAAAACAGTTTGCAAAATGGAAAGGGGAACACATCAGAAATATTGAAACGTCATTACATTCTGGACAAACTTTCAAACAAATTAAACTAGAATGAAGGTATGTTGATGCTGTGAGTATCAGAAGTTTGAATTTTGCCACATTCAACCTGTGACAAATTAATAGTGACGCACTAATACCAAGAGTTAGCATTATTAGTGTTGAATATTGTTCCATTTTCTAATGGTTAGGGAGTATACGGATGGGAGATAACATTTTGCATATACAAGTGGCACAAGAATCTGGACTTATGACAACGTTATTCAACCTGATATCAACCTAGTTCATACAAAAGGGAAAATGTGGACTTGAATACCCACAAAGTAGAAAATCTACCCCAACCTGGCCACATGCTAAGGCGTACATACTTTCTTCCTGAAAGAAGAATTTTGTTGACAATTAAAGTTAAAACAAAGTAACATCATTGATAAGTGATAGAAAACTGTGCACAATACTTTGAAAGGTAGGATAGTGAACTCTTAATGTGGCCTTCAGGATATGGGTACTGCAAAAGTTAGAATTCCTATTCAGAACCTTGCATTCAGATTGCACATTTAACACAGAAAATTTCCCAAAACTCTCAAAAGGAGTACTGCAGATGGCATGACAAAAATTTCCCACACTGAAAATCCTGATGTTGGCACATGAGGCATGACATAATACAGGGAGCAGAGCAGATGGCTGCTGAAATGTGAGATTGCAAACTAATGCAGCGTTATTGATTGCCTCCACTTTGACAATCATATTTCAGCTCCGGAAACTAAAATCACATCCAGAGAACATCTACACTCATGTAAAGAGAAGATATTCCAGCAAGTGAATAAGTGTTTCCCTTCACTTTCTTGGTTTTGATATAACAGTTGCATGACATAGTCCACATCACTGCAAGGCAAAATGCACCAACAAGGCATGGGCTTTCCTCCGAAACTCTACATGGGTGTGTGGGGGAAAAGAATATGACTTTGCTGAGATCAGCTCAGTCCTTGACTATTGTACAGAAATATAAAATAATGTCTCTAGCTCAGGAAAGTTACTGAAAAAAATAAGTTTGAAGTCTTTACTTATGCATGCACGACAACACAAACATATACTTTCATGTCAACTTCTACATGGCAATACATTTGAGTTGTCATGTGGAATTTCAAGTCTGAGAAGCATGGCCGATAATTTTTCAGCACAAGTTATTTTTGCTGCCTGCTGACCCACAAAGTAGAACATAGATCTGATTTTTCATTCCAAATTGTTCATCATTGCCAGTTTTCATCTTATCGGACCACAAATATGCAAATTCATTTCACAGTAACAGCTTTTTTGTTTAATTGTCGCTCATAAACAAATTCAATGAGGTGAAATTTAACCATGGTGTATAAACTTCTGATAATAAATGAGAATCATGTGACAGCAATACCAAGCTCATCACAGGTCCACATTCTACAATCACGGTCAAAGCAAAGAATCTCTATCAATTAGTCTACAATAGACACATTCACAAGGTGAGAAGAGCACTACTATTCCTTGCTTCGCCTCAAGTTAATCAACTTTATCAGTGACTAAAAACATCTCAGTCCCATGAAGCAATAATGAGTCCATATCAAACAAAACCATTTGTCAAGAAACCGATGTACTTATCTGTCTGTCCAATCATCCCTATAATAAAGGAAGTCATGACATATCTGTTGTATTTAACATGGGATACTTACCAGCTGAAGAGCTTAAACACGCTCTTTTTGGGATTTGCTGGTTTCTCCCGTTCAGAGGAAATACTGGAACTGCCGGATGGCAGATAAACATTTTCAGACAAAATTCATTCAAAATTAAACAGATGCCTTTGTTCAATATTCGTATTATTGATAGCAAATCAATCATTGACATGGAAATGAAATTGCATGAATGATAATTTTGCTTGCAAAAGACACATGTTTTCAGGCAGGAGTACATTGAATATTAGTTTGACTAATGAGTGGCAGCAGATTTAACTGCAAACGTTCTCACTGTCGGCACAGTGATCTTTTCTGCTATGTGAAGAGCAGATCAAGATGATAAGAGGTCTTAGGAAGTGTCACCAGACCCAAAAGTTAACTCTGTTTTCTTTCCACGGATGCTGGCAGACTTGCTGAATTTTTCCAGCAATTTCGGAGTGTGTTTTTGAATGACAGCATGCACAGGTCCTTTGGGTATTTTTTTTTTACCAAGAAGATAACCCAACAAATCTTTTTGCAGAACACATGGAATTGAACAAAACTGTCAAACATCGACAGCAGGTGCAGAAAAATTAACAAGGACCAGGCTTGAAATAAAGTGAATTGAAAAAAATGAGAATCAAACTTTGAGTGCCTAAGGTAATAGAATAGGTTTTAATGTGATGCAGAAGTTCATCTGGGCCTCATCCACACTGTCATGTGAACGTACAGACATTATCAGGCAAACAGTATAAAAGTGGTCATGAATCAGTCACGGCAGGTGACTAAAACACCATGTGTCACGTGTAGGAGGTAGTGAAATGAAAGAGTAGCTCTCTTGACCAGTAGCAATGGGAGCAAGGCTTTCTGTTTCTGATTCTTTTCAGACAATCTGTCCGAAAATCAGCCAAACTGTCCCAGAGGTCAAAACGAACTTTAAATACAACTTATGATCCACGCAAACTGAGGTTCTGTCACATATTGTACTTCCTGTTACAAAAAATATCATGACTGAAGTTGGTTCAAAACTGACTGTACCGGTGTTTGAATTGATGATAATGCCAGGTGCTTGTTACACATGTTCATCCATAGCCTGAGCATGAGCTTAATAGGGAGCTAACAAAGTGTGGAGCTCGCTGAACACAGCAGGCCAAGCAGCACAGATTATTTTAAATAATAACTTCTGTCCACCCACTTATGAAGAAGCTAACTGCTGTCAACTAATGTAAATATTACAAAGCCTGCTCTGTCAAAACAAAAACCAAATTCAGTTTTCTAAAATCTGATCCTTAACCAACTCTGGCCCACCAATGGCAAAGTCATTATTTTTTAGTTGGAGCTTATTTTTGCTTGTATTATTAAAAAGGCACTGTGGCCATCTCTAGATGAGGAAATGATATTTTTAGGCAACCATTTAAAAATACTTAAAAATGCTGACCAATTGTGTCGGCTTGTTACTGATTTTGTGTTCGTAATAGGATTGTGTATTTGAAAAGAAATTCGAACAAAAAGAAACACATCTCAAAACTAGTACAGTTTACATCTGGATTTGTCGATGCACCCAAAGCACGAGGTCTTGGACATGTTGCGAAAATTGGTCACTCATCAAGTCTTTGCATTTTCCTATTCCCGTTGGCTTAGCGGCAGTACGATCTGTGCTATTATACGCCAATAAAACACATTTTGACACAACACAATGGAAATGATTCATAGAGCAACCGGCTTTATTCCAATATGTCAGAATTCATGATCACAACTTTGAAACCAACGAAAAGGAAGACGATAATAAATTGGCAGGCTCACTAGCATTCAACAGTAGTTAAAATTGTGGGAGATTTTAAAAACCAAACGAAAATATTTTATCTGCACATTCCTACAATCCAGTTACTTACTTGTTATTCTCAGCTAAGTATAGTTGTGTGAAGAACAGGTCCAGAAACTTCTCGTCTGGGCGAATGATGTAACATTGACAAGCAAACTGCATATATTTAAGACACGAAATGATTTCATATTCCTGAACGAACACAAATAAATAACAAGCTGTTAACAAAATGTTAAAATTGCAAGAAGTGTAACTGCTATATCCTACTCAGTGGTACTTTAAACAGCATCAATAACTTTATTCCAACCACACGGTAAATCATGTCACAAAAATATTTCTGCTTTGGAAATAAATGACATTTATGTGACTTTTCAAGGATAAATTTCTGTACAGATTATCCAGGATGGTTTCAGGTCACAAATTCATGATTCAATGATGGATTTTTTTTCAAAGAAGTATTAGGGATTCACCTCAGAACCAGAAGCTGATTTAGGTTGAAGGCAAGAAACATTATGAAAGATCATTTATCCAAGCAAAATAAATTCTGCAAAGTACAAAATAAGTGGCTGGTCTATCGTAATTGATACCAAGGCAGATGGTGAACATGTTGAGTTAATTTTTCAAAGTTGCGGCATCATAAAATTTACGGGCCATGTGCCGCTAGAAGTTACTGGACTATTTTCTTTCAATCACATTGGCTTCTTGGTTGAACCTTGTCACGATTTGACATGTAAAGAGGGGCAGAACTCTCAAAGTCAAATGTTGATAACGTTACTTTTAAGTTGTAAAGTGCATGCCAGTTTTCAACAGATCAGTTGAAATAAACACTTGAAGCATCATCCATGAGAAATGACAGGCTATTTGACAGATGACACTCTGTGCTAATTAAGTGGAGTCACACAGCGTTGGATGCCTATTTTGCATCCCAGCTGATTTTACACCACAGGGCCCAGCTTGGCAAATTCGGCGTCAGTTGTTTCTGATTGCAACCTATTCTATTCATAGGTTAGATTAAAATGGCACCTCAAGTTACAGTTTTGTCAGCAAAACCATGTGACAAACAATGAATTGAACTTTGTATCATGTTAATATTCTCACGCTGTCTGCTGAATGCTGCAGTACAAGACCAAAATATCGTCTGCATGGATTTCCTCTGGGTGCTACTGTTTCCTCCCACAGTCCAAAGATGTGCAGGGGAGGTGGATTCCCATGCTAAGTTGTCGATAGTGCCCAGGGATGTTGAGGTGAGGTGGGTTAGACATGGGGAATGGGTCTGGATGGGATGCTCTTCCGAGGGTCAGTGTGGACTTGTTGGGCCGAATAGCCGGTTTCCACCCTAAAGGGATTGTACGATACCCTCAATAGTAACCATGGCAACAGAGATATTTCAGAAGTTGGTCTTACCAAATTCAGAAATATGGAATCAAATGCCCAGTCAGTGATGACCCCAACGGCTGCACTCCCTCACTTTCTGATCTTCCATAAGTAACCGATGCCTCTCTTCTGACGGAAAATACCAACTAATATGGAGAGATTATTTACTCAGTCTCTTCGATAATGAAATAGCTTCCATTGCACCCAGACTAATTTCACAACATCTTCATTCACAGAACACCAGGAAGGTCCTGGACCTGGTTGTGAATGCTGAAAGGTAACTTGCATCATAACAGCAGTGCAAAAACAGGCCATTTGGCTGAACTGCTCCATGCTGCTCTTTACACTTCTCCCACCATGCTCCAAATTCTTAATGTGCCTCTTTGTGCCCTTTCTGACATCTAACTTTCTCTCAAATCCATCTCTGCTATTCTTCTCAACTTGTCCTGGTAGCAGCAGCTTCTGCAATCTGACTGCTGCGAGCAACAAAGCTTCTCCTGATTTCTTTATTGGATTTATTAGTGATCATCCACATTTAAGATGTAGTTGTGGACTCTTCCAACATTCCCCATCAAGCAGAAAAAGCACAACAATATTGAAAGGCATGCTTTTCCCGTTTCATGCATTTACAAACATTTTGCACAGTACAATCACCTTTCGTCTCTTGTCGAAGTTGATCAAGCCATTCTGTAAGAAATAGACATGAACAAAGAAAATTAATTCAATATATATAAAGGTCAAATGGTACTATGAGATCATGAAATTTAACAGATCAGCAGTGAAATACAAACTCTGTAAACTTGTTTCAATTTTAGGAAATAGTCAAAGGTCAAACACAAATGATCGATCATTCCACCAGGTTTATATTTTGGCCATTACATAGAGCCCTTTGTTCCACTCAAATAGATCAGTACCAAGCTGATGCCATTCTCAGCTGCTCAACTGCACAATAGGCAGTGACGTCCAGCTAACAAATTTACCTGTACAAAATAAAAATGATGCCCACTTTATCCAACCTTTAGAAAAACTAAACCTGTATTCAATCAACTGCAAAGCCTTTTGCATGTTTCTTTATTTACATATTGTTTGATTCGCAACACAAAGCATCACATTATTCTCATCAGTATCATTAATCATACTTATTCGTTTCTTTTATTGCTATGAGCAGCTTGCAATGAAACTGTAACAATAGTGCTCATCAGCAAATAAGGAATCCAAATCTTGTAAAACAGACTTACGAAACGATAATTGGGGAAAGCCGAATCCAATTTTGTTAAGTCCGTGAAGAAAGTTCCCAGGTATGGAACAATTCCCTGAACTACACCCTAGAAAAGTGAGGTGAATTTATTTCATCCATTGTGAACGCACTGTCATATTTCCCAAACATACTACTCCATGCCTTATTTATACCATTTATCATGCAACTAAATCTAATTAGAATCAAAATTTCGGACTCAATTTTTGACACAGTTACACAGTGGAATACAAAGTTAGATCTATAAACGACAGGCAAGTTCGGAGTTTTGATCCCTGATCTGTGAACTGTCAACCAAACTCAATGTTTGTGTAACTTCATCATTTGGAGATTGGAAATTTTCTAAGTACTGTGTGATTTTGCCTGAAGATGGAAACAATTTATCGCACCAGATTTCCAAACGTTTGACTCAGTAAGGTTAACCCTTATTTTTCAAAACTCAAGAATATAATTCTACTCAATGTCTTTTCATAGGACACCTTTCTGACCCCAAGAAATAATTTAATGGTCTCAGACTGCTTAAGGAGCTAAAAGCCTAGGAGATACACCGGAATTGGCAAACTGGAACCAAAACTGACTTTGCGACTGGAAGTATGTGTGATTTTTGAAGAGCATTTTTGCAACTTGAAGCATTCATCCAGCAGCATACCACAGCATAAAGTGATGGTTCTTGTTGTGTGTACATGAATTTTCAAGGCACAAAAGCTACAAGTGTGAACAGCAGGTTCACAGGTGCCACAAGAATTGGCGATGTGGTAAACAACAAAAAGCCTTAGTCTCCAGGATTACACACATGGGCTGGTTAGAAGGCCTGAAAAGAGGCAAATAGAATTCTATCCTGAAAAGTGTCAGGCGAAGCGTTTTGGGAGGACAAATAAGTCAGGACAAGACATGTTAAATGGAAGTTTTAGAATGTACAGAGAATCACGAGGACCTTGCTGTGCGCATAAGCATATTCATGAAGGCAGGAGGACCTGTGGATAAGGTGGTAAAAGCACCATATTGGATACTTGCCTGAATATAAGAGCAGACGTAAATAAAATTAGTTGAGCCACAGTTAGAACACCGTGTGCCTAGAGACTAAAGCATTTTGCTATTTACCACACCTCCCATTCTTGTGTCATCTGTGAGCCTGATGTTCATACTTGTATCTTTTGTGTCTGGAGCATTAAAGTACACACAGCAAGAACTGTCACTCTACCCTGTGCTACACTGCCGAATGAAAGCTTCAAGTTGCAGAAATGTTCTTCAAAAGTCACGCTTACTTCCTGCCAAAAGCTAATTTTGATTCCAATTGACTAATACAGCTCGGGCGGGAACATTTCAGTTATAGAAAGGGGCTAAATAAGCTGGGACAATCTTCACTGCAACAAAGACACTGAGGAGGAACCTGGTTGAGGTTCAAAGAGTTCTGAGGGATTTGGCTAAGCATTAGGAAAAACTTTATTCCCTGTCTATCAATATCAGGGCTTACAGTTTTAATACAACAAGCAGGCTATTTTGAGGGGATTTGTTCAAAAACTTTTCACCCAGAAGTGGTGGGTTTCTGGAACGCACTGCCTAAAAGGGTGGTCCAGGCAGGAACCCTTGAGACACTGAAGAACAATTTTGATGAACTCTTGAAACGCCATTGCCATCAAAACTCCTGGGTGGGGGTAGCGGTTGTGGAATTTTGTAGGAATGATACCTACCGTTGAGGCAGGGGATCCCAGTTCAGTCCAACCTCCTTCAGAATGGAGTCATAAGCTTGGCTGAATGGGTTGACAAAAACGCCAATAAATGCAAATTCTTTGAAGGGGTAGAAAAACAAAGTTGCTGGAAAAGCTCAGCTGCTCTGGGAGCATTTGTGAAGAAGAAAACTGTGTTAATGTTTTGGGTCTGGTGACCCTTCATCAGAGCTCTATAAAGGGGTCTTGTGGTTCAGTGGTAGCCTCCCTACCGCTGAGCCAGAAATCTGAGTTTGAGTTCCACCTCTGCCAGACAAGTGTCATCATCTGTTCAGAACATGTTGATGAAGAATACCTAGCAGGCGATGGGCTAAGTTCTACAAAATGGGATCAGAATAGGTGGGTGCTTTATGACCAGCGCAGATAAAAGGGGCAGTGCTGAAAAAATTCTCGTCATGTTGCCTCATTCATGATGGCTAACCGAGTTATTGTGTAACCCGGGTTTAGTTCTTCCTTCGCTACACAAAAAGGGAACACCAGATGAGTACCTGAATCTCTGCCTTTGTGAGCGTCGGCATATTTCAATGCTTCAACCAAGATGTTGTATTGAGATTAAATTCCATTACCCACAGTGTAGAAACAGGCCCTTCGGCTCACCAATTTCACACCGCCACTTGAAACATCCCACCCAGAACCATCCCCTACAGCTCGCACACCCCTGAACACAACCAGCAATTCAGCATGGCCAACCCACCTAGCCTGCACATCTTTGGACTGTGGGAGGAAACCAGAGCACCGGGAGGAAACCCATGCACACACGGGGAGAATATGCAAACTCCACACAGACAGTCACCCGAGGTTGGAATCGAACCTGGGTCCCCGGCACTGTGAGGCCGCAATGCTAACCACTGAGCCACTGAGCCACCCCAAAATGTGCTGCACTGACCGGGAATCGAACCCAGGCCGCAGCGGTGAAAGCGCCGAATCCTAACCACTGGACCACCAGTGATGCTGACCATCTCTCAAAGACAGCAAGAACTGCAAATGTTGGAGTCAGAGTCAATACAGTGTGGTCCTGACCTGACACGTTGATTTTCTTGCTCCTCTCATGCTGCCTGACCTGCTGAGTTCCTTCAGCTCCACACTGTATTGACTGTTGTATTTATCCATCAGACCATGGGAAATGTTTGTGCATACCTGCCTGGCCTCGCAGATTTACTTCCGTTCAATGTAGAAATATTCTACCCACAACCCAACACACTGATAGATATGCAACAAGCAGCATGGTTATAGCTTCAAACATATAACCAAACATGTTCAATGGCTTAAGTAGCAGCAATGCTGATAACTTCCCTTTAGTTACCCGGAGAACTGCTTTACAGCATAGTTATAACAAAGATACACCATTATGGAAAGATAAATCAGATTTACTTGTAAAGCTTCAAGATTAACTGCTTCAACTTGAGAACGTTTCATTCCAATATTAAACATAAAGGGATGATTACCTTCTTCTTTGTTACTTTCAGTGTTTTGTGTGTCAGTATTTTGTTCTCTTTCAAGGTGCTGTTGAGGGCGGCAAATTTTGAAGCTCCATCCTGAAAATGTACATAGAAAACCAGCTATTCATTCACTGCATCTAATCTATATCTCCCATAATATCAAATGAGATAACAGAAGAGATTTCAAAACTCAAGCCTTTATTGTAAAAACATTTTACAACGCTAAAGCCTTATGTCAACATTTGGCCAATTCGAACTCAAGAGGTGATAGCCAGGCAATGATATTTGGAAGTGATATTACAATTTATCCCACGCACAATAGGTTATCACAAAACTAGTATCAATGTTTAACCCATAAAACAATCACTTGGCAACTATTTCAGATTCCCATCCAAGTGTGCAAATCAAATTGTTGGACATGGTGAAGTTGCTGCTTCAAACTGCATTTAAAATGAGGTTTCAAATTATATTTTCTGAGATTTAAAAACACAACAGTGAAAATGATGATTGCTGGCTCACTCAGGTGAAATTCACCAGACAGTCACATTTGGGGAAGTATTTTCAGAAAATACGCTATGGTATATCAAGGTGGTATCTTATCACTGCACTCAGTGTCAATTAAGGATCGACAGTAAGTGTTGATATGGTGGCCTTGCGAATGGCACACCCATATAAAGTAAAGCTTAGCAAGCCATATTGCCAGAGAACATCTGTGTAATATGCTTAAAGATTAACGAACCATGCATCGATATTCACGGTACAATCTGGGAGACAGCATTATGGAAGTTAAACAACTGTCCAATCTTGAACTCAGATTTTCCCATGTATATTTACAGAAATTGACACCACAAAAGCAATCATCCTGCACAACACGCGTTTTTGATTATTAAAAACAAATCTACTTTTAGATTCAAGCCAGATATGAAAAGTAATTTGGAATTCTGCACTGTGCACCAATAGCAAACATAATAAACAAGGTGTGACAGCAGCACCGCAGAAATTCTGGAGCCAGCAGATGGACAGCAATGCAAAAACATCGTCAACCGCAACTAGAACTTTCAGCAGTCTGAAAAACGGAGTGTCTGTCAAATTGTTAACAACCCAACATGAATGCTGCATTTCGTCCTCTTCAAGTACCACCTTCAAACTGCTTTGATTTAATCTAAGAATGATTCAACAGAAAACTTGCATCTTGCCTCCTTACTGTCCTGGACACACTAGTTTGGTCAAGTGACATCAAAATGTTTATAACTAACAAATTATTTTGTTACTTTGTAAAATTCAGGAACAAAATGAGTGGGCAAACAGCATGACAAACAGAGTGAGGAGGAATGTCTCGAAACCTGGTAAAACAATATGCTTTTTGAGAAGGTTTTTGAAGTTAGTTTGAAATGTCAGTGGTGGTCCAAGCTAGTTGAAACTAAATAGTTGATGTCTGAAATGCTCAACAAACAAAGCAATGTGATTATCTCTCACTTCCAATGCAGTAAATATTTATTACCGCAGAGAACAATAAAAGGAAGACATGCTAATTGAACAAAAACACGTACGAGAACCAATTAAAGCTATTCGTGTTTTGCCTTGGCTTTAATTAATTACGAGGCCCTCCAAGTGTGCAAATCAAAAGAAAAGAAAACTGACATATATCCTGCTTTTAATATCATTGTGCAAGTGTTCAAACTTCCAAGATAACGAACACTGAGAAAGATAATCTATGAAGGTTGCATCATGACAGAACGATTTTGGAAGACTTGAGCCAAGTTAGACCATCCATATGTAATACATGTATCCCTTGTTGCATTATTGATTCACAGTATTTGTATGCATTCAGACACCAATGTAATACATTGTAGATATTTTGCTTGAAAATACCTATAATGCCCTGAATATCGATGCACAGTGCCAAATGCAAACGCTTACCTGTTTTTCGTGCTGGCTACTTGTCATTATGTTGCCATCTTCGGAGATGAGATTTGAAAGATCTTCAAATGTTGCCTTTGTGCTCCTAGTCAAGAGAATAAAACAAATTACTCTTGACAGAATAGAGTCAAGATTGCAAACAGCTGACATGGAATCTGACAAATAAGCAAGTAATACAGACAGTGAAGGGCAGTGAAGCATTTTTCAAACAATTGCAGTTATTTTAATGAAACAGTTCAGATATGTTTTGACACATCTCTTTGGCAGGTAGAATTTGAACCCAAGAGATATTGGGAACTGCAGATGCTGGAGAATCCAAGATAACAAAGTGTGGAGCTGGATGAACACAGCAGGCCAATCAGCATCTCAGGAGCTCAAAAGCTGACATTTCGGGCCTAGACCCTTCATCAGACAGAATTTGAACCCAGATTATTTCAGCCCAGAGATGGAGATGTTACCACTGTGCCACAAAAGCCCTTCATTGCAGTAGTTTTAGGAAATCTCATCACAGCAAGTGAGATTTCACCTCCAAGCTGCCTCAAAAAAACAATCATGATCAAATCGTCTACGGCACAGGAATATAAACTACAAGTGTGCACTCCAAAGAGGTCTCGACTGCTTTCTTGGGTGATTAAAATAATTGTGTTCTTTGTATTTCAGATTCCTATACAAACCTCCAGTTCATATCACCCCGTCACAGCACATCCACAGGAAACTGTCTTACGTTACATCCAACAGCAGATCAGTTTTGGAACACAATAGTTCAATATTTTAAGCTGTCAAACAGTTTTCTTTTTCCACTGTAGAAAATTAACTTCTCACTCCTTAGTGAAAGAATGAAAGATTCTGCCAGTACGCCAATTGTTGGGATTGCACTGTAGTGCCTCTGGTAATCCTGTCAACACATCTGGAGTGTGAAGATCACTTTGGCAAGTAAACTTGGAGGTGAAACCTGCAAATTCCTACCACATATTTATTAAAAATAACGACACGGCTTTTCCAGAAAAATGACTCACTTTGACACGGCTGCCCAAGTCTTCTGAAACTCAAAGATGTTATTTGCTTGCAATGCACGGGTAATTGCACACACTGAAGAGAAATTTCCCAAAATCCGACATTCCTGTGAGAACATAAAACATGAGTTCTGTGGGAAAAACAGTGGCTCCCCATGACCCAATACCTCAGACATTAAAATGTTCCATCAGAAAAACGTGATCTGCAAAAATAACAGCATTAACAAACGACTTTGTGGGGGCAAAAATTCCACAAATCTTAGCGACTTAAAACTTGATCTTCATTTTTTTTTCCCTCTGAGACATTTCACTCTCTGCCAACACTTGACTCGTTAGACATGGTTACTGACGCCAAAGCAAAGATTCGAATGAATAAGTTGGAGACACGGCCATCTGAGTGGTGGAAGTGGCGAAGTTAGGGAGCTGGAGACGGGTAATCATCTGTGTTATATCCATTGTATTCAGCTGATAAACGAATGACAGATTACATTTTCTGCCAGCATAGGAGGGCAGGGCCTGACACATGAGATAATCATTCAAGGAAAGCGTACAAATCAGAAAATTGAGTCTACTTTTATGAATCACAATGTTATTGAGACTGAGTTAACTAATCGTAGTGAGGATAGCATGTGAATGTCCTTCATCTGCCTGCCCCACGGAGGCAGGGAGAAGAATAGAACAAATCAAACCTCCCTTCCACCTGCATAAATTTGAACTTGTTGGGAGGGGCCGAGGGGCAGGAGAGTAGGAAGCCTGCAATTGTTTGTTCTCAGCTCTCAAAACCACTTCTGCTTAGCGAGGAAGGCCAAGGAGGGAGAGGGTCATTAGACCATATTGGCTTTATGTGGATGTGCCTCACTGGGCATCATTAGATAGATGCCTTATCTGATTAAGTCCAGCAGGTAAGATCTCAAGCCCACAGTCTTCCGGCTTGAGGGCAACAAAGGCTGCTGCAGTAAAAAGTAAGTGACGGAGGACACTTCAACATGGATAAGGACCCTCATCAACTTTTGTCAACTCAAATGACAACCGGAAGAGTCAGCCAAGTGATCACTGGAAGGTGCCAACTCGTCTTCAGAATGGCCTTTGACAGCACCAGTTTCTAGGTCGGCACGGACAGCCTGTCAGGAGCTCATGTATCCATGTCTATGACTGGGTGTCTGCCTCCATTCATTTCAACTTCTCTGGATTGTGAAACTGGAGACAGACATCAATGCTTTAAGATTCTTTACGAGTCCAAATCCATGCAGGCAGTGTTGCCAAGAGCCAAACCAGACTTGTCTCAAATGCCTGGCAAAGGTATTATTATGAATCTTCATTCCCAACCTTTCGAATGACTAAATATTTTATTGGCACATGAATATGGGAAATTTCAATGATAATACACTTTTGTTGCTATGATCCAGTGCCATTTTGGATGATAAAATGAATATGAATAAATTACTTAATTCACTTAATTAGTTAATTACTGGCTTCCTGTCTTGATTCTTTCCAAATGTACTCGTGGGAATGCCACATATTGATGACAAAGACAAGCCAGACATCAGGTATGACAGCCCTTCCTCATCCTTTTCCCAATTGCTGATTAAAATGCAAAGACAAATTCCTTTGGCAAACACATAAGAAACAGACAACCAGGCAAGTTACTGAAGGGCCATCATACGGGCATATGGAACGCAGAAAACTGAGAATAACATTTACAATGTATCATAAATCTGATCACCGCTCGCAAGGGAGGCAAACAACATTCTGTTATGCCTAATAAGTAACTTTGTGTTTGAAGGGCCACTAAAAATCTGAAATCAGTTTCCTTTATTTCTCCACAGAAATATTTTTGATGGGAAAGAAAACTTTAATATTTCAATGCAACTGTAAACTGAAGCATGAACTATTAGCAGCCAACACAATGGAAATTACAAATGCTAGGATTTGCCATGAAGCATTCAATTCTAATTCTGCTCGTCAATTCGAGAGGCTTTCAAACCCTAAACATCTCAACACATCGTAGGAACTGCTTGCTCTCTTCCACCATGTTTGTTTCATGCACTGAGTGCTTTACCCTGTCATAAAGGTTAAAAATCACTAAAGAACAAGTGTACCTTGGCAACATCAATCCACTTCTCAATGATCTTCGCCCTCTGTCGTGGTTTTAGCTGCTGAGGCCGACTGATGGTGCTGGTGACACAATTCTTAACGTTATTAAACTGTGCCACGATAGCCCAGACGGTTGATGCTCGATCTGGTTGTTCAGCCCAGATGGACCCTAAACATTCGCTGGGCACAAGTTTCTTAAAAAGATCCTGATCAAAAATAAAAAGGAAACAAAGATTACATATATTAGCAGTGCTGTGGTTGAAGGAATGAACTACAAACAAGGTTCTTCCATTCATGAGTAAACTCATCCTGCTAGTTTGCAATTGTACATTCAAAACTGCACAAGCTACTTTGTCATCAACTGAGTACATAATACACACATTGATGCCCAAGGTGCATATAGGTTGTACAGACAGGTCAACAGCCTTGAGTTTTCAGTCATCTCTTTCTTATTTGTAGGTTAGATTCGAAATCACAGGTGATCTCCACCCAGCTCCTACTGCTGGCTCCGTGCACACCATCAATGCACGGCTTTGTTGCCAATAGTCACTCCTACTGATGCTCAGCCATGGTGGTCCATAAGTTAGACAGACTGGCCATCAGGAAAGTGGTCCTGCATCATGTCCACTTCTCACATCAAGGCAGATTGACAGAACACAATGGCTGCCGCACCCCATGTTGGTTAAGTACACCTCAACGTCAACACCTCCCCACTGTTGGTTTCATGCTGAAGCTGAATGTTGCCAAACATCCAAGCCTGTCAATTGGTCATTCTGTTTGCATTGTCTCCTCTTGCCTCCCTCTTCAAGGCTAACAACTCCCACAAACAATTATGCTCCGAGTGTCAAAGTTAACACAAACCACAAATAGCTTCTTCAGATCCCGGTGAACTCATTCAGAACGGAGAAATTTGTCAGTCTTGTCAATTTCAAAGCCAGAGCTGGCTGTGACAGGCTGGAGCGGAAGGGAGTGCTCAGAAACCATGGAGTGGGAAACTGCTGCGTATTTATGCAAGCATGGTGCACTCTCACTTTTAACACTCCGATCATGTGACAATGATGCCATCGATTATTTCAGGCAGGGAACAGCTGAGGCTAACCTTCCGCCCTCTACAGTAAACTAAATAATAAATCTCCTGTTTCAGCCTCCTGGACCTGCCTGCAACAGAAACAACACAGGCGACCAGAATCAAAAACACTGCCTTGACATTCACCAGGTCAAACAACTGATTTGAAAAGGAATCACTGATCTCATTGCCGACCTCACTGCTTCAAGGAAAGAAAAGCAGCTATGTTCCTCTACAGACACCAATATAGGTTGTTTCCCATCCAAAATGTCTGTTGTCATCATTGTGTCACATGATTAGACTCGAAGTGCCAGAATGTATACACACGTACAACAGAGACTGCAATGAAAACAGATGTTAACTTTCTAACTCTGTGCAGAAAAGCAGCGATCCATAACCAACTCATACGTTTGACAAAAAGTTCACTTGCAGATTAGATATGCGCACCCCTGCTCTCAACACTGACAATTGCTCAGGCTTTTTGAGACCTCGAGGACTACTTACATTCTAGAGTCACACCCAATGCTGTCATATAGACCACAGTCCCATTTGCTCAAAGCTGAGCTTCCATTTGAAGCCGAAGCCTATGACCAGACCCAGACAGAACACAAAATTTGAGTCAGCAATCCTTCGCCTCATTTCGTAGAGGTAGGCACCAAGCCACCTTGGAGACTAGACTGGAATAGCCTGATCTCGTGGCTGATTCCATTCCAGGAGATCTCTGCAAACACCAAAGTTGTCTTACTGGACACTTCGAACAAAATCACTGGGTTCATGTCGGAACAGTGACTGTTCTGGTGAAACATTTCAACTTTTACCCTGAAATACTATTCATTCTGGAGAGATTCAACACGAAGTTACGAAGGATTTTCAGTGCTCTCCCTGCTCACTTAATTCATGTGACATTCATTTAAAAAAATAGGCGAGTGCTGAAGTCTTCATCGACAGGTATTTCAAGCTCAAGACTGAAGTTACATTTCAAACAAGACACTTTGACATCTTGGACGACTGCATTATGAAGGCAATTCAGTTATAATGACTGGTGGAGCGGAAATAGCATTCAATAATATGGTGAGATTCGGATGCTTACTGCTGACTGAAACACCGCATTGAGAATGACTGGGAAAGACAGGTCTCAACAGAATAGACCCAGATTCCTAGATAATAAAATGTGAGGCTGGATGAACACAGCAGGACCAGCAGCATCTCAGGAGCATAAAAGCTGACATTTCGGGCCTAGACCCTTCATCAGAGAGGGGGATGGGGTGAGGGTTCTGGAATAAATAGGGAGAGACGGGGAGGCGGACCGAAGATGGAGAGAAAAGAAGGTAGGTGGAGTGGAGAGTATAGGTGGGGAGGTACGGAGGGGATAGGACAGTCCAGGGAAGACGGAAAGGTCAAGGAGTTGGGATGAGGTTAGTAGGTAGGAGGTGGAGCTGCGGCTTGGGGTGGGAGGAAGGGATGGGTGAGAGGAAGAACAGGTTAGGGAGGCAGAGACAGGCTGGACTGGTTTTGGGATACAGTGGCGGGAGGGGAAGAGCTGGGCTGGTTGTGTGGTGCAGTGCGGGGAGAGGACGAACTGGGCTGGTTTTGAGATGCGTTGGGGGAAGGGGAGATTTTGAAGCTGGTGAAGTCCACATTGATACCATTGTGCTGCAGGGTTCCCAACCGGAATATGAGTTGCTGTTCCTGCAACCTTCGAGTGGCATCATTGTGGCACTGCAGGAGGCCCATGATGGACATGTCATCGAAAGAATGGGAGGGGGAGTGGAAAACGCTCGCGACTGGGAGGCGCAGTTGTTTATTGCAAACCGAGCGGAGGTCTTCTGCAAATCAGTCCGCAAGCTTCTGCTTGGTTTCCCCAATGTAGAGGAAGCCACACCGGGTACAATGGATACAGTATACAACATTGGCAGATGTGTCGGTGAACCTCTGCTTAACATGGAAAGTCATCTTGGGGACTGGGATAGGGGTGAGGGAGGGGATGTGGGGGCAAGTGTAGCATTTCCTGCGGTTGCAGGGGAAGATGTCGGGTGTGGTGGGGTTGGAGGGCAGTGTGGAGCGAACAAGGGAGTCACAGAGAGAGTGGTCTCTCCGGAAAGCAGGATACAATGCATCATCCTCCGAAACTTCCGCCATCTACAGTCCAACACCACCACCCAAGACATTTTTCCATCCCCACTCTTGTCTGCCTTCTGGAGAGACCACTCTCTCCGCGACTCTCTTGTTCGCTCCACACTCCCCACCAGCACCTTCCACTGAAACCGCAGGAAATGCTACACTTGCCCCCACACCCCCTCCCTCACCCCATCCAAGGCCCCAAGATGACTTTCCATTTTCAGCAGAGGTTCACCTGCACATCTGCCAATCTAGTATACTGTATCCATTGTACCCGGTGTGGCTTCCTCTACATTGGGGAAACCAAGTGGAGGCTTGGGGACCGGTTTGCAGAACACCTCCACTTGGCTCGCAATAAACAACTGCACCTCCCAGTCGCGAGCGTTTTCCACTCTCCCTCCCATTCTTTAGATGACATGTCCATCATGGGCCTCCTGCAGTGCCACAATGATGCCACCCGAAGGCTGCGGGAACAGCAATTCATATTCCGCTTGGAAACCCTGCAGCCCAATGATGTCAATGTGGACTTCACCAGATTCAAAATCTCCCCTTCCCTCACCGCATCCCAAAACCAGCCCAGATCGTCCTCTCCCCCCACTGCATCCCAAAAGCAGCCCAGACTGTCTTTGCCTCCCTAACCTGTTCTTCTTCTCAACAATCACTTCCTCCCACCCCAAGTCGCACCTCCATCTCCTTTCTGCTAACCTCATCCCACCTCCTTGACCTGTCCGTCTTCCCTGGACTGTCTCATCCCCTCCCTACCTCCCCACCTATACTCTCCTCTCCACCTATCTTCTTTTCTCTCCATCTTCGGTCCGCCTCCGCCCTCTCTCCCTATTTATTCCAGAACCCTCACCCCATCCCCCTCTCTGATGAAGGGTCTAGGCCCCAAATGACAGCTTTTAAGCTCCTGAGATGCTGCTGGTCCTGCTGTGTTCATCCAGCCTCACATTTTATTATCTTGGATTCTCCAGCATCTGCAGTCCATTATCACAGACCCAGATTCCTGTTTACTCACAGCATCCATAAAGGTCAGCTGCTCTGCAATGCAGCGTGATGGGTAGCAGAGGAGCTTTTCGTCCACTTCTTCGATGGTTCCTTCATGTTCTTCTCCCACGTAGAACCCAAGTCTTCCAGGGTAGCCTTCTGCGTAAGTGAAGATAGATATTTATTTTGTGCCCAAAGTTCTCATTGCTCCAAAACATCTTACTCACTTGTGACTAGAAATCGTCCACTAATTTACAACAGTTAGCTCACATTTATAGTTTTAAATCTCGATTTGCTGAATTTATTGTGATATTGCAGTGAAACCCTCCTGTTGGAAGCATTTCAATTGCAAAAGAAATTGTATTTATTGACAGATTCCCATTCCAATTTCTTGCCAAAGCAAATCTTTCAAATCTCAAGTTCTTGTTTTACAATAACCTGCAAAATTATTCAATCATATTAGAAAATAAAATGTCATTGACAGCAACAGTTAAAAAGGAAATTGTCCTGAAAGACTCATTCAATGCTGCTGGGTCTTAGCAGACCATATTACAGAGTCCGTTCTATGCAGAATTTGGTCTTGTACATCATGAACTCAGTACAGCGGTATTCACTCAGCAATACTTGGCTTAACCAAAATTTTTGGATCTACTTTTGAAGCTTGTCAAAGGAAGCCCAAATGAACTAAACCCTGAGACAGATGGCTAAGCCCTCCACGAACTGACAGGGAGGCACCATGAATTTGACAACGTCAGATGACCACTCAAAATGGAGGCTCTTGAGGCACATTGGTAGTGTTCCTATTTCCGGACCAAGTGGCCTTGGGCTTAGTCTCACCTGCTCCACAGGCACGTAGTAACCAACAAGGGCTCTTGTGCTGTAGTGCTCGTGTCAATAACAATGAGCCACGAGGCCTGGCTTCAACACCCACCTGCTACAGTGTATGCGTTAACATGTGTGAACAAGTTCGATTAGAAAAACATCTTGCTACTCAAAATGAACAGGTTTACACATCATGTCTAAACAAATTCAGACACACCGCCGACCCCACCCATTGATTCTTTCACTGATGTCAAAGTATCCAAATGGTTGGTATCTGGCTAAAATGGTGCTCTTCTACGGTCAATGATTACTACTGCACAACACTGATCTTTGGGACCACTGGTAATCTCGGATCTAAATGGTCATTTTAACAAATTAATTTCATCAGAGTCCATCGCAGAAAAAGATCTTAACTTTCATCATAACTCAGTCATTTGAATTACCATTAAGCTGCAGCGTTAACAATTTATTCTGGCAGCTATGTGAGCTATTTATAGAGATGTTTCACTTTGAACCCCAAATTACAAGAGAAAGCAGCGAAGTTGCCAAAGGCACTTGTGCTGATCCAAATGAATCCATCTATTGCAATCTCATTTCTCTGTACTGTGAGGTATTGCAGTGAAGCAAACGTAATCCGAATAGTTTGCAGTGCATTCATGTTCACTTTGGAATTCAACTGACATGAACAACCACATCCCTCTGAATACAAACTTATCAAAAGACATTCTGAATTTAGTTTTCCGATCAAACTGGTTAACTTCACACCTTGCCACATTGCATTCCTTCTGCTGCAATTTCTGCCCATTTATCAAAACTGTCTGCAGCCTCTTTTCATTCTCACAACCACAGATGAAGAGTCAGAGATGGAGCAGTTGAAGGTGAAGAGAAGGACAGAAAGTGGAAACAAGTTCAATAAACTTTTCCAGTTGGTGACAATAGCAAGCATCAGCTTTGATGGATTGGAATAAGAAATTCAAGAGACATGGCTGGAATAATGTCTGCTACACATCTCAATTTAAAAAAAACACAGCATTTTGGGGTTCCGTGCAAGCATTCATAGCAATGCCTTCATTGCACAGGAAGTGAGTTGCATTACATCAGATGAAGTTGAAATACAGGCTGTTGAGAGGAAGGTCATGTTCAGCAAGGGAACACAGGTGTGATAAATGGCGATTGGTTGGGCAGCCATTGGAGGGAGCGGCAGAGAGCTCCAATACTGTCCTGGTGAGGGACGGAATACAGACGGAGTAGATGTCCATGAATCAGATTTACACTACAGGAATAGCACACTATAATCTTTCAGAGATATATTTAAAGTAAATTCCCAAACTGCCTTTTGGAGCCAAACAGAACATGCTTTCACCACCGCACCGATAAAAACACTGCCCCACAATTATTTCCCCTTGCCTTATGAATTAAAACCACTGTTTTTGCATCATAAATATAAATCTTACTGAACATTTCTTTCTCTGCACTTTCATCCTCCACAAACTGACTGTGAAGATTCTGGGCCCGTTTTTCAGGGTCTGACCCCGGCGCTGTCTGCTTTAGGTATGTGAGGACTTTATTTAGGCAAGCATAACTTGAGCCTTGTCGGAAGTCTTCAGGGTGCTGATTCAACCAGAATTTCAGGATTTCAGCAATAGCACTGGAAATGAAGTCAGAGTTAATACTGTTCATCAGGGAAGCAAAACTCTTGGGAAAAAAAACCTTCAAATTATACAAATATAAATGTAATAGATTTAATTTGGAATACAGAGTCAATGTGATGGCACAGAAGAAGATGAACTGCTCTCTTGAATTGCTGCAGTGCACATGGCAATGGTAAACCTGCCATGCCATCAGCTAAGGAGCGTGGCACTTGGACCCAGTGACAAAGGAATGACTGTCCAATTGAGAATTGTGCTGGTCATGGATAGAAACTATATGTTGGCCATGTTTCCAAGTTTTCTTCTTTGTAGATTGCACAGATATACTTAAGGCTCATTGCAAAATGATTTCACATGCATCTGAGGATACTTATTACACCAGCAGGATTTCCTGGCATTTCGATGCTGCTTTTCCACCAGTAAGGAGAAAGTGAGTTGAAAAAATAACGTTGTAAAAGTCAAAGAGACAAATCAAGTGAACAAAGAAAAACACCAAGATTATGATGATTTGTTTGCCTGTGTTCTGGGAGTTGCATTGCCAATGCTTGGATACCCCAGTAACATGGCAAAGTCGGGTCTAGCTGGGGATGGCTAATGAAATTCTCCAAAACACTCAGCTTGCAATTCACTGATTTAACGATCTGGTTAATACTGAGAGGGAACATTGCATTATTTCACAGGCAAATCAATGGTTACTTTTTGGCAACAAGACATCAGCTGCACACAGAAGTCATCACAACACTGAAATAGAACCCCTTGCACAGAAAAAAACTCCTCATGGCACTTCACAGCAGGGGAGCCATACAAAAACTGACATCAAAGGAGGAGATTTTCATACAGGTGACCAAACGTTTGGCCAGAGTGACATTTCGTGAGCATCTTAAAGGTGAGAGATGGTGATGTTAAGAGGAAGGAATTGCACGCCTGCAAAAAAGTATCAAGAGATGCACAGCTCTCAGGATTTGGCAGAACAGGAAAGTTCCAGGCAAAGTTTGGGACCTCAAATAATTCCAGACAGTAGCAAAGTGAGAACATGAGGGATGTGAGCACAAGAACTTAAAGGTATTTGGATTTCATAGATTCAGGAAACAGGAATGCAAGCTCGATTATTGCAAAACATACAACATCAACAACGAGTGGGAGGGCACCAATGTCCAAGGACACCACAAACAAACCACACAACAAGTATATGACTGCACTAGAAAGTGGTTTAATTCCATTTCCAACATTCACATGAAGTTTGCAGGATAACTTGTCATGAAGTGGTGTGAAGAGGGAAGCCATTCCTTCAATAATGCATCACTACTGCAAACTCGACAAATGACAATCCTCAGAACTGGAAGGGTCACCGGACCTGAAGTATTATCGCTGTTTTTACATTCACAGATGCTGCCAGAACTGCTGAGCTTTTCCAGCAACTTTGTTTTTGTCCCTGATTTACTGAATCCACAGATTTGTTTCTGTTTTCAGTTTGCTTCTTTCATGTGTTTTTTATGGTCTGGAGTGCTGTTTGCCATCTAGTCTGGGTGACTGGTGTTTTTGTTGAAAAAGTCTCTATATTGTTTTACAGGATGCTCTGGCTCTCCAGCAATTCTTCTCACATTCTTAAATTCCAAATTATAAATACAATTTAACTACATGTTAAATCAAACTTACTTTTTCATGATTGCTTTCTTTTCTGCAGATCTGCATTTGTCCAAATCTGGGAAGCTCGATCTTTGAAAGTGTACGCTTCTGCAATTGATCACAAGCCACAAAACAAAAAGCAAATTAAAATGGTGGTTGGGTCGGTAATTGATGGCCAGCCATTGAAAAAAAAATGAAGTCTCAAAGTGCAGCATTTCAAACCCTGATCAGCTCATTTTAATTTAAACAAGGTCATGCTGCAAATGTAAAACTGCATAAAACAGTGAATCCGTCTTTAAAATTCCCAGGAAATTTACAAGAAATGACCTTGAGGGCCAAAGCAGCTCGCCAGCAGTGGTGGCGGCAGCTGGGAACAGGGAAAAGGACCAGGCGCAAGGAGTGAAGCCACCTCTTCAAAAGCTTACATTTGCTACCGAGTCCAGAAATTTCTGTCTGAGATCAACTCAACACCTTCACATGCAACTGCTGCTTGTGCTTCACTAAGTGCTTCGCATTGCTTCTTCCTCGGGATTAGGGAGAAACTATGCAAATAACTGAGAAGCTGTTTCTTCATCAATGTGCCATGATCTGGAGTGATTTCCGTGTTTTTAATTCTGTGGTATGTCTGACACAGTCACACAGCACAGAAACATTTTCATCTTCATCAAGAGATTTCTGATGATCTAACATATGGCCACCAGCTCTCCAGGGATTCCCTTTTGACATTACTGTGGTGCAAATGAAACATACACATGCTCATGCATTGGATCAAACTCACTTCTTGACTGTCACTTTCTTCTCCTGTGAAATTAAATCCTTGCATTCAATGTTTTCACACCTACAATTGAACATGAAGAACAATTTACAACACTTCAAGCAAACAGTTTCATCGACAATTCAATCCATTTGAATGTCCATGAAAACTGAAGATTTGGAATTACAAGCCTTCATCAGATGGTTCTATTAAGCAGGTTACACTCTAGATGGTGAAGATTCCTTAGCATAAAATGTTAGCCCCAAATGGTGCTCCCCAACTTGTATTCAAATTTACTTGCTGCAAATGGCATCTGGCCCCTTTTGAAATTGGCCCTCCTCCAAATCAAAATTATTCAGGATTGCTCATTGTTCTCTTCTATATCCAAACAAAAAATCTTATGATACAGTGATCAGTGCTTCCTTAAATGATCCATGTTTGATATTCGATACACTGTGAGTATGCAGACTAATTATGAAGGTGGTACTGCAGGTTGAAGATATCGTCAGCTTTCTGAACTTTAAAAATAAGAGCATCGTATGCAAAACAAAAAAGATATGACAAATCTTTATAGAAAACGCTGATTTGCCCTCAACTCTAGTCTTTCAAAACCACGCTTCAGGAAGAGATTTGACAGGGTTGTACGAAACATTCACAAAAATAGTACCAGAGGTGACAAACTAGACAACATTGTGGAGATAACAAGGTGTAGAGCTGGATGAACACAGCAGACCAAGCACCATCAGAAGAGCAGGAAAGTTGATGTTTTGGGCCAAGACCCTTCTTCAGAAATTGGGGAGGGGATGGGGTTCTGAAATAAATAGGGAGCGAGGCAGAGGGAAATAGAAGATGGATAGAGGAGAAGATAGGTGGAGAGGAGACAGATAGGACAAAGAGCTGGGGATGGAGCTATGAAGGGTTTTGTGGAAAAGGTAGGGCTGCTTGTCTTGGAGAAGACTGTGAAGAGATTTTACAAGTGTTCAAAATCATGAGGGATTTGGTGGGACTGGATAAGAACAATCAATATCTTGTGACAGAAGAGTTGAAAAGAAAACGATACCGATTCAACATGTTCAACAAAACAAAAAATGGTGACATGGATTATTTTTTAAACAGCACGGTGAGGAAGTGAGACATTCTGCCTAATAGTGTGGTGAATGCAGCTTCAATTGAGGTCTTCAAAAGGGAACTACAATTTTCTAAATCAATGGTTTGGTACTATTACATAGGAGTGAATGTAGGCCGGTTCCTCTTTGAAAGCTATTACAAACATTATCAAATCATTGCCTCTGGGCTGTTACCATGTGATGGTTGTATAACATTGCACAAACGGCCAGCTCCTCAGCTGTTTCCTCGCGTTTTGTCATATTCTGAATAATGATTAATTTAGTCATACATGTAATTAAACTTACTCAGCAATTATTTCGTTTGCTCCTGAGGAACCTCCAAATCCATTTTGTTCACCATTTGTACTCTCAGTTTTTCCAGAACTGCAATTGATGAAAGAGAACAAATTGAGTCATTTCGAACAAGCAAACTCATCCAGAATTAAATCCAACCCAATTTCACAAAAAATATCACTGTCTTGAAAGATGGATTATTCTGACTTCCACAGGATGTCCACATGTCATCACAATGAGGCAGTGCTGGAGTGGGGTTTGGAAGAGACAGAACAGGGCAAAAAGAAGAGCAAACCATTTCTTCACTGATAGTCAATTCTGGGCTCTGCAAGACCTTGATACTGAAAGACAAGCAAAATCCAATCTAACATTGAAAAGCTTTGCTAATAAAATGTGAGACTGGATGAACACAGCAGGCCCAGCATCATCTCAGCAGCATAAAAGCTGACGTTTCGGGCCGAGACCCTTCATCTGCTGTGTTCATCCAGCCTCACATTTTATTATCTTGGATTCTCCAGCATCTGCACTTCCCATTATCATTGAAAAGCTTTGAATGCTTTATGCTCATTCAACATTATCTAATTTCTCAAAATCAGCCAAACATTTCAGAACCAGTCAAGCAGTTGCTTCACATCATTGCTATCATCTGGATTGGTGTTCACTGCTCTGTCAATGGGATGCTTTCCAGAGGCAATCCTGACATCATCTTCCAGCAACTGCCAACAGTTTCCTTTCACATTATTAGGTCCCAAATACTGGGCAACAGGTTTAATCTGACAACAGATCAAACGGACTTGCTAATTGCTCCTTTCGCTTCTGAATAACTTAGATTTCCACCTAGTTCACAGTGTGGCATGTCAACATTTTCACAGCTGCAAGTGGTCATAAAGCACCAGTTAAATCATTTCAAATGTGCACATAATCACAATATTAATTTCTGGCACTTCTTATCAACACTGGGATTTTTGGCTGTGAGAGGGAGCCTGTGGGCAGATAAGGAGTAAAGAGTTCAAATAAAGAACTCTGCACACGGGCAGACGATAAACATCCCAAATGCAATGTTTTAGGTTTAACGTTCCCATCTCTTCAAAAGAACCTCAAGCTATTTACAGATAATTGACAAGACCTATAACTTGCCTGACATTCAGTTCCTTACTTTTTCTGACCGGCACTGAGTGCCCAAGTTGCTCATTCACTGTTTCCAAGCTCCTGGGTTGGTACCAAAGGCCCTTCACTTCCTGTGCTGGCCCTCCTGACTGAAAGCCATGTACCATCACTCACCTAGAAAGTTTGAGTTACAATGAGAGCTGGATAGGCTGATACTTTTGATCACTGGAGCATAAGAAGTTGAAAGGTGACGTTAAAGAGTTTGATAAAATCATGAGGGATACGGATAAAGTGATTGGCAGGCGTCTTTTCTGTCAGCTGGAGGATTTCAAGACTCGGGGGCATATTCTATTTTAAGATGGGATGTGAAAGATTTTTTAAAATGGCATGAGGAACAATTTTCTGATACAAAGAATGGTTTGTGGGTGGATGGGGTACAGTTACAACATTTAAAAGGTGTTTAAACTGATCACCAAAAGTCTGCCCTGGTCTTCCCATGTCAACATTATGGTCATGAAAGCACAACAAAGTCTCTACTTGCTTCAAGGCTCAGGAAATTTGGCATGTCCACTGGGATTCTGTCTGGTTTTAACAGATGCAAGACAGAAAGCATTCTATCTGAATCACTGCAATTGCCAGAGCATTAACAATTTCTTTTTGCTTCCTTGTGTTCGGAATGAAGCAAGTTTGTCGTTAAATATGGTATCAAACTTACGTTTTTATGACATGCTGTTTTCCATCCCCAGTGCAGTTCGAACTGTCCAGGTAACCAGGCGTGCAATTGGTCAGACAAGATTAAGTTTTCTTATTAAAATTAGCATTTGCTTCCATTTACAATTGTGTGACAGCTGTTTGAATGGCTTAAAGCTCTAGGTTCAGTACTGCACCTTGTGTTCAGCTGCTTTTCTGAAACTGGTCACACTCCAGATAGATGACTGGAATAGATGGTAATTTTGTTTCAGCAAACTGACAGAGCTCGTTTGCAAGAAAGCAGAGCACAGGTAGAGGGAGAGGCAAAGAGTGCAGGAGAGAGAAGGACAAAAGGCTTAAGCCATTTTTTCCCTTGCAGCGTCCTTCCGAGAAGTAAAGCAGGGCTAAACATTTCAGGACCAGGATGTTGAAGGGCAAGCAATTTCTCATTGAAGTGTTGCGGATGATTTCTGTTGACTTAATTGAATATGAGCTCCAATCTCTAGCAATAAAGCAAGCATGAGAGAGGCAAATCATTCCCCCTGATGTGATTGCAATGGTCTGGTGTGCAAAGCTGTTTGCTGCATTCCTGCCACTTGATTTCAACAGGAAGCTCCAAAATAATCCAAACAACATCTCTCCGGCGAGTGCCTTTCACATTTTGCACCCTGATTGAAAGATCATTTATGTTTGCATTGTAACAAAGTTCCCAAAGATCACAACTGGCTGCAAGATGTTCAAAGATTCTGGAGTCTCTGAGATTCAGTATTTTATCCCATAACAAACCCAGTGGAATCAGCAGATAGCACTCCAGACATTTGGATCCAAAGGATAACCCTTTTTCCCTTATTCAAAGCCTATCATAGATTTCAAGGACACAGTATCTGGTGATACAGGGAAAAGTCAGAAATGGGAATCCTGTTTTTCATATTCAACACAGGTCATAGGGAAGTAATTCAACATTTCTAATCCAAAAGATGAACAATTTTCGATTGAAACATCTTGTCAGAATGCTGTTTTTCTTGAAGAATGAAGGAATAATGCAAATATCAGAGATGCAACAATGTGATTACAATTGCGAGGAATGGAGCTCAATACACTACAGTGTGATGCTTTCACAAGGAATCCTGATGTTCTCCTGCAGTAACTGCCATCTCACCTGCAATTGCCTTTCACTTCCTTGCATTCTGAATAAAGTAAAACCTCATTCACATATTGCATTCAACTTACTTTTCGATGACGCCCACCGTTGCTGGAAAACACGCATCTCCACCTCCCTCGCAGCCTGGGTGGTCAACGTTTCCAGAGCTGCAAATGGTCACAAAGTGCTATTAAGTCATTTTAAACAAACATTTATGTTCACAACAAAACAATTTTTTTATACTCTTGAATCGGTGCATCAGCATTTCAAGCCATTGACAGTTGGGCTGGAGCATGGAAGCACAGAAAGGGGGAAAAGCATGTGGCAAACCATTTCTTCAATGCTTTACATCTGTTGTGTAGTCGAGAAAAGTCTCAAATAAACAGTACGGGGCAATTGTACAAGAGCAACTAATTGTACAATTTGTCCGGTGAAGATCTTTGGACACAGTATTGAGGTAGAGGATTGAATGGGTATTGGCTCAGCAATTGCAAACATTAATGGTTGCAAAGAAAAGCTTGCTGCTGTGCCATCGTTCTGATTTCACCATCAGCTCTTGGGATCGGCCCATTTCATTTATGGGATACTGATCTGGTAACAGCTTCATGATCAGCCCACATAAGCACACTGCCACCCTGGTGGGGCCACTCCTCACAGCAAGAGTGGCTCAGCTCTCAGTCCAAGCAGCAGGGTTCCACCACAATTCACAAAATTGTTCCTGCAAATGTCTTGTTAAAAAACAGCCCCACTATCTAACTTCTACAAAAATTAAACATTTTGGAAGCAGAGTCCAACAGGTTCCGTAATGTGGTCTGGAATCATATATTCCAAATTCTTCTGGAAAGTATGCAGAAAATCCTAACTGCATAACTTCACAGGAATTCTTGGTTATCAGCAAATGCTGTTATTCCAATTACAATAATGATCAGGAATTAAATTGCACTTGGAATTTAAGCCACTCTTTTGTTTCTTCAGTTGTTCCTGAAGAACTATTGTTTTCATCTTCATTGCAGATTGGATTGGCAAACTCACTCGGCCAACAACTGGTCAAAAGCGATAAATGAAATTATTTAAATATGTATTTGCCTCCATCTATAATTGCGTGCCAACTGTTTGAAAGGCTGAAGGTTCTGGATTTAGCATTGCAGCCTGCATTTAGCTGCTTGTGTCAAACTGGTCACACTCCAAATGGGTGAATGCAAGATATGATCACTTTATTCTTCAAAACCTTTCAAGACTGTGGAAAATAATAAGTGATAGGGAGAGAAATGGGACACCCATTTCTTGCATTTATTCATATTCAAATTTTGCAAAAAACTTCAGAAGCCTCAGGAATAATGCAGATAACACAAAGACAGTAATTCAACTGTGAGAGTCTGGAGCTCTGAACACTGCGCTGCTATGTGATGTTTTCATGAGAACTCCTAACGATATCTTACAGTATCAGAGATTGTATCACAGTTTGGAAGCAGGTCCTTTGGCCCAACAAGTCTACACCAAGCTTCAGAACATCCAACCCAGACCCATCCAAATCTAGTGCACCGAATCTACACATCCCAAAACACGAGGGACAATTTGGCATGGCCAATTCAGCTCGCCTGCACATCTTTGGACTGTGGCAGGAAAATGGAGTACCGGGAGTAAACCCATGCAGACATGGGGAAAATGTGCAAACTCCACACGGTTAATTGTCAGCGGATTCAAACCGGAGTTTCTGGCGCTGTGAGGCAGCAGTGCGAATCACTGAGCCACCAAGCCACCCAATAATTGCGAGCTCCTCAACAATTTCCTTTGTATTTCTCAAATTCAAATGAAGCAAAACCTTCACCACATGCTGTATTCAAACTTACTTTTTCATGATTGATTTTAGAATGCATGGTTTCCCATCTACACTGTCAGCGAGTTGCAAATAGTCTGAAATGTGCTATTAAGTAATTTTAAGCAAACTCCTAACTGCACAATAAAAACATCGAATAGACTTGAAAGCAACTGAGTCGGTATTTCCTGCCGTTTTTCAGCTGATTTTGTGCAACAGGTCAAGACACAACTGCAGTATGTGGTGTTTGTTTCCCCAAACCCTTCAATGGTAGTTTGCAGGATAAGACAGAGAGACTGGCGCATGGAAGTTACAAGAGAGAGAGCAAGATGCAACAAATCCATTTCTTCAACACTTTCTATTTGTTGCAAAGTCCAGAAATATTTCAAATAAAGAGCTCCAGTCCCAAATGTAGAAGGGCAACCAAATTTCCAATGAAGAACTTCTGATATTGTCTCTACACACAGGGCTGAATTGTCGAATTCAACTGGCCATGACCTGAGACATGAGATTCTTCACAGCGTGGAGCGGAATTCGGGAGGAGAACCAAAGTCCCTCTGTCCGCGCTCTGATTTCACTGTCACTTATTGGAATCGTGCCATTTCAAGAATGGTACAGTGATCAGGCAGCAGCTTCTGGAGTAGCCACCGCCAGCACCATGCCACCCTTGGTGCTGCCACAAACCACAATTGGCTCCAGCTCTCACATCCAGCAGCAGGGCTTCATGACAATCCAGAACATTAAGACTGCAATTGTCTCGTGTGAAAAAGAACGCCATCTTCCAACTTTTAGATGCAATGCACATTTTGTGGACTGAACCCCAACACTTTTCTAAATGTGGTAGCCATCGTTTGGAATAATTCTTGTTTTGTGGTTCCTGGGTGCAGAAGGAAATATCCACAGAACTTTCCACAAACTGCTTGCTCTCCAGCAATTGCCTTTGAGAATGTCGCATTAAAAGAGCCATTCATTACACAAAAGATCAAGCGTGCTTTCAAGTGACTGCAAATATTCCTGGAGAACTAAATTTTTCATATCCCTTGCAGTTTGGATTGTCAAGGACACCGTGCCTGTAACTGGTCAGACAAGATAACTGAAGTCCTTGAAATGAGCGTTTGACTCCATCTGTGGCTGTGTGCCAGCTGTTAGAATGGCTGACATCTCTGGATTCAGTGTTGAAACTTGGATTCAGTGCTCTTGGGAAACTGATCACACTGCAGACGGGTGACTGCAATAGTTGGTGATTTTTTTTGTCAAACTTACATAGCTGGTCAGCGAGAAAGCAGTGATAATGGGAAGTGCAGATGGTTGAGAATCCAAGATAATAAAGTGTGAAGCTGGATGAACACAGCAGGCCAAGCAGTATCTCAGGAGCACAAAAGCTGACGTTTCGGGCATAGACCCTTCAGGCCCGAAACGTCAGCTTTTGTGCTCCTGAGATGCTGCTTGGCCTGCTGTGTTCATCCAGCTTCACACTTTATTATCTTCGCAGGAAAGCAGATCACATTTAGTGGAAGAGACAGAGAATGGAGGTGAGAAAAGGAGGAGTGAACCAAGCCCATTTCTTCAATTGATTTTTCCTTGCAGTAGAGTCCAGAGATGGAAATGTGAGGTAAACAATTCAGGGCCAGGGCTGATGAAGGGAACAAACTGTTCAATGAAGAGATTTGGATGCTTTCTGTTGATCGATTTAAATAAGAGCTCTAATACGTAAGAACAAAGTAAGGATAAGAGAGGCATATTTAATGCGATTCTGAGCATTTGTGCAGCAATGGTGTTGGCTGCACTGCTGTCATATGCTTTCAAGAGGAAGACCGTAAAAAGCTAAACAACAGCTCTCCAGTAAATTCCATTTATGTTTTTGAATTTTGAGTCAAAAGTTATTTATACACAGACTGGAGCAAAGGTGTTTTCCTCTAACTGCAACTGTCCCGAGAGACATGAGATTTCCAGATTCCTGACAGCTCTGCAGCTGAAATTGATCATGAAGAAAGACATTTTAAACAAGCTTTCCCATCCACTAGTGGCAGACAGCTGGTATAAAATTGCTGGAGATGCATGGGTTCAGTGTTACATTCTTTGATTAACTCTCTTTATGAGATGGATCACCCTCCAGACGTAGTGATACAATAGGCTGCAGCAGGTTTTTCTTCAAAACCTTCACAAGAGGTTTGAAAGCCACTACAGGCAGACAGAGCGGAGGTGTGGAGATAGGAGCCTGAATTCTTCAACATTTTGTATCCTTGTTTCAGATTTCAGCTATCTAAATTTTAGCCTACAGATGGAGATCTGAATATTGAATGGATGTGCAATTTTTCACGGAACACTTTTGGCTCTTTTGCAGTGATGCAACATCTTTTTAAACAAATAAAATCTTTCATCTCTCAGAATAATGCAAACATTATACGTACAGTCAGGCAACTTTGTTAATGTGACTGTTGCAGACTGGTGTTAGCTGCACTGCTCTGGCAGGAAGGCCCTCCATACAACTTACAAGAAGTGCCAGCAATGTTCTTTGACGTTGTTGTAATTTGGATGAAACTTAATTAAATCACACATTGGCTGAAAACTTACCTTTTGCTTGCTGCTATCATTGTTGGAATTTCTTCTGCTCCTGACGTGTCAAAGCTTCCATATCTGCAATTGGTCACACAAAGCAAATTAAGTGATTTTAATCAAGCACTTGAATCTGCAACTTGCATTCAGCCATTGAAAAACATCTGAAGTTATTCGGTGTTGGCATTCGAAGACTTGATTACCAAGTTTGTTAAAACTATGAATTGAAATGCCAATTTGGCATTTTATAGCTTACGTGCCGCGTCCCATGCAGACAGGGAGGTGTAAAACATGCAATATGGTAATATCTCATCTGATTTTAACTTCAGATTTACATTACATTAACCATTCAACCCCACTGTCTCAACAAGAATCTATTTACCTTTGCATTGATAATATTCAAGAGCTCTGCTTTTACCATCTTTTCAGGAAGAGAACTCCAAAGAATAACCACATTTTGAAAGATATTTTTTAAAAATCACTGTTTTACATGGACAACAACTGACTTTTAGATGTTCACCCTTCATTCCAGTCTCTCCTGTGACAGGAAACATCGTCTCCACATCTAACTTGTCCAAATCCACAGGATTTTTTATGTTTCAATCATGGTGCCTCTTCCTCCCCTGAACACTCACTGGTGCAAGCCTTGCCTTTGAAAAGTTTCCTTGTAATCCAAGTCAATTAGTCTCGGTATTATTCTGGTAAAACTGCTCTGAAGTGCCTCCAATGTATTTACATCCTTCCTTTAATAGACTGACCAATATCAAGAACTTTCAAGATATGGGCTCACCAGTGATCCCTACATTTGTGCTTAAATCCCCTCATGATAAAATGAAAACATTTTTTCACTTTCCTAATTACTTCCTGTATTACTAGCATTTTGTGATTCATGCACTGGGATCCCCAGATTCCACTGCATCTCAGAGCGATGGAATCTCCTTCCATTATAAAAACTGCCGTTCTTCCTACCAAAAAGGAAAACTTGGAAAACTTCAGCAGAAACAGATTGTTAAAATGGTTGCTCAATTTGTCTGATCCGAACCATTTTGAACTCCAGTTAACTCTCAGTCTCAAAAAATCACAGAAGGAAATGTGGATATTCACGTATAAAGGGATGAATTCCCTGGATCTCATTACAGAATGCCAAAACAACTGGAGCATCCAGTGAGCCTGTCTCTCCCTTTCACCATGGATAAAGGAAAATCTTGAAAAGTAGGCTGTCTGTGAGGTGAATGGACACGATAAACGTCCAATGCATAATGATGATCTTACAGCTGAACTAAAATGGTTGACTCAAACACTAATCTTAAACACAACATCTGTCCAATTGGTAAAAGGGATTTGAACTTTTGTTGAGCAGGGACGCCATTTTGTTTTTAGAATTTTTAAAATACTTCAAGATGCCACTTGCAGATGGAGAATTCCACCAAATGCCAAAAGACCAGTCATTGACTAAGCAGCCAAAGTCGTAAACAACTACATTGTGAAAGGAGGAGACAGTAAATATAAGAGGTGACTGTCCTAACCAGAGCTACCTCAGAGTTCAATCACCTCTGGCTATTTTCTACTCTGCTCAGATTTTATCACCATAGCGCATTTGGGAAACATTTTCCTCCCAGTTGCAGGTTGTCCCCGGAATGTCACAGGCACGTCAATTGAAGGCCAGCAGTGGTGAGAATCCCTGTATCCGCAAATTGAGCTTTGAAGAATAAACCCAAAAAACCATTTGTGAACTGCATAAACTGTTAAATGCTTCCCCATCATTCGGAAAACTAATGTATAAAAACTCAGGTGACAAGAGGAACCATCGCTGATGCCATTTAAAAAAACAAATTAACCCGTTGTTACAGAACTGTTGTACCCCTGCATATTTCAGTCATAAAGAGACATTCATTTGACCAACATCATAAAGTGTGAAGCTGGATGAACACAGCAGGCCAAGCAGCATCTCAGGAGCACAATAGCTCACGATGAAGGGTCCAGGCCCGAAACGTCAGCTTTTGTGCTCCTGATATGCTGCTTGGCCTGCTGTGTTCATCCAGCTTCACACTTTATTAGCTTGGATTCTCCAGCATCTACAGTTTCCATTATCACTTCATTTGACCAACATTTCAGTTTTGCTAAAAAGGCTCCTCATCTGCACCCAGTTCCCAAACTTTGATTCTTCTGCTCAACACAGACTGACAGACAATTCACAGACTTTTTCCAATGAAAATACCATTCTTCCATTCACCGCATTCAGAAACTGATGCATTCCAAACATTGTTGCAGATAGCTCCAAACTCCATACAAAACATCGAAGGAAGTCAAAGTGACTGCTTATCTTTAATACCAAGGCCTGGTCACCGTCGTAAACCACTCACTGCGCTTTTTAAACTTGGTGTTCTACTTGCCTAGGTTGCTTCATTGTTGTGAATAATGAACCAAAACAAAAAGTTGTCACCTGTTTTTGCATTCCGTCCCAAACCACTTGTGGCGTGCTTCATCATGATTTGTGCTGCATTTGGGCTCAGGGTTATTGGAAGGGGTTGGGGGCACAAACCAGAAGAAGGGAAGGACTGCTCTGCCTTGTTATAAACAAACAAGCTCATCACAGGACCTGGACTGTGGTACCCATCTGTTGGCAGAAAGGTTCCATAACAGGAAACACTTCCTGCAGGAAATGGGGAGGACCAAACAGTGACAAATTCACCTTCGGGAAAATAAAATCTGATGTAAATCCTGGGGAAGTCGAATGAAATTCACATGCTGGAATTGCCATCATTATTTTTCCAGTTTGAAAATTAGAACAGTTGTGTGCTGCTCATGAAATCATTCTGACAGCAATAAGATGGCACAACTTTGTTTTGTGAGTCCTTTAAATCTCTTCTGCATGCAAATCCACATTTTGCAACAGGCCAGTGAATGCTGCAAGGCACCTGAAAAAGTTTGCACTTTATTTCACTGTGGAGAGCTAGAAGAAGAGTTTCAATTGTATTGTAGGCATATAATTTTTTAAAAATATCAACCTGTCCATAAGCTTTTATAGACAACACTGGAGCAGGTGGGACTTGTACCCAAGCCTTCTGGCCCAGAGCTAGGGACACATATCACTGCACCACAACACTCTGCAAAATCTCTCATTATGGAGGACTTCAAGTTTAATTACTTTTCATCAAGTTATTCAGACATTTTATGACTCATGACTGCAACAGATAGAATTTGAATCTGGACCTTTTATGCAGAAGGTGGGGACATTATCACTGCATCAGTGTGTAGGATAAAGTCTTTTAGAGCACGTCAAAAAATACATGGGCATTTCTGATGAAATCAGATGAAAGGTCAAGCCCAGATCTGCAGAGCTCAATGTCCAAGGGGTGGGGGCTGCAGATGCAGGTAACTTCGTGTGTCTAATGATAAAAAAACATTTGTCTCCCTTATTGATGCTTGGACGGTGCTTCTCAGTTCACAAGTGAAGAACTTAGAGTTGTTTCCAGACAGCTAGTTTCAGTGATTCATTGCCAGAATAATTAAAAGCAAGATTTACTCGACTGAACCTTTTCTATCATTGCTATTAAACAAACTGTTGACACTCACTTGTCCAGGAGGCTAACCAACACACTTTCAGTGGTGGTATATGTTTTGTATGTCGAAAGAAATACGCAGACATAGGAAAAATCCTTGTTCATGAAAGCAACTATTAAATTTTCCACAAGTTTTTCCACAGTGCCAGAGTTGAGAATTCGAACTTTGCTGGTATCAGAGAGATTTGAGGGAAGCTGATTTGTTGATGTCTATGGAGAGTACAAATGAACAAAGTAAAAACGATGCAGGAACAACTTTCATTTGTGAAGATCATTGACATGGCAGAAACATTTCAAAATGCTTCACCTTTCCATTATCATTTAAAAATCAGCCCATCTTCATGGAGCTATTTTACTCGGACAGCTCACCAAAAGCTTGGTCAGAAAGATCGGTTTGAGGACAAAGAGAAGATGTTTTGGAAGGGTGTTCCAGAATAAAGAAGATCAAGCATGCGAGGAAATTCAAAGTGGGCAGAATTAGAACGACAAACATATGAGCATTGCAGGGCTTGGGGAGGATACATTCTTGGGGAGGTACAATATGTTCAATCCAATGACAAAGCAGCTGGTCTCTTCTTGTGTTACTTCAACCATTTTAAAATCAAACCTCAAGTCAAAACATCACAGAAATATGGCCAGCCCGATTAATATAAAACCAAAATTTGAATCTTGGAGTTATTTTGGATCGACCTCAAGAGTATTAAAACATAATTTGAAGTAAACAAGCATTTAATATTAAAGCCCTTCATCTGCCCAGCCACTCCTTCTCAATTTCGACTTTGATCCAGTCATCAGAGGGCCAGAAACTTTCCACAGCAGGGACACTGTGCAATTATGTGCATCAAGTTCTGTCTCCACCTCTCGGCCACAGCATACAACAGCAAACAGGACAGTCCAGCTTCAATCACGTTTGAACTCTCTGCTAACATTATCACTGATCTCACATTTCTGAACAATATTGTTTTTTAGCAATCTAATTACTCTTGAAAGTAAGCTTACAGAACTGGGAGGAAAGCAGAGAGTTGTAAATTGTTTGCTGCCTTGGCAGAAAATAGAAGGAGGGAGAGAATTGAAGAAAAAGGAAACCTCAGTTTTTATGTTCCACACCTAGTGCTGTGCAAAGTCTCTTCCAATGTGCAGCCTGAGCATTATCAAACTTGATACTGGAAAATTCATCTTTTGCAGTCTGAACTATTCAAAATTTAAATGCTTCAGTTGGAAACTTGCTGGAATTCATATAAATGGAACTTCATACCAAATGGTTGACCCCCTTCATGTAACTGGTCTTTCACTTCCCACTGTCTCTGCTCCATAAATAAGTGACTGCCGATTGCAGTGGATTCCTGACATTAATTTACATTTCGCCTCAAAAGCAAGGTGGTTCTTTCCTCTCCTTTATATGTTCTCTTCCACTAAAAGCATGGATGCTAGAAAGATTGTCACTTCCCAGAAATCAGTTTTGTCAGTTGGGGCCAGGCCTGGCAGGGGAGAAAGGGGGAAGGAGTCTGGGGTCGGTGCTGTCCGGAGCATGAGAGACAAGTTTGGGGACTTTTGAATGGTTATGACGAAGGAGGACTGTGTATTCAGTTGTCTATTTTTTGACGTGCAACTATATACTTAATTTCATCAGCACTCTCCAAAATCTCCAAATTAAAATGAAGACTTAAACAGTACAGCACAGTGCAGGCTCTTCGGCTCACAATGTTGTGCCAACCTGTTATCCGACAAAGAGCAATCTACCCTTCATACCCTACATTTTACTATCCTCCATGTCCCTATCCAAGATTCGCTTCAAAGTCTCGGAAGTATCTGACTCCACTACCATTGCTAGCAGTGCACTCCACGTGCCTACCACCCTCTGTGTAAAGAATCGAACTTTGACGTCTCTCCTATACCTTCCGACAATCAATTTAAAATTACGCACCTTCATAATTGTCATTTCCGCCCTGGGGAGAAAAAGTCTCTGACTATCCACTCTCTCTAAGCTTCTCATCCTCTTGTAAACCTCTATCAAATCAGCTCGCATCCTTCTTCACTACAATGAAAAAAGCCTGAACCTTTCTTCAAAAGACCTCCCTCTCGTCGAGGCAGCATCCTGGAAAATCTCCTCTGCAGCCTCTCTCAAGATTCCACATCTTTCCTGTAATGAGCTGACCAGAACTGAACACAATATTCCAAGAGCAGTCTTAGCAGAGTTTTGCAGAGCTGCACAACCAGCCCAGCTCATCCCCTCGCCCCACTGCATCCCAAAACCAGCCCAGCCTGTCTCTGCATCCCTAACCTGTTTTTCCTCTCAACCATCCCTTCCTCCCACCTCAAGCCGCACCTCCATTTCCAACCTACTAACCTCATCCCACCTGCTCGACTTGTCCGTCTTCCCTGGAGTGACCTATCCCCTCCATACCTCTCCACCTATACTCTCCTCTCCACCTATCTTCTTTTCTCTCTATCTTCGGTCCACCTTCCCTCTCTCCCTATTTATTCCAGAACCCTCTCCCCATGCCCCTCTCTGATGAAGGGTCTAGGCCCGAAACATCAGCTTTTGTGCTCCTGAGATGCTGTTTGGCCTGCTGTGTTCATCCAGCTTCACACTTTCTTACATTTAGTTTGCACCTTTTCTTTACTGTTTGCGAGTGATACCTTTCTTTCATTCTGTGGAGGTCTGTAATTGAAAATACCGAATGTGTAAGTTTTGCAGTGAAACAGGCTCTTTGCCTTGCTTGTTTCTTTCCTCCGATCTGGGTGACCAAAATATCTTTGGCCCCGTTGGGTCTGATGTTTTGCCTCAATGTCCATGCTTCATGTTTAGATGTAGCCTGTATATGATTAGGCATTGTTTGCTTGATCATAGATTGCAACACAGGTGAGCCTTTGCATTCCCTCCACAAACAGTTCACAATATTGTCTGCCCAACGGATAGACATCAGAGGGCCTCTAGTGGCAAATTGTACCACAGTTATCACAGCAGCTGAGAAGGTGGGGAGTTAGGGAGGGGATAGGTGAGTCCAGGGAAGACGGACAGGTCAAGGAGGTGGGATGAGGTTAGCAGGTTGGAAATGGAGGTGCGGCTTGAGGTGGGAGGAAGGGATGGATGAGGGGAAGAGCAGGTCAGGGAGGCAGAGACAGACCGGGCTGGTTGTGTGATGCAGTGGGGGGAGGGACAAACTGGGCTGGTTTTGGGATGCGGTGGTGAAGGGGAGATTTTGAAGCTGGTGAAGTCCACAATGATACCATTGGGCTGCAGGGTTCCCAAGCGGAATATGAGTTGCTGTTCCTGCAACCTTCGGGTGGCATCATTGCGGCACTCCAGGAGGCCCGTGATGGACATGTCGTCGAAAGAATTGGAGGGCGAGTTAAAATGGTTTGCGACTGGGAGGTGCAGTTGTTTATTGCAAACCGAGCGGAGGTGTTCTGCAAAGCAGTCCCCAAGCAACTGCTGGGTTTCCCCAATGTAGAGAAAGCCAAATTGAAGTCTTTTCGTTGGGACAACTTTTCCACTCGAAACAAGAGCAATTAAAGATGAACAAATCTACATTTGAACACACGGCATTGTTTATCAGGCAGATTCAAGTGACCACGAGATTTTGTTTTGTGTGACAATGCCAATTTTGGCCTGTGGCCTGGGCAGAATTTCACACCTCATTGTTACAGTGTAGACTACGAGCAAATCCTGTCATATAATTGCAGTAGACCTCACCTCCGCTTCAACTCTATTGTAAATAAATGGGCAATTCCATCCAATTTCTGGCAGATTAACACAACTTGCCATAACCCCAATATACACCATTAAAACACAGGCAAATTAGTTGTGCAGAAGAAGAGTAAAGGCAGACGGGAGACAAACCATACTCACTCCTGAACCTCTTGCAGCTTTGTTGGTTGCTTGTTTGCTGTGGTGTCGGTTAAAGATTACTTGATAGGCAACTCCTTCTTCCAGCTCCCACCCCCAGCTTGGCCACTGCTTGGGCTGTCAAAGAATAGAAACAAAACACTCAGTAAATCCCTCTGAACAGATTCTTCCTCCAATTTAGCAACTAGAATACAAAGATGAAAAGTTAAAAATAATTATTGACTCTGCAGAAGAGTGTTGGAAACTTTGCCTTCACCATGTGATGCTTTCACAACAGCACAAAAATATTCTGCAGCAATGCTCACAGGACTTCTTACACACTTTAAGGTGAGTTTGCAGCATTTACTACATTGATAAAAATTCAAGTTATCACTATTTCCAAATTTGAAATAAAACCTACTTATGCTCAGACTGACTTGATACTCAGTGCAGAAACTGTACACAGTAAAACAAAATAGAAGGTTCTTACAAACAACTTTCACTTTTGTAACAATACTCCCTCGCATTCCAGTGTTTAAACGAAAAGATGAAAAGAGTTAATGTTAGCCAGTGCACTGTATGGACGGCATTCATGAATCAAAAAATAGTATGTTACCATGAGAAAGGTGTTTGCTCCTTTCCTCACTCCTGAAATCAGTAATTCCCTGACAACATACAGGGAATGGCCAAGGGCTCAATTTCCATTTTGATTTTGGTACCAAACGGATGCTACATAAACCGGGACATTCGTTTTAAGTGAACATATTGCAAGAGTCTTGCTTCAGTTCCATTCCTCACACCCACCTGCCACCCTACTTTGGCCATAATCAAATTAAGGTTTCTCCATCTCCGCAATTGCCTCTAGCATGGCAAATGCTAGAGACATCTGTGCTCCTATACCAGAAGACTTGGGCATACCTGACTGTCATTGTTGCATCAATGATTGCCGTGCCGACAGCTTCTGAGGATGTCAACTTAAAAATTAAATTTACCTCCTGAACTTTTCCACTTCAATTTGTTTCTTCAAAGTTGTCCTTCAAAATCTTTCTGATCAAGATTTGATCATCTGACCTCACATTTCCTACACAATTCAAGGTCGTATCTGCCTTTAAAATTCTCGACAATCAGAGATGTCTGAGAGCAACAAAGGCACTGAAGATTAACATCAGTTTTTTTTTAATTACAGTAGACCTGCCAAGCTATGAAGTAGGATGGCCAGGTATTCAGAAGGAAATTGAATTTCCTTGGTCATTTTGTCAAATAATTGCTCTCACTTATGTCGCACTTCAGCACATGACATTCTTGTGATGGACTTTGAGATGGCAATTTCAAAAAAAATAAGGCAGCTGCAAAATTAATTTGGAAAAAGATGTGCAACTGAGCATGTTTCTGATCTATTAGATTCAACTACAACTGCAGGCAGCGGGTCGGGCAAATTGGCAAGTGACTTGAAGGACATTCCTTTTTCGTGAATCAGAAAAACTCAATTTTAAACCATTCAAATGGATGACTTTTCAGCGTTGAGCAAAACTGCATTTCTAACAGGCAGACATGCTGAGAAAATGGAAATAATTCTAAACGTTGAAAACTATCATCCTTTACATTGCTGGAAATAAAACAATAAATTCACCATTGTAGCTGGCTTTGAGTCAACAAAACACTAAGAGCCAATGGTCAGTCACAGGAACATACGCATTTTTCCAGAGTAGCATCCAGGAAATTGGGGAAAAAACGGAACAATGTTCTAGAAAACGTAACGATGGAGTTGCTCTCAAAGATTATTTAAACCATTAGCAGTTGAAAAAGGTGGCAGCACAGCAAGCTGAAGACTGGAAAACAAGTCACTAGTGAGCAATCTACACTCAGATTCAATAACTTGTACAGTATGAAGATGCATTACACCAATGTATTGAGTACTTCTGCTTCAGCAAGGGCAGTAATGCACCCAAACCTCAAATAATATCACACTGCTCAAGATCACAAACAGAAGACTCCAACAGCTTTTGAGGTATACTATGAAGATTAAGAAAACCAAAATCCAATTTTCTAGCACTTTTTATTTTCATTTCCACTCTTGGATGTGTCACAGATACACAATCGCTCCATCATGAAGCAAATTGTTCACTGAAAGCTCCAAGCTAAACAATATTGACCAGAATTGTTTTTAAAGTCACGACTCTCTGAAATTGCCAGTATAATCCAGGATGCCTCAGCACAAATTTTATTACATAACAATAAACACAAACACAAAAAAACTCTGAATTTCAGGTATTTACATTCCTTCACTGTCTCCTTCTAAATATTCCAGGCAACTTAGAAAAAGAAAGACCAAGATTTATTTTGTTTATAATTGTAAAAGCAGGGTTTTCTTGATAGATTATGAGTAGTGTTGACTTAGTCACACAGATTTGGACAATTCCAGTTTTGTTGCCAGCATTGTGCTGTATCAACTGGTGGTTCAGGGCATGAACATTACAACTTGCTTCAGGAAAGCTACTGCAGTTATTTTACCAAAACTGTTGTGACTTTGCCACATTTTACCTGTTGCAGGAATGCTGTATGTACCTTCAAGAAAAAATAAACTGGCTATGGATATCATGACATTGTAGAACCTTACCATATCAAGACCCAAGATGAAACTGCAACAATATCTGTCTTTTGGGACCATTTAAGATGAAGCAGGGCTTGAAATATGTCCATCATTGTGCAGTCAGAAGAGCTACAGAGCATGCCCAGAAAGAGCCACGTCACATTGGACAGAGCTAGCGCCTGAATATATCAGGTTGCACAAGATATTCTCCTCTCTTACAGTTCCTTGTATGTATTTATATTTAATAAAGCCTGTGAAATGTTCACTTAAAAAAGAGTTCATCTGATGGTCAACTTACTTTTCACACATGACCACAGTCAAATTACTAACAGAGATTTTCTAAGTCTTCGGGGAAGGCACAAGGTTCAACATCTTCAATCAAGTTCAGTACACCCTCCCTCGCCCAGCATCTCTGATCCACATGTACACTGAGTAAGGTGGATGGTGGTAAGAGATTCACAGCAATCAAATCAAAGCCACTTGCTGCCTTCATTAACTTGAGGGCAGACAGTCTCACTTTGCTTGACCTCAACCTAATACAGCCAAGTGTCAGTATTATGTGCTGCGAGAATTCACTCTCAGAATTATCCCTCCATTCCATACATATCTTCAAGCCTTATAACAGCAGTCTTAATGATTAGTCACCAAATTATCAGAACAGTCTGAGAAAATATTTTCCAATAAATTTATATCTCATGATTTTCAACTAAAGCATCAGTCCTGCCATCTCCTTCTTAATCAGGCCATTATTTTGCTGCATGACTTAATGGGCTATTTCATTTAAATTGCAGCTTTTCAAAACTCTATTCATCACCACTGGAAAATGATCCTGCCTGGTTTGATGAAATTCTCTGGGTATCAGGCAAACAGCATGGAAACTTCACTGCAAGGAAGACACACGAAACAACTCCCAAAGTGTCACTGATTGACTGGGGCAGTACATCACCAACATTCACAATTAAGAATTGAAATGATGTGGTGTCCAGTCCTTTGCACCATTTGGAACACTGTTTCGGATGATGTCTCCCAAACACGATTTCGAGATAACCTAACACAGATTACCATATCTCCACACCTTCCCTTTTGTTCACATATTTCGGTATTTCAACAAAAAAGTGAGTTTTGCGTCCATTAGTTTTGTGAAAATTATGGGAATAATAGGCTAACCAGCTTATATTGACACGAGGAATATTACAGTTCTGTCAAACATGTTCTTCTACAGCTTACTCTTTGTAGCAAGTGGTACTATCTCAGCAGCTGGAAAATCAGGGAGCCCTAGCTTCAAGACCCTCAACTGTGTCAAGTTATCATGTCTCAACAAGATGCTTTAAAATTGGTTTTAGTCTGCACTTCAGAATTCTGGCATGAACTTAATAAAATCCCTTGGTCCATCAGAGAACTGAAATCCACGGAGAGCTTAAACATGATCATATCCTGGAGAGCCTTGTAAAGTTTATTCAATTGAAAAGACGGTGTGGCAGTCACAACTTTCACTCTTTCGGAAGGTCGGACTAATGATGGCACCAAAACATCACTCAGTCTTGCACACTATTTTGAAATAAACAGAATTAAAAACAAGACATGGCAGCTAATCTATTGTGCCTCTTGAAAACTGAAGTCTCAACAAGCAGGCAGCTAGAACTGCACTAAAAATGATGCACTTTATCCGAGCAAAGCAGACTGCAATTCAACCCAATGCGATCAAAATGAATGTTGCCGTCACATTGCCTAAAAAATATCCCAACATTCAATGGATGAATAATTTTAACTCAGAGTAGAAGATGCAGAAGATATTTCTGTTTCCCAACAGCCAGTATTGGAATTTTGTAAAGGTGCAAAGGAACAAGAGCTGCATCCACTCCCAGTTCCGCGCATCTTCCGTACCGACATGACAATTCATCAAATTGACCTGTAAATCGATTGTCTAATATCAAAGAGACGATCATGAAATGCAAAACACTCCTGTTCGTCTATTTCTCAAAATAGTAAGCCATGCACTTAATTTTTTTTTCAAAAAAGGAAATCAATTAAAAGCAATCAAGATCAGTTTTTGAGAAAGTTGTTTCAAAGAACCAAGTGAAATTCCTGAAAACCAATGTCAACACCTGGCTGTCATATTTTCTCACTATGGAAGGCTCAGCTATTAAGTCACCCAAGCAAGACTGGGCCCAGAGGCCTGGGATACTGCTGGGGTATGAAGGAAAATCCTTCAGTGCAGAATGGCTTGGAAATCCAGAAGCTGCTATTTCCGATTCAACATACTTGCTGAGGAATAGCCATTCATTCCCACCTCAGAGTACAATCAGCAAGTCTTCAACGCACTAATCTGCACATTCGTAGTCTCACGAAAAAACCCCCTGAATGCATGTTCAATAATGCACATTTGGGTTTCAGCAAGCATATTAAATTATTACTGGCCCTGAAAAAGTTAATGCAATACCTGCGGAACACAAATTCTTTCTTTTTACACATAAGTATGTTTTTTTTTACCATGCCTGTCGATAATAACTTTGTCATTCATGAAATTCATTAATTGCTGTCTGAAAATTTAATTCAAGAAAAGAAACGCAGTATTTATAACTTGTGGGTTTGCTGTCTTTGAGAATACTTCACATGATTGTTTGCTTGCCTTCTTTGCTGGCATCACCGCTCTGACATACTTGCACATCCCCTCATCCATGTGCCACATTAAATCTGTTTTTTTCATCTGAGCCTCCTATTTATAATATTAATGTATGTTCAATCTTAACTTGTTTATTCAACACATCCTAGTGCCAATAGTAAATCCTGAAAAAGAAGATTTGCAGTTGTAGTACTGAAAATAATTTTTGATGGTACATGGAAATGTTTCTCAGATATTATATGCAATGCCGGGTATACTCTAGTATGCAGGAAAGCATACCAAACATTCCCAAGCATGGAAACAAATGCCAAAGGTTTCCAGTCACCATATAAACAAATGGAACTGCAACTTGCTTCAGAAATTGCTACAATTTTGTTTTTATTGCTTGTTTATAAGAAGTCGAGCTCAGAACACAATCATTTCAAATGCAATATTCCACGAAAACCAGGAGGAACCTGATCATCAATTGATAGAGAAAGCATGCAAGAACAAAGTTGTTGACAGATGAACATGAGCCGGAAATGCACCAGAGTCCCAGATGGCCACAGGAAAGTTCTATTAAAAGTGGGTGGTTTAAACTGAAGGTCACCACATTTCAGGAGAGGGGTGAATGCTAGGAAAGAGAGTCCTTCATCATAGCCTCAACTGCTCGCAGGAATTAAACCCACCATACTGGTAACACTCTGCACCACAAAACCAAAATCAAACTATCCAATTAACCATTCATGACATTAAAATATTTAGGTGGTGTTTTTGACCAGCGCAGACTAAATGGGTCAAAAGGTCTTTTTGAGAACTGCGGATCTCTATCATTGTATAACATCGTCTGTCTGGTGATGTTATTCTGTACAATTTGATGTTTTCGGTTATGTCGCTCTCATTTCGGACACTGATTATCTACATTTCTACACAATGGGTAGACAAGGTAGAAGTAAATCCTGTGGACAATTATAATTTGAGTAACAATTTGAAATGGTCACTCGTTTGAATTGAACACAAATGACACATGATTGACACAGGCAACAAGAGTTTTGCAAGTCATGTAAATTAACCTCTTTTTCCCAGTTTATAAAACACCAAGGCAGTGATTCTTCGCCTATGAAGTCATGCAGTCATTACTTGGCTCGTGTCACATTTGCAATCCCAAGTGAAACAAAACAAAAAGCAAATATGAGACAACAAGGTGGAGAGCACGATGAACACAGCAGGCCAAGCAGCATCTCAGATTCTCCAGTACGTGCAGTTCCGAGTATCTCTGAAAAGCAAGAACGATTGACTGACTCCTCAACACCATTCGACAGGACTTCCCCAAATGCAGAAGCCTGGTGCTGACATGGAAAACTTCGTAAAATGTCAAGCTGACTTGTTCAAGAATGCAGATTCTGGGATGCAGCCAAGCCTGTGAAAGACTGCACGTGGGTTTGATCCCATGCCCCCGCCAGCCTGAAAAGCACTGAGCTTCCCAGTTGGCTTTAGGAGACACAGTACACCTCGGTGTGAAGGATAACAGAAAGCTGAGCATTTGCCACAGAATATTGCACAGAGGGAAGGAAAAGCATACCCCCTTCCTAATCATCCACACCTTCAGGATTTACACACGATGTAACATATGGGCAGCGGGAAGCGTATTTACAATGACCCTGCGAGTCTGGCAGTGAAGTCAGAAGAAATGGCCACAGCACAAAATCAGTGGTAAACTTAATTCTCCATGGGAATTTCACTGAGTCTTGACGTCAATTCAAACCAATGACTGCTCCAAGACATGCACCAATTCTTACTAACACCACATTCTGTGTGAACAGAGCCCCGAACTGTAATGCAAAGCGAGGTAACAAGGTGTAGGGCTGGATGAACACAGCAGGCCAAGCACCATCTTAGGAGCAGGAAAGCTGACATTTCGGGCCGAGACTCTTCTGATGACCCTTCAAATGCAAGATTTTAAGCCACCAGAGATGGATGTGAATCCTATTTCACAAATGCCACCTCCAGTTATGAATCGAATGATCTTAAGAGCTCCAAACCAACTATTCCAACCATGCATGAATCTTACAAACATGCTCATGTTGCCTTTTTTTATGTACAGCCACTTCAACAACAGAACACAAAACCAAAAAATGTTGTGAGACATCTCAACATGCCAAACATATCCAAATGGAAAATACCAACAAGGTCAGCACTACGCAACATTCAAGTAACTAAAACAGTTGAAATGATGGAATCTCCAATGAGGAAAAGAACAAACAATTCAAAGCAGCAGTGGAAGGCAGGAAAAAGAGAAAAACCTACAAGAAAGAATTAGCTGTCAAAAACAGCTCTTTCAATCGAGTTAAATCTCTGAATGAAAATGAAATCTCTTTTAAACAGGACTGAGGCCCACCAATTTTCACAATAAATTCCACCGTCACTGCTTTCTCATAAACTCTGTGCAGGAAATACAAATGTAATTAAATCTGTTCAACTATGTTTGTTAACCATGACAGTTTCAATTTTTCATCTCAATTTTCTTTCCTTTTCTCTCGCCCACCTACAAGACCATTAGTCCCCAAGCATCAGTTTTCAAGTAGTCTGGTTTTATGCACAAATCCAGTGAATTATTGAAGACACTTAATGAAGCGAAATATTGTTCTTCCACTTTAGAGTACAAACTCTGAAACAATAACAATATATTACCAGCCTTGTTGGGATGTTATGTTCATGTTCTACAAGAGATTAGATGAGGCCTCTTTTGGAATAATGTGTCTAGTACTGGTTTCCCAGTTAGAAGAAGGATATTAGCAAGCTGGAGATGGCTCAGAAGAGATTTACCAGGATGTTGCCGCGTATGGAAGGCTTGAGTTATAGAGAAAGACGAGATAGGCTTGGAGTTTTTTCATTGGAGTGGAGGAAGTTGGGAGGTGACCTGATAGAAGTTTATCAAGTAATGAGAGGTATAGATAGAGATGATGGTCGTTGATTTTTCCCTAAGATGGGGAATTTCAAGACTTGAGGATACATCAATAAGGTGAGAGAAGGGAGATTCTGAAAAAGACATATGAGGCAATTGTTTTACGCAGAGAGTGGTTCCCATGTGGAATGAACTTCCCGAGGAACTGGTAGATGTGTGCACAGTTACAATGTTTAAAAGGCGTTTGGATGGGAAAATGAATGGGAAAGGTTTGTCGTAGATATATCAATACGTCAATTCGTCTTTCTTAATTCAAATAAGTGATAATCAAGCTTTCCTTTTTCAGCCAAAATAGATTGTGTTCTTCCAACAGATGATGTTAATTTACTTGCCCACTCTCAGCCTCTCCATGGCTGTGCATTTCTCACTGTGATGGTTGTTTTACACAGTGCTGATTACAACAGAGATAGAGAAAAGCATTTAAAGGCGCTTGTCCAAAATAAATTTATCTTCATACACTGTTTTTTATCTGTGCTTCCATTTATAATATTAACTTCTTTATTCAACACTTCCTAGTGCCAAAAGTAAATCCTGAAGTAGAAGATTTGCAGTTGTAGTGCTGAAAATAATTTTTGGTGGTTCAAGGAAATATTTCTCAGCTGGATAATTCAGAGTAAATGCTGTGAACTGTTGGACCATTCCTTTCTGACTGCACACCCATGTGCCACCACCTCTGGTGGAACTGTCCTGCCAGTGGGGAAGAACAGAAGCGGGGTAGTTATGTGGGAGTCTGTACTTTGTCAGGCGTGATTAAGGAAATACGACTATATCAGACTATTGCTCCTCTAACGTTGATGCAAGTTCAGGATCATAGTAAGTCAGACTGGAAGGACAGAATGGGGATGATATGCCATTATGGCTGCCTGATGGCCAGATACATGCCAGGTGCTCAGCCCAGTTTTATCCCTCATTGATATTTACGATCTGATTCCTTACTGCTGCAAGTGCGATAATTTCAGTGGGCAGTTAAGAGTTAACCACCTTGCAGCCATTCTGGACAACTATGCATTAGACCGGATGACAACAGCATATTTCTTTCTTTGAAGGACATTTGTGCAATCGATAGATTTTCACAGCAATCAAGGAGCTTTGCAGTCACCATTACTGGTACCAGCTTTTTTTCCCAAATTTACGAATTAATTGAATCGAAATACCTTTCGCTGCCGTACTGGGATTTGAATTTGTGTGCCTCAAACAACAGGCTCACATGTCTGAATTACTCATCTAGTTACATTAGCACACGTCTGTACCCTTGTGCAAAAAGGCTGGGAGAATGCCACCTATTTACACAGCATGATTGACAGTGCAGCCCATTGAAAATGATTGAGGTGACAGGAGCAGGAAAACATACAACGCCTCGCTTTTGAAATGCAGAAACAAAAACAATCAATTTTTCCAAAGTTGCATCGAACACCAAAGCAGCAGTGACAGTTGCACCCTAAACAAGCATTTAGATTGAAAGTTGCTTTGTGGGTGTTCCTGACATTTTGGTGGCCTGTCATGAGCAATTCGGAACACAAAGGCTCCTGTGTCTCCTCAACTAAACGGTTCAGGTAACCACATTAATTTCGTAAGAGTCTCTTATTACATCAACAAAGACAATCAAACTCTACTAAACTGAACAATCAGAAAGTTTCATGATAGTGTTAAAAAATACCTGATTTGATCTGAGTTGAATGCACGAATAACTGACGTTTTCCATTGTCTGAAATGGAAAAATGAGATTGAAAATTAGGTCTGTAACTTGGTCGGTGAGGGAATATATTCAGTTGTAATATCGAAATCCAATTTCATTTTGCTTTTGTACAACACATGCCCAAAGGGGACACCCATTAAGATCAATCAAATTGCCCAGCTAACTCTGAATAGCAGAAATCAATAGGTCAAGCAGGAGGTCTGTGACCTGTAATATAAGCGTGTTTCCTGACTAATATTCCGCTCACTTATGCAGAGACGCCAAGGTAAATTCTATTTTTCTAGTCATTTGAATGGATAGTAGTTAATTAATCATATATCGGCCTTTTAGTCTGCACAAGTTCTCACTCTCACCTTCTGCTCAAACACTTGGTACATATTGCTGCATTAAAAAGTTGCTGATATATTTTTACAGCTCATTGGATAATGCTCAAGAGGCTGTGGAAACACTGCAACGTTGCCTTCTGAATGGAGAAAGGTTCCAGTATTATTTAATTTCCATTTACAACACGAGGATGTACCAATGTGTTTTACAGCCGATGACATGCATTTGAAGTGCCGTCGTAAAGTTTAAGAAATGTGGCAACCAGTTTATGCCATCCATCCCAGGAGCAGAACCTGACTGAAAGGCAATATCAGTACAGCCTCTGAACTGGGTTGACGTTAACTCAGGCAACAACTTCTTTGGTGGAATATTGGGGGAAGAAATCATTTGCAACAACTGAAAAAGATGATGCACCTCCCACTGACTCAATGGCCAGACATGTTATAGTTGTGTAAGTACTGAAACAATGAAAATGAGACTTTAGGTAAGTGTTCAATAAATGCATGGCTTGGTGTCACTGTGCATTTTATAGCAAATAAATTTCCCTCCTTTCATCTGGTTCAACAATCAACTTGTTGCTGTTTTGACACTGCCATTCGCACGGCAAATTGCACACAATTCATTCATTCAAATGAGACACGAGCACAACACGGCGCTGTAAGAGTAAGCTGGCATTCCTCAGTGTGTTAGTGTCTGGTGGATTGGAAGAAAATTGGACAGGAACAAAATTCAGCGTTTGTTTCATTTCAACTCTCAGTCTGTTAATAATTTCTTAGCCAAATCATCGGGAGCTAAGTCTTTTCTGCCTCTGAAATAGCTGCTATTTAAATGCATTTCTTTATTTTGTGTATTTAATTGAACAGATATTTGTATTTTTCTCATCTTTCAGAACCAGTATTGACCAGATTTAAAATATCATCATTTTTAAAGCTTAATGCATTTGGAAAATCTGCGGTACCTTGCGCCAGTAGAATATGCTGATACATTTTTCTGACACACGACACGACAACAAGAGACCCAATTCCTCTTCATAGTTTTATGGTTATTTTGTGCTCATCATGCACGTAAATTAGATGACCATTCTACCTCAGTATTAAATTGAAAAGAAGATTTCAAACACATCATATCCTTAATTCACACCAAATAGAAAACTTTGAACAGATCTCTATCCTCGGAATTTAAGCTACATTTTTTGAATTCATCGGAATAAGGCTGCTTGAGCTTGTTCCATTGAATCAAATCATGACGCATTTCTCTCTCCATTCCATTTACCCACCATTTGTCTATTGACCACTAATACACTGACATAACAAAAATGGGAGTGTTGAAATTTTGAATGAGCCCAACAGAATCCAACTTTCGAAGCTCCAATCGACAACCTTTTTTGTGAAAAACATAGATTGCCACATTTCACACCCATCTGACGCAGCTCAAATTTGAAAAGTGCCGCAACAGATATTTCCTGATATAAACTGTCAGTGACGATCACAACAAAACCCAGATTGTTTATTCCAAAGTCACCCATGCTTCACAAAGAAAGGTCACCATTATCGCACCACATCACAGGGCTGTGCACACATTCGAGTGAGGCAACTGGTGTTATTTAACCTGGGGGTCAGGCAAGGGGAGAGGTTGAGACGGAGAACCCTTCGTGATAAACACAAATGTTTGATGACAATTTCAGTCTCATCTTGGTCTTCCTTGGAACACTTGAAACTTTAAAAGGCCAAGTGTGCAGATGAGGAAATCAGCCTTCTGATACTCCAGCTCGCTCAAAATGAAACTTGCCAAAACTATTCCACAACACACAAAACATCTTGCACATCCTGGAAGAACATGTGAGTGAGTGAGTGCAGGATGGTCCATAGTAATATGAAGAATAAGTAATCAGTGGATTGGAATTTGTCGAGTGTGAGGAACCAAGGATAGTTCAAACCTTTTAAATTCAGTACAGTATGAAGAAAATCTAACTGATTCAGTTAGCTGACTGACTGGAAACAACAGTCAAATCTATAAGACAAATGAAACCATCATGAGAGTCAAAACCAAATTCAACATGAAAAGACAATGACGAAGATCAAAATTTAATATCAGAGCAAGAATGATCATTTGCTGACTTCAGTGTATTTATATCTGTCCATGATTTGTTTGCTCTTTTGATACCATTTTGGTCTACCTTAGAAAACCTAACAGTTTAAAATTCTAATTGAGAAAAGTGGGGCATCCGGTTAGACATTTCAGGACACAAAATGAAAATCAACAAAGCTTTCACATTGAATTATGAAAAAAATCACTCTGTACATGCTGGAATGATGTCTCACAATCTAAAGGGAGGAAAACACAGTCAAGGCAAGGGTGACCACCTTCATGCAGGATAAGTTAGTCAAGAGCAGTCTCTGACGTTAATCCAGAATAATGGGCAATGTCAGTTGTACAGCCAAGGCAGTCAGCTTCTCGGAGCCCATACCTCAGCAGTGCGGTCAGCGGGTCAGAGTCAGCCCATTGGGAGACTGAACCCAGTCTGGGCAGTGGGGACAAAACAGCTGGCAAACTGTACAGGCATCAGTTGGACGTCTTGGTCATTCATTGCTCACACTGTCTGTCAAGGTCACTCGTAGGGTTTGCCACATCAGTCCTTGTTGTGCTTAGTTGTATTACGACTGAGAACTGTTTGACTCTGCAGTCAGACTGCTGCCAATTGATGCTTTTCACTGGCATCGTGCAAGCACTGGTGTTTTTATCGTGTAGGATCTGTCAGAAATGCGTGTGAGCAAATGGAACAAAGGAGCTGGCAAAGTTGCATGTGAGTTTCCTGGATTAAGTGAGCCAATACCTGGCTGAATGTCGGGAGACGACAAACTGGATTGAAGCTTGCATTTTGTGAAAAAGTAACAAGAACTAATACCTTTCAGAATCAAAGTAGAGTGGAGTCTGAGGAACGACAAAGATGAAGTTTCGTCAAGTCTAAAAGACAAATGAAAACACCGTGAAAGAGAAAGCAAATTCAACATAAAAAGAGAAAGAGTGCATCAAACTTACACACTTAACCAATAATATCAACTGCTGATTTCTGTCAATTTACGTGTGTCTGATATTCATTTGCTCCTTCACGATCTACTTGGTCTTCCTGAGAAAATTTAAAACTTTAACTTGTCAATTCAGCAGACAGGATACTCTTCAGACCACACTTCAGATACTTCAGGCCAAAATGAAACTCAACAAAGCTTTGCTCTCATCCACCAGCTTGCACACCTGGAAGGATTTCCCAAAGGGCTTTTTACCTCCAAGTATGTTTTGGCTGCTGCTGCGCAATGTGCCGACAACACATTTTCATGACTAGCAATCGGTAACAACTAGTTTCTCCTTTGAAGCAATACTCATCGAGAGATAAATAGGAGATAATGTAGACAGGAGAATTCCATTGTTTTGTTTTGAATTGTTGTGATAATGGGATTTTATGGTCATCCGAGATGATCATTTTTCCCTGCTGATATCACATTCAGCGAAGACCAGAAGAAACTTGATGCTGCAGTCAAAGAGTAGGCACAAAAATGTGGCCAATTTGGTTTTGGTTTTGTCAAGTATTGAAGCCATTGCCAACCGCAACATACAAACATTAATTCAATAGATTTACCCCCGTATGAGCATCATATCTCCAATTTTCCTGTCTTTGAAATTTGTACCAAAATCCAATTTCTATCAAAGTACTGCTCGGTATAAATTGATTTCAGATTACCTCAAAACTCTTCTCACAAACAAGAGTGATACCACGAAGGTATTGCTCCTTTCTCTCTGCTTCAGCTTGTGTTCGTTCTAATTGCACTGACGAGAGAGAAAAACAAATAAGTGATGCGTACTTGAAACTGCAGAGTTAAAAGTCTACAATGTTCACTTCACGTTGTCTCAACATGAAATGAGGGCCCAGCAGCTATTGTTGATTGTTGTTTGTGCTGTCACAAGTTTCCTTGTTTGTTGGTTTATGACATCACAGTCAAACCATTGTGAAGTCACTGGACTCATTGTTTTGTTCAAAAAAAATCTTTCTGAGAAAGAACACAAAACCTGTTTGAGCAATTAACTGCAGTTTTCCAATTCATCTCTGTTTGCATGGGTGTCTTGTGATGAGGGTTTGTTCGTAAAGGTGGGCACCATGTCATGGATGCACTTCCCCATCTCCACTGAGTTCCCTTCACAGCCTTCCTGGAAGCATGGCCATAGGGGTGAAGCCACCATGAGGCCAGCCCACATGCGACCAATACGTCCACTAATTTGATTGCTGGTTGGAATGGCTGGTCAGCTGTCATTAGGGTAGGTGGTCACATCAGTCCTCAAAGTCCCTTCAAAACATTCCTGAGGTTAATCAACCTTTACATTGACCTTTGAATCCTCTAAAGACTCCACCAGCACCATTTGGTTTATAGGCTGAGAATAAAACTGGTTCTGGCACTGTTGTTCATAATCTTTTTAATTCATCCTCCGGTGTCTGGTCTTTGTGGATGTAATTGTAATGTAATTGATTCTGAAAATGAGATCTGGCACTGATGTCTTTTCGTTGGTGTGAACAGAAGACATCATCTTTCTCTTTCCTTGTCGCACATCAATGAACCAATACCATTTAGTACATACTGTGTGATTATCCTACCTTTGTGCCATTTCTTTGTGATTTGGATGAATGATTAAAATGGCACAGGAAAGGAAAACAAGCTACCTGAGCCTGCCAGGGTATTAATCCTTCAGATACCTCAGTAGGCCATCCTAAATGGAATACAGGGAAACTTTGATTTACCTTGCATTGTTACGCAACTTTGAAGCAGGTCCAAAAACTTCTTACTTTCCAAACTTCATTTGCTGCATTGTTGGAAACATGGCTGACCATTTGCACACAGCAAACCCCAACAAACTGCCAAATGGTAATGACTGAATACTGTTCACTGTTTTTGTGAATATTTTTGGGCTTGTATGTTTTAGCAAGAACCAGGCAGAAATCCACCATTCCTGATTACACAAGGCCACAACATTTAAGCAGAGTAGGCAACCAGTCGCTCAGTTGAACATCCTCTCCAAAAGCTGAGAATTTTGAAAGTGCAAAACGTGCTCAGTGCTGGACAGTAATTCCCAGCCATGACTTTGCAATCAGTAGCATTATGAATCGTCAATGTCTGACTCTCGGCTGAGACAGCTGCCACTGTTGCAAAGCTAACAATAACATTTAAAAGAAATCTGGGAGGGGAGATAAATAGAAAGGGTTTCGAGGGACATGGGCCAAATGCTGACAAATTGGACCAGATCAGTTTAGGTTAATTGGTCAGCATGGACAATTGGACCAAAGCGTCGGTTTCTGTGCTGTCCATCTCTATGATTCCATGAGTACCAGAGACCTTAAACCTCAGAACACATTCCTCCTCACCTCAGTTTTAGGCTAAGCAGTAGGATCTGTCCACTCTGTTCATTTCTTTCGCAATGCTTCCTGCTTTTTTTGGCTTCTTTCTTCTTGATGATAGAACATAGAACACAGAATATTGAAAAGTACAGCACAGTACAGGCCCTTCAGCCCACGATGTTGTGCCATGGAATAATAATCCTCATCCAAAAATAAAATAACCTCACCTACATTCCTCTCAATTCATTGCTGTCCATGTGCATGTCCAGCAGTCGCTTAACTGTCACTAATGATTCTGCTTCCACGACGACCACTTCCAACTCTCTGGGTGAAGAACCTCCCTCTGACATCTCCTCTGTACCTTCCTCCTAACACCTTAAAGCTATGACCCCTCATGGCAGTCAATCCTGCCCTGGGGAAATGTCTCTGGCTATCAACTCTTTCCATGCCTCTCATTACCTTGTACACCTCGATCAGGTCACCTCTCTTCCTCCTTCTCTCCAGAGAGAAAAGTCCCAGCTCAGTCAACCTCCCCTCATAAGACAAGCCCTCAGGTCGAGGCAACATCCTGGTAAACCTCATTTGCAAAAACCTCTCCAAAGCCTCCACATCATCCCTATAATAGGGCGACCAGAACTGGGCACAATATTCCAAGTGTGGTCTCACTAGGGTTTTGTAGAACTGCAGCAAAACCTCACAGCTCTTAAAGGCGATCCCCCTGTTAATGAAAGCCAAAACACCATATGCTTTCTGAACAAACTTATCCACTTGAGTGGCAACTTTGAGGGAGCTATGCACTTGAACACCAAGATCCCGCTGTTCCTCCACACTGCCGAGAAACCTGCCTTAATTCCAATACACAGCAGTTAAGTTCAACCTTCTAAAATGCATCACTTCACATTTATCTAGGTTGAACTTCATCTGCCATTTCTCAGCCCAGCTCTGCATACTGTCAATGTCTCGCTGAAGCCTGCAACAGCCCTTGATACTATCAATGGCACCTCCAACCTTTGTGTCATCAGCAAACATACGAACCCACCCCCTCAACCTCCCCATCCAAGTCATTTATAAAAACTGAAAAGAGCAGAGGCCCAAGAACAGAGCCCTGCGGGACACCACTCAGCACTGACCTCCAGGCAGAATACTGATCTGCAACCACTCTCTGCCTCCTGTCAGCCAACCAATTCTGAATCCAGACAGCCAAATCACCCTGTATCCCATACCCGCTGACATTATGAATGAGCCCGCCGTGGGGAACATTATCAAATGCCTTGCAGAAGTCCGTGTACACCACATCCACTGCTCAACACTCGTCTACCTGTCTCGTGACCTCCTCAAAGAACTCACTAAGATTTGTAAGGCATGACCTGCCCCTCACAAAGCCAAGCTGACTCCCTTTAATCCCGCTTTGCTTTTCCAAATAGTCATAAATCCTATGCCTCAGAATTCTTTCCAAAACCTTGCTGACCACAGACGCAAGACTGACTGCTCTGTAATTTCCAGCGATTTCCCTATTCCCTTTCTTGAAAAGAGGAACAACATTTGCCTCCCTCCAATCTTCCGGTACGGGCCCAGTGGAGAGCGAGGAAGCAAAGATCTTCACCAGCGGCTTAGCAACCTCCTTTCTCGCTTCCCGGCGCAACTGAGGATAACTAACAATGGCTACTTTTCACTGCTGTAATGCAACAATGTTGCTATCATTCAGTAGATTAGGGTTGCTGTTTTGAAACAGTGTTATGAAAATTGAATTATTTCCTCAAGTTGACTAAGACGATGTACCGATAAAATCTAAAAGATAAAAGAAAAACCAAATTGTGTCAAACTTAAACTTGAAAATTGACAGACCGCTGTCAAATTTAATACTGCAATTTATGTCAATTGCAGTCTTCAGAGTGACTACATCCATCCATTATTCATTTGCCCCTTCAATATCTACTTGGCCTTCCTTAGAAAACTTAAAACTTTCAAAGCCATTGATCAGCCCAGGACCATAGCCATCAGACATTTCATTTCACTCAAAATAAACTCAACAAAGCTTTTACCTATAACGATAAAACACCTCGTGCATCTTGAATGGAATTCCTTAGCAGCTTAGCAGTTCTTTAGTACTTTATTGGCTGTGGTTACTGCTGGAAGGTAGGAAAGGCACTGAATAATGTGCACACAGCAAGCTTTCATTTACAACAAGGTGGTAATGAATAGCTCATCCATTTTGGCAATACTGCTTGAAGGATAATATTGGCCGATGTATGAGGGAGATCTCCACTATTTTGAACGAGTCCTTGGGATAATGGGATCTTAAAGCCATCCGAGATTAACATTTTTCCCTGATGTCGACGTCTCTGGAAAAGGCCAGCTCCCTCTTGACAAGTTTTGTTTCAACACAAAAAAAGCAGCTGTTTGGCTCAACGGTGAACATACTACATCTCTACGGAATGAAGAAAGTCCTGTCGCTGGATTGTTTCCTTGGGACAGTGTCAAGGGATCTTTACTTTCAACTTCTTTTTAGTTTAAAGAGAAGACACATAAAAAGAAGTTACATTTAAATTTGACTGTGACAAAAGTTGGAACCATTGCCAACTGCAATATTCAGACAAAAATTCATGAAAGGTATCCCCACATGAACATTCATATTTCCAAATCTCCTGCTTTTGAAATATGGACTAAAATCCAAGTGCTTTGTAAAATCTACAAATTGATCTGAAATTACCTGAAAACAATTCTTTTTAGCGATAGTGACACCACAAAGGTATTGAATCTTTCTCCCTGCTTCAGCTAGTGCTGGTTCTTTTGACACCAACGAGGGAGAGAAAAAAAAATAATGTGATGCACAATTGAAAGTGCAGAACTAAAAGTTTACAATGTTCACTTCAGATTGTCTCAACATAAAATAAGGACACACGGCAGCTATTCCTTCTGGATCGCAACGTTGACAAAACAGTTTCCATGGTTCCTGATTCATACTGATATAGGCCATTGTGAGATTATTGGACACATTACTGTCAAATAAACACCTTGCGTGAGTGGGCACAAAATATGCTCAAGCAGTTTGACATGTCCTCATTGTTAACATGTTTGCCATGTAGTTAGGGTCTGTTGGCAAAATTAGGCATCGTTACATGGATGCAGTTCTCCACCTCCCTCAACATCTTTTCTGCAATCTTGCCAGTGGAGGTGAAAGTGCCAGGAGGTCTGTCTACATGTGATCAAAATGCCCATTAATTGTTTTTGTGGTCGGACAGGCTGGTCAGCTTTCACACTTTATGTCCATTACAACCCCTGCCATCACTTGCGCAGCAAAATGTCTGCCCATCTGAGTATTTCCTCATCCATTCTGGATTTTATCCAACCGCATCTCCCCTCACTCTTCCATTGCTGAGTCCTGGCCCGAGGGTGACCTTCAACTTACCTGCCGCTGTCCTGCCTGTATCATAGAATATCTTCTTCTGGATTGACTCCAGTGCCAGAAGTGGGAACATTTCCTGGTCATACTGATGTGACCAAATAGTGGACTGCTATTGTATTCACTGACACGTCAGTAAGACCAGTTTTTCTGCCGAATGCTGTTGAAGAGTGCCTTATTTTTTGATAGATATTGAGTCATGGAGGGGTGAGCTGCCCAAGAGAGGTACAACTGATCCCTGATGGAGGGGTTTTTGCACCCCACCCTTACAATCTAGCTCCATGCTTTAGTAGACATTATTTCCCATCCTCCCTTAATTTTTGATACAATCCCAAAATCCAGTTGAAGTGAGCGAGTGGAACCAAAATACGTGAACATATTACATCTAAACTAGAATAGCTCATGAGTTTGCGTGGCTCATGTTGTCCTCTGTTTCTGAACAATTGTATTTACTCATTTGTTGCTTAGAAAAGAAATTTTGCTGAGCATTGTCTTTCCATAGCGTGTGAATGTATCGGACAAATACAGTTTTAATTCCAAATCATACCCTTTGGTGTGAGCCAATGTTTGCCACTTGCCTTAAAATTAAAATCTGAAATGACTACGGCTGCTGAAAATCTGAAGCAATAACAAAAAATCCTGGAAATACTCAAAAGGTCTGACAGCATTTTTGGAGAAAAAGCCAACTTTATTCTTCAGGTCCAGTGATCCTTCTTCAGAGATTTAAAAATACGTTTGTTCTAAACAAATGGTTTCCTTTGACTTCATTCAGGAAGCCTGGTGAATATTTCTTTTATACTGGATAATACGACAATAGAAAAGCAATTGGTCATCATGGTAATTGGATCAACACATTTATATTATATTCGTGATGCAACTGATAAAATATTAGGACTCGATTATCAATGTACTACTCTAGTCACAGTCACAACAATACTTACTTGTTATTTCCTGCATGTTAACCAACTCTCTCTTCATAATGATACATTACCTTCAGTTCCAGAGCCCTTATCTTATCTGAGAAAGTAGGAACTGCCGAACTGGAGAATCTGAGATGACAATGTGTGGAGCTGGGTGCACACAGCAAGCCAAGCTGCAGCAGAGGAGCAGGATAGCTGATGTTTCGGGTCTGGACACTTCTTCATTCCTGGACTCAGGGAGACCTTGGACTTACTTGCAGGTGTCCTGCCTACATTATGGAACATCTTCTTCTGGATTGATCATGTTGATTTAATCAGAAGATAACATTGTTTTAAAAGTGCACAGCTGTCACATATTTAATGAAGGAACATTATTGAGCACTTTTCCAAGTGATTGATGTCATGCTAAATTACCTGGGTTCTGTAATTCCACTCCTCCTTCTTTCTTAAATAGCAGTGCTACATCTGGGAATTTTCACTCCACTCTGACTTTTCCAGAATCCAGGGTATTTTGACAAAGCAGAAACCATGACGTCCATTATGTCTGAAGCTGGTCTCCAGTGATATTCAGTATTTTTGGAAGGACAGACAAGAAGAAGGAGGTGGGTTAGCATTGCTAGTGACAGAGTAAAAGCAATATGGTGATGAAAATGGATCTTAGTTCTGGGGAAATGGATTTTGGGCACAGTTTAGAAACACCAAGGGACAGAAATTGACAGTGGTTGATGTTCATCCACCACACAAAACTCTTGTGGTAATTTTAGCAGAAGGCACAAAACAGGAAATTGAAGATTCCATCAGAAAGGGAGACCACTAATTATGATGAAAAGTCACTGACTTCAAGAGTCAGGTGACTTCAGTCTGCATAACGATTGGGCAAAACAGATCAGTTATCATTCCACAGAGGTTGAATTCCTGAAGCACTTTTTTAAAAAAATCATTCAAGAGATGAGTGCATTACTGGCGATGCTTGCATTTATTACTCATTTCGAAATATCCAGAGGGCAGTGAAGAGTTAACCAAATTGCTGTGGGTCTGGAGTTACATGTCAGCAAGGCTGGTGGGTGCTGCCTCCCCTGCTGAGTGTTTCAACCTTTTAAAGCATTTTTTTTGTGCCACACATGTTCCTCTCATTGGCCCATTTCTTGTGGAGATGGAAACACTCACACTGTTCACCTCCACACGTTTACCACAGGACTCTGACTGTACAAATCTCACGAGCTGCGTGGAAGCTGACAAAAAGCTGTGCACGCAGTATCTTGTCAGAGAGAAAGCAAAATGTTTTATACTAAAAAGTCACAAACAGGTACAGTTTCATAATACCACACTTGCCAAGTTGACTTGGTTCAAATGCTGGAGCCCACTATCCAGTGACTCATCACCAGAAGTGTCTGAAAGAACTGAAGGAACACTGCTTTGATACAGGCACCTTCATTTAAATGTTCTGTTAAACCTCTCAGCTAGATGTTAAAATAACACCATTTGGAGAACAGCATGAGGCTTTTCCAGTGTCTGGGTGAGCATGCAATAACAGATGGTCATCATCACATTGACGTTTGTGAAATGAAGCTGCTGTAACATCGCTCTTGAATCTAGCGATGTAACAGTCATTCCACTTGAAAATAATTTATTTTATGCCGCCTTCAGAGTTACTTTCACAGAAAGATCTGTGTCAATACAACGCAGATCTCATCACAATCTGAGTGATGTGGGCTATGCTTTTGACAAATGGTAGGGTCACTTTCTGACTAACAAGCAGCGAGCTGCCATTTAAATGCTTTTTCATTTGTGAAATAACCTCTTCTCCCACAACTCACCTCATCAATGTTCAGCTTCCCATTTACCAAACGTGCCAGTCAAGGCAAATTTTGAGAAAATGTGATTTGAAAATCACAGCAGATACCTGGCGACTTCAGCTCACCACTTGCTTGAAATGGTATCCACTGGGCACAAACATCTCAAGGCAATCTCCATGGGCATCAGCCACATGGGCCCCTCATCCAGAGATATTGGTATCAAATATGTGCCAGCCTCTAAAGGCCTTCATTACTTTTCTTTGATTCAATTACAGGACGTCTTTGCACTTCATTGGCATGCCTTGGGTTTCACAAGTAACTATCACTGTAATACTGCAGTGATGAAACTGTGTGCATGGGGTCAGCCGTCCACCTCATGGACTGGACCAGGCTGAATCACTGAGATTGTCACTCACTGTCATACCACTCACTCACTCTTAAGTTACCTAGATACTCACAGCATCTCTGCCTCAGCTTCCCCTTTGTATTTTGCCAACTGAGCTAGACATTCCAGTCTTATACTAACTCTGTCTTGTCTTGCTGTTTAGAATGGGCACAAAGATAAGAAGCTGGTCAAGGATGTCCACAGCCCCCAATCAACTCATGGGTTATAGAGTCATAGAGTCAAACAGAATGGAAATATCCTTTGGTCTATCCAGTCCATGCTAACCATAATCCCAAACTAACATAGTCCCACCTGCGTAAATTTGGTCCATAAACCTTCAGAGATTACTCACTTTTGTACCTATCTAAATGTCGTTGACTTGATTTGCTTTATTATTGTGTATGCACTTTGTTACAGTGAAAAATTGTGTTTTGCATGCAGTTCAGAAATAACATACCATACAAAGTGCATGAGGGTAAAAGACAGAAATAAGAAAACAATGTTATGGCTGGATAGAAAGTGCGCAGAGAATGTGACCCATAATAAAATTAAAACTTGAGCGGACCATTAAGAAGTCTAATCCCGCAGCGAAGCTGTTCTTGAATCCATTCATGCGTGCAAAGAGACTTAGTGGTCTTCTGCCTGATGTAGGAGGATGCTGGAAGAGTGTATAAGCAGGGTGGAAAGTGTGTTTGATTATGTTGGTAGCCCTCCCAAGGCAACAAGATATAAGGATGGAGTCAATGGATGGAAGGGTGATTTTGTGACGGACTGAGGTACGTTCATGACTCTCTTTAGTTTCTTGCACTCTTGGGAACAGTAGTTGCCAAACTATGCTGTGATGCAACCCGGATAGAATGCTTTATTTCATACATCTGTTAAAACTGGTGGTCATGCCAAATTTCCAAGGCATTCTGACAAGTAGAGAGTTTGTTGTGCTTTCTTGACCATTATGTTGACTTGGGAGGACAAGGTCGGACTGTTGGTGATCATTTTAATGCCTTTTTATATTGAAACTGTACCCCATCCACCACTTCCTCTGGAAGTTCATTCCCACACACAAACCATTCTTTTTTTTTGTGAAAATTGCCCCTCGCGCCCTTTTAAATCTCTCTCATTACACCTTTAAAAAATGCTCCATCATCTTGAAATCCTCCAGCCTGCAGAAAAGACACAATACCTGCCATTCACTTTATCCATATCTCTCATGATTTTATAAACCTCGAGAAGGTCACCTCTCAACTTCTTATGCTCCAGTGAAAAAGCACCAGCCGATCCAGCATCTCCTTGTGACCGAAACTCTCGAGGTCACTGATGGGACGTGGCTTTCAGTCATGAGAACCAGCACAGTAAGTGAAGGACAGCCTTTGTTCCCAATCCTAGAGCTTGGAAACAGCGAGTTAGCACTTGGGCACTCACTGTCAGTCATGAAAAGTAAGGACCTGAACGCCAGGCAGGTCATCTTGAGTCTTTCTCCCGTATCATGGGAGGGTTTCCATTGTTCTGACAGATAAATATGAAGAGAGTTGAAAATGTGTGGCAAGCCTTTTCCTGTTGGTGAAGGTGGAAAGGCATCCCAAGCAAATGAATAGGCAGCACAGAGGGCATTGCAGGGCTTGTGTTCGGGGATTGGGTAGGGAGGGGTGACAGCAAGTGAGAGATGATATGATAGGCAATAGAGGCTTTGGTGAAGCATGAGCCTTGGTGGGAGCTGGGTTCAGTAGCAGAGATAGACAGTTCTTTTTGATTCACTGGCGGCATGTTGCTGACAGGCCAGTATTTATCAGCGCTCCCTAGTTGTCCTTGAGAAGTTTGTGCTGGGCTAACACTTAAACCACACCAGTTTCATGTGCAGTCGGTTGACACACAATGTCCAAAGGGAGGGACTTTCAGGAGTTTGCCTCAATGTCAGTGAACGAATGGCTATATATTTCCAAGGCACGATGATGAGTGGCTTGAAAGGGAAGTTGTAGATCTTGGTGTTCCCATCTAACTCTGCCCTTGGCCTTCTAGAAGCAGGTGGCCATGAGTTTGGAAAGTGCTGTATATGAATCCTTGGTGAATTTCTGCACCACACATTGTAACTGGCACAGACTGCTGATACTGAACATTGATGTTGCAGGGAATGGATTCTTGTGGATGTGGTGCTATTCAAGCCGTTTACTTCGTCCTGCATGGTGTCCGGCTTCTTGAGTCTTTTTGGAGTTGCAACATTTCAGGCTATGTAGTATATTCCGTTACACCCCTGAATTGTGCCTTTTCAATGATGGACATGTTTGGAGGAATCAGGAGGTGAGTTACTAGTCGCAATATTCCTTGCATCTAACCTGCTCCTGTTGCCAATGTGATAACTAGGTGGAGAGCTGGATGAACACAGCAGGCCAAGCAGCATCAGAGGAGCAGGAAAGCTAATGTTTCGAGTCTAGATCCTTGGGCTGAAATGTCAGCTTACCTGCTACTCTGATGCGGATTAGTCTGCCACATTCATCCAGCTCTGCGTCATGGCATCTCAGATTCTCCAGCATCTGCAGTTCCCACTATCTCTTGTAGCCACTGTGTTTATGTGATGCATCCAGTTGAGTTTCTGGTCAATGGGAAGCTGCAGGATGTTTACAGTTGAGGAATCAGTGATGGTAACACCACTAAATTGGCAATTATCAATAGTGGCATTTAGATTGTCTTTTATTCTAGATAGTCATCAGCCGGCATTTGTGTGGCGCAAATGTTACTTGCTACGTGTCAGCCCAGGCCTGGGTAGTGTCTCGATCATTTCAACTTGGACTACTTCAGCACCAGAGAAGTCACAAATGGTGCTGAACATTGTGCAATCATTGCCAAACATCTCCATTTCTGAACTTATGATGGAGGGAAAGTCATTGATGAAGTGGCTGAAGATTTTTCATCCCAGGACACTGCATTGAGGATCTCCTTTGGAAATGACCTGGAGCTTAGATGATTTACTTCCAACGATCACAACCATCTTCTTACGTGGCAAGTGTGACTCCAACCAGCAGAGAGTTTGCCCATGATACCTATTGACTCCAGCTTTGCTGCGGCCCATTGATGCCACACTGTTGAATGCGACCTTGATGTCCAGGGCTGTCACTCTCACCTCATCTCTGAAATTCAGCTCTGTGAAATGTCAGAAAGCACATGATATCACTTACTCTGGTGGATGCAGGTGCATTGACCTTCTTCCTCCTTTGCTGAGCATTCCCCACAAGTTTGATTGAATTTTAACTCAGGATGCAAACTTCTACTGGGCTGGCATGACTTTGCCTGGGGAAGAAGTCCTGCCTCTGCGCCATCTCATCCAATGAGACCTCCAGCTGCTTGCCCAAAAAGTGGGCACTCATTTTCCCCGGCCTGCTATGTCCAGGGCAAATGTCAGGAGCTGAACAAGGCAGCTTCAGATTGTCAGCACTTGCCCGGATGCACGTTGGGCTTTAAAAGATGATGCAGTGTCCAGAGATGCCAATTACTTCCAGGATATCCAGTGGCAAGTTGTTCTGGCAAAGGTGTATGGTATGATGGACACAGAGTTGGCCCTGAGGGATGGGGTAGTCAGTTAGTGAAGAAAGTTTAAGTTATGTCAAGAAAACCTGCCAGGCCTCATGCTCGAGAAATCTGCAAAAAACTTGATGATACGGGGACTTAGGTAAATCAAAAACTGTAATTATTTCAATCACTCATAGAAAAACGTGATGTGTGTGGCACCTTTCAAAACTCTTGCTTCAGTAATTGTGCTGCATGATTGCAAATTCATTCATGTTACTCTGTTTTTTAACAGAGGGGAAGAGAAGCAGTTAATAGCAAGTCCATCAATTAAATACCATTTCGAATCATTGATTCTGAGAAATTTAAGGAAGAAAAGGAAACCACTTGGTCCATTGTGTTTGTGCCAGCTGTAAATAAAATCCCTCCAGTCTAATGCCACTTTTGCATACTTATTCCATTGCCTTGGAGGCAAAACTATTTGTATCCACCACGGGGGACAGATTGGCTGAGCTTTCAGACAAATGAGCTGATCGAAGAGAACCATCAGGCGTTATTAAGAGTAAATCATCTCTGGTTAATCTAATTCCAACATAATCTATTCTATTCCTAATCCAGTGCGATGTTTTGAGGCAGTCGCAGATCAAACAAACTTGGAACAGGAATGGGTCATTCAGCCGCTTGAGCCTGCTCTGCCATTCATCACGAACATTGTTGATGCATTGTTTGCTATTTCATTCTATGATCTGGAAGCCAGCAATGCCACATACTTCATTGTATAAACAGGCAAATCAGGGGGACAAGGGGAATATTGCTTTCTTAGATTAGAAATGATTCATACAGAAACTACAAAACTGAACAACTGTCCAACTGACTTCTGTTCGCCGATGGTCAGTTTTAACCTTGTTCACACTTGTAAATCAGAGTATATCTTCCAAGCGATTTAACAGACCCTCAGCTGGTCGAGTGAGTACAAAGTCCGACCTTCCTGTAACATTCTTCCCACCCACACACCCACACGCACATAAACACACACACATGCACACAGACACACAGACACACACACACACACATGCACACACACACGCACACACACGCACACACACACACACACACACACGCACACATGCACACATGCACACACACACACAATTAATCCTTCTGAACGTATTGCTGTTTCTCTGTTTAAAAACCGAGAAGCACTCTTAAACTAATCTGTTTTATCCTCATTTAAAAGTACTGCATGATTATAATTCACAACTTATTGGTGGTTCAGTCATCAATCACTGTTTTAGTTCTTCTCAATCGAGACACAGATGAATCGCAAAGCAACTTTGCTCAACAAGCAGGATGTTAGAAAATGACATAAAACAGTTGACAGATTTATGATTGTTGTGAAATAATTGCTGCTTGTACGAATAAAAATGACCACAGTGGGTCAGAAATAGAATCATTGACTTATCTGAGTCATTGTCAGTGACTTCAGATAATCAGAAAGTTTGTGTATTTTTGGCTTTGTTAGCCTTGACTACAAACTAAATTTCACACTCTGAGCAACTCACCGCTTCAGTGGGCACTTTTGTTCCAAATTATATTTCCTCATTTTTTAATGCCACATTCCTTGACTGCCCTCTTTGAAGGCACAGGGACATAACTGAAGCATTTTGTCACATATATTGTGGATGCTGTAAGAATGAAAGAAAAACAAAAAGGAGCTGGAAAACCTCAACAATCTGAAGGGAAGTTGAGTTAACGTTTCAGGGTGATGGACTTAACCTGATCAGAAATGGTTTCCTCTTCATAGATGATGTGTTGTCCAGTTGAGGTTTTCCATGGCTCTCTTGTTCTTGCATTGTCACCTCCTGCTCTTTCAATGGCTGAGGGACGCAACTGGGCAGCAATGTTCCATCAACGCCACCGTAGTGCACTGGTAACCTTCAATTTGGTACAACATCAAGGGATTAAGATTGAGGGTGAAGAAGGGAAAATGCCAGATAAATGTCAGGTGCCACATTGTAGCAGATCCCCACCATTGTCCTGCCAAGGTTGATGTCTCCCATCATAGGAAACGGTTGCAGCCTGCTATTTGAATAAAGAATGAACAATTGAAGGGCAATTTTCCCATCTCCTTGCCATTTGGCAAGCATTGGAAAAATCACAAGTCCACTCTAATGCCATGTCGGGTGGCCTCTAGCTGTTCTCAGGCTGCAGGGTGCAGTGAGCAGTGTAGTGAAAAGGAAATTACTTGCTCGACAGCCCAACACTGCAACTCAATGGCACCACACCCTCTCTCCCACCATATCTGGCTCTGTTCTTGGGGCCTTGTCTGCCCGGCTCACATGTATTTCTTGCTCCCTCAGCAGTGACCACCTGCCTCAGAAGCACTGCTTCAGTTCTGGAGAAGCTGGCCCTCTGATGGGTTTGCAATATACTATGCACTGAAACACAGCAGAGTAATTAAATGCCCATAAGCATCGTAAAACAAAATTAGTAACCTTCAACTATGACTAAACACATTAATCCAGGAACAGCTGTATGAGAAATTCTGAAGACAGCTGGGTAAAGATCTACACCTTGACATTTTTGTGCAGCTTTGCTTAATTTTTACAATGTACAAGTAGAAATTATCTGAGATTTCTTGCAATCAACTAACCACCAAATTAGCGTAGCAGCCTGTGAGTCATGACTCAGAAATTCCCAAAAATATCAGCTTATTGCAAATTTGACCCGGAATACTGTCATATTATTCATCCAGAACTTTGTGGACTTTAATTTTTGTACATGACAAATGAATAGCATGTTGACGCTCAAATCTTTTTGATTCATAATGGGATAAGGGGGGGATTTATCAATCAGTTTAATACTTCGTTCACTCTTCAGGACGAGTGAAAGAGAAAACACAAACCAATTCCTGTGCAAACATGAGGGAACCCATCTTCTGGTAAGATTTCTCCCCTGAGGGAAGATGTCAGAAAGAGGTAAGGAAAGATTTGTGAAGCGGAAAACATTTTATAAAAGAAATGTGTTCTCAGAGGAAAAGAAAGCTGAGGGATGGAGTTCGATTGAGTATCATGTGGTAGAAACTTCATTGTTGCTGGCTTCAAATCCTGGAACTCCCTAGTTATGAGCATATTGAGCAGACTATCACAAGATGAACTGTTGCAGTTCAAGAAGGCAAATTACCACCATCTTCTTCAGAGCAAGTAGCTATGGCTACGAACTGCTGCTTTTTGCCAGTGGTGATCATGTTTGAAATGAATTTTTCAAAAAGAATCAAAGGCAACAACAAGAATGTACGTGAATAGACATTGCCCCTTTGCTCTCCTTAACCTGAATTCTTTGCAACGGATCAAAGTTAATGTTAGTGGGAATGGAATTCTTGATGCCTCTCTTTCCCCCACCTGTCAGGATGGAAGGGTTGCAGGAAGGCCTACAAAAAATAAGAATATAAACCTGACCCCAATTCACCTTGAAGACTTTAATTTCCAATGTTAAAGTTGATGGGTTTGGGATGGAGAGACTGTGGTTGGTGGTGGTCTGGTGTACTATTAATACAGTTAAACATTGTTATCAATTTTCACAAACTTTATCAGATTTTAAAGGTCCAATTTTCATTGTGTGGAAGTCAATGAGTTTTGAGTTCATTAAATAACTGCTACTGTCTTAATTTGACCTTTGAAGAGGAGGATGTGGTTGAAGTGATCCGACAGCAGGTGAAATAGAGGGTGACAAACAGTCAGGCCATTTTAACAGGGAGTGTCTCCAATCAGGTGACAAGAACAGAACAAACAGGAAACATGTGACACTGTCCTGGGAAACACATTTGAATTGCATCCGGCTAATTCTTCACACTATGATATTACAATGGGCAATCTATTTGCCGCTCAGCTGCAGATGTTGGGATTACACCAAGGTGTCCTGTTCAGAAAAGTAAGTGCAAAAGCATCTGGTGGCCGAGGTATTGAATCATTCCATGAGGTTGCAGGTTTATATGATTGTGTTGAATGATCATGTTGATCTGACACTAGCTTTTAGTGCCTGGGGGTTCCAATGAAACTCAATGAAGCCTGGTATTGGGATTATGAACACAAGATGTATTGTTACGGTAAATCTGTGCTTCCTGATATGTGGCACTGATAAGAAACATTGATGTTTCATCTTCTTTGCAGGAATTAGAGCTTGAGGAACTGTGGAAGAATTGATTTATTTTAGGTTTTGGGGGCTATATGAAATATTTTCTTTAAAGAGGCCATTGAAAGGTGGCTATGGACTTTGGAGTTTATTTTTCAATATGATTTCCTAAAAGGAAAGAGTTGGGGGATGAGAAGCTGTGTAGAAGCCCTGTCCAGCTCATCTCTCCTATTTTTGAAAATAGCGATCTTGTTGAGTTCAGAGACAAACATATTTGTTCTTCTGAAAAAGTAATTGCAAAATCTTCTCAAATTGTTCTTCAGCAAGCTGTGTCTGCTAAGACTCCAGAGACAACTGTATGTGAATACTGAAGGGAATGGGAATTTGAGGAAACACAGGAAGCTGGGAAAAGGAGGAACAGTGGTTCTGGTAGTGATGGTAGTTGCACAGTAGACAGTGATGATCTAAGTTCAGTGAAGAAGATGAAGAAACAGTTTGGTAGAGCGAGGTAATTATACAGAAAGGAAATCACTTGTGGGAGTGACATACTGACCTCAAGACTATTGTTTGAAATAAAAAGGAAGAAATAATTAGAAACAAAAATGGAAATTGTTGGACAAACTCAGCAAGACTGTCAGCATCAGTAGAAAGAAAGCTGAGTCAACATTTTGGGTCCAGTCTCTCCACTGATGCTGCCAGACCTGCTGATATTCACTAGTTACTTCCATTTTTGTTAAAGATTTTCAACATCCTTCATTTTTTCTTTTAGTTCAGAAATAACAGAGCTTGTCAAAAAGCTAAACTGGTAATCATGGGAGATGCGTTGATGTGGCCTGGGTGGAGTTTATGGCAGGTTGTTTAAAATGAGTTTTTCAAACAGCACATTCTGGAGCTAACCAGAGAGCAGGCTGCTCTAATCTATGAGATCTGCAATGACATGGGATGAATTAATAATCACAGCAAAGGTGTCTCTATGTCGCAGTAATCATAGCATGAGAGAATTTGACATTTAGTTTGAAGGATGGAGTAGTGGGTGCAAGTTTAGTATTATAAACGTAAATAAGAGCAGTTATGAAGGGATAAAAAAAAGCTCATTAAGTGAACTGCCAAATTACATTAAGGAATAGGTGAATAGAGATGCAGTATCTGATATTAAAGGTCATATTTCAGATTACCCAGAATAGATCCATTTCAATAAGAGGAGGACTCATCATCGCTGGAAATCTAAAGAGATAAAAGATGAAATTTAGCTTAAAGGAAAGGCATTGAATCGTACAATGTTGGGTTGCATCTCAGAACATTATACAGATCTATTGGAATCGCAAAGATGGACTAAAAGATAATGATGAGCGAAATATTAACGATGGAAGTTAATGGAAATACAAAACAGACGCAAATTTCTATAAATATTTAAAAAGGAACAGGTCTAAAAGAGTTTCTATTGATCCTGTAAGAAGTGAGTCTGGAGGTTAATGCTGGAAAAGAAGGAGATGACAGATTGAGGATGCAGACGATACAAGGGTCATCAACCATCACTGACCCCCCACCAAAAAAAACAATAAGCCTGGAAATGGAAGGCACGGAGGAACCAATTCTAAAGAAGGGCCACCAAATTTGGAAGATTAACTCTGATTTATTTCCAAAGATGTTGCCGCACCTGCAGGGTTTCTCCAGTGATTTCAGTTTTGTCTCAATTATTGACTATTTAGGACAGTGGTCAAATATTTTTGGAAACGAAGGAAAATAGGCCAAATGGAGACAGTGCAGGAGGAGGAGCTGTGCTGAACGATCCACCAGTTCTGTTTTTAAACAAATGGCAGCAACATCTCAGCAGTTCTCTCTTTACATTTGCATGAATGAAATTATTGGCATTTCTTTTTTTGAGGTATTGTAAGGAAATTCTTGAAGATTGCTTTTCTTCATTCATTGAAAAGAACACTGCAGTTGTTTTAATTGAATATACCACAGTCAATTGTAAAAAAGATGTATAAAATAATCAGGGGTTCAAAGATTCCCCTGGGAGACATCCCATTAAGTGCCACCCAGATAAAAGAGGGCTCTGTCTCAATCTGAATTGGACAAACCACGTTAAAAAAGAAATCAGGACAGAGGTACATCAATCAGCAAACCACACCACGAATCTAAAAATAATGATGCAGTCAAAATTCAGAGATTTATCTCCAGATCAGCTTTTGAAAACTTGTATCTTTTTGGATTCACAACATGCTTCTCCCATCTGTGCATGTGTGTTGCATTGCTATTTCTTCTCAACTGCAGCAATTAATACACCAACTCATTTTATGAAAGATAGAAAGCTTGGTTAAATTAGCTCCTTTCAAAAAAAGTATATTTTGATGCAGGAAGTATCCACAAAGGTGCTGATCCTTCTTAAATTCAACTTGCTTACCCACCTGAGGGATTTTGAGAATAAAGTGCGGCCATTTCATTCCTCTTCACATGGGAACTTCACAGTTTTGACCATCATGTTTGGAACCGGTTAGCTTGAGGAACCTCACCTCAGGGTTGGTCTCAACATTGAGGTGAGGGGGAAGGAGAAGGACATACCATGCATATTGTTAGGGATTAAAGTGGTCTTCACCATTAATGTGAAACCAGGATCATCAATCATCAACCCATTTAACATTGACCACATTGATAAAGCAAACAGGGTATGGAGCTGCTGATTCACCCTGAGCCGAACTTACTTTACTGGGGCGGAACCGAACAGACAAAGTTCTGATGAAGGATCACTGAACTCAAAACATAAACTCCGATTCTCGCTCCAAATGCTGCGTGGTCTGCAGAGTTTCTGAAGAAGAATCAGCTTTCCTGCTCTTCTGATGCTACTTGACATCCAGCTCAACACCTTGATATCTTTACACAATGTAACCATCCAGGTTTCCCCATGAAATCTACAGAGCTCAGCAGAACAATGACAGCAGAATGCAGTGGACTAATAACCAAAACAAAAATGAAGATATGAACCAAAAGACTTTCTTCACGCAGTTGACACAATTACTTTTTAGGATATCGGACCACATGCACTAAGGAACCTGTGACCAAAACAAGCAACTCCGATCTTGCAAACAACAGACAATGGCAATGAAGAATGGCATCTGATGAAGATGTATTATTGTATCAGAAACAGAGATTTGCCTGTATTCATTGCATCACTGCAGTGTGGACATCCCCCATTGACAAAGAAATGATCACAGAATTTTTTGGAGGAATCTGAAAGGTTTTGAGAGGCGATGTAACTGGCTGAGATGTTCAGGGCTGTGTTTGTACAATGTCCAGCAGCCGGGTACACTTCACATCTCATCCCTGCACCAGACCTGCTTCATTTAAATGTAAATGGTCTGATAGGGCACGACGTCAGCCTTGGTGCCCAGAACATGTCATCTCTGAGTTTCACAATGAAGTGGCAAGATACCCCTACATTGGTCCCTTGAAAATGCAAAACCAACCTGGAGATATCAGGGTCCAGGGTCACAATTTTTAATTCCTGAATGTACCAGTCCCAATCCTTCAAATCCAGCTCTGGAAACTTTCAAACAAAATTGAATTTCTCCTTCAAAGGGCATGAACAAATCAGGGACAGAGGAATTGTTGATTTTGATTTCACGCTGCAAAGTAGCATTATAATCAAACATTGTAATATTTGATGCTGCCACAAATGGACAAAAGTTCGCTCCTGTAGAATTAAGTTTGAGACGAGTAAATACATGCTACACTTTCAAAATGACATGCAAATTTGCAGTGCAAACAGGACAGGAAGTTTGTGTTATCGGGTACAGACTGGGAACAGATGGGAGTTATGAAAGTTTCCCATGATGGGAAAGCTAATAAATAATAGGGCCTGAGCAGGATTGATGCCAGTGTTTTGATTCGGGTCTGGATTCGAGCTACTATTTGTGTTTGGATAAACTGGAGGCTTTTGAAAGAAAAAGTCAAAACTTCTGGGTACTGGAGAAATCCAGTTGGTAGAATGCTGGATAAGTCAGATGTTGCTCTACTTATTGCTCAGATATAAATGATCAGAGACAAGGATCTGATATCTGTATTCCATCTATGTGCTGGGGTGGCAACATCCAGAACAGTGGAACACAATCTGAACTGCAAAGAAAGGCTTGAGTGACGTCAGGAAGAACATTTTTCATACACAGGAAGCAGAACCCTCTCCCAAAAAAACAGCGGCATTTTGGAAAGCGAATCTTTCAAAGCTTAAAGATGATCTGTTTTGTGCCTGTAAGTATCGCACAGGATGTCGATTGAATTCAACCAAACGGAGTCACAGATCAGGAATGGTTTAGGTGGTCTAATGTTGCTGCTTTCAATGTTTGAGCAAAATGATGCGAGTGAGTAACTTTCCCATATTGTGAATTTTTCATGGTGTTTCACATTATTATTTAAATTGTTTCAAAAAAGACAATTGTGCTCGTTGTTTGTTGCCTCTTGTTAAACCAAATAACTGGAGGCCGACCACGGGCTTCTGGATTTAACATCAAACTATTCAAGTATTGAGCTATGAAATAATTGCTTGCATGGTGAATAGATTATTGAATTTATAAATAAAATATGCACAGAGAAAGCAATGGTTTTTTTTATCACATGATATACAACATGTGCCTGAGAAGATGCAAAATACTAGAGGGAGGCGTTCAGTAATCAGGTTACATTTTACAGTAATGCGGTCTTTTTTTTTGGAATATCAGTTGGTTTTCAATGGAGGATGGGTTGTTTTCACTTTGATATCAGTCGCACAGAAAGACTTGGGCAAATAAACTGCAACAAAAAAAGAAATGGAAAATAAGAACTGTGCGAAGAATACTCTCACCATATGATTCATGAGATCATTAACTACCTGTTTTGACCTGACAATTAACAGAGCCTATTAATTAGTCCTCTGTGTTTGTAATGATTTTCTTCAATCTGTCATTCTACGCTAAGCTGTTATAGTTACCATGTGGATTACTGCACCTCTCCAAATACTCAATCCAAAGATGTAAAACAGCTTGAGTCAAACTTAAATTCTGTGCATCCTATGTAATCCTATGTAGACACAATGGATATGAACATCATCTGGAAGAACTATAAAATTTTTTGCAAAAAATCTCAAGTGTGCAGCACCTATTTAAATGATTTGAGCAGAAGGCCAGTCTTCAGTATTTGCTTGATAGTACTGAAACAACAGTATTCACAAAATAGCCTGTGAGGTAACTGGATTAGCCCACTGTCCATGTGCCAATTGGGGAACTTAGTGACTCATTAGTGGCCTCGGTAGGACCTGCCAACCTGGCCCTGGCAACACTTGCTTTTGTTTCCAGTTCCAGTAATGATTGCCACTGTGGACAGAAGACTATTCCAGGATGCAGATGGGACAGCCTGCTGTGAGCCAAACAGTACTTGTTTAGGATTGACATCCTGAGTCTTCAGGCATGCCTCTGAAAATCAGGATGTGGTCTTCGGCACAAGGGGCGGCCTACCCATTGCTGACAAAATGGCAGTGTTGGTTGGAACAGACTCGATATTGGGCACCTGAATGGAATGGTTCCGTGCATTTGAAAAGTTCCTGAGGACTAGCAACGTTTGGTGTCAGACGTGCACACGGTTTGAAGGTGTTTCCAGCTGAAGTTTTACTCGAGGTTTGGCAGATACATTACACTTAGCATCAGTTAAATCTGCCAAAGTGAACATTAAATATTCAATTTATGAGGCGCATTAATAGGAGAAGGATGTACCGAATGACAAATAGGAGAAAATTGCTGTCATGTACGAGAAAAGTTCGGAATGATCACCACAGAGTGTGAAACAGAGCTTTGAAGCAGGCTTACAAAGAGACAGAATGTGTGCCAGAGGGCACCTGAGGAAATTTATCAAAAAAGTACAGCCAATTCACAGGGAATCTGTCATAAACGTGGACGAAAGGAAGACATACAGCAGTCAGGGACCCAAAGAACGAAGTGCGTATATGAAGGGTACAAGACAGAGCATGGTTCAAGGCCATGAAGAATTTGAAGGTAGACACAAGTTGAAAACCAAAACATTAGATAACAGTGAGCCAGTAAAGGTCTCTCATTTCTCAAAAAGCACAAATTTAAGGTTCCCAGTCTGGTCCAGGCAGCAGCAAATGGGACTTCTATTTGCACTGTGCGCATCTCCTGATTTTACAAAGTATCATAATTCTGTGAATGCAATAGAATGCGTTGTCCAATGTTTAAGCAATTTATTCATTAGCCGTAATAGAAGTGATCAACTTTCCAATGTTAACATACATAGCTGGACTGATACAATATTCAATGTGGATCTGCATGAACAGAATGGGCTTGTCAGGGGCTTAAAACATTCCAAGCTCTAAAATTAGGTTCCATTTTAATCATATCAGCAACATGTTGCATACTCCATTACCAAAGACTTGCGATATTCAACCAGTTGTTTGGAAATACAGAACTTGGGTATATCTGTAAAACAGGTCATGCATTTTCAAGTATTATGCCTTTCATTCATCAGGATAGCTGCAAGAATATTGACACAAAAGGAAACAACATTTTAAACTGCACAAAACAAAGTTCTGATGTGTTGAAAAGTGCATTATGATTGATAGGGATGTTATCAATGGAAACTTTCAGGGAAATAAGGAAACAGTTATCATCCTCGAGGGCATTGGTCCATGATGATACCAAGCAAGACCTGGTATTAACAAGTGATTCCTGCCCATACAGCATCAGGATAGTATTAGCTCATAGTCAGCCCAATGGAGAAGAACACCGAATAGTGTATGCATCTGGGACTTTGGTGGATGTGAAGTGTAAATGCACCCGGCTGGAGAACAGAAGTTCAGTGGTCATATTTAGAGCCAGGAAGTTCCATCAATACCTTTATGGATGTAAACTTGTCACAACAATGGACCACAAATCTCTGCTGGATCCACTTAAAAAGTAGCAGGCAGTGCCACCCATAGCTTCAGGCTAAATTCAGCAGTGGGCTCTAATACTAAGTGCATGTAATTAAAAGTTGGAACACCATCTGGGAAGCCAAGTAGCAAATGCATTGAGCTGCATCGCACTGGCAGATCCGCCGGCAATAGGAGCTGGAAGAATCCATAATGTTTTTAAATTTTCTGGGCACACTTCAAGTCACAGGTAACAATATCAGGCTTTGGACGCAGAAAGATCTGGTCCTGGAAAAATTGAAACAGCTGATGGTGATGGGGGAAAACAAAGAGCTATCACAACCAGAACAGGAACCTTTTTGGACACAGAGAGACCAGATCACAACAGAGGGTTTCACATTATTATAGGGAGCAAGTATGATTGTCCTGAGTAAGGTCACCGCCAGTTACTGGCTGAACTCTACCAGGGTCATCCAGAGGTTTCCAAAATGATGATGTTAACGATGCATTATATACACAAGACTCTGCTGAGCGAGAGAGACGGTTTACTTCAGGCGACAAAGTTTGATGTCGGAACCATGGGAATGGCCCCACAAGGGTAAGGGACACTGTCGATGCATATTCACACCACTGAAACATAATGTTCTGACATTATATTGTGTGACTATACTGAACATGCAAGTGAACCACATGGGTGGCATCGTTGTGGCACTGCAGGAGGGCCAGGGTTATCTGCGGAATGGGGAAGGGAAGTTGAAGTGGTTCGCGACTTGGACATGCAGTTGATTCATGTGAACCGAGCGTAGGTGTTCTGCAAAGTGGTCCCCAAGCCTCTGCTTGTTTTCCCCGATGTAGAAGGGTCCACAATGGGAACAGCGGATGCAGTATACTGCATTAGCAGATGTGCAGATGTCCAAAGCCTTCTTGGGGCCTGGGATTGGGGTGAGGGGGATGTGGAGGGGCAGGTGTAGGACTTGCTGCGGTTGCAGGGAAAAGTGCCAAGTGAGGTGGGGCTGGAGGGGAGTGTGGAGTGGATAAGGGAGTCGTGGAGAGAGTGGTCACTCCGGAAAGCAGATAACGGGAGGAGGGAAACTGACTTTGGTGGTGGGATCGGATTTCAGATTGTGGAAGCGTCGGAGGCTGATGCGTTGGATTCAATGGAGTGGTATGTGAGGATGAGCATGATTCTGTGTTGGTTACTCTTGCGGGGAGAGGGTGTGAGGGATCAGTTGTGGGAAATGTGGGAGACACAGTCGAGGGCATTGTGAAAAGGGCTTTCCCCAGGGACCACTCTCTCCCTGACTCCCAAGTTACTGATTTAGAGCATCCGCTGTCTCTTCGGGGTTTTTATTTTCAAAACTCGATTGGGAGAGGCTATTTGTAGGTTAAGATTGGGATGCAGGATTCCTTTCAAAAAGAGGATAATTGGAGTCAAGAGACAGTTTGTTCAGGTTCATGTGAAGGGTCAGGCTGTTCGTTGCCGGGTATGCTGAATGGCGAGAGAAATTGAAGAGATAACAAGGTGTTGAGCTGGATGAACACGGCAGGCCAAGAAGCATCAGAGGAGCAGGGAAGCTGATGTTTTGTGTCTGGACCCACCTTCAGAATGAGGCAGGTTAAAGAGATTCTGAAAAAAAATAGAGAGATGGGGAGGCGGAAGGATCGGGGAGCAGATAGGTGGAGAGGAGATGGGCAGGTCAAAGAGGTGGGGATGGAGCCAGTAAATGTGAGTGCAGGTGGGGAGTGAGGGTGAGGGTCAGTCAGTCCAGGGAAGACAGACAGGTCAAGGAGGCGGGGATGAGGTTGGGAGGTAGGAGGTGGTGGTGAGGATTGAGGTGCGAGGAATGGATAGGTGGGAGAATGGAGGGACAGGTTAGTGAGGCAAGGACAAACTGGACTGGTTTTGGGAGGCGGTTGGGAGTGGGGAAGTTTTGAAGCTTGTGAAGTCCACTTTAATATCACTGGGCTGCAGGTTTCCCAAATGAAATATGAGGTGCTGCTCCTGCAACCTTCGGGTGGCATCATTGTGGCAATGGAGGAGGCCCAGGTTGGACATGTTGGCCAAGGAGTGGTAGGGGGACTTGAAGTGGTTCGCGACTGGGAGGTGCAGTTGTTTGTCCCAAACGGAGCGCAGGTGATCCACAAAGCCGTGTCCATGCCTCCGCTTGGTTTCCCCATTGTAGAGGAGTCCACAAAGCGAAATTAAAGGTCTGGTTAAGAAAAACGAGTTATACGTCACGTTGAGACAGCTGGGATTGAGTGAATCCCTGGAGAAACAGAAGGGCAGTCAGTGTGATTTTAAGAGGGAAGCCAGGAGTGCAAAATAGGGACATGGAATAGCTTCGGCAAGTAAAGTTCAGGACAACCCAAAGAGATTCTCCAACTACATTAAGGGCAAAAGAGTAACGAGGGAGAGAATAAGGTGCTGTAAATATCCACATGGCCAATTTTGTGTGAAACCGCAGGAGACGGGTAAGATTCGAAATGAATATTTCACATCAGTATTTACTGTGGAGAAGGACATGGAAGCTAGGGGACTTGGGGAAATAAATAGTGATGTCCTGATAACAGTTCATATTACAGAGGAGGTGCAGGAGGTTTTAAAATGCATAAAAGTGGATAAGTCCCTGGGAACTGAGCAGGTGTATCCCAGAGGGAGGGCGGCATTTATTGGGCCCTTTGCTGAGGCATTGGTATCATTGAAAGCCATGTGTGAGGTGCCAGGGGACTGGAGGTTGACTAACGCGATGCCATTTTTTGAGAAATGTGGTAAGAAAAAGCCAAGGAACTATAGACCAGTGGGCCTGACTCCAGTGGCAGATAAGTTATTGGAGGGGATCCTGAGGGATAGGATTTACATGCATTTGTAAAGGCAACTGGTGAGCGTGGCTTTGTGTGTGAGAAATTGTCTCTCCTAAGTTGTTCAAGATATTCTTTAAGACCTCAGGAAGAAGGCTGTTGAAGGCAGAGCAATGGATGTTGTTTATATGAACTTCACTCAGGCTTTCAACAATGTGCTGCATGGGTAGACTGTGAAAAAAGGTTAGATTCCGTGGAATACAGGTACAACCAGCAATTTAGGTACAAAATTGGCTCAAAAGTAGGAGACAGGTTGATGGTGGGGTGTTCCTTTCTGGACTGACGGCCTGTGACCAGCGGTGCACTGCAAGGTTTTGGTGCTGGCTCCAGTGCTTTTTATCATTTATGTAAATGATTTGGGTGTGAACATAAGAGATATGGCTAGTAGATACGTAGATGACACCAAAATTGGAGATGTAGTGGACAGCAAAAAATGTTACCTTCGAGTATAACAGGACATTGATCAGATGGGCCAGTGGGCCAAGGAGTGGGAAATGGAGTTTATTTTAAATAAAGGAGAGGTGCTGCATTTTGAAAAGTCGAATCAGCACCGGACTTAACAGGAAGGTCCTGGGGAGTGTTGCAGAATAAAGAGACGTTGAGGTGCAGGTGCAGAATTCTTTGAAAGTGGAGTGGCAGGTCGATAGGATAGTGAAGAGGGTGATCAGTATGCTTGCATTTATTGCTCATTGCATTGAGCCTAGGAGTTGTGAGGTCATGTTATGGCTGTACGGGGCCTTAGTTCAGCCACTCTTGGAATACTGTATTCAGTTCTGGTCTCCCTGCTATATGAAAGATGTTGTGAAAGTTGAGAGGATTCAGAACGGTTTCACAAGGATGTTGCCAGGTTTGGGGGTTTGAGCCACAGGGAGAGGCTGGGGCTATTTTCCATGGATTGTCAAAGACTGAGTGGAGAGGTTTAAAAAAATGTTCAGCATTGGTAGGGTCAATGGCCAATGTCTTTTTGCCCAGGGTAGGGCAGTTGAATATGAGAGTGCATAGGTTGAGGGGGAGAGGAGAAGGTTTTGAAAGGGACCTCAGGGGCAATGTTTTCACACAGAAGGTGTTGCATGTATCGGCCAAGCTGTCAGAGGAAGTGGTGGAAGTAGGTACAATAACATTTAAAAGGAATTTGGATGGGGATACAAATAGAAAGGGTTCAGAGGGACATGGGCCAAATGCTGACAAATTGGACCAGATCAGTTTAGGGTGTTTGGCCAGCATGGACAATTGGACCAAAGGGTCTGTTTCTGTGCTGTACAGCTCTATGACTCCATGAGTACCAGAGACCCTTAAACATCAGAATACATTCCTCCTCACGTCAGTTTTAGCCTGAGGAGTAGGATCCGTCCACTCTGTCCATTCCTTTCCTATTGCTTCCTCCTTTTGTTTTTGCTTCTTTCTTCTTGGTGATGTCCAGAATGCCCGGCTTCAGTGCAGGCCTAGTGAAGTTATCTCTCAGCTGACGTGCTTTCAGTATGGTCTTCTGGCCTTGAGGTGATTCCAAAGCAGTGTCCTCGAGAGATTCAAAGTGTAGCCAGCCACGGTTGGGAGTTGAGGATCAGACTGGAGGTTAGGTGCCAGAATGAACTGAGTTACAAGAACTGACATTCTGAACTTTTTGTTTGTATTTTAGAATGTGTTTCTCTGATCTATCATGGTGAACTTTTTCTCTATTTTTCCAATTGATTCTTATGATCTATAATCCTGCTCTTTATTTATTATTCGAATTGATTCCGATGATCTTCAGTTTCATTTTTGGAAATATTTTCCTGACCAACAATTTGTACTTAAGAATCTTAACCTGGCTACCTCTATACATAAGTTGGCCCAAGATGTGACATTTGAGTACGTGTGACAATAAAACTAATTCTAAGATTCAGTTCGAAAATGGCACCCTTTATTTGGAGACTATACTCTATGCTCCTAGACTCTCCCATGAAGGAAACATCCTTTCAACATTTAGCCTGTCAAGAATCTTAAGCATTCTGTACGATTCAACAAGATCACATCCTTCTATATATCCCAACCCACTCAGCCTTTGCTCAGAAGGTAATCCCACCACACTGGAGATCATCGAGTGAATCTTCTTTATGCTGCCTCCCGTAAAATGATATCTTTTAAATAAGGGGACAAAAACTGCTGACATTGTGAAAATATGGTCTCACCAGCACTTAGTACAGTTGCTGTAAGACACCCCAACTTCCTTGAAATAAGGTCCAACAAGTCTTTGTATATACCTGCTGCATCTGTGTGCCACCTTCTTGTGTTTTGTGCACAAGTACCTCAATTGCCTTTGTTGCACATTTCTGCTGCTCTTCACCATTTGAATACAACAGCTCTTTTGTTTGTCCTTCCAAAATTAACAACATTGTATTTTCTCACATTAAATTCCAATGGCTTTTTGTCTGCTCAGATGTCAATATCTCTTTGTGAACTCTTTGTGTCCCTCTCGCAACCAGCCTTTTCACTTATTTTTATTTTTTTCTGCAAATTCTGCCCCGGTCATTATATTTCCTTGCTCTAAGTGATTTATGTATGTTGGAACAATTGTGGTCCCAGCACCGATCCCTGTGAAAATCCACTGGCCACAGGTCACCAAGTTGAAAACGAACCACCAATCACTGCTCACTATTTCTTAGCTGTTAGCCAATTCTCCATCCCTGTTAACAAGTCACCTCCAACACCATGGACTTTTATCTGAAGACTTCACCTTTTGTGAGGTACCTTGTTGAACGCTGATTCAAAGTCCAAATACAACACATGTCTTGGCTCCTCCCTAATTGCTCTGGTTGAGCAATCTTTAAAAAAATAAGAGTCAGAGATGATTTCTCTTTCATGGAGCCGTGATGGCTCTGTTTAATTAGAGTACTATCTTCCAAATGCACTGTTATTATTTCCTTAATGATTGATCCCAATACTTTTTCAACATTAAATGTTTGGCCTAAAGTTACCTGCTAGTCTGGTCCCCTGTGCATCCTTTAAATACCTTACATCCCCTTTTACACACACACACACATCTCACAATATAATAATTCAAAATAAATTTATTACAAATCTGAACATTAAATAACATGAAATTTGAATCTGAAACATATGTAATAGCACTGGCAATAGTAAACAATCTATTAATTCTTGTGGTTTCCTTTGTTAAAAAAAATCAATGGTTTTTTTAAAAATCCAGAATATTTAAAACGACTCAACAAACAAAGATTTGTGGGCTGAAGACACTGAAGACCGAGACACACATTTCAGCTAAGTGCTCATCACTGCACCAATGGTAGGATAAATGGTCAATGAGTTTGTTTGTTTCCCCCAAAATGGCTTGAACTTTAGAAATGTGTATCCTCTCACAGACTCTCTCTCACTGTTTCATTCACAGTCTCACAGTTATACACACAGACTCTCTCACACAGAGTCACATCCAGACAATCTCTCACAGACTCACACTTCCATTTCGCCTCTCTCTCAGTCTCACTCATCCGCAGTCTCACTCACACAATTTCTCTCTCGCTCTCTCACACACACTCTCAGTCAGTCACACTCATACTTCACAAAGCCACACTCACACTCACTCAGGTTCACTCACACAAATGGACTCATTCACACACATGGACTCACTCTGACATCCCACAATTTCACAAGCACAGTCTCGTCCAGTCTCAGTCTGACACACACAGACACAGACACACAGATACACACACGCACACACAACCTCACAATTTCATTCACACACAACCTCTCTGTGACCTTCACTCACACACATTCTCACTCACACTCACGTTCTCACTCACACACACGGTCTCACTCACACAATCTCACTCAGGTGCTGCAGTCAGAGATTACACAGTATGCAGCTGGAGGAACACAGCAGATCAGGCTGTAACAGAGGAGCAGGAGAGTCAACGTTTTGGATTGGGACCCTTCATCAGGACTGGGGAGGTGGAAGGGAGCTGGGAAATAGAGGGAGTAGGGGTGGGGTTGGAGGAAGGTAGGTGGGATGGTGATAGGTGGATGCAGGTAGGGGTAGTGGGGATTGGTCAATGGGAAGGGTGGTGCGGATAGGTGGGAGAGCAAATGGACAGGTTGTGTCAGGTGAAGGAGGTGGGGATGAGAGGGAGGATTGGACATGGGATGAGGCCAGGGTTGGGGAGGTTTGAGACTGGTGACTTCGGTGTTCAGGCCATTGGGCTCTGGGCTTGTGAGGTGGAATATGAGGTGTTGTTCCTCCACTTTGTGTGTGGCATCACTGTGGTGGAAGTAGCAGAGAATGATACGCTGGATGTGAAGGTTGGTGGGGTGGCATGTGAGGACCAGGGGGATTATTTCTTTATTTTAGCTGGGGTGACAGGTTTGAGGACAGAAGTGTGAAAAATGCAACAGATGCAGTTTAAGGTGTTTTGATAAACAGAGGCAGGTTACAATTCGATCCCACCACCAAAGAGATAATTCACTCCCCACCCCTTTTTGCCTTTCGTAGGGACTGCTCGGCCCGCGACTCTGTCATCTGCTCCACACTGTCCATTTACAACACCGCTGAGCCCTGGCATCTTTCCACGCAAACACAGGAGGCGCTACACCTGACCGTACACTACCCCGACTCACCTCCATCCAAGGCCAAAGGCAAACTTTCCAAATCTGACTGGGATTCACTTGTATATCCTTTAACTTGGTCTACTGTCTCCGCTGCTCCCAATCTTACCTCCTCTGCAACGGTGAGACCAAGTGCAGGCTCGGGGGCTGATTCAAGGAACATCTGTGCTCTGTACACGACAAACAACAACACCTTCCAGTTGCCAACCATTTCTCGCTCCCACATCCTGGGTGACATGTCCATCCAGGGCTTGGTCCAATGCCAAGGATCACAACTACACCACTCCATTGATTGAAAACTCCTTCACCTGCATCTCTTGCATTTCTCTCCTCAAACCACCTCCCCTCAATAATAATAAGGACAGAGACCCCTGGTGATCACAGACCAATCCACCAACCTCCACATGCAGCATATCAGTCTCCGCCACTACTGCCATGTGCGATCTGACCCCAACAGCATAGAGATATTTAACCCCCAACCAATGTCTGCCTTTCGTAGCGAACACACACTCTGTGACACCCTCATCCACTCCACACTTCCCATTTTGGGGTCACTGTTGTTTGTCTTTTTTATAAATGACCCGGATGAGGGATGGGTTCGTAAATTTGCAGATGAGACAAAAGTCGGTGGAGTTGTGGATCATGCGAAAGGATGTTGCAGGTTACAGAGGGACATAGATATGCTGCAGAGCTGGGCTGAGAGTTGGCAAATGGAGTTGAATGCAGAAATCTGTGAGGTGATTCACTTTGGAAGGAGTAACAGGAATACAGAGTAGTGGGATAATGGTAAGATTCTTGGTAGTGTGGATGAGCAGAGAGATCTCGGTGTCCATGGACATCGATCCCTGAAGGTTGCCACCCAGGTTGATAGGTTGTTTAAGAAGGCACATGGTGCGTTAGGTTTTATTGGTAGAGGGATTGAGTTTCGGAGCCATGAGGTCATGTTGCAGCTGTACAAATCTCCGGTGCGACCACACTTGGACTATTGCACACAGATCTGGTCGCCGCATTATTAGGAAGGATGTGGAAGCATTAGAACGGGTGCAGAGGAGATTTACCAGGATGTTGCCTGGTAGGGAGCGAAGGTCTTTATGAGGAAAGGCTGAGGGACTGGAGGCTGTTTTTGTTGGAGCGAAAAAGTTTAAGATGTGACCTAACAGAGACATATAAGACCATTAGAGGATTAGATACGGTGGACGGTGAGAGACTTTTGCCTCAGATGGAGATAGCTAGCACGAGGGGGCGTTGCTTTAAATTGAGGGGTTATAGATAGAGGACAGATATCAGAGGTAGATTCTTTACTCAGAGAGTAGTAAGGGCGTGAAATGCCCTGCCTGCAACAGTACTAGCCTTGCCAAGTTTAAGGGCATTTAAATGGTTGTTGGATAAAGATATAGATAATGTTAGAATAGTGTAGATTAGATGGGCTTCAGTTTGGTTTCACAGGTCGGCGCAACATCGAGGGCTGAACGGTCTGTACTGTACTATAGTGTTCTATGTTCTATGTTCTAACCCCACCACCCGCAGCCTACTCCTCTGCAACTGCAGGAAGTGCTACACTGACCCTATGCCTCCCCCTTCACGTCCATCCAAGGCAAATTTTCCATGTCCAATTGGGGTTCACCTGTACATCCTACAACCTGGTCTACTGTATCCATTGTTCCCAACATGGCAACCTCAACATCAGTAAAACAAAGTGCAGACTCGGAGACCAATTCATGGAGCACCTGCCCTCTGTTCATAACAAATGCAACAGCTCCTGGTTTCAAAGCATTTTAACTCCACCTCCCACTCCCTGGGTGACATCTCCATCCTGGGCCTCCTCCGATGTCACAATGATGCCACCCGCAAACTGGAGGAGCAGCACCTCATATTCCACATCAGGAGCCTACAGCTTTGTGGCCTAAGCATGGAAATCACCAGTTTTAAAATCTCTCCACCACCCTGCCTCATCCCATGTCCAACCCTCCATCTCATGCCTGCCTCCGTGACCTGACACAACTTGTCCATCTTCTCCCTCACCTATTGCTCTGGCCTTCCCACTGACCAGTCCCCACTACCCCTAGCTGCACGCACCTATCACCATCGCACCTGACTTTCCCCAGCCACACCCCTCCTCTCCCTCTTTATTTCCTGGCTCCCTTCTCCCTCCTTAGTCGTGAGGAAGGATCGACTCTCCTGTCCTCTTATGTTGCCTGACCTGTGAGCTTCGTTCCACACTGATGCAGTGATAATGTCCCTTCCTTCTGCCTAAAAGGTCCAGATTCAAATTCTATCTGTTGCAGTCATGTGTCATAAAATGTCTGAATAACTTGATGAAAAGTAATTAAACTTGAAGTCCTCCATGAAGAGAGATTTTACAGAGTGTTGTGGTGCAGTGGTATGTGTCCCTACCTCTGGGCCAGAAGGCTTGGGTACAAGTCCCACCTGCTCCAGTGTTGTCTATAAAAGCTTATGGACTGGTTGATATTTTCAAAAAATTATATGCCTACAATGCAATCGAAACTCTTCTTCAAGCTCTCCACAGTGAAATAAAGTGCAAACTTTTTCAGGTGCCTTGGAGCATTCACTGGCCTGTTGCAAAATGTGGATTTGCATGCAGAAGAGATTTAAAGGACTCACAAAAAAAATTGTGCCATCTTATTGCTGTCAGAATGATTTCATGGGCAGCTCACAACTGTTCTAATTTTCAAACTGGAAAAATAATTATGGCAATTCCAGCATGTGAATTTCATTCGACTTCCCCAGGATTTACATCAGATTTTATTTTCCCGAAGGTGAATTTGTAACTGTTTGGGCCTCCCCATTTCCTGCAGCAAGTATTTCCTGTTATAGAACCTTTCTGCCAACAGATGGGTGCTACAGTTTAGGTCCTGTGACTTCTCTTGATATCATGCTGTGATGAGCTTGTTTGTTTACAACAAGCCAAGCAGGCCTTCCCTTCTCCTGTTTTGTGCCCCCATCCCCTTCCAATAACCCTGAGCCCAAATGGAGCACAAATCATGATGAAGCACCCAACAAGTGGTTTGGGACGGAATGCAAAAACAGGTGGCAACATTTTTTTGGTTGATCTTTCACAACAATGAAGCGACCTAGGGCAAGTAGAACACCAAGTTTAAAAAGCACGGTGAGTGGGTTATGACGGTGACCAGGCCTTGGTATTAAAGATAAGCAGTCACTTTGACTTCCTTCAATGCTTTGTATCGAGTTTGGAGCTATCTGCAACAATGTTTGGAATGCATCAGTTTCTGAATGTGGTGAATGGAAGAATGTTATTTTCATTGGAAAAAGTCTGTCAATTGTCTGTCAGTCTGTGTTGAGCAGAAGAATCAAAGTTTGGGAACTGAGTGCAGTTGAGGAGCTTTTTTTTGCAAAACTGAAATGTTGCTCAAATGAAGTGATAATGGGAACTGCAGATGCTGGAGAATCCAAGATAATAAAGTGTGAAGCTGGATGAACACAGCAGGCCAAGCACCATCTCAGGAGCACAAAAGCTGACGTTTCGGGCCTGGACCCTTCATCGTGAGCTTTTGTGCTCCTGACATGCTGCTTGGCCTGCTGTGTTCATCCAGCTTCACACTTTATTATGTTGGTCAAATGAATGTCTGTTTATGACTGATTTATGCAGGGGTACAACAGTTCTGTAACAACGGGTTAATTTGTTTTTTTAAATGGCATCAGCGATGGTTCCTCTTGTCACCTGAGTTTTTATACATTAGTTTTCCGAATGATGGGGAAGCATTTAACAGTTTATGCAGTTCACAAATGGTTTTTTGGGGTTATTGTTCAAAGCTCAATTTTGCGATACAGCGATTCTCACCACTGCTGACCTTCAATTGACGTGCCTCTGACATTACAGGGACAACCTGCAACTGGGAGGAAAATGTTTCCTAAATGCACTATGGGGTAAAATTTGAGCAGAGTAGAAAATAACCAGAGGTGATTATATTTTTCTTCAAAGCAGAAGGCTGATGACATGTCTTGCATGACCCCAAAGGATTGCAGAAATCAATCTCGTTATACCTTTCAAAAGGGGATTTAGGTTTCTCTCCTTGCCCATGGCCAAAATATTCTCTTTCTTTGCCCAAGTAAATAAACACTCCAACTGAATAATTCCAGCAATAAGCTTTTGAGTTATAAAAAAGATGACCAATACTTGCCCTGGAATTTGAAACATGACAGCTCACTCATGTGTCTCGCATTATCTCACAGAGATTAGATAATGGACAAAGAATCATCGCAGGTTATTACTTTCTCATTTGCTTTTGTGTTCGGTCTGTAGTCATTTTAGATGATGATACTCTTTTAAAGGTAAAGCGAAAATTCTGCACAACCAGGGGATCTCAGCAAACTGAGGTTTGTCCAAATTTCTGGAGGTTGGTTGTCATTAAACTCTGAGGTAGCTCTGGTTAGGACAGTCACCTCTTATACTTTCTGTCTCCTCCTTTCACAATGTAGTTGTTTATGACTTTGGCTGTTTAGTCAATGACTGGTCTTTTGGCATTTGGCGGAATTCTCCATCTGCAAGTGGCATCTTGAAGTATTTTAAAAATTCTGAAAACAAATGGCATCCCTGTTGTTCAAAAGTTCAAATCCCTTTTACCAATTGGACAGATGTTGTGTTTAAGATTAGTGTTTGAGTCAACCATTTTAGTTCAGCTGAAAGATCATCATTATGCATTGGAAGTTTATCGTGTCCATTCAACTTACAGACACCCTACATTTCAAGATTTTCCTTTATCCATGGTGAAAGGGACAGACAGGCTTACTGAATGTACCAGTTGTTTTGGCATTCTGTAATTTGATCCAGGGAATTCATCCCTTTATACCTGAATGTCCACATTTCCTTCTGTGTTTATTTGAGACTGAGAGTTAACTGGAGTTCAAAATGGTTCGGATCAGATAAATTGAGCAACCATTTTAACAATCTGTTTCTGCTGAAGTTTTCCAAGTTTTCCTTTTTGGTAGGAAAAACGGCAGTTTTTATGCTGGAAGGAGATTCCATCGCTCTGAGATGCAGTGGAATCTGGGGATCTCAGTGCATGAATTCTAAAATGTGAGTCATACAGGAAGTAATTAGGAAAGCGAATAAATGTTTTCATTTTATCATGAGGGGATTTAAGCACAAATGTAGGGATCACTGGTGAGCCCATATCTTGAAAGTTCTTGATATTGGTCAGCCTATTAAAGGAAGGATGTAAATACATTGGAGGCACTTCAGAGCAGTTTTACCAGAATAATACCGAGACGAATTGACTTGGCTTACAAGGAAACTTTTCAAAGGCACGGCTTGCACCAGTGGGTGTTCAGGGGAGGAAGAGGCAACATGATCGAAACATAAAAAATCCTGAGGATTTGGACAAGTTAGATGTGGAGACGATGTTTCCTGTTACAGAAGAGACTGGAATGAAGGGTTAACGTCTAAAAGTCAGTTGTTGTCCATTTAAAACAGTGATTTTTTTTATATCTTTCAAAATGTGGTTATTCTTTAGAGTTCTCTTGCTGAAAAGATGGTAAAAGCAGAGCTCTTGAATATTATAATAGCAAAGGTAAATAGATTCTTGTTGAGACAGCGGGGTTGAATGGTTAATGTAATGTAAATTTAAAGTTAAAATGAGATGAAATCTCACCATATTGCATGTTTTACATCTCCCTGTCTGCATGGGATGTGGCAGGTAAGCTATAAAACGCCAAATTGGAGATTCAATGCATAGTTTTCACAAACTCGGCAATCAAGTCTTCGAATGCCAATACCGAATAACTTCAGATGTTTTTCAATGGCTGAATGCAAGTTGCAGATTTAAGCTCTTGATTAAAATCACTTAATTTACTTTGTGTGACCAATTGCAGATATGGAAGCTTTGACACGTCAGGAGCAGAAGAAATTCCAACAATGATAGCAGCAAGCAAAAGGTAAGTTTTCAGCCAATGTGTGATTTAATTAAGTTTCATCCAAATTACAACAATGTCAAAGAACATTGCTGGCACTTCTTGTAAGTTGTATGGAGGGTCTTCCTGCCAGAGCAGTGCAGCTAACACCAGACTGCAACATTAACAAAGTTGCTTGACTGTACGTATAACGTTTGCATTATTCTGAGAGATGAAAGAGTTTATTTGTTTAAAAAGATGTTGCATCACTGCAAAAGAGCCAAAAGTGTTCCGTGAAAAATTGCACATCCATTCAATATTCAGATCTCCATTTGTAGGCTAACATTTAGATAGCTGAACTCCTAAAAAAGGATACAAAATGTTGAAGAATTCAGGCTCCTATCTCCACACCTCCGCTCTGTCTGCCTGTGGTGGCTTTCAAACCTCTTGTGAAGGTTTTGAAGAAAAACCTGCTGCAGCCTATTGTATCACTACATCTGGAGGGTGATCCATCTCATAAAGAGAGTTAATCAAAGAATGTAACACTGAACCCATGCATCTCCAGCAATTTTATACCAGCTGTCTGCCACTAGTGGATGGGAAAGCTTGTTTAAAATGTCTTTCTTCATGATCAATTTCAGCTGCAGAGCTGTGAGGAATCTGGAAATCTCATGTCTCTCGGGACAGTTGCAGTGATTGGAAAACACGTTTGCTCCAGTCTGTGTATAAATAAATTATGACTCAAAATTCAAAAACATAAAAGGAATTTGCTGGAGAGCTGTTGTTTAGCTTTTTACGGTCTTCCTCTTGAAAGCATGTGACAGCAGTGCAGCCAACACCATTGCTGCACAAATGCTCAGAATCGCATTAAATATGCCTCTCTTATCCTTACTTTGTTCTTACGCATGAGAGCTCTTATTTAATTAGATCAACAGAAAGCATCCAAATCTCTTCATTGAACAGTTTGTTCCCTTCATCAGCCCTGGCCCTGAATTGTTTACCTCACATTTGCATCTCTGGACTCTACTCGATGTTTTTATTGTGCATTTCGGAGTTTGCTTAAAATTACTTAATAGCACATTTCAGACTATTTGCAGATCGCTGACAGTGTAGATGGGAAACCATGCATTCTAAAATCAATCCTGAAAAAGTAAGTTTGAATACAGCATGTGGTGAAGGTTTTGCTTCATTTGAATTTGAGAAATACAAAGGAAATTGTTGAGGAGCTCGCAATTATTGGGTGGCTTGGTGGCTCAGTGATTAGCACTGCTGCCTCACAGCGCCAGAAACTCCGGTTTCATTCCACTGACAATTAACCGTGTAGAGGTTGCACATTTTCCCCATATCTGCGGGGTTTACTCCCGGTATTCCATTTTCCTGCCACAGTCCAAAGATGTGCAGGCAAGATGAATTGGCCATGCCAAATTGTCCCTCGTGTTTTGGGATGTGTAGATTAGGTGCACTAGATTTGGATGGGTCTGGGTTGGATGTTCTGAAGCTTGATGTAGAGTTGTTGGGCCAAAGGACCTGCTTCCACACTGTGATACAATCTCTGATACGGTGTAAGGAGTTCTCATGAAAACATCACATAGCAGTGCAGTGTTCACAGCTCCAGACTCTCGTAGTTGAATTACTGTCTTTGTGTTATCTGCATTATTCCTCGGGCTTCTGAAAGTGTGACCAGTTTGACACAAGCAGCTGAATGCAGGCTGCAATACTAAATCCAGAACCTTCAGCCTTTCAAACAGCTGGCACGCAATTATAGATGGAGGCAAATACAAATTTAAATAATTTCATTCATCTCTTTTGACCAGTTGTAGGCCGAGTGAGTTTGCCAATCCAATCTGCAATGAAGATGAAAACAATAGTTCTTCAGGAACAACTGAAGAAACGAAAGAGTGGCTTAAATTCCAAGTGCAATTTAATTCTTGATGATTATTGTATTTGGAATAAAGGCATTTTGCTGATAACCCAGCAATTCCTGTGAAGTTATGCAGTTAAGTTTATTCTGCATACTTTCCAGAACAATTTAGAACATACGATTCCAGACCACATTACGGAAACTGTCGGACTCTGCCTCCAAAATGTCTATTTTTGTAGAAGTTAGATAGTGGGGCTGTTTTTTAACAAGACATTTGCAGGAACAATTTTGTGAATTGTGGTGGAACCCTGCTGCTTGGACTGAGAGCTGGAGCCACTCTAGCTGTGAGGAGTGGCCCCACCAAGGGTGGCAGTGTGCTTATGTGGGCTGGTCAAGAAGCTGTTACCAGATCAGTATCCCATAAATGAAATGGGCCGATCCCAAGAGCTGATGGTGAAATCAGAACGATGGCACAGCAGCAAGCTTTTCTTTGCCACCATTAATGTTTGCAATTGCTGAGCCAATACCCATTCAATCCTTTATGTCAATACTGTATCCAAAGCTCTTCATCGGAGAAATTGTACAATTAGTTGCTCTTGTATAATTGCCGCGTGCTGTTTATTTGAGACTTTTCTCAACTACACAACAGATGTAAAGCATTGAAAAAATGGTTTGCCACATGCTTTTCCCCCTTTCTGTGCTTCCATGCTCCAGCCCAACTGTCAATGGCTTGAAATACTGACGCACCGATTCAAGAGTATAAAAAATTATTTAATTGCGAACATAAATGTTTGTTTAAAATGACTTAATAGCACTTTGTGACCATTTGCAGCTCTGGAAACGTTGACCATCCAGGCTGCGAGGGAGGTGGAGATGCGTGTTTTCCAGCAACGGAGGGCATCATCGAAATGTAAGTTGAATGCAATATGTGAATGAGGTTTTACTTTATTCAGAATGCAAGGAAGTGAAAGGCAATTGCAGGTGAGATGGCAGTTACTGTAGGAGAACATCAGGATTCCTTGTGAAAGCATCACACTGCAGTGTATTGAGCTCCATTCCTCGCAATTGTAATCACATTGTTGCATCTCTGATATTTGCATTATTCCTTCATTCTTCAAGAAAAATAGCATTCTGACAAGATGTTTCAATCGAAAATTATTCATCTTTTGGATTAGAAATGTTGAATTACTTCCCTATGACCTGTGTTGAATATGAAAACAGGATTCCCATTTCTGTCATTTCCCTGTATCACCAGCAAGTGTCCTTCAAATCTATGACAGGCTTTGAATAAGGGAAAAAGGGCTATTCTTTGGAGCCAAATGTCTGGAGTGCTATCTGCTGAATCCACTGGGTTTGTTATGGGATAAAATACTGAATCTCAGAGACTCCAGAATCCTTAAACTTGCAGCCAGTTGTGATCTTTGGGAACTTTCTTACAATGCAAACATAAATGATCTTTCAATCAGGGTGCAAAATGTGAAAGGCACTCGCCGGAGAGCTGTTGTTTGGATTATTTTGGAGCTTCCTGTTTAAAGCAAGTGGCAGGAATGCATAAACACCTTTGTACACCAGACCATTGCAATCACATCAGGGGGAATGATTTGCCTCGCTCATGCTTGCTTTATTGCTGGAGATTAGAGCTCATATTCAATTAAGTCAACAGAAATCATCCGCAACACTTCAATGAGAAATTGCTTGCCCTTCAACATCCTGGTCCTGAAATGTTTAGCCCTGCTTTACTTCTCGGAAGTACGCTGCAAGTGAGAAAATGGCTTAAGACTTTTGTCCTTCTCTCTCCTGCACTCTTTGCCTCTCCCTCTACCTGTGCTCTGCTTTCTTGCAAACGAGCTCTATCAGTTTGATGAAACAAAATTACCATCTATTCCAGTCATCTATCTGGAGTGTGACCAGTTTCAGAAAAGCAGCTGAACACAAGGTGCAGTACTGAACCCAGAGCTTTAAGCCATTCAAACAGCTGTCACACAATTGTAAATGGAAGCAAATGCGAATTTTAATAACAAAACTTAATCTTGTCTGAACAATTGCACGGCTGCTTACCTGGAAAGATCAAACGACACTGGACATGGAAAACAGCATGACATAAAAATCTAAGTTTGATACCAGATCTAACGACAAACTTGCTTCATTCGGAACACAAGGAAGCAAAAAGAAATTGTTAATGCTCTGACAATTGCAGTGATTCAGATAGAATGCTTTCTGTCTTGCATCTGTAAAAACCAGTCAGAATCCGAGTGGACATGCCAAATTTCCCGAGCCTTGAAGCAAGTAGAGACTTTGTTGTGCTTTCATGACCATAATGTTGACATGGGAAGACCAGGGCAGACTTTTGGTGATCAGTTTAAACACCTTTTAAATGTTGTAACTGTACCCCATCCACCCACAAACCATTCTTTGTTTCACAAAATTGTCCCCCATGCCTTTTTTAAAATTCTTTCTCATCCCATCTTGAAAAAATATGCCCCCGAGTCTTGAAATCCTCCAGCTGACAGAATAGACACCTGCCATTCACTTTGTCCATATCCCTCATGATTTTATTAAACTCTATAAGGTCACCTCTCAACTTCTTATGCTCCAGTGATCAAAAGTATCAGCCTATCCAGCTCTCATTGTAACTCAAACTTTCCAGGTCAGTGATGGGACATGGCTTTCAGCCAGGAGAGCCAGCACAGTCAGTGAAGGGCCTTTGGTACCAACCCAAGAGCTTGGAAACAGTGAATGAGCAGTCAGAAAAAGTAAGGAACTCAATGTCAGCCAAGTTATAGGTCTTGTCAATTATCTGTCAATAGCTTGAGTTTCTTTTGAAGAGATGGGAATGTTAAACTTAAATCTTTGCATTTGGGATGTTTGTCGTCTGCCCGTGAGCAGAGGTTCTTTATTTGAACTCTTTACTCTTGACATGCCACACTGTGAACTAGGTGGAAACCTAAGTTATTCAGAAGCTAAAGGAGCAATTAGCAAGTCCATTTGATCTGTTGTCAGATTAAACCTGTTGCACAGTATTTGGGATCTAATAATGTGAAAGGAAACTGTTGGCAGTTGCTGGAAGATTATGTCAGGATTGCCTCTGGAAAGCATCCCATTGACAGTGCAGTGAACACCAGTCCAGACGATAGCAATGATATGAAGCAACTGCTTGACTGGTTCTGAAATGTTTGGCTGATTTTGAGAAATTAGATAATGTTGAATGAGCATAAAGCATTCAAAGCTTTTTAATGATAATGGGAACTGCAGATGCTGGAGAATCCAAGATAATAAAATGTGAGGCTGGATGAACCAGCAAATGAAGGGTCTAGGCCTGAAACGTCAGCTTTTGTGCTCCAGAGATGCTGCTGGGCCTGCTGTGTTCATCCAGCCTCACATTTTATTATCAAAGCTTTTCAATGTTAGATTGGATTCTGCTTGTCTTTCAGTATCAATGTCTTGCATAGCCCAGAATTGACTATCAGTGAAGAAATGGTTTGCTCTTCTTTTTGCCCTGTTCTGTCTCTTCCAAACCCCACGCCAGCACTGCCTCATTATGATGACATGTGGACATCCTGTGGAAGTCAGAATAATCCATCTTTCAAGACAGTGATTTTTTTTGTGAAATTGGGTTGGATTTAAATCTGGATGAGTTTACTTGTTCGAAATGACTCAATTTGTTCTCTTTCATCAATTGCAATTCTGGAAAAAATGACAGTGTAAATGGTGAACAAAATGGAATTGGAGGTTCTTCAAGAGCAAACAAAATAATTGCTGAGTAAGTTTAATTGCATGTATGTCTAAATTAATCATTATTCAGAATATGACAAAACGCAAGGAAACAGCTGGGGAGCTGGCAGTCTGTGCACTGTTACACAACCATTACATGGCAACAGCCCAGAGGAACTTGCCTCCATTCACTCCTATGTCCTGAGTAATAGTACAAAACCTTTGATTTAGAGAATTGTCGTTCCCTTTTGAAGAATTCAATTGAAGCTGCATTCACCACACTATTAGGCAGAACATGCCACTTCCTCACTGTGCTGTTTAAAAAATAATCCATGTTACCATTGTTTTTTCTTTTGTTGATCATCTTAAATTGGTGTCCTTTTCTTTTCAACTCTTCTGTCACAAGATATTGATAGTTCTTATCCATTCCCACCAAATCCCTCATGATTTTGAACACTTGTAAAATCTCTTCATAGTCTTCTCCAAGACAAGCAGCCCTACCATTTCCACAAAACCATTGTTGGCTCCATCCCCAGCTCTTTGTCCTGTCTGTCTCCTCTCCACCTATCTTCTCCTCTATCCATCTTCTTTTTTCCTCCCCCTCGGTCCTTATTTATTTCAGAATCCCCACCCCTCCCCCATTTCTGAAGAAGGGTGTTGGCCCAAAACATCAGCTTTCCTGCTCTTCTGATGCTGCTTGGCCTGCTGTGTTCATCCAGCTCTACACCTTGTTATCTCCACAATGTTGTCTAGTTTGTCACCTCTGGTACTATTTTTGTGAATGTTTCGTACACCCTGTCAAATCTCTTCCTGAAGCATAGGTTAGAAAGACTAGAGTTGAGGGCAAATCAGCATTTTCTATCAAGATTTGTCATAACTTTTTTGTTTTGCATACGATGCTCTTATTTTTAAAGTTCAGAATCCTGACGATATCTTCAACCTGCAGTACCACCTTCATAATTAGTGTGCATACACACAATGTATCGACTATCATACACGGATCATTTAAGGAAGCACTGATCACTGTATCATAAGATTTTTTGTTTGGTTATAGAAGAGAACAATGAGCAATCCTGAATGATTTTGATTTGGAGGTGGGCCAATTTCAAAAGGGGCAAGATGACATTTGCAGCAAGTAAATTTGAATACAAGTTTAGGCAAAACTGCGATCAAACAATAGTCTATCTTACAACAGGAAATTGTTCAGGTACAGTCTCAGAATGTTTCCACAAACAGGAAATAGTGGCAAATGATACAAGCGATAGGGATTATTGATGACCCCAGTGAGCACTGAGCTAAAGAAAGGTTGTTCAGAGGGGAAGTGAAGAATAAATGAGATTGGCAACTAACATTGAAATGGAATCCAAAAGTCCTCCTTCGTCATGAACAGTGAGAAGATCGCAAAAATGGGGCCAATGATCAACAATCCACTGCTTAATCTTCACAGAGGTAAGGGGCTGGCGGAGGTATTATTGAGAAGAAGCTGACGTCCAACTCATGATGAAAAGAAATGTAATTGAGACGTTGATGAGCTGAGGTTTGACAGAATTTTAGAAATGCTAAAATTAAACAACTGCAGATGCTGGAAATCTGAAATGAAAAGAGAAATTGCTGGAGGAGCTAAGCAGATGTGGCAGCATCTGTGGCGAGAAAACAGATTTAACGTTTTTGAGTCGCTTGAACCACTGAGCTTCTCCAGCAATTTCTGCTTTGATGAGAATGGCTGATTGTACTTGGTGGAAGTAACTCAGGAAGAAGTGAATTGGAGACACCTGAGGATACTGAGAACGATCACCTTGAAGCTGCAGTAGCACTTTGCACAACAACCTAACCCTGTTCGAATACAGGTGTGGTAGCGGAGGACTGAAGAATTACAACACATGCAATGTTTTTGTTTAGAAGTGTGTGGATAAATCTAGCAACTACATTCATTTTATTGGTGGGGATGTTTTGAAGGAGTTGTAATCCCAGCCTCAAGCAAGAATACTTGGGGAGCACCACGTGGGGCTAACATTTTATGCTAAGGAATCTTCACCATCTAGAGTGTAACCTGCTTAATAAAACCATCTGATGAAGGCTTGTAATTCCGAATCTTCAGTTTTCATGGGCATTTAAATGGATTGAATTGTCGATGAAAGTGTTTGCTTGAAGTGTTGTAAATTGTTCGTCATGTTCAATTGCAGATGTGAAAACATTGAATCCAAAGATTTAATTTCACCAGAGAAGAAAGTGACAGTCAAGAAGTGAGTTTGATCCAATGCATGAGCACGTTATGTTTCATTTGCACCACAGTAATGTAAAAAGGGAATCCCTGGAGAGCTGGTGGCCATATGGCAGATCATCAGAAATCTCTTCATGAAGATGAAAATGTTTCTGTGCTGTGTGACTGTGTCAGACATACCACAGAATTAAAAACATGGACATCACTCCAGATCATGGCACACTGATGAAGAAACAGCTTCTCAGTTATTTGCATAGTTTCTCCCTAATCCCGAGGAAAAAGCAATGCGAAGCACTTAGTGAAGCACAAGCAGCAGTTGCATGTGAAGGTGTTGAGTTGATCTCAGACAGAAATTTCTGGACTCGGTAGCAAATGTAAGCTTTTGAAGAGTTGGCCTCACTCCTTGCGCCTGGTCCTTTTCCCTGTTCCCACCTGCCGCCACCACTGTTGGCGAGCTGCTTTGGCCCTCAAGGTCATTTCTTGTAAATTTCCTCAGGAATTTTAAAGACGTATTCACTATTTTATGCAGTTTTACATTTGCAGCATGACCTTGTTTAAAATAAAATGAGCTGATCAGGGTTTGAAATGCTGCACTTTGAGACTTCATTTTTTTCAATGGCTGGCAACCAATTATCGACCCAAACACCATTTTAATTTGCTTTTTGTTTTGTGGTTTGTGATCAATTGCAGAAGCATACACTTTCATAGATCGAGCTTCCCAGATTTGGACAAATGCAGATCTGCAGAAAAGAAAGCAATCATGAAAAAGTAAGTTTGATTTAACATGTAGTTAAATTGTATTTATAATTTGGAATTTAAGAATGTGAGAAGAATTGCTGGAGAGGGAGAACATCCTGCAAAATAATGTAGAGACTTTTTCAACAAAAACACCAGTCACCCAGACTAGATGGCAAACAGCACTCCAGACCATAAAAAACACATTAAAGAAGCTAACTGAAAACAGAAAAAAATCTGTCGATTCAGTAAATCAGGGATAAAAACAAAGTTGCTGGAAAAGCTCAGCAGTTCTGGCAGCATCTGTGAAGGTAAAAACAGCGTTAATACTTCAGGTCCAGTGACCCTTCCAGTCCTGAGGATTGTCATTTGTCGAGTTTGCAGTAGTGATGCATTATTGGTGGAATGGCTTCCCTCTTCATACCACTTCATGACAAGTTATCCTGAAAAGTTCCTGTGAATGTTGGAAGTGGAATTAAACCACTTTCTATTGCAGTCATAAACTTGTTGTGTGGTTTGTTTGTGCTGTCCTTGGACATTGGTACCCTCCCACTCTTTGTTGCTGTTGTATGTTTTACATTAATCCAGCTTGCATTCCTGTTTCCTGAATCTATGAAATCCAAATGTCCTTGCGAAATGATTTTTTATGGTTGAAATATGAGAAATAAGTGCTTTCAAAGATATTTGATTGCAGAAAGCGTTGCACAAATGCACTTCTACAGCATTGTTGGGAGATTAGCAGGAATGCTAGTGAAATTTTTGAGCCATACCAGATTGCTGATGTTGTTTTATTGCTCTGACACACATCAGTTAATACTTTGGAGGCATGGTGTTAAAGACAGGATTATTCTGGTTTGTTTGGCTGTTCAATTAAACTCTGTGCTTTTTGATGAAGAACAAAGAACATTTATCTCATAGACTTGAGTGCTGGCCTGGACTTGGTGCTTCAAAGTTTGAGATTTCAATCTGTACATATACAGTGATTTATTTTCTTTTGCACATGGTTTGCTGACTCATTTATTTTGCTTTCTTGAGTGAATGTTGTTTGTGGTTTTTATCATCAAGAATGTCAATGCCTGAGGGGCAAAGCACAGAGAAACTACCTGTGAGCAAATACAAAGGCAAATTTTTGCAGTCTTGTATTGAGAAAAGTGATCAATTTGAGGAAGAGAGGATTCTCAGCGAATACCTTTACTTCTGATGCAATAGCAAGCAATCACAACTGAGCTGGACTGAAGTTTGAAGAAAGCCTCTAACAGTTGTTGAAAAATGCGGCACAGGAAAACCATCTGGTTAGTCTAACAAACAGAACACAGTTGGGATGCCTTGTGCATTGCAGTTCACTCGAACGCCCGCAGTTGTCTTTTTGGGTCAACAAAACTAAGATTTAGAAATCGAAGCCACTTGCTTGGTGGTTACCTGGACATTTTTCTCCAACACCGAGCTGATCATATTTGGAAGAACACCTCTCACGACGGATACCAAATTGCTCCTGACTAATTTCACGGTATTTGTGTACTAATTTGCCAAGAGACATGTAGGGATGGAATATATAAAGGGACCTAAATTGGGCTGATCCCAGAGTGAGGACGTTGTCATCCTCATGAAAGTAGTGTGCTGGTTGGGCATCATAATTGGTACATTAGCCTCCTTTTGAATTCAAGTATTTTGTCTGGAGTGAAGTAGAAAATGATCATTTTTGTGTTCTACATCATAGTAGTTTACAACATTCAGTTTGACATTGAACTGAAAACAAATACCTGGGGGTTGAGTAAAAGCATGGTGCACACATGGGTTGAAAGGAACATTTTGAGTGAGGGCAGATGAGGCAGAAATATGTCCAGTGAAGTTGTCATCAGTGAAACAATTAATCTTCGATGTACAAGTGGCCAGAAAGACAAAAGTGCATCCATGTGTAATTGTGTCAATTCTGGAATACTCCTTAGGAAGACACTTTTCTCCAGTGCCCTTGCAATCTGAGACTATAGTGTATTAGAGATAATAGGAACTGCAGATACTGGAAAATCTGAGATAACAAGGTATGGAGCTGGATGTACACAGCAGGTGTAGCAGCATCTGATACAATTTTCACCTCAAGCCACTAAGGATGCCTAACCTGAAGAAGTTATCCTCCTCTCTCCGGACAAATCTCAGGGGATCTCTCTCCCACTGCAACTCTAACTTGTCTGTCTCCTCTGCACCTATCTTCTCCTCTGTCTGACTTCGATCTGCCTCCCTGTCTTCTACTATTTATTTCAGAACCCCCTTCCCCTCCCCCATTTCTGATGCAGGGTCTGGGCCTGAAACATCAGCTTTCCTGCTCCTAAGGTGCTGCTTCACCTGCTGTGTTCGTCCAGCTCCACACCTTGTTATCTAAGACTGCATTGTGTTGGCTTTGGAAAATGACAGTTTCAGATGGTGAAAGGATGATAATGAATAATGAAACTAAATGATGTCATTCACTGCAGCTGATGAGAGGTTTCAGATTACTCAGTGGAGACATAGTCACGGTTTAAAAATCTATTGTAAACATAGACTTTCATTCAAGTGGGACCACAGAATAGTGTTTTGGGTCAAATTTTCTACTCTGCACAATACGAATTAAATTCTGCCATATTGAGTGTCAGCAGGGTAGAGGCTCTTTTGTTCAGCAACATGTTCCTGGCTGGAAATGCTTTCAAGCAGATATGGATTTTTTTTTCTTTTTTGTGATGTTATGAATTGATTTTACTTTTTTTTCTTGAGTGTTACTGTTCGAGTGCTTTTGAGTTTGAGTACTATTTGAGTGTTTTTGTTCTGCTCGAGAGTCATTGCAAGAGGGATGGAGTTTAAGAACAGGGAGGCCATGCTGCAGCTGTACAGGGTCCTGATGAGGCCACACCTGGAGTACTGTGTGCAGTTTTGGTCTCCTTATTTGAGAAGAGATATACTAGCACTGGGGGAGGTGCAGAGGAGATTCACTCAGTTGATTCCAGAGTTGATAGGGTTGGATTTTGAAGAGAGACTGTTGAGACTGGAATTATACTCAATGGAATTCAGGAGAATGAGGGGGTATCTTCTCAAAACATACAAAATGATGAAGGGAAGAGATAAGGTGGAGGCAGGGAGGTTGTTTCTGCTTGCAGGTGAAACTGAGATGAGAGGGCATCACCTCAAAATAAAGGGAAGCGGATGTAGGCCTGAGGCCAGGAAGGATTGTGAATCTGTGGAATTCCCTGCCCAGTGAAGCGGTTGAAGCTACCTCGCTGAATGTTTTTAAGGCATTGCTCGATAAATTTTTGAACAGTAAAGTACTGAAGGGTTATAGTGAGTGGGCGGGTCAGTGGAGCTGAGTCCCAAAAAGATCAGGCATGATCTCATTAAATGGCGGGGCAGGTTCAAGGGGCCAAATGGCCTACTCCAGCTCCTAGTTCTTGTGTTCTTTTGTTCTGTTCTTATGTTCTTACTGTTCGAGTGTTTGTAATATGATTTAAGCATTACTTAATGATTCAGGACCAAATGAAACTAGGCTTCTTCCTTAGGTCATGTTTCCAATGTGTTTCAACTTAGAGCGACTGTTTCCTTGAGGTAATATAACAAATAACATTTCCATGGCCTTGTCCCCTCGACCTCTGCAACTTCCTTGTATTCTGTATGGACTTTTATCCACTTTTTGTCCAGTTTCACTGTTTTGCCGATCCGAGATTATGTTTGTCTTGCTGTTACCAGGCATAGCTTCAGCTGTTTTGACTTTGAAAATCTGAAATGCATGCAATGCTCTACTCCAGTTTTTAAGAAGCTGTTTAAAAACTTCACATTTTGCCAAGCTTTTGACAATTCCACTGATTTGACTGAATTACAATCTTGTGACATTTCCAAAAATTGGATTCTTCATTTCATAATTTGTCATTTCACTCGTCAATATCATTCAGCGCCTTAACAATGTAGTCCAACTGCTTTTGAATCAATGCAAAAGAGTATGACCTCTGCCAAGTGTCCTGAGAGCAGATGAATTAAAAAATCGTCCCTCCAGTGCACACTATTTCTAAGACTGAGTAGTATATTTGTCTGAAACAGCGTGAGGCTATTACTGCATACCAGCACTTCCCACACCAAACAATGTTTAATAGGAATGGAGTTGGTTAAGTGTTAGTAGAGTCCCAATGTCTGTGTGTAATGTTTCACAGAATATATTTCTGTGCTGTAATGATAGATGATGAACACTTTTAAATGAGCAACGATCTGTTTCAGAGATAATGGGAACTGCAGATGCTGGAGATTCCAAGATAATAAAATGTGAGGCTGGATTAACACAGCAGGCCAAGCAGCATCCCAGGAGCACAAACTGGATGTAGTCAGCAGTGTAGAGCTGTCGATAAGGAAATACCTCATGAAAAACTAGAACAGCATTCTCAGTGTAAATTGTTTCATACAAGTTGGGAATGCTAATTCAACACATGTCAAAGGGGTCTCCTGCATATCCCATCATCGACCATATTTGCAACTCAGTCCATCTCCTAATTCACAACAAGACACATCACTCCAATGTTTGCTGACCCACATTGTCTCCTGGTTGACCAACGCCTGAACATTTGATTTTAAAAAATACCTTTAAGTTCTTGTGCTCACATCCCTTCATGTTCTCGCCTTTCTACTGTCTAGAATTATTTGAGGTCCCAAACTTTGCCTGGAGCTTTCCTGTTCTGCCAAATCCAGAGAGCGGTGCATTTCTTGATTTTTTTTACAGGCGTGCAATTCCTTCCTCTGAACATCACCATCTCTCACCTTTAAGATGCTCATGAAATGTCACTCTGGCCAAACGTTTGGCCACCTGTATGAAAATCTCCTCCTTTGATGTCAGTTTTTGTATGGTTCCCCTGCTGTGAAGTGCCATGAGGAGTTTTTTTCTGTGCAAGGCGTTCTATTTCAGTATTGTGATGACTTCTGTGTGCAGCTGATGTCTTGTTGCCAAAAAGTAACCATTGATTTGCCTGTGAAATAATGCAATGTGCCCTCTCAGTATTAATCAGGTAGTTAAAATCAGTGAATTTCAAGCTGACTATTTTGGAGTATTTCATTAGCCATCCCCAGCTAGACCCGACTTTGCCATGTTACTGGGGTATCCAAGCATTGGCAATGCAACTCCCAGAACACAGACAAACAAATCATCATTATCTTGGTGTTTTTCTTTGTTCACTTGATTTGTTTCATTGGACTTTTACAAAGTTTTTTTTAAACCTCACTTTCTCCTTACTGGTGGAGAAAGCAGCATCAAAATGCCAGGAACTCCTGCTGGTTTAATAAGTATCCTCAGATGCATGTGAAATCATTTTGCATTGAGCCTTAAGCATATCTGTGCAATCGACAAAGAAGAAAACTTGGAAACATGGCTGACTTACAGTTTGTATCCATGACCAGCACAATTCTCAATTGGACAGCCATTCCTTTGTCACTGGGTCCAAGTGCCACACTCCTTGTCTGATGGCATGGCAGGTTTACCATTGCCATGTGCACTTCTGTGCCATCATGATGACTCTGTGTTCCAAATTTCATCGATTGCATTTATATTTGTAAAATTTGATGTTTTCTTTCCATGTGTTTTGCTTCCCTGATGAACAGTGCTAACTCTGACTTCATTTCCAGTGCTATTGCTGAAATTCTGAAATTCTGGTTGGATCAGCACCCTGAAGACTTCCAACAAGATTCTGGTTTCGGTTGCCTCTGTCATGTACTTTCATACTTGAAGCAGACAGCGACGGGGTCAGGCCCTGAAAAATGGGCCCAGAATCTCCACAGTCAGTTTCTGGAGGATGAAAGAGCAGAGAAAGAGATGTTCAGTAAGGTTTATATTTATGAAGCAAACACAGTTGTTTTAATTCATAAGGCAAGGGGAAATAATTGTGGAGTAGCGTTGGTGGTGCAGTGGTGAAAGCATGTTCTGTTTGGTTCCAAAAGGCAGTTTGTGAATTTACTTTAAATACATCTCTGAAAGATTATAGTGTGCTATTCCTGTAGTGTAAATCTGATTCAAGGGCATCTACTCCGTCTATATGTCCGTCCCTCACCAGGACAGTTTGGAGCTCTCTGCTGCTCCCTCCAATGGCTGCCTAACCAATCGCCATTTATCACACCTGTGTTCCCTTGCTGAACATGACCTTCCTCTCAACAGCCTGTATTTCAACTTCATCTGATGTAATGCCACTCACTTCCTGTACAATGAAGGCATTGCTATGAATGCTTGCATGGAACCTCAAAATGCTGGTTTTTGTTAATGGGAGATGTGGAGCATACATTATTCCAGCCATGTCTCTTGAATTTCTTACTCCAATCCATCAAAGCAGCTGCTTGCTGTTGTCACCAACTGGAAAAATTCATTGAACTTGTTTCGACTTTCTGTCCTTCTCTTCACCTTCAACTGCTCCATCTCTGATTCTTTGTCTGTGGTTGTGAGAATGAAAAGAGGCCGCAGACAGTTTTGATAAATGGGCAGAAATTGCAGCAGAAGGAATACATTGGCAAGGTGTGAAGTCTACCACATTGATAGGAAAACTAAATTCAGAATGTCTTTGATAAGTTTGTATTCAGAGGGACGTGGTTGTTCATGTTAGTTGAATTGCAAAGTTAACATGATGGAACAGCAAACAGTTCGGATTACATTTGCTTCGCTGCAATACCTCACAGTACAGAGAAATGAGATTGCAATAGGTGGATTCATTTAGATCAGCACAAGTGCCTTTGGCAACTTCGCTGCTTTCTCTTGCAATTTGGCGTTCAAAGTCAAACATCTCTCTAAATAGCTCACATAGCTGCCAGAATAAATTGTTAACTCTGCAACTTAATGGTAATTCAAAAGACTGAATTATGATGAAAGTTAAGATCTTTTTCTGCAATGGACTCTGATAAAATTAATTTGTTAAAATGACCATTTAGATCCGAGATTACCAGTGGTCCCAAAGATCAGTGTTGTCCAGTAGTAATCATTGACCGTAGAAGAGCACCATTTTAGCCATATATCCAACCATTTGGATACCTTCACATCAGTGAAAGAATCAATGGGTTGGGTCAGCGGTTGTGTCTGAATTTGTTTAGACATGATGTGTGAAGCTGTTCATTTTGAGTAGCAAGATGTTTTTCTAATCAACCTGTTCACACATGTTAATGCATACACTGTAGCAGTTGGGTGTTGAACCCAGGCCTCGTTGCTCAGTGTTATTGACACTTGCACTTCAGCACAAGAGCCCTTGTTGGTTACTAAATGCCTCTGGAGCAGGTGAGACTAAGCCCAAGACCACTTGGTCCGGAAATAAGAACACTACCAATGTGCCTCAAGAGCCTCCATTTTGAGTGGTCATCTGACATTGTCAAATTCATGGTGCCTCCCTATCAGTTCAGAGAGGGCTTATCCATCTGTCTCAGGGTTTAGTTCATTTGGGCTTCCTTTGACAAGCTTCAAAATTACTCCCAAAAATTTTGCATAAGCCAAGTATTGCTGAGTGAATACCGCTGTACTGACTTCATGATGTACAAGACCAAATTCTGCATAGAACTGACTCTCTAATATGGGCAGATAAGACCCAGCAGCATTTAATGAGTCTTTCAGGACAATTTCCTTTTTAACTGTTGCTGTCAATGACATTTTATTTTACAATATGATTGAATAATTTTGCAGGTTATTGTAAAACAAGAGATTGCAATTCAAAAGATTTTCTAAGGCCAGAAATTGGAATGGGAATCTGTCAATAAATACAAATTCTTTTGCAATTGAAATGCTTCCAAAAGGAGGGTTTCACTGCAATATCAGATTAAATTCATCAAACCTAGATTTAAAACTATAAATGTTAGCTAACTATTGTAAACTAATGCACAATTTCCAGTCAGTAGTAAGATGTTTTGGAGCAATGAGAACTTGGGGCACAAAATAAATATCTATCTTCACTTACGCAGAAGGCAACTGTGGAAGACTTGGGTTCTATGTGGGAGAAGAACATGGACAAACCATTGAACAAGTGGATGGAAAGCTCCTCTGCTACCCGTCACGCTGCATTGCAGAGCAGCTGACTTTTATGGATGCTGTGAGTTAACAGGAATCTGGGGCTATTCTGTTGAGATCTGTTGCCCAGTCATTCTAAATAAGATGTTTCAGTCAGCAGTAAGCATCCAAATCTCTATATGTTATTGAATGCTATTACCGCTCCACCAGTCATTATAACTGAATTCCCTTCACAATGCAGTCCTCCAAGATGTCAAAGTGTCTTGTTTGAATTGTGACTTCAGTCTCGAGCTTGAAATACCTGTCGATTAGGACATCAGCACTTGCCTATTTTTTTAAATGAATGTCACATGAAATAAGTGAGCAGGGAGAGCACTGAAAATCCTTCGTAACTTAGTGTTGAACCTCTACAAAATGAACAGTATTTCAGAGTAAAAGTTTAAATGTTTAATCAGAACAGCCACTGTTCCTACATGACTCCAGTGACTTTGTTCGAAGTATCCAGTTCAACAACTTCGGTGCTCCCAGAGATCTTCTGGAATGGAATCAGCCATGAGATTGGGGTATTCCAGTCTAGTCTGCAAGGTGGCTTGATGCCTACCTCTACAAAATGAGGCGAATGATTGCTGACTTAAATTTTGTGTTCTGTCTGGGTCTGGTCAGAGGCTTCGGCTTCAAATGGAAGCTCAGCTTTGGGCAAATGGGACTGTGGTCTATATGACAGCATTGGGTGTGACTCTAGAATGTGAGTAGTCCTCTCAGTCTCAAAAAGCCTGAGCATTTGTCAGTGTTCGGAACAGGGGTGCACATATCTAATCTGCAAGTGAACGTTTTGTCAAACGTAGGTGCTGGTTATGGATCACTGCTTTTCTGCACAGAGTTCCAAAGGTAACAGTCTGATTTCATTGCAGTCTCTGTTGTATGTGTGGATACAATCTGGCACTTCGAGTCTAATCATGTGACACAATGATGACAACAGACATTTTGGGTGGGAAATAACCTATATTGGTGTCTGTAGAGGAATATAGCTGCATTTCTTTCCTTGAACCAGTGAGGTCGGCAATGAGATCTGTGATTCCTTTTCAAATCAGTTGTTTGACCTGGTGAATGTCAAGCAGTGTTTTTGAATCTCGTCGCCTGTTTTGTTTCTGGAGCAGGCAGGTCCAGGAGGCTGAAACAGGAGATTTATTATGTAGTTTACTGTAGAGGGAGGAAGGTTAGCCTCAGCTGTTCCCTGCCTGAAATAATCGATGACATCATTGTCACATGATCGGAGTGTTAAAAGTGAGAGTGCACCATGCTTGCATAAATACGCAGCAGTTTCCCACTCCATGGTTTCTGAGCACTCCCTTCCGCTCCAGCCTGTCACAACCAACTCTGGCATTGAAATTGACAAGACTGACAAATTTCTCCGTTCTAAATGAGTTCACCGGGATCTGAAGAAGCTATTTGTCATTTGTGTTAACTTTGACACTCGGAGCATAATTGTTTGTGGGAGTTGTTAGCCTTGAAGAGGGAGGCAAGAGGTCACAATGCAAACAGAATGACCAATTGACAGGCTTGGATGTTTGGCAACATTCAGCTTCAGCATGAAACCAACAGTGGGGAGGTGTTGACGTTGTGGTCTACTTAACCAACACGGGGTGTGGCTGCCATTGTGTTCTGTCAATCTGCCTTGATGTGAGAAGTGGACATGATGCAGGACCACTATACTGATGCCCAGTCTGTCTAGCTTATGGACCACCATGGCTGAGCATCAGTAGGAGTGACTATTGCCAACAGAGCCGTGAATTGATGGTGTGCACGGAGCCAGCAGTAGGAGCTGGGTGGAGATAACCAGTGATTTAGAATCTAACCTACAAATAAGAAGGAGATGACTGAAAACTCAAGGCTGTTGATCTGTCTGTACAACCGATATGCACCTTGGGCATCAATGTGTGTATTATGTACTCAGTTGATGACAAAATAGCTTGTGCAGTTTTGAATGTACAATTGCAAACTAGCAGGATGAGTTTACTCATGAATGGAAGAATCTTGTTTGTAGTTCATTCCTTCAACCACAGTACTGCTAATATATGTAATCTTTGTTTCCTTTTTATTTTTGATCAGGATCTTTTTAAGAAACTTGTGCCCAGCGAATGTTTAGGGCCCATCTGGGCTGAACAACCAGATCGGGCATCAACCGTCTGGGCTATCGTTGCACAGTTCAATGACGTTCAGAATTGTGTCACCAGCACCATCAGTCAGCCTCAGCAGCTAAAACCACGGCAGAGGGCGAAAATCATTGAGAAGTGGATTGATGTTGCCAAGGTACACTGTTCTTTAGTGATTTTTAATCTTTGTGACAGGTTAAAGCCCTCAGTGCATGGAACAACCATGGTAGAAGAGAGCAAGCAGTTCCTACGATGTGTTGAGATGTTTAGGGTTTGAAAGCCTCTCAAATTCACGAGCAGAATTAGAACTGAATGCTTCATGGCAAATCCTAGCATTTGTAATTTCCATAGTGTTGGCTGCTAATAGTTCATGCCTCAGTTTGCAGTTGCATTGAAATATTAAGGTTTTCTTTCTCATCAAAAATATTTCTGTGGAGAAATAAAGTAAACTGATTTCAGATTTTTAGTGGCCCTTCAAACACAAAGTTACTTATTAGGCATTACAGAATGTTGTTTGCCTCCCTTCCGAGCGCTGATCAGATTTATGATACATTGTAAACTTTATTCTCAGTTTTCTGCATTCCATATGCCCGTATGATGGCCCTTCAGTAACTTGCCTGGTTGTCTGTTTCTTCTGTGTTTGCCAAAGGAATTTGTCTTTGCATTTTAATCAGCAATTGGGAAAAGGATGAGGAAGGGCTGTCATACCTGATGTCAGGCTTGTCTTTGCCATCAATATGTGGCATTCCCACGAGTACATTTGGAAAGAATCAGGACAGGAACCTAGTAATTAACTAATTAAGCAAATTAAGTAATTTATTCATATTCATTTTATCATCCAAAATGGCACTGGATCATAGCAACAAAAGTGTATTATCATTGAATTTTCCCATATTCATGTGACAATAAAATATTTAGTCATTCGAAAGGTTGGGAATGAAGATTCATAATAATACCTTTGCCAGGTATTTGAGACAAGTCTGGTTTGGCTCTTGGCAACACTGCCTACATCGATTTGGACTTGTAAAGAATCTTAAGGCATTGATGTCTGTCTCCAGTTTCACAAACCGGAGAAGTTCAACTGAATGGAGGCAGACACCCAGTCATAGACATGGATACATGAGCTACTGACAGGCTGTCCGTGCCGACCTAGAAACCGGTGCTGTCAAAGGCCATTCTGAAGAGGAGTCGCCACCTTCCAGTGATCACTTGGCTGACTCTTCCGGTTGTCATTTGAGTTGACAATAGTAGATGAGGGGCCTCATCCATGTTGAAGTGTCCTCCGTCACTTACGTTTTACTGCAGCAGCCTTTTTTTCCCTCAAGCCGGTAGACTCTGGGCTTGAGATCCTACCTGCTGGGCTTAATCAGATAAGGCATCTATCTGATCATGCCAAGTGAGGCAACTCCACATAAAGCCGATATGGTCTAATCACCCCCCGCCCCCACCTGCTCCCTAGCCTTCCTCCCGAAGCAGAAGTGGTTTTGAGACTAAGGAACAAACAATTGCAGGCTTCCTACCCTCCTGCCGCTCGCCCCCCACAACAAAGTTCAAATTTATGCTTGTGGAAGGGAGGTTTGATTTGTTCTATTCTTCTCCCTGCCTCCGTTGGGCAAGCAGATGAAGGACATTCACATGCAATCCTCACTACGATTAGTTAACTCAGTCTCAATAACATTGTGATTGATAAAAGTAGACTCAATTTTCTGATTTGTACGCTTTCCTTGAATGATTATCTCATGTGTCAGGCCCTGCCCTCCTATACTGGCAGAAAATGTCATCTGTCATTCGTTTATCAGCTGAATACAATGGATATAACACAGATGATTACCCGTCTCCACCTCCCTATCTTCGCCACTTCCACCACTCAGATGGCCGTGTCTCAATCGTATTCATTCGAAACTTTCCTTTGGTGTCAGTAACCATGTCTAACCAGTCAAGTGTTGGCAGCGAGTGAAATATTCAGAGGGAAAAAAAAATGAAGATCAAGTTTTAAGTTGCTAAGATTTGTGGAATTTTTTCCCCCTCAAGGTCGGTTTGTTAATGCTGTTATTTTTGCAGCTCACATCTTTCTGGGAGAACATTTTAATGTCTGAGGTATTGGGTCATGGGGAGCCACTGTTTTTCCCACAGAACTCATGTTTTACGTTCTCACAGGAATGTTGGATTTTGGGAAATTTCTCTTCAGTGTGTGCAATTACCCGTGCATTGCAAGCAAATAATGTCTTCGAGTTTCAGAAGACTTGGGCAGCCATGTCAAAGTGAGTCATTTTTTCTGAAAAAGCCATGTAATTATTTTTAATAAATATGTGGTAGGAATTTGAAGGTTTCACCTCCAAGTTTACTTGCCCAAGTGATCTTCACACTCCAGATGTGTTAACAGGATTACCAGAGGCACGACAGTGCAATCCTAACAATTGGCTTATTGGCAGAATCTTTCATTCTTTCACGAAGGAGTGAGGAGTTAATTTTCTTCAGTGGAAAAAGAAAACTGTTTGACAGCTTAAAATATTGAACTATTATGTTCCAAAACTGGTCTGCTGTTGCATGTAACATAAGACAGTTTCCTGCGGATATGCTGTGACGGGGTGATCTCAACTGGAGGTTTGTACAGGAACCTAAAATACAAAGAACACAATTATTTTAATCACCCAAGAAAGCAGTCTATACATCTTCGAAGTGTGCACTTGTAGTTTATATTCCTGTGCCGTAGACGATTTGATCATGTTTGTTTTTTTCAGGCAGCTTGGAGGTGAAATCTCACTTGCTGTGATGAGATTTCCTAAAACTACTGCAATGAAGGGCTTTTGTGGCACAGTGGTAATATCTCCATCTCTGGGCTTAAATAATCTGGGTTCAAAGTCTGTCTGATGAAGGGTCTAGGCCCGAAACGTCAGCTTTTGAGCTCCTGAGATGCTGATTGGCCTGCTGTGTTCATCCAGCTCCACACTTTGTTATCTTGGATTCTCCAGCATCTGCAGTTCCCATTATCTCTTGGGTTCAAATTCTACCTGCCAAAGAGATGTGTCAAAACATATCTGAACTGTTTCATTAAAATAACTGCAATTGTTCGAAAAATGCTTCACTGCCCTTCACTGTCTGCATTACTTGCTTATTTGTCAGATTCCATGTCAGCTGTTAGCAATCTTGACTCTATTCTGTCAAGAGTAATTTGTTTTATTCTCTTGACTAGGAGCACAAAGACAACATTTGAAGATCTTTCAAATCTATTCTCCAAAGACGACAACGTAATGACAAGTAGCCAGCGCGAAAAACAGGTAAGGGGTTGCATTTGTCCCTGTGCATCGATATTCAGGGCATTATAGGTATTTTCAAACAAAACATCTACAATGAATTACATTGGTGTCTGAATGCATACAAATACTGTGAATCAATAATGCAACAAGGGATACATGTATTACATATGGATGGTCTAACTTGGCTCAAGTCTTCCAAAATCGTTCTGTCATGATGCAACCTTCATACATTATCTTTCTCAGTGTTCGTTATCTTGGAAGTTTGAACACTTGCGCAATGTATCAAGTCGGATATATGTCAGTTTTCTTTTGATTTGCACACTTGGAGGGCCTCGTAATTAATAAACGCCAAGGCAAAACATGAATAGTTTTAATTGGTTCTCGTTAATGTTTTTGTTCAGTTAGCATGTCTTCCTTTTATTGTTCTCTGCGGTACTAAATATTTACTGCATGGGAACTGAGAGATAATCACATTGCTTTGTTTGTTCAGCATTTCAGACATCAACTATTTAGTTTCAACTAGCTTGGACCACCACTGACATTTCGTACTAACTTCAAAAACCTTCTCAAAAAGCATATTGTTTTACCAGGTATCGAGACATTCCTCCTCACTCTGTTTATCATGCTGTTTGCCCACTCATTTTATTCCCGAATTTCACAAAGTAACAAAATAATTTGTTAGTTATAAATATTTTGGTGTCACTTGACCAAACTGTTGGGTCCAGGACAGTAAGGAGGCAAGATGCAAGTTTTGTCTTTAATCATTCTTAGATTAAATCAAAGCAGTTTGAAGCTGGTATTTGAAGAGGACGAAATGCAGCATTCATGTTGGGTTGTTAACAATTTGACAGACACTCCGTTTTTCATACTGCTTAAAGTTCTAGTTGCGGTTGATGATGTTTTTGCATTGCTGTCCATCTGCTGGCTCCAGAATTTCTACGGTCCTGCTGTCACACCTTCTTGATTATGTTTGCTATTGATGCACAGTGCAGAATTCCAAATTATTTTTCCTATCTGGCTTGAATCTGAAAGTCGATTTGTTTTTAATAATCAAAAACGTGTGTTGTGCAGGATGATTGTTTTTGTGGTGTTAATTTCTGTAAATATACACGGGAAAATCTGAGTTCAAGATTGGACAGTTGTATAACTTCCATAATGCTGTCTCCCAGATTGTACAGTGAATATCGATGCATGGTTCGTTAATCTTTAAGCATATTACACAGATGTGCTCTGGCAATATGGTTTTCTAAGCTTTATTCAGATGGGTGTGCCACTCACAAGGCCACCATATCAACACTTACTGTCGATCCATAGTTGCCACTGACTGTAGTGATAAGATACCACCATGATATACCATAGCGTATTTGCTGAAAATACTTCCCCAAATGTGACTGTCTGGTGAATTTCACCTGAGTGAGCCAGCAATCATCATTTTCACTGTTGTGTTTTTAAATCTCAGAAAATATAATTTTATCTCTCATTTTTAATGCAGTTTGATGCAGCAACTTCACCATGTCCAACAATTTGATTTGCACACTTGGATGGGAATCTGAAATAGTTGCCAAGTGATTGTTTTATGGGTTAAACATTGATACTAGTTTTGTGATAACCTATTGTGCGTGGGATAAATTGTAATATCACTTCCAAATATCATTGCCTGGCTATCACCTCTTGAGTTCGAATTGGCCAAATGTTGACATAAGGCTTTAGCGTTGTAAAATGTTTTTACAATAAAGGCTTGTGTTTTGAAATCTCTTCTGTTATCTCATTTGATACGATGGGAGATATAGATTAGATGCAGTGAATGAATAGCTGGTTTTCTATGTACATTTTCAGGATGGAGCTTCAAAATTTGCCGCCCTCAACAGCACCTTGAAAGAGAACAAAATACTGACACACAAAACACTGAAAGTAACGAAGAAGAAGGTAATCATCCCTTTATGTTTAATATTGGAATGAAACGTTCTCAAGTTGAAGCAGTCAATCTTTAAGCTTTACAACGAAATCTGATTTATCTTTCCATAATGGTGAAGCTTTGTTATAACCATGCTGTAAAGCAGTTCTCCTGGTAACGAAAGGGAAGTTATCAGCATTGCTGCTACTTCAGCCATTTAACATGTTTGGTTTTCTGTTTGAAGCTATAACCATACTGCTTGTTGCGTATCTATCAGTGTGTTGGGTTGTGGGTAGAATATTTCTACATTTAAGAGAAGTAAATCTGCAAGGACAGGCAGGTATGCACAAACATTTCCCACGGTCTAATGGATAAATACAACAGTCAATACAGTGTGGAGCTGAAGGAACACAGCAGGTCAGGCAGCATGAGAGGAGCAAGAAAATCAATGTTTCAGGTCAGGACCACGCTGTATTGACTCTGACTCCAACATCTGCAGTTCTTGCTGTCTTTGAGAGATGGTTAGCATCACTGGTGGTTCAGCAGTTAGGATTCGGCGCTTTCACCGCTGCGGCCTGGGTTCGATTCCCGGTCAGTGTAGCACATTTTGGGGTGGCACAGTGGCTCAGTGGTTAGCATTGCAGCGTCGCAGTGCCGGGGACCTAGGTTTGATTCCAACCTCGGGTGACTGTCTGTGTGGAGTTTGCATATTCTCCCCCTGTCTGCATGGGTTTCCTCCCGGTGCTCTGGTTTCCTCCCACAGTCCAAAGATGTGCAGGCTAGGTGGGTTGGCCATGCTGAATTGCTGGTAGTGTTCAGGGGTGTGTGAGCTATAGGGGATGGGTCTGGGTGGGATGTTTCAAGTGGCAGTGTGAAATTGGTGAGCCGAAGGGCCTGTTTCTACACTGTAGGGAATGGAATTTAATCTCAATACAACATCTTGGCTCAAGCATTGAAATATGCCGATGCTCACAAAGGCAGAGATTCAGGTACTCATCTGGTGTTCCCTTTTTGTGTCGCGAAGGAAGAACTAAACCCGGGTTATACAATAACTCGGTTAGCCATCATGAATGAGGCAACATGATGAGAATTTTTGCAGCGCTGCCCCTTGTGTCTGCACCAGTCATAAAGTATCCACCTATTCTAATCCCATTTTGTAGAACTTCGCCCATTGCCTTCTAGGTATTCTTCATCAACATGTTCTGACACATGATGACACTTGTCTGGCAGAGGTGGAACTCAAACTCAGATTTCTGGCTCAGCGGTAGGGACGCTACCACTGAACCACAAGACCCCTTTATAGAGCTCTGATGAAGGGTCACCAGACCCAAAACATTAACACAGTTTTCTTCTTCACAAATGCTCCCAGACCTGCTGAGCTTTTCCAGCAACTTTGCTTTTCTATCTCTTGAAAGAATTTGCATTTATTGGCGTTTTTGTCAACCCATTCAGCCATGCTTATGACTCCGTTCTGAAGGAGGTTAGACTGAACTGGGATCCCCTGCCTCAACGGTAGGGATCAAACCTACACAATGCCACAACCCCTACCCCCACCCAGGAGTTTTGTTTGCAATGGCGTTTCAAGAGTACATCAAATTTGTTCTTCAGTGTCTCAAGGGTTCCTGCCTGGACCACCCTTTTCGGCAATGAGTTCCAGAAACCCTGGGTGAAAAGTTTTTAAACAAATCCCCTCGAAATACCCTGCTTGTTGTATTTAAATTATAAGCCCTGGTTATTGGTCGGCAGGGAATAAAGTTTTTTCTAACGCTAAGCCAAATCCCTCAGAACTCTTTGAACCTCAACCAGATTCCTACTCAGTGTCTTTGTTGCATTGAAGATTGTCCCAGCTTACTTAGCCCCTCTCTATAACGGAAATGTTCCAGCCCGAGCTGCATTAGTCAATTGGAATCAAAATTAGCTTTTGGCACGAAGTAAGCGTCACTTTTGAAGAGCATTTCTGCAACTTGAAGCTTTCATTCAGCAGTGTACCACAGGGTACAGTGATAGTTCTTGCTGTGTGTACTTTAATGCTCCAGACACAAAAGCTACACGTATGAACATCAGGTTCACAGATGACACAAGAATGGGAGGTGTGGTAAATAGCAAAATGCCTTCGTCTCTAGGCACACAGTGTTCTAACTGTGGCTCAACTAATGTTATTTACGTCTGTCGTTACGTCTGCTCTTATATTCAGGCAAGTATCCAATATGGTGCTTTTACCACCCTATCCACAGGTCCTCCTGCCTTCAAGAATATGCTTATGCGCACAGCAAGGTCCTCGTGATTCTCTGCACTTTCTAAAACTTCCATTTAACCTGTCTTGTCCTGACTTATTTGTCCTCCCAAAACGCTTCGCCTCACACTTTTCAGGATTGAATTCTATTTGCCTCTTTTCAGGCCTTCTAAGCAGCCCATGTGTGTAATCCTGGAGACTGAGGCTTTTTGCTGTTTACCACATCTCCAATTCTTGTGTCACCTGTGAACCTGCTGTTCACAATTGTAGCTTTTGTGCCATGAAAATTAATGTACACACAACAAGAACCATCACTTTACGCTGCGGTGTGCTGCTGGATGAAAGCTTCAAGTTGCAGAAATGCGCTTCCAAAAATCACACATAGTTCCAGTCGCAAAGTCAGTTTTGGTTCCAGTTTGCCAAATTCCGGTGTATCTCCTCGGCTTTTAGCTCCTTAAGCAGTCTGAGACCATTAAATTATTTCTTGGGGTCAGAAAGGTGTCCTATGAAAAGACAATGAGTAGAATTATATTCTTGAGTTTCGGAAAATAAGGGCTAACCTTACTGAGTCAAACGTTTGGAAATCTGGTGTGATAAATTGTTTTCAACTTCAGGCAAAATCGCACAATACTTAGAAAATTTCCAATCTCCAACTGATGAAGTTACACAAACATTGAGTTTGGTTGACAGTTCACAGATCAGGGATCAAACTCCAAACTTGCCTGTCGTTTATAGATCTCGCTTTCTATTCCACTATAAACTGTGTCAAACATTGTGTCCTAAATTTTTATTCTAAATAGATTTAGTTGCATGATAAATGGTATAAATATGGCATGGAGTGGTATGTTTGGGACATATGACAACGTGTTCACAATGGATGAAATAAATTCACCTCACTTTGCTAGGGTATAGTTCAGGGAATTGTACCATACCTGGGAACTTTCTTCACGGACTTAACAAAATTGGATTCGGCTTTCCCTAATTACTGTTTCGTAAGTCTCTTTTACAAGATTTGGATTCCTTATTTGCTGATGAGCACTATTGCTGCAGTTTCATTGAGAGCTGCTCATAGCAATAAAATAATGAGTGTGATTAACGATACTGATGAGAATAATTTGATGCTTTGTGTTGTGAATCAAACAATATGTAAATAAAGAAACATGCAAAAGGCTTTGCAGTTGATTGAATACAGCTTTACTTTTTCAAAAGGTTGGATAAACTGCGCATCATTTTTATTTTGTACAGGTAAATTAGTTAGCTGGACGTCACTGCCTATTGTGCAGTTCAGCAGCTGAGAATGGCATCAGCTTGGTACTGATCTATTTGAGTGGAACAAAGGGCTCTATGTAATGCCCAAAGTATAACCCTGGTGGAATGATCGATCATTTGTGTTTGACCTTTGACTATATCCTAAAATTGAAACAAGTTTACAGAGTTTGTATTTCACTCCTGATCTTTTAGATTTCATGACCTCATAGTACCATTTGACCTTTGTATATATTGAATCAGTTTTCTTTGTTCATGTCTATTTCTTTCAGAATGGCTTGATCAACTTTGGCAAGAGACGAAAAGTGAGTACAGAAAATTGTGCTGTGCAAAATGTTTGGAAATGTATGAAAGGGGAAAAGCGTGCCTTTCAATATTATTGTGCTTTTTATGCTTGATGGGCAATATTGGGGGAGTCTACAATTGGATCTTAAATTTAGATGATCACTAATAAATCCAATAAAGAAATCAGGAGAAGCTTTGCTGCTCAGAGCAGTCAGATTGCAGAAGCTGCTGCTACCAGGACAAGTTGAGAAGATTAGCACAGATGGATTTGAGAGAAAGTTAGATGCCAGAAAGGGCACAAAGAGGCACATTAAGAATTTGGAGCATGGTGGGAGAAGTGTAAAACCCAGCATGGAGCAGTTCAGCCAAATGGCCTGTTTTTGCACTGCTGATGTGATGCAAGTTACCTTTCAGCATTCACAACCAGGTCCAGGACCTGCCAGGTGTTCTTTGAATGAAGATGTTGTGAAATTAGTTTCGGTGTAATGGAAGCTATTTCACTCTCGAAGAGACTGAGTAAATAAACTATCCATATTAGTTGGTATTTTCCGTCAGAAGAGAGGCATCAGTTGCTTATGATATATCAGAAACTGAGGGAGTGCAGCAGTTGGGGTTATCACTGACTGGGCATTTGATTCCATATTTCTGAATTTGGTAAGACCAACTTCTAAAATATCTCTGTTGCCGTGGTTACTATTGAGGGTATCGTACAATCCCTATGGGGTGGAAACCAGCTATTCGGCCCAACAAGTCCACACTGCCCCTCGGAAGAGCATCCCATCCAGACCCATTCCCCATGTCACACCCACCTCACCTCAACATCCCTGGGCACTATCGACAGCTTAGCATGGGAATCCACCTCCCCTGCACATCTTTGGACTGTGGGAGGAAACAAGAGCATCCAGAGGAAATCCATGCAGACGATATTTTCATCTTGTACTGCAGCATTCAGCAGACAGTGTGAGAATATTAACATGATACAAACTTCAATTCTTTGTTTGCCACATGGTTTTGCTGACAAAACTGTAACTTGAGGTGCCATTTTAATCTAACCTATGAATAGAATAGGTTGCAATCAGAAGCAACTGACGCCGAATTTGCCAAACTGGGCCCTGTGGTGTAAAATCAGCTGGGATGCAAAATAGGCATCCAACGCTGTGTGACTCCACTTAATTAGCACAGTGTCATCTGTCAAATAGCCCGTCATTTCTCATGGATGATGCTTCAAGTGTTTATTTCAACTGACCTGTTGAAAACTGGCATGCACTTTACAACTTAAAAGTAACATGTTATCAACGTTTGACTTCGAGAGTTCTGCCCGTCTTTACATGTCAAATCGTGACAAGGTTCAACCAAGAAGCCAATGTGATTGAAAGAAAATAGTGCAGTCACTTCTAGCGGCACATGGCCCGTAAATTTTATGATGCCGCAACTTTGAAAAATTAACTCAACATGTTCACCCTCTGCCTTGGTATCAATTACGATAGACCAGCCACTTATTTTGTACTTTGCAGAATTTCTTTTGCTTGGATAAATGATCTTTCATAATGTTTCTTGCCTTCAGCCTAAATCAGCTTCTGGTTCTGAGGTGAATCCCAAATACTTCTTTGAAAAAAAATCCATCATTGAACCATGAATTTGTGTCCTGAAACCACCCTGGATAATCTGTACTGAAATTTATCCTTGAAAAGTCACATAAATGTCATTTATTTCCAAAGCAGGAATATTTTTGTGACATGATTTACCGTGTGGTTGGAACAAAGTTATTGATGCTGTTTCAAGTACCACTGAGTAGGATGTAGCAGTTACACTTCTGGCAATTTTAAACTTTTGTTAACAGCTTGTAATTTATTTGTGTTCGTTCAGGAATATGAAATAATTTCGCATCTTAAATACATGCAGTTTGATTGTACGTTACATCCTTCATCCAGACGAGACGTTTCTGGACTTGTTCTTCATGCAACAATACTTAAGTGAGAATAACAAGTAAGTAACTGGTATTGTAGGAATGTGCAGATAAAATATTTACGTTTTGTCTTTAAAATCTTCCACAATTTTAACTGCTGTTGAATGCAAGTGAGCCTGCCAATTTATTATTGTCTTCCTTTTCGTTGGTTTCAAAGTTGTGATCATGAATTCTGACATATCAGAATAAAGCCAGTTGCTCAATGAATCATTTCCATTGTGTGGTATCAAAATGTGTTTTATTGGCGTATAATAGCACAGATTGTACTGCCGCTAAGCCAACGGGAACAGAAAAATGCAAAGACTTGATGAGTGACCAATTTTCGCAACATGTCCAAGACCTCGAGCTTTGGGCGCATCTACAAATCCAGATGTAAACTGTACTAGTTTTGAGACGTGTTTCTTTTCGTTTGAATTTCTTTTCAAATACAAAATCCTATTACGAACACAAAATTAGCAATAAGCCGACACAATTGGTCAGCATTTTTCAGTATTTTTAAATGGTTGCCGAAAAATATCATTTCCTCATCTAGAGATGGCCACAGTGCCTTTTTTAATAATACAACCAAAAATAAGATCCAACTAAAACATAATCACTTTGCCATTGGTGGGCCAGAGTTGATTAAGGATCAGATTTTACAAAACTGAACCTGGTTTTTGTTTTGACAGTGCAGGCTTTGTAATATTTACATTAGTTGACAGCAGTTAGCTTCTTCATAAGTGGGTGGACAGAAGTAATTATTTAAAATAATCTGTGCTGCTTGGCCTGCTGTGTTCAGCGAGCTCCACACTTTGTTAGCTCCCTATTAAGCTCATCCTCAGGCTATGGATGAACATGTGTAACAAGCACCTGGCATTATCATCAATTCAAACACCGGTACAGTCAGTTTTGAGCCAACTTCAATCATGATTTTTTTGTAACAGCAAGTACAAAATGTGACAGAACCTCAGTTTGCGTGGATCATAAGTTGTATATAAAGTTCTTTTTGACCTCTGGGACGGTTTGGCTGACTTTCGGACAGATTGTCTGAAAAGAATCAGCAACAGAAAGCCTTGCTCCCGTTGCTACTGGTCAAGAGCTACTCTTTCATTTCACTATCTCCTACACGTGGCACGTGTTGTTTTACTCACCTGCAGTGACTGATTCATGACCACTTTTATCTTGTTTGCCTGATAATGTCTGTACATTCACATGACAGTGTGGATGAGGCCCAGACGAACTTCTGCATCACTTTAAAACCTATTCTATTACCTTTGGCACTCAAAGTTTGATTCTCATATTTTCCAGTTCACTTTATTTCAAGCCTGGTCCTTGTTAATTTTTCTGCACCTGCTGCTGATGTTCGACCATTTTGTTCAATTCCATGTGTTCTGCAAAAAGACTTGTTGGGTTATCTTCTTGGTAAAAAAAAAGTACCCAAAGGAACTGTGCATGCTGGCATTCAAAAACACACTCCGAAATTGCTGGAAAAATTCAGCAAGTCTGCCAGCATCTGTGGAAAGAAAACAGAGTCAACCTTTGGGTCTGGTGACACTTCCTAAGACCTCTTATCATCTTGATCTGCGCTTCACGTAGCAGAAAAGATGGCTGTGCCGACAGTGAGAACGTTTGCAGTTAAATCTGCTGTCACTCATTAGTCAAACTAATATTCAATGTACTACTGCCTGAAACAATGTGTCTTTTGCAAGCAAAATTATCATTCATGCAATTTCATTTCCATGTCAATGATTGATTTGCTATCAATAATAAGAATATTGAACAAAGGCATCTGTTTAATTTTGAATGAATTTTGTCTGAAAATGTTTATCTGCCATCCTGCAGTTCCAGTATTTCCTCTGAACTGGAGAAACCAGCAAAGCCCAAAAAGACCGTGTTTCAGCACCTCAGCTGATGAGTATCTCAGTTAAATACAACAGATATCTCATGACTTCCTTTATTATAGGGATGATTGGACAGACAGATTAGTACATCGGTTTCTTGACAAATGGAGTCGTTTCATATGGACTCATTATTGCTTCATCGGACTGAGATGTTTTTTAGTAACTGATAAAGTTGATTAATTTGAGGCGATGCAAGGAATAGTAGTGCTCTTCTCACCTTGTGAATGTGTCTATTGCAGACTGATTGATAGAGATTCTTTGCTTTGACCGTGATTGTAGAATGTGGACCTGTGATGAGCTTGGTATTGCTGTCTCGTGATTCTCATTTCTTAACAGAAGTTTATACACCATGGCTAAATTTCACCTCATTGAATTTGTTTATGAGCGACAATTAAACAAAAAAGCTGTTACTGTGAAATGAATTTGCATATTTGTGGGCAGATAAAATGAAAACTGGCAAGGATGAACAATTTTGAATGAAAAATCAGATCTATGTTCTACTTTGTGGGTCAGCAGGCAGCAAAAATAAAAGTGGTATGTTTTTGTTTGAACATACCCTCTCCCCTTTTATGGATTCTCCTGTTTAGTGCTGTGATAGTTTATTATTTATATAGAGGCAAGAGCTGCAGTGACTTGAATGATTTTGCTTCTTGTTTCTTTGGTTCTATGGCTCCATGTGTTTTGCTGTTGCTATCTCTGTCTTTCTTTCTGTCAGTGGTACTGTCCCGCACACATTCTGACCTGCACAATACACTGTTTGGCCCATTCACAGTCACTCACAGAGTCATAAATGTGTGCCTTAACGTTACACAGTGTAGTTCGATTCAAGATTTCTGTGCATAGTGGGGTGAAACGGGCAGATAAATATTGATGGAAGAATGTTCAATTGCTGAGTGCAAACTGAGGTCCCAAAGGGTTCATCTGAGAAACTTAGAAATGACGCACCAATTTAAATGGTTGAGTGAAATGACAATGTTATTGTGCTGAAGGAATTTAACTTGGTAATTTATCAGTGTGCTATGTGATGAACTGTTGACGTTGATGTAACAGCTAGTAAACACAAGTGGGAGTATAATTCCTCAGAAGTGGAACAATAAATATAACTGGAAAGAAGGAACTATCTAATATGCAACAATTGCCAAAAGTCTTCTCAAACAAAATAATTCTTCCGCAGTCACTGAAATCCACAGACACTACCGTCTCAGAAGATTCACGCAATAGTGGTGTGCCATCAACTCCACACTGTGACAAAGCCAACTCTCGGAAGCGTGCTTGCTCGGGCAGGTTCGAGAGTACAACACGCCCCCGATACAAGCAACAAAATCGGGAAAACTGCCTCATCCACGTGGGTTTTGAGCAACACAAAGCAAAAGAATTTAAAACTATTTTGGTAAATACCTGGATTGTTTTCTCTAGTCATAAGTCTAAGTATTTGTCGTTGTTTCCTGTCAGTATCAACATAAAGGCGAGAGAATTTTTTATCCAAATTATTTGTTGCCATGCAGTCATATTCATTGTCTGCTTTCCACATTGCCAAAGCCTATTTTTTTTGGTCTATGGGTGTGCTTTGTCCATCATTTGGATCCTGTTTTTGCGATGCACTGGCAGTCTTTAGGTTTTAGGCCTGAATGCATTTCCCTTGTATCTCTCGTTTAAATGTCAATAGTAAGGTGCAGCACTCTGTTCCCCCATTTTGGGAATGGGCTGATAACTATTGAAGAGAAAAACCGCAAATTAACCCATGCCATTAACTGTGCAATAAATCAGCAAGGAGGGACCAGATCTTCAGGTAGCTGACCACAGGCACTTTGGTCCATCTGTCTACAAATCGAGTAATATTAGCAGAGACATTGAATAGTATTTCTTTCTTGTCTTTGGCTCATGTGAAATTTAAAAGGCGAGAGCAGGGAAGAAAGCACATCAAAAAAGGGTTGGAGAAGTGTGCAAAATAGAAGAATTGCCAAACTGACTAGTTGAGTAAAGCCTAAGGAATGTTGGCCAAATTGGAAGGCATATGGATTGTTTGTTTGGCTTGATCATTTATTTTCCTTGAAGGGGTCAGTGATAATCTTTGATTGTGGCTCCACAGAGCTCAGTGTGATGTGTGGGAAATTGCTTCTGGCATTTAAATATGGTTTACAAACACCATCTCTTTGCCCTGGTAAAAAGAACATTTGTTGGGTTGTCAGAGAGTTGGAGCTGGGGCAGAACCAGCCGCAGATTTGAGGAGGAATTTAGACAAGCAAATGGCAAACGGCCTATTTAAATTGAACATTTGTGAAATACAAAAAATATTGCAACAAAAATGACAATAACGTTTCCTGCTAAAAAAGGAATATATTTTTGCCAATGAACACAGTCGTTCGAGGCCAGGCAAAGAATCATGGAACGTTATTACAAAGTGAAAAAAACTTTGGATTATTGTGTCTGTGCTAAATTTCAGTAAGAAGTATCTCACTTGTCCCGCCCCAATGTCCTTTTTACCACTGCCCTGCAAATTTTGTCTCATATAATTATTCGGTCCCCTTAAGAAGGCAATTTAATCTGCTTTGTCCACATGTTCAGATATTGTGGTTTGGTAACAGCAGAATTCTCAATTTTTTTTGGCCTTTTCTCCTCACCGATGACCTTAGATTTTGTCCTTGGTACATCGTGTCAGAAGGGCCAGGAAACAGTTTCCCTCATTTCCTTGAGTTCGGCTGAGCAAACGACTGTTATTCATGATTCTGCACTCTCGTTCTCACCCAATTTTGTGTCTATATCGCCACTGCCCATTTCATTCCACAGGCTTCAGTTTTTGCTCGCACACTTGTGTGCTACTTTATCAAAAATATTTTAGAAAATCCAGTGCATCGCCAATGAATCACTAAAATCAGTGATTAATTGTTTACAGTCTGCGCAAACAGAGTGGAAACGACATTAGTTATTCAAAAAAAGATCAATTTACGGGATGTTAGTTAACATAACCTCTAATTGTGTCATATTTGACTCTACCACTTTGAGTTGTCGAGACATACAGCGCAAAATATCCCTTCTAACCTTTCCTATTTCAGTACTTATCCAAATGTCTTTTACCTATTGTTATTCTTCCTATATCTGACACTTCCTCAGGAAGTTAATTCCACAACTTCTGTGGTATTTCTCAAATTTGTTGTTTGTTAACATATTTATTATGATCTTTGCTTTGCATGGCTGGCAAATGTAATTTTTTTAGCCATGAACTACGGTGCAATAAAAGTGAAATTAAGCATGAGTCGAGTCAACCAGAAAACATTGTGGTTCTCCAGAAGAAACAGCAAATCCGCTGGTGCATTTCATCTTACAGGTCACTGCTGAAACTTGAGCTGAGGGACGTGATCGCAAAAAACAACATAGAATTAAACAAAAACAGAGAATTTCTCCAAAAAACTGGTCTTTTCAATATCCTGCCCATCCAATATTATTCCTGTGCAATTCACAATTGATTAAATGTGAAATATTTGCACTGTCTTCAAATCACAAATTGCTAAATATATCAAACTGCTAACGCAATTTTATGAATCATTTTATACGTACAAGCACAGCGTTTTGAAATTTCAGACTTCGTGAACAACCATTGAGCCATTTTCTGTGATGACAATAAATGTTAAAAGCAACTGGTCTTGGGGCTTGTGTGTGTCGAATGCATGAATGAAAAGTGAATATTGTTTTATTTAGGTGACTAATCAAGTATTGGACGTCTTCACAAAAGCAATGGCTGTGCTCCGATTTGAAACTGTCCGCCCTCAGGGTTATGATCTTGCGCAGATCATAGAATCAAATAAAGGTGAGCAGTGGAATTTGCATCAATTTAGTCTAACTCTATTTCTGAATGACATAACTACAGCAAGGGGATTGATATTTCCTGCTGATTTCACCAAAATGCTGAAGATATTTCAACTTGTATAATTGAACACATCCAACTATGGTCAGCAGGATTCAACTCTGATGAATGTAAAGCCAGTAAACAGCTAATATTTGCAATGAATAGAATTATTCGGTGTACCGAATTTCATCTGATTGCCCTAAAGCCAAAAAAATCTCCAAGAACTGCAAATACTGGAAACCAGAAACTGCAGGAAAAGCACAGCAGGTGTGGCAGCACTTGTAGAGAGAAATCAGAGTGAATGTTTTGGGTCCAGCAGCCCTTACTCAGAACCACTTAACATAGAACATAGAACAGTACAGCACAGTACAGGCCTTGTGGCCCACCATGTTGTGCCGAGCTATTATCCCACTAAGATCAATCTATCCTGCACGCTGTACTTTTTACTATCCTCTATGGGCCTACCCAAGGGCCGCTTCAAAGTCTCGAAAGTATCTCACTCCAATATCACTGCCAGCAGTGCATTCCACATGCCCACCACTCTTAAAGCTGTATTGAGTGAAGGTTACACATCTGGAGTTGGTTGTGGCAATGAGCCCAGAATTATTCACATTGATATAACATTGTTCTGCTTTGTTCAGTCTTATTCTAACTGGTTATTCCAAAAGAAATGCTTCCTGTTGCTGAACTCAATCTTTTTCCCCTCCTTTTGCCCCACGGCTGAGAGACAAGAAATATTGGTGCGGTCACTGCTACCAAATTGCTAATCTGCAGCAACCCTCCCCCCACCATTTCCTGGTGAAAAGTAGAAATGAGGACTCAGACGTTTCATTCTGCTGTGGTTTAAAACATACAATCCAGACTGTGTTAAACAGAATGTCTTATTAGGATAAAGAGTCCCAATGCGTCTGCAGCATGCAATTCCTGTCAATTTTCTGAGAAAAGAAAAATCAATCCACTGGCTGCAAATGTCACTGACAAAGCTGGCTTTTATTGTGCATCTATCATTGCCCTCAGAAAATGGTCATACGCTGGATCACTGACTTGTGTTTGTTTTCGGTGTCCCCAGTGGTGTTAGCTTCAAGATTCCAATTCAATGCTGAAGGAAATGATTGCTTTTCTCAGTGTTTTTGCATTGATCACACTGCAACTTTCTGTGTTTGATGCTGATATCAGCAGACGTGACCATGTAGCTGCTGGATCTTTCGTGAACCAATTGGGGTTTTGCATTGTTCTTTAGGAAGGATAATCTGACATCTTTACCTGGGCTGGTGTGTGCTTTGCTGACTCCTCACTGGCCTCAGATGTGGCCGAACAAAGCTACTCGATTGGACAAACTGTCATGAAGAAGGCATGTGCCATCAGGCGTCTAGGGATATGAAATGAATTTCATTCTTGACCAACAATGCTGACCCTGAGAAAGGGTCTAAAATATAATGATTTTCAGTCATTGATTTTACTTCAGAATGGTATAACTCCAAAATGTTCTTTTGTGTTTTGTAATATGCTTTGAATCCTTGCAAGAAATTAGTACTGTTCCTCACAGCCATTGATATTTCTATATCCAGGAAGCAGTTGGGCCTGTGTATAATTAATATCATGAAAGCACATGTGAATAATAATGTGCTTCTCTTCTGTTTTTTCAGTGCTCGTACTTCCCGGTAATGCAAACTTGTATTACGCAATGAATAAGAGTGTAAATTATACTTTCATCCTGAGGAATCGGTACACATACAGGCCTCCGAGCATGACGATACCCGGTTTCAGCAGAAGAAGATCTTGGTGTCTCTGGAAGTTTTAGCTGTAAGGAACACACTGTTTCATATGACTCTACTGTATCTCAAAACTCGGTTTAGTGTTCAAAACCCTGCTATATCTGAATAAATGACCTTGACAGTATTCTACTTTAAATTATAGGGCAATTTGGAAAACAGTGATTGCCTTCAGACAACCTGGACAACACGAACTTTGGATTTTCGCGTGAATTGCTTCTCTCTGCCTTTTATAACATCTCGCACAACAGCTAATTTTGGTTAAAGGCTGGATAATTGAATCCTGCGACCGGTCTTCCACAAACATGTTTCGAGTGGTTGGTTTTGAAAAGCAATCTGTGAGTGAGAGTCAGCATGAGACTGTGTGTGAGTGAGAATGAGAGTTTGTGTATGAATAAGACCGAGAGGTTGTGTGTGACTGAGACTGTGAGTTTGTGTGAGTGAGAATGTGTGAGTGTGTGGGTGAGTGACATTGTGTGAAGTCAGAGTGAGATTGTGACTGAGACTGAGTGTGTGAGTGAGACTGTGAGAATGACAGCATCAGACAAGGCTGTGAGTGAGACTGCGAGTGAGAGAGTGAGACTGTGTGAGAGAGACATGGAGTTTGTAGGTGAGTGAGATATGTTTGCCTGAGTGAGACGGCGTCAGTGTGTGTCTGAGAGTGAAGCTGTGTGAAGTCAGTAAGATTAAGAGTGAGGCCATGTGTGTGACTAAGAACACGTGTGTGAGTGAGTCGGAGTGAGACTGTGTGTGAGTGAGACTGTGTGAGTCGATATGTGAGAGTGAAATTGTGTGAACTCAGAGTGAGTCAGTGTGGAGCTGAACGAAGCTCACAGGTCAGGCAACATAAGAGGACAGGAGAGTTGACCCTTCCTCATGACTGGGGAGGGAGAAGGGACTCGGGAAATAAAGAGAGGGAGGAGGGGCGGGGCTGGGGAAAGTCAGGTGCGATGGTGATAGGTGAGTGCAGCTAGGGGTAGTGGGGACTGGTCAGTGGGAAGGACAGAGCAATAGGTGAGAGAGAAGATGGACAAGTTGTGTCAGATCAAGGAGGCAGGCATGAGATGGAGCGTTGGACATGGGATGAGGCAGGGTGGTAGAGCGATTTTAAAACTGGTGAATTCCATGTTTAGGCCACAGGGCTATAGGCTCCTGATGTGGAATATGAGGTGCTGCTCCTCCAGTTTGCGGGTGGCATCATTGTGACATCGGAGGAGGCCCAGGATGGAGATGTCATCCAGGGAGTGGGAGGTGGAGTCAAAATGCTTTGAAACCAGGAGCTGTTGCATTTGTTATGAACAGAGGGCAGGTGCTCCATGAATTGGTCTCCGAGTCTGCACTTGGTTTCACTGATGTTGAGGTCGCCATGTTGGGAGCAATGGATACAGCAGACCAGATTGGAGGATGTTGAGGTGAACCCCAATTGGACATGGAAAATTTGCCTTGGATGGACGTGAACGGGGAGGATTAGGGTCAGGAGCACCTCCTGCAGTTGCAGAGGAATAGGCTGCGGGTGGTGGGGTTAGAAAATCGAACATAGAACACTATCGTACAGTACAGGCCATTCAGACCTCGATGTTGCGCCGACCTGTGAAACCAAACTGAAGCCCATCTAATCTACACTATTCTAACATTATCTATATCTTTATCCAACAACCATTTAAATGACCTTAAACTTGGCAAGGCTAGTACTGTTGCAGGCAGGGCATTTCATGCTCTTACTACTCTCTGAGTAAAGAATCTACCTCTGATATCTGTCCTCTATCTATCACCCCTTAAATTAAAGCAATGACCCTCGTGATAGCTATCTCCATCCAAGGAAAAAGGCTCTCACCGTCCACCGTATCTAATCCTCTAATCGTCTTGTATGTCTCAATTAGGTCACCTCTTAAACTTCTTCGCTCCAACAAAAACAGCCACAAGTCCCTCAGCCTTTCCTCATAAAGACCTTCACTGCCTACCAGGCAACATCCTGGAAAATCTCCTCTGCACACTTTCCAATGCTTCCACATCCTTCCGAATAATGTGGCGACCAGAACTGTGTGCAATAGCCCAAGTGTGGTCGCACTGGAGATTTGTACAGCTGCAACATGACCTCACAGCTCCAAAACTCAATCCCTCTACCAATAAAACCTAACGCACTGTATTGCCTTCTTAACAACCCCACCAACCTGGGTGGCAACCTTCAGGGATCTATGTCCATGGACACCGAGATCTCGCTGCTCATCCACACTATCAAGAATCTTACCATTATCCCAGTACTCTGTATTCCTGTTACTCCTTCCAAAGTGAATCACCTCACAGTTTTCTGCATTCAACTCCATTTGCCAACTCTCAGCCCAGCTCTGCAGCATATCTATGTCCCTCTGTAACCTGCAACATCCTGTTGCACTATCCACAACTCCACCAACTTTCGTCTCATCTGCAAATTTACTAACCCATCCCTCATCCAGGTCATTTATAAAAAAGACAAACAACAGTGGCCCCAAAATGGGAAGTGTGGAGCAGATGAGAGTGTCACAGAGTGTGCAATTGCTACGAAAGGCAGACAATGGTTGGGGGTTAAATATCTCTATGCTGTTGGGGTCAGATCGCACATGGCAGTAGCGGCGGAGATTGATACGCTGCATGTGGAGTACGGTAGATTGGTCTGTAAAGACCAGGGGTCTCTGTCCTTATTATTATTGAGGGGAGGTGTTTTGAGGAGAGAAATGCAAGAGATGCAGTTGAAGGAGTTTTCAATGAATGGAGGGATGTAGTTGTGATCCTTGGCATTGGACCAAGCCCTGGATGGACGTGTCACCCAGGATTTGGGAGCGAGAAATGGTTGGCAACTGGAAGGTGTTGTTGTTTGTCGTGTACAGAGCACAGATGTTCCTTGAATCAGTGCCCAAGTCTGCATTTGGTATCACCGTTGCAGAGGAGGTAAGATCTGGAGCAGTGGAAACAGTCGACCAGGTTAAAGGATGTACAAGTGAATCCCAGTCAGATTCGGAAAGTTTGCCTTTGGCCTTGGATGGAGGTGAGTGGGGCAAGTGTCGGGGCATGTGTAGCGCCCCCTGTGGTTGTGGGGAAAGGGACCAGGGCTTGGTGGTGATGTAAATGGAGAGTGTGGAGCGGATGACAGAGTCGAGGGCTGAGCAGTCCCTACGAAAGGCAAAAAGAGGTGGGGAGTGAAATATCTCTTTGGTGGTGGGATCGAATTGTAGCTGTCAGAAGTGGTGGAGAACGGTACGCTGGGTGCGGAGTTTGGAGAGGTGGTATGTGAGAACCAGCGGCACTCTGTCCTTATTTTTATTGCGGGGAGGTGTTTTGAGGGCAGAAGTACAGGAAATACAAGATCTGTGGTTGAAGGCATGTTCAATCAACAGAGTGGGAATGTGCATTTGTTGAAGTATGATTCCTACTTCAAGGACTGCAACAACCTGCCTCTGTTGATTCAAAACACCTTCGACTGCATCTGTTGCATTTTCCACACTTCTGCCCTCATACCTGTCACCCCAACTAAAATAAAGACATAATCCCCCGGTCCTCACATACCACCCCACCAAACTCCACATCCAGCATATCATTCTCTGCTACTTCCACCACAGTGATGCCACAAACAAACTGGAGGAATACCACCTCATATTCCACCTCACAAGCCCAGAGCCCAATGGCCTGAACACAGAATTCACCAGTCTCAAACCTCCCCACCCCTGGCCTCATCGCATGTCCAACCCTCTCTCTCAACCCCACCTCCCTCACCTGACACAACCTGTCCATTTGCTCTCCCACCTATCCGCACCACCCTTCCCATTGACCAGTCCCCACTACCCCTACCTGCATCCACCTATCACCATCCCACCTACCTTCCTCCAACCCCACCCCTACTCCCTCTATTTCCCAGCTCCCTTCCACCTCCCCAGTCCTAATGAAGGTTCCCAACCCAAAACGTTGACTCTCCTGCTCCTCTGCTACAGCCTGGTCTGCTGTGTTCCTCCAGCTGCATACTGTGTAATCTCTGACCGCAGCACCTGAGTGAGATTGTGTGAGTGAGACCGTGTGTGTGAGTGAGAATGTGAATGTGAGTGAAAATGTGTGTGTGAAGGTCACAGAGAGGCTGTGTGCGAATGAAATTGAGGTTGTGTGTGCGTGTGTGTGTCTGTGTCTGTGTGTGTCAGACTGAGACTGTATGAGACTGTGCTTGTGAAATTGTGGGATGTCAGAGCGAGTCCAAATGTGTGAGTGAAACTGAGTGTGAGTGTGCGTGTGAAGTATGAGTGTGACTGACTGACAGTGTGTGTGAGAAACCGAGAGAGAAATTGTGTGCGTGAGACTGTGTGTGAGTGAGACTGTGTAAGAGAGGCTATATGGAAGTGTGAGTCTGTGAGAGATTGTCTGGATGTGACTCTGTGTGAGAGAGTCTGTGTTTATAAGTGTGAGCTTGTGAATGAAATTGTGAATGAAACAGTGAGAGAGTAAGAGTGAGAGAGGGTCTGTGAGAGGATGTAAATTTCTAAAGTTCAAACCATTTTGGGGGAAACAAACAAACTCACTAACCATTTATCCAAACCATTGGTGCGGTGATGAGCACTTAGCTGAAATGTGTGGCTCGGTCTTTAGTGTCTTCAGCCCACAACTCTTTGATTGTTCAGTCATTTTAAATATTCTGGATTTAAAAAAAAAATTATATTTTTTAACAAAGGACAACTACAAGAATTAATAGATTATTTATTATTGCCAGTGATATTGCATGTGTTTTAGATTCAAATTTTATGATATTTAATGTTCAGATTTGTAATAAATTTATTTTGAATTGTTATATTGTGAGATGGGTGTGTGTGTAGAAGAATATATATTTGTAAAGGGCAAGCCACTTTGGGGATGAAAGGTATTTAAAAGATGCACAGAGGACCAGGTCACCGAAGACATGAATACTGTGATAAACTTTTTGTTCTTTGTGTGTCTGCTTATGTTCCATTACTCAGAACTGTCATGGTTTCTTGTGGGTCTTAGTGGTTAAAAGCCAAATCTGACATTCACTCATTGACCTTTTCATCTTAACGCAATCACATTGTCAGGTGCTTTTCAAACGGATCAAAAACAAAAATCCATTCAAAGGAGCAAAATGCCATGAATATTTGAACAGTATTTGAGTCTCTATCAAATCACACTTGCAGTATGTATAAATTGTACCAGGAACAGCAAATACTGAAGCACTTTAACATTTCTAGCAGACATGTCTTCCACAGGCAATGTTCGATTCTCCTTCCCCAATGTGAATCTGTGTGCCAATGAGCTCTGGTGAGGAGGAGCTTTAGGGAGCTCACCACCCTGATTTTTGAGAGATCTTATGTATTTTCTTTCCTGCTCCTCCTCCTGTAAATTGTTTGGTGCCCGATTCACCAATCAGATAATTACACATAACCACTTAATACTAAAATTGTTCATCATCTCGGCTATGCCAACAATACGAGGCACAGGTATCGGAAATCATCTGAGTTCTTTGTCTAATTTTTGTTCCGAAAGATAGTGTTTAGTAAATATTTTTAATATTCTTACATTTGCTTTTAATAAAACAAAATTAAATACCAATCTTTTGTTTCATTCTTTTGAAGTAGAAGGAAAATTCTGTGCTCATAGAGGTGTTAGTATATTTTGTATCCAACTAGTGCTGCTTCACGATCTATAACCTCCTCTCAGCAATTTATGCATTGAGAGCTCGCCTCCAGGAACCATGTATCTGGGCGAATTGACAGCCATAATCCTAAAAAGCAAGGCAGGTAGCTTGGTACCACACAGGAAATCTCTTTTGGGAGTCAGGTGATAAAGAAACTGCTTGAACAAATAATGGCTCTGCCATTGGAACATTGGAACAGTTTGTTCGAACTATGTGGGAAAGGTGCCACCAGTCAAAAAGGCCTCAAATATCCATCTACTCACTTACCCCACTGACTCCATGCCATTCAGGAAATGCAACCTTCATTACAAAGACCACATTGCTTGTGACATACTTTCAAAGACTTTCTGCCCAGGACTGTTGAATAATGGCATTTGCAATGATTGTCTCATCAGTGCTGTGGGGCACCGAGTGCTAGCACAAGCATTGGTGGTACAGGTAAAAGGTGCAGCTCCCGGAAAAGTGGACGCACTGTTGTCGTTTTCCTAATCTTTGGATTCTGGGGAAGTACCTGGAAAACTGCCAATGTGACTCTGCCCCCACGATTCAAAAAGAGAGGGAGGCAAAAGGCAGGTAACGTTAGGACAAACATTTAATGTTGAAAAAGTATTGGGATCAATCATTAAGGAAATAATAAGTGCATTTGGAACATAGTACTCTACTTAAACAGAGTCATCATGGCTCCATGAAAGAGAAATCATATCTGACTGTTAATTTTTTGAAGATTGCTCAACCAGAGCAATTAGGGAGGAGCCAGTACGTGTTTTATTTGGATTTCGAGTCAGCGTTCAACAAGGTACCTCACAAAATGTTAAGTCTTAAGATAAAAGTCCATGGTGTTGGAGGGGACATGTTAACATAGATGGAGAATTGGCTAACAGCCAGGAAATAGTGAGTAGGGATTGGAGGTTCGTTTTCAACTTGGTGACCTGTGGCCAGTGGATTTTCACAGGGGTCAGTGCTGGGACCACAACTGTTTCCAGCATACATAAATGACTTAGAGCAAGGAAATATAATTACCGGGGCAGAATTTGCAGAAAAAATAAAAATAAGTGAAAAGGCTGGTTGCGAGAGGGACACAAAGAGTTCACAAAGAGATACTGACATCTGAGTAGACAAAAGCCATTGGAATTTAATGTGGGATTATGCAAAGTTTTTAATTTTGGAAGGACAAACAAAAGAGCTGTTGTATTCAAATAGAGAACAGCAGCAGAAATGTGCAACAAAGGCAATTGAGGTACTTGTGCACAAAACACAAGAAGTTAGCACACAGATGCAGCAGGTGTACACAAAGACTTGTTGGCCCTTATTTCAAGGAGGTTGGGGTGTCAGACTAGGGAGGTCTTAGAGCAACTGTACTAAGTGCTGGTGAGACCACATTTTCACTATGTCAGCAGTTTTTGTACCCTTATTTAAAAGATATCATTTTACAGGAGGCAGCACAAAGAAGATTCACTGGATGATCTCCAGTGCGGTGGGATTACCTTATGAGCAAAGGCTGAACGGGTTGGGACTCTGTTGTCTGGAATTTAGAAGAATGAGGATGTGATCTTGTTCAATCGTATAGGATTCTTAAGAGGCTTGACAGGTTAAATGTTGAAAGGATGTTTCCTTCATGGGAGAGTCTAGGACCAGAGGGTATCATCTCCAAATAAATGGTGCCATTTTCGAATTGAATCTTAGCATTAGCTTTATTGCCACATGTACTCAAATGTCACATCATGGGCCATCTTATGTATAGAGGTACCCAGGTTAAGATTTTTAAGTACAAATTGTTGGTCAGGAAAATATTTACAAAAATAAAAGAAAAGATCCAGGATTATAGATCATAGGAATCTATTTGAAAAATAAAGAAAAAGTTCAACATGATAGGTCATAGAAATAAATTTTAAAATATAAACAACAAGTTCAGTATGTCAGTCCTTGTAACCCAGTTCATGCTGGCACCTAGCCTCCAGTCTGAGCCTTGACTCCCAACCGTGTCAAGCTTCACTTTGAGTCTCTTGAGGACACTGCTTTGGAATTACCTCTAGGCCAGAAGTGCATGCTGAGGGCACGTCAGCCGAGGATAACTTCACCAGGCCTGCACTGAGACCGGGCATTCTGGCAATCAACGAGAAGAAAGAAGCAAACAAAAGGAGGAAGCAACAGGAAAGAAATGGACAGTGTGGACAGATCCTACTCCTCAGCCTAAAACTGAGATGAGGAGGAATGTGTTCTGATGTTTAAGGGTCTCTGGTACTCATGGAGTCAGACAGCTGTACAGCACAGAAACAGATGCTTTGGTCCAATTGTCCACACAGACCAAATACCCTCAACTGATCTGGTCCAATATGTCAGCATTTGGCCCATTTCCCTCTAAAACCTTCCTATTTGTATACCCACCCAGATTCCTTTTAAATGTTATTGTACCCACTTCCACCACATCCTCTGGCAGCTTGTTCGATACATGCACCATCTTCTGTGTGAAAACATTGCCCCTGAGGTCCCTTTCAAATCTTCCTCCTCTCACCCTAAAACTATGCACTCTCATATTCAACTGCCCTACCCTGGGCAAAAGACATTGCCTGTTCACCCGACCCATGCCGATCATTTTTTTTAAACCTCTCCCCTCAGTCTTTGACACTCCATGGAAAATAGCCCCAGCCTCTCCCTGTAGCTCAAACCCCCAAACCTGGCAACATCCTCGTGAAACCGTTCTGAATCCTGTCAAGTTTCACAACATCTTTCGTAAAGCAGGGAGACCAACACTGAATATAGTATTCCACGAGTGGCTGAACTAATGCCCCGTACAGCCATAACATGACCTCACAACTCCTAAGCTCAATGCAATGAGCAATAAAGGCAAGCATACTGAACATCCACTTCACTATACTATCTACCTGCGACTCCACTTTCAAAGAAATATGCACCTGCACCCCAACGTCTCTCTATTCTGCAACACTCCCCAGGACCATTCCATTAAGTCCAGTCCTGATTCGGCTTTCCAAAATGCAGCACCTCACCTTTATCTCAATTAAACCCATTTCCCACTCCTTGACCCACTGGCCCATCTGATCAATGTCCTGTTATACTCGAGGGCAGCATTCTTTACTGTCCAATACACATCCAATTTTGGTGTCATCTACATATCTACTAGCCATATCTACCATGTTCACACTCAAATCATTTACATAAATGATAAAAAGCAGTGGACCCAGTACCAAAACATTGCAGAACACCGATGGCCACAGGCCTTCAGTCCAGAAAGGAACCCCCCACCATCAACCTGTCTCCTACATTCGAGCCAATTTTGTAGCTAAATGGCAGGCTGTCCCTGTATTCCACAAAATCTAACTTTCCTCAGCAGTCTACCCATGCAGCACCTTGTCGAATGCCTTACTGAAGTTCATATAAACAACATCCATTGCTCTGCCTTCAACAATCATCTTCATGAGGTCTCAAAGAAAAAACTTGAACAAGTTAGTGAGAGACAATTTCTCACACACAAAGCCATGCTCACCAGTTGCCTTCCCAAATGCATGTAAACCCAATCCCTCGGAATCCCCTCCAATAACTTATCTGCCACTGGAGTCAGGCCCACTGGTCTGTAGTTCCTTGGCTTTTTCTTACCATCTTTCTGAAATAATGGCATCGTGTTAGTCATCCTCCAGTCACCTGGCACCTCACAAATGGCTTTCGATGATACAACTGCCTCAGCAAAGGGCCCAATAATTGCTGCCCCAGCTCTGGGGTACACCTGCTCAGTTCAGAGGGACTTATCCACCTTTACGCATTTTAAAACCTCCAGCACCTCCTCTGTAATACGAACTGGTTTCAGGACATCACTATTTGTTTTCCCAAGTTCCCTAGCTTCCATGTCCTTCTCCATAGTAAATACTGATGTGAAATGTTCACTCAGAATCTCACCTATCTCCTGCGGTTTCACACACAGATGGCCGTGTGGATCTTCAATGGGCCTTATTCTCTCCCTCATTACTCTTTTGCCCTTAATGTAGTTATAGAATCTCTTTGGATTGTCCTGAACTTTAGTTGCCAAAGCTATTCCATGTCCCTATTTTGCACTCCTGATTTCCCTCTTAAATATACACTGACTGCCCTTATGCTTGTCCGGAAATTCACTCAATCCCAGCTGTCTCAACCTGACATATACCTCATTTTTCTTAACCAGACCTTTAATTTCGCTTTGTGGACTCCTCTACAATGGGGAAACCAAGCAATGGGGGAACGGCAACCCCCATTCGTGAACCACTTCAAATCCCCCTCCCATTCCTTGGAAAACTTATCCATCCTGGGCCTCCTCCAGTGCCACAATGATGCCATCTGAAGGTTGCAGGAGCAGCACCTCATATTTCATTTGGGAAATTGGCAGCCCAGTGATATCAATGTGGATTTCACAAGCTTCAAAATCTCCCCACTCCCGACCACATCCCAACACCAGTCCAGTTCGTCCTTGACTCACTAACCTGTCCATTGTTTTTCCCACCTATCCATTCCTTGCACCTCAATCCTCACCACCACCTCCTACCTACCAGTCGCATCCCCACCTCCTTGATCTGTCTGTCTTCATTGGACTGACTGATCCCCACCCTAACTCCTCACATCCACCCACATTTACTGACTCCATCCCCACTTCTTTGACCTGTCCATCTCCTTTCCACCTATCTGCTCCCCTATCCACCTTCCATCTGCCTCCCCCTCTCCTTCTATTTATTTCAGAATCCCCTTCCTCTCCCCCATTCTCAAGAAGGGCCCAGATCAGCTCTCCACCTGGATATCTCTTCAATTTCTCTCGTCACCCAGCACACCCGGCACCTACCAGCCTGACCCTTCACATGAACATGAACAAACTGTCTCTGGACTCTAATTATCATCTTTTTTAAAGGAATCCTGCTTCCCAATCTTTACCTGCAAATAGCCTCTCCCAATTAAATTTTGAAAATAAAAACCCCAAAGAAACTGCGGATGCCGTAAATCAGAAACAAAAGTTGAAATTGCTGGAAAAGCACAGCAGATCTGGCAGAATCAGTGGAGAGAAATCTGTGTGCACGTTTCATAACGAGTGACACTTCCTCAGAGCTCAGGAAGGGTCACTCAACCTGAACCGTTAACTCTAATTTCTCTCCAAAGATGCTGCCAGACCTGCTGAGCTTTAGCAGCGATTTCTGTTGTAGTAACTTTTGAAAGTTCCTGCCTGATACCATCAAAATTGGCCTTCATCCAATTTTGGCCCAAAGTACTCCCCCATTAATACCTTAATCATTTCCCCTGCTTTATTCCCAACAGGTCGAGTTTTGCTCCTTCTCTAGTACATACATCCATATACTGACTAAGAAAGTTTTCTTTCACACACTTAACAAATTCCTTCACATCCCACCTCTTAACACTATGCCAGGCTCAGTCTGTGTTGGAAAGTTAAATCCCCTCCCATTACAACCCTATAATTCTCACAGATATCAGAGATTTCCTCACATATTTTATTTTCAATTTCCTGTTGACTACTGTGTATTGTCTATGGTACAATCCCAACAAGATGGTCATTCCTTTCTCATTTCAAAGTTCAACCTAAAAAATTTCCCTCGGCAAACTCCGAGAAATCCTCTCTCAGCACTCCCTAAGTACAGCCATAATGTTATCCCAAACCAAAATCACCACTCCCCCTCCTCTCTTTCCTCCTCTTCAGTCTTTCATATAGCATCTGCACCCCAGAACATTAAACTGTCAGTCCTGTCCATTCCTGATCCAAGTCTTTGTCATAGCTATGGTATCCCAGTCCCATGTTCCTAACTATGTCCTGATTTTATCTGCCTTACCACTCAGCTTCCTTTCATTGAAGTAAATGCATTTTAATTTATCAGTCTTATCTTGTTCTCTGACAAGCTCTTGCCTGCATTGACTGTGAGACTTGCTTCCCTTATCTACTGTACCAGCCTCAACCATTTTCTCACCATCACTTCAGTTCTCATCCCCACAGTAAACATAGAACATAGATCAGTACAGCACAGTACAGGCCCTTCAGCCCACAATGTTGTGCTGAACGTTTATCCTAAGCCTAAGGTCTATCTAACCTCCGCCCGGACCTTATACTATCCTCTATATGCCTACCTCATAGCTGCTTAAATGCCCTAATGAGGCCGACTCCACGACCCTCTCCGGCAATGCATTCCACACCCCTACCACTCTCTGTGGAAAGAACCTACCTCTGACGTCTCCCTTATATCTACTTCCACTCACTTTAAACCTATGCCCCCTCATAATAGCACCCTCCACCCGAGGAAAACATCTCTGGCTGTCCACTCTATCTATATCGCTGATCATTTTGTACATCTCTATCAAGTCACCTCTCATCCTTCATCATTCTAAAGAGAAAAGCCCTAGCTCTCTCAATCTTCCCTCCCTCCATTCCAGACAACATCCTGGTAAATCTCCTCTGCACCTTTTCCAACACTCCCACATCTTTCCTGTAATGAGGTAACCAGAACTGAACACAATACTCCAGATGTGGCCGAATCAGGGTTTTGTATAGCTGGAGCATAACTTCACAGCTCTTGAACTCAATCCCTCTGTTAATGAAAGCTAACACACCATACGCCTTCTTAACAATGCTATCCACCTGAGTGGCAGCTTTCAGGGAACTATGGACATGAACCGCAAAATCCCTCTGCTCCTCCATGCTGCCAAGAACCTTTCCATTAACTTTGTACTCTGCTTTCAAGTTTGTTCTTCCAAAAAGAATCACCTCACACTTTTCAGGGTTAAACTCCATCTGCCACTTCTCAGCCCAGCTCTGCATTCTGTCAATATCCTTTTGTAATTGAGAACGGCCATCCTCACTGTCCACAACTCAAACCACCTTTGTATCGTCCACGAACTTAATAATCCACTCTTCCACTCCTACATCCAAATCATTGACAAAAATCACAAATAGAAGAGGTCCCAGAACAGATCCTTGTGGTACACCACTCATAACTGAGCACCGTGTTGAATATTTTCCTCCACTATCACCCTTTGTCTTCTCAGGGTCAGCCAGTTCTGAATCCAATCTGCCACATTTCCCCCTGTCCCATGCCTCCTTAATTTCTGCATGAGCCTACCATGGGGAATCTTATCAAATGCCCTACTTAAATCCATGTACACCACATCCACATGTTTGATCACTTCTTCAAAGAATTCAATAAGGTTCATGAGGCATGATCTACCACTCACAAATCCATGCTGACTATCACAAATCAAAATGTACCTATCCAAGTCATCATAAATCCTATCTCTCAGAGCCCTTTACAGTAATTTGCCCTCTGCTGACGTAAGACCAACTGGCCTGTAATTACCAGGGTTATCCCTATTCACTTTTTTGAACAAGGGAATGACGTTTGCCTCTCTCCAACCATCTGGCACTATACCCGTAGACAGTGAGGACGAAAAGATCATCGCCAAAGGCCCTGCGATCTCTTCCCTTGATTCCCACGGAATACTTGGATAAATTCCATCAGGCCCAGGGGGCTCATCTATCTTCAAGTTCCTCAAAATTCCTAGTACATCTTCCTTACTAGCATCCACCTCCTCCAGCCTACCAGCCTGTTTCACACTGTCCTCCGCTACAACAAGGCCCCCCTCAGTTGTGAATACCAAAGTAAAGTATTCATTAAGGACTTCTCCTACCTCTTCAGGCTCCGTACACAAATTCCCTTTACACTCTTTGATGGGCCTTACCCGTTCTCTTGTCATTCCCTTATTCCTCACGTACATGTAAAAAGCCTTGGGGTTTTCCTTGATCCTGTCTGCCAAGGTTTTCTCATTCCCCCTTTAAGCTCTCCTAAGCCCTTTCTTCAGTTCCTTCCTGGCTAACTTGTATCCATCTAGAGCCTTTTCTGATCCTTGTTTCCTCTACCTTATATAAGCATTCTTCTTCCTCTTAACTAGTTGTTCGACCTCTCTTGAGGACTGAGGCTCACTCACTTGTCTCCATCTTCCCCGCCTGCTAGGGACAAACATATCGAGTACATGCAGTATGCATACTTTAAACAATCTCCTCATGTCTATAACACTCTTCCCTGACAGCATCTGTTCCCATTTTGTGTTACCCAGTTCTTACCTAACAGAATTGTAATTCTGTCTGATCAACATCAGTTTTTATTGTCTCCATTTTTGAAAAAGCTGCCACTCAAAGTTGAGCTCTCGACTACAACTCTCAGTTCCAAACCCAAAATTAAAATAAAGCAAAGTATTGATAGTCTCAACAAACAAAATTATAAATAACTCAAGCCCAAGCACCGATCTGTGCAGCATCCAACAAATTTCAGCCCACAGACAATATCTGTTTAAACCTGGTGTCAAATTTAAGTCTTTTAATCAGCTCCCAATATGTTTTGATATATTAATCCCAATCCTGAGGCCTAATGTGGAGTAATAACCTACTTAATTCTCTTTTCAAAATCTAACTGGTGCTTTCTGAAGGTTCAAACATATTACTTGCATGAGGGAAGCAGCAGGGAACTGAGGGGCAATATTTTCACACAAAGGGTGGATTGTACGTGGAATGATCTGCCAAAGGAAGTTGTAGGTACAGGCACAGCTGAATTCCACACATTTAAAAGACATTTGGGTGATTAACCAAATCAGAAAGCTTTAGATGGATCTGCAGGCAAATGGGATTAGTACAGTTTGGGAAACTTGGCTGGCATGAACAAGTTGGGCTCACGGGTCTATTTCTGTGCTGTACGACTCTATGACACTAATAAATACGATAACCTGATTGTTTTTATTACCACCCTTAAGTGTTGCAACTCACAGATATTCCTGCAACCCTTAAGTGGATATATTAAATGCAAACTTGCTTTTCGTAATGGATGTTTGCCATGGCCTAATGTTTGCAAAAATCTGAGCTGAGACTTCCCCACCAAAAGACTTAACGTGGCTACGATGGCAAATGTAAAGCATCCTGTTCTGCAGGGAAACCAGGTAATTGCTGAAGTTGTGAAGCTGACCCATGGCAACTGATTTTGGGGATTTTCTCAATAATTCCAACATGAATGTATTTGTACAACCTCTGGTGCATCACATGTGGCAGTCATCAGCATAGTTTCAGAACACACATGGCAGGTACATGAAGGTAAATTATGGTATTTAGCAAATCAACTTATCATAATATGTTTGATAACACTATCCAGCCAGTTCCTGCTCATTACTGAATTCCTCAGCGAGCCTCCCTGTCCGTACAGCCTTAATATTTCATATAAAGTAGAAATTGTCTTTCAACATTAGCAGTTGAATTCTGTTTATTACAACTTGTGCACACTGGGCTTTGTTCAGACCATTAGCTAAATCCTTGGTGATGATGCTTTGTTCAGAAGCTCTTTATCAAGATGATGTTTGATGCTCATTGCTTACACCTAGTTCCCTCTTTTAAAAACAAAATTTGCTTGTTCATTTTTGCAGTGACTAAACTCTGAGGTGCTAGGGCTTGTTCATTGGGAAACACATCGAGGACCAAAGCAGGGCGAAGGACTACATCCTGAAATGTTGACGCTGTCTCTTCACAGATGTTGCCTGACTATTTCCAGCACTTTCTGTTTTCCCCAATTTCCCCCCATTCTGATTTCCTGCATTTGTAGTATTTTGCTTTATTTGCAGTCAGGTTGAGTTGGCCTTGTGAAAGACCTGAATATTTTTTATATATTTTGAAAAGAAATGACTCAGTAAGATCAAGTGGCTTGGAAAACATCAGCCTTACAATAGCAGACCCTTAACTATTGAAACTGCCATTCCTCATCCCAGTTAAATTTCTGTTTGAATACGCAAGCAAGCAGAATAGTCCATTCTTAATACAGGCTTAGTTTGGCTTCTACATTGATTAGGTGTAGTGATAGTGAAGGAATGAAGAATTGAAAACCAAAAGTAACTTGGAATAGGATAGCATTACAGCAGCGCATATTGTCAATTTCCACAGAGATGGCTGAAACAGAGTAGCGAACAACAATGTACTTACTCTTGAATGCTTGAAACATAAATTAGAATCAATGCAGCTAAGGTAGGTTCCACACGGTTTGCATCTGTCCGATCCACAGTTCACTGCCATTGAAATATACTGCATGGAAAAGAAAAAAACTAATAGTGCAGTAATCCTTAGTATGTTCCAAACAGCTTAGTTTGCTGGATGACCTCCTGACATTTACACCACCTTGAGATTCCCAAATTGGCCATTTGGAAATTGTGGTACTGTTAGCTAGACTGAGAACTGGAAAATACATCTTTTCAGTTTCTAACAGAATGTAGGAACACAAATGGGCTATTGAGACCACTGAGCCTGCTCTGCCATTCAATTAGAACATGGTTCATTGTCTATAGTAAAGCTCCATTATCCCTTGATGCTATTAGTGTACAAACATATATCTGTTTCTCTCTCAAACGTGCTCAATGTCTATGCTTCCATCGCCCTCTGGAGTATATGACAGTCTCTACAAGATTTTTGTTGGTTTCAATGAGATCTTCAATCATTCATCGAAACACTCGAGAATACTTATTTTTTTAATCATTCATGGGATGAAGGCATCGCTGGCAAGACCAGCATTTACTGCCCATCCCTAATTGCCCCGAGGCCAGTAAAGAGTCAACCACATTGCTGTGGGTCTGGAGTCACACGTATGCCAGACCAAGTAAGGATGGCAGTTTCCTTCTTTCAAGGACATCAGTGAACCAGATGGGTTTTCCCAATAATTAACAATGGATTCATGGACATCATTGGATCTTCAATTCCAGATTTTTATTGAATTCAAATTGCACCATCTGCCTTGAGCATGGTAGGATTTGAATTGGGGTCCCCAGAACATTACCTGGGTCTCTGGATGAGCAGTTCAGCAACAATATCCACCAGGCTGTTACGTCCCCAGGGAGGTCACTTTCCTCAATCGATCCTCATAAGACAAACCCACCATCATAAGAATTAGTCTCCTCATCCTCCATTGCACTGGGGAAACTGGAAATAGCAAATTATCAGACTCAATATAATCAGTTCTTTAAAAATGCATTTAAACTTAATTTGGCTGGGAAGCCAAAAGTTCCAGCTGTAAATTTAATACAAACACTAAGACGTTATCGGCTGGAATGTAAAGCTAATGCAGATCTCAGTTTGTGAACATCAACCCATGTTTTAGTAAAAGGTTATCGATGTTATTTCAAGGAGCCTCTACTGAAGAAAAATAAAAGAGCTGCAGATGTTGTAAATCAGAAACAAAAACAGAAATTGCTGGAGAAGTTCAGCAGGTCTGGCAGCATCCATGGAGAGAAATCAGAATTAATGTTTCATGTTGAGTGACCCTTCCTCAGAATTGCAGTTGTTGTCTGCTTTAATGGATGGAAAATATTCACTGACGTTAATTGTTCAGTGAACTTGAATCAGAAGATTGTGGGTCAAGTCCTAGTGCTAAGATTGAGCACATAATCTCATCTGATGCTTCAGTGCAGTACTGAGGTAATGCTACACTGACAGAATTCCAGTTTTTTAAAATAAAATAGTAAACCAAAGCCTTGATTGAGATGGGTTTAAAAGGTCCCATGCCACTACGTAAAGATGGGTGGAGGCTCCTTAATATCATGGCCAACATTAATCCTTCAATCAACATCAATAAAGTAAATTCTCTGGTCGCTGATAGTGGGAGCATTTTCTGAAGAATGGTCCAGACCCCAAATATCAACCTTCCCGCTCCTCTGATGCTCTTGGCCTGCTGTGTTCATCCAGCTCCACAACTTGTTATTTCACTGTTTTCTTGCTGTTGGTGGGAGCTTGCTGCACACAAAATGGTTACTGTGTTTGCTGTGTTCTTACTGCAACGATGCAACAAATGTGCTTCATTCAAGATAAAGCACTTTGAAATGTCATGAAAAGTGTTGTGAATAAAAGTTTTTGTTTCAAGCTATCAGTGTGCCTCTGGTGAAGTGCTGGTGATCTGCCCCACTTGCAATTTATGGGTCTTGGTTTGCCGGAGTGGGTGGCATCCCAGTGTGTATAAACAGAGCTGCATCAAAACACTGTTCAAGCGAACTGTTATTTTTTCACATAGAGTAGGTGTAAGATGCAGGCATTTATGAAGAGAATAAAGACCCAAGATTCTACATTTTTTGAATGAACAACCATAAACTTTCCTCTACAACCTATTTTATATCTCCATCTGTAGCATCATTAGCGCTCCCTCTGTCTGTTGCTTTCAGCACTCTCACCATCTGTTCCACTTGTTCCTTCCCTCCCACTGTCAATGCCAGAACACCCATTGCTCTCTAGCCCCTTTCAAATTGAAGAGAAATCATACCAGATTTGAAGTGTTGACTCAGTTTCTCTCTCTCCACACGTACTGTGAGATCTGCTGAGTTTCACCAGTATTCAGATCTTAAACTGTTTACCAACGAGATCCACAGTAAACACAACATCTCGTGGTCTTCCTCTGTTTGCCATTTCATTTCCTGAACTTTCAGAACACAACTTTACTCTGTTCCTGATGATATTTCACCTAGTTCCAAAAGGAATAATCACTCTGGTTCATTAAATATATCAGACATTAAATATTAATTTGTATACCTAGAAAGTGGAAGCTGAAAGGTTATTTTAGGAGGATACTCTAAAGAGTATCAGGACAAGGTGAGGAGTGGTGAATTAGCTCCCCTTGTTTCAAACTCCTCCATTAGCCAGAACAAAAATTTGTGCTTTCAATACAAAACTATGGATCTGTCCAATTCAAAAATGGTTGAAAAGTTCATCTTAAGTAATAAGTGCAAGATTTTTTTGAAAGAATGAGCACATTATTTACTTATCCCCAAGATATAAAGTTAAAAAGGCAGCGTGTAAAAAGAATAGAACAATGATTATGGATGATTTTGATGTTCATGTTGATTGGGTTAATCGAATCGGAAAGGGTAGCCATGGCAACAAATTCATAGAATATATTAACGATGGTTTCCAAGAGCACTGTGTCATGCAGTCAACCAGGAGTGGGCTGTCTTGAATCTGGTAATGTTTAACAAGGAAGGTTTAATAATTAACTCCAGAGTAAAAGATCTTCTCAGGAGTAGTGATCATAACATTGTAGAATTTAATATTCAGTTCAAGAGTGAGGGTCTGAGTTTGGAAACATCTGTTTTTAACTTAAGTAAAGAGGATTGCAATGAACTGATGATAGAGTTAGCTAAAGTGAACTGGGTGGCTGGATGAGCGGGGATGACAGTGAGCAAGCTGTGACAGACTTTTAAGGAGTTGTACTTGTTAAGGGTCACATATGCATTAATCCCTGGGAGTAATGCATATGTGACCCTTAAAAAGTACAACTCTCCCACAGTATGAATAAACATTAGTCTTCAAATCCAGGCATGGTTGAACCTAGCAAGCACAAAAGGGAAACATTGATCGTGAGGACTGTACAGTGTTAATGAAACTGAAATACTGTTTCACTTTCCATTCTACAGTATTAACTTCTCACTGACAAAAGCTATTTGATTTGAAGCTTGGTTTCATACATTTAAAAATTGATTCTAGTATCTATTGTTGGAAAACATTAAAAGATGCTACTGTTGCTACTACTACTACTACTACCCAATTGTACATAGCATGATCCTACAAGCAAATAAATTGCCAGAACATCTATTTCACACGTCACTTTGCAGCACCAACACTAGCCAGGACACCAGGGGGAATTAGTTCAGAGCTTTCTTTGAAATAATACCATGGGGTACTTTAGTTCTACCAAAGGATGTAGTCGGGGATGTGGTTTGATATCTCTCTGAAAAAAGAAGCACGCTCTGACTGAAGAGCCCCTCAACTATCTGAGTCAGAGGTGACTCTGACTTGGGCTCCTAGCAGAGCCAAGGACAGACAGTGTGATGAATCTTCATTCGCACTATGTGAGGGGACAGTGTGAAGGGGAGCTGCAGGATGCCACATTAGCAGTTTAAGAGAGACAAATAGCAGGAAGCTCAGGGCAGTAGTGACTGTTGATTAAAAAGAAGTAGAAAGATTGCAAGCAAGGATGGTGGTCGAGTTTAAAGGGGAGAAAGATAATCTAATGGGCAGATTGTAAGTTATTTGTGAGGGCATAAGAGATAATTCTAAAAGCCTCCTGATAAGTGGGATCTGTACACTTCTTTGATGGAGAGCAAGGAATGACAGAGTGTGTTTGAAAATATATGAGTAAAGATTTTAATGTGAAAGTGGAGTGCAAGTTTCTTCAAAACAGTTTCAGCAAATGAAAAGACAACTGATTTTGAGCGTGGCACAGTGGTTAGTACTGCTGCCTCACAACACCAGGGACTTGGGTTCAAATCCACCCTCGAGCAACTGTCTGTGTGGAGTTTGCACATTCTCCCTGTGTCTGTGAGGGTTTTCTCTCGCTGCTCCAGTTTCCTTTCACAGTCCAAAGATGTGCAGGTGAGGTGGATTGGCCATGCTAAATTGTCTGTTGTGTTCAGAGATGTGTAGATTGGATGGGTGCTCTGGGGTTTGGTGTGGAGTTTTTGGCCAAAGGCCTTGTTTCCACACTGTCAGGAAACTCCAATTAGTGTCTGAGAGGACAATGTTAAATAGAAAAGCAAGAACAAATTGTGCAGGTCTCACGAGGTGCTATGGTTTGGGCTTGAGATTTGCAGAGTTTATCTTTGAAGGAAGCAACAATGTTTAACGTCCCATCCACCCAGAGATTTCATGAAGATGCTTTGTTCATTTCGTCATTCTAAAGGTGCAGAATTTGAAGGCTTTGTTGAATTTCAAGTTAGGAATATGAATTCAAGAATAGTGAGGCAACCAGAGAGAGAACAGATCATGGACAGGAAGGGGAAATGGAGGAGGAGGCCCAACAATCTCACGAGTCAATGTGGATGCAGTCAATACTCACATTGTATTAATATCAAAGTTAGACAACATTGAGCCCCAGAGTGTGAAAATAGAGAAGTCCCCTGGGCCAGATGGAATTTATCCTAGGATCCAATGGGAGGAGATTGCCGAGCCTTGGGCATTGATCTTTAACTCATCATTGTCTACAGGAATAGTGCCAGAAGACTGGAGGATAGCAAATGTCGTTCCCCTGTTCAAGAAAGGGAGGAGAAACAACCTAGTCCAGTGAGCCTTCCCTCAGTTGTTGGTGAAGTATTGGAAAAGGTCCTAAGAGATAGGATTTATTATCATCTAGAAAAGAATAATTTGATTAGGGATAGTCAGTATGGTTTTGTGAAGGGTGGGTCATGCCTCACAAACCTTATTGAGTTTTTTGAGAAGGTGACCAGACAGGTAGATGAGAGTAAAACGGTTGATGTGGTGTATATGGATTTCAGCAAGGCGTTCAATAAGGTTCCCCACAATAGACTATTGTACAAAATGCAGAGGAATGGGATTGTGGGAGATATCGCAGTTTGGACCAGAAATTGGCTTGCTGAAAGAAGACAGAGGGTGGTGGTTGATGGGAAACGTTCATCGCGGAGACCAGTTACTAGCGGTGTACCGCAAGGGTTGGTGTTGGTTCCACTGCTGTTCGTCATTTTTATAAATGACCTGGATGAGGGCGTAGAAGGATGGGTCCGTAAAGTTGCAGACGACACTAAGGTCGATGGAGTTGTGGATAGTGACGAAGTATATCGTAGGTTACAGAGAGACATAGATAATCTGCAGTGCTTGGCTGAGAGGTGGCAAATGGAGTTTAATGCGGACAAGTGTGAGGTGATGCCTTTTGGTAGGATTAACCGGAATGCAAAGTACTGGGCTAATGCTAAGATTCTTGGTAGTGTCGATGAGTAGAGAGATCTCGGTGTCCATGTACACAGATCCTTGAAAGTTGCCACCCAGGTTGACAGGGTTATTAAGAAGGCATACAGTGTTTCAGCTTTGATGAATAGAGGGATTAAGTTCCGGAACCATGAGGTTATGCTGCAGCTGTACAAAACTCTGGTGCGGCCGCACTTGGAGTATTGCGTACAGTTCTGCTCACCACATTATAAGAAGGATGTGGAAGCTTTGGAAACGGTGCAGAGGAGATTTACCAAGATGTTGCCTGGTATGGAGGGAAGGCCTTACAAGGAAAGGCTGAGGGACTTGAGGCTGTTTTCGTTCGAGAGAAGAAGGTTGAGAGGTGACTTACTTGAGACATATAAGATAATCAAAGGGTTAGATAGGGTAGATAGGGAGAGTCTTTTTCCTAGGATGGTGACGGCAAGCACGAGGGGGCATAGCTTTAAATTGAGGGGTGAAAGATATAGGACAGATGTCAGAGGTAGTTTCTTTACTCAGACAGTAGTCAGGGTATGGAACACTTTGCCTGCAACGGTAATAGATTCGCCAACTTTAAGTACATTTAAGTTGTCATTGGGCAAGCATATGGATGTACATGGAATAGATTAGATGGGCTTCAAATTGGTATGACAGGACGGCACAACATCAAGGCCGAAGGGCCTGTACAGTGCTGGAATGTTCAATGTTCTATGAACCCAGCTGTAATAGTAAAACTTGTTATATTAGCCTATTGAAAGTGTAATTATCCAATTCAGTCGATGATTGGGAATCGGAGAAACCAAGCAGAAGCTTGGGGGCCGCTTTGCAGAATACCTACGCTCGGTTCACACTGAACAACTGCACCTCCCAGTCGTGAACCATTTCAACACGCCCTTCCATTCCTTAGACGACATGTCCATCCTGGGCCTCCTGTAATACCATGACAATGCTACCCAAAGGTTACAGGAACAGCAACTCATATTCCGCTTGGGAACTCCACAGCCCAATTGCATCAATGTGGATTTCACAAGATTCAAAATCTCCCCTCCCCCAATCGCATCCCAAAACCAGCCCAGATCTTCCCTGCCTCCCTAACCTGTCCGTCCTACCTCCCACCTATCCCCTCCTCCCACCTCAATCCCCACCCCCATCCCCTACCTACCAGCCTCATCCTGCCCCCTTGACCTGTCCGTCCTCTCTGGACTGACCTATCTCCTCCCTACCCTCCCACTTGCACTCACCTTTACTGGCTCCATCCCCACCTCTTTGACCTGTCTATCTCCTCTTCACCTGTCTTCTCCTCTATCCATCTTCTATCCACCTCCTTCTCTCTCCCTATTTATTTCAGAAACCCCTTCCCCCTTCCATTTCTGAAGAAGGGTCTAGGCCTAATACGTCAGCTCTCCTGCTCCTTTGATGCTGCTTGGCCTGCTGTGTTCATCCAGCTCTACACCTTGTTGTCTGAGATTCTCCAGCATCTGCAGTTCCTACCATCTCTGTTCCCACATTTGTCTCTTTTCACGGTTATTGACCTTTCAGGATTGACCATAGAACAAATTCGGAAATGATGCCTGATGATTTAATTTCCTTCACTACTTTGAAAAAAACATAACCAGATAAGATTTTACCCAAATTTCTGCATTTTCTCTCAGTGACTCCGAAAAAGCAGCATGCGCACTGACCATGAGTGGCTGAATGAAACCAGATGCTCTGCAAATATGGGACAATGTGTTTGGAGACATCAGCTGTGGACATGGCCAGATAAGCCTGCAAACATCAGGACTGTCTTCCTGGTTTCTCTCTGCAGCCTGCAAAACCACTCCAGAAATCTTACTTCAGAAACCCCCTGCCCTTCCCCGTTTCTGAAGAAGGGTCGAGGCCCAAAACGTGGGGACAGGTTATTTTGTAATTTAGATGAGGTTTCCTTTGATCGAAAGGTGCTGACACTCTCTACTTATGTGTTGATTTTTTTTCTGTGGTGCTGTTGTTTCACGGACGTCAGAAATGAGCATTGAAATTGATTGCCAGGGATATGTATCGAAGCTACGCTGATACAATTGACACAACTACATTCCACAGTCAGACACAGAATGGCACTTGAGGCTTCAGCTGGACTTTGTGTCAAAACCCACCACCAACTGCCAGCAATTGCAGAAATTTAATGTACGAATGAGTTAAAGAAGATCGCTCATCTGCAAAGAAGATACAGAATGCGGAGATGACGGGACAACGCAATGAGCTGCTTTATAAAATTCCGAAATAGCATCTGATTGAGAAGTGATAGCGTGAGTGCAGTTTCATAGCGCAGTCGTACCTACATAAAGTGGTGGGTGATTGAGAATGCTTAGAATAATCAAGCGTTGATTTTTGTTTAGTTTCAAAAAGCACACAGATTGAAAGCTTTCAGAATATTTTTGGAGAACACGTGACTGGAATCAGAAGCAAATGTGGTTTCTCTCCTCGAAGGGACAGTTCAGGGACAGCTCAGTTACCTTTGTGGAATGACTAGTGAAACTTGCAGACTTGGAGTGGATCGTTAGAAATCTGCAGATTATTAGAAAACAAATTGAGAAAGTCAAAGCTTTCAGTTTTATGAATATTCATGTAAGAAGATTTCACAGGACACAGGACAGGGCTGGAGCAAAGCAACAAAGTCAAACCTAAAGATTTGATTTAGAACAGTAATTTCTTTGAATTTGAATCACTGTAACTTGGAGAAATTTCAAACTGTATTTTATGTTTAGATAGCTTGGTTTGCTTTTCTTCCCTTTTTGATGAATTAACCTATGTTTTATTGTTAAAGAACATCTGCAGCCTGGTGTGCCTATTTCAATCAATGACCACCACCTTAAATATGAATAAAAGACTAACAAGTCATAACATCAGCTGAGAATATAAAAGCAGGGCAGTGGGACTAATTGGATAACTCTTTGAAAGAGCTGACACAGCGATAAAAGGCCTAATGGTCTCTTTCCGTGCAGTAAGACTCTGTAACACAGTTATAGTTCTTGGATATATGGCTCCGAGATTTACCAAGACAGATTCAATCTCGTCAGATGGGCATCTGGTTTCGCTGATCTGAACTAAGTTGGGCTTAAAAATAAATCAGTTAAAATGTTTGGCCAGGCATGGGTCTTTGGTGGAGTGTGCATACGTGGGAAGGCAGAAATGGACTCAGCTGTTCTATTCTTTTTGTTCAAGTTTCCTAGTGACACACACTGACCAAACACGGAGAGGGAGGGTGAACGGTGGCACCTGTAGAGGTTGGGGTTGGCACTTATCCGTGGAAATTGTGTCCGTGAGAGTCATGGCACCTCTGGGACTGATGTACAATGCAGTCCAAGATCTCAAAGATCATGAAATTGTATTGCAATTCTTTGCCTCACATAGACCCAAATACAGGCAGTATTATTGAAATTTTGGAATACACTGTCGAGGGAAAAGCTGAATGGTAAATTTATTCAGTCAATCTGATGAGACAACAAGGGGAGATATTCAAGTAACAAAATGTATAGCTGGATGAACACAGCTGGCCAAGCAGCAACTCAGGAGCACAAAAGCTGACGTTTTGGGCCGAGACCCTTCATCAGAGAGGGGGATGGGGAGAGGGTTCTGATATCAATAGGGAGAGAGGGGGAGGTGGACCAAAGATGGATAGAGGAGAAGACAGGTGGAGAGGAGAGTATAGGTGGGGAGGGGATAGGTCAGTCCGGGGAGGACGGACAGGTCAAGGAGGCGGGATGAGGTTGGTGGGTGGGAAATGGAGGTGCGGCTTGAGGTGGGAGGAGGGGATAGGCGAGAGGAAGAATAGGTTAGGGAGGCGGGGACGAGCTGGGCTGGTTTGGTGATGCAGTGGGGGGAGGGAACAAGCTGGGCTGGTTTTGGGATGCAGTGGAGGAGGGGGAGATTTTGAAGCTTGCGAAGTCCAGATTGAGACCATTGGGCTGCAGGGTTCCCAAGCGGAATGTGAGTTGCTGTTCCTGCAACCTTTGGGTGGCATCATTGTGGCACTGCATGAGGCCCATGATGGACATGTCCTGTAAGGAATGGGAAGGGGAGTTAAAATGATTTGCGACTGGGAGGTGCAGTTGTTTATTGCGAACCGAGCGGAGATGTTCTGCAAAGTGGTCCCCAAGCCTCCGCTTGGTTTCGCAATGTAGAGGAAGCCACATCGGGTACGGTGGATACAGTATACTGCATTGGCAGACGTGCAGGTGAACATCTGCTTAATATGGAAAGTCATTTTGGGGCCTGGGATGGGGGTGAGGGAGGAGGTGTGGGGCAGGTGTAAAACATCCTGCGGTTGCAGGGGAAGGTGCCAGGTGTGGTGGGGTTGGAGGGGAGTGTGGAGCGGACAAGGGCATCACAGAGAGAGTGGTGTGTCCGGAAGGCGGGCAATGGTGGGGATGGAAAAATGTCCCGGGTGGTGGGGTCAGATTGTAGATGGCGGACGTGTCGGAGGATGATGCTTTGTATCTGGAGGTTGGTGGGGTGGCATGTGAGGACGAGGGGGATTCTCTTAGGGTGGTTATTGTGGGGGCAGGGTGTAAAGGGATGTGTTGCGGAAAATGTGGGAGACACAGTCAAGGGCGTTCTCAACCACTGCAGGGGGGATGTTGCGGTCCTTGAAGAACACGGACATCTGGGATGTGCGGGAGTGGAGTGCCTCATCCTGGGAGCAGATGCGGCACAGGCAAAGGAATTGGGAATAGGGGATGGAATTTTTGCAGGGGGGTGGGTGGGAGGAGGTGTATTCTAGGTAGCTGTGGGAGTCGGTGGGCTTGAAGTGGACATCTGTTTCTAGCTGGCTGCCTGAGATGGAGACAGAGAGGTCCAGGAAGGTGAGGGATGTGTTGGAGTTGGCCCAGGTGAACTTGAGGTTGGGGTGGATGTTGTTGGTGAAGTGGATGAACTGTTCAAGCTCCTCTTGGAAGCATGAGGTGGTGCCGATACAGTCATCAATGTAATGGAGGAAGAGGTGGGGTTTGGGGCCAGTGCAGGTGTGGAAGAGGGACTGTTGAATGTAACCTACAAAGAGGCAGGCATAGCTTGGGCGCATGCGGGTACCCATGGCCACCCCCTTTGTCTGTAGTAAGTAGGAGGAATCAAAAGAGAAGTTGTTGAGGGTGAGGACAAGTTCGGAAAGGCGGATGAGTGTGTCAGAGGAGGGGAAATTGGTCGGTCCTGTGGGACAGGAAGAAGCAGAGGGCCTTAAGGCCATCTGCAAGATGAATGCAGGTGTATGGCGACTGGATGTCAATGGTGAAAATGAGGTGTTTGGGGCGAGGGAATTAGAAGTTCTGGAGGTGGAGGGCGTGCAATAGTGTTTATCCCCTCCTCCCACCTCACGCCGCAGCTCCATTTCCCACCTACAAACCTCATCCCGCCTCCCTGACCTTTCCATCCTCCCCAAACTGACCTATTCCCTCCCCACCTCTACTCTCCTCTTCACCTATCTTCACCTCTATCCACTTTCGGTACACCTCGCCGACTCTCCCTATTTATTTCAGTACCCTCTCCCATGCCCCTCTCTGATGAAGGGTCTAGGCCCGAAACGTCAGCTTTTGTACTCCTGAGATGCTGCTTGGTCTGCTGTGTTCATCCAGCTACACACTTTGCTATCTTGGATTCTACAGTATCTGCAGTTCCCATTATCTCTGAGATATTCAAGTAACTCCTTTATTTAGTGAAAAGAAAGCAATTTTATCTTCCTCCCACAAGCGGTAACCATTAGATCACAACACACTCAGGAAATATCTAGAAGCACTGTTTCTGCAAGCCCTCTCCATCTGTGGTACTTATCACTGGGAATGGACCACCTAATAAATATGATGAGAGAATCATCTTTAAGATAATTGATTTTGAGCAATATTCTGTCACACAAGCATCTGATGCATTTTATTTAGATATCACTTTGCAGTCAACTGACCGCTGAAATCAGCAACTTGTTGCGTGCTTGAATGCCAAATCAGGAGGCTTCAGTACTAAAGATTGTTGCAAAAGTGGAACTTGGACAGTTGGGTTTCCAAAGAATGTTCACTTAATGTGCTGTAAACTTTACTTAATGTCTCATACTCATTCAAACCCAAGCATAGATTTGATTGCCATTCAGCACCTCAAACATACTGCACCATTCAATATGATCACGGCTGATTTGAATGTCGGTACCTTTTAGTTGTCTTATCTTTGTACCCTTTGGTTGTCTTAACAACATTTTATGAATCTCCATCCCAAAGGCTTCAACTATCCTGGTAATTTAATGCTTGAATTATTGGTATGTTAAACAATCTATCATTTTCAGAAGTTTTCACATCATAAAGCTGTCAAAAGGATCAGTTGTTAAATTTTGCTGCTCAGAACCTTTCCATGTGGAGAATCTATTGCATTTTCATGTCAGTGCTAACTTGTCTGACTTCACATCAATGATGCACTTACATTACACATCTGGTCTGACTGTGCAGCACATGATGATGGAAGCACCATCGTTGATGATAAGTGAAACAGAACAATGAAGAGAGACTGGGGTGAGGCAAAAACAACACCATTTGTTTTCCATCACTTGTTTGTGAGATCATACAGCATTGTCAACTTTCCCAGGTACAATTTACTGATGTGAAAAAAATGCAAATGCTTTTGCACATGGACTCACAAAAACCTAAAACCATTTTGCCCAGTGCAAACACGTGTTGTATAAATGGCCTAGTTGAAAGTCATTTAGGTACAAAAACTTGGTCAAGGAAATTAATAATTGCATTGTGAGAATTAAAATTCCATAATCATCCTTTTGACAAACAAAGCATATCTTAGACATAGAGATGTACAGCACAGAAACAGACCCATCCATCCAACTTATCCATGCCAACAAGATATTGTGAATAAATCTGGTCTCATTTGCCAGCATTTGGCCCATTTACCCACTAAACCCTACCAATTCACATCCGCATCCAGATGTTGTAAGTATACCAGACTCCAACATTTGCTCTGGCAGCCATTCCATACATGCACCACCCTCTGCTTAAAAACAGTTGCCCTAAGGTCCCTTTTTTATTTTTCCTCTCTCACCTTAAACCTATGCCCTCCAGTTTTGGACCCCTCACCCTAGGAAAAAGATGTTGGTTTTTTTACCATATTCATACCCCTAATGATTTTCTAAACTTCAAAAAGGGTACCCCTCCAACCTCTAACACTCCAGGGAAAACAGCCCCAGCCTATTCAACCTCTCTGATAATTCAAACCCTCCAACCCTGGTAACATCTTTGTAAATTTTATCTGAACCATTTCTCATTTCACAACATCGTTCCTATTGCAGGGAGACCAGAGTTGCATACAATACTCTAAAAGTGTCCTCACCAATGTCCTGTACAGCAGCAACATGACCTCCCAACTCATATACTCAATACACTGACCAAAAAAGGCAAGTGTAGCAAATGCCTTCTTCACCATCCTGTCTGCCTGCAAACTCCTCTTTCAAGGAACTATGAACCTGCACTCCAAGGTCTCCTTATTCAGCAACACTGTCCGGGAGCTTACCATTAAGTGTATATGTTGCCTCTTGGCTTGCCTTTCCAAAAGTGCAGCACCTCACATTTATTTAAATTAAACTGCATCTGCCACTCATCGGCCAATTGGCACATTTGATCAAGATCTCATTGTACTCTGAAGTAACCTTCTTCACTGTCCATTATACCTCCAATTTTAGTGTGATCTGCAAATGCACAAACAATACCTCCTATGTTCTCATTCATATAAATGACAAAAAGCAGTTGCCTCAGCACCAATCCCTGTGGCACACCGCTGGTCAGTGGCGTCCAGTCTGAAAACCATCACCCTCTGTCTTTTACGGTTGAGCCAGTTCTGCATCCAAACAGCTGGTTCTCCCTGTATTCTGTGTGATTCAACCTTGCTAACAAGTCTACCATATAGATCATAAACCACACAGGTCACATCCACTGCTCTGCACTTAATCCTCTTCGTTACTCCTTTAAGTTCTCAACAAAATCATTCATATAAATGACAAAAAGCAGTTGCCTCAGCACCAATCCCTGTGGCACACCGCTGGTCACTGGCCTCCAGTCTGAAAAGCAACCCTCCACCACCACGCTCTGTCTTTTACGCTTGAGCCAGTTCTGCATCCAAACAGCTGGTTCTCCCTGTATTCTGTGTGATTTAACCTTGCTAACAAGTCTATCATATAGATCATAAACCACAAAGGTCACATCCACTGCTCTGCACTCAATCCTCTTCGTTACTTCTTTAAAAAACTCAATCAAGTCAGTGAGGCAGCATTTCCCACACACAAAGCCATATTGACTACCCCTGATCAGTCCTTGCCTTTCCGAATACATGTAAATCCTGTCCCTCAGGATTCCCTCCAACAACTTGTCCACTACTGATTTCAGGTTCACCAGTCGAGAGTTCCCAAGCTTTTCCTTACCACCTTTATTAATTAGGGACACAACGTAAGTCAACCTCCAGTCCTCTGGCACGTCACACTCCCACCCTGCAATAAAAACAAAGACAGAATTCCCCTTGTCCTCACGTATCACCCCATTAACCTCTGTATTCAATGCATCGTTCTCCACTTTGGCTTGCAACCACAGGAAATGCTGCACTTGCCCCTATGCCTCCCCACTCACCTCAATCCCAGGCCCCAAAAAAGCCTCCCACATCAAACAGATGTTCACCTGTACATCTACTAATGTGATCTTTGGTATCCGCTGTTCCTGATGTGGCCTCCACGACACCGGGGAGACCAAGTGTAGGCTCGGAGGACATTTTGTAAAGCACCTATGCTTGGGTCGCAACAAACGACAACACCTCCCAGTCACGAAACACTTCAACTTCCCCTCCCACTCCCTGGATGACATGTCCATTCTGGGCCTCCTCTAGTGTTACAATGATGCCACATGGAAACTGGGAGAACAGCACCTCACATTTCACCTTGGAACCCGACAACCCAATCGTCTCGATATGGGCTTTACCAACTTCAGAATCTCCCCACACCACCCCACACATACCTCATCCCAAGAACAGCCCTTCCTCTCAACCCGCCTCCTTGACCTGTCCATCTTCTCTCCTAACTAACTGCTCCTCCCACCTCACTGACCAACCCCTACCCCATGTCTGAAACAAAAACAGAAATTGCTGGAAAGACTCAGCAGGTCTGGCAGCATCCATGGAGAGAAAGACATCAGTTCTGAAAAAAGGTCACCGGACCCAGAATGCTAACTCTGCTTTCTCTCCACAGATGCTGAGGTTTTCCAGCAATATCTGATTTTGTTCCTGATTTCCAGCATCTGCAGTTCTTTGGGTTTTTTTAACTTTGGGCAATATGAGATTGGTGTCACAGCTAATTTCATAAATACTGTCAACATTTTTACATGCACACTTTCGCTAGTGGTCACACTGCGCAACAAGCAAGGACACTGTCACTGATCCATTCTATAACTTGGAGCTGTTGAGGCTAATTGAAGCGCTTGCATCTACTACAACAAAGGTGAATCAACTCAGAAAGACCAACCTTCCAGCTGCCTGCCACTTTAACATACCACCCTGTTCCCTGGCTAACATTTCAATAGGAGATCCAGGAAGCACTCTTAAACGGGAGTGACAGATTGTACAAGGCTATTGAATAGTCCATCGATTGATGGGGTTTATAAGGACTTTACTCGTACAATGCACATGACAGCTGTCAAATTGCAATCTGTCACACCGGGAGCAAGATTATTATTCAAAGATTGGGAAGAAAATGGAGAAATTTGCTGAAGACTAAACATGTTAAATTGATTGATACCCTCATGCCAGCTCTCATCGCATTGGGGGAGATCTACTGCTCTGGTTATTCGGCTAGGCTCTGTCACATAATGATCTGCTCTATATCCAGGATAATCAAGCACAAAAGGATTGGTTGTCAGATTTGAGGCATGGTACATCCCTTTGACAATCTGCACAAAGTTATTCATGAGAGTAATGCTCCTTTTCATGGAGATTTCCTTCAGATACAAGCATGAGTCAAAGAAACACTGTGATCTGTAACTTCAGCTGCTATCTGAGGCAGGGTGGGCCTGGTTGAGGACCCAGGCCTGACCGTCTGCTAGCATCTCTCTGATATTACTGCCTTAGACGGATCAGGAGAACCATCAATTCAACTGGGGCAACACCAAGATTCTGGGACAAGCAAATCAGAGACAAGCACGGGAATTCCAAGAAGCCTGTACTCTGCAAAGAAAGCCATCAATAAATACATACAGCTCCACCCCACATACACTCCACCGCAAAATAAAACCAGAAGTGAGGTAATGCAACTCAACAGACTCAGAGTTTAAATAACAGTTGGGAAAACACAATGGTGCTTTATTGGAGGGTGCACTCAGATGGATCAGTTTTTGTCCAGTGTGTGCAGGAGGGCTTCCTGACACAGTATGTAGATAGGCCAAGAAGGGGCAAAGTCACATTAGATTTGGTACTGGGAGGAGATTGCCGAGCCTTTAGCATTGATCTTTAGCTCGTCATTGTCTGCAGGAATAGTGCCAGATGACTGGCCAGGTGTTAGATTTGGAAGGAGGTGAGCACTTTGGTGATAGCGATCACAATTCTGTTATGTTTACTTTGTTGATGGAAAGAGATAGGTGTATACCACTGGGCAAGAGTTATAGCTGGGGGAAAGGCAATTACAATGAGATTAGGCAAGATTTAGGGAGCATAGGATGGGGTAGGAAACTGCAGGGGATGGGCACATTGGAAATGTGGAGCTTATTCAAGGAAAAGCTCCTGTGTGTCCTAGATAAGTATGTACCTGTCAGGCAGGGAGGAAGCTGTAGAGTGCGGGAGCCGTGGTTTACGATGGAGGTGGAATCTCTGGTCGAGAAGAAGAAGGCTTATGTTAGGATGAGATGTGAAGGCTCAGTTGTAGCACTTGAGGACTACGAGGTAGCCAGGAAAGGCCTAAAGAGAGAGCTCAGAAGAGCCAGGAGGAGACATGAGAAGTTGTTGGCAGATAGGATCAGGGTAAACCCTAAGGCTTTCTACAGGTATTTAAGGAATAAAAGAATGATGAAAGTAAGATTAGGCCCAATCAAGGATAGTAGTGGTAAGTTGTGGGTGGTGTCAGATGAGATAGGGGAAGCGCTAAATGAACATTTTTCAACAGTATTCATTCAAGAAAACGACAATGCTGTCGAGGAGAATACTGAGATACAGGCTACTGGACTAGGTGGGATTGAGGATCACAAGGAAGAGGTATTAGAAATACTACAGAGGGTGAAGATAGGTAAGTCCCCTGGGCCGGATCGGATTTATCCTAGGATCCTCTGGGAAGCCAGGGAGGAGATTGCCAAGCCTTTTGCATTGATCTTTAACTCGTCATTGTCTACAGGAATAATGCCAGATGACTGGAGGGTAGCAAATGTCGTTCCCCTGTTCAAGAAGGGGAGTAGAGACAACCATGGCAATTATAGACCAGTGAGCCTTCCCTCAGTTGTTGGTAAAGTGTTGGAAAAGGTTATAAGGGATAGGATTTATAATCATCTCGAAAAGAATAAATCAATGAGGGATAGTCAGCACGGTTTTGTGAAGGGACGGTCGTGCCTCACAAACCCTATTGAGTTCTTTGAGAAGGTGACCAAACAGGTAGATGAGAGTAAAGCGGTTGATGTGGTGTATATGGATTTCAGCAAGGTGTTCGATAAGGTTCCCCACAATAAGCTATTGTACAAAATGCGGAGAAATGGAATTGTGGGAGATATAGCAGTTTGGATCGGGAATTGGCTTGCTGAAAGAAGACAGAGGGTGGTAGTCGATGGGAAATGTTCATCGTGGAGACCAGTTACTAGCGCAAGGGTCGGTGTTGGGTCCACTGCTGTTTGTCATTTTTATAAATGACCTGGATGAGGGCGTAGAAGGATTAGTTAATAAATTCGCAGACGACACTAAGATCGGTGGAGTTGTGGACAGTGACGAAGGATGCTGTAGATTGCAGAGAGACATAGATAAGCTGCAGAGCTGGGCTAAGAGGTGGCAAATGGAGTTGAATGCAGACAAGTGTGAGGTGATGCACTTTGGTAGGAGTAACCAGAAGGCAAAGTACAGGGCTAATGGTAAGATTCTTAGTAGTGTCGATGAGCAGAGAGATCTCGGTGTCCATGTACACAGATCCTTGAAAGTTGCCACCCAGGTTGACAGGCTGTTAAGAAGGCATACAGTGTTTTAGCTTTTATTAATAGAGGGATCGAGTTCCGGGACCAAGAGGTTATGGTGAAGCTGTACAAAACTCTGGTGTGGCCACACTTGAGTACTGTGTACAGTTCTGGTCACCGCATTCGAAGAAGGATGTGGAAGCTTTGGAAAGGGTGCAGAGGAGATTTACTAGGATGTTCCCTGGTATGGAGGGAAGTCCTTACGAGGAAAGGCTGAGGGACGTGAGGCTGTTTCCATTAGAGCCAAGAAGGTTGAGAGGTGACTTAATTGAGACATATAAGAAAATCAGAGGGTTAGATAGGGTGGATAGGGAGAGCCTTTTTCCTAGGATGGTGACAGCAAGCATGAGGGGGCATAGCTTTAAATTGAGGGGGGAAAGAAATAGGGCAGATGTCAGAGGTAGTTCCTTTACTCAGAGAGTAGTAAGGAAATGTAACGCTTTGTCTGCAACGGTAGTAGATTCACCAACTTTAGGTACATTTAAGTCGTCATTGGATAAGCATCTGGACGTAAATGGAATACTGCAGGTTAGATGGGCTTGAGATCGGTATGACAGGTCAGCACAGCATCGAGGGCCGAAGGGCCTGTACTGTGCTGTAATGTTCTATGTTCTATGCACTGATGATATTACCTGGCACGGTAATGAAATGTCTGCGAAACAACACTCCAACTCGGCGAGCCAACCAACCACAACATCTGGAGAAATACAGAGTTAAGGATTCAGGCGATGACCTTTCATCAACACTAGAGAGAAACAGAAAGATAGGAGATTTCACACATCAAATCTCTATTTCTCTTGTTCTGTGGAAGAGTCAGTAATCTGAAACACTCTGTTTTTATCCCCTCAGATGCAGCCCGATATGTTCAGTTTTCCTGGCCTTGTTTTAATTGTAACTTAAATTTCCAATATCAGCAGTGATTTGCTCTCATGTTCATACCTAAGACATCCATTTGCAATTACCTCAAGAGATGAACATTCTCAGAGCTCTCATGAAATCTATGGAGTGGGAGAAACGTACATCAACAACGCACCTGCAAACGCTTGTGAACATGTGAACAAGTACTTTTGGATCAATCTTCTTACCTCTTTTTAGATGTAATAATGACACAGGAAGTACCTATCTCTTCCTGAGTCAGTATTCTTCCTGAGTAAGGGTCATGATATCTGGCAAAATTTCAATGTTGACAACTTTCAAATGGCTTATGTTGAGGACACTGTCAATACAAAGCAACTGATGCATTATCTTGAGACAACAAGGCGTACAGCTGGATGAACACAACAGGCCAAGCAGCATCAGAAGCGCAGGAAAGCTGATGTTTTGCGCCCAGCCCCTTCTTCAGAAAAAGGGTCTCTTTTTTCCTGAAGAAGGGTCTAGGCCTGAAACATTAGCTTTCCTGCTCCTCTGATGCTGCTGGGCTTGCTGTATTCATCCAGCTCTACACCTTGTTATCTCAGATTCTCCAGCAGCTGCAGTCCCTACTATCTCTGTCACATTATTATGTCCTATTTCTGAGTCGGAGCGGGGGTTAAAAACTATTGTGGAATAAACCTTCCATAATGTGAAATAACCTGAAATGAGTACCAAGCCTGCAGTTTTTCCTGTTATTACTAACTCCCATTCCAATCTTATATTGACATAGGATTTGAAGTCATGTGGATCACTGTTTAAAAACCTTATCCTGCGCTTATAGCTTTGTTGATTCATTGCAGCCTAAACCCTGCTTGTTCAGTTGGGAGTCATCTGAACCAAAGCTGCATGGTTCATGCTATGCTCAGGCCAGTATCCTCTCTCCCATCTCAGGCCAGAGGACGGTGCACAAGTAGCGCCTCTGGGTCCCAGTGTCAAGACCACTTTGTATGTTAATGATCTAGATTTGCGCACACAGTTCAATGACACCAAATTTGCAAGATCTGAGAACTGAGAGGTGGGTAGTGTTCGATGTCAAGAGGACAGGGTAGTGGAATGAGTGGACATGTTGGATGAAATTTAATGTGGAGAAGTGCAGTGTGATTTGTCTTGGGAGGAAAACATTGGAGAAACTAGACAAAAGTCACAACTCAAAAAGGCATGCAGAAGCAGCAGGTTAATTGTGCTCATATCACTGAAGACAGGACACGTTTACAAATCAGTTGAAGTATGCAGACCTTGGGCTTAGCGAAGGCATAGGTGCAAAAAGGCAAAGTGGCAGATGTTCCAAAAAATTGGAATGTAAGGCAAAGTGGCAGATGTTCCAAAAAATTGGAATATTATGTTCATTGGCATTTCAGCCCTTCTTTTGTTTCAGCAACAAGCGAGCTCCACTTTTCTGACAGGATAGTCTGCTCATGGCTCCTTCAGAAATGCACAGCCATACATCCAACTCTCGTGTTGTGACTGGAACGATGTCAGCCAGCTGGACATCACAGAATATGAGTTCCCTGACTGGAGCTGTTAGCTTGGTCCAATCAGGAAGCAATGGCTGACAAATATAAGCAGCGGTGTTAGAGGTTCTGACACCCTGAAGACACAGTGCTCGAGTCAAGGACTAGATTGAAGACTTGCTTGTTTGCAAATGTTTTGTCACCCTGCCAGGTAACATCGTCAGTGGGCCTCCAGTGATGTGTTGGCATACTGTCCTGCTTGTTATTTATACGCCTCAGAGCCAGACAAACTCCCAGCGACATGGGGAACAACAATTGTCTTGCCACTGGAAAATCCAGAGCAAGGAATTATGATAAATCTGTATTAAACATCACTTCAGCCTCAAGAGAAGAGCTGTGTCTGCTCCTGGGCACTGCACTTTAAAAAAGTGAAGGCATTAGAAAGAGTACGGGGACAAGAATCATCAAAATGGTTCCAGGAATGAAGAATATCAAACGGGGTGGATAGGGTGGAGAAACTGAGGTTGTCCTTCTTGAAGAAGATTAAGAGGAGATCTGATAGAGACATTTCAAAATCATAAGGGCTCTGGGTAGACTAGATGAGAGGGGAACAGAAATGGAAATCCTGTTCCCACTGGTTGATTGGTCAAGACCACAGGACTCTGGTATTAAAAGATTGACACAAGAAACAATGGCAATATGAGGATGGTTCTGTGGAAGGGTTACTGGACCCGAAACATTAACTGTCTTTTTTTCCTTCAGAGTGCTGCCAGACCTGTCAAGGTTTTCCAGCAACTTTTGTTTTTGTTCATATGAGGAAGTGTTTTAACACAGTGGTTAGGGTCAGCAATACATTGCCTGTCAATGGGGAAATTCAATCTTCCTTCTAAAAAGAATAAAATAAGTGTCTCAGGAAAACAAAATTACGGACAGGGGGCATTCTCTCATCTATTGGCAGGCAGTGATGGGCTTCTCCTGCAGAGATCTCGCATCGACCCGATGGCATCCTTCTCCGTTATAATTATCGTATGATCATTACAACGGCATTTTTCGCTACTCACAAGCTGATTTTTATTTCCAGGTCAGTACTTCCCGTTTTCCCTCTCAGAGATTGTAAAAATTTCCGATGCCGAAGTCAGAGATAACACAGCATGGAGCTCGAGGAACACAACAAGCCAGGCAGCATCAGCGGAGCAGAAAGTTGACGTTTCGGTCGGGATCCTTCTTCAGGAATTTGTGTTCGTCGTGTAATACCTCCCTTGCTTTACACTATGTCCCTGTGCTGGGATTGAAATTAACGGAGAAATAAAAGGTAAAGAATTACTAATGAATTGCTGTTGCGTACCACTGCAGAGATTTCGGACAGAATTGTCCACGCTCCACGGCGACAGGTTCGGAGGGGCTGAGGTGTAGGAAAGGCAGTTGGAAACCTCCAACGGTCGCTCCCCGACTGGTTGTCCTTCCTCCGAACGCCTTTGTCCGGAGCCCGTGCCACAGGAACATGCAACCTGCTCCACAGTTGAGGGGGGTGTCGGTGAGGAGGGTGTCGGGGGAGAGGAGGCAGCCAAATGAAGACTACCCCGCCCCCGGGTGAGTGGACATTTTCTACCGGCTCTGCAAAACAACCTGCGTGTTGCACGGGGCGTCCCCTGCGGGACTGGGAACCGCCGATTCGACGGGGTCGACATCTCCCTGGGAACAAGGGCCGAGCGCGTTAGATCCTGGCAGCACCTGGGGGTTCGCGGGGGAAAGAAACGGGACATGGCACGCGCCCCAGAGGGCCATCCTTCCCAGCCAAAGATCCCACCCCCACCCCGTCACCACAAGGACCTGTTTACTATTGAGCAGGGCGGCCGTTTTCAGCGCCGCCATATTGAGTCGCTCTGTCCAACCAAGGCGACTAAATCGGAATGCCCTTCCTGATTACGATGCCATGTTTCTCGGTTGTTCCCGTTCAATTGGACAGGAATCGACTGAGGTGTCCCGCCGCAGCAGCATCAGGAGGAGGCCACTCTGCCCACCTTTCCCACTCTGGCTGCCATGATAACAAAGTGTGGGGCTGGATGCATACAGCAGGCCAAGCAGTATCTTAGGAGCACAAAAGCTGACAAGATCTGATGAAGACTCCAGGCCCGAAACGTCAGATTTTGTGCTCCTAAGATGCTGCTTGACCTGGTGTGTTCTTCCAGACCCACACTTTGTTATCTTGGATTCTCCAGCATCTGCAGTTCCCATTATCTCTCCACTCTGGCCACCCACGTGAGCACGGGACTCTCTCGCATGTACTCAGTCAGGGTCCTGCTGGAGAGTCCAGGCTGTAAAATTAGGGCAGGGGCAAATCAGGGTCGATTTCCATACTTCGATGAGTTCATTTTGGAAAATATAATTCGGTTTCAACACGCAGCCGACGAGCATCAGTGGGAGCTCGACCACAGCTTTGGCACATTAACACCCATCCAGACGTTGGCAGATAGGAGTCCAGTCGTATGGAACAGATATCAGAATCTTCTATCCAGTGATGACCAGTCAATAACATTTTACCAAAAAACAAACTAAATCCTGAAGAAAAGCAAACGGATTTCACGCTTCAATTGGTAAACAGAATCTACACAGGATTATCGTGTTATTTTCTTCAGGATGTGTGCTTATTTCCCATCCTCAGCATCGTTTGCCCATTCTTATCTTCCCTTGAACTGAGTGGCTTGTTCAGCTTGATTCTTGAGAATCAAGCACATTGCTGTGATCTGGGGTCACATGTAGGTCTGACCAGGTAGGGAGGGCAGATTCCTTTTTCAAAGGACATTAGTGAACGAGATGAATTTTTACAATAATTAGTGATATCCTTTTGGTCACCATTACAAAGAGGATCTTTCAGACCTAGTTTTGTTAATTGGATTTAGAATTCCAACAGTTGCCATGGTGGGATTTTTTAGTTTTTTATCGAGATAATTATTTTTGTAGGAGGTGTTGAGCCATTGCCAGGGTGCAAAAGTAGGTCAGAAAGGAAGTTGCCCTGAGTCACACATGCCACTTGTCAATAGCTGGAAAGAGAGGATTTAACCACATTGTACATTTAAGGTACAGAGGCTATTTGTTGTGAAAAGATGAATCCTGAGGGCAGCAGCAGTATATGCTTTGGAATCGTTGCAGATTAACAACATATTTAGAAAATCCAGGTTGGTGCTTGGCGAGAAGCCAAATCAGCAGAAACCAGCAGAAAATAACTGAAGCCGTTTCTCTTTTATTTTAAACACATCTTTTAAGATGCTACTTGCAGTTTAGAACATTCCCACATTCCTCATTGAGCTATTACGGGTTGCCATTTAGGCTCAAGACAATTGAGTGTTTTTCAGGATTTTCAATTGTGGCACTAGTGTGATCGACTTTCACACATTCTGATTTTATGAAGGCAATTTCATGAGTGCGAGACTGAACGACAATGTAAGGAAATTGCTTCATCAGATAATACAGTTACATAGAGCTCAGAGTTTGGATTCAGATGCAATCTTAATTAACTGCTGTTAAGCAAACAACTTAAATTCCATTCAGGAATGAACCAGGTCATTACTTAGGCCCTGAACATAAATGAACGGTTTTTGATTATAAAATCAATCAAATTCATTTTCCACTTGCAGCACTAATGAGGCTCATTGTCCTGAAAACATGTAAAAGCATGTTACAAATCTGATGAGGATCCTGGAAAATGTACTGAAAACAAATTGTCAAAAAAAATCCAGAGAGATAAATATCGCATGATCAGTTCCCCCTTCAAAAATACAAGTAACAAGCCCATGCCTGACTGTACTCCCAATGTAACTACTACTTTTCATGTCATGTACATTGCAATCCAAATTAGAAAAGACTTTCAGTTATACAGTTGCCTTGAAATAATAACCTTCTTTAGAGGATTGTTACAGAGCTGCTTTCAAGGTGTATTTTTTCTTGCCATTGCCAATCTTTTTGAAATAGTTCATTGGAATGTTTATATATGTTAAGTTGGCATGTATGCTTTCCATTCCAAGGAAAAAAGACTTCTGCATTACAAAGCAGAAAAATACGTGGTAAAGAAAATCCTTTTAAATTGGGGCAATTTGTCGAAATGGTCTTTTACACTTTATCTGAGAATCTTGCAGTATTGCACTGAGAATGGGAGTGGGAAACATAACAAAAGTGGGACTAAAGAGATAGAAATCCTGGAAACAAAAGTAATCAGCAACTTCACTTCCATATAATTGCCTGTTTCCCATCTATACCCCAAAGTTGTTTACGTTAAATCTTGTAAAATTCCAGTTCTTTTTACCATTAGAAAGAGTCTGAAACTAACAGCATAAGTTCTGTCATAGTCATAAATAAATCCAGGAGGGAACATGAGACAAAATTCTGTGCTTGAATTTGGGAGAATGTGGAAATTTCTACCACAAAGTATCACAGTGGTAATTAAATTGGAGAGATTTAAGGGGAAGCTTGATAAGCACAGGAGGGAAAAAAACAGTAGGAATGTATGGAAGGTATGCAGATAGGATTAGATGAAGTTGTTGGTCCAAGTCAAGATTGGAATACCAATTGGATAGAATGACCTTTTTTCTGTGCTGTAAATTCCATCCCATTCCTGCTTTGCTGAATTCAAATACTTCCATAAAATAATTCAATTTCAAATGACTTTTCCTAACCCCAGTCCCTCTGTACCTGTCGCCGTGGAGGTGGACAATTCTGTCTGAAATCTTTGCAGTAGTACGAAACAACAATTCATCAGGAATTCTTTACCTTTAATTTCTCCATTAACTTCAATCCCAGCACAGGGACATAGCGCAAAGAAAGGAGGTAAAACAGGAATAACACAAATTCCTCAAGAAGGATCCCGACCCGAAACGTCAACTTTCTGCTTTGCTGATGCTGCCTGGCTTGTTGTGTTCCTCCAGCTCCACGCTGTGTTATCTCTGACTTCAGCATCGGCAGTTTTTATAATCTCTGCGAGGGTAAAACGGGAAGTTCTGACCAGGAAATAAAAAGCAGCTTGCGACCAGCGAAAAATGCCGTTGTAATGATCATACGATAATTATAACGGAGAAGGATGCCATCGAGTCGATGCGAGATCTCTGCAGGAGAAACCCATCACTGCCTGCCAATAGATGAGAGAATGCCCCTGTCTGTAATTTTGTTTTCCTGAGACACTTGTTTATTATGTTCTTTTTAGAACGAAGGTTGAATTTCCCCATTGACAGGCAATGTATTGCTGACCCTAACCACTGTGTTAAAACACTTCCTCATATCATGAACAAAAACAAAAGTTGCTGGAAAATCTTGGCAGGTCTGGCAGCACAATGAAGGAAAAAAAGACAGTTAATGTTTCGGGTCCAGTAACCCTTCCACAGAACCATCCTCATATTGCCATTGTTTCTTTTGTCAATCTTTTAACACCAGAGTCCTCTGGTCTTGACCCATCAACCAGTGGGAACAGGATTTCAATTTCTGTTCCTCTCTCATCTAGTCTACCCAGACCCCGTATGATTTTGAATGTCGCTATCAGATCTCCTCTTAATCTTCTTCAAGAAGGACAACCTCAGTTTCTCCACCCTATCCACCCCGTTTGATATTCTTCATTCCTGGAACCATTTTGATGGTTCTCGTCCCCGTACCTTTCTAATGCCTTCACATCTTTTTAAAAGTGCAGTGCCCAGAAGCAGACACAGCTCTTCTATTGAGGCTGAAGTGATGTTTAATACAGATTTATCATAATTCCTTGCTCTGGATTTTCCAGTGGCAAGACAATTGTTGTTCCCCGTGTCGCTGGGAGTTTGGCTCTGAGGCATTTTAATAACAAGCAGGACAGTATGCTAACACATCACTAGAGGCCCACTGACGATGTTACCTGGCAGGGTGACAAAACATTTGCAAACAAGCAAGTCTTCAATCTAGTCCTTGACTCGAGCACTGTGTTGTCAGGGTGTCAGAACCTCTAACACTGCTGCTTATATTTGTCAGCCATTGCTTCCTGATTGGACCAAGCTAACAGCTCCAGTCAGGGAACTCATATTCTGTGATGTATGGCTGTGCATTTCTGAAGGAGCCATGAGCAGACTATCCTGTCAGAAAAGTGGAGCTCGCTTGTTGCTGCAACAAAAGAAGGGCTGAAATGCCAATGAGCATAACATTCCAATTTTTTGGAACATCTGCCACTTTGCCTTTGCGCACCTATGCCTTCGCTTAGCTCAAGGTCTGCATACTTCAACTGATTTGTAAACGTGTCCTGTCTTCAGTGATCTGAGCACAATTAACCTGCTGCTTCTGCATGCCTTTTTGAGCTGTGACTTTTGTCTAGCTTCTCCTATGTTTTCCTCCCAAGACAAATCACATTGCACTTCTCTACATTAAATTTCATCCAACATGTCCACTCATTCCACTACCCTGTCCCCTTGACGTTGAACACTACCCACCTCTCAGTTCTCAGATCTTGCAAATTTGGCATCATTGAACTGTGTGTGCAAATGTAGATCATTAAAATACAAACAAAGTGGTCTTGGCACTGGGACCCAGAGGCCCTACTGGTGCACCATCCTCTGGTCTGAGATGGGAGAGAGGATACTGGCCCAAGCATAGCATGAACCAGCTTTGGTTCAGATGACTCCAAACTGAACAAGCAGGGTTTATGCTGCAATGTATCAACAAAGCTATGAGCTCAGGATAAGGTTTTTAAGCAGCAATCCACATGACTTCAAATCCTATGTCAACATAAGATTGGAATGGGAGTTAGTAATGACAGGAAATGTTGCAGGCTTTGTAGTCATTCCAGGTTATTTCACATGATGGAAGGTTTCTTCCACAATAGTTTTTAACTCCCCCTCCGACTCAGAAATAGGACATAATAATGTGACAGAGATAGTAGGGACTGCAGCTGCTGAAGAATCTGAGATAACGAGGTATAGAGCTGGATGAATACAGCAAGCCGTGCAGCATCAGAGGAGCAGGAAAGCTGACATTTCCGGCCGAGACCCTTCTTCAGGAAAAAGAGACCCTTTTTCTGAAGAAGGCACTGGGCGCAAAAAAATCAGCTTTCCTGCTCCTCTGATGTTGCTTGGCCTAATGTGTTCATCCAGCTCTTCACCTTATTATCTCAAAATAATGCAACAGATGTTTTGTATTGACAGAGTCCTCAACATAAGCCATTTGAAAGTTCTCAACATTGAAATTTTGCCAGGATATCATGACCCTTACTCAGGAAGAATACTGACTCAGAAAAAGACAGGCAGCTTCCTGAGACATTATGACATCTGGAAATCGGTCTCAAGATTGATCCGAAAGTACTTGTTCACATGTTCACAAGTGGTTGCAGCTGCGTTTTTGATGTATGTTTCTCCCACTCCATAGATTTCATGAGAGCTCTGAGAATGTTCCATATGTTGAGGTAATTGCAAATAGATGTCTTAGGTATGAACATGAGAGCAAATCACTGCTGATACTGGAAATTTAAGTTACAATTAAAACAAGGCCACGAAAACTAAACAGATCGTGCTGCTTCTGAGGGGATAAAAACAGAGTGTTTCAGATTAATGACTCTTCCACAGAACAAAAGAAATAGAGATTTGGTGTGTGAAATCTCCTACCTTTCTGTTTCTCTCTCGTGTTGATGAAAGGTCATCACCTGAATCCTTAACTCTGTATTTCTCCAGATGTTGTGGTTGGTTGGCTCGCCGAGTTGGAGTGTTGTTTGGCAGATGTTTCATTCGCGTGCTCGATAATATCATCAGTGCAGCCTCCAAGAAAGCGCCGTTGTGTTTTCCCAACTGTTATTTTAACTCCGAGTCTGTAGAGTTGCATTACCTGACTTCTGGTTTTCTTTTTGCAATGGAGTGTATGTGGGGTGGAGCTGTATGTATTTATTGATGGCTTTCTTTGCGGAGTACAGGCTTCCTGGAATTCCCGTGCTTGTCTCTGATTTGCTTGTCCCAGAATCTTGGTGTTGCCCCAGTTGAATTGGTGGTTCTCCTGATTCATCTAAGGCAGTAATATCAGAGAGATGCTAGCAGACGGTCAGGCCTGGGTCCTCAACCAGGCCCACCCTGCCTCAGATAGCAGCTGAAGTTACAGATCACAGTGTTTCTTTGACTCATGTTTGTATCCGAATGAAATCTCCATGAAAAGGAGCATTACTCTCATGAATAACTTTGTGCAGATTGTCAAAGGGATGCACCATGCCTCACATCTGCCAACCAATCCATTTTATGCTCGATTATCTTGGATATAGAGCAGATCATTATGTGACAGAACGTAACCGAACAACCAGAGCAGTAGAGCCCCCCAATGCTGAGAGCTGGCATGAGGGTATCAATCAATTTAACATGTTTAGTCTTCAGCAAATTTCTCCATTTTCTTCCCAATCTTTGAATAATAATCTTGCTCCCGGTGTGACAGATTGCAATTCGGCAGCTGTCATGTGCATTGTACGAGTAAAGTCCTTATAAACCCCATCAATCGATGGACTATTCAATAGCCTTGTACAATCTGTCACTCCCGTTTAAGAGTTCTTCCTGGATCTCCTATTGAAATGTTAGCCAGGGAACAGGGTGGTATGTTAAAGTGGCAGGCAACTGGAAGGTTGGTCTTTCTGAGTTGATTCACCTTTGTTGTAGTGGATGCAAGCGCTTCAATTAGCCTCAACAGCTCCAAGTTATAGAATGGATCAGTGACAGTGTCCTTGCTTGTTGCGCAGTGTGACCACTAGCGAAAGTGTGCATGTAAAAATGTTGACAGTATTTATGAAATTAGCTGTGACACCAATCTCATATTGCCCAAGGTTAAAAAAACTCAAAGAACTGCAGATGCTGGAAATCAGATATTGCTGGAAAACCTCATCTTTTTTCAGAACTGAGTTCTTTCTCTCCATGGATGCTGCCAGACCTGCTGAGTCTTTCCAGCAATTTCTGTTTTTGTTTCGGACATGGGGCGGGGGTTGGTCAGTGAGGTGGGAGGAGCAGTTAGGTAGGAGAGAAGATGGACAGGTCAAGGAGGCGGGATGAGAGGAAGGGCTGGTCTTGGGATGAGTTCGGTAGTGGGGTGGTGTGGTGAGATTCTGAAGCTGGTAAAGCCCATATCGAGACCATTGGTTTGTCGGGTTCCAAGATGAAGTATGAGGTGCTATTCTCCCAGTTTCCGGGTGGCATTATTGTGGCGCTGGAGGAGGCCCAGAATGGACATGTCATCCAGGGAGTGGGAGGGGAAGTTGAAGTGTTTTACGACTGGGAGGTTTTGTTGTTTGTCGCGACCCAAGCATAGGTGCTTTACAAAGTGGCCTCCAAGCCTACACTTGGTCTCCCCGGTGTCAAGGAGGCTACATCAGGAACAGTGGATACCAAAGATCACATTAGTGGATGTGCATGTGAACATCTGTTTAATGTGGGAGGCTTTTTTGGGGCCTGGGATTGAGGTGAGTGGGGAGGCATGGGGCAGGTGTAGCATTTCCTGTGGTTGCAAGCCAAAGAGCAGAATGATGCGTTGAATACAGAGGTTAATGGGGTGATACGTGAGGACAAGGGGAATTCTGTCTTTGTTTTTATTGCAGGGAGGGAGTGCGAGGTGCCAGAAGACTGGAGGTTGACTAACATTGTGTCCTTAATTAATAAACGTGGTAAAGAAAAGCCAGGGAACTCTCGACTGGTGACCGTGAAATCGGTGGTGGACAAGTTGTTGGAGGGAATCCTGAGGGACAGGATTTACATGTATTCGGAAAGGCAAGGACTGATCAGGGGTTGCCAATATGGCTTTGTGTGTGGGAAATAGTGTCTCACTGACTTGATTGAGTTTTTTTTGAAGAAGTAACGAAGAGGATTGAGTGCAGAGCAGTGGATGTGACCTATCTGGGTTATGATCTATATGGTAGACTTTTTAGCAAGGTTGAATCACACAGAGTACAGGGAGAACCAGCTGTTTGTATGCAGAACTGGCTCAAGCGTAAAAGACAGAGGGTGATTGTAGAGGGTTGCTTTTCAGACTGGAGGCCAGTGACCAGCGGTGTGCCACAGGGATTGGTGCTGAGGCAACTGCTTTTTGTCATTTATATGAATGATTTTGATGAGAACATAGGAGGTATTGTTTGTGCATTTGCAGATAACACTAAAATTGAAGGTATAATGGATAGTGAAGAAGGTTACTTCAGAGTACAATGAGATCTTGATCAAATGCGCCAATTGGCCAATGAATGGCAGATGCAGTTTAATTTAAATAAATGTGAGGTGCTGCACTTTTGGAAAGGCAAGTCAAGAGGCAACATATACACTTAATGGTAAGCTCCCGGACAGTGTTGCTGAATAAGGAGACCTTGGAGTGCAGGTTCATAGTTCCTTGAAAGAGGAGTTGCAGGCAGATAGGATAGTGAAGATGGCATTTGGTACGCTTGCCTTTTTTGGGTAATGTATTGAATATTTCAATTGGGAGGTCAAGTTGCTGCTGTACAGGACATTGGTGAGGCCACTTTTAGAGTATTGTATGCAACTCTGGTCTCTCCGCGATAGGAACGATGTTGTGAAATGAGAAATGGATCAGATAAAATTTACAAAGATGTTACCAGCGTTGGATGGTTTGAATTATTGGAGAGATTAAACAGGCTGGGGCTGTTTTCCCTGGAGTGTTAGAGGTTGGAGGGATGTCCTTTTTGAAGTTTAGAAAATCATTGGGGGTATGGATATGGTAAAAAACCAACATCTTTTTCCTAGGGTGAGGGGTCCAAAACTGGAGGGCATAGGTTTAAGGTGAGAGAGGAAAGATACAAAAGGGACCTAAGGGCAACTGTTTTCAAGCAGAGGGTGGTGCATGTGTGGAATGAGCTGCCAGAGGAAATGTTGGAGTCTGGTACAGTTACAGCATCTGGATGCAGATGTGAATTGGTAGGATTTAGTGGTTAAATGGGCCAAATGCTGGTAAATGAGGCGAGATTTATTCAGAATATCTTGTTGGCATGGATAAGTTGGATGGATGGGTCTGTTTCTGTGCTGTACATCTCTATGACCAAGATATGATTTGTTTGTCAAGAGGGTGATTATGGAATTTTAATTCTCACAATGCAATTATTAATTTCCTTGACCAAGTATTTTGTACCTAAATGACTTTCAACTAGGCCATTTATACAACTAGTGTTTGCACTGGGCAAAATGGTTTTAGGTTTTTGTGAGTCAATGTTCAAATGCATTTGCATTTTTCTCACAACAGTAAATTGTACCTGGGAAAGTCGACAATGCTGTATGATCTCAAAAACGAGTGATGGAAAACGAACGGTGCTGTTTTTGCCACTCCCCAGTCTCTCTTCATTGTTCTGTTTCACTTATCATCAACGATGGTGGTTCCATCATCATGTGCTGCACAGCCAGACCAGATGTGTAATGTAAGTGCATCATTGATGTGAAGTCAGACCAGTTATCACTGACATGATAAGGTTAATCTCCCTTTAGAAAATACAATACATTCTCCACATGGAAAGGTTCTGAGCAGCAAAATTTAACAACTGATCCTTTTGGTAGCTTTAAGAAGTGAAAATTTCTGAAAATGATAGATTATTTAACATACCAATAATTCAAGCATTAAATTACCAGGATAGTTGAGGCCTTTGGGATAGAGATTCATAAAATGTTGTTAAGACAACCAAAGGGCACAAAGATAAGACAACTAAAAGGTACCGACATTCAAATCAGCCGTGATCAGGTTGAATGATGCAGTATGTTTGAGGTGCTGAATGGCAATCAAATCTATGCTTGGGTTTGAATAAATACGAGACATTAAGTAAAGTTTACAGAACATTAAATGGACATGTTTTGGAAACCCAACTGGCCAAGTTCCGCTTTTGCAACAATCTTTAGTACTGAAGCCTCCTGATTTGGCGTTCAAGCACACAACAAGTTGCTGATTTCAGCGGTCAGTTGACTGCAAAGTGATATCTAAATAAAATGCATCAGATGCTTGTGTGACAGAATATTGCTCAAAATCAATTATCTTACAGATGATTCACTCATCATATTTATTAGGTGGTCCATTCCCAGTGATAAGTAACACAGATGGAGAGGGCTTGCAGAAACACTTCTTCTAGATTTTACCTGAGTGTGTTGGATTTCAGTCAGAAATTTCGGGATTAACATGGTGATCTAACAGTTACCGCTTGTGGGAGGAAGATAAAATTGCTTTCTTTTCACGAAATAAAGGAATTACTTGAATATCTCAGAGATAATGGGAACTGCAGATACTGTAGAATCCAAGATAACAAAGTGTATAGCTGGATGAACATAGCAGACCAGGCAGCATCTCAGGAGTACAAAAGCTGACGTTTCGGGCCTAGACCCTTCATCAGAGAGGGGCATGGGAGAGGGTACTAAAAGAAATAGAGAGAGAGGGGGAGGCGTACCGAAGGTGGATACAGGAGAAAATAGGTGAAGAGGAGAGTATAGGTGGGGAGGGGAGAGGTCAGTCTGGGGAGGACGGACAGGTCAAGGAGGTGGGATGTGGTTTGTAGGTGGGAAATGGAGCTGCGGCGTGAGGTGGGAGGAGGGGATAAATCCTACCACACGCCCTCCACCTCCAGAATTCCCAATTCCCTCGCCCCAAACACCTCATTTTCACCATGGACATCCAGTCTTACTGCACAGCAGGAAACCATTAGGCCCTTTATCACTGTGTCAGCTCTTTCAAAGAGTTATCCAATTAGTCCCACTGCCCAGCTTTTATATGCTCAGCTGATGTTATGACTTGTCAGTCTTTTTTTCATATTTAAGGTGGTGGTCATTGATTGAAATAGGCACACCAGGCTGCAGATGTTCTTTAACAATAAAACATAGGTTAATTCATCAAAAAGGGAAGAAAAGCAAACCAAGCTATCTAAATATAAAATACAGTTTGAAATTTCTCCAAGTTACAGTGATTCAAATCCAAAGAAATTAATGCTCTAAATCAAATCTTTAGGTTTGACACAGAATGTGGGCCAGAGGGCACCTGAGGAAGTTTATCAAAAAAGTACAGCCAATTCATAGGGAATCTGTCATAAACGTGGATGAAAGGAAGACATACAGCAGTCAGGGAACCAAAGAACGAAGTGCGTATATGGAGGGTACAAGACAGAGCATTGTTCAAGGCCATGAAGAATTTGAAGGTAGACACAAGTTGAAAACCAAAACATTAGATAACAGTGAGCCAGTAAAGGTCTCTCATTTCTCAAAAAGCACAAATTTAAGGTTCCCAGTCTGGTCCAGGCAGCAGCAAATGGGACTTCTATTTGCACTGTGCGCATCTCCTGATTTTACAAAGTATCATAATTTTGTGAATGCAATAGAATGCGTTGTCCAATGTTGAAGCAATTTATTCATTAGCCGTAATAGAAGTGATCAACTTTCCAATGTTAACATACATAGCTGAACTGATACAATATTCAATGTGGATCTGCATGAACAGAATGGGCTTGTCAGGGGCGCAAACCATTCCAAGCTCTAAAATTAGGTTCCATTTTAATCATATCAGCAACATGTTGGATACTCCATTACCAAAGACTTGCGATATTCAACCAGTTGTTTGGAAAGACAGAACTTGGGTATTACTGTAAAACAGGTCATGCATTTTCAAGTATGATGCTTTTCATTCATCAGGATAGCTGCAAGAATATTGACACAAAAGGAAACAACATTTTAAACTGCACAAAAAAAAGTTCTGATGTGTTGAAGAGTGCATCATGATTGATGGGGATGTTACCAATGGAAACTTTCAGGGAAATAAGGAAACAGTTATCATCCTCGAGGGCATTGGTACATGATGATACCAAGCGAGACCTGGTATTGACAAGTGATTCCTGCCCATACAGCATCAGGATAGTATTAGCTCATAGTCAGCCCAATGGAGAAGAACACCGAATAGCGTATGCATCTGGGACTGTGGTGGATGTGAAGTGTAAATGCACCCGGCTGGAGAACAGAAGTTCAGTGGTCATATTTAGAGCCAGGAACTTCCATCAATATCTTTATGGATGTAAACTTGTCATAATAATGGATCACAAATCTCTGCTGGATCTACTTAAAAAGTAGCAGGCAGTGCCACCCATAGCTTCAGGCTAAATTCAGCAGTAGGCTCTAATACTAAGTGCATGTAATTAAAAGTTGGAACACCATCTGGGAAGCCAAGTAGCAAATGCATTGCGCTGCATCCCACTGGCAGATCCGCCAGCAATAGGAGCTGGAAGAATCCATAATGGTTTTAAATTTTCTGGGCACACTTCAAGTCACAGGTAACAATATCAGGCTTTGGACGCAGAAAGATCTGGTCCTGGAAAAATTGAAACAGCTGATGGTGATGGGGGAAAACAAAGGGCTATCACAACCAGAACAGGAACCTTTTTGGACACAGAGAGACCAGATCACAACAGAGGGTTTCACATTATTATAGGGAGCAAGTGTGATTGTCCTGAGTAAGGTCACCGCCAGTTACTGGCTGAACTCTACCAGGGTCATCCAGAGGTTTCCAAAATGATGATGTTAACGATGCATTGTATTCACAAGACTCTGCTGAGCGAGAGAGACGGTTTACTTCAGGCGACAAAGTTTGATGTCGGAACCATGGGAATGGCCCCACAAGGGTAAGGGGCACTGTCGATGTATATTCACTCCTCTGAAGCATAATGTTCTGACATTATATTGTGTGACTGTTCTGAACAAGCATGTGAACCACATGAAAGCGGCAAACTCACAAGCTGTGCGGGAGCAAAACGTGCCCGGTTTCTGGACTGCTTTTCCCACTGTTCCGGAATCTGTGGGTTGCCCTTCCCTGTCAAGTGTTGAAGATACCTCAGGATCTAAGAAGGATACGGTGGATATCTCCGACTTTGCTGCCTGAAGAGGAGAATTAATTTCTTCCGAGACACAGCAGGCGCAGCAGGCAATTTACAGTGTGTTACACACCTCCCATATCAGAGGCAAAGTTAGAGGAACCTGACCCAGTGCGAAAATGCCCCAGGAAGAGCTACAAAAACAAAACAGCCTACGCTCTTGTACACAGAGGGAGAAGGATCTAGAGACTGGAACTAGGTCAGCCAAGTGAAACTCAGAGTACAAGTTCCCTGATTGGGACTGTTAACTTGTTTCAATCAGGAAGCCATGGCTGACAGATAAGAACAGGAGTGTCATATGTCCTGTTCACACTGAGAGCTGGCTCAGTGTCAAAGGCTTTCCATGTGTAAATAAGGGGTGACTTGGTGATGGGATACTGGCCTCTGTGGAGGTATTTCAGTCATATAGAGATGTTTACTCACACAGTCATTGGCGTCGGCACTTTTGAACCAAGTACATTTCAATTCTCCTTCAACCTTGTTGAGATTTGGAAGGAGAGACTTTCAAATTTCTTCTTAGCCAGAATGCATGTCATTTCTTACTGTTCAAGGGCTAGGTTATCTTTTCAATTATATGTTTGGAATCTCTGCAGATCTCGTGGTAGTTGGATAGGATTTACCAAAAGCTTAATCCAGGACAAACTGATGGATTAATGGGAAGGTACAAATCTTATAAACGATATCCTTCAACTCAAGTGTTCAAACAGAGCCAAACAGTGGAGACAGAAACAAAATCAGAAATTACTGGAGAAACTTAGCAGATCGGGCAGCATCTATGGGAAGAAGACAGAATTAGCTTTTCAGACCGGTAACCCATCACAACCAGAGTTTTGAGTCACTGGGCTCGAAAAGATTAACTCTGCTTTCTCCTTCCAGATGCAGCCAGATTTCCTGAGTTTCTCCAGTTTTTTTTTGTTTCAGATCTCGAGCATCTGTAGTTCTTTGTTCCATTTTCATGGGCCTGGAAATCTGAAACAAACACAGAGAATTTGAAATACTCTGCAAATCTGGCAGCATCTGTGGAGAATGAAAAAAAGAGTTGACGATTCAGGCTCAATATAACTTTTCTGCTGAACTAAAAGAGGTTGTAAAATGTCTTCTTTTATACAATGAACAGAGGCAAACGAGATGAACGGGAAAATTAGATGGTGTGCAGGGCCAGTGCAAAAGGTAAATGTGCTTTCCATCGTGGCGAAAGACAAAAAGAGCTGAAAATTGGACAGAAATCAACGTGTGAAAGGGAGCGAATAGGTCATCTCCAGTGACAGCAAAATAATTGAGACAAGGCTGTTGCGGTGCATGGGGAGAGAGCGGCTGTTAGAAGAATGGAGAACAGACATCATACAGCAAGTTTCTAATGTTATTATATTCAATATTGAGTCCTTGAGGCTGTCCAATGCCGAAAGGGAAAATGAAGTATTGTTCCATGAGCTTGGGTTGCCCTTTGTTGAAACACTGCACTCGGCAGAGGACAGAAAGCTGAGCGTGAAAGCTAAAATGGCAGGCAACCCAGAAATCTGGGAGTTCAAATTGTTTCCGAGATAGTAGGAACTGCAGATGCTGGAACATCTGAGATAACAAGGTGGAGAGCTGCATGTACACAGCAGGCCAAGCAGCATCAGAGGAGCGGGAAGGCTGACGTTTTGGGCCTCGACCATTCCTCAGAAATGGAGGAGGGCAAGGGGAGCTGAAATAAATAGGGAGAGAGAAGGAGATTGATAGAAGTTGGATAGAAGAGAGGATGGATGGAGAGGAGACAGACTGGTCAAAGAGGCTGGGATGGAGCCTATGAAGCTGAGTGTAGGTGGGGAGGTAGGGAGGAGATAAGTCAGTCCAGGGAAGATGGACAGATCAAGGGAGCAGGATGAGTTTAGTAGGTAGGAGACGGGGTTGGGACTTGAGGTGGGAGGAGGGAATAGATGGGAGGAAGGACAGGTTAGGGAGGCGGGGACAGGTTGGGCTGGCTTTGGGATACGGTGGCGGGAGGGGAGATTTTGAAGCTTGTGAAATCCTCACAGATACCATTGGGCTGCAGAGTTCCCAAGCAGAATATGAGTGGCTGTTCCTGCAACCTTTGGGTGGCATCATTGTGGCACTTTAGGAGAGCCAGGGTTGATACGTTATCTGCGGAATGGGGAAGGGAAGTTGAAATGGTTCGCGACTGGGACATGCAGTTGATTCATGTGAACCAAGCGTAGGTGTTTTGCAAAGTGGTTCCCAAGCCTCTGCCTGGTTTCCCCGATGTTGAAGGGGCCACAATGGGAACAGAGGATGCAGTATACTGCATTAGCAGATGTGCAGGTGACCAAAGCCTTCTTGGGGCCTGGGATTGGGGTGAGGCGGATGTGGAGGGGCAGGTGTAGTTCTTGCTGCGGTTGCAGGGAAAAGTGCCGAGTGAGGTGGGGCTGGAGGGGAGTGTGGAGTGGATAAGGGAGTCGTGGAGAGAGTGGTCGCTCCGGAAAGCAGATAACGGGAGGAGGGAAACTGTCTTTGGTGGTGGGATCAGATTGCAGATTGTGGAAGCGTCGGAGGATGATGCGTTGGATCCAATGGAGTGGTATGTGAGGATGAGCGTGATTCTGTGTTGGTTACTCTTGCGGGGAGAGGTTGTGAGGGATCAGTTGTGGGAAATGTGGGAGACACGGTCGAGGGCGTTGCGAAAAAGGCTGTCCCCAGGGACCACTCTCTCCCTGACTCCCTTGTTTCTGACTGAGAGCATCCGCAGTCTCTGCGGGGTTTTTATTTTTCAAAATTTGATTGGGAGAGGCTATTTGTAGGTAAAGATTGGGAAGCAGGATTCCTTTCAAAAAGAGGATAATTAGAGTCCAGAGACAGTTTGTTCAGGTTCATGTGAAGGGTCAGGCTGGTCGGTGCCAGGTATGCTGGATGGCGAGAGAAATTGAAGAGATAACAAGGTGTTGAGCTGGATGAACACGGCAGGCCAAGAAGCATCAGAGGAGCAGGGAAGCTGATGTTTTGGGTCTGGACCCTTCTTCAGAATTGGGCAGGGTTAAAGGATTCTGAAAAAAAAGAGAGGTAGGAGGCGGAAGGATAGGGGAGCAGATAGGTGGAGAGGATATGGATAAGTCAAAGAGGTGGCGCTGGAGCCAGTAAATGTGAGTGTAGGTGGGGAGTGAGGGTGAGGGTCAGTCAGTTCAGGGAAGACAGACAGGTCAAGGAGGTGGGAATGAGGCTGGGAGATAGGAGGTGGTGGTGAGGATTGAGGTGCGAGGAATGGATAGGTGAGAGAAAGGAGGGACAGGTTAGTGAGGCAAGGACAAACTGGACTGGTTTTGGAATGCGGTCGGGGGTGGAGAGGTTATGAAGCTTGTGAAGTCCACATTAATATCACTGGGCTGCAGGTTTCCCAAATGAAATATGAGGTGCTGCTCCTGCAACCTTCGGGTGGCATCATTGTAGCAATGGAGGAGGCCCAGGATGGACATGTTGGCCAAGGAGTGGGAGGGAGACTTGAAGTGGTTCGCGACTGGGACGTGCAGTTGTTTGTCCCAAACGGAGTGTCGGTGTTCCACAAAGCTGTGCCCATGCCTCCACTTGGTTTCCCCATTGTAGAAGAGTCCACAAAGTGAAATTAAAGGTCTGGTTGAGGAAAATGAGGTATATGTCACGTTGAGACAGCTGGGACTGAGTGAATCCCTAGAGAAGCAGAAGGGCAGTCAGTGTATATTTAAGAGGGAAGCCAGGAGTGCAAAGTAGGGACATGGAATAGCTTCAGCAAGTAAAGTTCAGGACAACCCAAAGAGATTCTACAACTACATTAAGGGCAAAAGAGTAACGAGGGAGAGAATAAGGTGCTGTAAATATCCACATGGCCAATTGTGTGTGAAACCGCAGGAGACGGGTGAGATTCGAAATGAATATTTCACATCAGTATTTACTGTGGAGAAGGACATGGAAGCTAGGAAACTTGGGGAAATAAATAGTGATGTCCTGATAACAGTTCATATTACAGAGGAGGTGCTGGAGGTTTTAAAATGCGTAAAAGTGGATTAGTCCCTGGGAACTGAGCAGGTGTGGCCCAGAGGGAGGGCAGCAATTATTGGGCCCTTTGCTAAGGCATTTGTATCTTTGAAAGCCATGTGTGAGGTGCCAGGAGACTGGAGGTTGACTGACACGATGCCATTTTTTAAGAAAGGTGGTAAGAAACATCCAAGGAACGATAGACCAGTGGGCCTGACTCCAGTGGCAGATAAGTTATTGGAGGGGATCCTGAGGGACAGGATTTACATGCATTTGGAAAGGCAACTGGTGAGCGTGGCTTTGTGTGTGAGAAATTGTCTCTCCTAACTTGTTCAAGTTTTTCTTTAAGACCTCATGAAGAAGACTGTTGAAGGCAGTGCAATGGATGTTGTTTATTTGAACTTCAGTCAGGCTTTCGACAATGTGCTGCATGTATAGACTGCTAAGGAAGGTTAGATTACGTGGAATACAGGGACAACTAGCAATATAGGTACAAAATTGCCTCAAAAGTAGGAGACAGGTTGATGGTGGGGGTTCCTTTTTGGACTGAAGGCCTGTGACCAGCTGTGTACTGCAAGGTTTTGGTGCTGGCTCCAGTGCTTTTTATCATTTCTGTAAATGATTAAGGTGTGAACATAATAGATATGGCTAGTAGATATGTAGATGACACCAAAATTGGAGGTGTAGTGGACAGCAAAAAATGTTACCTTTGAGTATAACAGGACATTGATCAGATGGGCCAGTGGGCCAAGGAGTGGGAAATGGAGTTTATTTTAAATAAAGGTGAGATGCTGCATTTTGAAAAGTCGAATCAGGACCAGACTTAACGGGAAGGTCCTGGGGAGTGTTGCAGAATAAAGAGACGTTGGGGAGCAGGTGCATAGTTCTTTGAAAGTGGAGTCGCAGGTTGATAGGATAGTGAAGAGGATGTTCAGTATGCTTGCCTTTATTGCTCATTGCATTGAGCCGAGGAGTTTTGAGGTCATGTTATGGCTCTACAGTGCCTTAGTTCAGCCACTCTTGGAATATGTATTCAGTTCTGGTCTCCCTGCTATATGAAAGATGTTGTGAAACTTGACAGGATTCAGAACAGTTTCACGAGGATGTTGCCAGGTTTGGGGGTTTGAGCCACAGGGAGAGGCTGGGGCTATTTTCCATGGATTGTCAAAGACTGAGTGGAGAGGTTTAAAAAAAAGATCAGCATTGGTAGGGTCAATAGCCAATGTCTTTTTTTGCCCAGTGTAGGGCAGTTGAACACGAGCGTGCATAGGTTAACCGTGAGAGGAGAAGGTTTTGAAAGGGACCTCAGGGGCAATGTTTTCACACAGAAGTTGGTGCATGTATCGAACAAGCTGTCAGAGGAAGTGGTGGAAGTAGGTACAATAACATTTAAAAGGAATCTGGATGGGGATACAAATAGAAAGGGTTCAGAGGGACATGGGCCAAATGCTGACAAATTGGACCAGATCAGTTTAGGGTGTTTGGCCAGCGTGGACAATTGGACCAAAGGGTCTGTTTCTGTGCTGTACAGCTCTATGACTCCATGAGTACCAGAGACCCTTGAACATCAGAACACATTCCTCCTCACGTCAGTTTTAGCCTGAGGAGTAGGATCCGTCCACTCTGTCCATTTCGTTCCTATTGCTTCCACCTTTTTTTTGCTTCTTTCTTCTTGGTGATGTCCAGAATGCCCGGCTTCAGTGCAGGCCGAGTGAAGTTATCTCTCAGCTGACGTGCTCTCAGCATGGTCTTCTGTCCTTGAGGTGATTCCAAAGCTGTGTCCTCGAGAGATTCAAAGTGAAGCCTGACACAGTTGGGAGTTGAGGCTCAGACTGGAGGTTAGGTGCCAGAATGAACTGAGTTACAAGAACTGACATTCTGAACTTTTTGTTTGTATTTTAAAATTTGTTTCTCTGACCTATCATGGTGAACTTTTTCTTTATTTTTCCAATTGATTCCTATGATCTATAATCCTGCTCATTATTTATTGTTCTAATTGATTCCGTGATCTTTTCTTTCATTTTTGAAAATATTTTCCTGAGCAACAATTTGTACTTAAGAATCTTAACCTGGCTACCTCTATACATAAGTTGCCCAAGATGTGACATTTGAGTACATGTGACAATAAAGCTAATTCTAAGATTCAATTCGAAAATGGCACCCTTTATTTGGAGACGATACCCTATGGTCCTAGACTCTCCCATGAAGGAAGCATCCTTTCAACATTTAGCCTGTCAAGCCTCTTAAGCATCCTGTACGATTCAACAAGATCACATCCTTCTATATATCCCAACCCATTCAGCCTTTGCTCAGAAGGTAATCCCACCGCACTGGAGATCATCGAGTGAATCTTCTTTGTGCTGCCTCCCGTAAAATGATATCTTTTAAATAAGGGGACAAAAACTGCTGACATTGTGAAAATATGGTCTCACCAGCACTTCGTACAGTTGCTGTAAGACCTCCCTAGTCTGACACCCCAACCTCCTTGAAATAAGGGCCAACAAGTCTTTGTGTAAACCTGCTGCATCTGTGTGCTAACTTCTTGTGTTTTATGCACAAGTACCTCAATTGCCATTGTTGCACATTTCTGCTGCTGTTCTCCATTTGAATACAACAGCTGTTTTGTTTGCCCTTCCAAAATTAACAACATTGTATTTTCTCACATTAAATTCCAATGGCTTTTTGTCTGCTCAGATGTCAATATATCTTTGTGAACTCCTTGTGTCCCTCTCGCAACCAGCCTTTTCACTTATTTTTATTTTTTTCTGCAAATTCTGCCCCGGTCATTCTATTTCCTTGCTCTAAGTCATTTATGTATGTTGGAACAGTTGTGGTCCCAACACTGATCCCTGTGAAAATCCACTGGCCACAGGTCACCAAGTTGGAAACGAACCTCCAATCACTGCTCACTATTTCCTGACTGTTAGCCAATTCTCCATCCATGTTAACATGTCACATCCAACACCATGGACTTTTATCTGAAGACTTCACCTTTTGTGAGGTACCTTGTTGAACGCTGACTCAAAGTCCAAATACAACACATGTCCTGGCTCCTCCATAATTGCTCTGGTGGAGCAATCTTTAAAAAAATAAGAGTCAGAGATGATTTCTCTTTCATGGAGCCATGATGACTCTGTTTAAGTAGAGTACTATGTTCCAAATGCACTTATTATTTCCTTCATGATTGATCCCAATCCTTTTTCAACATTAAATGTTTGGCCTAAAGTTACCTGCCTTTTGCCTCCCTCTCTTTTTGAATAGTGGAGACGGGGTCACATTGGCAGTTTTCCAGGTACTTCCCCAGAATCCAAAGATTAGGAAAACGACAACAGTGCGTCCACTTTTCCTGAAGCTACACCTTTTATCTGTACCACCAATGCTTGTGCCAGCACTCGGTGCCCCACAGCACTGATGAGACAATCATTGCAAATGCCATTATTCAACAGTCCTGGGCAGAAAGTCTTTGAAAGTATGTCACGAGCAATGTGGTCTTTGTAATGAAGGTTGCATTTCCTGAATGGCATGGAGTCAGTGGGGCAAGTGAGTAAATGGATATTAGATGCCTTTTTGACTGGTGGCACGTTTCCCACATAGTTTGAACAAACTGTTCCAGTGTTCCAATGGCAGAGCCATTATTTGTTCAAGCAGTTTCTTTATCACCTGACTCCCAAAAGAGATTTCCTGTGTGGTACCAAGCTACCTGCCTTGCTTTCTAGGATTATGACTGTCAATTACCCCAGATACATGGTTCCGGGAGGCGAGCTCTCAATGCATAAATTGCTGAGAGGAGGTTATAGATCGTGAAGCAGCACTAGTTAGATACAAAATATACTAAAACTTCTATGAGCACAGTATTTTCCTTCTACTTCAAAAGAATGAAACAACAGATTGCTATTTAATTTTTTTATTGAAAACAAAGGTGAGAATATTAAAAATATTTACTAAACACTGTCTTTCAGAACAAAAATTAGACAAAGAGCTCAGATGATTTCCTATACCTGTGCTTGGTATCATTGGCATAGCCGAGATGATGAACAATTTTAGTATTGAGTGGTTATGTGTAATTATCTAATTGTTGAATCCTTTTTAGGGCACCTAACAATTTACAGGAGGAGGAGCAGGAAGGAAAATACATAAGATCTCTCAAAAATCAGGGTGGTGAGCTCCCTAAAGCTCCTCCTCACCAGAGCTCATTGGCACACAGATTCGCATTGGGGAAGAACAATCGAACATTACCTGTGGAAGACATGTCTGCTAGAAATGTTAAAGTGATTCAGGACTTGCTGTTCCTGGTATAACTTTTACATACTGCGAGTGTGATTTGATAGAGACTCAAATACTGTTCAAATATTCTTGGCATTTTGCTCCTTTGAATGGATTTTTGTTTTCGATCCGTTTGAAAAGCACCTGACAATGTGATTGCATAAAGATGAAAAGGTCAATGAGTGAATGTCAGATTTGGCTGTTAACCACTGACACCCACATGAAACCATGACAGTTCTGAGGAATGGAACATAAGCAGACAAACAAGGAACAACAAGTTGATCACAGTCTCCATGTCTTCGGTGATCTGGTCCCCTGTGCATCCTTGAAATACTTTTCAGCCCCTTATACACACACACACACACACACACACACACACACACACACACATATCTCACAATATAACAATTCAAAATAAATTTATTACAAATCTGAACATTAAATATCATAAAATTTGAATCTGAAACACATGTAATATCACTGGCAATAGTAAACAATCTATTAATTCTTGTGGTTGTCCTTTGTTAAAAATATCAATGGTTTTTTAAAAAATCCAGAATATTTAAAACGACTGAACAAACAACGATTTGTGGGCTGAAGACACTGAAGACCGAGCCACACATTTCAGCTAAGTGCTCATCACCGCACCAATGGTTTCGATAAATGGTCAGTGAGTTTGTTTGTTTCCCCCAAAATGGCTTGAACTTTAGAAATGTGTATCCTCTCACAGACTCTCTCTCACTGTTTCATTCACAGTTTCATTCACAGTCTCACAGTTATACACACAGACTCTCTCACACAGAGTCACATCCAGACAATCTCTCACAGACTCACACTTCCATTTAGCCTCTCTCTCACAGTCTCACTCACCCACAGTCTCACGCACACAATTTCTCTCTCGGTCTCTCACACACACTCTCAGTCAGTCACACTCATACTTCACAAAGCCACACTCACACTCAATTTCACTCACACAAATGGACTCATTCACACACATGGACTCACTCTGACATCCCACAATGTCACAAGCACAGTCTCATACAGTCTCAGTCTGACAGACACAGACACACACACGCACACACAACCTCACAATTTCATTCACACACAGCCTCTCTGTGACCTTCACACACACATTCTCACTCACACTCACGTTCTCACTCACTCACACAATCTCACTCAGATGCTGTGGTCAGAGATTACACAGTATGCAGCTGGAGGAACACAGCAGACCAGGCTGTAACAGAGGAGCAGGAGAGTCAACGTTTTGGGTTGGGACACTTCATCAGGACTGGGGAGTTGGAAGGGAGCTGGGAAATAGAGGGAGTAGGGGTGGGGTTTGAGGAAGGTAGGTGGGATGGTGATAGGTGGATGCAGGTAGGGGTAGTGGGGATTGGTCAATGGGAAGGGTGGTGCGGATAGGTGGGAGAGCAAATGGACAGGTTGTGTCAGGTGAAGGAGGTGGGGATGAGAGGGAGGATTGGACATGGGATGAGGCCAGGGGTGGGGAGGTTTGAGACTGGTGAATTCGGTGTTCAGGCCATTGGGCTCTGGGCTTGTGAGGTGGAATATGAGGTGTTGTTCCTCCAGTTGATGTGTGGCATCACTGTGGTGGAAGTCGCAGAGAATGATATGCTGGATGTGAAGGTTGGTGGGGTGGCATGTGAGGACAGGGGGATTATTTCTTTATTTTAGCTGGGGTGACAGGTTTGAGGGCAGAAGTGCAGAAACTGCAACAGATGCAGTTGAAGGTGTTTTGAATCAACAGAGGCAGGTTGTTGCAGTCCTTGAAGTAGGAATCATACTTCAACAAATGCACATTCCCACTCTGTTGATTGAACATGCCTTCAACCACAGATCTTGTATTTCCCATACTTCTGCCCTCAAAACACCTCCCCGCAATAAATATAAGGACAGAGTGCCCCTGGTTCTCACATACCACCCCTCCAAACTCCACTCCGAGCGTACCATTCTCCACCACTTCTGACAGCTACAATTCGATCCCACCACCAAAGAGATATTTCACTCCCCACCCCTTTTTGCCTTTCGTAGGGACTGCTCGGCCCGCGACTCCGTCATCTGCTCCACGCTGTCTATTTACACCACCACCAAGCCCTGGAATCTTTCCCCGCAAACACAGGAGGCGCTACACCTGCCCCTACACTTCCCCCACTCACCTCCATCCAAGGCCAAAGGCAAACTTTCCAAATCTGACTGGGATTCACTTGTATATCCTTTAACCTGGTCTACTGTCTCCGCTGCACCCGATCTTACCTCCTCTGCAATGGTGAGACCAAGTGCAGGCTCGGGGACTGATTCAAGGAACATCTGTGCTCTGTACACGACAAACAACAAACACCTTCCAGTTGCCAACCGTTTCTCGCTCCCACTTCCTGGGTGACATGTCCATCCAGGGCTTGGTCCAATGCCAAGGATCACAACTACACCCCTCCATTGATTGAAAACTCCTTCAACTGCATCTCTTGCATTTCTCTCCTCAAACCACCTCCCCTCAATAATAATAAGGACAGAGGCCCCTGGTCTTCACAGGCCAATCCACCAACCTCCACATGCAGCATATCAGTCTCCGCCACTGCCGCCATGTGCGATCTGACTCCAACAGCATAGAGATATTTAACCCCCACCATTGTCTGCCTTTCGTAGCGATCGCACACTCTGTGACACCCTCATCCGCTCCACACTTCCCATTTTGGGGTCACTATTGTTTGTCTTTTTTATAAATGACCTGGATGAGGGATGGGTTCATAAATTTGCAGATGGGACAAAAGTCGGTGGAGTTGTGGATTATGCGAAAGGATGTTGCAGGTTACAGAGGCACATAGATAGGCTGCAGAGCTGGGCTGAGAGTTGGCAAATGGAGTTGAATGCAGAAATCTGTGAGGTGATTCACTTTGGAAGGAGTAACAGGAATACAGAGTAGTGGGCTAATGGTAAGAGTCTTGGTAGTGTGGATGAGCAGAGAGATCTCGGTGTCCATTGACATAGATCCCTGAAGGTTGCCACCCAGGTTGATAGGTTGGTTAAGAAGGCATACGGTGCATTAGGTTTTATTGGTAGAGGGATTGAGTTTCGGACCCATGAGGTCATGTTGCAGCTGTACAAATCTCCGGTGTGACCACACTTGGACTATTGCACACAGTTCTGCTTGCCGCATTATTAGGAAGGATGTGGAAGCATTAGAACGGGTGCAGAGGAGATTTACCAGCATGTTGCCTGGTAGGGAGCGAAGGTCTTTATGAGGAAGGGCTGAGGGACTTGAGGCTGTTTTTGTTGGAGCGAAGAAGTTTAAGATGTGACCTAATAGAGACATACAAGACGATTAGAGGATTAGATACGGTGGGCGGTGAGAGCCTTTTTCCTCGGATGGAGATGGCTTGCACAAGGGGGCATTGCTTTAAATTGAGGGGTGATAGATAGAGGACAGATATCAGAGGTAGACTCTTTACTCAGAGAGTCGTCAGGGCGTGAAATGCCCAGCCTGCAACAGTACTAGCCTTGCCAAGTTTAAGGGCATTTAAATGGTTGTTGGATAAACATATAGATAATAGTGGAATAGTGCAGATTAGATGGGCTTCAGTTTGGTTTCACAGGTCGGCGCAACATCGAGGGCTGAATGGCCTGTACTGTACTATCATGTTTTATGTTCTATGTTCTAACCCCACCACCCGCAGCCTATTCCTCTGCAACTGCAGGAAGTGCTACCCTGACCCTCCTCCTCCCCGTTCACGTCCATCTAAGGCAAATTTTCCATGTCCATTGGGGTTCACCTCTACATCCTACAACCTGGTCTCCTGTATCCATTGTTCCCAACATGGCGACCTCAACATCAGTGAAACCAAGTGCAGACTCGGAGACCAATTCATGGAGCACCGGCCCTCTGTTCATCACAAATGCAACAGCTCCTGGTTTCAAAGCATTTTAACTCCACCTCCCACTCCCTGGATGACATCTCCATCCTGGGCCTCCTCCGATGTCACAATGATGCCACCCGCAAACTGGAGGAGCAGCACCTCATATTCCACATCAGGAGCCTGCAGCTTTGTGGCCTAAACATGGAAATCACCCATTTTAAAATCTCTCCACCACCCTGCCTCATACCATGTCCAACCCTCCATCTCATGGCTGCCTCCTTCACCTGACACAACTTGTCCATCTTCTCTCTCACCTATTGCTCTGCCCTTCCCACTGACCAGTCCCCACTACCCCTAGCTGCACTCACCTATCACCATCGCACCTGACTTTCCCCAGCCACACCCCTCCTCTCCCTCTTTATTTCCCGGCTCCCTACTCCCTCCCTAGTCGTGAGGAAGGATCGACTCTCCTGTCCACTTATGTTGCCTGACCTGTGAGCTTCGTTCAGCTCCACACTGTACTGACTCACTCTGAGTTCACACAAACTCACTCTCACATATAGACTCACACAGTCTCACTCACACAAATGCACGTTCAGTCACATACAAATTCCTAGTCTCTCACACACGATCTCACTCTGACTCTCTCTCTCACAGTCTCACACACAAACACCCACACACACTCACACAGTCTCACTCTGACTGCACACAGTCACACTCACACACTCATACAGTCTCACTCTCTCTCACTGACTTGACACAGTCTCACTCACACACAACCTCTGACTCACACTGTCACAGTCTCACTCTCAGTCTCACTCACACACAGTCTCATACTGGCTCTCACTCACAGATTGCTTTTCAAAACCAACCAATCGAAACATGTTTGTGACCTTTATGGAAGACTGGTCGCAGGATTCAATTATCCAGCCTTTAACCAAAATTAGCTGTTGTGCGAGATGTGATAAAAGGCAGAGAGAAGCACTTCACGTGAAAATCCAAAGTTCATGTCGTCCAGGTTGTCTGAAGGCAATCACTGTTTTCTAAATTGTCCTATAATTTGAAGTGGAATACTGTCAAGGTCATTTATTCAGATATAGCAGGGTTTTGAACACTAAACAGAGGTTTCAGATACAATAGAGACATATGAAACTGTGTGTTCCTTACAGCTAAAACTTCCAGCAAGACAAAGATCTTCTTCTGGTGAAACCTGGTATTGTCATGCTCGGGGGCCTATACGTGTACCGATTCCTCAGGATGAAATTATAATTTACGCTTTTATTCATTGCGTAATACACATTTGCATTTCCCGGAAGTACAAGCACTGAAAAAAACAGAGGACAAGCACAATATTATTCACATGCGCTTTCATAATATTGATTGTACACAGGCCCAACTGCTTCCTGGATATAGAAATATCAATGGCTGTGAGGAACAGAACTAATTTCTTGCAAGGATTCAAAGCATATTACAAAACACAAAAGAACATTTTGGAGTTACACCATTCCGAGGTAAAATCAATGAAAATCATTATATTTTAGACCCATTCTCAGGATCAGCATTGTTGGTCAAGACTCAAATTCATTTCATATCCCCAGACGCCTGATGGCACATGCCTTTTTCATGACACTTTGTACAATTGATTAGCTTTGTTCGGCCACATCTGAGGCCAGTGAAGAGTCAGCCAAGCACACACTAGCCCAGGTAAAGATGTCAGATTCTCCTTCCTAAAGAACAATGCAAAACCCCAAATGGTTCATGAATGATCCAGCAGCTACATGGTCACTTCTGCTGATACCAGCATCAAACACAGAAAGTTGCAGTGTGATCAGTGCAAAAACACTGAGAAAAGCAATCATTTCCTTCAGCATTGAATCGGAATCTTCAAGCGAACACCATTGGGGACACCGAAAACAAACACAAGTCAGTGATCCAGCGTATGACCATTTTCTGAGGGCAATGATAGATGCACAATAAAAGTCAGCTTTGTCAGTGACACTTGCAGCCAGTGGATTGATTTTGCTTTTCTCAGAAAATTGACAGAAATTGCATGCTGCAGACGCATTGGGACTCTTTATCCTAATAAGACATTCTGTTTACCACAGTCTGGATCGCATGTTTTAAACCACAGCAGAATGAAACATCTGAGTCCTCATTTCTACTTTTCACCAGGAAATGGTGAGGGGAGGGTTGCTGCAGATTAGCATTTTGGCTGCAGTGCCCGCACCCATATTTCTTGTCTCTCAGCTGTGGGGCAAAAGGAGGGGAAAAAGATTAAGTTCAGCAACAGGAAGCATTTCTTTTGGAATAACCAGTTAGAATAAGACTGAACAAAGCAGAACAATGTTATATCAATGTGAATAATTCTGGGCTCATTGCCACAACCAACTCCAGATGTGTAACCTTCACTCAATACGGCTTTAAGAGTGGTGGGCATGTGGAATGCGCTGCTGGCAGTGATAGTGGAGTGAGATACTTTCGAGACTTTGAAGCGGCCCTTGGATAGGCCCATGGAGGATAGTAAAAAGTACAGCGTGCAGGATAGATTGATCCTAGTGGGATAATAGCTCGGCACAACATGGTGGGCCACAAGGCCTGTACTGTGCTGTACTGTTCTATGTTCTGTGCTAAGTGGTTCTGAAGAAGGGCTGCTGGACCCAAAACATTCACTCTGATTTCTCTCTACAAGTGCTGCCACACCTGCTGTGCTTTTCCTGCACTTTCTGCTCTCCAGTATTTGCAGTTCTTGGAGATTTTTTTGGCTTTAGGGCAATCAGATGAAATTCGGTACACCGAATAATTCTATTAGGTGCAAATATTAGCTGTTTACTGGCTTTACATTCATCAGAGATGAATCCTGCTGAACATAGTTGGATGTGTTCAATTATACAAATTGAAATATCTTCAGCATTTTGGTGAAATCAGTGGGAAATATCAATCCCCTTGCAGCTGTTATGATATTCAGAAATAGATTTAGACTAAATTGATGCAAATTCCACTGCTCACCTTTCTTTGATTCTATGATCTGCGCAAGATCATAATCCTGAGGACGGTCGGTTTCAAATCCGAGCACGGCCATTGCTTTCGTGAAGATGTCCGATACCCGGTTTTGGTTAGTCACCTAAATAAAACAATATTCACTTTTCATTCATGCATTCGACACACACACACAAACAAATGAAATTTGTAAAAGCTCAATTTCCAAACGGTTGAAAAACATAGCTGTTTTCACTCAGAAGACCAATTGGGACATGACAGTGAAAGCTGTAAAAGTTACATGAAGAAAATTAAGACTGGTAGGGCCGTTATTGTAAAACATGCCTTCGATGCTCCATAACCCATAAACTGTGATCAGTAAATGCTGCAATGTGAATAGCAACAGATCCCAGTGCTCAGGTTTACCTACACAGTCAGTTTGAAGTCAGTAAGTAGTTATGAAAGTAGTAATTTAAATAAGCCACTTCCATCCCCTCCCACCCAAAACCCCAAAACCATTTGCCTGCTTTTAACATTTGTTGTCAACACAGAAAATGGCTCAATGGTTGTTCACGAAATCTGAAATTTCCTAACGCTGTGCTAAGATGTATAAAATGGGTCATAAAATTGCTTTACAGTTTGAGATATTTAGCAATTTGTGATTTGAAGACAGTGCAAATATTTCACATTCAATCAATTGTGAATTGCACAGGAATAATATTGGTTGGGCAGGATATTGAAAAGACCAGTTTTTTGGAGAAATTTTCTGTTTTTGTTTAATTCTATGTTATAATTCTGTGCATTTAAATTGGTGCTTCAATTCTAAGTTTCTCAGATGAACCCTTTGGGACCTCAGTTTGCACTCAGCAATTGAACATTCTTCCATCAATATTTATCTGCCCGTTTCACCCCACTATGCACAGAAATCTTGAATCCAACTACACTGTGTACACTGTGTAACGTTCAGGCACACATTTATGGCATTACGAGTGACTGTGAATGGGCCAAACAGTGTATTGTGAGGGTCAGAATGTGTGCGGGACAGTACCACTGACAGAAAGAAAGACAGAGATAGCAACAGCAAAACACATGGAGCCATAGATCCAAAGAAACTAGAAGCAAAATCATTCAAGTCACTGCAGCTCTTAGTTTATTATTAATATAGAGGCAATCACAACACTAAACAGGAGAATCCATAAAAGGGGAGAGGGTATTTTAAAACAAAATAATACCACTCCAAAACACCCAAACCTGATCGAATAATGCTTAACCCAATTCTTGGGAGAATAAATTGCTAAAATATCCCTGAGACAAGTCCCCCTGGACATATTCAATAAACATCAACCATGAACTTTGATAATCTCCCGCGATACAACGGTCTTCAGCAGACAACACAATAATCAATAGCTAAAAGGCCAAGGATAGAAGAAAAACAAAACATGCAGTCAAGAGGTCTGCGTGCAGGGAGCTGCATTCCTTTATTGCAATTGCTGGATCAAGGCACAGCCAACAGACTCGAAAGTACTGCTTTTGGTGGCAGTGCACTTCAAGCTGCTGCAGTCATACCCCATGCACTAAAATTTACTGTGCAGAAATTAAAAATGATGTTCAGGATTCAAGATGAAATACTTTCATTGTTCGTGCGATGATTTTTTAAAAAATCACATGTATAGCTTTATTTATGCATTTTTAAAAGTTGTACAAAATATCTAAGCAAAACAAAGAAAATCTGCACATCTCAGAAAAAAAAGTTAGCTTTCATTTCGTGAGCAAATAATATTTGTTCTGGAATCAGATGCTTCAGTAACCGGCAAAAGGTTGAATTTTGTTGGGAATGGCATAGCTGTCTTGCATTGGTTCTGAAACCAAGTAACCCAACTTTGGCAAGTGGGACCTGGTATGGAAAATTGCTGGCAGCGGCCAATCATGAGGATGCTTCGTGAAGCTGCCTTCAAACTGAGGATTACAGTCTGGCTGAAACCTCAAAATGGCTAACAGTCCATTAGCTCTTAAAAGAAAGGTAAAGTAGATTGGCCAGGCAGTCATCCAGCTCCAGTGGTTGAGGCGCTATCACCGAGTCCTCTTGCATCCTCTCGAAAGGATAGGGTAACAGAGGGAAGAAACACAGAAGAAAGTTAGAAAGGAAAGAAGAAGTAAATGCATCTGGACGGACCAGAGTCTCCGAGAACAACCTATTTTATGTGGTGAGTGCCTTCTTGTCTCACCTTTTCCGGTGGATTTTGCGAAGTGCTGTGCTCTTGCATTTCCAAGTTGCTGCAATCTCCTGAAATTCTGGCTGAAGTTATGCTTTCTTCACAATCGTCACTCTCACGGGATGTTGGCTGCTGAGAGCTTTTAGTTGGTGTGCTGTTCGCTTTAACATCTCTCCTTGAAAACAGGTTGCATAATGGAAAGGGGAACACATCAGAAATATTGAAACGTCATTACATTCTGGACAAACTTTCAAACAAATTGAACTAGAATGAAGGTATGTTGATGCTGTGAAGTATCAGAAGTTTGAATTATGCCACATTCAACCTGTGACAAATTAATAGTGACGCACTAATACCAAGAGTTAGCATTCTTCTTGTTGAATATTGTTCCATTTTCTAATGGTTAGGGAGTATACGGATGGGAGATAACATTTTGCATATACAAGTGGCACAAGAATCTGGACTTATTACAATGTTATTCAACCAGATATCAACCTAGTTCTTACGAAAGGGAAAATGTGGACTTGAATACCCACAAAGTAGAAAATTTACCCCAACCTGGCCACATGCTAAGGCGTACATACTTTCTTCCTGAAAGCAGAAATTTGTTCACAATTAAAGTTAAAACAAAGTAACACCGTTGATAAGTGATAGAAAACTGTGCACAATACTTTGAAAGGTAGGATAATGAACTCTTAATGTGGCCTTCAGGATATGGGGTACTGCAAAAGTTAGAATTTCTATTCAGAACCTTGCATTCAGATTGCACATTTAACACAGAAAATTTTCCAAAACTCTCAAAAGGAGTACTGCAGATGGCATGACAAAAATTTCCCACACTGAAAATCCTGATTGTTGGCACATGAGGCAGGGAGCAGAGCAGATGGCTGCTGAAATGTGAGATTGCAAACTAATGCAGCGTTGTTGATTGCCTCCACTTTGACAATCATATTTCAGCTCCGGAAACGAAAATCACATCCAGAGAACATCCACACTCATGTAAAGAGAAGATATTCCAGCAAGTGAATAAGTGTTTCCCTTCTCTTTCTTGGTTTTGATATAACAGTTGCATGACATAGTCCACATCACTGCAAGGCACAAAGCACCAACAAGGCATGGGCTTTCCTCCGAAACTCTACATGGGTGTGTGGGAGAAAAAAATATGACTTTGCTGAGATCAGCTCAGTCCTTGACTATTGTACAGAAATATAAAATAATGTCTCTAGCTCAGGAAAGTTACTGAAAAAAATAAGTTTGAAGTCTTTCCTTATGCATGCACGACAACACAAACATATACTTTCATGTCAACTTCATCATTGCCAGTTTTCATCTTATCGGCCCACAAATATGCAAATTCATTTCACAGTAACAGCGTTTTTGTTTAATTGTCGCTCATAAACAAATTCAATGAGGTGAAATTTAGCCATAGTGTATAAACTTCTGTTAATAAATGAGAATCATGAGACAGCAATACCAAGCTCATCACAGGTCCACATTCTACAATCACGGTCAAAGCAAAGAATCTCTATCAATCAGTCTACAATAGACACATTCACAAGGTGAGAAGAGCACGACTATTCCTTGCTTCGCCTCAAGTTAATCAACTTTATCAGTGACTAAAAACATCTCAGTCCCATGAAGCAATAATGAGTCCATAGCAAACGAAACCATTTGTCAAGAAACCGATGTACTTATCTGTCTGTCCAATCATCCCTATAATAAAGGAAGTCATGAGATATCTGTTGTATTTAACATGGGATACTTACCAGCTGAGGTGCTTAAACACGCTCTTTTTGGGCTTTGCTGGTTTCTCCAGTTCAGAGGAAATACTGCAACTGCAGGATGGCAGGTAAACATTTTCAGACAAAATTCATTCAAAATTAAACAGATGCCTCTGTTCAATATTCGTATTATTGATAGCAAATCAATCATTGACATGGAAATGAAATTGCATGAATGATAATTTTGCTTGCAAAAGACACATGTTTTCAGGCAGGAGTACATTGAATATTAGTTTGACTAATGAGCGACAGCAGATTTAACTGCAAACGTTCTCACTGTTCGCACAGCGATCTTTTCTGCTTTGTGAATAGCAGAGCAAGATGGTAAGAGGTCTTAGGAAGTGTCACCAGACCCAAAAGTTAACTCTGTTTTCTTTCCACAGATGCTGGCAGACTTGCTGAATTTTTCCAGCAATTTCTGAGTGTGTTTTTGAATGTCAGCATGCACAGTTCCTTAGGGTATTTTTTTTTTGCCAAGATGATAACCCAACAAGTCTTTTTGCAGAACACATGGAATTGAACAAAACGGTCAAACATCGACAGCAGGTGCGGAAAAATTAACAAGGACCAGGCTTGAAATAAAGTGAATTGGAAAAGATGAGAATCAAACTTTGAGTGCCTAAGGTAATACAATAGGTTTTAAAGTGATGCAGAAGTTTGTCTGGGCCTCATCCACACTGTCATGTGAATGTACAGACATTATCAGGCAAACAATATAAAAGTGGTCATGAATCAGTCACTGCAGGTGAGTAAAACACCACGTGTCATGTGTAGGAGGTAGTAAAATGAAAGAGTAGCTCTCTTGACCAGTAGCAACAGGAGCAAGGCTTTCTGTTGCTGATTCTTTTCAGACAATCTGTCCGAAAATCAGCCAAACCGTCCCAGAGGTCAAAAAGAACTTTAAATACAAATTATGATCCACGCAAACTGAGGTTCTGTCACATTTTGTACTTACTGTTACAAAAAATATCATGATTGAAGTTGGCTCAAAACTGACTGTACTGGTGTTTGAATTGATGATAATGCCAGGTGCTTGTTACACATGTTCAACCATAGCCTGAGGATGAGCTTAATAGGGAGCTAACAAAGTGTGGAGCTCGCTGAACACAGCAGGCCAAGCAGCATAGATTATTTTAAATAATTACTTCTGTCCACCCACTTATGAAGAAGCTAACTGCTGTCAACTAATGTAAATATTACAAAGCCTGCTCTGTCAAAACAAAAACCAAATTCAGTTTTCTAAAATCTGATCCTTAACCAACTCTGGCCCACCAATGGCAAAGTGATTATTTTTTAGTTGGAGCTTATTTTTGGTTGTATTATTTAAAAAGGCACTGTGGCCATCTCGAGATGAGGAAATGATATTTTTAGGCAACCATTTAAAAATACTTAAAAATGCTGACCAATTGTGTCGGCTGATTGCTAATTTTGTGTCTGGAGTAGGATTTTGTATTTGAAAAGAAATTCGAATGAAAAGAAACACATCTCAAAACTAGTACAGTTTACATCTGGATTTGTAGATGCACCCAAAGCACGAGGTCTTGGACATGTTGCGAAAATCGGTCACTCATCAAGTCTTTGCATTTTCCTGTTCCCGTTGGCATGGCGGCAGTACAATCTGTGCTATTATACGCCAATAAAACACATTTTGATACAACACAATGGAAATGATTCATTGAGCAACTGGCTTTATTCCGATCTGTCAGAATTCATGATCACAACTTTGAAACCAACGAAAAGGAAGATGATAATAAATTGGCAGGCTCACTAGCATTCAACAGTAGTTAAAATTGTGGAAGATTTTAAAGACAAAACGTAAATATTTTATCTGCACATTCCTACAATACCAGTTACTTACTTGTTATTCTCTACTGAAGTATAGTTGCGTGAAGAACAAGTCCAGAAACTTCTCGTCTGGACGAATGATGTAACATTGACAAGCAAACTGCATGTATTTAAGACGCGAAATTATTTCATATTCCTGAACGAACACAAATAAATAACAAGCTGTCAACAAAATGTTAAAATTGCCAGAAGTGTAACTGCTATATCCTACTCAGTGGTACTTTAAACAGCATCAATAACTTTATTCCAACCACACGGTAAATCATGTCACAAAATTATTTCTGCTTTGGAAATAAGTGACATTTATGTGACTTTTCAAGGATAAATTTCTGTACAGATTATCCAGGATGGTTTCAGGACACAAATTCATGGTTCAATGATGGTTTTTTTTTCAAAGAAGTATTAGGGATTCACCTCAGAACCAGAAGCTGATTTAGGCTGAAGGCAAGAAACATTATGAAAGATCATTTATCCAAGCAAAAGAAATTCTGCAAAGGACAAAGTAAGTGGCTGGTCTATCGTAATTGATACCAAGGCAGAGTGTGAACATGTTGAGTTCATTTTTCAAAGTTGCGGCATCATAAAATTTACGGGCCATGTGCCGTTAGAAGTTACTGGTCTATTTTCTTTCAATCACATTGGCTTCTTGGTTGAACCTTGTCACGATTTGACATGTAAAGAGGGGCAGAACTCTCAAAGTCTAATGTTGATAACGTTACTTTTAGGTTGTAAAGTGCATGCCAGTTTTCAACAGGTCAGTTGAAATAAACCCTTGAAGCATCATCCATGAGAAATGATGGACTATTTGACAGATGACACTGTGCTAATTAAGTGGAGTCACACAGTGTTGGATGCCTATTTTGCATCCCAGCTGATTTTACACCACAGGGCCCAGTTTGGCAAATTCGGCGTCAGTTGCTTCTGATTGCAACCTATTCTATTCATAGGTTAGATTAAAATGGCACCTCAAGTTACAGTTTTGTCAGCAAAACCATGTGACAAACAATGAATTGAACTTTGTATCATGTTAATATTCTCACACTGTCTGCTGAATGCTGCAGTACAAGATGAAAATATCATCTGCATGGATTTCCTCTGGGTGCTCCTGTTTCCTCCCACAGTCCAAAGATGTGCAGGGGAGGTGGATTCCCATGCTAAGTTGTCGATAGTGCCCAGGGATGTTGAGGTCAGGTGGGTTAGACATGGGGAATGGGTCTGGATGGGATGCTCTTCTGAGGGGCAGTGTGGACTTGTTGGGCCGAATAGCCGGTTTCCACCCGATAGGGATTGTATGATACCCTCAATAGTAACCACGGCAACAGAGATATTTCAGAAGTTGGTCTCACCAAATTCAGAAATATGGAATCAAATGCCCAGTCAGTGATAACCCCAACTGCTGCACTCCCTCAGTTTCTGATCTTCCATAAGTAACCGATGCCTCTCTTCTGACGGAAAATACCAACTAATATGGAGAGATTATTTACTCAGTCTCTTCGATAATGAAATAGCTTCCATTGCACCGAAACTAATTTCACAACATCTTCATTCACAGAACACCTGGCAGGTCCTGGACCTGGTTGTGAATGCTGAAAGGTAACTTGCATCACAACAGCAGTGCAAAAACAGGCCATTTGGCTGAACTGCTCCATGCTGCTCTCTACACTTCTCCCACCATGCTCCAAATTCTTAATGTGCCTCTTTGTGCCCTTTCTGACATCGAACTTTCTCTCAAATCCATCTCTGCTATTCTTCTCAACTCGTCCTGGTAGCAGCAGCTTCTGCAATCTGACTGCTGCGAGCAACAAAGCTTCTCCTGATTTCTTTATTGGATTTATTAGTGATCATCTACATTTAAGATGCAGTTGTAGACTCTCCCAACATTCCCCATCAAGCATAAAAAGCACAACAATATTGAAAGGCACACTTTTCCCCTTTCATGCATTTCCAAACATCTTGCACAGTACAATCACCTTTCGTCTCTTGTCAAAGTTGATCAAACCATTCTGTAAGAAATAGACATGAACAAAGAAAATTAATTCGATATATACAAAGGTCAAATGGTACTATGAGATCATGAAATTTAACAGATCAGCAGTGAAATACAAACTCTGCAAACTTGTTTCAATTTCAGGATATAGTCAAAGGTCAAACACAAATGATCGATCATCCCACCAGGTTATATTTTGGGGATTACATAGAGCCCTTTGTTCCACTCAAATAGATCAGTACCAAGCTGATGCCATTCTCAGCTGCTCAACTGCACAATAGGCAGTGACGTCCAGCTAACAAATTTACCTGTACAAAATAAAAATGATGCGCAGTTTATCCAACCTTTTGAAAAACTAAACCTGTATTCAATCAACTGCAAAGCCTTTTGCATGTTTCTTTATTTACATATTTTTTGATTCACAACACAAAGCATCAAATTATTCTCATCAGTATCATTAATCACACTCATTAGTTTCTTTTATTGCTTTGAGCAGCTTGCAATGAAACTGTAACAATAGTGCTCATCAGCAAATAAGGAATCCAAATCTTGTAAAACAGACTTACAAAATGATAATTGGGGAAAGCCAAATCCAATTTTGTTAAGTCCGTGAAGAAAGTTCCCAGGTATGGTACAATTCCCTGAACTATACCCTAGAAAAGTGAGGTGAATTTATTTCATCCATTGTGAACGCATTGTCATATTTCCCAAACATACTACTCCATGCCTTATTTATATCATTTATCATGCAATTAAATCTATTTAGAATCAAAATTTAGGACTCAATTTTTGACACAGTTATACAGTGGAATACAAAGTTAGATGTATAAACGACAGGCAAGTTTGGAGTTTTGATCCCTGATCTGTGAACTGTCAACCAAATTCAATGTTTGTGTAACTTCATCATTTGGAGATTGGAAATTTTCGAAGTACTGTGCGATTTTGCCTGAAGATGAAAACAATTTATCACAACAGATTTCCAAATGTTTGACTCAGTAAGGTTAACGCTTATTTTCCGAAACTCAAGAATATAATTCTACTCAATGTCTTTTCATAGGACACCTTTCTGACCCCAAGGAATAATTTAATGGTCTCAGACTGCTTAAGGAGCTAAAAGCCTAGGAGATACACCGGAATGGGCAAACTGGAACCAAAACTGACTTTGAAGCGCATTTCTGCAACTTGAAGCTTTCATCCAGCAGCGTACCGCAGCGTAAAGTGATGGTTCTTGTTGTGTGCACATTAATTTTCAACGCACAAAAGCTACAAGTGTGAAAAGCAGGTTCACAGGTGACGCAAGAATTGGAGATGTGGTAAACAGCAAAAAGCCTTAGTCTCCAGGATTACACACATGGGCTGGTTAGAAGGCCTGAAAAGAGGCAAATAGAATTCAATCCTGAAAAGTGTGAGGCGAAGCGTTTTGGGAGGACAAATAAGTCAGGACAAGACAGGTTAAATGGAAGTTTTAGAAAGTACAGAGAATCACGAGGACCTTGCTGTGCGCATAAGCACATTCTTGAAGGCAGGAGGACTTGGGGATAAGGTGGTAAAAGCACCATATTGGATATTTGCCTGAATATAAGAGCAGACGTAATGACAGACGTAAATAACATTAGTTGAGCCACAGTTAGAACACTGTGTGCCTAGAGACTAAGACATTTTGTGTTAGGCAAAACTTTATTCCCTGTCTATCAATAATCAGGGCTTACAGTTTTAATACAACAAGCAGGGTATTTCGATGGGATTTGTTCAAAAACTTTTCACCCAGAGGTGGTGGGTTTCTGGAACGCACTCCCCAAAAGGGTGGTCCAGGCAGGAACCCTTGAGACACTGAAGAACAATTTTGATGAACTCTTGAAACGCCATTGCAAACAAAACTCCTGGGTGCAGGTAGGGGTTGTGGCATTGTCTAGGTATGATACCTACCGTTGAGGCAGGGGATCCCAGTTCAGTCCAACCTCCTTCAGAATGGAGTCATAAGCTTGGCTGAATGGGTTGACAAAAACGCCAATAAATGCAAATTCTTTAAAGGGGTAGAAAAACAAAGTTGCTGGAAATGCTCAGCAGGTCTGGGAGCATTTGTGAAGAAGAAAACTGTGTTAATGTTTTGGTTCTGGTGACCCTTCATCAGAGCTCTATAAAGGGGTCTTGTGGTTCAGTGGTAGCGTCCCTACCGCTGAGCCAGAAATCTGAGTTTGAGTTCCACCTCTGCCAGACAAGTGTCATCATGTGTCAGAACATGTTGATGAAGAATACCTAGAAGGCGATGGGCGAAGTTCTACAAAAGGGGATTAGAATAGGTGGATGCTGTATGACCAGCGCAGACACAAGGGGCAGTCCTGCAAAAATTCTCGTCATGTTGCCTCATTCATGATGGCTAAACGAGTTATTGTGTAACCCGGGTTTAGTTCTTCCTTTGCTACACAAAAAGGGAACGCCAGATGAGTACCTGACTCTCTGCCTTTGTGAGCATCAGCATATTTCAATGCTTGAGCCAAGATGTTGTATTGAGATTAAATTCCATTCCCTACAGTGTAGAAACAGGCCCTTCGGCTCACCAATTTCACACCGCCACTTGAAACATCCCACCCAGACCCATCCCCTATAGCTCACACACCCTGGAACACTACCAGCAATTCAGCATGGCCAACCCATCTAGCCTGCACATCTTTGGACTGTGGGAGGAATCCAGAGCACTGTGAGGAAACCCATGCAGACACGGGGAGAATATGCAAACTCCACACAGACAGTCACCCGAAGTTGGAATCGAACCTGGGTCCCCGGCACTGTGAGGCTGCAATGCTAACCACTGAGCCACTGAGCCACCCCAAAATGTGCTGCACTGACCAGGAATCGAACCCAGGCTGCAGCGGTGAAAGCGCCGAATCCTAACCACTGGACCACCAGTGATGCTAACCATCTCTCAAAGACAGCAAGAACTGCAGATGTTGGGGTCAGAGTCAATACAGTGTGGTCCTGACCTGACACGTTGATTTTCTTGCTCCTCTCATGCTGCCTGACCTGCTGTGTTCCTTCAGCTCCACACTGTATTGACTGTTGTATTTATCCATCAGACCATGGGAAATGCTTGTGCATACCTGCCTGGCCTCGCCGATTTACTTCTCTTAAATGTACAAATATTCTACCCACAACCCAACACACTGATAGATAAGCAACAAGCAGCATGGTTGTGGCTTCAAACATATAACCAAACATGTTAAATGGCTTAAGTAGCAGCAATGCTGATAACTTCCCTTTAGTTACCGGGAGAACTGCTTTACAGCATGGTTATAACAAAGCTACGCCATTATGGCAAGATAAATCAGATTTCGTTGTAAAGCTTAACGATTAACTGCTTCAACTTGAGAACGTTTCATTCCAATATTAAACAAAAAGGGATGACTTACCTTCTTCTTCGTTACTTTCAGTGTTTTGTGTGTCAGTATTTTGTTCTCTTTCAAGGTGCTGTTGAGGGTGGCAAATTTTGAAGCTCCATCCTGAAAATGTACAGAGAAAACCAGCTATTCATGCACTGCATCTAATCTGTATCTCCCATAGTATCAAATGAGATAACAGAAGAGATTTCATAACACAAGCCTTATTTGTAAAAACATTTTACAACGCTAAAGCCTTATGTCAACATTTGGCCAATTCTAACTCAAGAGGTGATAGCCAGGCAATGGTATTTGGAAGTGATATTACAATTTATCCCACGCACAATAGTTTATCACAAAACTAGTATCAATGTTAAACCCATAAAACAATCACTTGGCAACTATTTCAGATTCCCATCCAAGTGTGCAAATCAAATTGTTGGACATGGTGAAGTTGCTGCATCAAACTGCATTAAAAATGAGAGATAAAATTATATTTTCTGAGATTTATAAACACAACAGTGAAAATGATGATTGCTGGCTCACTCAGGTGAAATTCACCAGACAGTCACATTTGGGGAAGTATTTTCAGCAAATACGCTATGGTATATCAAGGTGGTATCTTATCACTACACTCAGTGGCAACTATGGCCCGACAGTAAGTGTTGATATGGTGGCCTTGCGAATGGCACACCCATATAAAGTAAAGCTTAGCAAGCCATATTGCCAGAGAACATCTGCGTAATATGCTTAAAGATTAACGAACCATGCATCGATATTCACGGTACAATCTGGGAGACAGCATTATGGAAGTTATACAACTGTCCAATCTTGAACTCAGATTTTCCCATGTATATTTACAGAAATTGACACCACAAAAACAATCATCCTGCACAACACACATTTTTGATTGTTAAAAACAAATCTACTTTTAGATTCAAGCCAGATATGAAAAGTAATTTGGAATTCTGCACTGTGCACCAATAGCAAACATAATAAACAAGGTGTGACAGCAGCACTGTAGAAATTCTGGAGCCAGCAGATGGACAGCAATGCATAAACATCGTCAACCGCAACTAGAACTTTAAGCAGTATGAAAAACGGAGTGTCTGTCAAATTGTTAACAACCCAACATGAATGCTGCATTTCGTCCTCTTCAAATACCAGCTTCAAACTGCTTTGATTTAATCTAAGAATGATTCAACAGAAAACTTGCATCTTGCCTCCTTACTGTCCTGGACACACTAGTTTGGTTAAGTGACACCAAAATATTTATAACTAACAAATTATTTTGTTACTTTGTAAAATTCAGGAACAAAATGAGTGGGCAAACAGCATGACAAACAGAGTGAGGAGGAATGTCTCGAAACCTGGTAAAATAATATGCTTTTTGAGAAGGTTTTTGAAGTTAGTTTGAAATGTCAGTTGTGGTCCAAGCTAGTTGAAACTAAATCGTTGATGTCTGAAATGCTCAACAAACAAAGCAATGTGATTATCACTCAGTTCCAATGCAGTAAATATTTATTACCGCAGAGAGCAATAAAAGGAAGACATGCTAATTGAACAAAAACACTAACAAGAACCAATTAAAGCTATTCGTGTTTTGCCTTGGCTTTTAGTAATTACGAGGCCCTCCAAGTGTGCAAATCAAAAGAAAAGAAAACTGACATATATCCTGCTTTGTACATTGTGCAAGTGTTCAAACTTCCAAGATAACGAACACTGAGAAAGATAATCTATGAACGTTGCATCATGACAGAACGATTTTGGAAGACTTGAGCCAAGTTAGACCATCCATATGTAATACATGTATCCCTTGTTGCATTATTGATTCACAGTATTTGTATGCATTCAGACACCAATGTAATTCATTGTAGATATATTGCTTGAAAATACCTATAATGCCCTGAATATCGATGCACAGGGACAAATGCAACCCCTTACCTGTTTCTCGATGGCTACTTGTCATGATGTTGTCATCTTTGGAGAATAGATTTGAAAGATCTTCAAATGTTGTCTTTGTGCTCCTAGTCAAGAGAATAAAACAAATTACTCTTGACAGAATAGAGTCACGATTGCAAACAGCTGACATGGAATCTGACAAATAAGCAAGTAATACAGACAGTGAAGGGCAGTGAAGCATTTTTCGAACAATTACAGTTATTTTAATGAAACAGTTCAGATATGTTTTGACACATCTCTTTGGCAGGTAGAATTTGAACCCAAGAGATATTGGGAACTGCAGATGCTGGAGAATCCAAGATAACAAAGTGTGGAGCTGGATGAACACAGCAGGCCAATCAGCATCTCAGGTGCACAAAAGCTGACGTTTCGGGCCTAGACCCTTCATCAGACAGAATTTGAACCCAGATTATTTAAGCCCAGAGATGGCGATATTACCACTGTGTCACAAAAGCCCTTCATTGCAGTAGTTTTAGGAAATCTCATCACAGCAAGTGAGATTTCACCTCCAAGCTGCCTCAAAAAAACAATCATGATCAAATCGTCTACAGCACAGGAATATAAACTACAAGTATGCACTTCAAAGAGGTCTCGACTGCTTTCTTGGGTGATTAAAATAATTGTGTTCTTTGTATTTCAGGTTCCTAAACAAACCTCCAGTTTATATCACCCCATCACAGCACATCCACAGGAAACTGTCTTACGTTACATCCAACAGCAGATCAGTTTTTGAACACAATAGTTCAATATTTTAAGCTGTCAAACAGTTTTCTTTTTCCACTGTAGAAAATTAACTCCTCACTCCTTAGTGAAAGAATGAAAGATTCTGCCAGTAAGCCAATTGTTAGGATTGCACTGTAGTGCCTCTGGTAATCCTGTCAACACATCTGGAGTGTGAAGATCACTTGGGCAAGTAAACTCGGAGGTGAAACCTGCAAATTCCTACCACATATTTATTAAAAATAATGACACGGCTTTTTCAGAAAAATGACTCACTTTGACATGGCTGCCCAAGTCTTCTGAAACTCGAAGACATTATTTGCTTGCAATGCACAGGTAATTGGACACACTGAAGAGAAATTTCCCAAAATCCTACTTTCCTGTGAGAACATAAAACATGAGTTCTGTGGGAAAAACAGTGGCTCGCCATGACCCAATACCTCAGACATTAAAATGTTCTATCAGAAAAATGTGATCTGCAAAAATAGCAGCATTAACAAACGATTTTGTGGGGGCAAAAATTCCACAAATCCAAGCAACTTAAAACTTGATCTTCATTTTTTTTTCCCCTCTGAGACAGTTCACTCGCTGCCAACGCTTGACTGGTTAGACGTGGTTACTGACACCAAAAGAAAGCTTCGAATGAATAAGTTGGAGACACGGCCATCTGAGTGGTGGAAGTGGCGAAGGTCGGGAGGTGGAGACGGGTAATCATCTGTGTTATATCCATTGTATTCAGCTGATAAACGAATGACAGATTACATTTTCTGCCAGCATAGGAGGGCAGGGCCTGACACATGAGATAATCATTCAAGGAAAGCGTACAAATCAGAAAATTGAGTGTACTTTTATGAATCACAATGTTCTTGAGACTGAGTTAACTAATCGTAGTGAGGATAGCATGTGAATGTCCTTCATCTGCTTGCCCAACGGAGGCAGGGAGAAGAATAGAACGAATCAAACCTCCCTTCCACAAGCATAAATTTGAACTTTGTTGGGAGGGGCTGAGGGGCAGGAGGGTAGGAAGCCTGCAATTGTTTGTTCTCAGGTCTCAAAGCCACTTCTGCTTAGGGAGGGAGGCCAGGGAGGGGGATGGTGATTAGACCATATCGGCTTTATGTGGAGGTGCCTCACTTGGCATGATCAGATAGATGCCTTATCTGATTAAGTCCAGCAGGTAAGATCTCAAGCCCAGAGTCTTCCGGCTTGAGGGAAAAAGGGCTGCTGCAGTAAAATGAAAGTGACGCAGGACACTTCAACATGGATAAGGCCCCTCATCAACTATTGTCAACTCAAATGACAACTGGAAGAGTCAGCCAAGTGATCACTGGAAGGTGGCAACTCGTCTTCAGAATGGCCTTTGACAGCACCAGTTTCTAGGTCGGCACGGACAGCCTGTCAGGAGCTCGTGTATCCATGTCTGTGACTGGGTGTCTGCCTCCATTCAGTTGAACTTCTCCGGATTGTGAAACTGGAGACAGACATCAATGCCTTAAGATTCTTTACGAGTCCAAATCCATGCAGGCAGTGTTGCCAAGAGCCAAACCAGACTTGTCTCAAATACCTGGCAAATGTATTATTATGAATCTTCATTCCCAACCTTTCGAATGACTAAATATTTTATTGTCACATCAATATGGGAAAATTCAATGATAATACACTTTTGTTGCTATGATCCAATGCCATTTTGGATGATAAAATGAATAAGAATAAATTACTTAATTTACTTAATTAGTTAATCACTAGGTTCCTGTCCTGATTCTTTCCAAATGTACTCGTGGGAATGCCACATATTGATGGCAAAGACAAGCCTGACATTAGGTATGATAGCCCTTCCTCGTCCTTCTCCCAATTGCTGATTAAAATGCAAAGACAAATTCCTTTGGCAAACACATAAGAAACAGACAACCAGGCAAGTTACTGAAGGGCCATCATACGGGCATATGGAATGCAGAAAACTGAGAATAAAATTTACAATGTATCATAAATCTGATCACCGCTCGAAACGGAGGCAAACAACATTCTGTAATGCCTAATAAGTAACTTTGTTTTTGAAGGGCCAAAAAAAATCTGAAATCAGTTTACTTTATTTCTCCACAGAAATATTTTTGATGAGAAAGAAAACCTTAATATTTCAATGCAACTGTAAACTGAGGCATGAACTATTAGCAGCCAACACTATTGAAATTACAAATGCTAGGATTTGCCATGAAGAATTCAATTCTAATTCTGCTCGTGAATTCGAGAGGCTTTCAAACCCTAAACATCTCAACACATAGTAGGAACTGCTTGCTCTCTTCCACCATGATTGTTTCATGCACTAAGGGCTTTAACCTGTCACAAAGATTAAAAATCACTAAAGAACAGTGTACCTTGGCAACATCAATCCACTTCTCAATGATTTTAGCCCTCTGCCGTGGTTTTAGCTGCTGAGGCCGACCTATGGTGCTGGTGACACAACTCTTAACGTTATTAAACTGTGCAATGATAGCCCAGACGGTTGATGCCCGATCTGGTTGTTCAGCCCAGATGGACCCTAAACATCCGCTGGGCACAAGTTTCTTAAAAAGATCCTGATCAAAAATAAAAAGGAAACAAAGGTTACATATATTAGCAGTACTGTGGTTGAAGGAATGAACTACAAACAAGATTCTTCCATTCATGAGTAAACTCATCCTCCTAGTTTGCAATTGCACATTCAAAACTGCACAAGCTACTTTGTCAACAACTGAGTACATAATACACACATTGATGCCCAAGGTGCATATAGGTTCTACAGACAGATCAACAGCCTTGAGTTTTCAGTCATCTCTTTCTTATTTGTAGGTTAGATTCTAAATCACAGGTTATCTCCACCCAGCTCCTACTGCTGGCTCCGTGCACACCATCAATGCACGGCTCTGTTGGCAATAGTCACTCCAACTGATGCTCAGCCATGGTGGTCCATAAGCTAGACAGACTGGGCATCAGGAAAGTGGTCCTGCATCATGTCCACTTCTCACATCAAGGCAGATTGACAGAACACAATGGCAGCCACACCCCGTGTTGGTTAAGTACACCTCAACGTCAACACCTCTCCACTGTTGGTTTCATGCTGAAGGTGAATGTTGCCAAACATCCAAGCCTGTCAATTGGTCATTCTGTTTGCATTGTGTCCTCTTGCCTCCCTCTTCAAGGCTAACAACTCCCACAAACAATTATGCTCCGAGTGTCAAAGTTAACACAAACCACAAATAGCTTCTTCAGATCCCGGTGAACTCATTCAGAACGGAGAAATTTGTCAGTCTTGTCAATTTCAAAGCCAGAGCTGGCTGTGACAGGCTGGAGCGGAAGGGAGTGCTCAGAAACCATGGAGTGGGAAACTGCTGCGTATTTATGCAAGCATGGTGCACTCTCACTTTTAACACTCCGATCATGTGACAATGATGTCATCGATTATTTCAGGCAGGGAACAGCTGAGGCTAACCTTCCGCCCTCTTCAGTAAACTAAATAATAAATCTCCTGTTTCAGCCTCCTGGACCTGCCTGCAACAGAAACAACACAGGCGACCAGAATCAAAAACACTGCCTTGACATTCACCAGGTCAAACAACTGATTTGAAAAGGAATCACTGATCTCATTGCCGACCTCACTGGTTCAAGGAAAGAAACGCAGCTATATTCCTCTACAGACACCAATATAGGTTGTTTCCCATCCAAAATGTCTGTTGTCATCATTGTGTCACATGATTAGACTCGAAGTGCCAGAATGTATACATACATACAACAGAGACTGCAATGAAAACAGACTGTTAACTTTCTAACTCTGTGCAGAAAAGCAGCAATCCATAACCAACTCCTACGTTTGACAAAACGTTCACTTGCAGATTAGATATACGCACCCCTGTTCTGAACACTGACAAATGCTCAGGCTTTTTGAGACCTAGAGGACGACTTACATTCTAGAGTCACACCCAATGCTGTCAAAAAGACCACAGTCCCATTTGCTCAAAGCTCAGCTTCCATTTGAAGCCGAAACCTATGACCAGACCCAGAGAGAACACAAAATTTGAGTCCGTAATCATTCGCCTCATTTCATAGAGGTAGGCACCAAGCCACCTTGCAGACTAGACTGGAATACCCCAATCTCATGGCTGATTCCATTCCAGAAGATCTCTGGGAACACCAAAGTTGTCATACTGGATACTTCGAACAAAATCACTGGACTCATGTAGGAACAGTGACTGTTCTGATGAAACATTTAAACTTTTACTTGAAATACTATTCATTTTGTAGAGGTTCAACACTAAGTTACGAAAGATTTTCAGTGCTCTCCCTGCTCACTTATTTCATGTGACATTCATTTAAAACAATAGGCAAGTGCTGATGTCCTAATCGACAGGTATTTCAAGCTCGAGACTGAAGTCACATTTCAAACAAGAAACTTTGACATCTTGGAGGACTGCATTGTGAAGGGAATTCAGTTATAATGGCTGGCGGAGCAGAAATAGCATTCAATAATATATAGAGATTTGGATGCTTACTGCTTACTGAAACATCTTATTTAGAATGACTGGGCAACAGATCTCAACAGAATAGCCCCAGATTCCTGTTTACTCACAGCATCCATAAAAGTCAGCTGCTCTGCAATGCAGCGTGACGGGTAGCAGAGGAGCTTTTGTCCACTTGTTCAATGATTTGTTCATGTTCTTCTCCCACATAGAACCCAAGTCTTCCACGGTAGCCTTCTGCGTAAGTGAAGATAGATATTTATTTTGTGCCCCAAGTTCTCATTGCTCCAAAACATCTGACTCACTACTGACTGGAAATTGTGCATTCGTTTTCAACAGTTAGCTAACATTTATAGTTTTAAATCTAGGTTTGATTGATTTAATATGATATTGCAGTGAAAGCCTCCTTTTGGGAGCATTTCAATTGCAAAAAAATTTGCATTTATTGACGGATTCCCATTCCAATTTCTGGCCTTAGAAAATCTTTTGAATTGCAATCTCTTGTTTTACAATAACCTGCAAAATTATTCAATCATATTGTAAAATAAAATGTCATTGACAGCAACAGTTAAAAAGGAAATTGTCCTGAAAGACTCATTAAATGCTGCTGGGTCTTATCTGACCATATTAGAGAGTCAGTTCTATGCAGAATTTGGTCTTGTACATCATGAAGTCAGTACAGTGGTATTCACTCAGCAATACTTGGCTTAACCAAAATTTTTGGAAGTAATTTTGAAGATTGTCAAAGGAAGCCCGAATGAACTAAACCCTGAGACAGATGGATAAGCCCTCTCTGAACTGATAGGGAGGCACCATGAATTTGACAATGTCAGATGACTACTCAAAATGGAGGCTCTTGAGGCACATTGGTCGTGTTTCTATTTCTGGACCAAGTGGCCTTGGGCTTAGTCTCACCTGCTCCAGAGGCATGTAGTAATCAACAAGGGCTCTTGTGCTGAAGTGCTAGTGTCAATAACACTGAGCAACGAGGCCTGGGTTCAACACCCAACTGCTACAGTGTATGCATTAACATGTGTGAACAAGTTCGATTAGAAAAACATCTTGCTACTCAAAATGAACAGCTTTACACATCATGTCTAAACAAATTCAGACACAACCGCTGACCCAACCCATTGATTCTTTCACTGATGTGAAGGTATCCAAATGGTTGGATATGTGGCTAAAATGGTGCTCTTCTACGGTCAATGATTACTACTGGGCAACACTGATCTTTGGGACCACTGGTAAACTAGGTGTTAAATGGTCATTTAAACAAATTAATTTCATCACAGTCCATTGCAGAAAAAGATCTTAACTTTCATCATAACTCAGTCTTTTGAATTACCATTAAGCTGCAGCGTTAACAATTTATTCTGGCAGCTATGTGAGCTAATTATAGAGATGTTTGACTTTGAACCCCAAATTGCAAGAGAAAGCAGTGAAGTTGCCAAAAGCACTTGTGCTGATCCAAATGAATCCATCTATTGCAATCTCATTTCTCTGTACTTTGAGGTATTGTAGTTAAGTAGCACAGCAAAGTCGGGTCTAGCTGGGGATGGCTAATGAAATACTCCAAAATAGTCAGCTTGCAATTCACTGATTTTAACTACCTGGTTAATACTGAGAGGGCACATTGCATTATTTCACAGGCAAATCAATGGTTACTTTTTGGCAACAAGACATCAGCTCCATACAGAAGTCATCACAACACTGAAATAGAACCGCTTGCACAGAAAAACGCTCCTCATGGCACTTCACAGTAGGGGAACCATACAAAAACTGACATCAAAGGAGGAGATTTTCATACAGGTGGCCAAACGTTTGGCCAGAGTGACATTTCATGAGCATCTTAAAGGTGAGAGATGGTGATGTTCAGAGGAAGGAATTGCACGCCTGCAAAAAAAATCAAAAAATGCACAGCTCTCTGGATTTGGCAGAACAGGAAAGCTCCAGGCAAAGTTTGGGACCTCAAATAATTCCAGACAGTAGAAAGGCCAGAACATGAAGGGATGTGAGCACAAGAACTTAAAGGTATTTTTTTAAATCAAATGTTCAGGCGTTGATCAACCAGGAGACAATGTGGGTCAGCAAACATTGGAGTGATGTGTCTTGTTTTGAATTAGGAGATGGACTGAGTTGCAAATATGGTCGATGATGGGATATGCAGGAGAACCCTTTGACATGTGTTGAATTAGCATTCCCAACTTATATGAAACAATTTACACTGAGACTGCTGTTCTAATTTTTCATGAGGTATTTCCTTATCTACAGCTCTACACTGCTGACTACATCCAACTGAAACAGATGGTTGCTCATTTAAAAGTGTTCATCATCTATCATTACAGCACAGAAATATATTCTGTGAAACATTACACACAGACATTGGGACTCTACGAACACTGAACCAACTCCATTCCTATTAAACAGTGTTTGGTGTAGCAAGTGCTGGTATGCAGTAATAGCCTCACGCTGTTTCAGACAAATATACTACTCAGTCTTAGAAATAGTGTGCACTGGAGGGACGATTTTTAATTCATCTGCTCTCAGGTCACTTGGCAGAGGTCATACTCTTTTACATTGATTCAAAAACACAGTTGGCCTACATTGTTAAGGCGCTGAATGATATTGACGAGTGAAATGACAAATTATGAAATGAAGAATCCAATTTTTGGAAATGTCACAAGATTGTAATTCAGTCAAAACAGTGGAATTGTCAAAAGCTTGGCAAAATGTGAAGTTTTTAAACAGCTTCTTAAAAACTGGAGTACAGCATTGCATGCATTTCAGATTTTCAAAGTCAAAACAGCTGAAGCCATGCCCGGCAACAGCAAGACATACATAATCTCGGATCGGCAAAAAAGTGAAACTGGACAAAAAGAGGAGAAAATTCCATACAGAAAATCAGGAAATTGCAGAGGTGGAGGGGAAAAGGCCATGGAAATGTTATTTGTTATATTACCTGAAGGAAACAGTCGCTCTAAGGTGAAACACATTGGAAACATGACCTGAGGAAGAATCCTAGTTTCATTTGGTCCTGAATCATTAAGTCATGCTTAAATCACATCACAAACACTCGAACAGTAAGAACATAAGAACATCACATAAGAACACAAGAACTAGGAGCTGGAGTAGGCCATTTGGCCCCTTGAACCTGCCCCGCCATTTAATGTGATCATGACTGATCTTTTTGGGACTCAGCTCCACTGACCTGCCCACTGACTATAACCCTTCATTACTGTTCAAAAATTTATCGAGCGTTGCCTTAAAAACATTCAGCGAGGTAGCTTCAACCGCTTCACTGGGAAGGGAATTCCACAGATTCACAATCCTTCCTGGCCTCAGACCTACATCCGCTTCCCTTTATTTTGAGGTGATGCCCTCTCATCCTAGTTTTACCTGCAAGCAGAAACAACCTCCCCGCCACCACCTTATCTCTTCCCTTCATCATTTTTTATGTTTTGAGAAGATCTCCCCTCATTCTCCTGAATTCCAATGGGTATAATTCCAGACTAATAAGTCTCTCTTCAAAATCCAACACTGTCAACTCTGGAATCAACTGAGTGAATCTCCTCTGCACCTCCTCCAGTGCTAGTATATCTCTTCTCAAATAAGGAGACCAAAACTGCACACAGTACTCCAGGTGTGGCCTCACCAGGACCCTATACAGTGCAGCATAGCCTTGCTGTTTTTAAACTCCATCCCTCTAGCAATGACTCTCGAACAGAACAAAAACACTCAAACAGTACTCAAACTCAAAAGCACTCGAACAGTAACACTCGAAAAAAAAAGTAAAATCAATTCATAACATGTGTAGGTTAGATGGGCTTGAGATCGGCATGACAGGTCGACACACATCGAGGGCCAAAGGGCCTGTACTGTGCTGTAATGTTCTATGTTATTTAACATCACAAAAAAGAAAAAAAATCCATATCCGATCGAAAGCATTTACAGCTGGGAATACGTTGCTGAACAAAAGAGCCTCTACCCTGCTGTCACTCAATATGGCTGAATTTAATTAGTATTGCGCAGAGTAGAAAATTTGACCCAAAACACTCTTCTGTGGTCCCACTTGAACAAAAGTCTATGTTTACAATAGATTTTTAAACCGTGACTATGTCTCCACTGAGTAATCTGAAACCTCTAATCAGCTGCAGTGTATCACATCATTTAGTTTCATTATTCATTATCATCCTTTCACCATCTGAAACTGCCATTTTCCAAAGCCAACACAATGCAGTCTTAGATAACAAGGTGTGGAGCTGGACGAACACAGCAGGTGAAGCAGCACCTTAGGAGCAGGAAAGCTGATGTTTCAGGCCCAGACCCTGCATCAGAAATGGGGGAGGGGAAGGAGGTTCTGAAATAAATAGTAAAAGGTGGGGAGGCAGATCGAAGTCAGACAGAGGAGAAGATAGGTGCAGAGGAGACAGACAAGTTAGAGTTGCAGTGGGAGAGAGATCTCCTGACATTTGTTCGGAGAGAGGATGATAACTTCTTCAGGTTAGGCATCCTTAGTGGGTTGAGGTGAAAATTGTATCAGATGCTGCTACACCTGCTGTGTACATCCAGCTCCATACTTTGTTATCTCAGGTTTTCCAGTATCTGCAGTTCCTATTATCTCTGATACAATGTAGTCTTAGATTGCAACGGCACTGGAGAAAAGTGTATTCTTAAATAGTATTCCAGAATTGACACAATTACATACGGACGCACTTTTGTCTTTCTGGCCACTTGCACATCGAAGATTAATTGCTTCACCGAAGACAACTTCACTGGACATATTTCTGCCTCCTCTGCCCTCACTCAAAATGTTCCTTTCAACCCATGTGTGGACCATGCTTTTACTCAACCCCCAAATATTTGTGTTCAGCTCAATGTCAAACTGAAGGTTGTAAACTACTATGATGTAGAACACAAAAATGATCATTTTCTACTTCAGTCCAGACAAAATACTTGAATTCAAAAGGAGGCTAATGTACCAATTAACATGCCCAACCAGCACACTACTTTCATGAGGATTACAACGTCCTCACTCTGGGATCAGTCCAATTTAGGTCCCTTTATATATTCCATCCCTGCATGTCTCTTGGCAAATTAGTACACAAATACCGTGAAATTAGTCAGGAGCAATTTGCTATCCGCCATGAGAGGTGTTCATCCAAATATGATCAGCTCAGGGTTGGAGAAAAATGTCCAGGTAACCACCAAGCAAGTGGCTTCGATTTCTAAATCTTTGTTTTGTTTACCCAGAAAGACAACTGGGGGCGATCGAGTGAAGTGCAATGCACAAGGCATCCCAACTGTGTTCTGTTTGTTAGACTAACCAGATGGTTTTCCTGTGCCGCATTTTTCAACAACTGTTAGAGGCTTTCTTCAAACTTCAGTCCAGCTCAGTTGTGATTGCTTGCTATTGCATCGGAAGTAAAGGTATTCGCTGAAAATCCTCTCTTCCTCAAATTGATCACTTTTCTCAATACAAGACTGCAAAAATTTGCCTTTGTATTTGCTCACAGGTAGTTTCTCTGTGCTTTGCCCCTCAGGCATTGACATTCTTGATGATAAAAACCACAAACAACATCAACTCAAGAAAGCAAAATAAATGAGTCAGCAAACCATGTGCAAAAGAAAATAAATCACTGTATATGTACAGATTGTAATCTCAAACTTTAAAGCCCCCAAGTCCAGTCCAGCACTCAAGTCTATGAGATAAATGTTCTTTGTTCTTCATCAAAAAGCACAGAGTTTAATTGAACAGCCAAACAAACCAGAATAATCCTGTCTTTAACCCCGCGCTTCCAAAGTATTAGCCCATGTGAGTCAGCGCAGTAAAACAACATCAGCAATCTGGTATGGCTCAAAAATTTCACTAGCATTCCTGCTAATCTCCAAACAATGCTGTAGAAGTGCATTTGTGCAATGCTTTCTGCAATCAAATATCTTTGAAAGCACTTATTTCTCATATTTCATCCATGAAAAATCATTTCGCAAGGACATTTGGATTTCATAGATTCAGGAAACAGGAATGCAAGCTCGATTATTGCAAAACATACAACAGCAACAAGGAGTGGGAGGGTACCAATGTCCAAGGACACCACAAACAAACCACACAACAAGTATATGACTGCACTAGAAAGTGGTTTAATTCCATTTCCAACATTCACATGAGGTTTGCAGGATAACTTGTCATGAAGTGGTGTGAAGAGGGAAGCCATTCCTTCAATAATGCATCACTACTGCAAACTCGACAAATGACAATCCTCAGAACTGGAAGGGTCACCGGACCTGAAGTATTATCGCTGTTTTTACATTCACAGATGCTGCCAGAACTGCTGAGCTTTTCCAGCAACTTTGTTTTTGTCCCTGATTGACTGAATCCACAGATTTTTTTCTGTTTTCAGTTAGCTTCTTTAATGTGTTTTTTATGGTTTGGAGTGCTGTTTGCCATCTAGTCTGGGTGACTGGTGTTTTTTTGAAAAAGTCTCTACATTATTTTGCAGGATGTGCTCCCTCTCCAGCAATTCTTCTCATATTCTTAAATTCCAAATTGTAAATACAATTTAACTACATGTTAAATCAAACTTACTTTTTCATGATTGCTTTCTTTTCTGCAGATCTGCAATTGTCCAAATCTGGGAAGCTCGATCTATGAAAGTGTACGCTTCTGCAATTGATCACAAACCACAAAATAAAAAGCAAATTAAAATGGTGTTTGGGTCGATAATTGGTTGCCAGCCATTGAAAAAAAAATGAAGTCTCAAAGTGCAGCATTTCAAACCCTGATCAGCTCATTTTATTTTAAACAAGGTCATGCTGCAAATGTAAAACTGCATAAAATAGTGAATCCGTCTTTAAAATTCCTGAGGAAATTTACAAGAAATGACCTTGAGGGCCAAAGCAGCTCGCCAGCAGTGGTGGCGGCAGCTGGTAACAGGGAAAAGGACCAGGTGCAAGGAGTGAAGCCACCTCTTCAAAAGCTTACATTTGCTACCGAGTCCAGAAATTTCTGTCTGAGATCAACTCAACACCTTCACATGCAACTGCTGCTTGTGCTTCACTAAGTGCTTCGCATTGCTTCTTCCTCGGGATTAGGGAGAAACTGTGCAAACAACTGAGAAGCTGTTTCTTCATCAATGTGCCATGATCTGGAGTGATTTCCGTGTTTTTAATTCCGTGGTATGTCTTACACAGTCACACAGCACAGAAACTTGTTCATCTTCATGAAGAGATTTCTGATGATCTAACATACGGCCACCAGCTCTCCAGGGATTCCCTTTTTAGATTATTGTGGTGCAAATGAAACATAACACGCTCATGCATTGGATCAAACTCACTTCTTGACTGTCACTTTCTTCTCCTGTGAAATTAAATCCTTGGATTCAATGTTTTCACATCTGCAATTGAACATGAAGAACAATTTACAACACTTCAAGCAAACACTTTCATCGACAATTCAATCCATTTAAATGCCCATGAAAACTGAAGATTCGGAATGACAAGCCTTCATCAGATGGTTTTATTAAGCAGGTTACACTCTAGATGGTGAAGATTCCTTAGCATAAAATGTTAGCCCCACGTGGTGCTCCCCAAGTATTCTTGCTTGAGGCTGGGATTACAACTCCTTCGAAACTTCCCCACCAATAAAATGAATGTGGTTGCTGGATTTATCCACACACTTCTAAACAAAAACATTGCATATGTTGTAATTCTTCAGTCCTCCGCTACCACACCTGTATTCGAACAGGATTAGGTTGTGGTGCAAAGTGCTACTGTAACTTCAAGGTGATCGTTCTCAGTATCCTCAGGTGTCTCCAATTCACTTCTTCCTGAGTTACTTCCACCAAGCACAATCAGCCATTCTAATCAAAGCAGAAATTGCTGTAGAAGCTCAGTGGTTCAAGGGACTCAAAAACGTTAAATCTGTTTTCTCGCCACAGATGCTGCCACACCTGCTTAGCTCCTCCAGCAATTTCTCTTTCGTTTCAGATTTCCAGCATCTGCAGTTGTTTTATTTTAGCATTTCTAAAATTCTGTCAAACTTCAGCTCATCAATGTCTCAATTACATTTATTTTCATCATGAGTTGGACGTCAGCTTCTTCTTAATAATACCTCAGCCAGCCCCTTACCAGCCCCTGTCCCGCAGAGCTCAGTGTTTGGGCCACAGCTGCTCACTTTATATATTAATGATCTGGGTGAAGGGACTGGGGGCATTCTGGTGAAGTTTGCCGATGATATAAAGACAGGTGGACAGGCAGGTAGTACTGAGGAGGTGGACAAGCTGCAGAAAGATTTAGACAGTTTAGGAGAGTGGTCCAGGAAATGGCTGATGAAATTCAATGTGAGTAAATGTGAGGTTTTGCGCTTTGGAAAAAAGAGTACAGGCATGGACTATTTTCTAAACGGTGAGAAAATTCGCAAATCGGAAGTGCAAAGGGATCTGGGAGTGTTGGTCCAGGATTCTCTAAAGGTTAGCTTGCAGGTAGAATCCGTAATTAAGAAAGCGAATGTAATGTTGTCGTTTATCTCAAGAGGGTTGGAATACAAAAGCAGCGATGTGCTTCTGAGGCTCTATAACACTCTAGTTAGGCCCCATTTAGAATACTGTGTCCAATTTTGGGCCCCACACCTCAGGAAGAACATACTAGCCCTGGAGCGTGTCCAGCGGAGATTCACACGGATGATCCCTGGAATGGTAGGTTTAACGTATGATGAACGGCTAAGGATCCTGGGATTGTACTTGTTAGAGTTTAGAAGGTTGAGGGGAGATCTGATAGAAACTTACAAGATAATGTATGGTTTAGAAGGGGTGGACGCTAGGAAGTTGCTTCTGTTAGGCAGGGAGACTAGGACCCGTGGGCACAGCCTTAAAATTGGACGGGTTAAATTTAAAACTGAAATGAGACGATATTTCTTCAGCCAGAGAGTGGTGGGCTTGTGGAATTCATTGCCGCAGAGGGTAGTGAGGCAGAGATTGACAAATTCTTGACCTCAGAAGGAATCAAGGGCGACGGGGAGAGTGCAGGGAAGTGAAGTTGAAATGCCCATCAACCATGATTTAAATGGCAGAGTGGATTTGATGGGCCGAATGGCCTTACTTCCACTCCTATGTCTTATGGTCTTCTGGTATTATACCCATTCAAAAGTCCCCATACTTGTCTCTCATGCTCCCTACTACACCCACCCCATCCTCCTTCCCGCTTTCTCCCCTGCTCGGCCTGGCCCAAACCTACAAAACTGACTTCTGGAAAGTTACAATCTTTCTAGTATCCACCTTCTGTGAAAGAGAACTGATTAAGGAGAGGAAAGAACCACCTTGCTTTTGAGGCGGAATGTAAATTAATGTCAGGAATCCAATGCCATCGGCAGTCACTTATTTATGGAGCAGAGGCAGTGGAAAGTGAAAGACCAGTTAAATGAAGGGGGTCATCCATTTGATGTGAAGTTCCATTTATATTAATCCCAGAAAGGTTTCCAACTGAAGCATTTAAATTTTGAATAGTTCAGACGACAAATATGAATTTTCCAGTTGTGCACGCCTGTTATCCGTGGAGGAAATGGGAATAACTTGTATAAATTTGTGCTATTCATTTACAGTTTTACTGAGAAAAGGACAACATCTGCAGAATGGGATTTCTGACTGTATCTTTTGTACTGCTTTATTGTCGGAACAGGTTGCAAATAAATAAAGGTCTTGTTACTCTTGAAATTCCTGAATAATAGTCAAACACACACACACACACACACACACACACACACACATGTGTGATTCCAGAACTGGTTTTCAACATCAGGTTGAAAGGAGCCTAGAACTGAATAAATGTTGCTTTTATGGAAATGCAACATTTTGCTTGAAAGTTATGCTTTTGTTCACTCATGCTTTTTTGTACTTGAGTGCTTGAAAGTTGTTAAAATATCAACTTAATTTTGTTGAAATACGCTTTATAAAATTTTCTATAATTTGGAGCAAGTCTTGGAAATACATTTCCTGTAACGACAGGTTATTCATGTTTCTGACAGAACTGGCCAGTACTCAGGCAAAGTTGAGATGTTTCTCTTTGATATCAAAGTTCACATCAGGCTTCTTAAAGAGTGCTTCAATTCCCTCCTTTTCTGACTTGCTCTACCCCTGCCCCTGCCCAATCCCAAAGATATATTCCGGCCGCATGGTGGTTCAGTGGTTCGCACTGCAGCCTCACAGCACCAGAGACTCAGGTTCGCTTGCAGCCTTGGGTAACTGTCTGTGTGGAGTTTGCACATTCATCCTGTGTCTGTGTGGGTTTTCTCCGTATGCTCTGGTTTCCTCCCACAGACCAAAGATGTTCAGGCTAGGTGGATCCGCTAAGCTAAATTGCCCAGTGTATTCAGGAGTGTGTGAGTTACAGGGGGATTAGTCTAAGTGGGATGCTCCAAGGGGCGGTGTGGACTTATTAGGCTAAAGGGCCTGTTTCCACACTGCAGGGAATCTAATCTAATCCATCTGCTGACACGAAGGAAGCCGAATTTAATATGGGGGTGCTTGTTGCCATTTGTAAGTGTTCTTAATTTCTTTTGCACACTCCACAGTATCAAGTTTGATAATCCTCAGACAGCATGTTGGAAGAGACTTTGCATAGCACCAGGTGTGGAACATAAAAACAGAGGTTTCCTATTTCTTCATTCCTCTCCCTCATTCTATTTTCAGCCAAGTCAGCAAACATCTTACAACTCTCTGCTTTCCTTCCAGTTCAGTAAGCTTACTTTCAGGAGTAACTAGATTGCTCAAAAACAATCTGGTTCGGAAATGTGAGATCAGTGATAATGTTAGCAGAGAGTTCAAATGTGATTGAAGCTGGACTGCCCTGTTTGCTGTTGTATGCTGTGGCCGAGAGGTGTAGACAGAACTTGCTGCACACAATTGCACAGTGTCCCTGCTGTGGAAAGTTTCTGGCCCTCTGGTGACTGGATCGAAGTAGAAATTGAGAAGGAGTGGTTGGCCAGATGAAGGGCTTTAATATTAAATGCTTGTTTACTTCAAATTATGTTTTAATACTCTTGAGGTCGATCCAAAATAACTCCAAGATTCAAATTTTGGTTTTATATTAATCGGGCTGGCCATATTTCTGTGATGTTTTGACTTGAAGTTTGTTTTATAAAACGGTTCAAGTAATACATGAAGAGACCAGCTGCTTTATCATTGTATTGAATGTATTGTACCTCCCCATCAATGTATCCTTCCCCAGCCCTGCAATGCTCATATGTTTGCCGTTCTAATTCTGGCCACTTTGGATTTTCTCGCATGCTTGATCTTCTTTATTCTGGAACACCCTTCCAAAACATCTCTTTGTCCTCAAAACCAATCTTTTTGACCAAGCTTTTAGTGGCCTGTCCTCACAGTAAAATAGCTCCATGAAGATGGGTTGATTTTTAAATGATAATGGAAATGTGAAGCATTTTGAAATGTTTCTGCCATGTTAATGATCTGCACAAATGAAAATTGTTCCTGCATCATTTTTACTTTGTTCATTTGTACTCTTCATCGACATCGAGAAATCAGCTTCCTTCAGCTCTCACTGTTGATAAGTTCGAATTCTTAACTCTGGGACTGTGTAAAAACCTGTCGAAAATTGAAGAATTGCTTTCATGAAACAAGGATTTTTCCTATGTCTGCATATTTCTTTCCACATACAAAACATATACCACCACTGAAAGTGTGTTGGTTATCCTCCTGGATAAGTGAGCATCAACAGTTTGTTTAATAGCAATGATAGAAAAGGTTCAGTCGAGTAAATCTTGCTTTTAATTATTCTGGCAATGAATCACTGAAACTAGCTGTCTGGAAACAACTCTAAGTTCTTCAGTTGTGAACTGAGAAGCACCGTCCAAACGTCAGTAAGGGAGACAATTTTTTTTATCATTGGAGACTCCAAGTTACCTGAATCTGCAGCACCCACCCCTTGTACATTGAGCTCTGCAGATCTGGGCTTTACCTTTCATCCGATTTCATCAGAAATGCCCCCATTTTTTAAGAACTCTGAAAAACTTTGTCCTACACACTGATGCAGGGATAATGTCCCTACCTTCTGCCTAAAAGGTCCAGATTCAAATTCTATCCGTTGCAGTCATGTGTCATAAAATGTCTGAATAACTTGATGAAAAGTAATTAAACTTGAAGTCCTCCATAAAGAGAGATTTTGCAGAGTGTTGTGGTGCAGTGGTATGTGTCCCTAGCTCTGGGCCAGAAGGCTGGGTTACAAGTCCCACCTGCTCCATGGTTGTCTCATAAAGCTTATGGACAGGTTGAGATTTTCAAAAAATTATATGCCGACAATACAATTGAAACTCTTCTTATAGCTCTCTGCAGTGAAATAAAGTGCAAACTTTTTCAGGTGCCTTGCAGCATTCACAGATCTGTTCCTAAATGTAGATTTGAATGTGTAAGAGATTTAAAGGACTCTGAAAGAAATTGTGCCATATTATTGCTGTCAGTTAGATTTCACGAACAGCACACAACTGTTCCAAATTTCAAACTGGAAAAAAATTTGTGGCAATCCCAGTCTGTGACTTTCATTCTACTTCCCCAGTATTTACATCAGATTTTATTTTCCCGAAGGTGAATTTGTAACTGTTTTGGGCCTCCCCATTTCCTGCAGCAAGTATTTCCTGTTATAGAGCCTTCCTGCCAACAATATGGGTGCCACAGTTTAGGTCCTGTGCCATCCCTTGACAACATCCTGTGATGAGCTTGTTTCTTTACAACAAGGCAGAGCAGTCCTTCACTTCTCCTGTTTTGTGCCCCCATCCCCTTCCAATAACCCTGAGCCCAAATGGAGCACAAATCATGATGAAGCACCCCACAAGTGATTTGGGACACAATGCAAAAACAGGAGGCAACATTTTTTTGGTTAGTTTTTCACAACAATGAAGTGACCTCGGGAAAGTAGAACGCCAAGCTTAAAAAGCGTGGTGAATGGGTTACGACGGTGATCAGGCCTTGGTATTAAAGATAATCAATCACTTTGATTTCCTTCAATGCTTTGTATGGAGTTTGGAGCTATCTGCAACAATGTTTGGGATGCATCAGTTTCTGAATGTGGTGAATGGAAGAATGTTATTTTCATTGGAAAAAGTCTGTGAATTGTCTGTCAGTCTGTGTTGAGCGTAAGAATCAAAGTTTGGGAGCAGAGTGCACGATGACGAGCCTTTTTGGCAAAACTGAAATGTTGGTCAAATGAATGTCTGTCTCTGACAGTTCTGTAACAACGGGTTAAATGTATTTTTTTTAAATGGCATCAGTGATGGTTTCTCTTGTCACCTGAGGTTTTATACAATAGTTTTCTGAATGTTGGGGATGTATTCAACAGTTTATGCAGTTCACAAATGGTTTTTTGGGGTTATTGTTCAAAGCTCAATTTGGGGATACAGCGATTCTCACCACTGCTGACCTTCAATTGACGTACCTCTGACATTACAGGGACAACCTGCAACTGTGCGGGGCGGGGGGCAGTTTCCCAAATGTGCTATGGTTGTAAAATTTGAGAAGAGTAGCAAATAACCAGAGGTGATTATATTTTTCTTCAAAGCAGTAGGCTAATGACATGTCTTGCATGACCCCAAAAGATTGCAGAAATCGATCCAGTTGTACCTTTCAAAAGGAGATTTAGGTTTCTCTTCTTGCCCATGGCCAAAATATTCTCTTTCTTTGCCCAAGTAAACAAATGTTCCAACTGAATAATTCCAGCAATAAGCTTTTGAGTTTTTTTAAAAAAAGCTGACCCATACTTGCCCTGTAATTATAAACATGACAGCTCACTCATGTGTCTCACATTATCTCTCAGAGGTAAGATAATGGACGAAGAATCAGCGTAGGTTATTAGTTTTTCATTTGCTTTCGTGTTCGGCCTGTAGTCATTTTAGATGATGATACTGTTTTAAAGGAAAAGCAAGGATTTTGTATAACCAGGGAATCTCAGCAAAACTGAGGTTTGTTCAAATTTCAGGAGGTTGGTTCGCATTAATCTCTGAGGTAGCTCTAATTAAAACAGTCACCTCTTATATTTACTGTCTCCTCGTTTCACAATGTAGTTGTTTATTACTTTGGCTGCTGAGAACAATGACTGGTCTTTTGGCTTTTGGTGGAATTCTGCATCTGCAAGTAGCATCTTGAAGTTTTTGTTAAAAATTCTAAAAACAAAATGGCGTCCCTGCGAAACAAAAGTTCAAATCCCTTTTACCAATTGGACAGATGTTGTGTTTAAGATTAGTGTTTGAGTCAACCATTTTAGTTCAGCTGTAAGATCATCATTATGCATTGGACGTTTATCGTGTCCATTCACCTCACAGACAGCCTACTTTTCAAGATTTTCCTTTATCCATGGTGAAAGGGAGAGACAGGCTTACTGGATGCTCCAGTTGTTTTGGCATTCTGTAATGAGATCCAGGGAATTCATCCCTTTATACGTGAATATCCACATTTCCTTCTGTGATTTTTTGAGACTGAGAGTTAACGGGAGTTCAAAATGGTTCGGATCCGATAAATTGAGCAATCATTTTAACAATCTGTTTCTGCCCAAGTTTTCCAAGCATTGATGAACAGTCCATGACTCAGGAAGGAATGAATTTATGACTGACAGATTTGCTGACAAGACAAAGATGCATTAAAAAATTAACCTAAGAGGATGTTGGAATATGATGGGGAAATATAGGTTCAGCAAGTAGTCAAAGATCTGACAAATAAACTTTTATGTAGGTGAATTTAAAGTCCTTTTGGCAGGAAAAACGGCAGTTTTTATCATGGACGGAGATTCCATCGCTCTGAGATGCATTGGAATCTGGGGATCCCAGTGCATGAATCACAAAATGCTAGTAATACAGGAAGTAATTTGCAAAGTGAATAAATATTTTCATTTTATCATGAGGGGATTTAAGCACAAATGTAGGGATCACTGGTGAGCCCATATCTTGAAAGTTCTTGATATTGGTCAGTCTATGAAAGGAAGGAAGTAAATACATTGGAGGCACTTCAGAGCAGGTTTACCAGAATAATACCGAGACTAATTGACTTGGATTACAAGGAAACTTTTCAAAGGCAAGGCTTGTACCAGTGAGTGTTCAGGGGAGGAAGAGGCAACATGATCAAAACATAAAAAAATCCTGAGGATTTGGACAGGGTAGATGTGGAGACGATGTTTCCTGTCACAGGAGAGACTGGAATGAAGGGCTATTATCTAACACTCAGTGGTTGTCCAGATAAAACAGTGATGTTTTTTAATCTTTCAAAATGCGGTTATTTTTTGGAGTTCTCTTCCTGAAAAGATGGTAAAAGCAGAGCTCTCGAATACTATAAATGCAAAGATCGATGGATTCTTGTTGAGACAGCGGGGTTGAAATGTTATTAGGATAGGCAGGAATGTAAATTTGAAGTTACAATCAGATGAAATATTACCATATTGCATGTTTTACGCCTCCCTGTCTGCATGGGACGTGGCAAGTAAGCTATAAAATGCCAACTTGGAGTTTCAATGCATAGTTTTAACAAACTAGGTCATCAAGTCTTCGAATACCAAAATACTGAACCTTCAGATGTTTTTCAATGGCTGAATGCAAATTGTAGATTCAAATGCTTCATTACAATCACTTAATTTGCGTTGTCTGACCAATTGCAGATTTGGAAGCTTTGACACGACAGGAGCAGAAGAAATTCCAATAATGATCGCAGTGAGCAATGGGTAAGTTTTCAGCCAATGAGTGATTTAATTAAGTTTCATACAAAATACAACAATGTGAAAGAAAATTGCTGGCACTTCTTGTAAGTTGTATGGAGGGCCTTCCTGCCAGAGCAGTGCAGCTAACACCAGTCTGCAACAGTCACATTAACAAAGTTGCTTGACTGTACATATAACGTTTGCATTATTCTGAGAGATTAAAGATTTTATTTGTTTAACAAGATGTTATATCACTGCAAAAGATCCAAAAGTGTTCCGTGAAAAATTGCATATCCATTCAATATTCAGATCTCCATCTGTAGGCTAAAATTTAGATAGCTGAAATCTGAAACAAGGATACAAAGTGCTGAAGAATTCAGGCTCCTATCTCCACACCTCCGCTCTGTCTGCCTATGGTGTCTTTCAAACCTCATGTGAAGGTTTTGAAGAAAAACCTGCTGCAGCCTATTGTATCACTACATCTGGAGGGTGATCTATTTCATAAAGACAGTTGATGAAAGAATGTAACACTGAATCCATGCACCTCCAGCAATTTTATACCAGCTGTCTGCCAATCGTGGATGGGGAAGCTTGTTTAAAATGTCTTTCTTCATGATCAATTTCAGCTGCAGAGCTGTGAGGAATCTGGAAATCTAATGTCTCCAGGGACAGATGCAGAGATCAGAAAACACGTTTGCTCCAGTATGTGTATAAATAACCTTTGACTCAAAATTCAAAAACATAAAAGGAATTTACTGGAGAGCTGTTGTTTAGCTTTTTCTGGGGCTTCCTCTTGAAAGCATGTGACAGCAGTGCAGCCAACACCATTGCAGCCCAAACGCTCAGAATCGCATGAAATATGCCTCTCTTATCCTTACTTTGTTCTTATGTATTAGAGCTCTTATTTAATTAGATCAATAGAAAGCATCCAAATCTCTTCATTGAACAGTTTCTTCCCTTCATCAGCCCTGGCCCTGAATTGTTTACCTCGCATTGGCACCTCTGGACTCTACTGCAAGGAAAAATCAATTGAAAAAATTGGCTTGGTATTTTCCAACTTTCTCCCCTACATTCTCTGTCTCTCCCCCTACCTGTGCTCTGCTTTCTTGCTGACCAATTCTGTAAGTTTGACAAAAGAAAATCACCAACTATTGCAGTCACCCGTCTGCAGTGTGATCACTTTCCCAAAAGAGCTGAATCCAAGTTGCGATACTGAATCCAGAGACGTCAGCCATTCTAACAGCTGGCACACAGTCACAGATGGAGTCAAACGCTCATTTCAAGGACTTCAGTTATCTTGTCTGACCAGTTACAGGCACGGTGACCTTGACAATCCAAACTGCAAGGGATATGAAAAATTTAGTTCTCCAGGAATATTTGCAGTCACTTGAAAGCATGCTTGATCTTTTGTGTAATGAATTACTCTTTTAATACAACATTCTCAAAGGCAATTGCTGGAGAGCAAGCAGTTTGTGTAAAGTTCTGTGGATATTTCCTTCTGCACCCAGGAACCACAAAACAAGAATTATTCCAAACCATGGCTACCACATTGAGGCAAGTGTTGGGTTCAGCCCACAAAATGTGCATTGCATCTAAAAGTTGGAAGATGGTGTTCTTTTTCACATGAGACAATGGCGGTCTTAATGTTATGGATTGTCATGAAGTCCTGCTGCTGGATGTGAGAGCTGGAACCAATTGTGGTTTGTGGCAGCATCAAGGGTGGCATGGTGCTGGCAGTGGCTACTCCAGAAGCTGCTGCCTGGTCACTGTACCATTATTGAAATGGCACGATCCCAATAAGTGACGGTGAAATCAGAGTGTGTGCAGAGGGACTTTGGTTTTCCTCCCGAATTCCGCTCCACGTTGTGAAGAATCTCATGTCTCAGGCCAAGGCCAGTTGACTTCGACAATTCAGCCCTGTGTGTGGAGACAATATCGGAAGTTCTTCATTGGAAATTTGGTTGCCCTTCTACATTTGGGACTGGAGCTCTTTATTTGAAATATTTCTGGACTTTGCAACAAATAGAAAGTGTTGAAGAAATGGATTTGTTGCATCCTGCTCTCTCTCTTTTAACTTCCATGCGCCAGTCTCTCTGTCTTATCCTGCAAACCACCATTGAAGGGTTTGGGGAAACAAACACCATATACCACCATATATCTCCCCTTCCCCCAACGCATCTCAAAACCAGCCCAGTTCGTCCCCTCCCCCCACTGCACCACACAACCAGCCCAGCTCTTCCCCTCCACCCACTGCATCCCAAAACCAGTCCAGCCTGTCTCTGCCTCCCTAACCTGTTCTTCCTCTCACCCATCCCTTCCTCCCACCCCAAGCCGCACCTCCATTTCCTACCTACTAACCTCATCCCACCTCCTTGACCTGTCCGTCTTCCCTGAACTGACCTATCCCCTCCCTACCTCCCCACCTATACTCTCTCCACCTATCTTCTTTTCTCTCCGTCTTCGGTCCGCCTTCCCCTCTCTCCCTATTTATTCCAGTTCCCTCACCCCATCCCCCTCTCTGATGAAGGTCTAGGCCCGAAACGTCAGCTTTTGTGCTCCTGAGATGCTGCTTGGCCTGCTGTGTTCATCCAGCTTCACACTTTATTACGATATACCGCAGTTGTGTCTTGACCTGTTTTTACAAAATTAGCTGTCAACAGCTTGAAATACTGACTCAGTTTCTTTCAAGTATACTAGATGATTTTATTGTGTATTTAGGTGTTTGCTTCAAATTACTTAATAGCACAATTAAGACCACTTGCAGATCACCTGACAGTGTAGATGGGAAACCATGCATTCTAAAATCAATCATGAAAAAGTAAGTTTGAATACAACATGTGGTTAAGGTTTTGCTTCATTTCGAAAATGAGAAATACAAAGGAAATTGCTGATGAGCTCGCAATTACCAGGTGGCACTGTGGCTCATGATTAACACTGCCGCCTGACAGCGCCAGAAACCCGGGTTCAGTTCCTCCCTCGAGTAACTGTGTGGAGTTTGCACATTTTCCCCATGTCTGCGTGGCTTTTCTCCAGGTACTCCAGTTTCCTGCCACAGTCCAAGCATGTGCAGGCGAGGTGAATTGGCCATGCCAAATCGTCCCTCGTGTTTAGGGAAGTGTTGATTCGGTGGGTTAGAGGCGAATGGGTCTGGGTTGGATGTTCTGAGGCTTGGTGTAGGCTTGTTGGGCCGAAGGACCTGTTTCCACACAGTAAGCAATCTATGATAATGAAGGATATCGTAAGGATTGTCATGAAAACATCTCACAGCAGTGTAGTGTACAGAACTCCAGACTATCACAGTCGCATTACTGTCTTTGTACTATCTGCATTATTCCGACGGCTTCAGAAGTTTTTTCAAAAATTTGAATATGAATACATTCAAGAAAAGGTGTCCCGTTTTTCTCCCTAACCCTTATTATTAGCCACAGCCTTGAAAGATTTTGAAGAATAAAGTGATCATATGTTGCAGTCACCCATTTGGAGTGTGACCAGTTTGACACAAGCAGCTAAATGCAGGCTGCAATGCTAAATCCAGAACCTTCAGCCTTTCAAACAGTTGGCACGCAATTATAGATGGAGGCAAATACATATTTAAATAATTTCATTTATCGCTTTTGACCAGTTGTAGGCCGAGTGAGTTTGCCAATCCAATCTGCAATGAAGATGAAAACAATAGTTCTTCATGAACAACTGAAGAAACGAAAGAGTGGCTTAAATTCCAAGTGCAATTTAATTCCTGATCATTATTGTAATTGGAATAACGGCATTTGCTGATAACCAAGAATTCCTGTGAAGTTGTGCAGTTATGTTTTTTCTGCATACTTTCCAGAACAAGTTAGAATATACGATTCCAGAACACATTACGGAAACTGTTGGACTCTGCCTCCAAAATGTCTATTTTTGTAGAAGTTAGATAGTGGGGCTGTTTTTTAACAAGACATTTGCAGGAACAATTTTGTGAATTTTGTGAATTGTGGTGGAACCCTGCTGCTTGGACTGAGAGCTGGAGCCACTCTCGCTGTGAGGAGTGGCCCCACCAAGGGTGGCAGTGTGCTTATGTGGGCTGATCAAGAAGCTGTTACCAGATCAGTATCCCTTAAATGAAATGGGCCGATCCCAAGAGTTGATGGTGAAATCAGAACGGTGGCACAGCAGCAAGCTTTTCTTTGCCACCGTTAATGTTTGCAATTGCTGAGCCAACATCCATTCAATCCTGTACGTAGATACTGTATCCAAAGCTCCTTACTGGAGAAATTATACAATTAGTTGCTCTTGTATAATTGTCCCATGCTGTTTATTTGAGACTTTTCTCGACTACACAACAGATGTAAAGCATTGAAGAAATGGTTTGCCACATGCTTTTCCCCCTTTCTGTGCTTCCATGCTCCAGCCCAACTGTCAATGGCTTGAAATACTGATGCACCGATTCAAGAGTATAAAAATTATTTTGTTGTGAATGTAAATGTTTGCTTAAAGTGACTTAATTGCACTTTGTGATCATTTGCTGCTCTGAAAGCATTGACAATCCAGGCTGCTTTCTTCAAGAAAAATAGCATTCTGACAAGATGTTTCAATCAAAAACTGTTCATCTTTTGGATTAGAAATTTTGAATTACTTCCCTATGACCTGTGTTCAATATGAAAAACAGGATTCCCATTTCTGACATTTCCCTGTATCACCAGCTACTGTGTCCTTCAAATCTATGATAGGCTTTGAATAAGGGAAAAATGGGCTATCCTTTGGAGCCAAATGTCTGGAGTGCTATCTGCTGAATCCACTGGGTTTGTTATGGGATAAAATACTGAATCTCAGACTCCAGAATCTTTTAACATTTTGCGGCCAGTTGTGATCTTTGGGAACTTTGTCATCATGCATACATAAACGATATTTCATTCAAAGTGCAGAATGTGAAAGGAATTAGCGGGAAAGCTGGTGTTTGGATTATTTTGGAGCCTCCTCTTGAAAGCAAGTGGCAGTAATGCAGCAAACACCATTGCATACCAGAACGTAGCAATCACATTCAGGGGAATGATTTGCCTGTCTCATGCTTGCTTTATTGCGAGAGATTGGAGCTCGTATTCAGTGAAGTCAACAGAAATCGTCCACAACACTTCAATGAGAAATTGCTTGCCCTTCAACATCCTGGTCCTGAAATGTTACCGCCTGCTTCACTTCTCTGAAGTACGCTGCAAGGGAAAAAATGGCTCAAGACTTTTGACCTTCTCTCTCCTGCACTCTTTGCCTCTCCCTCTACCTGTGCTCTGCTTTCTTGCAAACAAGCTCTGTCAGTTTGATGAAACAAAATCACCATCTATGGCAGTCATCTATCTGGAGTGTAACCAGTTTAAGAAAACCAGCTGAACACAAGGTGAAATATTGAATCCAGAGCTTTAAGCCATTCAGACAGCTGTCACACAATTGTAAATGGAAGCAAATATTAATTTTAATCACAAAGCTTAATCTTGTCTGACCAATTGCAGGCCTGGTTACTTGGACAGATCAAACAGCACTGGAGATGGAAAACAGCATTACATGAAAATGTAAGTTTGATACCATATCTAACGACAAACTTGCTTCATTCAGAGTACAAGAAAGCAAAAGGAAATTGTTAATGAGCTGGCAATTACAGTGATGCAATTAGAATGCTTTCTGTCGTCCATCTGTAAAAACTGGTCAATATCCTTGTGGACTTGCTAAATTTCCCTCGCCTTGGAGAAAGTGGAGACTTTGTTGTGCTTTCATGACCATTATGTTGACATGGGAAGATCAGGACAGGCTGTCGGTGATCAGTTTAAACACCTTTTAATTGTTGTATCTGATCCCCATCCAGCACATCCTCTGGAAGTTCCGTCCACACACAAACTATCCTTTGTTTCAGAAAATTCTCCCTCATGCCTTTTTTAAAAATCTTTCTCATCTCATCTTAAAAATATACCCCCGAGTCTCGAAATCCTCCCATCGACAGAAAAGACACCTGCCATTCACTTTATCCGTATCCCTCATGATTTTATAAACTTCTATAAGGTCACCTCTCAACTTCTTATGCTCCAGTGATCAAAAGTATAAGCCTATCCGGCTCTCATTGTAACTCAAACTTTCTAGGTCAGTGATGGTACATGGCTTTCAGTCAGGAGAGCCAGCACAGTAAGTGAAGGGCCTTTGGTACCAACCCAGGAGCTTGGAAACAGTGAATGAGCAACTTGGGCACTCAGTGTTAGTCATAAAAAGTAAGGAACTGAATGTCAGGCAAGTTATCGGTCTTGTCAATTATCTGTAAATAGCTTGAGTTTCTTTTGAAGAGATGGGAAAATTAAACTTAAATCTTTGCATTTGGGATCTTTATCGTCTGCCCGTGTGCAGAAGTTCTTTATTTGAACTCTTTACTCCCCATCTGCCCACCGGCTCCCCCTCACAGCCAAAAATCCCAGTGTTGATAAGAAGTGCCAGAAATTAATATTGTGATCATGTGCACATTTAAAATGATTTAACTGGTGTTTTATGAACAGTTGCAGCTGTGAAAATGTTGACATGCCACACTGTGAACTAGGTGGAAACCTCAGTTTGTCAGAATCTAAAGGAGTAATTGGCAAGTCCATCTGATCTGCTGTCAGATTAAACCTGTTGTACAGTATTTGGGATCTAATAATGTGAAAGGAAACTGTTGGCAGTTGCTGGAAGATTATGTCAGGATTGCCTCTGGAAAGCATCCCATTGACAGTGCAGTGAACACTAATCCAGACGATAGCAATAATATGAAGCAACTGCTTGACTGGTTCTGAAATGTTTGGCTGATTTTGAGAAATTAGATAATGTTGAATGAGCATAAAACATTCAAAGCTTTTCAATGATAATGGGAACTGCAGATGCTGGAGAATCCAAGATAATAAAATGTGAGGCTGGATGAACACAGCAGATGAAGGGTCTATGCTCAAAACGTCAGCTTTTGTGCTCCTGAGATGCTGCTGGGCTTGCTGTGTTCATCCAGCCTCACATTTTATTATCAAAGCTTTTCAATGTTAGATTGGATTTTGCTTGTCTTTCAGCATCAAGGTCTTGCAGAGCCCAGAATTGACTATCAGTGAAGAAATGGTTTGCTCTTCTTTTTGCCCTGTTCTGTCTCTTCCAAACCCCACTCCAGCACTGCCTCATTATGATGACATGTGGACATGCTGTGGAAGTCAGAATAATCCGTCTTTCAAGACAGTGATTTTTTTTGTGAAATTGGGTTGGATTTAATTCTGGGTGAGTTTGCTTGTTCGAAATGATTCAATTTGTTCTCTTTCATCAATTGCAGTTCTGGAAAAACTGACAGTGCAAATGGTGAACAAAATGGAATTTGAGGTTCTTCAGGAGCAAACAAAATCTTTGCTAAGTAAGTTTAATTGCATGTATGACTAAATTAATCATTATTCAGAACATGACAAAGCGGGAGGAAATAGCTGGAGAGCTGGCAGTTTGTGCAATGTCACACAATCATCAAATGATACCAGCCCAGAGGCAATGATTTGATGATGTTTGTAACAGCTTTCAAAGAGGAACTTGCCTACATTCACTCCTAAGTTCTATGTAATAGTGCAAAACATGTGCTTTAGACAATGGTAGTTCCCTTTTGAAGACATCAATTGAAGCTGCATCCACCACACTATTGGGCAGAGCGTCCCAGTTCCTCACTGTGCTATTGAAAAAAATTCTATGTCACCATTGATTTTTTTCGCTGATCATCTAAATCAGTGTCTTTTTCTTTTCAACTCTTCTGTCACAAGGAACTGATTGTTATTATCCATTCTCACCAAATCCCTCAGGATTTCGAACACTTCTAAAATCTCTTGTCTTCTCCAAGAAGAACAGCCCTCGCTTCTCCACAAAACCCTTACTGGCTCCATCCCCACATCTTTGACCTGTCTGTCTCCTCTCCTCCTATCTTCTTCTCTCACCATCTTCTATTTGCCTCCCCCTCACTCCCTATTTATTTCAGAACCCACTCCCCTCCCCCATTTCTGAAGAAGGTTCAAGGCCCAAAACATCAGCTTTCCTGCTCTTCTGATGCTCCTTGGCCTGCTGTGTTCGTCCAGGTCTACACCTTGTTTCCTCCACAAAGTTGTCTAGTTTGTCATCTATTTTTGTGAATGTTTTGTGCACTCTGTCAAATCTCTTCCTGAAGCGTGGTTTAAAAATACTGGATTTGGGGCAAATCAGGATTTTCTATCAAGATTTGTCGTAACATCTTTGTTTTGCGTACAATGCCCCTGTTTTTAAAGTTCAGAATCCTGATAATATCTTCAACCTGCAGGACCACATTCATAATTAGTGTGCATACACACAATATATTGAATATCAGACATGGATCATTTGAGGAAGCACTGTTCGCTGTATCATAAGATTTTTAGTTTGGCTATCGAAGAGAACAATGAGCAATCCTGAATAATTTTGATTTGGAGGAGGGCCGATTTCAAAAGGGGCCAGATGACATTTGCAGCCAGTAAATTTGAGTACAAGTTTAGGCAAAACTGTGATGAAACAATAGTCGATCTTACAACAGGAAACAGGAAATAGTGGCAAATGATACAAGTGATATGGATTATTGATGACCGCAGTGAGCACTGAGCAAAAGAAAGATAGCTCAGAGGGGAAGTGAAGAATAAATGAGATTGGCAACTAACATTAAAAGGGAATCCAAAAGTCCTCCTTCGTCATGAACAGTGAGAAGGGAGCAAACATGGGGCCAATGATCATAAATCCACTGTTTAATCTTCATAGAGGTAAGACCATAAGACCATAAAACATAGGAGTGGAAGTAAGGCCATTCGGCCCATCAAGTCCACTCTGCCATTTAAATCATAGCTGATGGGCATTTCAACACCACTTCCCTGCACTCTCCCCATAGCCCTTGATTCCTTTTGAGATCAAGAATTTGTCGATCTCTGCCTTGAAGGCATCTGACGTCTCGACCTCCACTGCGCTCTGCGGCAATGAATTCCACAAGCCCACCACTCTCTGGCTGAAGAAATGTCAACTCATTTCAGTTTTAAATTTACCCCCTCTAATTTTAAGGCTGTGCCCACGGGCCCTAGTCTCCCCGCCTAACAGTAACAACTTCCTAGGGTCCACCCCTTCTAAACCATACATTACCTTGTAAGTTGCTATTAGATCTCCCCTCAACCTTCTAAACTCTAATGAGTACAATCCCAGGATCCTTAGCCATTCATCATACGTTAAACCTACCATTCCAGGGATCATCTGTGTGAATCTCCGCTGGACACGCTCCAGGGCTAGTATGTCCTTCTTGAGGTGTGGGGCATAATTTTAAAGTGATTGGAGGAAGATGTAGAGGAGACGTCAAAGGTTGGTTCTTTACACAGAGGGTGGTAGGCATGTGGAATGCGCTGCCAGCTGTGGTAGTGGAGCCAGATACTTCAGAGACTGTTAAGCGACTCTTGGATAGGCACATGGAGGATCGTAAAAGGTAGGGTATGCTGGGTAGATTGCTCTTTGTAGGATAGCAGGTTGGCACAACATTGTGAGCCGAAGGGCCTGTACTGTGCTGTACTGTTTCAGTCTTCATTTTAATTTGGAGATTTTGGAGGGTTCTGATGAAATTAAGTAAATAGTTGCACGTAAAAAATTAGACAACTGAATACATAGTCCTCCTTCTTCATAGTCTGCTCAAGGCAGACTAGGAATACAGCAAAAAGGAAGGATATCTTAAGACATCTTTGGATATCCAATCTCTGTAATAATAATAAGAAAGTTAGCATTAAGGCACTTTATCTAAATGCTCGTAGTATTCGCAACAAAGTAGATGAATTAACAGCACAAATCCTCTTGAATGATTATGATGTGGTAGGCATCACAGAGACATGGTTGCAGGGTGTTCAGGACTGGCAGTTAAACATCCATGGATTCACAACATATCGAAAAGACAGGGAGGTGGGCAGAGGGCGTGGGGTTGCCTTGTTAGTTAAGAATGAAATTAAATCTACGGCACTGGAAGACATCGGGTCAGAGGATGTGGAGTCTGTGTGGGTGGAGTTGAGGAACCACAAGGGCAAAAAAACTATAATGGGAGTAATGTACAGACCTCCTAACAGTGATCAGGATCAGGGGTGCAAGATGCACTGAGAAATAGATAGGGCATTTCAGAAAGGCAAAGTCACGATTATCATGGGGGACATCAGTATGCAGGTGGATTGGGTGAATAATGTTGCTGGTGGATCCAAAGAAAGGGAATTCATGGAATGTTTGCAGGATGGCTTTTTGGAACAGCTTGTGATGGAGCCCACAAGGGAGCAGGCTATTCTAAACTTAGTGCTATGTAATGAGCCAGACTTTATAAAAGACCTTAAAGTAAGGGAACATGCAGGAGGCAGCGATCATTGGTCGAGTTCAGTCTGCAATTTGAAAGAGAGAAGGCAAAATCAGATGTAATGGTGTTACAGTTAAATAAAGGTAATTACAGGGGCATGAGAGAGGAATTGACGAAAATCAACTGGAAGCAGAGCCTGGCGGAGAAGACAGTAGAGCAGCAAGGTCAGGAGTTTCTGGGCGTAATTGAGGACACAGTACAGAGGTTCATCCCAAAGAAAAGAAAGATGATCCGGGATGGGATTAGACAGCCATGGCTGACAAAGGAAGTCAGGAAATATATCAAAGAAAAAGAGATAGCCTATAAAGTGGCCAAGAGCACTGGGAAATCAGAAGATTGGGAAGGCTACAAAAATAGACAGAGGATAACAAAGAGAGCAATAAGGAAGAAGAAGATCAAATATGAAGGTAGGCTAGCTAGTAATATTAGAAATGATAGTAAAAGCTTCTTTCAATACATAAGAAACAAACAAGAGGCAAAAGTAGATATTGAGCCGCTCCAAATTGATGCTGGAAGGCTAGTGATGGGAGATAAGGAAATAGCTGAAGAACTTAATAAGTACTTTGCGTCAGTCTTCACAGTGGAAGACATGAGTAGTATGCCAACAATTAGAGAGAGTTAGGGGGCAGAGTTGAGTGTGGTAGGCATTACAAAAGGGAAAGTGGTAGAAAAACTAAAAGGTCAAAAAATTGATAAATCTCCTGCCCCCGATGGGCTACATCCTAGAGTTCTGAGGGAGGTCGCTGAGGAAATAACGGAGGCTTTGGCAGTGATCTTTCAAAAGTCATTGGAGCCTGGGAAAGTCCCAGATGATTGGAAAGTTGCTGTTGTAACCCCCTTGTTTAAGAAAGGATTAAGGCAAAAGATGGAAAATTATAGGCCTAACCTCGGTAGTTGGTAAAATGCTAGAATCCATTGTCAAGAATGAGATTTCTAAATTCCTACAAGTGCAGGGTCAGATTAAAACAAGTCAGCATGGATTTAGTAAGGCGAGGTTGTGCCTGCCAAACCTGTTAGAATTCTTTGAAGAGGTAACAAGTATGTGAAACCAGGGAAACCCAGTAGATGTTATCTATCTAGACTTCCAAAAGGCCTTTGATATAGTGCCTCATGGGAGGTTGCTGAGCAAGGTGAGGGCCCATGACGTTCAAGGTGAGCTATTAGCTCGGATTAAGGAGTGGCTGTCTGACAGAAGGCAGAGAATTGGGGTAAAAGGCTCTTTTTTCAGAATGGCAGCTGGTGATGAGTGTCATGTGTGTCCAGCTGCAGCATAACCTTCTTAAACTGAATTCCCCTGCCAATGACAGCCAACACATTATACATAAATTTACACATAAATAGGGTAGCCTTCTTTACAACCCTATCAACTCGGGCAGCAACTTTGAGGGATCTATGGAGTTGGACCCCAAGGTCCCTCTGTACCTCCATCTGCCAATTCTTTGCCCAGCTCTGCATCCTGTCAATGTCCCATTGCAACTTACAAAAGCCCTCCACGCTGTCCACAACTCCAACAACCTTTGTGTCATCAGCAAACTTACTAACCCACCCTCTACTTCCTCATCCAAGTCAATTACAAAGATCACAAAAGAGCAGTGGTCCCAGAACAGAGCCCTGCCAAACACCACTGGACACCGAGCTCCAGCTGAATACTTTTCATCTACTACCATCCTCGGTCTTCTATTGGATTGCCAGTTTTGATTCCAGACTGCCAAATTCCCCTGAATCCCATGCCTCCTTACTTTCTGTATGAGAGCTCCATGAGGAACCTCATCAAGTGCATTTCTAAAATCCATATCTACTAAATCCACTGCACTACCTTCATCAATGTGTTTTGTCACATCCTCAAAGAATTCAATCTGGGGTTTGAGTCATGACCTGCACCTCACAAAGCCATGCTAACTATTTCTAATCAAACTGTGTTTTTCCTCATAATCATAAATACTAACTGTCAGAATACTTTCCAATAATTTGCCCACCACAGAAGTAAGACTGACCGGTCTGTAATTTCCAGGATTATTCCGATTCCCTTTCCTGAACAAGAGAATGAAATTTGCCACCCTCCAGTCTTCTGGTACTTCTCCAGTGGACAGTGAAGATACAAAGTTCATTGCCAAAGGGCAGCAATCTCTTCCTTCGCTTCCCATAGAAACGTTGGGTACATCCTCTTTGGCCCAGGGCACTTATCTATCCTCATGTTTTTCAAAATTTCTGGCACATCTTCCTTTCTAAATTCAATCTGTTCGAGCATATCTGCCTGCTTCATGCTGTCCTCACAAACTTCAAGGTCCCTCTCACTGGTGAAGACTGAAGTAAAGTATTCATTCAGGACATCTACTACCTCCTCTGACACCAAGTACAAGTTGCATCCACTATCCCTGATTGTCCCTACCCTCACTCTGGCCATGCTCTTGTTCCTCACAAAGGCATAGAATGCCTTGGCGTTTTCCTTGATTGTACTCACCAAGGCTTTCTCATACTGTCTTCTAGCTCTTCTAAGTCCATTCTTCAGTTCCTTCCTGGTACTTTGTAGACCTCTGGAGCCCTGTCTGATCCTTGCTTCCTCAACCTTAAGTCAGTTTCCATCTTCCTCTTGACTAGGTGTTCCACATGGCTTGTCATCCAAGCCTCCTTCACCTTACCATCCCTGCCTTGTGTCAGTGGGACAAACCTATCCAGTACTTGCAGCAACTGCTCCTGAAACAACCATCACATTTCAATCGTGCATCTATCACCGAATTGCTCGCTCACCAAGAGATCTGACACCTGGCCTGGCTTGTTGCCAAGCACCAAATCCATTATGGCCTCCTCTCCAGTTGGCCTATCCACATATTGAGTCAGAATTCCTTCCTGGACACACCTGACGAAATCTGCTCCATCCAAACTATTTGCACTTCGGAGGTTCCGGTTTTTTTTAGGGAAGTTGAAGTCACCCATGACAACAACCCTATTACTTCTGCACCTTTCCAAAACCTGTCTCCCAATCTGTTCCGCAGTATCTCTGTTGCTACTGGGTGGTTGTCATGGTGGGGCGGGGGGGATCAATAGAAAATTCCCAAGAAAGTAACTGCTTCCTTTTCTGTTTCTGACTCAGTGGACAAGCCCCCCTCCACAACCTCCCTTTCTGCAGCTGTGATACCATCCCTGATTAGCAATGCCACTCCTCCACCTCTTTTACCTCCCTCCTTATTTCTTTTGAAACATCTATACTCTGCAACATTCAACAACCATTCATGCCCCTGTGTTATCCAAGTTTCCGTAATGGCCACAACAGCACAGTTCCAAGTACTGATCCATGCTTCAAGTTCATCACTCTTATTTCTGGAGGGTTCCAGGTAAAGGAGAATCGACCAAAAGAATCTTCAATTACTCGAGTAATGCCTTTGGGATTGACTTGTTTGAGAATTTCAACACTGCTGGAAAAAAAAGAGTGCTCCACCGAAATATGCAACAAAATCACGCCAACTTCAACCAAAACTTTATTTTCCTACTCAAAGGTGCAGTTATTTCTTCTCAGCTGATGTGCTAATTGTGGTACAATTTGCCACAAGAGGCCCTCTGATGTCGATCCGTTGGGCAGACAATATTGTTAACTGTTTGGGGAGGGAATGCAAAGGCTCACCTGTGTTGCAATCTATGATCAAGCAAACAATGCCTAATCATATACAGGCTACGTCTAAACATGAAGCATGGACATTGAGGCAAAACATCAGACCCACCGGGGCCAAAGATATTTTGGTCACCCAGATCAGAGGAAAGAAACAAGCAAGGCAAAGAGCCTGTTTCACTGCAAAACTTACACATTCGGTATTTTCAATTACAGACCTCCACAGAATTAAAGAAAGGTATCACTCGCAAACAGTAAAGGAAAGGTGCTAACTAAATGCAAGTCTTTTAGTTGGAACTATTTTACGTCTCAAAACAGGACCAACTAAAGACTAACAAAGCTACATTTGAACACATGACATTGTTTATCAGGCAGATTCAAGTGAGCACAAGAATTTTTTTTTGTGCGGTTAGATCCCAATTTTGGCCTGTGGCCTGGGCAGAATTTCATACCTCATTGTTACAATGCAAACTACGAACAAATCCTCATTTGAATCTTGGTTGATACCACAAACATACACCAGAGATCATGGAAACTGCAGATGCTGGAGAATCTGAGATAACAAAGTGTGGAGCTGGATGAACACAACAGGCCAAGCGGCATCTTCGGAGCGCAAGAGCTGACATTTCAGGCCTAGACCCTTCATCAGAAAACATACACCAGCCTGAATATCATTCATTTTCTTCAGACTGCCATGCTAAAAGGCACCAAGCAACAAAAATATTTGGAAGGAGTTGTCATAAGTTCCCTACAATTAAAATAATCCTTTGTCAGAATTTCTCAGCTTGGAGGTGACTATGTCTTTTGGCCAAGTGAATGTTTTATTCCAGATTTTCTTTACCAAAAGAAAAGAAAAATGCTGATAAATTCTTCTCGAGGTGTTTCCTGATTTCCACTTTACTGGTACATCATATACATGAATGTGTGTATGAAATCTACTGTTCCAATTCATGGCTATCAGATGTATTACTTCTCTTTCAACAATTTCAGGTCCAATCTATTGAAGCTACAGTAACTCACCCAGCCTGGCCAGTTTTGCCACAGCATGACTGTTTGAAGAATGGCTGTTAGTCAGGCAGTGTGTCGGTCAACAAAAAAAACATTAATTTAAAAAAATTGGCTGAAGGAATACGGATAAAAAGTGGCTGAACAGCTGAACAGATTTCTGCAGTTTAAATCCTAATAACAACGTTGAGGGTTAGCCCAGTGTCATCATGTCACTTAACTCAAAGAGCACAGATAAAAGGATAGCCGCAATGTGCTTTAGAGTGCTTGAAGAAAGGAATCAATGTGAGATGAAGTCGGGTGGAAAAGCAAAACCACCAGCAGAGATTACTTGGGCTTAATGGGATTTTGTATATCAGATTCAGTCAAATTTTTAAAATGTAACTTAACAGCTGGTAATCGGGGACAGATCTATGTGTGCATCTGCTCATATCTATATTGTGGAAGGGGAACAAACTCTGCTGCACACTCACTTCAATAAATTAATTAGTAATGTTTCAACCTGGAGGTAAATATGGTCTATTATTCTACAAAACCACAATTCCTATATCAAGACAGCTTCACCAACAATAGAGAGATAGAAAAAAGGCATAAACTTTTGTCCAGCATCCTTCAAGTTCCTTTCCATTTTCTCATGCTATCAATTCTGCCCCTTGCAGATACCTCAGTTTAGATCAAGCACCTGAGAAATTCACGCTGACAAGAATTTTGCTGCACATTAGGTACAGTGCTTAAAAGCATGACATATACTGCAAAGCCATTGAACACCAGGAAACAAAATTTGGTTAATTCATCTATTTTAGTTTACAATCCCATCAGCTGTGCACATTAATCAATACCTGATCAATTTCTAAAAGATCTACTCTATTCTCATAACTGCTGCATTTTTCTATTAAACTCCAATTACATAGTCATAAGGGTAAAGGTAGCAGCAAATCTGACTGATTGACAATGAGCTATTTCTAAACAGCTGGTCCAGGATCCCAGCAAAACATCCAAAATGGTAATTGGATATCAGGTATACAAGTTACTTTGGACAACATTCCATGAAAGATCAACTGATCATCAAAATCATCAGCTTCAGCTCAACATAATCTGAAATGAATCTAAAAGCAACAAAAAGACCTTTCCTTATTTAAGAGTGAATATCCTCAGTCCCTGTAGACACCTTGATGATTCAGGAACATTTCACGCACTTGTCTACAGTCACCAGCCTCTGCACTGGCGCTCAATGGACAAACGCAAAATTTGCTTCACGTTAAATAGGGAAAGAGTTAAACATGACCATAATTGAAAATAACTAATTAACAAGATGAATACATATTTCACCATTTGGGAAAGGAAGGAAATCTTAACACTGTATTGCTTGCTCTGTTGCAACATCTTGTGATATTTTTGAAAGAAAGGAAAATGAGGAAGGAAAATCTCTTTGCTTCATTTCCTTTTATTCCTTGATAGACAATTAACCAGCACAAGATTTTGAATAAATGTTTTCCTGATAAGAACATGAGAACGAGGAACAGTAGACAATTCAGCCCCTCAAGCCTGCTTCATCCTGTCATACAATCATGGTAGACTTCACCTCTGCCTCAACTCTAATGTAAATAAATGGACAATTTCATCCAATTTCTGAGAGATTAACAAAACTTGCCAAAACCTCAATATACACCATTAAAACACAGGCAAATTAGTTGTGTATAAAGAGAGGAAAGGCAGAAGGGAGACAAGCCATACTCACTCCTGAACCTCTTGCACCTTTGCTGGTTGCTTGTTTGCTTCGGTCTCTGTTAAAGATTACTTGATAGACAACTCCTTCTTCCAGCTCCCACCCCCAGCTTGGCCACTGCTTGTGCTGTCAAAGAATAGAAACAAAACACAGTAAATCCCTCTGAATGGATTGTTCCTCCAATTTAGCAACTAGAATACAAAGATGAAACGTTAAGAACAATTACTGATTCCCGCAGACGAGGTGAGGATCCTTTGCCTTCTACATGTAATGCTTTCACAACAGCACTAAAATATTCTGCAGCAATGCTCACAGGACTTCTTGCACACTTTAAGGAGAGTTTGCAGCATTAACTACATTGATAAAAATTCAAATTATCACTATTTCTAAATTTGAAATAAAACCTATTTATGGTCAGACTGACTTGATACTCAGTGCAGAAGCTGTACACAGTAAAACAAAACAAAAGGCTCTTAGAAGTAATTTTCACTTTGTAACAATACTGCCTTGCATTTCAGTTTTTAAACTAAGAGATACAAAGAGTTAATGTTAGCCAGTGCACTGTATGGATGGCATTCATGAATCAAAAAATAGTATGTTACCATGAGAAAGGTGTTTGCTCCTTCCCTCACTCCTGAAATCAGTAATTCCCTGGCAACATACAGGGAATGGCCAAGGGCTCAATTTCCATTTTGATTTTGGTACCAAACGGATGCTACATAAACCGGGACATTCATTTTAAGTGAACATATTGCAAGGGTCTTGCTTCAGTTCCATTCCTCACACCCACCCGCCACCCTACTTTGGCCATAATCAAATTAAGGTTTCTCCATCTCCGCAATTGCCTCTAGCATGGCAAATGCTAGAGACATCTGTGCTCCTAATCCAGGATACTTGGGCATCCCTGGCTGTCAATGTTGCATCAATGATTGCCATGCCTACAGCTTCTGAGGATTACAACTTAGAAATAAAATTTCCCTCCTGATCTTTTCTACTTCACTTTGCTCCTTCAAAATCTTTCTGATCACGTCTTGATCATCTGACCGAACATTTCCTACACAATTTGATGTCATATCTGGCTTTAAAATTCTCGATAATCAGAGAGGTTTCAGTGCAACAAAGGCACTACAGATTAACATCAGTTTTTAATTACAGTAGACCGGCCAAGCTATGAAGTAGGAGGGTCAGGTTTTCTTAAAGAAATTGAATTTCCTTGGTCATTTTGTAAAATAATTACTCTCACTTATATCACACTTTAGCACATGACATTCTTGTGAAGCACTTTGTGATGGCAATTTTAAAAAAAAAATTAAGGCAGCTGCAAAATTAATTTGGAAAAGGATGTCCAACTAAGCATGTTTCTGAACTATTAGATTCAACTACTACTACAGGAAGCAGGTCTGGCAAATTGGCAAGTGACTTGAAGAACATTCTTTTTTAGTGAATCAGAAAAACTCAATTTTAACTCATTAAAACTGACGATTTTTCAGCATTCAGCCAAACTGCATTTCTAATAGGCAGACATGCTGAGAAAATGGAAATATTTCTAAACATTGTCAACTGTCATCCCTTTCATAGCTGCAAATAAAACAATAAATTCACCATTATTACTGATTTTGAGTCAACAAAACACCCAGAGCCAATGGTCAGTCACAGGCACAAACCCATTTTTCCAGAGTAGTGTCCAAGAAACCCTGAAAAAAACAAGGTTTTGTGCAATGATACAATGTTCCAGAAAAGGTAAAGAGGGAATTTCTCTTCAAGACTATTTAAACCATTGGCAGTTCAAAACGGTGGCAGCACAGCGAGCTGAAGACTGGAAAACAAGTCACTAGTGAGCAATCTACACTCAGATTCTGTAATTTGTACAGTACGAAGATGCATTACACCAATGTATTGAGTACTTCTGCTTCAGCAAGGACAGTAATGCACCTAAACCTCAAATAATATCACACTGCTCAAGATAATAAAGAAGACTCCCACAGCTTTTGAGGGATACTATGAAGCTTAAGCAAACCAAAATCCAATTTTCTCGCACTTTTTATTTTCATTTTCACTGTTGGATGTGCCACATATACACAATCACTCCATCATGAACCAAATTGTTTACTGAAAGCTCCAAGCTAAACAATATTGACCATAATTGTTTTTAAAATCACTATTCTCTGAAATTGCCAGCATAATCCAGGATGCCTCAGCACAAATTTTATTACATAACAATAAACACAAACACAAAAGAACTCTGAATTTCAGGTATTTACATCACTTCACGGCCTCCTTGTAAATATTCCAGTAAACTTAGACAAAGAGAGGCCAAGATTTATTTTGTTTTTTATTGTAAAAATCATGCGTAGTGTGGAGTTAGTCACACAGCTTTGGACAATTCTAGTTTTGTTGCCAGCATTGTGTTGAATCAACTGGTGGTTCAGGGCATGAACATTTCAACTTGCTTCAGGAAAGCTACTGCAGTTATTTTACAAAAACTGTTGTGACTTTGCTACATTTTACCTGATGTGGAAATACTGTATGTACCTTCAAGACAAAATAAGCTTAATATGGATATTATGACATTGTAGAACGTGAAGATATCAAGACCCAAGATGAAACTGCAATAATGTCCCATTAGCCCTCAAATTAGATCATTATTCCTCGAAAACATTCCTCTCCTGTTGGGACTATTTAAGATGAAGCAGGGCTTGAAATATGTCCATCATTGTGCAGTCAGAATAGCTACAGAGCATGCCCATAAAGAGTCACGTCACATTGGACAGAACTAGAGCCTGAATATTCAGGTTCCAGAAGGTATTCTCTTCTCTTACAGTTCCTTGTATATATTTATATTTAATAAAGCCTGTTAAATGTTTACTTAAAAGTGAAGGCCTGTATAGTGGCCTGGCCTGCCTGTCTGGGATGTGGGTTAGGGACGAATCGATTCGGAAACTGTCTCTGTCTGCGTTTACAGGAACCCTTTTGTCTTTCCCTTTCGAATGGGTCACCAGGATTGACCGGTTCCTCTATAACTCTCCTTGACCATTCTTCATTCTCGGAATTGTAATGTTGAGGATTGTCATACTCCGTACTGCTATCTGTGTCAGTATTATACAATAAGTCTTTCTGCCCCCTATGTGCCTCAAAAGAATTAGTCACTCATTTTTTCTGGGTCTTTGAATGGGATCTCTAGGCCCCTGGATCGTTAAAACTATCCGTAGTCTGTTTCTGGTCAGCAGGGTGGGTAACATTTCCATGTGAAATGGGCTAGGTAGGCAGAGCGGGAACTGGGGTAGGTTGCAGGAGTGTGGAAGGTCGCAGAAAATAGGGTGGGGGTGAGGGCTGCTGGCCCTTGGACTGAGGCCGAGGTAGAGGAGCACTGACAGTAGGATTAGGATATATAGGTTGGTATGGTTATGATGGTGGGGCACTGGGTGATACTCGCCAATCCTCCTCTTGTGCATCCGTATCATTATCCTGGAATAACATGGGCAGACCAGACATGTCAGGAGGTCCCTCTGATTTTTTCCACATGATAAACTGGCTTGACACTTAGATTCTGATTCCTTATTTTGCCTCTCCTTTCTCAATCTTTCCTGTTCTGCTTTACTCAAATCATAATCATCACACTGCTGCTTCAACACCTCCCATGACTTAGGGTTTCCCTGATGATCACATACTCTAATCCCTCTTCGATGTGCATTATTCTCCCAGCTGGCCTGTTTAGATTTATTCATTATTTCCTCAGCAGTCTTTCTCCACGTGGACATTAAAGTTTTCCATTTAGTCCCCGCGTTGTGTTTCCAAATTGCTTCTTCCGCCTTTGTACATTTACCTACATCCCAAGTTCTTCCTAGTGGCCAAATATCATTCCTTAGTTCTTTTACCAACAGACGTCTGAACCGTTCCTCATCCTCAGGATTATCTTGGCACATTCAATGTAGGCGAGCTCCAGTGCCAGATTTATCCAAGGTTTGTCCCATTCTTTGAATCACCCCACTTTTTGTTGTCTTTTTTTAACCCAGTGTCCTTAGTCTCCACACCCACTTCAGGGTCCTGACCTTCACGTGGGGGATTTCCACTTTTAACAACCTGTCTAAGGCAGGGTGGTTGAGACAGACAGACAATGTAACAATCCTGTACCTATGCCGGACACTTATTCTACTTTACCAATCTTATATGAGTTCCCCGCCGCCACAGACTTAGTTAATTTTGCCTGACCTAGGGACTCCTAACCCCACAAATACTGGAGGACTCTAACCTCCAAATTCCTAACCCTGACCTGGGGACTCAAACCCCAATCACCGGGGGCCTCGAATCTCCTGGACATAATGTAAAAATAATCAGAGGGTTAGATAGGGTGGATAGGGAGAGGCTTTTTCCTAGGATGGTGACGGCGAGCACGAGGGGGCATAGCTCTAAATTGAGGGGTGAAAGATATAGGACAGATGTCAGAGGTAGTTTCTTTACTCAGAGAGTAGTAAGGGAATGGAACGCTTTGCCTGAACGGTAGTAGATTCTCCAACTTTAGGTACATTTAAGTCATCATTGGACAAGCATATGGACGTACCTGGAATAGTGTAGGTTAGATGGGCTTCAGATCAGTATGACAGGTCGGCACAACATCGAGAGCCGAAGGGCCTGTACTGTGCTGTAATGTTCTATGTTCTATGTTCTATGTTCTTGCTCATCTTACTTTTCACACATGACCACAGCCAAATTACCAACAGACATTTTCTGAGTCTTCAGGGAAGGTACAAGGTTCAACATCTTCAATCAAGTTCAGGACACCCTCCTTCGCCCAGCATCTCTGATCCACATGTACACTGAGTAAGGTGGGTGGTGTGAGGAGATTCACAGCCATGAGGAGGAATTAGAATCATTGACATATCTGGGTTGTTGTCAGTGACTTCGGATAATCAGAAAGTTTGTGTATTTTTGGCTTTGTTAGCCTTAATTACAATCTAAATTTCACACACTGAGCAAATCACTGCTTGCTTGATGAAGGGATAGTGTAGGGGGATGGGCTTAGATTAGTTCACAGGTCGGTGCAACATCGAGGGCCGAACGGCCTGTTCTGCGCTGTGTTGCTCTATGTTCTAATGTTCAGTGGGCACTTTTATACCATGTTACATTTTCTTCTTTTTTAATTTCACATTCCTTGACTGCCCTCTTTGAAGACACAGGGGCGTAACTGGAGCATTTTGTCATGAAATATTGTGGATGCAGGAAGATTTAAAGAAAAACAAAAAGGAGCTGGAAAACCTCAACAATCTGAAGGGAAGTTGAGTTAACGTTTCAGGGTGATGGACTTAACCTGATCAGAAATGGTTTCCTCTTCATAGATGATGTGTTGTCCAGTTGAGGTTTTCCATGGCCCTCTTGTTCTTGCATTGTCACCTCCTGCTCCTTCAATGGCTGAGGGACGCAACTGGGCAGCAATGTTCCATCAACGCCACCGTAGTGCAATGGTCACCTTCAATTTGGTACAACATCAAGGGATTAAGATTGAGGGTGAAGAAGGGAAAATGCCAGATAAATGCCAGTTACCACATTGTGGCAGATCCCCACCATACTGCTGCCAAGGTGGATGTCACCCATCAGAGGAAATGGTGGCAGCCTGCTATTTGAATGAAGAAAGAACAATTTAAGGGTATTCTTTTTCCCATCTCATTGCCATTTGGCAAGCAGTGGAACACTCACCACTCCACTCTAATGCCATGTGGGGAGGCCTCCAGCTGTTCTCAGGCTGCATGGTGCGGCACACAGTATAGTGAACAGGAAATTACTTCCTCGACAGCCCACCACTGCCACTCAGGACACCACACCCTCTCTCCTACGACATCTGGCTCAGTTCTTGGTGCACTGCCTGCTCGGTTTGCATGTACTTCTTGCTCCCTCAACAAGTGACCACCTCTCAGAGGCACTGCTGCAGTTCTGGAGCTGCTAGCCCTTTGATGGGTTTGCAATGTGAAAAGCGCCCCCCACCAAATTGACCACCAAACCTCTCTTGGTAACACCCCAGGGAGGTGCCACTTCTGTCCTTGACATTCTGGCTACCCAAACCCCTTTCGGTGTGAATCTCCAACTCTTTGGAAAAATCACACTCCTAGTTTTGAAAGACTAATCAGAATAGGCAAAAGATTGACAAGACTAAGGAGCGAAATAACCAAATGTGACTCACGGACTTCCATAAAAATCTGGTCTGACTTCATTTCAAAATTGTTTCAATCCACTGTGAAGTGGTTGGGGATATCCTGGGGGAATCCTTTGTCAGTCCATACGAAAATACGTACATTATCCACTGAAACACAGCAGAGTAATTTAATGCCGAGAAGTACTGTAAAACTGAATTAGTAACCCTCATCCATTACTAAACACATTAATCCAGGAACAGCTGTATGAGGAATTCTGAAGATAGATGGGTAAAGGTCTACACCTTGACATTTTTGTGCAGCTTTGCTTAATTTTTACAACGTACAAGGAGAAATTATATGAGATTTCTTGTAATCAACCAACCACCAAATTAGCATAGCAGCCTGTCAGTCATGACTCAGAAATTCCCAAAAATATCAGCTTATTGCAAATTTGACCCAGAATGCTGTCATATTATTCATCCAGAACTTTGTGGACTTTAATTTTTGTACATGACAAATGAATAGCGTGTTGACGATCAAATCTTTTTGACTCATAATGGAATAAGGGGGGGATTTATCAATCAGTTTAATACTTCCTTCACTCTTCAGGACGAGTGAAAGAGAAAACACAAACCAATTCCTGTGCAAACATGAGGGAACCCATCTTCTGGTAAGATTTCTCCCCTGAGGGAAGATGTCAGAAAGAGGTAAGGAAAGATTTGTGAAGCGTAAAACATTTTATAAAAGAAATGTGTTCCCAGAGGAAAAGAAAGATGAGGGATGAAGTTAGATTGAGTATCTTGTGGTAGAAACTTCATTGTTGCTGGCTTCAAATCCTGGAACTCCCTAGTTGTGAGCATATTGAGCAGACTATCACAAGATGAACTGTTGCAGTTCAAGAAGGCAAATTACCACCATCTTCTTCAGAGCAATTAGATATGGCTACTAATTGCTGCTTGTTGCCAGGGGTGATCATGTTTGAAACAAATTTTTTGAAAAGAAGTCATACACTGACTGAATCAAAGGCAACAACAACAATGTATGTGACGAGACATTGCCCCTTTGCTCTCCTTAACTTGAATTCTTTGCAACGGATCAAAGTTTATGTTAGTGGGAATGGAATTCTTGATGCCTCTCTATCCCCCACTAACAAGGATGGAAGGGTCGCAGGAAGGCCTGCAAAAAATAAGAATCCAAACCTGAACCCCTTCACCTTGAATACTTCAATTTCCAATTTTAAAGTTGACGTGTTTGGGATGGAGAGACTGGTTGGTGGTGGTCTGGTGTCTGATTAATACAGTTAAAAATTGTTGTAAATTCTCTCAAACTTAATCAGATTTTAATGGTCCAAATTTCATTCCGTGGAAGTCAATGAGTTTTGAGTTAATTAAATAACTGCTGCTGTCTTAATTTGACCTTTGAAGAGGAGCATGTGGTTGAATTGATCAGACAGCAGGTGAAATATGGAGTGACAAGCAGTAAGGCCAGTTTAACAGGGAGTGTCTCCAATCAGATGACAAGAACGGAACAAACAGGAAACTTGTGACACTGTCCTGGGAAACACATTTGCATGATGTCAAGCTAATTCTTCACACGATGATATTACAATGAGCAATCTATTTGCCCTCAGCTGCAGATGTTGGGATTACACCAAGGTGTCCTGTTCAGAAAAGTAAATACAAAACCATCCGGTGGCCGAGGTATTCAATCATTCCATGAGGTTGCAGGTTTATGTGATCGTGCTGAACGATCATGCTGATCTGACACTGGTTTTTACCGTCTGGGAGTTTCAATGAAACTCAATGAATCCTGGTTGTGGGATTATGAACACAATGTTTATTGTCGCCACAAATCTGTGCTTCCTGATATGTGGCATTGCAAAGAAACCTTTATGTTTCATATTCTTCGCAGGAATTAGATTTTGAAGAACTGTGGAAGAATTGATTTATTTCAAGTTTGGGGGGCTGTACGAAATATTTTCTTTAAAGAGGCCATTGAAAGCTCACTATGAACATTGGAGTTTTTTTAAAAATATGTCTTCCAAGAAGTCATATTACCAGTGATAATGACCTGTTCTGCTGTTTAAAGTCACTGGAGAGTTCTGGGGGATGAGAAGCTGTGTTGAAGGTCTGTCCAGCTCATCTCTCCTATTTTTGAAAATAGCATTCTTGCTGAGTTCAGAGACAAACATATTTGTTCTTCTGAATAAGTAATTGCAAAAACTTCTCAAAATGGTTCTTGAGCAATCTGTGTCTGCGAAGACTCCAGAGACAACAGTGTGTGAATACTGAAGGGTATGGGAAGTTGAGGAAACACAGGAAGCTGGGAAAAGGTGGAAAAGTGGCTCTGGTCGTGATGGTAGCCACACAGTAGACAGTAATGATCTAAGTTCAGGAAACAAGATGAAGAAGCAGTTTGACAGAACTACGTAATTATACAAAAATAAATCACTTGTGGGAGTAACATACTGGCCTCTACACTATTGTTTGAAATATAAAGGAAGAAATAATTAGAAACAAAAAGAAAAATTGTTGGATAAACTCAGCAAGTCTGTCAGCAATAGTAGAAAGAAAGCTGAGTCAACATTTTGGGTCCAATCTCTCCAATGATGCTGCCAGACTTGCTGAAGTTCACGAGTCATTTCCGTTTTTGTTTAAGATTTTCAACATCCACCATTTTTTGTTTTAGTTAGGAAATAATCAGAGCTTGTCAAAAAGCTAAACTGGTAATGAAGGGAGATGGGTAATTGTGGCCTGGGTGGAGTTTATGGTGAGTTATTTAAAATGATTTCTTAAAACAACACATTCTGGAGCTAACCAGACAGCAGGCTGCTCTAATCCACGTGTTCTGCAATGACATGGGATGGATTAATAATCATAGTAAAGGTGTCTCTTCGTAGCATCAATCATAGTGTGAGAGAATTTGACATTTAGGTTGAGGGATGGTGTAGTGTGTGCAAGTCTAGTATTATAAACCTAAAGAAGAGGAGTTATGAAGGGGTAAAAACAGAGCTCATTAAAGTGAACTGCCAAATTACATTAAGGAATAGGTGAATAGAGATGTAGTGTCATACATTAAAGGGCATATTTCAGATTACAGAGAATAGATCCATTTCAATAAGAGGAGGACTCATCATCGCTGGAAAACTAAAAAGATTAAAGATGAAATTAAGCTTAAAGGGAAGGCATTGAATCGTATAATGTTGGGTAGCATCTCAGAACTTTATACAGAGTTATTGGAATCGCAACGATGGACTAAAAGATAATGAAGAGCGAAAAATAAACTGTGGAAGTTATCTGTAAATACAAAACAGATGTGAATTTCCACAGATATTTAAAAAAGAACAGGCCTAAAAGAGTTTCCATTGATCCTGTAAGAAGTGACTCTTATCATTAATAATGGAAAAGAAGGAGATAACAGATTGAGGATGCAGATGATACAAGGAGCATCGGCCATCACTATCCCCGCCACCCCAAAAATACAATAAGTCTGGAAATGGAAGGCAGGGAGGACCCAACTCTGAGGAAGGGCCACCAGATTTGAAACATTAACTTTGCTTTATTTCCACAGATGTTGCAACACCCGTAGGGTTTCTCCAGTGATTTCAGTTTTTGTCTCAATTATTGACTATTCAGGACAGTGGTCAACATACTTATGGAAACTAAGGAAAACAGGCCAAATGGAGACAGTGCAGGAGAAGAAGCTGAGCTGAAAGATCCAATGAATGGCAATGACATCTCACAGTTCTCACTCTTTACAGTTGTAAGAATGAAATTGCTGGCATTTTTTTTGTTGAAGTAATGTCAGGAAATTCTTGAAGATTCCTTTTCTTCTTTACTTGAAAAGAACACTGCAGTTGCTTTAATTGAATATACCATAATCAATTGTAAAAAAGATATAAAAAATTATCAGGGGCTTCAGAAGGTTCCCCTGGGAGTCATCCCATCAAGTGCCACCAAGATAGTTCTTTCTTCACTCTTATTGCCTCCAACAATATATACTGGAGACATGAAAGAAATAAGGTACAGATTGCCTGGTGTTGGGACAGCATTTTGATGATGAGTTGGAACCCCAAAATACCATGTGTGCTTTTAAAATATATATTTTGGAATTAAGGGCTGAAAGAAGTTCTGCTGTAGTGAGAAGGTAACTGTACATCTGGAAAAAAATCTGTGTAGGAGTGATGGTGCATTTACAGGGGTCAAAAAAAACTTCAGACTGGTCAGTGATATTGTGTAACTACAAAAATAATGCGAAGGTACTGAAGCCCTGCTCAACAGTGAGCCATCCTTCGGATAGTGTCCCAAACTGCAGAGATATTTTGTCCTTTTTCTCTTTTTAGAATCCCTAAGGACAGGGGTTAAAACGCCACTTTCAACTCTGCTGGAGTGGACAACCATTTGTGTCATCCTGGGCTTGAGCATTGGCTTGCTGCACAGATCACATCCTATCTTGTACAAATTGCTGTGTTACATATAAAAGCGGGCTCTGTCTCAATCCAAATTACACAAAACACGTAAAAAATAAATCAGGACAGAGGAACATCAATCAGCAAACCACGCCACGCCAATCTTAAAAAAATGATGCAGTCACAATTCAGAGATTGATCTCGAGATCAATCTTGAGCTGCTGATTCACTCTGATTGGGGAGGAACTGACAAAATTCTGATGAAGGATCACTGAACTCAAAATATAAACTCTGTTTCTCACTCCAAATAGCACGAAATCTGCAGAGTTTCTGAAGAAGGGTCATGGCCTGAAGCGTCAGCTTTCCTGCTCCTCTGATGCTGCTGTGTTCATCCAGCTCTACACCTTGATATCTTTATACAATGTAAGCATCCCAGTTTCCCCATCAAATCTACAGGAGCACAGAGGAACAATTGTCCCTCCTGAATGGATTGCACTATCATCCAAAACAAAAATGAAAATATGAACCAAAAGACTTTTTTCACATAGTTAACACAATTACCTTTTGGGATATCAGATCACCTGTAATAAGGAACCTGCAACCACAATGACCTACTCGTATCTTGCAATCACCAGACAATGGCAATGAAGAATGACATCTGATGAAGATGGTTTCTTCCATCAGAAACAGAGATTTGCCTGCATTCATTGTTTCACTGCAGTGCGTACATCCCCCATTGGCAAAGAAATTATCACAGAATTTTCTGGAGGAACCTTGGATGACGAGAGCCGTGGAGCTTCTTGTGAAAAGGAAGAAGGTAGCTTACATAAGGTGGAGGAAGCTAGGGTCAAGTTCAGCTAGAGAGGATTACATGCAGGCAAGGAAGGAGCTCAAAAATGGTCTGAGGAGAGCCAGGAGGGGGCACGAGAAAGGCTTGGCAGAATGAATTAGGGAAAACACAAAGGCATTTTACACTTATGTGAGGAATAAGAGAACGGTCAAAGAAAGAGTAGGGCCGATCAGGGATAGCATAGGGAACTTGGGTGTGGAGTCTGAGGAGGTAGGGGAAGCTGTAAAAGAGTTTTTTGCTTCTGTCTTTACGAAAGAAACCAACTTTGTAGTGAATGAAACCTTTGAAGAGTAGGTGTGCATGCTGGAATGGATAGAGATAAAGCAAGCTGATGTGCTGAAATTTTTGTCAAACATTAAGATTGACAAGTCGCCAGGCCCAGACCAGATTTGTCCTCAGCTGCTTTGGGAAGCGAGAAATGCAATTGCTTCGCCACTTGCGAAGATCTTTGCATCCTTGCTCTCCACTGGAGTCATACCTGAGGACTGGAGAGAGGCAAATGTAATTCCTCTCTTCAAGAAAGGAAATAGGGAAATCCCTGGCAATTACAGACCAGTAAGTCTCACGTCTGTCGTCTGCAAGGTGTTAGAAAGGATTCTGAGGGATAGGATTTATGACCATCTGGAAGAGCATGGCTTGATCAAATGCAGTCAACACGGCTTTGTGAGGGGCAGGTCATGCCTCACTAACCTTATCGAGTTCTTTGAGGATGTGACTAGAAAAGTTGATGAGGGTCGAGCTGTGGATGTGGTGTATATGGACTTCAGTAAGGCATTTGATAAGGTTCCCCATGGTAGGATCATTCAGAAGGTCAGGAGGAATGGGACACAGGGGAACTTAGCTGCCTGGATACAGAATTGGCTGGCCAACATAAGACAGCGAGTGGTAGTAGAAGGAAAATATTCTGCCTGGAAGTCAGTGGTGAGTGGGGTTCCACAGGGCTCTGTCCTTGGGCCTCTACTGTTTGTAATTTTTATTAATGACTTGGATGAGGGGATTGAAGGATGGGTCAGCAAGTTTGCAGATGACACAAAGGTTGGAGGTGTCGTTGACAGTATAGAGGGCTGTTGTAGGCTGCAGCGGGATATTGACAGGATGCAGAGATGGGCTGAGAGGTGGCAGATGGAGTTCAACCTGGATAAATGCGAGGTGATGCATTTTGGAAGGTCGAATTTGAAAGCTGAGTACAGGATTAAGGATAGGATTCTTGGCAGTGTGGAGGAACAGAGGGATCTTGGTGTGCAGATACATAGATCCCTTAAAATGGCCACCCAAGTGGACAGGGTTGTTAAGAAAGCATATGGTGTTTTGGCTTTCACTAACAGGGGGATTGAGTTTAAGAGTCATGAGATCTTGTTGCAGCTCTATAAAACTTTGGTTAGACTGCACTTGGAATACTGCGTCCAGTTCTGGTTGCCCTATTATAGGAAAGATGTGGATGCTTTGGAGAGGGTTCAGAGGAGATTTACCAGGATGCTGCCTGGACTGGAGGGCTTATCTTATGAAGAGAGGTTGACTGAGCTCGGTCTCTTTTCATTGGAGAAATGGAGGAGGAGAGGGGACCTAATTGAGGTATACAAGATAATGAGAGGCATAGATAGAGTTGATAGCCAGAGACTATTTCCCAGGGCAGAAATGGCTAGCACGAGGGGTCATAGTTTTAAGCTGGTTGGAGGAAAGTATAGAGGGGATGTCAGAGGCAGGTTCTTTACACAGAGAGTTGTGAGAGCATGGAATGCATTGCCAGCAGCAGTTGTGGAAGCAAGGTCATTGGGGTCATTTAAGAGACTGCTGGACATGCATATGGTCACAGAAATTTGAGGGTGCATACATGAGGATCAATGGTCGGCACAACATTGTGGGCTGAAGGGCCTGTTCTGTGCTGTACTGTTCTATGTTCTATGTTCTAATCTGAAAGGGTTTAGAATCCCGACAGTGTGGAAACAGACCCTTCAGCCCAACAAGTCCACACCAAGCCTCAAAGCATCTCACCCAGACCCATCCCCCTATAACCTATATCCCTAAACACTATTGGCAATTTAGCATGGCCAATCCACCTAACCTACGCATCTTTGGACTGTGGGAAGATCCCGGACCACCTGCAGGAAGCCCACACAAACATGGGGAGAATGTGCAAACAGACACCCAAGGCTGGAATGGAACCTGGATCCCTGGCAGCAGCGCTAACCACTGTGCCACCCGAAAGGTGTGAGAGCGTATGTAACTGACTGAGATGTTCAGGGCTGTGTTTGTATGTAGTCCAGCAGCTGGATGCACTTCACATCTCATCCCCGCACCAGACCTGCATGATTTAAATATAAATGGTCTGATAGGGCAGGACATCAGCCGTGGTGCCCAGAGCATGTCATCGCTGAGTTTCACAATGAAGTGGCAAGATATCCCTCCATCGACCCCTTGAAAATGCAAAACCAACCTGCAGATAGCAGGGTCCAGGACCGCGATTCTTAATTCTTGAATATCCCAGTCCCAATACCTCAAATCCAGCTCCAGAAGCTTTAAAACAAAATTGAATTTCTCCTTCAAAGTGCATTAACAAATCAGTGATGGAGGAATCGTTGATTTTGATTTCATGGTGCAAAGTAGCATTATAATCAAATATTGGCATTTACTGCTGCCACAACTGGAAGAAAGTTCACTCCTGTTGAATTAAGTTTTACAGGAGAAAATACATGCTGCACTTTCAAAATGACATGCAATTTTGCAGTGCAAACAGGACAGGTAATTTGGATTATTGGGCACTACTGGGAACAGATGGGAGTTATGAGAGTTTTCCGTGATGGGAAAACTAATAAATAATAGGACCTGAGCGCGATTGATGCTGGTGTTTTGATTAGGGTAAGGATTAGAATTACTATTTGTGTTTGGATAAACTGGAGGCTTTTAAAAGAAAAAGGCAAAACTTCTGGGTACTGGAGAAATCCAGTTGGTAGAATGCTGGGTAAGTCAGATGTTGCTGTACTTATTGCTCAGATATAAATGATCAGAGACAAGGATCTGATATCTGTATTCCATCTATGTGCTGGGGTGGCAACATCCAGAACAGTGGAACACAATCTGAACTGCCAAGAAAGGCATGAGTGACGCCAGGAAGAACATTTTTCATACACAAAAATCAGAACCCTCTCCCAAAAAAACAGCAGCATTTCGGAAAGCGAAACTTTCAAAGCTTAAAGATGATTGATTTTGTGTTCCTAAGTATCACTCCGGATGTAGATTGAACTCAACTAAATGAAGTCACAGATCAGGAATGAATTAACCACAGTAGGCTAATGTTGCTGTTTTCAATGTTCAAGCAAAATGATGCAAGTGAGTGACTTTCCCCAATTGTGACTTTTTCATGGCATTTCACGCTATTATTTAAATTTCAAAAAACACTGCTGTGCTCGTTGTTTGTTGCCTCTTGTTAAACAATTAACTGGATGTCGACCATGGGCTTCTGTATTTAACATCCAACTATTCATGTATTGAGCTATGAAATATTTGCTGGCATGGTGAATAAATTATTAAATTTATAAATAATATATACACAGTGAAAGCAATGTTATTTCCGCATGATGTACAGCATGTGCCTGAGAAGATGCATAACCCTAGACGGAGGCACTCATTAATCACGTTACATTTTACATAAGTGCGGTCATTTTTGAATGGAGGATGGGTACGTTTTCAGTTTGATATCAGTAGCACAGAAAGACTTGGGCAAATAAACTGCAACAAAAAGGAAATGTAAAAGAATAATTGCATGAAGAATACTCTCAACATATGATTCATGTAAACATTAACTACCTGTTTTGACCTTGTAATTAATCGAACCTATTAATTAGTCCTCCGTGTTTGAAATAATTTTCATCAATCTGTCATTCCACATTAAGCTGTTATAGTTACCATGTGGATTACTGCACCTTTCCACATACTCAATCCAAAAATTCAAAATAAAGTAAAACTGCAAATCAAATACTGTCACCAATTATTACAAAAGAAAAATATTTAGCAATTCAATGACATCAAATTGGAAGGGGAATGTGATAGAACAGTCAGCGCGGAGGAGGACAGCAAGAAGTTACAGGAGATTCACAAGAAGTTTACAGGATGGTCAAATAATTGGCACATGGGCTTCAGTATAGATAAATGTAGAGCCATACGTCTTTGTGGGAATAATGTGGAGGTCGCTTATTACTTAGAAGATGAATGTCTGAGTGTGGGAGACGAACAAAGGGATCTCAGACAATTACAACAATCATTAAAAATTTCACCATAAGTTATGAAGAATACAAAAAACACAAACAAAGCTTGAAGCTTAATCTCGAAAGAGACAGATTTGGAAGTAGGGATGTCTTGCTGAGTTCCCATCAAAATTTGGTTGGATGATAATGAAGAGTATTGCCTGCAGTTCCAGTTGCTCTGTTGTAGAAAGGACACAGAATCACAGGAGAGGGTGAAGAGAAGATTTTCAAGAATGATACACAAATTTACAGATAAGTATATATCCGGGAAGAATTGACGTGCTGTTCACTTCTCTCTCGAAAAGAATGCTGAGGGATCTAAAATTGTGAAAGGTTTTGATAACAGCAGATACAAAGAAAACTTTTCTTCCATGGGGTACAGCATCACTAGAGTCTGTCAATGTAAGACAATCCCCGAGAAACTGAAAGGGGAATTCAGAAGAATCCTCTTCACTGAAACAGTGATGAGAACAGGCAATATGTGACCACAGAGAATGGGTGAATTTAATAGGTCAGATGTATTTCAAGGAAACTAGGCAAGCATATGGAAGGGAAGGGAATAAAGAATGACAATGGTCAATTTGGATGAGGGAAGATGCAAAACAGCTTGAGTGGAATATAAGTTCTGTACATTACATCTTCTGTCATCCTGAGTCGAAAATCACAATTGTATGACACAGTGGAGTATCAACAACATCTGGAAGAACTATAAAGTTTTTTGCAAAAAGTCTGAAGTGTGCAGCACTGAATTTAAATAATTTGAGTAAATGGCCAATCTTCAATATTTGCTTGATAGTACTGAAATAGCAATATTACAATAATAGCCTATGAGGAAACTGGATTAACCCACTGTCCATACGCCAACTGGGGACCTTAGTGGCTCATTAGTGGCCTCAGCAGGACCTGCCAACCTGGCCCTGGCAACACTTACTTTGGTTTCCAGTTCCAGTAATGATTGTCACTGTGGACAGAAGACTACTCCAGGATGTAGATGGGACAGCCTGTTGTGAGCCATACAGTCCTTGTTTAGGATGGACATTCTGAGTCTTCAGGAATCCCTCTAGAAATCAGGATGTGGTCTTCTGCACAATGGAGGGCCCACCCACTGCTGATAAAATGGCAGTGTTGGTGGGAACAGACTCTATACTGGGCACCTGAGTGGTCACCCTTTCCCTATTTTGACAGCAATAAAATGCAATGCAGATGTCAGTATGAGAGGCACAGCAACACTTTCCTTCCGTTGTCATCTTGCACATGATTACCCACCTAACCATCTTGCAACCTCTCCCTCCAGGGCTGATAGAATCCAAATCCATTCGTGTAAATCTGTTTCTAATATTCAAGAATGTAGGCAGGCAAACTGTTCAAAAGTGATAAAGTTCAATAAAAACAGTCTTGATTTGACTGAAATTCAGAACTGTGACTTGGACTGAGTTCAACAAAAATAGCATAAATACAGAAATTACCACTTTCATCCATAAGAAATAAATTTCTACAAACAGCAACGTGTCGAGTGCTAATTTGGAATGGTTCAGTGCATTTGAAAAGTTCATGAGGAGTAGCAATGTTTGGTGTCAGACATGCACACAGTTTGAAGCTGTTTCCTGCTAAAATTTTGTTCGAGGTTTGGGAGATACATTCCAATTAGCATCAAATAAATCTGCCGAAGTTAACATTAAATATTCACATTTATGAGGCGCTTTAACAGGGAAAGGATGTACCGAATGACAGATAGGAGAAAATTGCTTTCATGTACGAGAAAAGGTTGGAATGATCACCAGAAAGTGCGAAACAGAGTTTTTAAGTAGGCTTACAATGAGACAGAATGTGTGCCAGAGGGCATCTGAGGAAGTTTATCAAGAAAGTACAGCCAATTAATGGGGAATCTGTCATAAACATGCACGAAAGGAAGATATACAGCAATCAGAGAACCAAAGAACAAAGTGTGTATACGGAGGGTACAAGACAGAGCATGGATCAAGGTCGTGAAGAATTTGAAGGTCGACGTAAGCTGAAAGTCAAGGCATTAAGTAACAGTGAGTCAGTTAAGATCTGTCATTTTTCGAAAAGCACAAAGTTAAGTTTACCAGTCTTGTCTAGGCAGCAGCAAATGGGACTTCTATTTGCACTGTGCGCATCTCCTGATTTTACAAAATATCATAATTTTGTGAATCCAAAAGAAAGCATTGTCCACAGTTTCCGCAATTCATTCAATAGCAGTAACAAAAGTGATCAACTTTCTAAAATTAAGTTACAACAGCCAGACTGATGCAACATTCAAAGTGGATCTGCATGAACAGAATGGGCTTGTCAGGGGCTTAAACCATTCCAAGCTCTAAAATTAGGTTCCATTTTAATCATATCAGCAATATGTTGGATACTCCATTACCAAAGGCTTCCTGTATTCAAACAGTTTGGAAATATAGAAGTTGTGTCGTGCTGTAAAATAGGAAATGCGTTTTTAAGTATTTTGTCTTTGATTCATCAGGATAGCTGCAAAAATATTGACATAATGGGAAACAACATTTTATGCTGCACAAAAACAAGTTCTGATGTGTTGAAAAGTGCATTATGATTGATTGGGATGTTACCAATGGAAAATGGACTAGTTAGATGATGATGGACAGTTGACTGCTAAAGTTTGTTAAATTTTAAATTTGAAGGTTGACTGATTCGTCAAGGCATTGCCCTCCCAAATGAATCAGAGAATGGCAATTACCTGTTTTGTTGAATCAAGACAAGCCACAACGAAGTGTGGCAGTTAATTGCCAATTATCAACAGTTCATTCTCTGTGCTTTTTCCAATCAGCATTCATTGTGCATACACTATGAATGTTTTCTCTCTTTACATTGGTATTCTTGAGAGTGTCCTCATGAGTACAAAACTAAAGACTTAAAAAAATCTCATTTTCATCATTTTCAATTTTCCATATTGTACCAGCTTTCGGAGGTGAAGCTTGACAGTCATGTGTATGGCTTATACTGAACTTGTAGAGTTTTGCACTGGTCTCAGAGGAAAACCAGCAACAGTATCCTTGTAGACAGAGAAAAAAATGACATCACTTTACCTTTGATCCATACAACAAGAAATGCAAGCCAGTGAAGAACAGAAATAAACAGAAACAAACCACATGCGCATTCACAAAACATACTATTATTTAATGTAACAAAACTGGGAAAAGTAGTCTCACTTACAGAAATTCTGGACTAGCAGAAATATTAAATGTTATTCTGAATACTGATTGTGGCACCAAAAATATCCTGGTGATATCAGCAGTTTGAAGATCTAGATCTCATTGACTTAGCTGCAGTTGAATCGTCAGTCATTCCATTATCAGCTCTGCTTCGTTCTTACACTGGTATGTGACAATAGATTCAGATCTTTTGAGAGGCAGATATGAGCATGAAGTTGCACAGTGGCAGAAGCAGGGCTGTTCTTTGGACAGCACTAATGAGATCACACACCCATTAGCTCTTTAATAAAGTAGTGCAGTATTATTTCACACGTGAAAGCCAACACAAGAGATATGGAATGGAAATAAAGGAACCATTTTCATCATTTCAACTAATCCGATAACAACTGATACCTGATCACCAAAATCAGCTGTCAGCTTTTTAAAAGATGCAAGATGCCCAATGAAGAGATACAATAGCTTTCACTTGATTCTATGTCACACTATACCAAGAGATTTTTATGGGTGCCTTCCAGCAGAATTTTTTTTTCCCCAAACCACATGGGTTTGACAGAAAAGGATTGGTTCTGATCATAGATCAAAGCCGAATAGTGCGGAACCACACCATAATTCATCTCGAGAAGCTGTGAATATGGGTATTTGGAGTTGCAGTGCCTCTGTATTCTGGGCTTCAGCCACCATCTCTCCCTGGTCCCTAGTTTTTCTGGATAAGTTGTGGTTCCAGTCCATTTGAATTTCATCATTGTCCCAGATTATACAGGATTCGGTATCATGGAGATAGCCTGGTTCCCCAGTTTAGAGCGTCAGCTAAATCAGCAGGGGCTCCACTGAAAAGGCTTTTAAATTTCGACTTTCACAGAACATCATATAATCTTCCCTGTTAAAAGATGCAATAAGCAATTCACAAAATTATCTTTAATCGGCTGTATTTTGCATAACTGATTGCAATGAATCAATCTCCCCGGACACAGAAATTCACTAAAGTCAGTAAAACCCTCTTAAACTTCGGGCAAAGCACCTGCCCAGGCAACTGACTTAACAGAATAAACTCTGTACAATAATGCAACAAAGAAGACGAAACTGGAGTCAAATGGTGAGACACAGGTTTGATGGATGGCAAAGCTCCCCTACCCAAGTAGACGGGTTGTGCATCTATGTGACATCCTAGTGTCATCTCAGAGATTCCAAAACATCCATTTCCAGATATTTGACGCAAGTGCAGGACTCCTGGGATCACAGTCAACCACATACTATCAAAGCCTGGGAATCACGGACAGAAATGTGAGCAAATGCACATGTCAAAGTTCAAAATGTGCACTGAATATCTCTGATCAAGTAACTAACAAAGAATGAGAGCAGACCACTCAGTCCTTCGAGGCTGCTCCACCATTCAATATGGTCATGGCCGATTTGATTTTAACAAGCTTACAAACATTCATTTGACAATATCCCACTGCAACTTCTCTAAGTCCATCATTTTAATGTATTCTACAACACATCCATCCAAATCTGAAGATTAATTTTTCTGCTGTTAATCACTGATCCACTTTGCATTCCTCTCCTCATTCTCTAACGAAATGAGGCCATTATGCACTGCTCTTTTCCTCTGCATATTCTTTTGGCAAGATAAAATAGATCAAAACAGGCTTTCCTGCTTGCTGGTACTTGACACAATGAGAATTTCTGAAATATTTGACGGTGTTCATCAGGTGAAGAACACAATTTAATACTTCAAAACTGGCTCCAATCACATTATATTTGCATTGGACATTATTTCATTTTGAGCCAGGTCTGAGTATGAAGTGAAATATTAAAACACTTACCTTTCCGTCATTCTCCTTTGGTGGAAGTTGTAAATGTGTGTTTCCTTTCAGGCAGAAAATGAACACTGTGAAGAATGAACAGCAAAGTGGAGAAATAATACCACACAATACGTGCAGGTTGTGAAAAAGCGAATTTGCGATCAGAGATGCACTGTACAACAACGAAAGTACTTTTAACCTGTAGTCACATGTAGGAAATATGATATCTAATTTGTGCACCATGAGAAAAGCAGCAAAGTTCACTTGAGAGGGCAGAAGTGGCTTTGGTTTGATGCCTCATACATGTCTGATGTGCAGGACCCTATCAGGGCTGCACTGTGGTGGCAACATCAATTTATCTATTCCAGTCCCGAGGGTGGGCCTTCAACCCACAACCTTCCAACTCAAGGATGAGCATACGATGCAGTCACACCTGAGCAACACACAATACTTTGACAAGTGACTTGTTATTTACATCCCCAGGGAATTTAAGAGTAACTACGTTGATTCAACATGACATGCAAAACAGGGCTCTTATGGGACAGTTCTAATGCCCCTACCTCTGGATCAGGAGACCTGGGTTTCAGTCCGACCTGCTCCTGAGTGTTTCATAACGTCTTCGAACAAGGTGATTTACAAAAAATAGCAAAACTTCTTCACCCAGTGGGCTGTTTGAATTTGGAAAGTGCGATAAGCACAACTGTGCAGCCTGCATCTCACCATTACTCACTGAGATTTCCAGACTGTCACTTCCTGGAAGCAACACTCATTGAATCAACACTTTGAGTCTCGTTGCTGATTTTCTGCCTGTTCTGTGAGATCCAGTGATTTCTGTTCATGTCCAGCAGTAAAGACACCAGGAGTCCTCTAATATCTCTCCTCAACATGGACAGTGAGCTCTAAGTCCTACTTCTTCTTTATCCAACATTGTCAACTGCAAGGCAAGGTAGCCAGCTGGCTATCAGCAACAGGTTAATTTTGCACTTTCGAAGTGTGGCAATACTGAAACCAACTCTCCCCTGATATCACCCGGGTGACAATCACAAGCCAGTGCTGAACTCGAGAATTAGATAACCAGGGAGGATGTTCTCAATGGCCAAGGAGTCCAAAAGCAGGGGTCACAGACTAAAGATACTAGTTTGGGCATTTTGGGCTGAGAGTGGTGACCCTTTGGAATTCTCTGTCAAAGGAAATGGTTAAGGCCAAAACATTATTGTTCTTAGGGCTGAAGGGTTGAAAGCAAATAGAAAGAGCAAGGGGACAGGGTACCGAGTTGGTTGTTCAGCCATTATAATTATTCAAGATAGAACAGAAACAAGGAGCTGGATGACTGAGTTGTGCACCTATTTTGTGACCAAGCTATGACTTTAGAGGTATGTTTTGTCCAAAAGGATTGGAAAGGAAAAGAAGAAAGTGTTACTGGTTACAACAAACAGTGAAGACCCAAGTTCAGAAGATTCCGTGTTAGACATTCCTCAGATTAAACTGAACAATGAGAAAGTTCTCAAGATGTAGATAAATCATTGAGTTACCTTGCAGAGAAAAATTGAAATGATATGCGGGAATAAACTGGAATTACTGATCTCATTACAAATGATCTCGATACAGGAAATGTTATTCCAATTCAGCGACGTCATCTTAAACTTAGAATGTTGACACACGTTCAAAAACAGATTAACGCATGCTCAAAGACAACATAATTGAAATGAGCTGCAGTAATTGGCCAAAACCACACGATTTTGTGCAGGCAATCACAAAGTCTATGCAGTAATATAATCTGATTCATATCCCATAGGTAGCACAAGCAACTTATATTTCGAAGTTGGACTTACTCAAAGGATACTGGCAGTTACCTTTATCTGAAACAGCAAAAACAATTTCAGCTTTCTTGACACCATATGGACTGTACCCATTTAAAATCATGTAATTTGGTATGAAAACTGCATGAGCCACATCTCAAAGATGAAACAAAAGAGTCATTTCTGGATTGCACAGTCAAGTGGTGGACATTGACAGCCTGGTGATTTTTAATCACACATGAAAGAAACATGTGCAGTATCATTTGGAATTGTTCAATTGATTTTGGGAGGCGGGCTTGGTGATGAACCTGGCTAAGAGTGAACTTGCAAGAGCCCAAATCGCAATCCTGGGCTGTACATGTGAAAATGAGGGTTATTGCGGAGTTCCCATTCCCTTGATGAAGAGGCCCATACGACAATTCCTCAGCGAGTTTTGAGAAGATTTGTAGCTCAGGTTGAGGTTCTGGATGTAAGTTTGCTCGCTGAGCTGGAAGGTTCGTTTTCAGACGTTTCGTCACCATTCGAGGTAACATCACCAACCCAAGGAAACCCAAACACGTAAATAGAAAGCGGGACATAACACCAGCGCTTCACCGGAGGCACACTGATGATGTTACCTCGAATGGTGATGAAACATCTGAAAACGAACCTTCCAGCTCAGCGAGCAAACTTACATCCACAATTCCTCAGGTTAAGTGTTTTTTTATTGGAAGTTTACATGGAATTTTATCTGTGTACTTGCTCCACTGACCAACTTATCAAAGAATGCAAGAAATTTTCAATGGATGGAGGACTGTCAGAAGGCATTTGACAGCTTGAAAGCAGTGTTAAGCACTACCCCAGTATTAGCCACACTCAAATACACAAAGACATTCAAGATGGCTATCGATGCAAGTGGCATTGGAAGATAAGGTGACGGAGATCAAAGATTCCCCTTCCCCATGTCTGTTCCTGAGCTTAGTCTCTTTTCCTGGGCTGGTGAACTTATTACGTCAAGTTCATATGCACCCTGATCTCCAACCTGGCTCTTTTGCATCAACTCTTAAAAAAGGAGCAGCCTTGGAAATGGTTGTGTAGTCAAACCATAACTTTCAGGGAAATAAAGAAAGTTATCATCCGCGAGGGTGTTGGTCCATGATGATCCCAAGCAAGATGTGGTATTGACAAGTGATTCCTCCTCATACAGCATCAGGGTAGTATTAGCTCATAGGCAACCCAATGGAGAAGAACGCCTAATAGCGTATGCATCTGGGACTTTGGTGGATGTGAACTCTTAATACGGCCAGCTGGAGAAGGGAAGTTCAGTGGTCAAATTTGGAGTCGGGAAGTTCCACCAATACCTTTATGGATGTAAATTTGTCATAATAATTAAGCACAAGTCTCAGATAGTCTACTTAAAAAGAACAAGGCAGTGCCACCAATTGCTTCAGGCTAAATTCAGCAGTGGGCTCTAATACTAGGTGCACACAATTAAAGGTTGGAACACCATCTGGGAAGCCAAGTAGCAAATGCATTGAGCTGCATCCCACTGCCAGATACACTGGCAATAGGAGCTGGAAGAATCCATGATGGTTTTAAATTTTCTGGGCACACTTCAAGTCACAGGTAACAATATCAGACTTTGGATGCAGAAAGATCTGGTCCTGGAAAAATTGAAACAGCTGATGGTGATGGGGGAAAACAAAGGGCTATCACAACCAGAACAGGAACCTTTTTGGACACAGAGAGACCAGATCACAACAGAGGTTTCACATTATTATAGGGAGCAAGTGTAATTGTCCTGAGTATGGTCACTGCCAGTTACTGGCTGAACTCTACCAGGGTCATCCAGAGGTTTCCAAAATGATGATGTTGATGAGGCATTATATCCATAAGACTCTGCTGAGCAAGAGAGACGGTTTACATCAGGGGACGAAGTTTGATACTGGCACCATGGGAATGGCCCCACAGGGGTAAGGGGCACTGTCGATGCAAATTCACTCCACTGATGCATAATGTACTGACATTATATTGTGTGGCTGTTCTGAACAAGCACGTGAACCACATGAAAGCAGCAAACTCACAAGCTGTACGGGAGCAAAACGTGCCCGGTTTCTTGACTGCTTTTCCCACTGTTCCAGAATCTGTGGGTTTTCCTTCTTGTCAAGTATTGAAGATACCTCAGATCTAAGATGGATAAAGTGGATATTTCCGCCTTTGCTGCCTGAAGAGGAGAATGAATTTCTTCCGAGACGCTCCAGGCTCAAGAGGCAAGCTGATGTGTGTTACACACCACCCATAGACCCAGTGCTAAAATGCCCCAGGAAGAGCAAAAAAAAACCCATGTCCTTGGACACAGAGGGAGAAGGATCTAGAGACTGGAACTAGGTCAGTCTGGTGAAACTCGAAAACATTAACTGCTTTCTCCCTCCAGATGCTGCCAGACTAGCTGAGTTTCTCCAGTAATTTTATTTTATTTCAGATCTCCAGCATCCGAACAGAGGCAAACAAGCGGAAGGGGGAATCAGATGGTGTGCAGGGCCAGTGCAAAAGGTGCTGTCAATCATGGCAAAAGATAAAAAGAGATGAAAATTGGATATGTATCAAGATGTGAAAGGGAGCGACAAGGTCATCTCCAGTGATAGCAATGTAAATGAGACAAGGCTGTGGGGGTGCGTGGGGAGAGAGGGGTTGTAAGAAAAATGGAGAACAGACACATTTCAGCAAGTTTCTAATGTGATTACATTCAATATTGAGTCCTTGAGGCTGTAAAATGCCGAAAGGGAAAATGAAGCATTGTTCCATGAGCTTGTGCTGTCCTTTGTTGAAACACTGCAATAGGCACAGGGCAGAAATGTTAGCGTGAGAGCTAAAATGGCAGGCAACGCAGAAATCAGGGGGTTAAAATTGTTTCAGAGATAGTAGGACTGCAGATGCTGGAAAATCTGAGATAACACGGTGCAGAGCTGGATGAACACAGCAGGCCAAGCAGCATCAGAGGAGCAGGAAGGCTGATAATTTGGGCCTAGGCCCTGCGTCAGAAATGGGGGAGGGGAAGTGAGATCTGAAATAAATAGGGAGAGAGGAGGAGGTGGATAGATGGATAGAAAAGAGGATGGGTGGAGAAGAGGCAGACCATCAAAGAGGTGGGGATGACACCAGTGAAAATAAGTGTAGGTGGGGAGGTAGGAAGGAGATAGGTCAGTCCAGGGAGCATGGATAAGTCATGGGGGGCGGGATGATGTTAGTAGGTAGGAGATGGGGGTGGGGCTTAAGGTGGAAGGAGGGACAGATAAGGGAGGCGGGGATGAGCTGCGCTGGTTTTGGGATGTGGTGGGGGGAGGGGAGATTTTGAAGCTTGTGAAGTCCACATTGATACCATTGGCCTGCAGCGTTCCCAAGCTGAATATGAATGGCTGTTTCTGCAACCTTCGAGTGGCATCATTGTGGCACTGCAAGAGGCCCGGGATAGGCATGTCGTCTAAGGAATGGGAGGGGGAGTGAAATGGTTCGCGACTGGGACATGCAGTTTTTTCACGTGAACCGAGTGTAGGTTGCCTGCGAAGAGGTACCCAAGCCTCTGCTTGGTTTCCCCAATGTAGAGGGGACCACAATGTGAACAGCGGATGCAGTATACCACATTAGCAGATGTGCAGGTGAACATCTGATGGATGTGAAAAGCCTCCTTGGGGCCTGGGATGGGGGTGATAGAACATAGAACACAGAACATTACAGCACAGTACAGGACCTTCAGCCCTCGATGTTGTGCCAACCTGTCATATCTAACCTACACTATTCCATGTACGTCCATATGACGACTTAAATGTACCTGAAGTTGGTGAATCTACTACAGTTGCAGGCAAAGCGTTCCATTCCCACACTACTCTCGGAGTAAAGAAACTACCTCTGACATCTGTCCTATATCCTTCACCCTTCAATTTAAAGCTATGTCCCCTTGTGCTCGCCATCACCATCCTAGGAAAAAGGCTCTCCTTATCCACCCTATCTAACCCTCTGATTATTTTATATGTTTCAGTTAAGTCACCTCTCAACCTTCTTCTCTCTAATGAAAACAGCCTCAAATCCCTCAGCCTTTCCTCGTAAGACCTTCCCTCCATACCAGGCAACATCCTAGTAAATCTCCTCTGCACCCTTTCCAACACTTCCACATCCTTCTTGTAATGCGGTGACCAGAACTGTACACAATACTCCAAGTGCGGCCGCACCAGAGTTTTGTACAGCTTCACCATAACCTCTTGGTTCCAGAACTCAATCCCTCTATTAATAAAAGCTAAAACACTGTATGCCTTCTTAACAGCCCTGTCAACCTGGGTGGCAACTTTCAAGGATTGTCAACCTGGGTGGCAACTTTCAAGGATAGCAGATAAGGGTAGGGAGAGAAAAATGTCTTTGGTGGTGGGATTGGATTTCAGATTGTGGAAGCGTTGGAGGATGATGCGTTGCCTCTGGTGTGAGGGTTTAGTTGCCGGAAATGCGGGAGATACAGTCGAGGGTGTTGCGAGAATGGCTTTCCAGATGCACCACTCACTCTGTGACTCCCTTGACCGCTCCACACTCCCCTCCAGCCCCACCTCACCCGACAATTTTCCCTGCAACTGCAGGAAATACTACACCTGCCCCTACACCTCATCCCATCCCAGGCCCCAGGAAGAATTTCCACATCAAGCAGATGTTCACCTGCTCATCTGCTAATGTAGTATAGTGTATCGCTGTTCCCCTTGTGGCCTCCTCGACATCAGGTAAACCAAGTTGAGGCTTGGGGACCACTTTGCAGAACACCGATGCTCAGTTCGCAGTAAACTGTACCTCCTAGTCGCAAACCATTTCAACTCGCCCTCCTATTCCGCAAATGACATGTCCATCCTGGGCCTTCTGCAGAGCCACAATGATGCCACCCAAAGGCTGCGGGAACAGCAACTCATATTCCACTTGGGAACTCTGCAGGCCAATGGTTTCAATGTCGACTTCACAAGCTTCAAAATCTCCCCTCCCCAACCGCATCCCAAAACCAGCCCAGCTCGTCCCCACCTCCCTAACCTGTCCTTCCTCCCACCTATTCCCTCCTCCCACCTAAAGCCCCAAGCCCATCTCCTACCTGCTAATATCATCCCGCCCCCTTGACCTGTCCGTAATCCCTGGACTGACCTATCTCCTCCCGACTTCCCCACCTACACTGGCTCCATCCCTGCCTTTTTGACCGGTCTGTCTCCTCTCCACCTATCTTCTCCCCTATCCAACTTCTATCCACCTCCGCCTCTCTCCCTATTTATTTCAGATCACCCTTCCCCTCCTCCATTTCTGCAGAAGGGTCTAGGCCCAAAACATCAACCTTCCTGCTCCTCTGATGCAGCTTGGCCTGCTGTGTTCATCCAGCTCCACACCAGAAATCAGAGGTTTTCTTGCATGCAGAGAGAAGTTTTCCACAACTGGCATTTAGTCTTGCCAGTCTAAAAGAGATCATATTATCAGCAGCAAATGCAGTACAGTAGATAGAATGAAGTACAAGTGAAAAACTCTTTCACCTGTAAAGTGGATATTGGGCTTTGTACAGTTGGGAGGGAGGAGGTGAATGGGAAGTGGAACAATCTCTGTGATTGTATGAGAAGGCAACATGATGGACTGAGGAGACGTAAGGCGTGATGGAGGAGCAGACCACGCCATCACACAGGATAAGGTTTGTCCAGAACACTTGACAATGGAGGGTAGGAAGATGTGTTTAGTGATGGGCTCCTGCTGGAGATGACAGAAATGGCAGAGGATGATCCTTTGTGTGTGAAAACTGGCGGGGTGGAAAGCAAGGGCATGGGAATGCTATTGCTGTTCTGGAAAAAAGGAAGTGATGTTGGAAGCAGCCTGGTAGGAGGTGGTTATCATCAGAACATGTATGACAGAGGTGGAGAAACTGGGGTAAATGCGGATGGAACCCCTGCAGGACATGTACTGTCAAGATAACTAACGAAAAAGAGTCATAGGTGGGGATTTGACTAGGATGAGAACAAGGAGTGTTCCACATACCCCATAAAGAGACAGGTATAGCTGGAGTAACAAGAAGGGTCTCGGCCTGAAACGTCAGCTTTCCTACTCCTAAGATGCTGCTTGGCCTGCTGTGTTCATCCCGATCTACACTTTGTTATCTCAGATTCTCCAGCATCTGCAGTTCCTACTATCTCAGGTATGGCTGGGCACCAACTTAAGTACTTCATGGGTGGAGAAATGTAGTGAGATTGACAGCAAATCAGTCAATTATGGGGAACTGATACGTCTGATGTTGAAGATTTACACCACATCAATGAAAAGTTACCCTTTCTTTTTGTGGGTCAGACCAAGACAACTACCCATCAGGAAACGTCTCCACTGTGGGAACTGCCAGACAAACCCATCTCTAGCACTGTTTTTATTGACAGCTGCTAGTTATGGGGAAGAGGCTAGGATGCGTCTTGCCATTCTTTTCAGTGTTGGACTAGACACCTGCCCCAACTCTCCATCCCCTCCAGCACCCAGACACATACGAGTAACTTAAATCGGATGTTTGTTGTACATGATGGGTAGAAATTGGTCTGCTGGCAACATCATCCCAAAATGTTCAGCAACTACCAGCTTCTTGGTCCCCTGCTGAGATACGACGTAGGCCAATGTCCTTTCGGAATAATCTGCTTCGACTAGGTTCCAAATGCCAGGCTCTACTTTTTCTAAACATTCCACTTGCATCTGCTTTTAACCAATGCAGCTGAGATAAAAACAGCGATGGAACATGTGAGTGACTTTGTAGGAAAAGAGCAAACTGACACAGACTCATTATAGCTCCAGGTCCTAAATCGTCAGAAATTAGAAAAGGAGTAGGTCATTTGGGCCCTGGATCCTGTTCCACCATATAATAGGATCATTGCTGATCCAAAATTTCTACCAATTACTTTCCTGCTTTTCCCTATTTCCTCAATTCCCCGACTGACCAAGAATCTCAGCCTTAAATATACACAAGGACATTGCTCCCACAGCTGTCGCTGACGAGGAGTTCCAAAGACTCTCAAACCCAGCAACAAATTCCTCCTCATTTCAGTCTTAAACTGGCATTTATTGCGAGAGTATGCCCTCTGGTCCTCGACTCTACCATGACGGATAACATCCTCTCACCATTTATCCTGTCAAGCTCCTTAAGAGCCCTTATGTTTCAATGAGGCCATAGGTTACTCTTCTCAACTCCAATGAATAGTACCAACATGTTTTGCCTTTCCTCCAGATCCAGGATTATCCGACTAAACATTATGAAATCACCTCCAATGAAATGATATCTTTTTCTTAAATAGTGGAACCAAAACTGCTCACATCTAAATGTGCTGAGACCATTGTGGAAGACCATCCCTGGTGACTAGCAGGAGGAAGACCATCCAACTAGAGGGTATTGAGGTATTGCTTGTCTCTGTTCTTAGGTGGGGAGGGTGGGGAAGGAGACTGTGTAATTGCATATCAAGTCAGCAAACAAAACCCTGGATTTTGATTCTGGCTGGAAACAAAACCAAAGACCTCCTTTATGCATACAATATTCATATTTACTTACGTTTGAGACATGAAGTGTGTCTGACGACTAAACTGACCCCCATTTGTAATCAGCAGGAAGATGTCAGACAGTGGCCTTTTCCCACTGCACCTTGGCAGCAGCTGCCCCAAACTTTACTGTGTCCCTCAGCACTTAGTTCTGGGCCTTGGAATGTGCCAGTTTGTAACAGTTGGTCGGGGTCAACTCCTTCTTCTGGAAGGCCAACAAGTTTTGGGCAGACCAAAGAACATCTTTCATCAAACAGATGGTCCTCCAGGCACAGCTGATGTTTCTCTCGGTGCATGCCCCAGGGAACAGAACGGACAGAACAGAATGCTGCGTCACGGAGCTGCGAGGGGCGAACCTTGCCAAAAGCCACATATCTCTCCAGACTTCCTTTGCAAAGGCACATTCCAGAAGGAGGTGTGTGACAGTCTCACCCCGCACCCCCCACAGCTGCTACAAGGGCAGTGTGCGGTGGCGCAGACAGACCAGAGGCACTTTAAGGATCTCACTGGTACTGCTCTTCTCACCTGTAGCCAAGTGATGTCTTGGTGCTTGTTGGAAAGTTCTGGTGATAAGGCATTCTGCCAAATAACTTTGACAATCTGCTCAGGGAATCTCATGACAGTATCCACCTTCTCCTTTTCCCTCAGGGTCTCAAGGATGCTATGTGCTGACCACTTTCTGGTCAAAGACTTTGATGGTCAAAGATGTTTTTCTTTGCAAATTTCTCTACGAAGGTCCAATAGTACTAACAGTCCAACTACTTGGAGTGTTCCACAGCAGCGAGGTCAGTCCCAGGTAGAACCTCAGCATCTAGTGAGATTTGGCGTTTGTGTACTGAGGGTCTCCACACAACTTGGTACGGCCAGATACGAAGGCCGCAATCAGGATGAGCGCAGTGTTGGGTATTTTCATCTCCCCAACTTGTCCAGAATTTTGTCCATGGAGTCCCTTCTGACCCAGCGTATCTTCAGCTTCCAAAGGCCAACGTTTTGTTTTTTTTTGACATGCAACTGCACAGAATTGAACTGCATTTGTGACAAAATATGTCTACGAAGAATTTTTTATGAATGAAGAATATTTTTGAAATAATACAAGGAGTGGTTGAGACAGCTGCTGCCAAGGCTCAGTGGTCAGACCACTATCTGAGGTCATTCTGTCGAAGCTATATGGGGGTTCATTCAGTTATTGGGCCCTCCTTGTGCCTCAAATGTAAATATTAATATTGTGTGTAGAAGAGAAGTCTTTGGTTTCTTGAATCGAGTCAAAATCCAGTGTTTTGTTCGTTACTTGATGTGCAACTGGACAGAATTGAACTGCGTTTGTGACAATGTACATCGACAAGGATTTTTTTAACGAATGAAGTATATTTTTAAAATTAAAAAAGTCGCAGACTGGCACATTCCAATATCCAAGACCACATGCTGAGGGACGCACTGTGGCTTGGGGCAGCTGCTGCCAAGGCACAGCAGATGAAGACCAATATCTGAGGTCTCCCTGCTGAAGGTAAATGGGGGACTGGTCAGCTATTAGACCCTCCCAGTGTCTCAAATATATGTAAATATTCGTGTTGTTACGTGCAAAACAGGTCTTTGATTTTTTTTGGATAAAGTCAAAGTCCAATGCTGTACCTATTTCCTATTCAACTGTAACGAGCCAAATTGCCTTTGTGACACCGTATTTTATCCAAAGCAATTTTTTTATGAATAAAATATATTTTTGAAATTTAAGAAACAAGCATGCTGGGCATGGTGTTGGCAGTCGGCACAAGTCTGAAGGGCATCTTGGAAGATCAGCCCCGGCGACAAGCAGGCCTCACAAACCACCCCACCAACATCCGGATACAATGCATCATCCTTCGACTCTTCCACCATCTACAAGCCGATCCCACCACCCAAGACATTTTTCTATCCCCACCCTTGTCTGCCTTCTGGAGAGACCACTCTCTCCGTGACTCCCTTGTCTGCTCCACACCACTCTCCAACCCCACCACACCCAGTACCTTCCCCTGCAACCGCAGGAAGTGCTACACTTGCCCTCACACCTCCTCCCTCACCCCCAACACAGGCCCCAAGACGACTTTCCATATCAAGCAGATGTTCACCTGCACATCTGCCAATGTAGTATACTGCATCCACTGTGCCCGTTGTGGCTTCCTCTACATTGGGGAAACCAAGTGGAGGCTTGGGGACCGCTATGCAGAGCGCCTCCGCTTGGTTTGCAATAAACAATTGCACCCCCCAGTCACGACCCATTTTAACTCCCCCTCCCATTCCTGAGACGACATGTCCATCCTGGGCCTCCTGCAGTGCCACAATGATGCCACCCAAAGGTTGCAGGAACAGCAACTCATATTCCGCTTGGGAACCCTACAGCCCAATGGTATCAGTGTGGACTTCACAAGCTTCAAAATCTCCCCTCCCTCCACTGCATCCCAACGCCAGCCCAGCTCGTCCCTTTCCCCCCACTCTATCCCAAAACCAGCCCAGCTCGTCTCCGCCTCCCTAACTTGTTCTTCCTCTCACCTATCTCCTCCTCCTACCTCAAGCTGCACCTCCATTTCCTACCTACTAACCTCATCCTGCCCCCTTGACCTGTCTGTCCTCCCCGGACTGGCCTATCCACTCCCTACCTGCCCACCTATACTTTCCTCTCCACCTATCTTTTCCTCTATCCATTTTCGGTATGCCGCCCCCTCTCTCCATATTGATTTCAGAACCCTCTCCCCATCCCCCTCTCTGATGAAGGGTCTCGGCCTGAAATGCCAGCTTTTGTGCTCCTAAGATGCTGCTTGGCCTGCTGTATTCATCCAGCTTCACACTTTGTTATCTTGGATTCCCATCATCTCTGATCACAGAAGAGCATTGGTCATTTGCTTTCTGGGAATGGATTTCGCATTCGAGCGGGTGTGGAGGGCAACGTTAAAGAACCAGGTGTTAAGGAACAGTCATCCCCAAACATTACACTACTGTCACGTTTCCTTCCTCCTCGAACCAAAAAAATGGCAAGGCTCAGAGGAGAGGAAACAGAATAACATGAGAGAAAGGTTGGCAGGGAGAGTTCCGGCAACTAAAGAAGCGCGAGCCTAAATAGCTTCTGAAAGTGGTTGTTGGTGAGCAAGAAGTAAGTTTTGAGAAATTGTTATCAGAGCATGAGAAGCTTCAAGTTACTGTTAAAAGTATTTGACATGTTAAGGATTAATTAAATTAAAGGGATAAGACATGGCAGGGGACCTTCAAATCTTACGCTGCTCCTCTTGCTCAATGTGGGAAGTCAGGCACAATTCTAGTGCCTGGGACTTGCATGTGTGCATGCAGTGACTCCAGCTGCAGTCCTGGAAGCCTGCATTTTGAAATTGGAACTGCATCTGGGGACGCTGCGGAGCATTCGCAAGGCAGAGAGTATTGTGGACAGCACTTTGAGAGAAGTGGTCACACCGCAGACTCCACAGGCAAGAAGGGAATGGGTGACCACCAGGCAGAGCAGGAGAGTGCAGGTGGTGCAGGCATCTCCTGTGGCTGTTCTCTAGCAAAACAAATATAACAGTTTGGATACTATGAGGGGAATAGCCTCTCAAGGGATAACAGCAGCAGCCAAATGCATGGCACCATGGTTGGGTCTGCTGCAGAGGAAGCGAGAAATCAGCACAGAAATGCCCCACACTTATTGAGGAGTCACTCATAAAGGGGATGAGATTGGTGTTTCTGTGGCCACAAAGGGGAGCCCAGGATGGTGTGTTGCCAAACAGGAGACTGGAAAAACACAGCAAGCCACGCAGCAACTGGAAGAAAGCAGAAGTCAACATTTCGAGTATGAGCATACTTTAGTCCAGACGAAGGATAATCTGTTAAGCCTCCGGTTTGTCGACCTTGCATTCCAGTCTGGTGGGGGAGGGCAAACAACCAGTGGTTGTGGCACATGTTCAGACTAACAACACAGGGTTTAAAAATAAGATGAGGTCCTAAAAGCATAACATAGGGAACGAGGAAGAAAGTTGAAATGTCAGACCTCAAAAAGGTAGATATCTCAGGATTACTACCAGTCCCACAAGCTCGTCAGAGTAGAAATAGCTCGATATGTGAGATGAATATGTGGTGGAAAAAGACGGTGTGAACGGGGGGAGGTTCAGATTTGTAGGGTATTTGGACCAGTTCTGGTGGAGGTGGGATAGATGAACACAGAGCTTTGTTTGGTACTTGGAACTATGATATTATTGTGATTATGGGGGCTTGGCTGAAAGAGGGGCTGGACTGGCAGCTCAATGTCCCAGCACTTCAATGCTTCAGGTGTGCTAGAAGGGGATGTTAAAGGGATGTGGGAGTTGCACTATTGGTAATGGGCCATCTCACAGCTGAGGGAGGATATGTCAGACAACTAGTACAGAGAGGGAATATGGGTAGAACTCGGGAAGAGGAAAGGTGAAATCACCATGCTGGGGTATGCTACCGGCCTCCCACCAGCCAGCAGGTGATACAGAAAAGATCATGACAGATTTTGGAAAGAGGTGTCAAACAGCAGGGTTATTGTGGTAAGTGATGTGAACTTCCTCTATTTTGATGAGGACTCATGTTGTGCTGGGGTCTTGGGCAGGGCAGAATTTCTAAAGACCATTCAAGAGGGCTTCTTCACACAGTTTGTAAACAATCCCCTCAAGGAATGGGTTATACTGGACTTGGTTTTGAGAAATGGGCCTAGCCAGATTAGTGAAGTTGTAGTCGGGAGTATTTTGGGAGGAGCGACCGTATAACTCACAATATTAAGATACACATGCACACGGAGAACAGCAGTCCTCAGGTGAATGTGTTAAATGGGAAGGCGAACTACAACAATATTAGACAGAAACTGGAGAATTTTGATTGGAAGCGGCTGCTTGAGGGTAAATCCACATCGAATATGTGGGATTTTTGAAAAGGCAAGAGATAAAAGTTCAGTAGTGGCATGTTCCAGTGAGAATGAAAGGCAGGTACAACAAGTTACATGAGCCTTTGATGATCAGAGATATTATGACCTTGGTCAAAAGGAAGAATATGCTGGAGCTGGGAGGATGGGAACAGACAAGCCCTTAAAAGTATATCAGAAAAGTAGCAAAGAATTTAAATCAGGATTTAAAAGAGGTCATGAAAAGTTGTTAGCAAACAGGATTAAGGAGAATCCCAAGGCTTTTTCTACATACATAAAAAATGCAAGAGGTTAGCCAGGGAAAGGATTAGCCCATTTAAGGACAAAGAATGGAATCGATGTCTGGAGCCAGAAGAGGTAGGGGAGGTCCTAAACAAATACTTTGTGTCTGTATTCACCAAAGAGAAGGAATTGAGGGAGGATAATCTCAGGGAAGGGAGTGTCAAATTTCTAAGCCAAGTTGCTGGTGAAAAGGAAGAGGGTTATGTGTCTTAAAAATATTCAGGTAGATCAGTGCCCAGGTCCTGATGGGATCCATCCCAGAATGCTGAGGGAGGTAAGAGAACAAATTTCTGGAACATAGAGAGGCATCTCTGTATCCTCTTTGGCCACAGGTGAGGTCCCACAGGACTGGGGAAAAGTCAAATGTTGTTGCACTGTTTAAGAAAGGTAGAAGGGGCAATCCAGCAAATTGCAGGTCTGTGAGCCTCAAATCAATGATGGAGAAACTTTTGGAAAAGATTCCGAGAGACAAAATCGATAAGTAGTTAAAAGCAAATTGACTTATTAGCAAGAGACAGCAAAGTTTTGTGCGGAGATGTCATGCCTCACCATCCTGATCAAGTGTTTTGAGGAGGTGACGAAGCTGATTGAGGAGGGAAAAGTGGATTATATTGTATCCATGTATTTCAGTAAAGCCTTTGACAAGGTCCCTCATTGCAGGTTGGTACAACAGGTGAAGTCACATGGTATCAGGGTGAGCTGGCAAGATCGATACAAAACTAGCTTAGTCATAGAAGACAGAGGGTAGCGCTGGAAAAATGTTTTTTCAGATTGTAGCGTTGTCACCAGTGGTGTTCCACAAGGATCAGTGCTGGAACCTCTGCTGTTTGTGGTTGAAATAAATGATTTGGAGGAAAATGTGGCTGGTCTGTTTATCAATCTTTGTATCATTCACAAACTTGCTCAAGTTGTGGATAGTGAGGTGGATTGTCAGAGGATACAGCAGGATATAGATCAATTGAAGGCATGGGCAGAAAAATGACAGAAAAAAACGGTTAAATCCGGAAAAAATTAGCGTCATGCATTTTGGTAGAAGTACAGTTGCAAACTATACAGTGAATGGTAGAACCATTGAGAGTATTGATATGCAGATCCAAGTTTCTGTAATTTTTCTACAGTTAAACAACATTCTGTTCATTTGTTCTTTCTTCCAAAATGAGCTACTTCACATTTTCCAACATGGTACCCCACTGGACAATTTGTTGCCCACTTACTCAGCTTATCAAAATCCCCCCAAACTGCTTGTATCCATCTCACAACCTGCCTTTCCACCTATTTTAGTGTCATGCTTAGACAACCAAACAAGAGGAATACTAGAAAATACCAAGAAGTAAGTGATCAAAGTCACTCACCTGACAGGTACAACACAAATTAACAGCAGCAATTTCAACTTAAAGGGATACTCAAAGTGCAACTCTAATGCTGAGTATTCACCATATTCCCCTGTTTTGATTTCCAAATCGTGCTATAATTTTCATACTGTTTGAGGTTTGTCTTGATTTCCAATATTGCACTCTCAGGTAAAACTTTCAGTTTTCCCTCCTACTTAAACTCAAAAGTGACACAGCTAACAGCTCTGACCAGTGTATCAAATACACTGTAGAAGTAGAGGGGAGCTGAATTTGATCTTACGCCTCAAGGGCCGTGTGATCATCAACTGTTCCCGGGAATGTAGCTGGATGCAAAATCATGGCTCAAAGACCTTCAGCCCCAAATTAGAAACGCAACAGCTACTGCACCAGCCCATAGTCTCAGCCTATGCCTTTCCTGCAATTCGCTGTGAATTAAGAATTTTTCCATTGTAAGCTCACACCCTCTGAGTAAAACTGAAACAGTCCACATCGACTTCCTTCCATACCATTACAGACACCAGAGAATCTCACCAGTCAAGGCTATTATTGGGATCAGCACTTTAAGGACTGAAAGACCAATGTCTAGCTTGCTGCATTGGAGCAACTCCAGAAGTTGCAGGTTGGAAATTGTTCCATCCCTCGTTTAAGTCAGCAAATTGGTTGCAAGTCTAAGTTCTCTCATTGCAGGATCTTGGGAAATCTAGTTCAGAAAACAAGATGTAAAACAGAAGGATTCTGCAATGTTCAATTTTAAGGCTGGAAATGTATGGTATTTTGTGGTGACTGGTGCCATTATACATGGGGCATGACAAACAAACCCCTCCCTAATGACCTTCATTCTCACCACGCCCACCACATTGCAAACAGGAAATGGAGGGGTGGAGGTGAGAGCAGGGCATCATGCAGTGTAGGTTGCAAGTAGGGTCAAAGACCAGAGGGGTCAGAGGCAAGGGTAGTGTGATGTTTTGCACTGGCCATACCTCTGCTCCCCATGCATGACGCCTCAATATCACTTGATAGGGCCAGATTCAGATTTTGCTCCAACACCTCAAACTGCTTTCCGTTTGGGCACGCTGTCGCTGTTGTTGCTCAGCAGGGATGGAATTACTCATAGTAATGCAGTGTAGTGATCAGAACTGAACCACTTAAGATCCTCAATTGACAGTGGGCCAGCGGCTAAATCTGGGCCTTCCTGTCAACTCCGTAATTCCTGCTAAAGGTGGCAGGTATCACTCCCATGCCATCGCACCACATTCTCTCCCCTCTCTACCACTTTCCTCACCACACATCTTAGATGGGCAGGATTCTGCCCTGAATTTTTAATCATTTGTCACATGTTCAGACTCACATCAGGTCCCAGTCCAGCTGGTTTTCCTCAATATCTTCCATCAGCTTTGTTATCCTTCTTCAAAAATGTGGCCGAAACCTATTATCATCCTCCAAGACAAGAACCTTCTGCAAGTGTCTGTCAATGACCTGTGTGATAAGGACAGAATATTTAAAACCATTCTGTTGCACAGACTAGGCTTGTATTCCTCATGCATGGAGAACTAAGAACAGACTGAGTTAAGTGGTCAAGATATTTATTTGATCTGCGACAAAGAGGTAAATTATTTCTTTTGGCAGGAGAGTCTAAGACAATGCGCATAACACGAAAATTGATGCTCGGCTACTCAGCGATGAAATCAGGAAGTTCTATTTTACACTAAAAGTTATGGAAATCTGGAATATTATTGCAGAGAGCTACTGACGCTGAAGGCCAAGTGAAAAATCCAAAATTACGACTGACAAATTTTTGCTTGACAACAGTAGTAAGGAATACAGAAACAAGGTGAATGAATGAAAGCTTATTTATTTAGTTAGTGCATGGTCACAGAATTAAGCACTTTGTCACCGGCTGGGTAGAATTCTTTCAACTCAGCTTCCAGTTTAGTCAGTGGATACTCCTGAACAGAGTTTGGGTTGACGTGTCCACTGTTGTCCTGCAGATTAAAGCCGGTTGAGCAAACAACTGGGTCCATGAGGGGGAGGAGTGTGGGGGAAAGCACACTGTCGGTGAGTGAAGGAGGTCATTGAATGAGGGCAGGTATAGGTTTGAATAGACGTGGCTATCCATTCAAAATCACCTACCTGTTGGAAGAGAGAGGTTGTATTGCTCAGATGGGAGCTTGGGACATGGGAGTCTGCGCACGTGTGCATGTACTTCTGTGTTTGTGTACTTGTGTGTACTGGGTTTGCATATCGATTGGTTCGGTGATGGGCAGATTATTAACATGCAGTGGTCTGTGATTAAGTATGTGATGGCAAGGGCAGAAGGCCTCAGGTTTAACAGACAAGAAAGCTGAGATGCAAAACAGCTGTAAACTGAGCAGCATCTTTACTAAAGCAAGAACATTTCAATCTGGGAAGTGTTCTATGCTTAATTTCTCAATTAAACAACTGAAGTAGTGTGTGTCAAACTGGGAAGTGGTTAGAGCACAGATGTGCATGTGTTCGTTTTCTTTAGAAACAATTCACCTTTGTACAGATCAAATTTAAATTTCGAACGAAACATTCCTGACAGTTAGCAGCAGTTCTTTGGTCAGTGCATCGGTGGTGCTATCTTCTTTGTTCCACAGCTTGTGATTTCCACTACAAATTCCCTTGGACATCAAGACGTGAGATCAATGGTGATTTGTCTTGGTGCCAAAACCTGCGATTTAAATGTGAAATGTGATATTTACAGTCCATTCATTTTGAAAGTGTGTCAAGATGGATGCTTTGTCCAACGCTGTCAAAAGAGACAGCATTGTCTACTTGACGTTGGAAAACAATTGCCGATTGCTCACATCTGGTGAATGTAAAGCTGATGTCATGTTTTGTCCACTGAATACATTGTACATCAGGCTAGTTTTGAAGTTATCATAACTGAGGAACCACCAATTGAGGTCACAAGCGTCATTACTGGAGGAAACTGGTAAATCTGCACAACATTTCCTGATAAATACAACAGACGTTGTAAGATGGTAAGAAAAAATGGTTTTATTCTCAGATGGAGAGATGATATCTCATTTGGTTTTGGCTTTTTGTCTAATTGCTGCACTGTGCTTGTATTAAAAATGAGTACAGGTTAGATAATAGCTCAGTGATTCAGATTTAAATTGAAAATTAAAATGGAAAGAACTGTGGAAGCTGCAAATCAGGAAAACAAAACAGAAGTTGCTGGAAGATGCTCAGCAGGCCTGGCAACATCAATGAACAAAAAAAATCAGAGTTAATGTTTTGGGTACAGTGACCCTTCCTCAGAACTGAAGTTAGCTGGCAGAACATCAATTTAAATGCAGAGAAAAGGGAGGGGATGGGTTGGGAGTAAACAATGGGATCGAGCCTGAAGAGAGAGGAAAGCAGTTGGATTGACAAAGGAGTCGATAACAATTTGGCAAGGAGGATGATTAGCTGCTCACATTGTGGTCTCCTCGACATTCGGGAAAATGACGCATAGAGGATAGCAAATGTGGTTCCCGTGTTCAAGAAGGGGAGTAGAGACAACCCTGGTAATTATAGACCAGTGAGCCTTACCTCAGTTGTTGGTAAAGTGTTGGAAAAGGTTAAAAGAGATAGGATTTATAATCATCTAGAAAAAAATAAATTGATTAGAGATAGTCAGCACAGTTTTGTGAAGGGAAGGTCGTCCCTCACGCACCTTATTGAGTTCTTTGAGAAGGTGACCAAACAGGTAGATGAGAGTAAACCGGTTGATGTGGTGTATATGGATTTCAGCAAGGCATTTGATAAGGTTCCCCACAATAGGCTATTGTACAAAATGCGGAGGAATGGAATTGTGGGAGATATAGCAGTTTGGATCGGAAATTGGCTTGCTTAAAGAAGACAGAGGGTGGTAGTCGATGGGAAATGTTCATCCTGGAGACCAGTTACTAGTGGTGTACCGCAAGGGTCGGTGTTGGGTCCACTGCTGTTTGTCATTTTTATAAATGACTGGATGAGGGCATAGAAGGATGGGTTAGTAAATTTGCAGACGACACTAAGGTCGGTGGAGATGTGGATAGTGACAAAGGATGCTGTAGGTTGCAGAGAGACATAGATAAGCTGCAGAGCTGGGCTGAGAGGTGGCAAATGGAGTTTAATGCAGACAAGTGTGAGGTGATGCACTTTGGTAGGAGTAACCAGAAGGCAAAGTACAGGGCTAATGGTAAGATTCTTAGTAGTGTAGATGAGCAGAGAGATCTCGGTGTCCATGTACACAGATCCTTGAAAGTTGCCACCCAGGTTGACAGGCTGTTAAGAAGGCACACAGTGTTTTAGCTTTTATTAATAGAGGGATCGAGTTCTGGAACCAAGAGGTTATGGTGAAGCTGTACAAAACTCTGGTGCGGCCGCACTTGGAATATTGTGTACAGTTCTGGTTACCACATTATAAGAAGGATGTGGAAGCTTTGGAAAGGGTGCAGAGGAGATTTACTAGGATGTTGCCTGGTATGGAGGGAAGGTCTTACGAGGAAAGGCTGAGGGACGTGAGGCTGTTTCCATTAGAGAGAAGAAGGTTGAGAGGTGACTTAGCTGAAACATATAAAATAATCAGAGGGTTAGATAGGGTGGATAGGGAGAGCCTTTTTCCTAGGATGGTGACGGCGAGCACGACGGGGCATAGCTTTAAATTGAGGGGTGAAAGATATAGGACAGATGTCAGAGGTAGCTTCTTTACTCAGACAGTAGTAAGTGAATGGAACACTTTGCCTGCAATGGCAGTAGATTCGCCAACTTCATGTACATTTAAGTCGACATTGGATAAGCATATGGACGTACATGGAATAGTGTAGGTTAGATGGGCTTGAGATCGGTATGACAGGTCGGCACAACATTGAGGACCGAAGGGCCTGTACTGTGCTGTAATGTTCTATGTTCTATGTTCTATAGACTGGGTGACCGCTTTGCAGAACATCTACATACTGCTCGCAAGAAAGACTGACCTTCCAGTTGCCTGCCACTTTAACATACTGCCCTGTGCCCTGGCTAACATTTCAACAGGACATCCAGGAAGCACTCTTAAATGGGAGAGACAGATTGTACAAGACTATTGAATAGTCCATCGAGTGATGGGGTTTATAAGGAATTAACTCAATGCACATGACATCTGTCAAATTGCAATCTGTCACACCGGGAGCAAGATTATTATTCAAAGATTGGGAAGAAAATGGAGAAATTTGCTGAAGACTAAACATGTTAAATTTTACACTGGCCACACCTCTGCCAGATCTCATAGCAACGGGGAGCTCTACTAATCTGGTTATTCTGTTAGGTTCTGTCACATAATGATCTGCTCTATATCCAGGATAATCCAGCATGAAAAGGATTGGTTGGCAGATGTGAGGCATGGTGCATCCCTTTGACAATCTGCACAAAGTTATTCATGAGAGTAATGCTCCTTTTCATGGAGATTTCCTTCAGATACAAGCATGAGTCAAAGAGACACTGTGATCTGTAACTTCAGCTGCTATCTGAGGCAGAGTGGGCCTGGTTGAGGACCCAGCCCTGACTGTCTGCTAGCATCTCTCTGATATTACTGCCTTAGATGGATAAGGAGAACCAACAATTCAACTGGGGCAACACCAAGATTCTGGGACAAGCAAATCAGAGACAAGCACGGGAATTCCAAGAAGCCTGTACTCCGCAAAGAAAGCCATCAATAAATACATACAGCTCCACCCCACATACACTCCACTGCAAAATGAAAACCAGAAGTGAGGTAATGCAACTTTACAGACTCAGAGTTTAAATAACAGTTGGGAAAACACAACGGCGCTTTATTGGAGGCTGCACTGATGATATTATCGAGCGCGCGAATGAAACGTCTGCCAAACAACACTCCAACTCGGCGAGCCAACCAACCACAACATCTGGAGAAACACAGTTAAGGATTCAGGGGATGACCTTTCATCAACACTAGAGAGAAACAGAAAGGTAGGAGATTTCACACACCAAATCTCTATTTCTTTTGTTCTGTGGAAGAGGCATTAATCTGAAACACTCTGTTTTTATCCCCTCAGATGCAGCCCGATCTGTTCAGTTTTCCTGGCCTTGTTTTAATTGTAACTTAAATTTCCAGTATCAGCAGTGTTTTGCTCTCATGTTCATACCTAAGACATCTATTTGCAATTACCTCAACATATGGAACATTCTCAGAGCTCTCATGAAATCTATGGAGTGGGAGAAACATACATCAACAATGCACCTGCAAACGCTTGTGAACATGTGAACAAGTACTTTAGGATCAATCTTCTTACCTCTTTCCAGATGTAGTAATGGCTCAGGAAGCTGCCTATCTCTTCCTGAGTCAGTATTCTTCTGAGTAAGGGTCATGACACCCTGACAAAATTTCAATGTTGAGAACTTTCAAATGGCTTATGTTGAGGACTCTGTCAATACAAAACATCTGTTGCATTATTTTGAGATAATAAGGTGTAGAGCTGGATGAACACATTAGACCAAGGAGCATCAGAGGAGCAGGAAAGCTGATGTTTCGCGCCCAGCCCCTTCTTCAGAAAAAGGGTCTCTTTTTTCCGGAAGAAGGGTCTAGGCCTGAAATATCAGCTTTCCTGCTCCTCTGATGCAGCTTGGCTTGCTGTATTCATCAGCTCTACACCTTGTTATCTCAGATTCTCCAGCATCTGCAGTTCCTAATATCTGTCAAATTATTATGTCCTATTTCTGAGTCGGAGGTGGGGTTAAAAACTATTGTGGAATAAACCTTTCATAATGTGAAATAACCTGGAATGACCACTAAGCCTGCAGTTTTTCCTGTAATTACTAACTCCCATTCCAATCTTATGTTGACATAGGATTTGAAGTCATGTGGATCACTGTTTAAAAACCTTATCCTGACCTTATAGCTTTGTTGATTCATTGCAGCATGAACCCTGCTTGTTCAGTTTAGAGTCATCTGAACCAAAGCTGCATGGTTCATGCTATGCTCGGACCAGTATGATGTCTCCTATCAGAGACCGGAGGATGGTGCACCAGTAGGGCCTCTGGGTCCCAGTGTCAAGACCACTTTGTCTGTATATTAATGATCTAGATTTGCGCACACAGTTCAAAGTCGCCAAATTTGCAAGATCTGAGAACTGAGAGGTGGGTAGTGTTCAACATCAAGAGGGCAGGGTAGTGGAATGAGTGGACATGTTGGATGAAATTTAATGTAGAGAAGTGCAATGTGATTTGTCTTGGGAGGAAAACATAGGAGAAGCTAGACAAAAGTCACAGCTCAAAAAGGCATGCAGAAGCAGTAGGTTAATTGTGCTCAGATCACTAAAGACAGGACACGTTTACAAATCAGTTAAAGTATGCAGACCCTGGGCTAAGCGAAGGCATAGGAGTGCAAAGACAAAGTGGCAGATTTTCCAAAAAATTGGAATATTATGCTCATTGGCATTTCAGCCCTTCTTTTGCTTCAGCAAGAAGCGACTCCACTTCTCTGACAGGATAGTCTGCTCATGGCTCCTTCAGAAATGCACAGCCATACATCCAACTCTCGTGTTTTGACTGGAACGGTGTTAGCCAGCTGGACATCACAGAATATGAGTTCCCTGACTGGAGCTGTTAGCTTGGTCCAATCAGGAAGCAATGGCTGACAAATATAAGCAGCAGTGTTAGAGGTTCTGACACCCTGAAGACACAGTGCTCGAGTCAAGGACGAGATTGAAGACTTGCTTGTTTGCAAATGTTTTGTCACCCTGCCAGGTAACATCGTCAGTGGGCCTCCCGTGATGAGTTGGCATACTGTTCATCTTGTTATTTATATGCCTCAGAGCCAGACAAATTCCCAGCGACATGGGGAACAACAATTGTCTTGCCATTGGAAAATCCAGAGCAAGAAATTATGATAAATCTGTATTAAACATCACTTCAGCCTCAAGAGAAGAGCTGTGTCTGCTTCTGGGCACTGCACTTTTAAAAAGATGTGAACGCATTAGAAAGAGTACGGGGACGAGAATTATCAAAATGGTTCCAGGAATGAAGAATATCAATGGGGTGGATAGGGTGGAGAAACTGAGGTACTGTGTCCTCAATTATACCCAGAAACTTCTGCCATTGTTGGTCTACTGTCTTCCCCGCTAGGCTCTGCTTCCAGTCGATTTTCGTCAATTCCTCTCTCATGCCCCTGTAATTACCTTTATTTAACTGTAACACCATTACATCTGATTTTGTCTTCTCTCTTTCAAACTGCAGACTGAACTCGACCATATTATGATCACTGCCTCCTAAGTGTTCCCTTACTTTAAGGTCTTTTATAAAGTCTGGCCCATTACATAGTACTAAGTCCAGAATAGCCTGCTCCCTTGTGGGCTCCATCACAAGCTGTTCCAAAAAGCCATCCTGTAAACATTCCATGAATTCTCTTTGGATCCACCAGCAACATTATTCACCCAATCCACCTGGATATTGAAGTCCCCCATGATCACCGTGACCTTGCCTTTCTGACATGCTGTATCTATTTCTCGGTGCATCTTGCACCCCTGGTCCTGATCACTGTTAGGAGGTCTGTACATAACTCCCATTATAGTTTTTTTGCCTTTGTGGTTCCTCAATTCCACCCACACAGACTCCACACCTTCTGACCCTGTGTCATTCAGTGCCATAGATTTAATTCAATTCTTAACTAACAAGGCAACCCCACGCCCTCTGCCCACCTCCCTGTCTTTTCGGTTATGTTGTGAATCCTTGGATGTTTAACTGCCAGTCCTGAACTCGCTGCAACCATGTCTCTGTGATGCCTACCACATCATAATCATTCAAGAGGATTTGTGCTGTTAATTCATCAACTACTTAAAGATCTTGTCTCTCAGAATCTTTTCCAAAAATTTCCCTCTCATTGATGTGAGGCTCACAGGCCTGTAATTTGCTGGAATATCCCTTCTACACTTCTTAAACAGTGCAACAACATTTGACTATTCCCCAGCCCTGTGGGACCTCACCTGTGGCCAAAGATGATACAGAGATGTCTTTAAATGTTCCAGACATTTGTTCTCTTGCCTCCCTCAGTATTCTGGAATGGATCCCATCAGGACCTGGGCACATCACTACCTTAATACTTTTTAAGATGCATAACCCTCTTCCTTTTTAATAGCAACTTAGCTTGAAATTCAACATTCCCTTCCCTGAGAATATCCTCCCCCAATTCCTTCTCTTTGGTGAATACAGACAAAGTATTTGTTTTGGATCTCCCCAACCTCTTCTGGCTGCACACATACATTCCATTCTTTGTTCTTGAGTGGGCTAACCCTTTCCCTGGCTACCCTCTTGCTTTTTATGTATGTCTAAAAAGTTTTGGGATTCCTCTTAATCCCATTTGCTAAAGACCTCTTTTAAATCCTGGTTTAAAATTTTTTCTATTTTCCTTAGACACTTTAAGGGCTTTCTCTGTTCCCATCCTCTTAGTCCATGCATATGCTTCCTTTTGACCAAGATCATAATATCACTGATCATCAAAGTTTCATGTAACTTGTCATACCTATCTTTCATTCTGACTGGAACATGCCATTCCTGAACTTTTATCTCTTGCCTTTTCAAATACTCCCACATATTCTCTGTGGATTTACCCTCAAACAGCCACCTCCAATCAAAATTCTCCAGTTCCTGCCTAATAATGTGGTAGTTCGCCTTCCCATTTAACACCTTCACCTGAGGACTGCTGTTGTCCATGTGCATTTGTATTTTAGTATTGAGAGTTGTATGGTCGCTACTCCCAAAATGCTCCTGACTACAACTTCACTAGCCTAGCTGGGGTCATTTCTCAAAACCAGGTGCAGTATAACCCATTCCTTGAGGGGATTGTTTACAAACTGTGTGAAGAAGCCCTCTTGAATGGTCTTTAGAAATTCTGCCCCATCCGAGCCCCCAGCACAATGTGAGTCCTCTTCAAGATAGGGGACGTTCAAATCATTTACCACAATAACCCTGCTGTTTATACATCTTTCCAAAATCTGTCATAATCTTTTCCCTGTCACCTGCTGACTGTTGGGAGACCTGTAGCATACCCCCAGCATTGTGATTTCACCTTTCGTATTCCTGAGTTCTACCCATTTTGCCTCTCTGTACCAGTCATCTGATGTATCCTCCCTCATTACGGCTGTGAGATGGTCCTTTACCAGTAATGGAACTCCTGCATCCGTTTTACATCCCCTTCTATGACACCTGAAACATCAAAATGCTGGGACATTGAGCTGCCAGTCCAGCCCCTCTTTCAGCCAAGTCTCCGTAATCACAATAACATTGAAGTTCCAAGTACAAAATATTATGTTATGTTATGCTTTTAGGACCTCATCCCTTTTTTTTTAACAGCCCTGTGTTGTTAGTCTGAACATGTACCACAACCACTGGCTGTTTGCCCTCCCCGTCCAGACTGGAATCCAAGGTAGAAAAACCGGAGGCTGGAAGAACACAACAGGCCAGCAGCATCTGGACTGAAGAAAGCTAATACCCGAAACGTTGACTTCTGCATTCTTCCAGATGCTACCTGGCTTGCTGTGTTCTTCCAGCCTCCTGTTTGGACACACACTCTCATTTGCAGCCACAGAAACACTAATATGTTCCCCTTTATGATTGAATCCCCAGTAAGTGTGTGACATTTCCGTGCTTATTTCTCCCTCCCTCTGCAGCAGAGCCAACCATGATGCCATGAATTTGGCTGCTGCTGTTATCCCTTGAGAGGCTATTCCCCTCCGTAGTATCCAAAATGTTACATTTGTTTTGCAGGGGAACAGCCACAGGACATTCCTGGACTGCCTACTTAGCTCTCCTGCACTGCCTGGTGGTCACCTTCTTGCCTGTGGAGTCTGCAGTGTGACTACCTCTCTCGAAGTGCAGATTTCTGCTGTTTTTCTCCATTTGAATAAAACAGCTCTTTTGTTTGTCCTTCCAAAATTAACAACTTTGCATTTTCCCACATTATACTCCATTTGTTTTTTGCCTACTCAGAAATCAATATCTCTTTGTGAACTGTTTGCATCCCTCTCGCAACCTGCCTTTCACTTATTTTTATGTTTTCTGCAAGTTTGGCCCAGGTACTTACACTTCCTTGCTCCAAGTCAGTTATGTACGTTGGAAACTTTTGCGGTCCCAGCACTGATCCCTGTGAAAATCACAGGTCACCAAGTTGAAAAAAAACCTCTCATCCTGGCTCACTGTTTCCTGGCTGTTAGCCAATTCTCCATCCATGTTAACATGTCACCTCCAACACCATGGGCTTATTATCTTGAGACTTAACCTTATGTAAGGTACCTTGTTGAATGCCAACTTGAAGTCCCAAAACAACACATGTACTGGTTCCTCCCTAATTGCTCTGGTTGAGCATTCTTCAAAAAACTAATAGTCAGACATGATTTCTCTTTCATCGAGTCATGATCGCTCTGTTTAATTAGATTATTGTTTTCCAAATGCACTGTCATTATTTCCTTAATTATTGATCCCAATATTTTTTCAGCATTAAATGTTTGGGCTAACATTTGTCTCCCTCTCTTTTTGAATAGGGGTGTCACATTGGCAGTTTTCCAGATACTTCCCTAGAATCCAAAAGTTAGGAAAACTATAACAGTACGTCCACTATTCCTGGAGCCACCTCTTTTATCCGTAACACCAATGCTTGTCCCAGCACTAGGTGCCCCATAGCACTGATAAGACAATCATTGCAAATACCATTATTCAACAGTCCTGCACATAAATTCTTTGAAACTATGTCAAGAGCAATGTGGTCTTTGCACTGAATTTTGCATTTCACAAATGGCATGGGGTCAGTGGTGCAAGTGAGTAGACGGATATTAGAGGCCTTTTTTAATGGCGGCACCTTTCCCACATATTGTGAACAAACTGGTAGAGCCATTATTTGTTCAACCAGTTGCTTCATCACCTGACCCTAAAGAGATTTCCTATGTGGTACCAAGGTACCTGCCTTGCTTTCTCGGATTATAACTATCAATTACCCCAGATACGTAGTTCGTGGAGGTGAGCTCTCGACACATAAATTGCTGATAGGAGGTTATAGATAGTGAAACAGCACTAATCAGACACGAAATATGCTCACACCACCATCAGCCCAGAATTTGCCTTCTACTTCGAAAGAATAAAACAAAAGATCACAATTTAATTGTTTTATTTAAAACAAACAGAAGAACATTGAAAATATTTACTAAACACTGTCTTTAGAAACAAAACTTAGACAAAGAACTCAGATGATTTCCTCTTTTACCATGCCGAGTATTGTTGGCACAGACTAGATGTTGAAGCATTTTAGTATTGAGTGGTTATGTATAATTATCTAATTAGTGAATTCTATATTAGGCACCAAGCGATTTACAGGAGGAGGAGGAAGGAAAATACGTAAGATCTTTCAAAAATCCAAGCAGTGAGCTCCCTGAAGCCCGTCCGCACCAGAGCTCATTGACACACAGATTCACATTCAGGAAGGAGAATTGAACATTGCCTGTGGAAGACATGTCTGCTAGAAATGTTAAAGTGCTTCAGTACTTGCTGTTCCTGGTACAATTTATACATAGTGCAAATGTGAATTTGGTAGAGACTCAAATACTGTTGAAATATTTTTGTTACAGAGTATTCTTGACATTTTGCTCCTTTAAATGGATTTTGCGTCCATTTGAAAAGCACCTGAGAACGTGATTGCATTGAGATGAAAAGGTCAATGAGTCAGATTAGGCAGTTAACCATTAAGACCCACATGAAACAATGACAGTTCTAAGTAATGGAATATAAGCAGATAAACAAGGAACTAATAGTGTATTACAGTCGTTATGTCTTAGATGATCTGGTCCCTAATGCATCTTTTGAATACCTTTTATCCCCAAAATGGTTTGCGCTTTACAAATATATACTCTTTTGCACACACGCACCTCACAATATAACAATTCAATATAAATTCATTATAAAGCTGAACATTAATTAAAATACAAGTTGAGTCTAAAACAAGTGTAACCACGAGCAATAATGAACAGTTCTATTATTTCTTGCAGTTTCCCTTGTTTAAAACATATCAATGGGTTTTTAATCCAGGATAGTTTAAACCACTGGAAGAATAAAGATTGAGGGCACAAAAGGTGCGCTGAAGACTTTAAAGATTTAGCCAAACATTTCAGCTGAAGTATTCAGCATCCCACCAATGATCTGGATGAATGGTTCGTTTGTTCGATTTTTCCCTGAAATGGCTTGCACTTTACAAATATATCTCATACACACTCTCTCACTCTTACACTCTCACAGTTTCATTCACAGTCTCACACTTATATACACAGACTCTCTCTCAGTCTCACATCCAATCTCTCACAGACTCACACTTACATGTAGTCTATCTCACACAGTCTCACTCACAATGCAGCCTCACTCACAATTTCTCTCTGTCTCTCACTTACTCTCACTCAGTCTCACTCATACTTCACATGGCCTCACACACTCAGTTTCACTCACACATTTGGGCTGATTTACATACATGGACTCATTCTGACTTGCCACAGTTTCACACACACAGTCTCATCCATACTGAGCCTTACAGTCTCACTCTGACACTCTCACTCGCACAGTGTCACTCAGACAAACTCAGTTTCATTCACACAACCTCACAGTCTTACTCGTGTTACCTCACAGTCTCACTCACATACCTCATTCTCTCACACAGTTTCACACTAACTTTCTCACTCACACATGGTCTCACTCACAGTCTCATTTGATTTCACATAGTCTCATGCTCACGCACACATTCACACAGTCTTAATCGCACAAACTCACAGTCACACGCAGTTTCACTCACACACAACCTGTCAGTGTCAGTTATATACAAGCTCACTCTGACTCTCACTCACACAATTTCACTCACACACATGGTCTGACGCTGACTTCACACAGTCTCACACACACCTCAGTTTGACTCTCACTCTCACAGAGACATTCACACTGTGTCACACACACAAACTCAGCCTCAATCATGCACATGCTGACACTTGACTCTCACTCACATACAAACTCAGTCTCACTGACACAGGCTCTCTCTGACACTCTTACTCACACAGTCTCATTTTGAGTTCACACACTCTCACTCAGTCCTAAACACAACCTCACAGTCTCACACACACAACCTCACAGTGTCTCACAAACACACACTCACAGCCTCACTGACTCTCATTCAGTCTCACTCACACACACCATCTCACTAACAATCTCACTCTGACGTCAGAGACAGCACGAACTGCAGATGCTGCAGTCAGAGATAACACAGTATGCAGCTGGAGGAACACAGCAGACCAGGCTGTATCAGAGGAGCAGGAGAGTCAATGTTTTGGGTTGGGACCCTTCGACAGGACTGGAGAAATAGAAGGGTGCTGGGAAATAGAGGGAGTAGGGGTGGGGTTGGAGGAAGGTAGGTGGGATGGTGATAGGTGGATGCAGGTAGTGGTAGTGGGGATTGGTCAGTGGGAAGGATGGTGGAGATAGGTGGGAGAGCAGATGGACAGGTTGTGTCAGGTGAAGGAGATGGGCACGAGATGGAGGGTGAGACATGGGATGAGGCCAGGGTGGGGAAATTTGAGACTGATGAATTCTGTGTTCAGGCCATTGGGCTCTGGGCTTATGAGGTGGAATATGAGGTGTTGTTCCCCCCAGTTTGTGTGTGGCGTAACGGCGCTGAAGGAGGCCCAGGATGGACATGTAACGCGGAGTGGGAGGGGTGTTAAAATGGTTGGCGTCCAGAAGGTGTTGTTGGTTACAGTGTAGAGAGTGCAGAAACTCCGCGAATCGGTCACAAAGTCTGCACTCAGTCTCACCGATGTAGAGGAGGCCACTTCGGGAGCAATGGATAAAGTAGACCAGGTTGTTGGGTGTACAGGAGAACCCGTGTTGAAAATGGAAATTTGTGCTGGGCCTAGGATGGAAGTAAGGGGAGGATGGTAAGTGTAGGGGCAGTTGTTTTACCGCCTGCAGTGGCAGGGAAAAATGCTGGGTGCGGTGTGGTTACTGGGGAGTGTGGCGTGGACGAGGGAGTCACAGAGTGAATGGTCCCTATGAAAGGGGTGGGGAGTGAAATGTCTCTGGTGGTGTGGTCAGATGATTGAACTGTATCCAGCATGTCATTCTCTGCCATTTCTGTCATGTACATTCTGACCCACCCCCAAAGAGATGTTTCATTCCCCAATCCTTTCACAGGGACTGCTCGCTGCACGACTCCCTTGTCTTCCAACATTCCCCACTAACTTGCCCCTACACTTAACCCACTCACCACCATCCAAGGCCATGACAAATTTCCATTTCCAGCAGGGATTCACCTGTACATCCTTAACCTGGTCTGCCGTACCTGTTGCTCCCGATGTTAGCTCCACTGCAACGGTGAGACCAAGCGCAGACGTGGGGACCCATATGCTATAATAAACAACACCTTCCAGTTGCCAACCGTTTTAACTGCCCTTCTCACTCCCTGCGTGACTTGTCCATCCTGGGGCTCCTCCAGTGCCAAGGACCTCAACTTAACCGCTCTGTTGATCTAAAACACCCTCAATCGCATCTTTTGCATTTCCCACACTTCTGCCCTCAAACCCCCTCTCCCCAACAGCACATCCCTCACCTTCCTGGACCTCTCAGTCTCCATCTCAGGCAACCAGCTTGTAACTGATGTCCATTTCAAGCCCACCGACTCCCACAGCTACCTAGAATACACCTCCTCCCACCCACCCTCCTGCAAAAATTCCATCCCCTATTCCCAATTCCTCCGCCTCCGCCGCATCTGCTCCCACGATAAGACATTCCACTCCCGCACATCCCAGATGTCCAAGTTCTTTAAGGACCGCAACTTTGCCCCCACGGTGATTGAGAACGCCCTTGACCGCGTCTCCCGCATTTCCCGCGACACATCCCTCACACCCCGCCCCCGCCACAACCGCCCCAAGAGGATCCCCCTCGTTCTCACACACCACCCTACCAACCTCCGGATACAACGCATTATCCTCCGACACTTCCGCCATTTACAATCCGACCCCACCACCCAAGACATTTTTCCATCCCCTCCCCTGTCTGCTTTCCGGAGAGACCACTCTCTCCGTGACTCCCTTGTTCGCTCCACACTGCCCTCCAACCCCACCACACCCGGCACCTTCCCCTGCAACCGCAGGAAATGCTACACTTGTCCCCACACCTCCTCCCTCACCCCCATCCCAGGCCCCAAGGTGACATTCCACATTAAGCAGAGGTTCACCTGCACATCTGCCAATGTGGTATACTGCATCCACTGTACCCGGTGCGGCTTCCTCTACATTGGGGAAACCAAGCGGAGGCTTGGGGACCGCTTTGCAGAACACCTCCGCTCAGTTCGCAACAAACAACTGCACCTCCCAGTCGCAAACCATTTCCACTCCCCCTCCCATTCTCTTGATGACATGTCCATCATGGGCCTCCTGCACTGCCACAATGATGCCACCCGAAGGTTGCAGGAACAGCAACTCATATTCCGCCTGGGAACCCTGCAGCCATATGGTATCAATGTGGACTTCACCAGTTTCAAAATCTCCCCTTCCCCTACTGCATCCCTAAACCAGCCCAGTTCATCCCCTCCCCCCACTGCACCACACAACCAGCCCAGCTCTTCCCCCCCACCCACTGCATCCCAAAACCAGTCCAACCTGTCTCTGCCTCCCTAACCGGTTCTTCCTCTCACCCATCCCTTCCTCCCACCCCAAGCCGCACCCCCAGCTACCTACTAACCTCATCCCACCTCCTTGACCTGTCCGTCTTCCCTGGACTGACCTATCCCCTCCCTACCTCCCCACCTACACCCTCTCCACCTATCTTCTTTACTCTCCATCTTCGGTCCGCCTCCCCCTCTCTCCCTATTTATTCCAGTTCCCTCCCCCCATTCCCCTCTCTGATGAAGGGTCTAGGCCCGAAACGTCAGCTTTTGTGCTCCTGAGATGCTGCTTGGCCTGCTGTGTTCATCCAGCCTCACATTTTATTATCTTGGAATCTCCAGCATCTGCAGTTCCCATTATCTCTAAAGATAGAATCCCCCTTGTCCTCACATACCATCCCACCAACCTCCGCTTCCAGCACATCATTCTCTGCCACTTCCAACAGCTACAATCCGACCCCAACACCAAAGAGATATTTCCCTCCCCACACCTATCTGCCTTTCATAGGGACCACTCACTCCATGACTCCCTCATCCACTCCACACTCCCAACTAACTCCACACCTTCCCCTGCAACCAAAATTAGCAGGAAGTGCTACACCTGCCCCTCCACCACCCCCCTCACCTCCATTCAAGTCCCAAGACAAACTTGCCATATCTGGCAGGGGTTCGCCTGTACATCCTACAATCTGGTCTACTGTATCTGTTGCTCCCGATGTGGCCTCCTCTACACTGGGGAGACCTTCCACAGACTCAGTGACCGATTCACAGAACATCTGTGCTCAGTACACTATCCAGTTGCCAAACATTTTTAACTGCCGCTCCTGCATCCTGGGTGACACATCCATCCTGGGCCTCTTCCGGTGCCAAGGACCAGAACTTCCCTGCTCCGTTCATCCAAAATGCCTTCAACTGTATCTCTTGCACTTAATGTACTTCTGCCCTCAAATTCCCTCCCCCCAACAAAAATAAGGACAGAGACGCCTGCTCCTCACATATCCCCCACCCCGCCACTGACCTCTGCATCCATCACATTATCCTGTGCCATTTCTGTAACATACAATCCCGGCCTAAAAGCAAACATATTCAACTCCCCATCCTTATCGCCCTTCCATAGCGATCGTGCACTCTGCAACTCCCTCATCTGCTCCACTCTCCACTAACCCCACCACCCCAGCATCTTTCCCTGCAGCCGCAGAAAGTAATACACCTGCCCATACGCCTCTCCCCTCACCTCCATCCGAGATAAACTTTCCATACCCAAAAGGGGCTCACCTGTACATCCTACAACCTGGTCTACTGCATCCGTTGCTCCCAATGTGGTGACCTCCACATCAGTGAAGCCAAGCACAGACTTGGGGACCAATTCGTGGAGCACCTGCCCTCTGCTTGCCACAAATGCAACACCTCTTGGTTACTAAGCATTTTAATACCCCCTCCCACTCCCTTGGTGACACGTCCATCCTGAGCATCCTCCAGTGTCACAATGGTACCACCCGCAAACTGGAGGAGCAGCACCTCATATTCCACTTTGGAAGCCTACAGCCCAGTGGCCTAAACATGAAATTCACCAGTTTTAAAATCTCTCCACCACCCAGCCTCATCCAATGTCCAACCCTCCATCTCATCCCCGCCTCCTTGACCTGACACAACCTGTCCATCTTCTCTCCCACCTATCGCTCTGCCGTTCCCACTGACCAGTCCCCACTACCCCTTGCTGCACTCACCTATCACCATCGCACCTAACTTTCCCCAGCCCCACCCCTCCTCCCTCTCTTTATTTCCCAGATCACTTCTCCCTCCGTGGTCGTGAGGAAGTGTTGACTCTCCTGTTATCTTATGTTGCCTGACCTGTAAGGTTCGTTCAGCTCCACACTGTGCTGACTCACTCTGAGTTCACACAGTCTCAATCTCACATACAGACACACACACAGTCTCACTCGCACAAACTCAGTCTCACTCTGACTTCACATGGTTTCACTCACACACATTGACTTACACACGGTCTCACTCATACTCACTCTCACTTTGAGTTCGCAGTCTCAATCACACATGGTCTTATTTCACACTCAATCACACATGCTCTCTCACACTCTATCTCACTCAGTCTCACTAGTACTCACAGTCACACACACTCAGTGACTCATTCTTATTTAGTCTCACACAGTCTGACTCTGAAACTCTCACTCACACAGTCTCACTGTGACACAAACTCAATTTCACACACAGTCTCAGTTTCACTTCACACAGTCTCACTCACGCATTGTATACCTCACACTCAGTCACACTCACAGGCTCACTCAGTCTTTCTCTCACACAGTCTCACTCTGACACTCTCACTCATCTCACATAGACATCCTTAGTCAGACACATGGTCTCACTCACATCGTCTCACTCTCAGACACACACTCACAGTCTCATTCACACAAATGCACAGTCTCATTCACATACAAATTCCTAGGCCCTCACACATAATATCACCCTGACTATCTCTCTCACAGTCTTACACGGTCTCATTCTGACTTCACACTGTCCCACTCTCTCATACACACAGTCTCATTCACACTCCAACTCTCGGTCTCACTCACACAGTCTCACGCTGACTCTCACTCACAGCCTCACTCACACATACTTTCTTATTCATACAGTCTTGCTGTAACTTGACACAGTCTTAGTCTTAACGCACATTCACACGTTCTCATTCAGACACAAGTTCTTCGGCTTACTCAGACATAGGCTCACTCTGACTCTTACTCACACGGCCTCACTCACACACACGGTCTCACTCTGACTTTCCACAGTCACACAATCTCACTCACACACATGGTCTGCCTCACACTTTCACAATCTCAATCACATAGTCTCACTCTCACAATCTCATTCACAGTCTCACTCTGACTTCACACAGTCACACTCACATACTCACACACTTGGTCTCATTCATACAGCCCGTATGATATAACAATTCAACATAAAATTATTATAAAATTTAACATTAAGTAAAAACAGTTAAGGTCTAAAACAAGTGGAATATCCCACTGGCAATAATAACCAAGTCTATTATTTCTTGCAGTTGCCCTTTGTTGAAGGCATGTCAATGGGTTTATATCCAGATTAGTGTAAACCATTGGAAAAATAAAAATATTGAAGTTAGGAATAGTATGCTGAAGAGTTTAAAGGCCAAACCAAACACTTCAATCGAAGTATTTACCATACTGCCACTGATTGGACAAATAGCTGGTTTGTTTTATACCAAACTACCGTGGAGGAACCCAGGCAAATTCAATCGCAATTGGTCATAAGATTGATACATAAAAGATTTTTTTTTCATCCAATCAGTTGAAACATGTCTGTGATATTCACGGAAGACAGATGGCAGGGTTAAATTCTGCAACCTTCCATCAAAAATAGCTGAAGTGCAAGATGTTTCAAAAGCAGAGACAAGCACTGCACTCAAAAGTCTGAAGTTAATGTTATCGACGTTGACTGAAGGCAAGTCACTGTTTTCCAAAATGTCCAATAATTTAAAGTAGAATACTGTCAAGATCATTTATTCATATATTGCAGGGTTTTGAATACTAAACAGAGGTTTAGATCCAATAGAGTCACATGAAACAGTACATTCCTTACAGCTAAAACTTCCAGAGACCTGAAGATCTTCTTTTGTTGAATCCGGGTATCCTCATGCTCAGTGGTCTGTATACATACCAGCCTCTCAGAATGAAGTTGTAATTCACTTTCTTGTTCATTGCATACAAGTTAGCATCATCTGGAAGTATGAGCATTGAAAAAGCAGAGGAAAAGCACATTATTCACATGTGCTTTCATAATATTGATTGTACACAGGTCCAACTGCTTCCTGGATATTGATATTTCTCTAGCTGGGAGAAACAGAACTAATTTGTTGCAAGGGTTACAAAACACAACAGAAAATCTTGGAGTTACACCATCCTTAGGTAAAATCAATAACTGAAAATCGTTATATTTTAGACCCATTCTCAGGATGAGCATTGTTGGTCAAGACTAGAATTCATTTCATATCCCTAGATGCCCGATGGCACGTGCCTTCTTCATGACAGTTTGTACAGTCAAGGAGCTTTATTCGGCCACATCTGAGGCCAGTGAAGAGTCAGCCAAGCATACACTAGCCCAGGTAAAGATGTCAGATTTTCCTTCCTAAAGTACAATGCAAAACCCCAATTGGTTCATGAACGATCCAGCAGCTACACAGTCATTTCTGCTGATACCGGCATCAAACACAAAAAGATGCAGTGTAATCAACGTGAAAACACTGAGAAAAGCAATCATTTCCTTCAGCATTGAATCGGAATCTTCAAGCTAACACCACTGGGGCACCTAAATCAAACACAAATCAGTGATCCAGCGTATGACCATTTTCTGAAGGCAGTGATAGATGCACAGTAAAAGCCAACTTTGTCAGTGACACTTGCATCCAGTGGATTGATTTTTCTTTTCTCTGAAAACTGACAGGGAAGGTATGCTGCAGACACATTGGGACTCTTCATTTTAACAAGGCATTCTGTTTAACACAGTCTGGATAGTATGTTTTAAACTACAGCAGAATTAAACCCATAACTCCTCATTTCTACTGTACACCAGGAAATGGTGGGGGGAGGGTTGCTGCAGATTAGCAATTTGGCAGCAGTGATCCCACCCATATTTCTTGCCTCTCAGCCATGGGCCAAAGGAAGGGAAAAAAAGATTAATTTCAGCAACAGAAAACATTTTATTGGAATAACCAGGTAGAATAAGAACGAACAAAGCAAAACAATGTGAATAATTCAGGATTTGATGCCACAGCCACCTCAGAATCATTCAATATGGCTTTAAGTGGTTCTGATGAAGGGCTGCTGGACCCAGAACATTAACCCTGATTTCTGTCTACAAGTGCTGCCACACCTGCTGTGCTTTACCAGCAGGTGCTGAGTTTGAGCATTTTCAGCTTTTTTTTGGCTTTAAGGCAATCAAATGAAATAAGTTGCTTTTATTAGGTGCAGATATTAGCTGTTTATTGGCTTACGTTCCTCAGAGTTGAATCCTGCTGAACATAGTTGGGTATGTTCAATTATATGAATTTAGATATCTTCAGCTTTTTGGTGAATTCAGAAGAAAATATCAATCCCCTTGCAGTGATTATGCCATTCAGAAATAGATCTAGCTTAAATTGATGCAATTTCCATTGCTCAACTTCATTTGATTCAATGATCTGTGCTAGATCAAAATCCTGAGGATGCTTAGGTTCAAAGTTGAGCACGGTCATGGCTTTCTTCAAAATTTCAGATACCCTATCTTGATTCGTCACCTAAATAAAACAGTATTCACTTTTCACTTAATGCATTAGACATGCGCACACACACATACAGACAAAATAAATGAAATATGTTAAAGCCTTAATTTCCAAATGGCTTATAAACATCGCTGTTGTCACCCAAATGACGAATTGGTCCATTACACTAAAAGCTGTAAAAGTTACATTAATAAAATAATGACTGGTAGGACCGTTATTGTAAAACCTGCCTTTGATGCCCCATAAACCATAAACTGTGAACAGTAAAGGCTGGAATTTGAATGGAAACACAGCCCAGTAAGTAATAATTTAAATAAGCCACTTCCATCCCCTCCCACCCAAAACACCCATACCATTTGCCTACTTTTAACATTTATTGTCAATACAGCAAATGGCTTAATGTTGTTTATGAAGTTTGAAATTTCCTAATGCTGTGCTTATTCGTATATAATGATTCATATATAATTCGCATATAATGATTCAGCAATTTGTGATTTGAAGACAGTGCAAATATTTAACACTCAATCGTGAATTGCTCAGGAATAATATTCGATCGGCAGGATATTTGAAAACATCAATTATTTTGGGAAATTGTCTGCTTTTGTTTAATTCTATATATATTTAGAGCTCACTTCTCTCAGCTCAAGTTTGAGCAATGACCTGTAAGATGAAATACACGAGCAGATTTGCCATTTTTTGGAGAACTGCAACATTTTTTGGTTGACTAGACTCATGCTTAATTTCACTTTAATTGCACCATAGTTCATGGCTAAAAAAATTACATTTGCCAGCCACTCAAATCAAAGATCATCATAAATATATTAACAAACAACAAATTTGAAAAATATCACAGAAGTTATGGAATTAACTTCCTGAGGAAGTGGCAGATGTTGGCACAATTACAATGTTTGAAAGACATTTGGATAAGTACTGAAATTGGAAAGGTTTGGAGGGATATTTTATGCTATATGTTTCTACAGCTCTATAAGTGGTAGAGTCAAATATTACACAATTAGAGGTTATGTTAACTAACATCCTGTAAATTGATCTTTTTTGAATAACTGATACCTTTTCCACTCTGTATGCATACACTGTAAACGATTCATCACTGATGTTAGTAATTAATTGCTGATGCACTGGATTTTCTAAAATATGTTTGATAAAGTAGCACACAAGTGTGCGAGCAAAATTGAAGCCTGTGGAATGAAATGGGCTGTGGTGGTGTAGACACAAAATTGTATAAGATTGAGAATACAGAATCATGAATAACAGTCGTTTGTTCAGACTAACTAAAGGAGATGAGGGAAACTGTTTCCTGGCCCTTCTGACACTGTGTACCAAGGACAACATCAAGGGTCATTGGTGGGGAGAAAAGGCAAAAAAAAAATTCTGCTTTTTCCAAACCACAATATCTGAATCTGCAGTTAAAGCAGATTAAATTACTTTCACAAGAGGACTGAATAATTACATACAGTAAAATTTGCAGGGCCGTGGTAAAAAGGGCAATGGGGAGGGACAAATTAGATACTTTTTACTGAGATTTAGCACAGACACATTAAGCCAAAGTTTTTTTTTGTTTTGTAACAACATTCCGTGATTCTCCAGCTGGCCTCTAACAATGGTGTTTGTTGGCAAAAATATATTCCACCAGGAGACATTGTCGTCATTTTGGTTGAGAATTTAGTTTTCTGTATTTCATAGATGTTTAACTTAAATTGGCTGTTTGCTATTTGCTTATCCAAATTCTGCCTCAAATCTGAGGCTGGTTCTGCTCCAGGTCCAACTCTCTGACAAGCTAACAAATATTCTTTTTACCAGGGTAGAGATGGTGTTCGTTAACAATATTTAAATACCAGAAGCAATTTCCCACACATCACACTGACTTCTGTGGAGCCACAATCAAAGAGTATCACTGATTCTGTCAAGGAAAATAAATGATCAAACCAAACAATCAATATGCGGTCCAATTTGGCCAATATTCCTCAGGCTTTCCTGAAGTAGTCAGTAGGCAATTATTCTATTTTGCACTCTTCCGCGACCCATTTTTGATGTGCTTACTTCCATGCTCCAGCCTTTTAAATTTCACATGAGCCAAATCCAGGAAAGAAATAGTCAATGTCTCTGCTAATATCACTCGATTAGTTGACAGATGGACCAAAGTGCCTGTGGTCAGCGAACTGAAGACCTGGTGCCTCCTTGCTGATTTATTGTACAGTTAATGGTGTGGGTTAATTTGTGGTTTTTTCTCTTCAGTAGTTATCAGCCCATCCCTAAAATGGGGTAACAGAGTTCTGCACTTTACGATGTACATTTAAAGGAGAAGTGCAAGGAAAATGCGTTTGGGCCTAAAACCTAAACATTGCTGGTGCGTTGCAAAAGAGTATCTAAATGATGGTCAAAGAACTTCCATTGAACAAAGAAAAACTTCAGTAATGTGGAAAATACGCAATGAATATGAATGCATGGCAACAAATAATTTGGATAAAAAATCCTCTTGCATTTATGTTGATACTGACAGAAAGCAATGACAATTATTTAGACCAAGCATGACTAGAGAAAACAATCCAGGCACTTACCAGAGTAGTTTTGAATTTTTTTTTTGCTTTATCTTCCTCTAATCCAACTTGGATGAAACAGTTTTCCCCATTTTGGTGGTTGTACCTAGGACGTGTTGTATCCCAGAAACTGCCCGAGCAAGCACACTTATGAGACTTGGGAATGTAGCAATGTGGTTTTGATGGTGCACCATTGTTAGATGAAACTCCAGAGGAGGTGGTGTCCATGGATTTTAATGACTATGGAATAATTATTTTGTTTAAGAAGACTTCTGTCAATTGTTACATCTTTGACAGTTCCCTCTTTGCAGTGATGTTTATTATTCCACATGATTTGCTGCCCTTAAAGGTGAAGGCATTGTGCGCATTACAGCTTCGTTATAAGAACAGCAAGTTGTGCATGATTTCTTGCTAGTTGCTCTCTTATGAAATCTTTTACTTGTAGTTCTTTCCTTTACCACTAAAGATCACTTGTGAGGAATTATATTCCTGTTTGAATTGACTGGCTGTTAAGCCAACATCAAAAAATCATCACTTAGCACACCAATAAACTACTAAGCTAGTTTCTTTAAGCGCAATAACATTGCCATCATTTCATTTGACCGTTTAAACTGGTGCTTCAATTCTAAGTTTGTCAGATAAACCCTTTGGGATTTCACTTTGCACTCAGTATTTGAACATGCTCACATAAATATTTATCTGTCTGTTTCACCCCGCTATGCCCAGATATCTTGAATCCAACTACACTGTGTGAAGTTAAAACATATTTATGACACTGTGGGTGACTGCAAATTGTGTAGGTCAGAATGCATGCGGGACAGCACTACTGACAGAGAGGCAGAGAAAGCAAGAGCAAAACACATGAAGGAATAGAACCAAAGAAACTAGAAGCAAAATCATCCAAGTCACTGCAGCTCTTAGTTTATTATTAATATAGAGGCAATCACAACACTAAACAGAATCCATAAAAAGGAAAAGGGTATTTTAAAACAAAAAATACCACTCCAAAACACCTAAACATGACCCAATGCTTAACCCAATTCTTGGGAGAATAAATTGCTAAAACATCCCTGGGACAAGTCCTAGACATATTCTATAAACATCAACGATGACACAACTTTGATAATCTCCCAGGATATAATGGTCCTACGCAGGGAACACACTAATCAACATCTAAAAGGCCAATTATAAAAGAAAAACAAAACATTCAGTCAAGAGGTCTCCACGCAGAGAGCTGCATTACTTTATTGCAATTGCTGGATCAAGACCTAGCCAACATATTCTAAAGTACTGATTTTGTGGACAATGCACTTTAATCTGCTGCAGACATAGCCCATGCACTAAAATTACTCTGCAGAAATTAAAAATGATGTTAAAAATTAAAGATGAAATATTTTGGTTATTAGTGTGATGATCTTTTCAAAAACAAATAACATGTATAGCTTCCTTTATGTTTTAAAAAAAGTTATATAAAATAGCTAAGCAAAAGAAAGCAAACCTGCACATCTCAAAGAAAAGCCAGCTTTCACTTCATGAGGGAATAATATTTTTTTCTGGAATCAGATGCTTCAGTAATCAGCACAAAGGTAGAATTTTGTTGGGAACAGGATAGCTGCCTTGCTTTGTTCTGAAACCAAGTAACCCAACTTTGGTAAGCGGGACCTAGGATTGGAAAATTGCTGGCAGCAACCAAACATGAGGATGCTTTGTGCAGCTGGGTTCAAATTAAGGATTTCAGTCAGTCTGAAACCTCAAAATGGCTATAAGGCCATTAGCTCTTAAAAGAAGGGGGAAGTGGATTGGCCAAGCGGTGACCCAGCTCCAGTGGTTGAGGCAGTATCACTGAGTACTCTTGCATCCTCTCAAAAGGATAGGATAAGGGAGGGCAGGAAGACAGAAGAAAGGAAGAAAAGAAATAAATCTTTTTAAAATAGTATTTGGACATTATTAGACAAACCAGAGTCTCCTAAAGCGACCTATTTTATGTGGTGAGTGCCTCGTTGTCTCACCTTTTCCGGTGGCTTTTGCGAGGTGCTGGGCTCTTCCATTTCCAAGTTGTGAAATCAGATGAAATGCTGGCTGAGGTAATGCTCTGTCCTGAATCCTCACTCTCAAGGTATTCTGGCTGCACAGAGCTTTTAGTTAGAGTGCTGTTTGCTTCAACACCTCTCCTTGAAAACAGGCTGCATAAGGAAAAGGGGACACATCAGAAATATTGAAACGTCATTACATTCTAGACAAACTATTCAAAAAAAAATAAACTAGGATGAAGGAATACTGATGATGTGAGTACCAGGAGTTTGAATTATGCCACTTTTGACCTGTGAGAAGTTAATAGTGTCACACTAATACCAAGAGTTAGTTTTACTAATGTTGAACAGTGTTACATTGTCTAATAGTTAGGGAGTATATGGATAGGTGGTAATGTTTTGCATATTCAGATGGCAGAAGAATCTGGACTTTTTACAATGTTATTTGACCTCCTATCTACCCAGTTCTTATGAAAAGGAAAATGTGGACTTGAATACCCAGAGAGTGGAAAATATCCCCCAAACTGGCCACATGCTAAAAATGTACATAATTTCTTCCTGAAAACTGAAGTTTATTAAAAATAAAAGTTAAAACAAAGTTACACCATTGATACTTGATAGAAAACTGTGTACATCACTTTGAAAGATAAGATAGTGAACTCTTAATTTGGTCTTCAGCATATTGGTACTGAAAAGTTAGGATTTCTATTCAGTAACTTGCATTTAGATTGCACATTCAACATAGAAAATTTTCCAAAACTTTCAAAAGAAGTACAGCAGATGGCATGATAAAAATTTCCCACACTGAAAATCCTGATTGTTGGCACATTAGGCATGAAATAATACAGGGAACAAGAGCAGATGGTTGCTGAAATGTGAGATTGCAAATTAATCTGCAGAGTTGATTGCCTGCACTTCAACAATCACATTTCACCTACGGAACCTAAATCACATACATAGAACATCCACACTCATGTAAAGAGAAGATATTCCAGGAAATGAATAAGTGTTTCCCTTCTCTTTCTTGATTTCGATATAACAGTCACATTGTCACGGTCCAGGTCACTGCAAGGCACAACACAGGAACAAGACATGGTTTTAACTCTGAAACTCTACATGGGTGTGTGGGGGAGAAAATCAGACTTTGTTGAGATCTGCTCAATCCTTGCCAATTGTACAGAAATATAAAATAATATCTCCAACTCAGGAAAATTACTGAAAAAAAATAACTTTGAAGTCTTTATGCATGCATGTACGACAACACAAAAACATACTTTCATGTCAACTTTCGCATGGAAATATATTTGAGTTCTGAGGTGGAGCTTCAAGTGTGAGAAGCATGGCCGAAATTTTTTCAGCAAAAGATATTTTTACTGCCTGCTGACCCACAAAGTAGAACACGAATCTGACTTTTCACTCAACACTGTTAAACATTGCTAGTTTTCATGATATAGGCCCACAAATATGCAAAGTCATTTCACTGCAACACCTTTTTTGTTTAATTATCTCTCAAACAAATTCAATAAGGTGAAATTTTGCCATGGTGTATAAACTTCTCAGTGGATAAATGAGAATCGTGAGGCAATACCAAGATCGTCACAGGTCCACAATAGACACATGCACGAGGTCAGAATAATACTACAACTCCTTGCGTCATCTCAAATTCCTCAACTTTAACAGTTACTAAAAACATCACACTCCAATGAAGGAACAAGGACCACATATCAATGGACTCCCAATGACTCAATTTGTCAAGCAACAGACGTACTTATCTGTCTGTCCATCATTTCTATAATAACGGAAGTCATAAGATATCTGACATTTTGCGCCGAGACCCTTTTTTTGAGCAAGGGTCTAGGCCCGAAACATCAGCCTTCTTGCTTCTCTGATGCTGCTTGGCCTGCTGTGGTCATCCAGCTCTACACCTTGCTATCTCAGATTCTCCAGCATCTGCAGTTCTTACTATCTCATGAGATATCTGCTGTGCTTAACATGGGATACTTACCAGCCGAGGCGCTTAAACACACTCTTTTTGGACTATGGGGGTTTCTCAAGTTCAGAGGACATACCAGAGCTGCAGGACAGCAGACAAACATTTTCAGATGAGATTCATTTAAAAACAAACTGATGCCTTTGTTCAATAATCTTATTATTTATGGCAAAATCAATCATTTGCATAGAATTGAAACTGCATGAATGATAACTCTGTTTGCAAAAGATATGTTTTCAGGCAGGAGAACACTGAACATTACTTTGACTAATGAGCAACAGCATATTTAATTGCAAACATTCTCACTGTAGGCATGCCAATATTTTCTGCTATGTGAACAGCAGATCAAGACAGTAGAGTTCTGTAGAGACCCGAAATTTATCTCTGCTTTCTTTGCAGAAATGTTGCCAGACCTGCTGAATTTTTCCAGCAATTTCTGTTTGTGTTTCTGATTTCCAGCATCCACGGTTCCTTTGGGTAGTTTTTACCTAAGACAATAACCCCATCAGTCTTTTTGCAGAACACATGGAATTGAACAAAATGGTCTAACTTCTACAGCAGGTACAGAAAAATTAACAAGGACCGGGCTTGAAAAAAGTTAACTGGAAAACATGAGAATCAAAATTTCAGGGCCTAAGGTAAGAATAGGTTGTAGAATTAGACAGAAGTTTCTATGGGCCTCATCCACATTGTCATGTGAATATACAGACAATGTCAATCAATGAAAAGTGGTCAATCTGTCTGAAAATCAGCCCAAACCATCCCAGAGATCAAAAAAAACTTCAAATGCAACTTATGATCCATGCAATCAGAGATAATGGGAACTGCAGATGCTGGAGATTCCAAGATAATAAAATGTGAGGCTGGATGAACACAGCAGGCCAAGCAGCATCTCAGGAGCACAAAAGCTGACGTTTCGGGCCTAGACCCTTCATCTGATGAAGGGTCTAGGCCCGAAACGTCAGCTTTTGTGCTCCTGAGATGCTGCTTGGCCTGCTGTGTTCATCCAGCCTCACATTTTATTATCTTATGATCCATGCAAACTGAGTTTCTGTAACATTTTGTAATTACTGTTAGAAAAAATGTCATGCCTGAAGTTGGCTCAAAACTAACTGTGCCACTGATTGAATTGACGATAATGCCAGGTGCTTGTTACACATGTTCATCCATTGCCTGAGGTTGACCTTAATAGTGAGCTAACAAAGCGTGGAGCTGGATGAACACAGAAGGCAAGCGGCATCTATGCTGCTTGGCCTGCTGTGTTCATCCAGCTCCACACTTTGTTATCTTGGATTCTCCAGCATCTGCAGTTCCTGTTATCTCTTAATAGTGAGCTTTGCTTTTCAAAGCAAGAATGCAAATTGATACATTGAGTATATTTTAAATAGTAAGTTTTTCCCACCCATTTATGAAGAAGCTAACTGCTGACAACCAATGTAAATATTACAAAGTATGCCCTGTCAAAACAAAATAAGGTTCACTTATCTAAAATCTGGTTCTTTAATCAACTCCGGCCCACCAATAGCAAAGTGATTTTATTTTAGTTGGAGCTTATTTTTGGTTGTATTATCAAAAAGGTACTGTGGCGATCTCTGGATGAGGGAATGATACTTTTAGGCAACCATTCAAAAATACTTTAAAATGCTGACCAATTGTGTAGGGTTATTGTTAATTTTATGTTAGTAATAGGATTATGTATTTGAAAAGAAATTGGAAGGAAAAGAAATGCTTCTCAAAACTAGTACAATTTACATCTGGATTTGTAGATGTGCCCAAAGCATGAGGTCTTGGATATGTTGCTAAAAGTGGTCACTCATCAAGTCTTTTCATTTTCCTGCAACCGTTGGCTTAGTGGTAGTACAATCTCTGCTATTATACGCCAATAAGACATATTTTGATACAACAGAATGGAAATGATTCATTGAGCAACTGGCTTTATCCTGATATGTCAGAATTCATGATCACAACTTTGAAACCAAGGAAAAGGAAGATAATAAATAAATTGGCAGGCTCACTAGCATTCAACAGCAGTTAAAATTGTGGAAGATTTCACAGACGACCCTTAAATGTTTTATCTGCACATTCTTACCATACCAGTTCGGCACTTGCTATTCTCACTTAAGTATTGTTGCATAAAGAACAAGTTGAGAAACTTCTCATTTGGACCAAGGATGTATGATGTGCAAGCAAACTGCATGTATTTAATATGTAAAATTAATTCATATTCTTGAAAGAACACAAATAAATAGTGAGCTGTTAAAGAAAGTTAAAAACTGCTACAATTGCTACTGTTATATCCTAGTCAGTGGTAGTTTAAGCAGCATCAATAACTTTTTTCTAACCATACGGTAAATTATGTCACAAAAATATTTCTGCCTCTAAAATAAATGACACTAATGTGACTTTTCAAGGATAAATTTCTATACAGCTTATCCAGGACAGTTTCAGGACACTAATTCCGAAAGCATTGCTTCAAAGATCGATGGTTTTTAAAAAATATTTAAGCATTCACTTAAGAGTCATAAGATGAATAAGGCTGAAGGCAAGAAATGTTATGAAAGATCATTCATCCAAGCACAAGGAATTTTGCCAAGTACAAGGTAAGTGGCTGATCTACAGTAAATGATACCAAGACAGATGGTGAAAATGTTGAGTTAATTTTTCAAAGTTGCACCATCATAAAATTTATGGACCATGAGCAGCTGGCAGTTACTGGACTATTTTCTTTCGATCAGTTGGCTTCTTGGTTGAATCTTTTCACAATTTGACATGTAAAGGGTACAGAACTCTCGAAGTCAAACACTGATAACATGTTACTTTTAAGTTGTAAAATGCATGCCAGTTTTCAACAGGTCAGTTGAAATAAACACTTGAAGCATCATCCATGAGAAATGACGGGCTATTTGACAGATGACACTCTGTGCTAATTAAGTGGAGTCACACAGCGTTGGATGCCTATTTTGCATCCCAGCTGATTTTACACCACAGGGCCCAGTTTGGCAAATTCTGCATCAGCTGCTTCTGATTGGAACATATTCCATTCATAGGTTAGATTGAAACGGCACCTCAAGTACCAGTTCTGCAAGCAAAAATTCATTGTTTGCCACATGGTCAAATTCCTATCATGTTAATATTCTCAGGTTTTCCGCTGAATGCTGCAGTACAAGATGAAAATACAATCTGCATGAGTTTCCTCTGGGTGCTCCAGTTTTCTCCCAGGGTCCGAAGATGTGCAGGGGAAATGGATAGCCCAGAGTGCCCAGGATTATTTCGGATAGGTGGGTCAGACATGAGAAATGGGTCCAGGTGGGATGCTCTTCAGAGGGGCGGTGTGGCCTTGTTGGGCCGAATAGCCTGTTTCCACACTATAGGGATTGTATGATACCCTCAACAGTAACCATGGCAACAGAGATGTTTGAAAAGTTGGTCTTACCAAATTCAGAAATATGGACTAAAATGCCCAGTCAGTGATAACCCGAACAGCTGCACTCCCTCAGTTTCTGACATCCCATGACTAAATGATGCCTCTCTTCTGAAGAAAAATACTGACTAACATGGAGAGATTATTTACCCAGTCTTCTAAATAATGAAATAGCTTCTGTTACACGTGGTCTAATTTAACAACATCTTCATTCCCAGAACACCTGGCAGGTCCTGGACTTGGTTGTGAATGCTGAAAGGTAACTTGCACCGCATCAGCAGTGCAAAAGCAGGCTATTTGGCTGAACTGCTCCATGTTGTTCTTTGCACTTCTCCCACCATGCTTCAAACTCTTAATATGCCTCTTTGTGCCCTTTGTGACATCTAACTTTCTCTCAAATACATCTGTGCTAATCTTCTCAACTCATCCTGGTAGCAGCAGGCTCTGTAATCTGACTGTTCTGAGCAACAAATCTTCGCCTGAATTCTTTATTGGATTTATTAGTGATCATCTACATTTAAGATGCAGTTGGAGACTCCCCGAGCATCCCCCATCAAGCATAAACTGTACAACAATATTGAAAGGTACACTTCTCCCCTTTTGTACAATTCCAAACATTTTGCACAGTACAATTTTCTGCACTCACCTTTCGTCTCTTGTCAAAGTTGTTCAAACCCATTCTGTAAGAGATAGACATGGACAAATAAAATTAATTTAATATGTACAAAGGTCAAATGGTACTATGAGATCATGAAATTTAAAAGATCAGAAGTGAAATACAAACTCTGTAAACTTGGTTCCATTTTAGTAAATAGTCAAAGGTCAATCACAAATGATCTATCATTTCACCAGATCATATTTTGGACATGACATAGAGCCCTGTGTTCCAGTCAAATAGATAAGTAGCTGATGCCATTCTCAGCTGCTCAACTGCACAATAGGCAGTGACGTCCAGCTAACAAATTTACCTGTACAAAATAAAATTGATGTGCAATTTATCCAACCTTTTGAAAAGTTAAACTTACATTCAATCAAAGTGATTTGCATGTACCTTTGTTTACAAATTGTTTGATTCACAGCACAAAGCATCAAATTATTCTCATCCACATCATTAATCACACTTATTTATTGCTTTGATTCTCATCTACAAGCAGCTTGCAATGAAACTGTAACAACGGCACTCATCAGCAAATAAGGAATCCAAATCTTGTAAAATGGACTTACGATACGATAATTAGGGAAAGCCGAATCCAACTTTGTTAAGTCCGTGAAGAAAGTTCCCAGGTATGGTACAATTCCCTGAACTATACCCGAGAAAAAGTGAGGTGAATTTATTTAATCCATTGTGAATGCATTATTTCCCAAACGTACTACTCCATGCCTTACTTATTTCCTTTATCGTGCAACTAAATGTATTTAGAATCAAAATTTAGGACTCAATTTTTAGACACAGTTATGCGGTGGAATACAAATTTAGGTCTTTAAAGGCCAGGCAAGTTCAGTGTTTGATCCCTGATCTGTGAACTGTTAACCAAACTCAATGTTTGTGCAACTTCATCATTTGAAGACTGGAAATTTTCTAAGTATTGCGCAATTTTGCTTGAAAATAAAAACATATTATCTCACCATATCGCCACAACTTTGCCTCTATAAGATTAACTCTCATTTTTCTACACTCAAAAATATAATTCTCCTCAATGTCTTTTCATAGGCGCCTCTCTTACCCCAAGAACTAATTTAATGGTCTCAGACAGTGGACTGGTTAAGAAGCTAAGAGCCTAAGAGATCCACCAGAAATGGCAAAAAGCCTTCATCTCTAGAATTAGACAAATGGGATGCAGAGAAGGCCTGAACAGAGGCAAATACAATTCAATCCTAAATGGTGTGAGGTGAAGTATTTTGGGAGGACAAATAAGTCAGGACCATACATGTTAAATGGAAGTTTTCGGAAGTACAGAGGATCAGGAGGACTTGCTTTATTCCCTCCTTATCAATACTTTATTCCCGCCTTATCAATAATCAGGGCTCACAGTTTTAATACAAGGAGCAGCGTATTTAGAGGGGATTTGTTTAAAAAAGATTGCACCCAGAGGTGGTGGGTTTCTGGAACTCGCTGCCTAAAAGGGTGGCAGAAGCAGGAACCCTTGAGTCATTGAAGAACAATTTTGATGAACTCTTGAAATGCCATAGCAATCAAAGCTCCTGCGTGGGGGTAGGGGTTGTGGCATTGTGTAGGTATTATCGCTACCTTTGAGGCAAGGGATTCCAATTCAGTCCAACCTGCTTTAGAACAGTGTCATAAGCATGTCTGAACGGGGTGATGAAAACACCAATCAATGCAAATTCTTTGAAAGGGTCTTGTGGTGCTGTGGTCGTGTCCCTAAGCCAGGAAGTCTGAGGTTGAGTTCCACCTGTGCCAGACAAGTGTCATCGTGTGTCAGAATATGTTGATTAAAAGTACCTATAAGGCGATGGGCAAAGTGGCACAAAATGGGATTAGAATAGATGGATGTTTTATGACCAGTGCAGATACAAGGGGCAGTGCTGCAAAAACTCCAGTGAGCTTGCTACATCCATGATGGCTACCTGAGTTATTGTGTAGCCCAGGTTTAGTTCTTCCTTCCCGATCCTAAAACGAATGACCCGCCCAGTACTTCAATCTCTGCTTTTGTGAACATTCGCATATTTTAGTGCTTGAGCCAAGATGTTGTATTTATCTCAAAGATAGCAAGAACGGCAGGAGCTGGAGTCAGTGTCAATACAGTGTGGTCCTGACTTGAAACGTCGATTTTCCTGCTCCTCTGATGCTGCCTGACCCACTGTGTTCCTCCAGCTCCACACTGAATTGACTGTTGTATTTATCTATCAGACCATGGGAAATGTTTGTGCATACCTACCTTGGCTCGCAGATTTACTTCTCTTAAATGTTGAAATATTTTACCAATAAATCAACAAACTTATAGATATGCAACCAGCAGCATGGTTATAGCTTCAAGCATACAACCAAACATGTTAAATGGTTTAAGTTGCAGCAATGCTGATGTCTTCGCTACAGTTACAAGGAGAATTGCTAAGCAGCATATTTGTAACAAAGCGACAACATTGTGGAACGATAAATTGGACTTAGTCGTAAAGCTTAATGTTTAACTGCTTCAACTTGAGAACACTTCATTCCGATATTGAACATAAAGGGACGACTTACCTTCTTCTTTGTCACTTTTAGTATTTTGTGTTTCAGTATTTCATTTTGCTTCAAAGTGCTGTCGAGAGTTGCAAATTTTGAAACTTCATTCTGAAGATGTACGATGAAAACCAACTATTAGTTCATTAGTGGCATTACATCAGATGAAGTTGAAATCTAATCTATATTTCCCATAATATCATGCGAGATAACATAAGAGATTTCAAAACACAAGCCTTTATTTTAAAAACTTTTTACAAAGCTAAAGCCTGATGTCAACATTTGGCCAATTCTAACTTCAATATGTGATAACCAGGCAATGATATGTGGAAGTGAAATTACAATTTATCCCATACAGAATAGTTTAGCACAAAATTAATATTAATGCTAAGCCCATAAAACAATCATTTGGGAACTATTTCAGATTCCCATCCAAGTGTGCAAATCAAATTGTTGGACATGGTGAAGTTGATGCATCAAACTGCATTAAAATGGGATACAAAATTTTATTTGCTAAGATTGAAAAACATAACAGCGAAAATTATGACTGTTGTGTCACTATGTTGGAATTCACCAGACAATCACATTTGGGGAAGGACTTTCAGCAAATACGCTGTGATAGAGCAAGGTGGTATCTTATCACTACAGTCAGTGGCAACTATGGATCAACAGTAAATGTTGATATGGTGACCTTGCTAATGGCACGCCTTTCTGAATAAAGCTGAGAAAACTATATTGCCAAAGCACATCTGTGTACAATGCTGAAAGATTCACGAACCATGCATCGATATTCACTGTATAATCTAGGAGATAGCTTTATAGAAGTTATACAACTATCCAGTCTTGAACTCACATTTTCCAGTATTTATTTACAGAAATTTGTACCACAAAAACAATCATTCTGCAGAGCGCACATTTTTGATTATAAAAACAAAGCAGTTGAAGGTGAAGAGAAGGACAGAAAGTGGAACCAAGTTCAATGAACTTTTCCATTTGAGACAACAGCAAGCAGCTGCTTTGATGGATTGGAACAAGAAATTCAAGAGACATGACTGGAATAAAGTATGCTCCACATCTCCTATTAAAACAAAAAACAGCATTTTGGGGTTCCACCAAGCATTCACAGCAATGCCTTCATTGTACAGGAAGTGAGTGGCATTACATCAGATGAAGTTGAAATGCAGGCTGTTGAGCGTAAGGTCAAGTTCAGCAAGGGAACACAGGTGTGATAAATGGCTATTGGTTAGGCAGCCATTTGAGGGAGCAGCAGAGAGCTTCAATACTGTCCTGGTGAGGTACGGACAAATAGAAGGAGTAGATGTCCATGAATCAGATTTCCACTACAGGAATAGCATAATATAATCTTTCAGAGATGTATTTAAAGTAAATTCCCAAACTGCCTTTTGGAGCCAAACAGAACATGCTTTCACCACCGTACCGCCAACCCTACCCCATAATTATTTCCCCTTGCCTTATGAATTAAAACCACTGTTTTTGCATCATAAATATAAATCTTACTGAACATCTCTTTCTCTGCTATTTCGTCCTTCAGAAACTGACTGAGGAGATTCTGGGCCTGTTTTTCAGGGTCTGACCCCGCCGCTGTCTGCTTCAAGTATGAAAGGACATTACAGAGACAAGCGTAACTAGAACCTTGATGGAAATCTTCTGGGTGCTGATCCATCCAGATTTTCAGGATTTCAGCAATAGCACTGGAAATGAAGTCAGAGTTAATACTGTTCATCAGGGAAGCAAAACGCATGGAAGAAAAGAATTTTAATTCTACAAATTCAAATGAAATAGATTAAAGTTGAAATATGGGATCATCGTGGTCGCACAGAAGAAGATGAGTTACTATCTTGAATTGCCGCAGTGCACATGGCAATGGTAAACCTGCCACGCCATCAGATAAGGAGCGTGGCACTTGCACCCAGTGACAAAGGAATGACTGTCCAATTGAGAATTATGCTGGTCATGGATAGAAACTGTAAGTTGGACATGTTTCCAAGTTTTCTTCTTTGTAGATTGCACAGATAAGCTTAAGGCACATGTATAAAGTGATTTCACATGCGTCTGAGGATATCTATTACACCAGCAGGAGCCCACCAGCAAGGCGAAAGTGAGTTTTAAAACAAAATCTTCTTTATAATTGTCAAATGGGACAAAACAAAGTGAACAAAGGAAAACGCAAGGATAGTGATGATTTGTTCTGGGAGTTGCATTGCCAATGGTTGGATACCCCAGTAACATGGGCAAGTTGGGTTTAGCTGAGGATGACTAATGAAATAGTCTGATATAATCAGCTTGCAATTTACTGATTTTAATGACCTGGTTAATACTGAGAGGCCATGTAGCATTATTTCACAGACAAATCAATGGTTTCTTTTTTGCAACAAAACATCAGCTGCACACTGAAATAAAACCCTTTGCACAGAAAAACTCTCCATGGCACTTCACAACAGGGTAACCATACACAAACTGACATCAAAGGAAGTGATATTCATACAGTTGACCAAAAGTTTGGCCAGAGTGACTTTTCATGAGTTTCTTAAAGGTGAGAGATGGTGATGTCTAGAGGAAGGAATTGCACGCCTGCAGGAAGTAGCACTAATGGTGGTGGGCTGATCAAAAAGATCCAGAGATGCACAGCTCTCTGAATTGGCAGAACAGGAAAGTTCCAGGCAAAGTTTGGGATCTCAAATAATTCCAGACAGAAGAAAAGCGAGAACATGAAGGGATGTGAACACAAGAATTGAAAGGTGTTTAAAACAAATCTAAAACTCATGCATTGGTCAACCAGGAGACAATGTGGGCCAGAAAACATCAGAGTGATGTGTCTTGTTGTGAATTAGGAGATGGACTGAGTTGCAAATATGGTCAATGATGGGATATGCAGGAAGAACCTTTGACATTGCAAAGATTCCAAAAAGTAAACATGTTGAATTAGCATTCCCAACTTATATGGAACAATTTACACTGAAAATACTGTTCTAGTTGTTCATTAGGAATTTCATTATCTACAGACCGACACTGCTGACAACATCCAACTGAAACAGATGGTTGCTCATTTAAAATTGTTCGTAATCTATCATTACAGCACAGAAATATATTCTGTGAAACATTACACACAGACATTGGGACTCTACTAACACTTAACCAACTCCATTATTATTAAACAGTGGTTGGTGTATGAAATGCTAGTATGCAGTAATAGCCTCATGCCGTTTGAGGAAGATATCCTGCTTAGTTTTACAGATAGTTCACACTGGAGGGACCATTTCCACTTCATCTGCTTTCAGGTCAGTTGGCAGAGGTCATACTCTTTTGCATTGATTCAAAAACACAGTTGGCCTACATTGTTAAGGTGCTGAATGATATTAACTGGTGAAAATGACAAATTATGAAATTAAGTATCTAATTTTTGGAAATGCCAGCAGAATGCAATTCAGTGAAGTCAGCGGAATTACCAAAAGCTTGGTAAAAGGTGAAGTTTTTAAATAGCTTCTTTAAAAAATCGAGAAAAGCATTGCAAGCATTTCAGATTTTCAAGTCTGAACAGCTGAAACCATGGCTGGTCACAGCAGGACAAACATCATCTAGGACAGGCAAAAAAACGAAACTGGACAAGAAAAGGGAAATGCCCAACAGGGTACAAGGAAAACGCAGAAGTGGAGGGGACAAGGCCATGGACATGTTATTTGTTACATTGTCTAAAGGAAACAGTGGCTGTAAGTTGAAACAGACTGGAAACATGACCTAAGAAAGAAGCATGGGTTCATTTGGTCCTGAATCATTTAGTAATGCTTAAATCATATTATAAACACTCAAAACCCTCCAAAAAAGTATATTGAGAAAAATCATTTCAAAAGATCAGAAAAACCAAAACATTCCATATCCTATTGAATGCATTCGCAGCGGGGAATAAGTTGCTGAGCAAAAGAGCCTCTACCCTGCTGACACTTGATATGGCAGAATTTAATTAGTATTGCGCAGAGTAGAACATTAGACCCAAAACACTCTTCTGTGGTCCCACTTGAATGAAAACCTCTGTTTCCAATAGATTTTTAAAAGGTGACTATGTCCCTACTGAGTAATCTGAAACCTCTAATCAGCTGCAGTGTATCACATCATTTAGTTTCATTACTCATTATCATCCTTTCACCATCTGAAAACATCATTTCCTAAAGCCACACAATGTAGTCTTAGATTGCAACGGCACTGGAGAAAAGTGGAGAAAAGTACATTCTTAAATAGTATTCCAGAATTGAAATCATTATGCATGGGTGTACTTTTGTCTTTCTTTTCAATTCTGGTCACTTGTGCATCTAAGATTAATTGTTTCACCGATGACAACTTCACTAAATATATTTCTGCCTCTTATGTCCTCACTCAAGATGTTCCTTTAAACCCATGTTTCGACCATGCTTTTAATCAACCCCTAAATATCTGTGTTTTGTTCAGTGTCAAACTGACAGGATGTAAACTACTATGCTGTAGAACACAAACATAATAATATTCTACTTCCCTCAACCCAAAATACTTGAATTCAAAATGAGGTTAGTATACCAAATAACATGCCCAAACAGCACACTACTTCCATGAGGAATAAACTGTCCTCAATCTGGGATCAGTATAATTTAGGTCCCTTCATCCACTTCATCCCTGCATGTCTCTCGGGAAATTAGTACAGAAATACTGTGAAATTAATCAGGAGCAATTTGGTATCCACAATTAACTATGATTAGTTAGGTGTTGGAGAAGAATTTCCAGATCACCACCAACCCTCATAAATAGGTTAGATTTCTAAAACTTCGTTTCATATATCCAAAAAGACAGCTGAGTGGGTTAGAGGGAAGAGCAAATGCACGAGGCATTTCAACTGTGTTCTGTTTGTAGATGAACCACAGAGGTTTTTCTGTGTCTCATTTTTCATAAATTGTTAGAGGCTTCTTTCAAAGTTCAGTGCAGCCCAGCTGTGATTGCTTGCTAATGCATCTGAAGTAAAAGTATTCGCTGAAAATCCTCCCTCCCTCAAACTGCCCACTTTTCTCAATACAATATTACAAAAAATTGCCTTTGTATTTGCACACAAGTAGTTTCTCTGTTCTTGGCCATTCAGGCATTGACTTTCTTGATTATAAAAACGACAAACAACATCAACTCAATAAAGCAAAATAAATGAGTAAGCAAACCAAGTACAAAAGAAAATAAATCACTGTATATGTATAGATTGGAATCTCAAACTTTAAAGCCCCCAAGTCCAGTCCAGCACTCAAATCTGTTAGATAAATGTCCTTTCTTCTTAATCAAAAAGCACAGAGTTGAATTGAACAGCCAGATAAACCAGAATAATCCTGTCTTTAACCCCATGCTTCCAAAGTATGAACTGATGTTATTCAGAGCAGTAAAACAACCTCAGCAATCTGGTATGGCTCAAAATTTTAACTAGAATTCCTGCTAGCCTCCCAACAATGCTGTAGAATTGTATTTGTGCAATGCTTTCTACAGTCAAATATCTTTGAAAGCGCTTAGTTATTATATTTCAAACATGAAAAATCATTTCGCAAGAACATTTGGATTTCATAGATTCAAGAAGCAGCAACACAAACTGGACTATGTGCAAAACATACAACAGCAGCAGGGAGTGGGAGGGCTACCAAAGTCAGGACACCACAAATAAACCACATACCAAGCACATGAATGCACGAGATAGTGGTATAATTCTGTTTCAAACATTCACAGGAAGTTTGCAGGATAACTTGTAATGAAGTGGTGTGAAGAGAGAAACCATTCCTTCAATAACCTTCCCCTGCAACCACAGGAAGTGCTACACTTGCCCCCACACCTCCTCCCTCACCCCTATCCCAGGCGCCAAGATGACTTTCCATATTAAGCAGAGGTTCACCTTCACATCTGCCAATGTGGTATACTGTATCCATTGTACCCGGTGTGGCTTCCTCTACATTGGGGAAACCAAGCAGAGGCTTGGGGACCGCTTTGCAGAACACCTCCGCTCGGTTCGTAACAAACAACTGCACCTCCCAGTCGCGAACCATTTCAACTCCCCCTCCCATTCTTTAGATGACATGTCCATCATGGGCCTCCTGCAGTGCCACAATGATGCCACCCGAAGGTTGCTGGAACAGCAACTCATATTCTGCTTGGGAACCCTGCAGCCCAATGGTATCAATGTAGACTTCACCAGCTTCAAAATCTCCCCTTCCACCACCGCATCCCAAAACCAGCCCAGCCTGTCTTTGCCTCCCTAACCTGTTCTTCCTCTCACCCACCCCTTCTTCCCACCCCAAGCCGCACCTCCATTTCCTACCTACTAACCTCATCCCACCTCCTTGACCTGTCCGTCTTCCCTGGACTGACCTATCCCCTCCCTACCTCCCCACCTATACTCTACTCTCCACCTATCTTCTTTTCTCTCCATCTTCAGTCCGCCTCCCCCTCACTCCCTATTCCAGAACCCTCACCCCATCCCCCTCTCTGATGAAGGGTCTAGGCCCGAAACGTCAGCTTTTGTGCTCCTGAGATGCTACTTGGCCTGCTGTGTTTATCCAGCTTCACACTTTATTACCTTCAATAATGCATCACTACTGCAAACTCGACAAACGACGATCTGAAATGAAAATTACAAAAAATGTGATACTGGAGGACAAACCATTTAAAAGGAAGAATTCTGGATGAAGTACAGTGAAAAATCTAAACAAGCTAATCTTCAGGAATAATGCAATCATTGGCAATGCAAGTCAAGCAGCTTCTTTCATGTAAAAACAGAGTTCACGTTTTCGGTCCAGAGACCCTTCCTCAGAACTGGAAGGGTCACCGGACCTGAAATATTAATGCTGTTTTCACTTTCACAGATGCTGCCAGAACTGCTGAGCTTTTCCAGCAACTTTGTTTTTGTCCCTGATTTACAGATTCCGCAGTTTTTTTTTTCGTTTTTTATTTAGCTTCTTTAATGTGTTTGTTATGGTTTGGAGTGCTGTTTGCCATCCTGTTCTGGGTGACTCATGTCTTCGCGAATAAGTCTCTATATTATTTTACAGGACATTCTGGCTCTCTGGCAATTTTTCTCACATTCTTAAATTCCAAATTATAAATACAATTTAACTACATGTCAAATCAAACTTACTTTTTCATGATTGTTTGCTTTTCTGCAGATCTGCAATTGTTATTTTCTGGAAAGCTCGATCTGTGAAAGTGTATGCAAAAGTGTTTGCTGCATTACTGCCACTTGCTTTCAAGAGGAAGCCTCGAAATAATCCAAACAACAGCTCTCCCGCTAATTCCTTTCACATTTTGCACCCCGATTGAAAGATCATTTATGTTTGCATTGTAACGAAGTTCCCAAAGATCACAACTGGCTGCAAAATGTTAAAAGATTCTGGAGTCTCTGAGATTCAATATTTTATCCTGTAACAAACCCAGTGGATTCAGCAGATAGCATTCCAGACATTTGGCTCCAAAGGATAGCCCTTTTTCCCTTATTCAAAGCCTGTCATAGATTTGAAGGACACAGTAGTTGGTGATACAGGGAAATGACAGAAATGGGAATCCTGTTTTTCATATTCAACACAGGTCATAGGTAAGTAATTCAAAATGTCTAATCCAAAAGATGAACAATTTTCGATTGAAACATCTTGTCAGAATACTATTTTTCTTGAAGAATGAAGGAATAATGCAAATATCAGAGATGCAACAATGTGATTGCAATTGCTAGGAACAGAGCTCAATACACTGCAGTGTGATGCCTTTACAAGGAATCTTGATGTTCTCTTACAGTAACTGCCATCTCACCTGCAATTGCCTTTCACTTCCTTGTATTCTGAATAAAGTAAAACCTCTTTCACATATTGCATTCAACTTACTTTTCGATGACGCCCTCCGTTGTCGGAAAACACAAACCTCCACCTCCCTCGCAACCTGGATTGTCAACGTTTTCAGAGCTGCAAATGGTCACAAAGTGCTATTAAGTCATTTTAAGCAAACATTTACATTCACAACAAAATAATTTTTTATACTCTTGAATCGGTGCGTCAGTATTTCAAGCCATTGAGAGTTGAGCTGGAGCACGGAAGCAAAGAAAGGACGAAAAGCATGTGGCAAACCATTTCTTCAATGCTTTACATCTGTTGTGTAGTCGAGAAAAGTCTCAAATAAACAGCATGGAGCAATTATACAAGAGCAACTAATTGTACAATTTCTCCAGCGAAGAGCTTTGGATACAGTATTGACATACAGGATTGAATGGGTATTGGCTCAGCAATTGCAAACATTAATGGTGGCAAAGAAAAGCTTGCTGCTGTGCCATCGTTCTGATTTCACCATCAGCTCTTGGGATTGGCCCATTTCATTTATGTGATAGTGATCTGGGAACAGCTTCTTGACCAGCCCACATAAGCACACTGCCACCCTTGGGGGGGGCCACTCCTCACAGCAAGATTGGCTCCAGCTTTCAGTCCAAGCAGCAGGGCTTCACCACAATTCACAAAACTGTTACTGCAAATGCCTTGTTAAGAAAAAAGTCTAACTTCTACAAAATATACACAATTTGGAGACAGAGTCTGACAGTTTACGTAATGTAATAAAAATGCCTGGAATCGTATATTCTAAATTGTTCTGGAAAGTATGCAGAAAAAACTTAACTGCATAACTTCACAGGAATTGCTGGGTTATCAGCAATTGCCTTTATTCCAAATACAATAATAATTGGGAATTAAATTGCACTTGGATCAAACTCACTCTTTAATTTCTTCGGATGTTCCTGAAGAACTATTATTTCCAACTTCATCGCAGATTGGATTGTCAAACTTTCTTGGCCTACAACTGGTCACAAAAGATAAATGAAGCTACTTAAATTAGTATTTGCCTCCATCTATAATTGCGTGCCAGCTGTTTGAAAGGCTGAAGGTTCTGGATTCAGTCTTGCAGCCTGCATTCAGCTGTTTCCGTGAAACTAGTCACACTCCAAATAGGGTACCCATTTCTTGAATGTACTCATATTCAGAGTTAAGAAACTTCGATAACAAAACAAAAGAAATTTTCCAATGAAGTGTTTTTCATGTTCTCTCCTAATATAATATTTTTGAAAAAACTTCTGAAGCCCTAAGAATAATGCAGATAACAGAAAGACTGTAATGCAACTGCTATTGCCTGGAGTTCTGTACATTGCATTGCTACGTGATGTTTTCATGAGAAGTCCTTACAATATCTTACAGTATCATAGTATCCTTACAGTGTGGAAACAGGTCGTTCAGCCCAACAAGTCTACACTGACTCACGGAAGATCACACTCAGACCAATCCACCTGTAACCCACCTGAACTACACATCCCTAAACACGATGGGCAATTTAGCTCAGCCAATTCACCTGGCCTGCACATCTGTAGACTGTGGGAGAAAACTAGAGTACGCGGATGTAACCCACGCTGGCACGGGGAGAACATGCAAGCTCCACACAGTTACCCGAGGGTGAAATCGAACCGGGTTTTCTGGCACTGTGAGGCAGCAGTGCTAATCACCGAGCCACCATGCTACCCCGTAATTACTTGCTCATCAGCAATTTCCTTTGTATTTCTTGTCTTCTAAATGAAGCAAAACCTTTACCACATGTTGTATCCAAACTTACTTTTTCATGATTGATTTTAGAGTACATGGTTTCCCATCTACACTGTCAGGTGATCTGCAAATTGTCATAAAAGTGCTATTAAGTAATTTTAAGCAAACATCTACATTCACAATAAAATCATCTTTATATACCTGAAAGAAATTGAGTCCATATTTCAAGTCATTGACAGCGAATTTTGTAAAAACTGGTCAAGACACAATTGCAGTATATGGTGATTTGTTTCTCCAAAACCTTCAATGGTAGATTGCAGGATACAACAGTGAGACTGGAGTGTTCAAGTAAACAGAGAGACAGAGAAGCATGCAACAAATCCATTTCTTCAACACTTTCTATTTGTGGCAAAGCCCAGAAATACCTCAGATGCAGAGCCGTAGGGCCAAATACAGAAGGGCAACCAAATTTCCAATGAAGAACTTCAGATATTGTCTCTACATACAGGGCTGAATTTTCCAAGTCAACTAGCATTGGCCTGAGACATGAGATTCTTGGCAAAGTGGAGGGGAATTCGGGAGGAGAACCAAACACTTTCTGCACAATTCTACTATATTGTCAGAGGTGGGCAAAGTAGCTGGTTTAACAACTCACTGGGCATGAATTAAGTCACCAACTGACCGCAACTCACATCTGTCTGGTGAATAGTAGAGTTCCTCTATTCCCACAGTCGGCATTGGCCGGCAAATCTCTTTAGTATAAGCTCAGCAATACCAATCAGAATGGTAGCACAGAAAAGATTGCAGCTCTGCCTTCACTCTGATTTCACCGTCACTTATTGGAATCGTGCCATTTCAAGAATGGTACAGCGACCAGGCAGCAGCTTCTGGAGTAGCCACCACCAGCACCATGCCATCCTTGGCGCTGCCACAAACCACAATTGGCTCCAGCTCTCACATCCAGCAGCAGGGCTTCATGACAATCCAGAACATTAAGACCGCAATTGTCTCATGTGAAAAAGAACACCATCTTCCAACTTTCAGATGCAATACGCATTTTGTGGGCTGAACCCAACATTTTCCTCAATGTGGTAACCATGGTTTGGAATAATTCTTGTTTTGTGGTTCCTGGGTGCAGAAGGAAATATCCACAGAACTTTACACAAACTGCTTGCTCTCCAGCAATTGCCTTTGAGAATGTCGTATTAAAACAGCAATTCATTACACAAAAGATCAAGCGTGCTTTCAAGTGACTGCAAATATTCCTGGAGAACTAAATTTTTCATATCCCTTACAGTTTGGATTGTCAAGGTTACCGTGCCTGTAACTGGTCAGACAAGATAACTTAAATCCTTGAAATTAGGATTTGCCTCCAAATACTTCTGTGTGCCAGCTGTTAGAATGGCTGACGTCTCTGGATTCAGTATTGCACCTTGCGTTTGGGAAACTGATCACACTGCAGATGGGTGACTGCAATAGTCAGTGATTTTTTTTTTCAAACTTATATAATTGGTTAGCACGAAAGCAGAGCACAGGTATGGGGAGAGACAGAGAATGTTAGGGAGAAAAGAAGAAATGTACCAAGCCCATTTTTTCAATTGATTTTTCCTTGCAGCATGATCCAGAGATGTCAATGAGAGGTAAACAATTCAGGACCAGGCTGATTAAGGGAAGAACTGCTCAATGCTTTCTCTTGCTCGAATTAAATAAGAGCTCTAATATACTGGAACAAAGTATGCATTAGAGAGGTGAATTTAATGTGATTGCAAGGGTCTGGGCTGCAATGGTGTTTGTTGCATTGCAGCCACATGCTTTCAAGAGGAAGCCCCCAAACAATCGAAACACCAGCTCTCCAGCAAATTCTTTTCCATTTTTGAATTTTGAGTCAAAGGTTATTTATACACATACTGGCACAAACATGTTTTCTAATCATTGCAACTGTCCCTGGAGACATGAGATTTCCAGATTCCTCACAGCTCTGCAGCTGAAATTGATCATGAAGAAAGACATTTTGAGCAAGCTTTCCCATCCACAATTGGCTCACAGCTGGTACAAAATTGCTGGAAAGTCAGGGATTTAGTATTACATTCTTTGAGCAATTTTGTTTCTGAAATAGTTCAGCCTCCAGATGTAGCGGGACAATGGACAGCAGGAAGTTTCTCTTCGAAACCTTCACAGGAGGTTTGAAAGACACCACAGGCAGACAAGGCAGAGGTGAGGAGATAGGAGCCTCAATTCTTCAACATTTTGTGTCCTTGTTTCAGATTTCAGCTATCTAAATTTTAGCCTACAGATGGAGATCTGAATATTGAATGGATGTGCAATTTTTCACTGAACACTTTTGGATCTTTTGCATTGATGCAACTTTTTTTTTAAACAAACAAAACCTCTAATCTCTCAGATTAATGCAAATGTTTTCGATACAATCAAGCAACTTTGTTAATGTGACTGCTGCAGTCTGATGTTTGCTGCATTGCAGTGGCAGGAAGGCCCTCCATAGAACTTCGGGAAGTGCAAGCAATTTTCTTTCACATTGTTGCATTTTGGATGAAATTTTATTAAATCACACATTAGATTGAAGCTTACTTTTTGCTCACTGCAATCATTACTGGAATCTTTTCTGCCTCTGAAGTTTCAAAGCTTCCATATCTGCAATTGGTCTTATAGCGCAAATTAAGTGATTTTAATCAAGCACTTGAATCTACAATTTGCATTCAGCCATTGAAAAACATCTGAAGATTCAGGATTTCGGTATTAGAAGCCTTGATTACCTAGTTTGTTAAAACAATGCATTGAAACTCCAATTTGGCATTTTAGAGCATACCTGCCACATCCCATGCAAAGAGGTAGGAGTAAAACATTCAACATGCTTATGTCTGATTGTAACTTCAAATTTATATTCCTGCCTATCCTAATAAACTTTCAACCCCTCTCTCTAAACAAGAATCTATTTATCTTTGCATGCATGATATTCCAGAGCTCTGTTTTTACCCTCTTTTCAGGAAGAGAACTCCAAAGAATAACCACATTTTGAGAGATGATAAAAATCACTGTTTTCAATGGGCAACCATGGAGTGTGAGACAATAACTCTTCATTCCAGTCTCTTCTGTAACAGGAAACATCATATCCATATCTACCTTGTCCAAATCCTCAGGATTTTTTATGCTTCAATCACGTTGCCTCTTCCTCCCCTGAACACCCACTGATGCAAGCCTTACCTTTGAAAATTTTCCTTGAAACCAATTAGTCTCGGTATTATTCTGGTAAACCTGCTCTGAAATGCCTCCAATGTATTTACTTCCTTCCTTAAATAGACTGACCAATATCAAGAACATTCAAGATATGGGTCACCAGTGATCCCAACATTTGTGCTTAAATCTCCTCATGATAAAATGAAAACATTTATTCGCTTTCCTAATTCCTTACTGTATCTGTACACTAGCATTTTGTGATTCGTGCACTGGAATCCCCAGATTCCACTGCATCTCAGAGCTATGGAATCTCCTTCCATTAAAAACTGCTATTCTTCCTACCAAAATGGACCTCAAATTCACCCATATATAATTCTATTTGTTAGATATTTGACTACTTGCTTCATCTATATTTCCCTGTAATATTCCAACATCCTCTTAGGTTAATATTTTAACACATCTTTGTCTTGTCAGCAAATCTGTCAGTCATAAATTCATTCCTTCTGAAGTCATGGACTGTTCGTCAATGCTTGGAAAACTTGGGCAGAAACAGATTGTTAAAATGGTTGCTCAATTTATATGATCCTAATCATTTTGAACTCCAGTTAACTCTCAGTCTCAAAAAAACACCGAAAGAAATGTGGGCATCAATGTAAAAAGGGATGAATTCCCTTGATCTAATTACAGAACACCAAACAATGAGAGCATCCAGTAAGCCTGTCTCTCCCTTTCACCATGGATAAAGGAAAATCTTGAAATGTAGGGAGTCTGTAAGGTGAATGGACTCAATAAAATTCCAATGTATTGTGATGATCTTTTAACTAAATTAAAATGGTTGACTCAAACACTAATCTCAAACACAACATCTGTCCAGTTGGTAAAAGGGATTTGAACTTTTGAATGACAGGGAAGCCATTTTGTTTTTAGAATTTTTAAAAACATCAAGATGCTACTTGCAGATGGAGAATTCCACCAAAAACTAAAAGACCAGTCAGCGAGCTAAGCAGCCAAAGTAATAAACAACTACATTGTGAAAAGAGTTGACAGTAAATATAAGAGTCTTAGCCAGAGCTACCTCAGAGTTTAATGAGAACCAACCCCCTGAAATTTGAACAAACCTCAGTTTTGCTGAGATTCCTGGTTATACAAAATTTTCGCTTTCTCTTTAAAAGACTATCATCATCTCAAATGACTGCAGGCTGACCACAAAAGCAAATCAGAAAGTAATAACCTGCGATGATTCTTAGTCCATTATCTAACCTCTGAGAGATAATGTGAAACACATGAGTGAGCTGTCATGTTTAAAATTCCAGGGCAAGTATGGGTCAACTTTTTTAAAAAAACTCAAAAGCATATTGCTGGAATTATTCAGTTGGAACATTTATTTACTTGGGCAAAGAAAGAGGATATTTTGGCCATGGGCAAGAAGGGAAACCCAAATCCCCTTTTGAAAGGGACAACTGGATCGATTTCTGCAATCCTTTGGGGTCCTGCAAGGCATGTCATCAGCCTACTGCTTTGAAGAAAAATATAATCACCTCTGGTTATTTGCTACTCCTCTCAAATTTTATAACCATAGCGCATTTGGGAAACTTTTTCCACCCAGTTGCAGGTTGTCCCTGTAATGTCAGAGGCACGTCAATTGAAGGTCAGCAGCGGCGAGAACCGCTGTATCCCCTAATTGAGCTTTGAACAATAACCCCAAAAAACCATTTGCGAACTGCATAAACTGTTAAATACTTCTCCAACATTCAGAAAACTAATGTATAAAAACTCAGGTGACAAGAGAAACCATCACTGATACCATTTAAAAGAAACATTTAACCCGTTGTTACAGAACTGTCATACCCCTGCATATTTCAGTCGTAAACAGACATTCATTTGACCAACATTTCAGTTTTGCAAAAAAAGGCTCTTCATCCTGCACTCAGCTTCCAAACTTTGATTCTTCTGCTCAACACAGACTGACAGACAATCCACAGACTTTTTCCAATGAAAATAACATTCTTCCATTCACCACATTCAGAAACTGATGCATTCCAAACATTGTTGCAGATAGCTCCAAATTCCATACAAAGCATCGAAGGAAGTCAATGCAACTGTTTATCTTTAATACCAAGGCCTGGTCACCATTGTAACCCTCTCACTGCGCTTTTTAAACTTGGCGTTCTACCGGCCCTAGGTCGCTTCATTATTGCAAAAAATTCATCAAAAATACATTGCCACCTATTTCTGCATTATATTTTGTGGGTATGTTTTATTCACTTGTGTGCCAAACCACTTGTGGTGTGCTTAATCATGATTTGTGCTCCATTTGGGCTCAGGGTTATTGGAAGGGGATGGGGGCACAAAGCAGGAGAAGTGAAGGACTGCTCTGCCTTGTTGTAAAGAAACAAGCTCATCACAGGATGTTATCAAGGGATGGCACAGGGCCTAAACTGTGGCACCCATATGTTGGCAGGAAGGTTCTATAACAGGAAATACTTCCTGCAGGAAATGGGGAGGCCCAAAACAGTTACAAATTCACCTTCGGGCAAATAAAATCTGATGTAAATACTGGGGAAGTAGAATGAAAGTCACAGATTGGAATTTCCACAATTTCATTTTTATTTTTAAAATTAGAACAGTTGTGTGTTGCTCGTGAAATCTAACTGACAGCAATAAGATGGCATAATTTTTTTGTGAGTCCTTTAAATCTCTTCTGCATGCAAATCCACATTTTGCAACAGATCTGTGAATGCTGCAAGGCACCTGAAAAAGTTTGCACTTTATTTCTCCGAAGAGAGCTATAAGAAGAGTTTAGATTGTGTTGTAGGCATATAATTTTTTGAAACTATCGCCCTGCACACACGCTTTGTGAGACAACCCTGGAGCAGGTGGCACTTGTACCCAAGCCTTCTGGCCCAAAGGTAGGAACACATACCACTGCGCCACAATATTCTGCAAAATCTATCTTTATGGAGGACTTCAAGTCTAATTACTTTTAATCAAATTATTCAGACACATTATGACACATAACTGCAGCAGATAGAATTTAAATCTGGACATTTTAGGCAGAAGGTTGGGACATTATCACTGCATCAGTGAGTAGGGTAAAGTCTTCCAGAACATTTTAAAACAAATACGTGGGCTTTTCTTGTTGAAATCGGATGAAAGGTAAAGCCCAGATCTGCAGAGCTCAATGTACAAGGGGAGGAGGGTGCGGATGCAGGTAGGTTAGTGTCTCCAATGATAAAAACATTAGTCTCTCTTTCTGATGGATGGAGGTTCTCACTTCACAACTAATGAACTCAGAGTTCTTTCCAGACAGCGAGTTTCAGTGATTCATTGCCAGAACGATTAATAACAAAAATTACTCAACTGGACAACCTTTTTTATCATTACTATTAAACAAAGGAAGTGCTACTATTTATGCTCACTTGACCAGGAGGATGTTCAACACCCTTTCAGTAGTGGCATATGATTTGTAAGTTGAAAGGAATGTGCACTCGTAGAAAAATTCTTTCTTCGTGAAAGCAGTTATTAAAATTTCTACAATTTTTTTCTGAGGTCCCAGAGTTAAGAGTTCGAACGTTGGAGGTATCGACAGCAAGATCTGAAGGAGGCTCATCTCCTGATGCCTACAGAGAGTACAAATTAAAAAAGTAAATGTGATGCAGGAACAACTTTCATCTGTGTAGATCATTGACATGGCAGAAACATTTCAAAATGCTTCACATTTACATTGTCATTTAAAAATCACTCCAAGCCTCATGTAGCTATTGCTAGGACAGGTCACTGAAAGCTTGGTCAAAAAGATCGGCTTTGAGGACAAAGAGGAGATGTTTTGGAAGAGTGTTCCAGATTTTCAGCACTGGGTAGCTGAACACACCAATGATGGAATAAAGAAGACCAAGCATGCAAGGAAAATCAAAGTGGCCAGCATGAGAAGTGCAAAGAAATGAGCATTGCAGGGCTGCAGGAGGATACATTCATAGGGAGATAGAATATGTTCAATCCAATTATAAAACAGCTTGTCACTTCATGTATTACTTGAACCATTTTAAAAAACACAAAGTTAAAGCCAAAACATCACAAAAACATGGCCAACTAGATTAATATAAAACAAAAATTTGAATCCTGGAGCTATTTTGGATAGACTTCACGAATATTAAACCATAATTTGAAGTAAACAAGCATTTAATTTTAAATCCCTTTATCTGCCCACTATTTCTCACTCCAGTCATCAGAAGGGCCATAAAGTTTTCACAGCAGCGTAATTGTGAAATTATATGCAGCAAATTCTGTCCACACCTCTCGACCACAGCATACAACAGCAAACAGGACAGCCTGGCTTCAATCACATTTGAACTCACTGCTAACATTATCACTGAACTCACGTTTCCGAACAATACTGTTTTTTTAGCAATCTTTGGGATTGGGCAGGGACAGCGGTGGAGCATGTCAGAAAAGGAGGGAATTAAAGCACTCTTCAAGAAGCCTGATTTGAACTTTGATATCAAATATAAACCTCTCAACTTTGCCTGAGTAGCTGGTCAGTTCTGTCAGAAACATGAATAGTCTGTAGTCACAGGAAATGTATTTCCAAGACTTGTTCCAAGTTATAGAAAATTTTATAAATTGTATTCCAACCAAATTAAGTTGATAGTTTAACAACTTTAAACCACAGAAGTACAAAAAAGCATGACTGAACAAAAGCATAGCTTTCAAACAAATATTGCATTACCATGAAAGCAACATTTATTCAGTCCTAGTCTACTTTCAAACTGATCTTGAAAATAAGTTCTGGAAATGAATGCTGTCGGAAAGAGAAAATCACACAAGATTCTAGAAAACAGATCAAGTATTACATCCAACAATCAATCTTTCTCAGCTTCTCCCAGCTTTCCAGCCCCCACTGAACCTTGACAGAAGTTGGTTTGCACTCCAAGGAAGATGAGGTTTCACATGTGTTGATCAAATTTCTGATCAACACGACTTCACAGTGACAGCTGCATCCGAGGTATCTAATGCACCAGTTTATTCAGCTGTCCTGCCAACTGAAGACCAGGCATGACAAGAGCACACTACAACTGACAGGTTGAGACCCAGCCAGTTTTGAAGACTTCTTTTGTTGTAAATTTTAGAAAGCAATACTGATAATAATTTTAACGAAACCCACATTGGAGGCCTTGTTGGGGAAAGCTTACTTGATACTTTCATGTGATATGAAATAGGATACAAATATTAAAGTATAGATGAAGTGACAAAGTCAATAACCAAACTAAAAGAAGTACAATTCTACTGCGAATAGAATTTCCATGTTACCTCTCAATTATAACGTGCATACATTTAGCTGGAAAATGCAAGTCTGTATGGGTGATTGCTACAGAAGGCATTTTCTTTAACTCCATGTTACTTTCACTTCTGTTTTACATTCCATGAATTGGATATGTAACAAATAACTCAGTGAGCCGAAGGGTTAGTGTGTGCATGTGTGTGCACGTGGAGTGAAAAAGACGTTAAGTTAGGGACTATTATTAAGGAATTTCAATAGCAACTAGAAATTTATTTATTTATATGCAAGCTGTTCTAACAATGAAGCAGTACAAAAGATACAGTCAAAAATTCCATTCTACAGACATTGTCCTTATATAGGTGAAATTGTAAATGAATAGCACAAACTTATACAAGTTCCACCCATTTTCTACAAGGATAACAGGCATGCACAACTGGACAATTCATATTTTGTTGTCTATTTAAATGCTTCAGTTGGGAAACTTGCTGGGATTAATATAAATGTAACTTCATATCAAATAGAGGACCCCCTTCATTTAACTGGTCTTTCACTTTCCACTGTCTCTGCTCCATAAATAAGTGACTGCCAATGGCATTGGATTCCTGACATTAATTTACATTCCACCACAAAAGCAAGGTGGTTCTTTCCTCTCCTTAATAAGTTCTCTTTCACAAAAGGCAGTGGATGCTAGAAAGATTGTAACTTCCCAGAAATCAGTTTTGTCAGTTTGGGCCGGGCCTAGCAGGGGAGGAAGGGGGAAGGAGTCTGGAGTCGGTGTAGTCAGGGACATGAGAAACGAGTATGGGCACTCTTGAATGGGTATGAAGAAGCAGGGCTATGTATTTAATTGTCTAATTTTTTACATGCAATTATTTACTAAATTTCATCAGAACCCTCTAAAATCTCAGAATTAAAATGAAGACTTATGGAGGATTCCAGGCAAAGGAGAATAGACCAAAATAATCTTCAATAACTCAAGTAATTCCTTTGGCATTGACTTGTTTGAGAATTCCAACATATCTGGAAAAAAAAAGGACTCCACTGAAATATGCAAATAAATCACTACCACTTCAGCCAAAACTGAGTTTTCCTACTCAAAGGTGCAGTTATTTCATCTCAGCTGCTGTGATAACTGTGGTAAAATTTGCCACAAGAGACCCTCTGCTGTCTATCTATTGGGCAAACAATATTGTTAAATGTTTGTGGAGGGAATGCAAAGGCTCACCTGTGTTGCAATCTATGATGAAGCAAACAATGCCTAATGATATACAGGCTATGTCTAAACATGAAGCATGGACATTGAGGCAAAACATCAGACCCACCGGGGCCAAAGATATTTTGGCCACCCAGATCAAAGGAAAGAAACAAGCAAGGCAAAGAGCCTGTTTCACTGCAGAACTTACACATTCGGTATTTTCAATTACAGACCTCCACAGAATTAAAGAAAGGTATCACTCGCAAACAGTAAAGAAAAGGTGCAAACTAAATGCAAGTCTTTTAATTGAAACTATTTTACCTTTCTAAACAGGAGTAATTAAAGATTAGCAAAGCTACATTTGTAGAGACGGCATTGTTTATCAGGCAGATTCTAGCGAGCACAAGAATTTCTTTTGTGCGATTAGATCCCAATTTTGGCCTGTGGCATGGGCAGAATTTCATACCTCATTGTTACAATGCAGACTATGAACAAATCCTCATTTGAATCTTGGTTAACTCTTCTAACACACACCGGCCTGAATATCATTCTTTTTCCTCAGTCTGCCATGCTAAAGGACACCAAGTAATTGAAATATTTGTAAGGAGCAGTCATTAGTTCACAACTATTAAAATCCTCATTTGTGAGAATTTCTTAGCTTGGAGTTGACTATGTCTTTTAGTCAAGTAAACCTTTTATTCCAGATTTTCTTTACCAAATGAAAAGAGAAAACTTAATAATTTAGCTGATTTCTTAAATCATACAGAGAACAGGCCAACCCAAATTCTTATAGACCTGTTTCCTGATTTCCACTTTACTGGTGCCTCACATCCATTAATATGTATACACAATCTACTGTTCCAATTCATGGCTATCAGATGTATTACTTCTCTTTCAACAATTTCAGGCCCACTCTATTGAAGCAACAGTAGTTCACCCAGCCTGGCCAGTTTTGCCACAGGATGACTGTTTGAAGAATGGTGGTTACTCAGACAGCCTATAAATTAGAACACAAATATTGACCAAAAAAAGGCAACTAAAGGAATGAGAATAAAAAAATGGCTTTCAGAGGTGAACAGATCTCTGCAGTTTAAATCCTAAACACAACACTGTGGGTTAGCCCAGTGTCATCATGTCACTTAATTCAAATAGCACTGATCGAAGGATGGCCGCAATGTACTTTAGAGTGCTTGAAGATAGGAATCAATGTGAGATGAAGTCGGGTGGAAAAGCAAAACCACCAGCAGAGACTACTTGGGCTTAATGGGATTTTGTATATCAGATTCACATCTTAAATTTTTAAGAGAGCTGGTAATCTGGGAACGATGTCTTCATGCTTCTGCTGGAATACATATTGTGGAAAGGAGAAAGTTCTGCATCTGCTCATATCTATATTGTGGATGGGGAACAAACTCTGCTGCACACTCGCTTCAATAAATTAATTAGTAATGTTTCGACCTGGAGGTAAATATGGTCTATTATTCTACAAAACCACAATTCCTATATCAAGACAGCTTCACCGACAATAGAGAGAGATAAAAGGCATAAACTTTTGTCCAGCATCCTTCAAGTTCCTTTCCATTTTCTCATGCTATCAATTCTGCCCCTTGCAGATACCTCAGTTTAGATCAAGCTGCTGAGAATTTCACACTGACAAGAATTTTGCTGCACATTAGGTACAGTGCTTAAAAGCATGACATATACTGCAAAGCCATTGAACACCAGGAAACAAAATTGATTAATTCATCTAAGATAATGGGAACTGCAGATGCTGGAGATTCCAAGATAATAAAATGTGAGGCTGGATGAACACAGCAGGCCAAGCAGCATCTCAGGAGCACAAAAGCTTTTGTGCTCCTGAGATGCTGCTTGGCCTGCTGTGTTCATCCAGCCTCACATTTTATTACCCTGATTAATTCATCTATTTTAGTTTACAATCCCATCAGCTGTGCACATTAATCAATACCTGATCAATTTCTAAAAGAACTACTCTGTTCTCATAACTGCTGCATTTTTCTATTAAACTCCAATTACATAGTCATAAGGGTAAAAGTAGCAGCAAATCTGACTGATTGACAATGAGCTATTTCTAAACAGCTGGTCCAGGATCCCAGCAAAACATCCAAAATGGTAATTGGATATCAGGTATACAAGTTACTTTGGACAACGTTCCATGAAAGATCAACTGATCATCAAAATCATCAGCTTCAGCTCAACGTAATCTGAAATGAATCTAAAAGCAACAAAAAGACATTCCCTTATTCAAGAGTGAATATCCTCAGTCCCTGTAGACACCTTGATGATTCAGGAACATTTCACGCACTTGTCTACAGTCACCAGCCTCTGCACTGGTGCTCAATGGACAAACTCAAAATTTACTTCATGTTAAACAGTGAAAGATCTAAACATGACCATAATAGTATTGAGAAAAACTAATCAACAAGTTTAGTATGAGCATATTTACAACATTTGGTAAAGGTGGGAAATCTTGAAATTTTATTGCTTGCTTTGATGCTACATCTTGTGCTATGTCCGAAAGAAAGAAAAATGAGGAAGGAAAATCGCTTTGCTTCATTTCCTTTTAATCCTTGATACACAATTAACCTGCACAAGATTTTGGATAAATGTTTTCCTGATAAGAACATGAGAATGAGGAACAGTAGGCAATTCAGCCCCTCAAGCCTGCTTCATCCTGTCATATAATCGCGGTAGACCTCGTCTCCGCCTCAACTCTAATGTAAATAAATGGACAATTTCATCCAATTTCTGAGAGATTAACAAAACTTGCCATAACCCCAATATGCACCATTAAAACACGGCAAATTAGTTGTGTAGAAAAAGAGTAAAGGCAGACGGGAGACAAACCATACTCACTCCTGAACCTCTTGCAGCTTTGTTGGTTGCTTGTTTGCTGCGGTGTCGGTTAAAGATTACTTGATAGGCAACTCCTTCTTCCAGCTCCCACCCCCAGCTTGGCCACTGCTTGTGCTGTCAAAGAATAGAAACAAAACACTCAGTAAATCCCTCTGAACAGATTCTTCCTCCAATTTAGCAACTAGAATACAAAGATGAAAAGTTAAAAATAATTATTGACTCTGCAGAAGAGTGAGGAAACTTTGCCTTCTACATGTAATGCTTTCACAACAGCATGAAAATATTCTGCAGCAACGCTCACAGGACTTCTTGCACACTTTAAGGAGAGTTTGCAGCATTAATTACATTGATAAAAATTCAAATTATCACCATTTCCAAATTTGAAATGAAACCTATTTATGCTCATATTGTGTTGATACTCAGTGCAGAAACTGTACACTGTTAAACAAAAAAAGGTTCTTAAAAGCAATACTGCCTTGCATTCCAGTTTTTAAACTAACAGATGCAAAGAGTTAATGTTAGCCAGTGCACTGTATGGACGGCATTCATGAATCAAAAAATAGTATGTTAACATGAGAAAGGTGTTTGCTCCTTTCCTCACTCCTGAAATCAGTAATTCCCTGACAACATACAGGGAATGGCCAAGGGCTCAATTTCCATTTTGATTTTGGTGCCAAATGGATGCTACATAAACTGGGACATTCATTTTAAGTGAACATATTGCAAGGGTCTTGCTTTAGTTCCATTCCTCACACCCACCCGCCACCCTACTTTGACCATAATCAAATTAAGGTTTCTCCATCTCCGCAATTGCCTCTAGCATGGCAAATGCTAGAGACATCTGTGCTCCTATACCAGAAGACTTGGGCATCCCTGATTGTCATTGTAGCATCAATGATTGCCGTGCCGACAGCTTCTGAGGATGACAACTTAGAAATAAAATTTCTCTCCTGATCTTTTCCACTTCACTTTGCTCCTTCAAAACTGTCCTTCAAAATCTTTCTGATCAAGTTTCGATCATCTGCTCTAACATTTCCTACACAATTCAATGTCATATCTGGCTTTAAAATTCTCGATAATAATAGATGTCTCAGTGCAACAAAGGCACTGCAGATTAACATCAGTTTTTAATTACAGTCAACCTGCCAAGCTATGAAGTAGGAAGGTCAGGTTCACAGAAAGAATTTGAATTTCCTTGGTCATTTTATAAAATAACTATCACTTATATCGCACTTCAGCACATGACATTCTTGTGAAGCACTTTGTGATGGTGATTTTAAAAAAATTAAGGCGGCTGCAAAATTAATTTGGACAAGGATGTGCAACTGAGTATGTTTCTGATCTATTAGATTCAACTACAACTACAGGCAGTGGGTCTGGCAAATTGGCAAGTGACTTGAAGAACATCCTTTTTTAGTGAATCAGAAAAACTCAATTTTAACCAATTAAAATGGATAACTTTTCAGCATTCAGCAAAACTGCATTTCTAACAGGCAGACATGCTGAGAAAATGGAAATACTTCTAAACATCGAAAACTATCATCCCTTTCATAGCTGCAAATAAAACAATACATTCGCCATTATAACTGGCTTTGAGTCAACAACACACCCAGAGCCAATGGTCAGTCACAGGAACATACACTTTTTTCCAGAGTAGCGGGCAGGAAACTGGGGAAAAAAAACAAGGTTTTGTACAATGGTATAATGTTCCAGAAAGGGTGAAGAGGGAATTTCTCTTCAAGACTATTTAACCAATTGGCAGTTGAAAAAGGTGACAGCAAAGCAAGCTGAAGACTGGAAAACAAGTCACTGGTGAGCAATCTACACTCAGATTCTCTGGCTTGTACTGTATGAAGATGCATTACACCAATGTATTGAGTGCTTCTGCTTCAGCAAGGGCAGTAATGCACCCAAACCTCAAATAATGTTTGAGAAAATAAACAGAAAACTCCCACAGCTTTTGATGTATACTATAAAGCTTAAACAAACCAAAATCCAATTTTCTAGGATAACACTGTGTGAAGCTGGAGGAACACAGCAGGCCAAGCAGCATCAGAGGAGCAGGAAAGCTGACATTTCGGGTCGGGACCCTTCTTCAGAAATGGGGGAGAGGAAGGGGATTCTGAAGTAAATAGGGAGACAGGGGGAGGTGGATAGAAGATGGATAAAGCAGACGATAGGGTGAGAGGAGACAGACAGGTCAAAGAGGCGGGTTTGGAGCCAATGAACGTGAATGTTGGTGGGGATTGGGGGGGACAGGATAGTTCAGGGAGGACAGACAGTTCAGGGGGGCGGGATGAAGTTCGTGGGTTGGGGATGGGGGTGGGGCTTGAGGTGGGAGGGATGGCTAGGGAGGTGGGGACTAGCTGGGCTGGTTTTGGTATGTGGTCGGGGTGGGGGGAGATTTTGAAGCTTGTGAAGTCCACATTGATACCCTTGGGCTGCAGGGTTCCCAAGCGGAATATGAGTGGCTGTTCCTGCATCTCTCCAATGGAGTCATTGTGGCAATGCAGGAGGCCCAGGATGGACATGTCGTCCGAGGAGTGAGGGGGAGGGGGTTGGAATTCAAATGGTTTGCTACTGGGAGGTGTAGCTGTCTGTTGCGAACAGAGTGTCAGTGTTTCGCAAAACGGTCCCCGAGCCTCTGTTTGATTTCCCCAATGTAGAGGAGGTCACGACGGGAACAGCAGATACTGTATATATCATTGACAGATGTGCAGGTGAACATCTGTTTGATGTGAAAAGTCTTCCTATGGTCTGGGATCAGGGTGAGGGGGGAGGTATAGGGGCAGGTGTAGCACTTGCTTTGGCTGCAGGGGAAGGTGCCGGGTGTGGTGGGGATGGATGCGAGTGTGAAGTGGACAAGGGAGTCACAGAGAGAGTGGTCTCTCCGGAAAGCAAACAAGGGTGGGGAGGGAAAAATGTCTTTGGTGGTCGGGTCAGATTGCAGATGGAGGATGTGTCGGAGGATGATGCGTTGGATCCGGAGGTTGGTCCGGTGGTATGTGAAGACGAGGGAGATTCTGTTTTGGTTATTATTGTGAATAGCAGGTGTGAGAGATGAGTTACAGGAAATGCGGGAGACACGGTCGAGGGCATTTTTGATCACTGTGGAGGGGATGTTGCGGTTTTTGAAAAAAGAGGACTTCTGGGATTTTTGGGAGTTGAATGCGTCATCTCGGGAGCGCATGCGGCGGAGGAGAAGGAACTGGGAATGGGGATGGCATTTTTACAGGAAGGTGGGTGAGAGGAGGAATATTCTTGGTAGTTGTGGGAGTCAGTAGGTTTAAAATGGATATCGGTTTCCAGGTGGATGCCAGAGATGGAGACAGAGAGATCCAGGAAGGAGAGAGAGGTATCAGAGATGGTCCAGGTAAACTTAAGGTTGGGGTAGAAGGTGTTAGTGAAGTGGGTGAACTGTTCGAGGTCCTCGTGGGAACACGAGGCGGCGCCAAAACAATCATCAATGTAACAGAGGAAGAGATGGGGTGAGGGCCAATGTAGCTTTGGAAGAGGGATTGTTCCCTACAAAGACCCAGGCATAGCCTAGGCCCATGCGGGTACCCATGGCCACCCCCTTTGTCTGTAGGAAGTGGGAGGAATTGAAGGAGAAGTTGTTGAGGGTGAGGATGAGTTCAGATGCGAATGAGGGTGTCAGTGGAGGGGGACTGGTCGGGTCTGCGGGACAGGAAGAAGCAGAGAGCTTTTAGGCCATCGGAATGGGGAATGCAGGTGTATCGGGACTGGATGTCCAGAGTGAAAATGAAGTGTTGGGGACCGGGGAATTGGAAGTTCTGGAGGAGTAGGAGAGCGTGGGTGGTGTCACGGACGTAGATAGGGAGTTGGGAAGGAGATAGAAGTGGGTGGTGCAGAGTTGGGCAACAATGAGGTTAGAGGCTGTGGGTGGGAGGTCACCTGAGGTGATGAGGTTGTGGATGGTTTTGGAGATAATGGTTTGGTGCTTGGGGGTGGACTCATGATCCAGCGGACAGTAGGAGGTGGTGTCGGCCAGTTAGCGTTTGGCCTCGGCGATGTAGCGGTCCGTGCGCCATACTACAACTGCACCTCCCTTGTCTGCTGGTTTAATGATGAGGTCAGGATTAGAGTGGAGGGAGCAGAGGGCTGCACGGTCTGCGGGGGAGAGGTTGGAGTGGGTGAGGGGGTGGAAAGGTTGAGGTGATCGATGTCTCGACAACAATTAGAGATGAAGAGGTCGAAGAAGGGTAGGAGGCCTTGGGATGGTGTCCAGGAGGAGGGGTTGCATTGGAGGAAGGAGAAGGGGTCAGTAGAGGGACGGTTAGTCTTATGATTAAAGAAACAAGCGCGGAGACGGAAAAACTGCTCAATGTCCAAACGTGTTATATTCATCAATGTGTGGGTGGAGGGAGACAAATGTGAGACCCTTACTGAGGACTGACCGTTGGTCCTCAGTAAGGGGGAGGTCTGGGGGGGGATGATGTTTTCCAGTACTTTTTTAGTTTCATTTCCACTGTTGGATGCACCACATATAAACAGTCACTCCTTCAGGAACCAAATTGTTTATTTAAAGCTACAAGTTAAACAACATTGACCATCATTGTTCTTAAAATCACTATTCTTTGAAATTGCCAGCATAATCAAAAATCCCTGGGTGCCAATTCTATTATGTCTAGAGAAACACAAGCACAAAAGAACTCTCAATTTCAGTTATTTACATACACTTCACTGTCTCCTTGCAAATATTCCAGTAAACTTAGACAAAGAGAGACCAATATTTATTTTGATGATAATGGGAACTGCAGATGCTGGAGAATCCAAGGTAACAAAGTGTGAAGCTGGATGAACACAGCAGGCCAAGCAGCATCTCAGGAACACAAAAGCTGATGTTTCGGGCCAAGACTCTTCATCAGAGAGTTATTTTGTTTTTTTTGTAAAAGCAGGGTTTTCTTGATAGATTATGAGTAGTGTTGAGTTAGTCACACAGATTTGGACAATTCCAGTTTTGTTGCCAGCATTGTGCTGTATCAACTGGTGGTTCAGGGCATGAACATTACAACTTGCTTCAGGAAAGCTACTGCAGTTATTTTACCAAAACTGTTGTGACTTTGCCATATTTTACCTGATGTGGGTTTGCTTTATGTACCTTCAGGGCAAAATAAACTGGATGTGGGAATCATGACATTGAGGAACCTGATGATATCAAGATGCAAGATGAAATTGCAATAATATCCTGTTAGTCTTCAAATTAGATCATTATTCCGCGAAGACATTCCTCTCCTGTTGGGGCTATTTAAGATGAAGCAGGGCTTGAAATATGTCCATCATTGTGCAGTCAGAAGAGCTACAGAGCATTTCCATAAAGAGCCACGTCACACTGGACAGAGCTAGCGCCTGAATATATCAGGTTGCACAAGATATTCTCCTCTCTTACAGTTCCTTGTATGTATTTATATTTAATAAAGCCTGTGAAATGTTCACTTAAAAAAGAGTTCATCTGATGGGCAACTTACTTTTCACACATGACCACACCCAAATTACCAATAGAGATTTTCTGAGTCTTAGGGGAAGGCACAAGGTTCAACATCTTCAATCAAGTTCAGTACACCCTCCCTCGCCCAGCATCTCTGATCCACATGTACACTGAGTAAGGTGGATGGTGGTAAGAGATTCACAGCAACCAAATCAAAGCCACTTGCTGTCTTCATTAACTTGAGGGCAGACAGTCTCACTTTGCTTGGCCTCAACTAAATACTGCCAAGTGTCAGCATAATGTGCTGCAAGAATTCAGTTTCAGAATTATTCCTCCATTCCAGTCTTAATTATTAGGGGCTTCATTAACAGAACCATCGAATAAATCTAAATGTATAGCCCACGATTTTAAACTGAAGCGTCAGTCCTGCCATCTCCTTCTTAATCAGGCAGTTATTTTGCTGCATCGCCTGACATCACCTTAATGGACTATTTCATTTAAATTGCAGCTTTTTAAGAATCTTAATCTCCACTAGAAACTGATCCTGCCTGGTTTGATGAAATTCTCTGGGTATCAGGCAAAACAGCACTGCAAGGAAGACACACAAAACAACTCCCAAAGTGTCATTGATTGACTGGTGCAGTACATCACCAACATTCACAATTAAGAACTGAAATGATGTGGTGTCCCAGTCCTATGCACCGCTGGTTCGGATGATGCCTTCCAAACACGAGTTAGAGATAACCTAATGCAGATTACCATATCTCCACACCTTCCCCTTCATTTACATATTTAGGTATTTCAACAAAAAAGTGAGTTTTGCATCTGTCAGTTTTATGAAAATAATGGGAATAATAGGCTAACCAGCTTATATTGACATGAGGAATATCACAGTTCTGTCCAAAAAGTTCTTCCTAAATAAGCAAACAGCTTGCTCTTTGTAGCAAGTGGCATGAGCTCAGCAGCTGGAACATCAAGGAAGTCCTCACTTCGAGACCCTCAACTGTGTCACGTTAGCAAATCTCAACTAGAGGTTTTAAAATTGATTTTAGTCTACACTTCAGAATTCTGGCATGAACTTAATAAAAACCTTTATTCCATCACAGAACTGAAATCCACTGAGAGCTCAAACATGATCCGATACTGGAGAGCCTTGTAAAGTTTATTCAAATGAAAAGACCATGTGGCAGTCACAATTTTCTCTCTTCAGGAAAGTCGGACTAATGATAGTACCAACACATCACTCAGATTTTAACAATATTTTGCAATAAACAGAAGTAAAAACATTTATAAACCCAAGACATTGCAGCTAACCTATTTCGACTCTTGAAACATGAAATCTCGACAAGCAGGCAACTAGAACTGCACGAAAAAGATGCACTTTATCCGAGCAAAGCAGCCTGCAAGTCAACACAAGGTGATCAAAAAGAATGTTGTCATCACATTTCCTAAAAAAATCCCAACATTCAATGGATTAATAATTTTAGCTGAGTAGAAGATGCAGTGAATATTTTTTTCCCAACAGCCAATATTGGAGTTTTTTAAAGGTGCAAAGGTGCAAGAACTGCATCCCCTCCCGTTCCGCCCATCTTCCGTACCGACATTACAATTCGTCAAATTCACCTGTAAGTGGATTGTCTAATATCAAAGGAACTATTGTGAAATGCAAAATACTTCCGTGTGTCTGTTCTTCAAAATAGTAACCCATGTGTTTAGCTTTTTTTAAAAGAGTAAATGAATTAAATGCAACCAAGATTAGTTTTTGAGAAAGTTGTTTCAAAGAACTGAGTGAAATTCCTGAAAACCAATGTGAACATCTGACTTTCATATTTTCTCACTGTGGAAGGCTAACCTATTAATTCACCCAAGCAAGATTGGACCCAAGACCTGGGATACTGCTGGGGTATGAAGGAAAATCCTTCAGTGCAGAATGGCTTGGAAATCCAGAAGTTGCTATTTGCAATTCAACATTCTTGCTGAGGAACAGCCATTCATTCCCATCTCAGAGTACAATCAGCAGGTCATCAGTGCACTAATCACCACAAAAAAATCTAGAATGCATGTTCACTAAGGCACATTTGGGTTTCAGCTGGCATGTTAAATTATTAAATAAAAACCAAAAGAACTGTGGATGCCGTGAATCAGGAACGAAAACAAAGTTACTGGAAAAGCTCAGCAGGTCTGGTAGCATCTGTGAAGGAGAAAACAGAGTGAGTGTTTCGGGTCCAGTGACCATTCATCAGAATTGGACCCAAAACATCAACGTTGTTTTCTTCCTCACAGATGTTGCCAGACCTGATGAGCTTTTCCAGCAACTTTGTTTTTGTTCCATATTAAATTATTACTGGCTCTGAAAAAGTTAGTTCTACATTCGGAAAGTTCAATTGTTTTTTAAAAAACATAAGGTATGTTTTTCAAGTCTGTCTATGCTAACTTTGTAGTTCATCAATTTCATTAATTGCTTTCTGAAAATTTAATTCAATAAAACAAATTGCAGAATTTATAACTTCCTGGTTTGCTTTCTTTGAGAATAGTTCAATCTGATTGGTTGCTTGCCTTGTTTGCTGGCATCGCCCTTCTGACATGGAGATCCCCTCAACTATGTACCAGATTTAAACTGCCATCAGGAAAGGGGAGGGTCACAACATAAAAAATTTCCCAACCTGTGTGAACGACTTTATTCACAGCCAACAGGGTTAGTTTACCCTGACCATAAAATCGAGCCTATTATGTTCAAAAGGCCAATGTGACTGACGACAAAAGTATGTACAGATCTCTTCGAGCCTTCGATTGCTGTCATTCTTCTTCACAGAAACAGTGAACTACAGCAACATTCTAAGTATACCTGCAGAATGAACTGTACATCCTTCAGGACTCATGCGAGAATGGCAGCCCTTTACTTAACTTCTTGTTCACTGTTCTTTTAAACAATATGCTGGTTTGTTTCAAACAAAGCCAGTTCTTTACAAAACTTCTTGTATTCGTATTACTGCAACCAACACAACGGTCCATTCCAGCAGACCAGTGCCTGAACACAGGACCATGTGTTGCAATGTTTCCTGCTATTTTAGCTACCAAGTATGGATGCGTGATTTGAAGTCAAACTACTCGCTGTGATGGTTTGCACTCTCAAATGAGGAGGTAAGATTGAGAAACTGGCGCCTTGCTAACCTCAGCTGGTTTGAGAATTGAACCGATGCTGTTGGTGTCCCTGTGCATCCCAAACCAGCCTGCCTCCTTCTCTGTCACGTACCCAGAGTTGTTTTTTTTTCCGGAGTCTGGGCTCGATAGCTCGGCAGGGCCGCATTGGGCTTATCCAGCAGCTCCAGCACCAGGCTCCACTGAACGGTGCGCACCATCAAGCGCCTGCGGTCGAACATCGTGGCTCCATCCAGGGACTTGCAGCATTTGTACAGGTGACAGGGAAATCACTAGGAAACGGCGGGGAGAAAGAGACTGCTGAAAGAGGAAAGGAGACAAAATCTGAAGGAACGGGGAGGGGGCGGTACAGGAGAGAAAGCATCGATCAGATTGACTTTATCATGACCGAGCGCATTCATTATCAAAAATTCTCTCTCTTTGCCTGGCAACCCCGATTGCCAAACTGCTCCGCTGTCTGTTCAGCCGCTGGCTTATCCTTCCCACTCGCCGCCAGCACCTTCCTCCCTTTCCTATTCCGCACCCAGAGGCGCCGGCTCCTGGCACCGCATCTTCCTGTCACACACACACACATACGTACACACACGGAATGGGTCGACAAGGTAGAAGTAACTCCTGTGGACAATTATAATTTGAGTAACAATTTGAAATGGTCACTCATTTGAATTGAACACAAATGACACATGATTGACACAGACAACAAGAGTTTTGCAAGTCCTGTAAATTAACCCCTTTTTCCCAGTTTATAAAACACCAAGAGAGTGATTCTTCGCCTACGAAGAGATGCAGTCATTACTTGGCTCGTGTCACATTTGCAATCCCAAGTGAAACAAAACAAAAAGCAAAAATGAGACAACAAGGTGTAGAGCACGATGAACACAGCAGGCCAAGCAGCATCTCAGATTCTCCAGTATGTGCAGTTCCTGGTATCTCTGAAAAGCAAGAACAATTGACTGACTCCTCAACACCATTCGACAGGACTTCCCCAAATGCAGAAGCCTGGTGCTGACATGGAAAACTTCGTAAAATGTCAAGCTGACTTGTTCAAGAATGCAGATTCTGGGATGCAGCCAAGCCTGTGAAAGACTGCACGTGGGTTTGATCCCATGCCCCCGCCAGCCTGGAAAACACCGAGCTTACCAGCTGGCTTCAGGAGGCACGGTACACCTCGGCGTGAAGGATAACAGAAAGCTGAGCATTTGCCACAGAATATTGCACAGAGGGAAGGAAAAGCATGCCCCCTTCCTAATCACCCACACCTTCAGGATTTACACACGGTGTAACATATGGGCAGCGGGAAGCGTATTTACAATGACCCTGCGAGTCTGGCAGCGAAGTCAGACGACCTGGCTACAGCACAAAATCAGCAGTAAACGTAATCCTCCAGGGAATTTCACTGAGTCTTGACGTCAAATCAAACCAATGACTGCTCCAAGACATGCACCAATTCTTACTAACACTTCATATTCCATGTGAACAGAGCCCCGAACTGTAATGCAAAGCGCATTCGTTTGCATTATACAAGCAACCCCAGGTTTAAATAATAGAATTTTCATTTACGTGTATGTGTACAAATATCGCCAAAAATCAGTAATTCTGGTAACACAAAGTCTCATTAAATGTTTTCCATTTTAAAATGTATTGTCCATTTTAAGTGAGATATTGCATGGGCTTTAGAAAATGTATATTCCTTCACCCTGCCCCCCGCACACTTTTCCATTTTGCACACTCCTCTCAAATTAAACCAAAATACATTCACCATCAAAGGCAAATAAGCCATTCTTTCGGACCATATTTCGCACTTGACTCAAAGCAAACCATAGTGAGAAGCAAATACAATGGAGTTTGTACAAAACATTCTGTAGTTACAGTTGACATTCACCAGATATACCACAGACAGCGGAGCAGTTTGGCAATCGGGGTGTTCCACTCAAGATGTTGAGAATGCATCCTATGGATGTGAGTTTGCTCGCTGAGCTGGAAGTTTAGTTTTCAGATGTTTCATCACCATTCTAGGTAACACCATCAGCCATCGTCGGAGGCTCACTGATGATGTTACCTAGAATGGTGATGAAACGTCTGAAAACTAACCTTCCAGCTCAGCGAGCAAACTTACATTCAGAGCCTCAACCTGAGCTACAAATCTTCTCAAAACTCACTCTCTCCTATTTAAGGCGAACTGTGTTTAGACCACGAAATTGATATAGCAATGAAGTTCCACCAAGATGTATATCGCTTTCCGATCTTAGCTAGGAGATGTTCAGAAACAATTGACAGAAGTGAGCTGCTGAGCAGCTTTAATCTGCATCATGCTCCCAACCAGACTCCACGATTCCAACTCTGAAGGAGAGCAAAAGCACCTGCAATGCCAAGAAACGGCTTCTCATTTGGAACAGTCTCCACAGATTGTCACAAGTGCTTCTTGTTGTTCTTGCTTTGTCTGTGACATCCAAATACTCTTTTGGATTCAGCCAAAACCTCCACATTCAGCAGATTAAAAAAATGTCTTAAGTTCTTGGATTGTGAAACTTGCATTCTCAACATCTTGAGTGGAAAAAAAAGCCATCTCAAAATACGAAAACATTCTGAACGGTTGGTGTCATTTAGCGAGTTTTAAGAAGATTTGTTGGTGTCATTTTCAAAATGTGATAACTAAGTTTAAGGATTTTCAATACTTGGAGAGAAAGTGCAGCTGATATAATGGATACTTGGAAATATCTTTGGTTCCATGTTGGATAACTCTATCTGCAGATTTTGGCTGAATTCCATTGAAGCTCAATGTAAATTAATAATTATCCAACAAACCCTGAGTCAGCCAAAAACTCTTTTTCTAGTGCACTTACACTGTTACAACTAGATCCTTGGTACGGTTCCCCAATTTATTAAAGAGGGAATACCCCACATTGCTAAATTTCTAGGTAAAGAGGGATAAACCTAGCTCCTCTTTCACATTCATCTGCTCAGAGATTGGTTGCAACAAACTAATCAATGGGCATTCCAGCAAGTAGTTCATCTCCTCCTGAACTTGGGCTGTTAAAGGTGTCGCCCTCTGAGAGGGACCTTTCTGACATCCACATCACATAGTGCTAGAGTGGTGCAATCTGACCTGTTTCTGCATAAATCCTTTAATTTGCTGAATGTTAAGTTCGCTCACCTTCCTTTACCTAGGTGAACAAATAAGGAGTCCAAGTTTCAATGTTGACATCACCCATGAATGAACTTCAGAGGTCCACACACCAGAAAAAGGAACTTAGTGGGAATATTGTCAACACCCAGCTTACTAATCACTTCCTGAAATATGCTGGACTTGAAATTTGTGTCGTAGTCTGACTGGATCTATGTTGGCAGATCATTCAGAATGAAGAATTGCATCAATTCCTTCACCACTGTTTTGATTCATAGACTCATAGACATTTACAGCACAGAAGGATGCCAGTTATCTCACACTCATCATCAAAGATCTGTTTGCACTAATCCTATTTTCTAGTTTTAGCCTGGTAAATTAAGGCAACGCAAGTGAAGAGACAGATGCTGCTCAACTGGTATGAAACTTTCTATGTCAATCATCTTCTCAGGCAGTGAGTTCCAAACTTGTATTACTCTCTTGAGTGAAAGCATTTCTCTTCAACCCTCCACTTGGCTTTCTCCCTCTCACATTAAACCCATATCCCTCATAATTGATCCATCTATGAATACACAAGGTTCCTTCCTACTCACCCTATGTCTCTCAAAACCTTATACACCTCTAACGTGATGCCTCCCTAAATTCACTGCTTCCAGAAAACAAATCCAGCCTCTCCAAGGTTTCATTGCTCAGATCCCGCAGACCAAGCTGTATCCTTGTAAATCTCTTGCACACCCTCCCTCATGCAAACACATCCTTTGTGTAATGAGTTGACCTGAACTGCACTAAGTACACCAGTTAGTGCCAAACCAGCATCTTATACAGTTCCAGCATAACTACCTTCCTCTTGTATTCTACGCCTCTGCTAATCAAGACAAGTATTCCATATGCCTACCTGATCCAACTGCCCTATGATCTTCAGGGATTGATAATATCATCACCTGCAGTGACGCACACAGTGTCCCTTATTTTTGGAAGACTGTTTGACGTGAAGATGCAGCAGGATGGGTTAACTGATTACATTCATATCAGTCAAATTGACTCTAAACAGTCATGGCAGAGCCAAGAGGAGACAGCAGAGACCCTCTACAAAAACAAAGCAACGTTTGGAAAGGTACATGGCTTCCAACATTGCCACTTAGTGACAGAAGGAAATGGTTAAGGACAGGAGCGGAAGGGATAGGAACAACTGCAACACATTGAACCCAACTTCACTCAAGAAATGATTAGATTAGATTCCCCACAGTGTGGGAACAGGCCCTTCAGCCCAACAAGTCCACACCGCCCCCTGGAGCATCCCACCCAGACCCATCCCCCTATAACCCATACAACCCTGAACACTAAGGGCAATTTAGCATGGCCAATCCACCTAGCCTACACATCTTTGGACTGTGGGAGGAATCCGTAGCACCTGGAGGAAACCCATGCAGACACACGGAGAATGTGCAAGCTCCACACAGACAGTTGCCTGAGGCTGGAATTGAACCCAGTCCCTGGCGCGGTGAGGCTACAGTGCTAACCACTGAGCCACCACATTGCAGTGGGAATAACCCAATAGTAGATTTGGTAAGGCAACACTAACACTTAACATTGCTTCCAAGAAGCATCAAATCTATCATGCACAATCAACCTGGATTGTCAAATAACAAATATTATCCCCCTCTTCTTCTGACAGGGCAGCAGTTTCACCAGTCAATGTGAAAGAAGAGAGAGAAGGCTAAATGATTGTATTTGTACTAACTAAAAGTCACACAGTGAAATGTGACATCCACAAATGTTTACATGCATTAATTTTCTAAATGGCAGTTAGCTTGTCACAAATCTTGTCTCAGGTTTGTTCTGGGCATGAACATTTTTCTTCTGCTGTATCATTTGAAACTGAACTCAATAACTCTCAAGAATTCCTACTATTGTGTCTTAGCTTTGATACCTATGAATGGTTTAATCCCACAGGTAACATATTGCTGACAGGATAAAATTACAGAAGTGCATTTTACTTCTGTTGTTCACAATTATATACTAGTCTAATTATCTCTGAGATTGCTCCAATAGGTTCTGTTGCTAACTGCCAGTTGGAGCACCTAGCTCTCTGTTATATCCATAATGGGCTGCTCCAGCTGAGGCACTTTTGTGCGCATCTTACCTAATATGTTCAGCACATGATCTAAGGTGAACTAGTTCCTTAGCAGCCAGTAAGACCCATTATCAAGTGAGCTGGTTTTTACTTTCAATTTTTGTGAGCACCTAGAACATGAAATGTGAATGACACACAATTTTTACAACAATTGGAAGGTTACTCTTATTGATGGGGGAAATCAGCAAGTCTCTTTTACAACAGTTGGCTAACTTCCCAGCATTTATTTGTGCAAAAAAGTCACTGTGTTCCACTTGTATCTCACTATTTTGCACAGATCAATGATGGGGTTTAAAATGAAGATTGAGTTTGGATAGATTATCAAAGCAGCAGGCTGATGTACTGGACACTACATTGCTGTGTTCCAAACAGAATCTCCGAATGACCAAAAGCTAGCACATGAATTGAGTCACTTTACAACTGTGCAGCACCCAATGGGCATTGAACTCCTGAAGGCAAAGAAGCTGAAACACCTTTACCACCCCCATCAAAACATTTTGCTTATTCACTTAGTGTTGGGAGAGAGGCATACAAATTTTATGACTGAAAAGTGACAAAGCTGCTTTTCATGTTCTACCACTAGCAACCTTTAAAACACATGCACAATACTGAATTCATTAATAAGTCATGCAAGCATCTGTCTGTTTCAAGTTTTGGCTTAGTGGATAACTTTCTTGCCAGACTTACAAATTTTCAGTCCTACTTCAGAGACTTTACCACATAGTCTCAGCTGACATTGCTGTGCCAACTTGTACTGCACTGTTGCAAGTACAATATTTCAAACAATACTTTAAACAGAGTCACTGTCTCTGAGTGAAAAGAGGAGGGTAATTCTCCAGGTGAATAATTATCCCACCCTCAAAGATTATCTACTCATTTCTGTTAATGGGACCACATACACTTCGCTATCAGATTTCCTACAACTCTACTTTCAAGTATCAATGTGGATTGTAAGTTGAAATAAATGCAATATTTATATATCATATATTATGCCAATATTACCCGATAATTTACAGAAGCTTAATAAGATTATTGGAAGTATCTTTGGCCAAAACCATGCATTCAGGTTCAGCATTGCACTAATTGCCAGTGATTGAACAATGCAATTCAAAAGCTCCAACCATAACAGCAGCCTGTGCATAAACAGGAATGAAAGTGATGTATCTGACATAACATTTTTGCATATGGCACATAGTTCTTGTAAGTACTTCACTTCTTGTTTCACTTTAGCAAATCCTCTGACTCAGTGTGAGTGCTGCCACCTTTTAAGGCAGAAGGCAATAGCTTAAGCAGAAAAACAATGGATGAATCAAAATCTTCACATTCAAAAATAGATGAAACCAGCTCAAACCTTCATCCTCACTATTTCTGAGTATCGTTCCATTTGCCTGTCAGTCTTTTGTAACTGAGTCAACCTGACAATATCTAAGAACAGAAATTATTCTTTGAACTTTGTTGAATACAATGTAGTGTTCAGCTTGTCATTCTGACTGACAAATTCAATGATTTTAGCAACTGCAACACTGTGATTTTATGATGATGATTAAATTGCATTCAGAAAATCTGCCAGAAGTTTGTGGAATACCTACACTCTACGTGAAGAACTGTAACCAAGCACAAAGTCACAAACCTATTGCCATGGAGTCTGTATCCATTCACTTTGCCTATAAACAAAACTGCCACACCCTTAATAACAAACAACTTATGAAGCAAATGGAAATAATTACACGCAGAAGAAAAATATGTTTGTATGATCTATTGTAGATTTGCATCAACAGAAGTCCAGCATTTGGAAGAAATTCCTTATTTTGGATTAATCAAAATGCAAGTGCTGGGAGAACAATGATGAACCTTAGCTGGGTCTCCTGGTTACAGGTAAACACTCACAATATATGCTACATGTCCTGGAGAATGTAGATTTACACTTGACAGCCTAAGCTTATTGTTCTCACGGTGTATCCAATAGTTTTATATTCAGATCACAATGGATTCACAGGTATGTACTTTTTACGCCTCTATGCTTTATAACAGTGCACGAATTTCAGCACATTGAGCAATATTTGACAAGCACAACTGTTACAAATTCTAGCAATATTGTAGTAGGTAATTACAATAGTTTGTTTAGTGAATTTTGCATTTCAGTGTTGGAACTTTGCATCAGAAATCCCAGTTGAGTTAAATATTTCCTTTTGTGACAGCATGTCAGAATCCACATAATTGTGGGCTCAAGTCTGCATTTAAAAATGGCATGGCCACTGATCATTCAATTCTCTTCTCAATAGTGATGAACATAAAAGTTTGCCAACTCCGTATGCATGAATTCCTGAAGAATTCACCACAGAAATGCCTACTTTAACTTTCAAACAGCTTCTCAATCTCTTCAGCGCCCTGAAAATATCTGAAAAGGTTATTACTGAGGAACGACACAAGCACCACCATCCCAATCTAATCATGTAAAAAGTGCAAAGGATACAATGGATACTCATGCCATTTTGTGTTGCTTTTACTCATAAATTTGCTGCAATTATAGGTTCGTTTCTGGTGCAATTTTGCTTTGTCCGCTGATACAGTTTTGAAGCGGGCCAGTCAGCCCAGCCAGTTGTACCATTTCTGTCTGGTGTGCCCCCTCCAATTCCAATCCCCTCATCTCTTTCTACCAGTGTGCCCTTGCATTCTTTTTCAATGTGCTGCTTTCATTTTGAAAGCATTCAAGCCATTTTCACTTCCTGTGGAAATATATTCCAGATTCTAACCACTACATCTGAGAAAATGGAAAAAACACATTCTGACAGAAGATCTGATCTGTTATGTCTGTTTATGTCCCAAATCTGGAAAATTCATAGTTTTGCCTCTTACAGATCTTCTCTGTTCTGTTTATAGTCAACACCCATTTTACCTTCTCTTTCAGGAATATATGATCCTTAATTGAATATGAGTTTGCAACAAAATTGAGGTAAAGGAACCATCATAATGATGACTTATGAAGAATATGTTGCTCCTCAAGGGACACTAGTGAAACCTTACTACTGGCTGTATTCCACTGAAAGATGTCCACATTGTCCCTATCACATCAAAACTGGGGAAGAGGCGCGAGTTTCCTACATTGAATTTTATGAAACGTTTGGATTTCCCTACGCTCAACCACAATCTGACAGGCATCTGGTCTTTTATGAACTGAAGTTATCATCTGGTACTTTAGTGCAGAAAGGACAAGTAACCAACTGTACTTTATATCAACTGCATCCAGAATCTATCTTCTTTGACATGGATGGCTATCTGGATGCACTCTTGTACTACTATGAAGATATTGCTTACATCACTATCTATTCCAACTACACCCCATGTAATGAAAAAAACCACTGCTGTATAACCAAAATATATGATTTCTTGTTAAGTTTTCCCAGCACACGGTTGGACATTTATTTCTCTGCACTCTACCATACGGATGATCACTTTTCTGAATCTGGGTGGAATAGAGAAGCTCTCCATAACTTGGCTTCACTTTGGCCGAGAGTGACCCTCAATCCCATCAGCGGTCGGATATGGCTGACAATTCTTCACAGGTTTGTGAATGGTGTGCCACGGCTAACTCTTTACAACTCAGTTTTGCCTGAAAGAGCTTTTGCAGACCTCAGCAATGCCCATCAGATAGCCGCCATTACTGGCGTTAACCCTTTTTACGTAGATGTAGTACCCCAAGCAAAGCAACATCGAATGCAACATATTAACCCAGCAGAGATGATTGCGAATCCTATTTCACAAATACCACCTCCAGTTATGAATCGAATGATGTTAAGAGCTCCAAACCAACTATTCCAACCATGCATGAATCTTACAAACAAGCTACCGTTGCCTTTTTATGTACAGCCACTTCAACAACAGAACACAAAACCAAAGAATGTTGTGAGACATCTCAACATGCCAAACATATCCAAATGGAAAATACCAACAAGTTCAGCACTACGCAACATTCAAGTAACTAAAACAGTTGAAATTTTGGAATCTCCAATGAGGAAAAGAACAAACAATTCAAAGCAACAGAGGAAGGCAGGAAAAAGAGAAAAACCTACAAGAAAGAATTAGCTGTCAAAAACAGCTCTTTCAATCGAGTTAAATCTCTGAATGAAAATGAAATTTCTTTTAAACAGGACTGAGGCCCGCCAATTGTTACAATAAATTCCACCGTCACTGCTTTCTCATAAGCTCTGTGCAGGAAATACAAATGTAATTAAATCTGTTCAACTATGTTTGTTAACCATGACAGTTTCAATTTTTCATCTCAATTTTCTTTCCTTTTCTCTCCCCACCCTTAAGTCCCCAAGCATCAGATTTCAAGTAATCTGGTTTTATGCACAAATTCAGTGAATTATGGAAGACACTTTATGAAGCGAAATATTGTTCTTCCACTTTAGAGTACAAACTCTGAAACAATAACAATATATTACCAGCCTTGTTGGGATGTTATGTTGAGGTTCTACAGAGATTGGATGAGGCCTCTTTTGGAATAATGTGTCTAGTAATGGTCACCCAGTTTAGAAGAAGGATATTATCAAGCTGGAGAGAGAACAGAAGAGGTTTACCAGGATGTTGCCAGGTATGGAAGGTTTGAGTTATAAAGAAAGGTTAGATCAGCTTGGATTTTTTTTTTCACTAGAGTGGAGGAAGTTGAGAGGTGACCTGATAGAAGTTTATAAAATAATGAGAGGTATAGATAGAGTAGAGTATGTAGGCCATTCATTTTTCCCAAAGATGGGGAATTTCAAGACTTGGGGACACATTTTTAAGGTGAGAGAAGAGAGATTGTAAAACAGATATAAGAGGCAATTTTTTTACATAGAAGGTGGTTCACATGTGGAATGAACTTCCTGAGGAAATGGTGGATGTGTGTACAGTTACAATGTTTAAAAGACATTTGGATGGGTATATGAATAGGAAAGTTTGGAGGGATATTGGCCAGGAGCAGGCAGTTGGGACTAGTTTAGTTTGACATTATGTTCAGCAAGGACTTTTTGGATCGAAAGGTCTGTTTCTGTGCTGTAAGACTCTATGACTCTGTCACATAAAACTATATGTAGTAATCTGAGATTGACCAGGTTCTGAATTTATGGTCACAATGTTGAGAGACGGCCATCTGTATGTCTGTCTCTCTTCAAATAGTCTGTTTAGTTCCACCCATAATTTGCTATTGATACTATGTGGGAAGTTGATCAGTGACATCATAGAAAGATCACTCAAAGTTGCTAAGGCCCTCACACAATAAGGTGCTCTTTTGAATTTGAATTTAAAGCTGTGTCTCCATGCACTGGCCATGCTCAAAATGATCAGAGCAGATTTGAGCTTCATTTCACAGAAAGATGTCATCTGCTTTTAATAGGAATATAAAGCCATCTTAAAACCAAGGAAATAATTCTGACTTTCAATGGATTCTTCCATTAACTAGAATAATCCAATAAATAATAGATTTCGTTTCACAGCTTTGACTGGAACGGTCATGCTGAGGCTATTATTATGTTGTTTATAGCACAGGGAATTGCAATTACATCAACATGGCAATGACGAAAAAGCCAATTTTATTTTAAATGCAATTCCATTGTCTCTAACTCCAGATTGCAGCCTTAAATTGGACTCTTGCCAAGTCTAACCCTAATCCACTCATGAAGTCAGCAAATACTCAAGCTGCAAGGTCTTGGCTCTTTCTGCACTTAGCTATTTGGGAGACAGATAACGGAAGACTAATTTTTATTCCATTTGTTCAGTCTCATCCAGCTACGCATAGTTCATCAGAGCTTCTGACAATAATTGAGATACAATGTCAAAACAATAAACTTTTACCAAAGCTATTAAGGTTAGAGGTGATGCGGTGAGTTATCACTTTCTTTTGGCACCTGTCATCATCACAAGTTGTTTACTGTTCCTTTTTCCAATTGCACACACCTTTACTCCATGCACAAATCCATTTCGCATCCCCGATTTCATTTTTCTTGTTTCATTGCTGCCTATACTGTTTGTTTTAAATTTTACACATTCTGGGCAAGATGGTCTGTGTCCTTCATTGATACAACAAAATTCTATAATTTACGATCAGCTTTCAGGAGAACATCTATAAAGGTTTGAACTCACACCAAACACACTACAATAGTTTCTGCTGTTAAAATTATAGCTGTCCTTATCTTGCACAAATATAACTCATCATTTTGCTATCTTTTCCACTGCATTGTGTCCTGTGGACTCAAGTGAGACAATTAGTCAAGAAGTACACACTCTACCAAGAGGAGATATTTGGAAATGATGGTATTGTACCTATGCAGGGCAGCAGCGCTAATCTGAGGAACTGTAGCTCTGAGGTTACTGAGCAGGTAGTTTAAAGATTAATCCTCAGGCAGAATTTAAAAAATTGCTTTTTATATGTCTAATTCTTTGTGGTCTTGATTATCATTATCAGTACTAGAATTAAATCTTCTCTACTAATATCATTTATATGAATGTTGTGCACTGAACAAACAAAACTGACATTAATGTGCTTTTACTGACATAAAACAGTCCTCAAGGTTTGAGAGCCTTCCAGCTACTCCGGCGTCTTCCCCTCACCCAAGTCAAACCTCTCTACAGGTCCCATTGCCCTGATGCTGAACCCAGCTCCGGCTAGTCTTTCTTCTAGCTACATATAAATAACGCCATTTGAATGCATTTGAGGAAATGATTAAAAGTTCTATCTTGGCCCATGGCCAACACTACACTACTTTCCGGGATAGCAGAGGAAATTGGCAAATAAACAACAGAAACTATTTCTTAAATTAAAAAAACAACATTGCGTCCTTGATTCGAGGATCTAAAAGCTGGGCTGCAACAGAGATACCAGACAAGAAATAAAGAGTACATTTTTTTTTGAAAGCTCATTTCTACAGCTATACAAAGGGTTTCAAAAACCAGCTTGCAAACAATTGATTTGGGCTTCACAACAAGTGAACTGAAGGACCTGATTTTGGTTACATGCGCATCAAGTGGAAAACAGTCATGTATTCTCAAGACACTACAGCGTTCAGGTATTCTATTCATCACACACAGTTCATAAGAAAAGCTCAGGTCAGAAAATAAGAAGCTGAAGTTGTCGGGAAAATGCAATAACAAAGGAGTTCATCTACAGTCTACAGAATGGCAAAAATGCTGTACTTTAAAGTTTTTCTAGTCCTAGTCCTACAGTCTTTTATTCAATTTCCTGCAGGACGAAGACTGCTAATTACTGGTGCCTCAAAACCAAAATCCCCCATGTCTTTGTTGTTCTGATTCCACACTGCTGCATTTGTGGTAATTTCAGTGGGCAGTTAAGAGTTAACCACCTTGCAGCCATTCTGGACAACTACGCGTTAGACCGGATGACAACAGCATATTTCTTACTTTGAAAGACATTTGTGCAACCGCTAGATTTTCACAGCAATCGAGGAGCTTTGCAGTCACCATTATTGGCTTTTTATTCCGAATTCCGAATTAATTGAACATAAATACCTCTCGCTGCTGTACTGGGATTTGAATTTGCATGTCTCAAACAACAGGCTCACATGTCTGGATTACTCATCTAGTTACACTAGCACACGTCTGTACCCTTGTGCAAAAAGGCTGGGAGAATGCCACCTATTTACACAGCATGATTGAGAGTGAAGCCCATTGACAATTATTGAGGAGACAGGAGCAGGCAAACATACAACGCCTCGCTTTTGAAATGCAGAAACAAAAACAACCAATTTCTCCAGAGTTGGATCGAACATCAAAGTAGCGGTGGCAGTTGCTCCCTAAACAAGCATTTAGATTGAAAGTTGATATGTCGGACTTCTTAACAGTTTGGTGGCTTGTCATGAACAATTCAGATCACAAAAGCTCCCGTTGTCTTCTCAACTAAACAGTTCAGCTAACCATATTAATTTAGTAAAAGTCTCTTATTGCAGCAACAAAGACAATCGAATGACACTAATTTGATAAATCAGAAAGCTTCATGATAGTGTAAAAAAACCTGATTTGATTTGAGTTGAATGCACAAATTATCAATGTTTTTCATTGCCTGAAAAGGACCCAGCAGCTATTGTTGATTGTTGTTTGTGTTGTCACAAGTTTCCTTGTTTGTTGGTTTATGACATCACAGTCAAACCATTGTGAACTCACTGGACTCGTTGTTTTGTTAAAAAAAAACCTTCTGAGAAAGAACACAAAACCTGTTTGAGCAATTAACTGCTGTTTTCCAATTCATCTCTGTTTGCATGGGTGTCTTGTGAGGAGGGTTTGTTCGTAAAGGTGGGCACCATGTCATGGATACACTTCCCCATCTCCACCGAGTTCCCTTCACAGCCTTCCTGGAAGCATGGCCATAGGGGTGAAGGCACCATGAGGCCGGCCCACATGCGACCAATACGTCCATTAATTTGATTGCTGGTTGGGAGGGCTGGTCAGCTGTCAAGAGGGTAGGTGGTCACATCAGTCCTCAAAGTCCCTTCAAAACATTCCTGAGGTTAATTCAACCTTTACATTGACCTTTGAATCCTCTAAAGACTCCACCAGCACCATTTGGTTTATAGGCCAAGAATAAAAGTGGACTACTGGTTCTGGTACTGCTGGTCACAAATTTTGTTATTCATCCTATAGTGTCTGGTCTTTGTGGATATAAGTGAAATGTAATTGATTCTGAAAAGGAGATCTGGTACTTATGTCTTTTCATTGGTGTTAAGATAAGACAACGTCTTTCTCTTTCCTTGCAGTTTCTCAATGAACCAATACCATTTAGTACATACTGTGTGATTATCCTACCCTTGTGCCATTTCTTTGTGATTGAATTCATGATTAAAATATCACAGGTAAGGAAAACAAGCCACCTCGTACCATGCCAGGGTTCTAATCTTTCAGATACCTCAGTAGGCCACACAAATGGAACATGGGGAAGCTTTGATTCAACTTGCGCCTTTAGACAACTTTGAAGCAGGCTCAAAAACTTCATACTTTCCAAACTTCATTTGCTGTGTTGTGGGAAACACGGCTGACCATTTGCACACAGCAAACTCCAACAAACTGCCAAATGGTAATGACCAGATACTGTTCACTGTTTTTATGAATATTTTTGGACTTGTATGTTTTAGCAAGAAACCAGGCAGAAATCCACCATCCCTGTTTACACAAGGCCACAACATTTGAGCACAGTAAGCAACCAGTGGCTCAGTTAAACATCTTCTCCAAAAGCTGACAACTCTGACACTACAAAACTTACTCAGAACCAGACAGTAATTTCCAAACATGACTTTGTGCTCAGAAGTATTACAATTGATCAATGTCTTACATTCGGGTGAGACTGCTGCCACTGTTGCAAAGCTAACAATGACTACTTTTCACTGCTGTAATGCAACAGTGCTGCTATCATCCAGTAGTTTAGGTTTCCTCATACCTTTCTGTTTCAAAACAGCATTATGAAAATTGGAGATAATGGGAACTGCAGATGCTGGAGAATCCAAGGCAACAAAATGTGAGGCTGGATGAACACAGCAGGCGAGCAGCATCTCAGGAGCACAAAAGCTGACGTTTCGGGCCTAGACCCTTCATCAGAGGATTCAGCTCTGATGAAGGGTCTAGGCCCGAAACGTCAGCTTTTGTGCTCCTGAGATGCTGCTCGGCCTGCTGTGTTCATCCAGCTTCACATTTTGTTATTATGAAAATTGAATTGTTTCCTCAAGTTGACTAAGATGATATACCCATAGAATCTAAAAAATAAATAAAAAAAAATTTGTGTCGAACTTAAACTTGAAAAGTGACAGACTGTTGTCAAATTTAATGCTGCAATTTGATTCAATTGCAGGCTTCAGAGTAATTACATCCATCCATTATTCATTTGCCCCTTCAATATCTACTTGGGCTTCCTTAGAAAACTTAAAACTTTAAATGCCATTGAGCAGCCCAGGACTATAGCCATCAGATATTTCATGTCACTCAAAATATACTCTACTCAACAAAGATCTTCCCTGTTTATGTAATTTGTTTTGTGGTTGGACAGGCTGGTCAGCTATCACCCCTTATGTCCATTCCAACCCCTGCCATCATTTCCCTGCCCTCCCCCCAGCAAAACATCTCCCCATCTTTGTACTTCCCCATCCATTCTGGATTCTGTCCATCCCCATCTCCCCTCACTCTTGCATTGCTGGGACCTGGCCCCAGGGTGACCTTGGACTTACCTGCAGCTGTCCTACCTCCATAATGGAATGTCTTCTTCGGGATTGACCACGGTGCCAGGAGTGGCCACCTTTCCTGATAGTGCTGATGCCACCAGATAGTGGCTTGCTATTACATTGACTGGCACATCCATAAGGCTAGTTTTTATCCCTGATGGTGCAGAAGAGTGTCTTATGGTTTAACAGATATTGAGTTGTAGATGGGTGAGTTGCCCCAATATATGCCCGAAACGTCAGCTCTTGTGCTCCTGAGATGCTGCTGGGCCTGCTGTGTTCATCCAGCCTCACACTTCATTATCTTGCCCCAATATAGGTACAACTTATCCCTTAAGGAGGGGTTTTGTTCACCCCACCCTTACAATCTAGCTCCATGTTTTACTCGATATGATATACCATACTCCTTAGATTTTTGATACGATCCTAAACGCCAGATGAAATGAGTGAGTGGAACCAAAATCTATTAAAATAGTACATCTAAATTAGAATATCTAACGAGTTTGTGTGGTTCATGCTGTCCTTTATTTCTGAACAATTGTATTTACTCGTTTGTTTTTTATAAAAGAAATTCTGCGAAGACTTGTCTTTCCATAGCGTGTGAATGTATCTGACAAATGCAGTTTTAATTCCGAATCATACCCTTTGGTGTGAGCCAATGTTTGCCACTTGCCTGAAAATTAAAATCAGAAACGACTATGGCTGCTGAAAATCTGAAGCAAAAACAAAAATTACTGGAGATACTCAACACGTCTGACAGCATTTTTGGAGAAAAAGCCAATTTAATTCTTCAGGTCCAGTGATCCTTCTTCAGAGCTTTAAAAATAAGTTTGTTCCCAACAAATGGATTCCTTTGATTTCATTCAGGAAGCCTGGTGAATATTTCTTTTATCCTGGATAATATGACAATAGAAAAGCAATTGGTCATCATGGTAACTGAATCAACAAATTTATATTCTATCAGTGATGAAACTGATAAAATAGCAGGGCTCGATTATCAATGTACTACTCTAGTCACAGTCGCAACAATTCTTACTTGTTACGTCCTGCGTGTTAACCAACTCTGTATTCATGCTCATACATTACCTTCAGTTCCGGAGCCCTTATCTTATCTATTCGCCATTAGTGTGGCACCTTGCAGAATGCCTCTTGGAAATCCAGGTATAATGCAACTGTTGGGTTCCTCTTACCTACCTCACTAGTTAGACTCTCAAAACAGAATATATTTGTCAAATATGCCAGGAACCAGGCTGATCTTGGACTTACTTGCAGGTGTCCTGCCTCCGTTATGGAAAGTCTTCTTCCATTTGATCATGTTGATTTAATTGGATGATTCCATTTTTTTTAAAGTGCTTTGCTGAAACATACTTCATTAAGGAATTTTAGTAAGCACTTTCCCAAGTGATTGATGCCATGCGAACTGGCCTTAGTTCCTCATTTTTGCTCCTCCTTCTTTCTTAAATAGCAGTGTTACATTTCCACTCCACTCTGGCTTTTCTAGGATCCAGGGTATTTTGGTAAATTAGAAACCATTACATCCGCTATGTCTGAAGCTGGGCTCCAGGGATATTCAGTTTTTTGGAAGGACAGACAAGAAGGAGGTGGGTTAGTGTTGCTGGTTATGGAGTAGAATTAATATGGAGTTACAATGGATATTCGTTCTGGTGAAATAGATTCTGGGTAGAGTTTAGAAACACCAAGGGACAGAAATTGACAGTGGTTGATGTATATACACTACACTAAACTCTGGTGGAAACTTTAGCAAAAGGCACCAATCAGGAAATTGAAGACACCAGCAGAAAGGTACAGCTCCAAATATATTGAAAAGTCACTTACTTCAAGAGTCAAGTGAAATCAGTTTGCATAAAAATTGGGCAAAGCAAATCAGTTATCGTTTCATAGAGGAGGAATTCCTGAAGTATTTTTTAAATTCATTCATGGGATGAGGGCATCTCTGCCTAGGTTAGCATTTATTACCCATTCCTAAATGTTCAGAGGGCAGTTAAGAGTCAACCAAATTGCTCTGGGTCTGGCGTTACATGTAAGCAAGAATGTCCTTTCTTTTAAAGGACAATGGATTCATGCTCATCATTAGACTCTTAATTCCAGATTTTTATTGAATTCAAATTCCATCATCTGCTGTAACGGGATTCAAACCCAAGTCCCCGGAACACTAACTGGGTCTCTGGATTCACAGTTCAGCAATAACAATCTTAGGCCATTGTCTTGTCAATTAAGTGTGTGCTGTATGGTTTTCTGAATCAACATGTTGAGAAACCAACAACAGGCCTTGCTGAACTGGGTATTGTGTAGTTTGATGGTCATAGATCTTCTTTTGGCACTGCTAGTCTTTCTCTGGACTATGGAGGCTGCAGTGGCCTGAGTGGAAACCTCGTTTATGGTGAGGGAGAAATACAGCTAGCATCGCATGGCTGGGCTCGATAGGTGGTCTTGGGATGATCATGTGAGAGAACTCTCTCAGAATGAGACCCTCCAAGAAACTGGTGAAAATGACTCTGGGTTGATTTCTGGTAAAATTCCACCTGCTATCACTTTTTACAACCCAATGATAGAGACATGAGACCTTTGGGATTTGTTGGATTCTAACCTCTGAAACTGCTTCTGTTCTTTTTCTCTCCTGATATTCTTTCTTCATTCTTCATTATTTTTGGCAAATAAGTTGTCCTCTCTTTTTGGTGTACAATTTGCATTTTCAACTGTAAAGACAGACACAAGGTATTTGTTCAATGTCTTTGCTTTCTCCTCATTCTCTGTGATACATTCACCAGCTACGCTTCTAAGAGATTAATCTTCAATTCTTGGAGATTTCAGGGTAATCCTGGAGCATTGGCGACCCTGCACTTTGTACAGATGTTGCCTCCCCTGCTGAGTGTTCCAAACATTTAAAGTCATATTTTTTCTTGTCCTATATACTTTCCTGTCATTGGTCCAATTCCTGAGGAGATGGAATCACTCATACTATTCACATCCTTTTTATACCGCAGGACTCTGACTGTGCAATTCTCAGGAGAGTGAGGAACTCGTTAGAGACTGTAAATCTGCTGTGCCCTCACTGTATTGTCAGAGATATAGCAATACATTTTACACTGAGAAGTTACAAGAAGGTATAATTTCATCGTACAGCAGTTGCCATGTTGATTTGGTTCAAATGCTAGCACCCAGTATCCAGTGACTCTTCACCAGAAGTGTCTGATCGAACTGAAGGAACACTGCTTTGATGCAGGCACCTTCATTTAAATGTTCTGTTAAACCTCTCCGCTGGATGTTAAAATAACACCATTTGGAGAACAGCATGAGGATTTTCCAGTGGCTGGGTGAGCATGCAATAATAGACGGTCATCATCACATTGACGTTTGTAAGATGAAGCTGCTGTAAAATAGCTTTTGAATCTAGTGATGTAACAGTCATTCCACTTGAAAATAATTTATTTTATGTCGCCTTCAGAGTTATTTTCACAGAAAGATCTGTGTCAATACAACACAGATCTCATCAGAATCTGAGTGACGTGACTGTGCTTTTGACAAGTGGTAGGGTCACTTTCTGACTAAACAGCAGTGAGGTGCCATTTAAATGGTTTATCATTTATGAAATAACTTGTTAATACCACAACTCGCCTCATTATTATTTCATTTCCCATCTTACCAAACATGCCAGTCAAGGCAAATTTTGAGAAAATATGATTTGAAAATCACAGCAGATACCTGGCGACTTCAGCTCACCACTTGCTTGAAATGGTATCCACTGGGCACAAACATCTCAAGGCAATCTCCATGGGCATCAGCCACATGGGCCCCTCATCCAGAGATATCGGTATCAAATATGTGCCAGCCTCTAAAGGCCTTCATTACTTTTCTTTGATTCAATTGCAGGACGTCTTTGCACTTTATTGGCATGCCTTGGGTTTCACAAGTAACTATCACTGTAATACTGCAGTGATGAAACTGTGTGCATGGGAACACCCGTCCAGCTCATGGACTGGACCAGGCTGAATCTCCGGGATCTTCACTCACTGTCATACCACCCGTTTACTCTGAGGCTACCTTGAAACTGACAGCATTCCCAACTTAGCTTCCCCTTTGTTCTTTGCCACCTTTGCTGGACATCCAAGTCTTAGATTAACTCTGTCTTGTCTTGCCATTTAGCTTATCATGGATGTCCGCAGTCCCCAGTCAACGCATGGGTGATAGAGTCAAACAGCATGGAAACAGATCCTTCGATCCAACCAGTCCAGGCCAACCCTCATCCCAAACTAAACTCGTCTCACCTGCTTAAATTTGATCCAAAAAACCTCCAGAGATTACTTGTTTATGTACTTAACTGCATGTCTTTAACGTGATTTGATTTGTTATTGGACATGAATTTAGATACAGTGAAAATTTTGTTTTGCATGCAGTGTAGGGTATCATACCATACAAAGTGCATTCTGGTAAAAAGCAGAAATAAGAAAACAATGTTATGGCTGTACAGAAAGTGCACAGAGAATGAGACCAACATTAATTTTAAAATTTGAGACGTCCATTCAGAAGTCTAATCTAGTGGCGAAGCTATTCTTGAATCCATTCATGCATTGCCTACAGACTTTTATGTTATCTGCTTGACAGAGTAGATGCCTGGAAGAGTATATAAGCAGGGTGTTCGATCATGTTGCCTGCTTTCCCAAGGCAGCAGGAAGTACAGATGGAGTCAAGGGATGGAAGGCTGGTTTACGTGATGGGCTGGGCTATGTTCATGACTCTCTGTAGCTTCTTGCATTCTTGGGAAGAGAAGTTGCCAAACTATGCTGTGATGCACTCGGATAAAATGCTTTCTATAGTGCATCTGTAAAAACTGGTAAGAATCCTTGTGGACATGCCAAATTTCCTTAGCATCGTAGCAAGTTGAGACTTTGTTGTGCTTTCATGACCATTATCTTGACACGGGAAGACCAGGATAGACTGTTGCTGATCATGCTAAGCACTTTTTATCTGTTGTAACTGTACCCCATCCACCCCATCCTCTGGAAGTTCATTCCATTCACAAAACCCATTCTTTGTTTAAGAAAATTGCTCTTCACGTCTTTTTTAAATCTTTCTCATTTCACCTTAAAAATATGACCCCTAGTCTTGAAATCCTCCAGCTTATAGAAAAGACACCTGCCATTCACTTTATCCATATCCCTCATGATTTTATAAACCTCTAATAAGGTCACCTCTCAACTTTTTATGCTCCCATGAAAAAAGTACCAGCCTATCTAGCATCTCCTTGTAACTTAAATTCTCGAGGTCAGTGTTGGTATGTAGCCTTCAGTAATGAGACCCAGCACAGTAAGCGAAGGACAGCCTTTGATCCCAATCCAAGAGCTTGAAAATAGTGAGTTAGCACTTGGGCACTCACTGTCAGTCACGAAAAGTAAGGAAGTGAATGTCAGGCAAGTTACAGGTCATCTTGAGCCTTTCTACCATATTGTGAGCTGTTTTCCTTTGTGACAACAGATAAATATAAAGGAAGATTAAAATGCGTGGCAAGGCTGGTCCTGTTGGTGAAGGTAGAAAGGTGTCCAATGCAAATAAGTAGGCAGCACGGAGAGAATTGCAGGATTTATGCTTGGGGATTGTGTGGGGAGGGATGACAGCAAGTGGGAGATGATATGACAGGCAATAGTGACAGTCGTGAAGCACGAGCCTTGGTGGGAGCTGGGTTCAGTAGCAGAGATAAACTGTTCTTTCTGGTTCACTCGTGGCATGTTGCTGACAGGCCAGTATTTATCACCTGTCCTTGAGAAGGTTGTGCTGGGCTAACACTTAAACCACATCAGTTTCATGTGCAGTCGGTTGACGCACAATGTCCAAAGGGAGGGACTTTCAGGAGTTTGACCCAATGACAGTGAAGGAATGGCTGTATATTTCCAAGGCATGATGACGAGTGGCCCGAAAGGGAACTTGCAGATCTTGGTGTTCCCATCTGACTCTGCCCTTGTCCTTCAAGAAGCAGGTGGCTGTGAGTTTGGAAGATGCTGTCTAAGAATCTTTGGTGAATTTCTGCAGCACATCTTGTAAATGGCACACACTGCTGATACTGAACGTTAATGGTGGAGAGAGTGGATTCTTGTGGATGTGGTGCTAATCAAGCAGGTTGCTTTGTCCTGGATGGTGTCAAGTTTCTTGAGTGTTTTTGGAGTTGCAACCATCAAGGCAATCAGGGAATATTCCATTACACTCCTGACTTGTGTCTTTTAGATGATGGACAGGCTTTGGGAAATCAAGAGGTGAGTTACTCATTGTGGTATTCCTCACCTCTAACCTGCTCTTGTAGCCACTGTGTCTATGTGATGCATCCAGTTGAGTTTCTGGTCAATGGAAAGCCGCAGGATGTTTACAGTTGAAAAATCAGTGATGGTAACACCACTAAATTGGCAATTATCAATAGTGACATTTCAATTGTCTTTTATTCTAGATAGTCATCATCCGGCATTTGTGTGGTGCAAATGTTACTTATTACTTGTCAGCCCAAGCCTGGATAGTGTCTAGATTATTTCAACTTGGACTACCAGTACCTGAGGAGTCACAAATGGTGCTGAACATTGTGCAATCATTGCCAAACATCCCCATTTCTGAAATTATGATGGAGGGAAAGTCATTGATGAAGTAGCTGAAGATTTTTTATCCTGGGACACTACATTGAGGATCTCCAACAGAAATGACCTGGACCTGAGATGATTGACTTCCAACAATCACAACCATCTTGTTATGTGCCAAGTATGACTCCAATCAGCGGAGAGTTTGCCCATGATACCTATTGACTCCAGCTTTGCTGGGGCACTTTGTTGCCTCACTGTTGAGTGTGACCCTGATGTCAAGGACTGTCACTCTCACCTCACCTCTGGCATTCAGCTCTATGAGACATCAGAGAGAAGATGGTAGCACTTACTCTGGTGGATGTGGTTTCATTGACCTTCTTCCTACTTTGCTGAGCATTCCCCTCAAGGTTGGGTCAACTTTAACTCAGGAGGCAAACTTGTACTAGACTGGCATGACATTCTCTGGGGAAGAAGTCCTGCCTCTGCACCATCTCATCCAATGGGACCTCCAGCTTCTTGCCTGAAAAGTGGGCACTGATTTTCCCTGGTCTGCCATGTCCAGGGCAAATGCCAGGAACTGAGCAAGGCACCTTCAGATTGACAGCACTTGTCTGGATGCTCAATGGGGCTTTAAAGATGGTGCAGGTGCCAGTCAATTCCAGGTTATCCAGTGGCAAGTTGTTCTGGTAAAGGCATATGGTAAGATGCACACAGAGTTGGGCCTGAGGGATGGAGAAAGTTGAGTTAGTTATGGCAAGAAAACCTGCCAGGCCTCATGGCAGAGAAAACTGCTAAAAACTTGATGATATGTGGACTCAGCCAAAACAAAAAGCATAAGATTCAGTCCAAGATTTTGTTTCAAATGGTCAAAAAAAATGTGATTTCTATGACACCTTTCAAAGCTCTTGATTCAGTAATTGTGCTACTTGACTGCAAGTTTATTAATGTTGTTCCATTTTTTAACAGAGGGAAAGAGATGCAATTAACAGTGGGCCCATCGATTTAATGCCATTTAGAATCATTGATTATGAGAAATTTAAGGAACAAAAGGAGACCATTTGGTCCATTGTGTTTGTGCCAGCTGTAAATAAAATCCCTCCAACCTAATGCCACTTTTCCATTCTTATTCCATTGCCTTGGAGGCAAAACTAATTGTATCCATCACGGGGGAGAGATTGGCTGAGCATTCAGACAAATGAGCTGATCGAAGAGAATCATCAGGCTTTATTAAGAGCAAATCATGTCTGATTAATCTAATTCCACATAATCTGTTCTATTTCTAATCCAGTGCAATGTTTTGAGACAGTCGCAGATCAAACAAACTCGGAACAGAAATGGGTCATTCAGCCCCTTGAGCCTGCTCTGCCATTCATCACGAGCATTGCTGATGCATTGTTTGCTATTTCATTCTATGATCTGGAAGCCAGCTATGCTACACCCTTCATTGTATAAACAAGCAAATCAGGGGGACAAGGGGAATATTGCTTTCTTAGTTTATAAATGATTCATACAGAAACAGTGATGCTCTGAAAAACTGTCCAATTGACTTCTGTTAACCGATGGTCAGTTGAACTTTTCATGCTTGGAAATCAGATCAAATCTTCCAAACAATTAAAGATCCTCAGCTGGTAGAGTCAGTGCAAAGTCCAACTTTCCTGTAACATTCTTGCCATACAGTCTCAGTCTGACACACACACACACACACACACACACACAAAAGATTAATCCTCCTGAAATTATTGCCGTTTGTTCTTGGAGAAACAAAGAGCACTTTTAAACTAATCAGTTATATCCTAATGTAAAAATACTACGTTATTAAAATTAACAGCTGAATTGTACTTAAGGCATCAAATATTCTTTTAGTTATTCATACTCTGTTGACAGATGAACTACAAAACAACTTTCCTTCACTTGCAGAACTTGCAGAACACCTCCACTCAGTTCACAACAAACAACTGCACCTCCCAGTCGCAAACCATTTCCACTCCCCCTCCCATTCTCTAGATGACATGTCCATCATGGGCCTCCTGCACTGCCACAATGATGCCACCCGAAGGTTGCAGGAACAGCAACTCATATTCCGCCTGGGAACCCTGCAGCCATATGGTATCAATGTGGACTTCACCAGTTTCAAAATCTCCCCTTCCCCTACTGCATCCCTAAACCAGCCTAGTTCGTCCCCTCCCCCCACTGCACCACACAACCAGCCCAGCTCTTCCCCCCCACCCACTGCATCCCAAAACCAGTCCAACCTGTCTCTGCCTCCCTAACCGGTTCTTCCTCTCACCCATCCCTTCCTCCCAAGCCGCACCCCCAGCTACCTACTAACCTCATCCCACCTCCTTGACCTGTCCGTCTTCCCTGGACCGACCTATCCCCTCCCTACCTCCCCACCTATACTCTCTCCACCTATCTTCTTTACTCTCCATCTTCGGTCCGCCTCCCCCTCTCTCCCTATTTATTCCAGTTCCATCTCCCCATCCCCCTCTCTGATGAAGGGTCTAGGCCCGAAACGTCAGCTTTTGTGCTCCTGAGATGCCGCTTGGCCTGCTGTGTTCATCCAGCCTCACATTTTATTATCTTTCCTTCACTAAGCACTGCTTGAGAAAATTGAATAAAACATCTAATAGATTTATGATTGCAGTGAAATAATTTGCTGCGTGTGCTCATAAAAATGATCACAATGGGGGTGGAAATACCTTAGAATCATTGACTTATCTAGGTTGTTGTCAGTGACTTCAGATAATCAGAAAGTTTGTGTATTTTTGGCTTTATTAGCCTTGATTACAGTCTAAATTTCACACTCTGAGCAACTCATCCCTTCAGTGGGCACTTTTGTTCCATATTATATTTTCTCCTTTTTTAATGTCACATTCCTTGATTGCTCTCTGTGAAGACACAGGGAGGCAACTGGAGCATTTTCTCACAATTACTGTGGATGCTGAAGGTTGAAAAAAGATAAAAAGGAGCTGGAAAACCTCAACCTTCTGATGGGAAGCCACGTTAACATCTCTGGGCGATGGCCTAACCTGATCAGAAATGGCTCCCTCTTCATAAATGATGCATTGGCTAGCTAAGGTTTTCCATGGTTCTTCCGTTCTTGCGTAGTCACTGCCTGCTTCTTCAATGGCTTAGGGACACAACTGGGCAGCAACGTTCCAGCTTTGCTATCCTAGGGCAACTGTACCTTCAAATTGGTTCAACATCAAGGAATTAAGATTGAGGGTGAAGAAGAGAAACTGCCAGGTAAATGCCAGGTGCCACATTGTGGCAGATCCCCACCATAGTCCTGCCAATGGGGAAGTCTCCCATCAATGGAAATGGTGGCAGCTTGCTATTTGAATGAATAATGGACAATTTGAGGGCAATTTTCTCATCTCATTGCCATTTGGCAAGCAGGAGAAAAAATACCACCCCTCTCTCATGCCATGTGGGGAGGCCTCGAGCTGTTCTCAGGCTGCTTGGTGCAGGGAGCAGTGTAGTGAACAGGAAATTACTTCCTCGACAGCCCAACACTGCAACTCAAGGGCACCACACCCTCTCTCCCACCACATCTGGCTCTGTTCTTGGGGTTTGGACTGCTAGGCCCTCATGAACTTCTTGCTACCTCAGCCGTGGCCAACTCTCTCAGAGGCACTGCTGGGGTTCTGGAGCTGCTGCCCCTCTGATGGGTTAGCAATGTGAAATTACTGCCAAATTGGCCAAAAGTTGGTATGTAACATTAATATAGGAGCAGTTGTATGAGGAATTCTGAAGATAGATGGGTAAAGGTCTACACCTTGACATTTTGTGCAGCTTTGCTTAATTTTTACAATGTACAAGTAGAAATTATATGAGATTTCTTGTAATTAACCAAACACAAAATTAGACCAGCAAACTGTCAATTATTACTCACAATGACCCTCACATACCAATTTATTTCAAATTTGACCCTGAATGCTGTTATATTATTCATCCAGCACTTTATGGACTTTAATTTTTGTATATGACAAATGAATAGTGTGTTGACACTAAAAATTCTTTCATTCACAATGGGATAAGGAGAGAACTTATCAATCAATGTAACACTTTCTTCACTCTTCAGGCCTACTGAGGGAGAAAATACAAAACAGTTCCTGTGCAAACTTCAGGGAATCCATCTGCAGGAAAGATTTTTCTCCTGAGGGAAGTCATCAAATAAAGTAAGGAAAGATTTGTGAAGCATAAATCATTTTATAAAAGAAATGTGTTCCCAGAGGAAAAGAAAGATGAGGGATAGAGTTAGATTGAGTATCATGTGGTACAAACTTCATTGTTGCTGGCTTCAAATCCTGGAACTCCCTAGTTATGAGTATTTTGAGCAGACTATCACAAGATGAACTGTAGCAGTTCAAGAAGGCAAATTACCACCATCTTCTTCAGAGCAATTAGATATGGCTACGAACTGCTGTTTTTGCCAGTGGTGATCATGTTTGAAATGATTTTTTCAAAAAGAATCAAAGGCAACAACAACAATGTAGGTGAATAGACATTGCCTCTTTGCTCTCCTTAACCTGAATTCTTTGCAATGGATCAAAGTTAATGTCAGTGGGAATGGATTTCTTGATACCTCCCAATCCCCCATCTATGAGGATAGAAGGGTGGCACAATGGGCTAAAATAAAATAAGAATCTAATCTTGACCCCAATTCACCTTGAATGCTTCAGTTTCTGATTTTGAAGTTTTGAAGGGCTTGGGATGGAGAGAGTGTGGTTGGTGGTGGTCTGGTGCATTATTAATGCAAGTAAAAAATGCAATAAATCTTCTCCCTTAAAATTAATCAGATTTTAAGGGTCCAATTTTCATTATGTGGAAGTCAATGAGTTTTGAGTTCATTAAATAACTGGCACTGTCTTAATATCGACCTTTGAAGAGAAGGATGTGGTTGAACTGATCAGACAGCAGGGGAAATATGTAGTTACAAACAGTAAGGCCAGTATTACAGCAAGTGTGTCTCCAATCAGATGACAAGAACAGGACAAACAGGAGACATGTAACACTGTCCTGGGAGACAGATTTGCTTTATGTCAAGCTAATTCGTCATGCTAAGTTGTTACAATTAGTAATCTACATGCACCTCAGCTGCAGACGTTCAGATTACACTAAGGTGTACTGTTAAGAAAAGTAAATGCAAAACCATCTGGTGGCCCAGGTATTTAATTATTCCATGAGATTGCAGGCTTATATGATAACGTTGAACGATCATGTTGTTGGGTTCTCTAAAGTCTCACATTGGCTTTTAACTATTGTAATGGAAAATCTCAGCTCCCTGACATGTGGCATTGCAAAGAAACTTTATGTTTAATGTTCCTTGGAGGTATTAGATTTTGAAGAACTTTGGAAAAAAAATTGTTTCAAATCTTGTGAGGCTATACATAATGTTATTTTTTAAAAGAGGCCATTGAAAGGTAGCTATGGACATTTGAGTATTTTAAAAAATAGGACTTCTTAGAAGTCATGCTATGAATGATAACTAATTGTTCTGCTGTAGATTCTGCTGTTTAAACAGTGGCTGTAGAGTACTTAGTACTTTGGAAGGAGTTGGGGGAATGAGAAGCTATGTCAAAGGTCTGTCCAACTAATCACTTCTATTTTTGAAAATAGCTATCTAGCTGAGCTCAGAGTGAAACTTATTTGTTCTTCTGAAAAATTGCAAAAACTTCTTAAAATTGCTCTTGAGCAAGCTGTGTCTGCCAAGACTCCAGAGACAACTGTGTGTAAATACTGAGGGGTATGAGAAGTTTAGGAATTACAGGAAGCTGGGAAAAGGTGGAGCAGTGGCTCTGTCTGTGATGGTATTAGCACAGTAGATGGTGATGATCTAAGTTCAGTAAAGAAGATGAAGAAACAGTTTGGCAGAGCTGGATAATTATACAGGTACGAAATCACTTGTGGGAGTGACATACCAGCTTCTACGCTATAGTTTTAAACATAAAGGAAGAAATAATTAGAAACAAAAACAGAAATTGCTGGAGAAATTCAGCAGGTCTGTTCGCATCAGTGGAAAGAAAGCAGAGTTATCATTTTGAGTCCAGTCTCCCCACTGATGCTACCAGACCAGCTGAGTTTCACCAGTGACTTCTGTTTTTTTTGTGTAAGATTTTCACCATCCACCATTTTTTGTTTTAGTTAGGAAATAATCAGAGCTTGTCAAAAAGCTAAATCATGGGAGATTTGTTATATATATAGAATGGAAAATCAGATGGGTAGATGCGGCCAGGGTGGGGTTGATGGTACATTTTTAAAAATGACTTCTTAAAACATGTTGTTGGAGCTAACCAGATTACAGGCTGCTCTAACCTTGGTATTGTGCAATGAGATGGGATTCATTAATAATCATAGTAATTCTCGGTAGCATCGATCATCGTGTGAGTGAATTTGACATTTAGTTTGAGGGACAGAGTAATAGGTGCAAGTCCAGGGTCAGACACTTAACGGCATATTTCAGATTACATAGAATAGATTCATTTCAAAAAGGGGAGGACTCACCGTTGAAAATAAGCTCAGAGAAAGGGCATTAAATTGTATCATATTGGATGGCAGCTCAGACCATTGTACAATATTAATAAAATAGCAAACATGGATTAAGATAATGAGGAGGGAAAAATAAAGTATGAAAGTTATCTGTAAGTACAAAACAGATATTAATTTCAAAAAGGAACGAATTTTTTTTAAAAAAGTTTCCATTGGTCCAATAAAAGGTGAGTCTGGTAACTAATAATGGAAAATAAGGAGATAACAGATTGAGGGTGTAAATGATACCAGGAATATCAGCTATCACACTCCCCAAAAAACTATACACCTGGAAATGGAAGGCAGGGAGGAACCAATTCGAATGAAGAGCCACTAGATTTGAAATATTAACTCCGCTTTTTTACCACAGATGCTGCCACACCTGCAGGCTTTCTCAAGTGATTTCAGTTTTTGTCTCAATTATTAACTATTTACAACAGTGGTCAAAAGATTTTTGGAAATTCAGGAAACCAGGCCAGATGGAGACATTGCAGAAAGAAGTAGCTGAGCTAAAAGATCCACTAGTATTTTTTAAATGAATGGCAGCAATGTCTCAAAAAGTTCTCACTACTTACTTTTGCATGAATGAAATTACTGGCAATTTTTTTTGTGAAGGTGAGGAAATTTTTGAAGATTCCTTTTCTTCTTTGATCGAAGAGCACTGCGGTTGCTTTAAATTGAATATACTGTAGTTAACCATTAAGAAAAATGTCAAAAATCATCAGGGGCTTCATAAGGTTTCCTTGTGAGTCACTCCATCAACTCTCACCAAGGTAGCTCTTTCTTTCGTTCTTCACATCTATTGCATCCAATGCGATATACTGGAGACATGAAAGAAATAAGGTGCAGATTTCCTGGCATTGAGATCGCATGATGATGATGAATTGGAACCCCAAAATACCATGTGTGCTTTTAAAAATAGATGTTTTGGAATTAAGGGCTGAAAGAAGTTCTGCTGTAGTGAGAAAATAACTGTACATGTGGGGAAAAAAATCTGTGTGGGAGTGATGTAGCATCTGCAGGAGTCAAAAAAAAATCTTCACACGGGTCTGTGATCTCATGTGACTACAAAAATAATGAGAAGCTAATGAAGCCCTGCTCAACAGCAAACCATCCTCTTTTGATAATGTCCCAAACTGTAGACATATTTTGTATTTTTTCTCTTTTAAGAATACCTAAGGACAGGGGTTAAAATGGCAATTTCAACTCTACTGGAGTGGGCCAGTGGGACTGAATGCACCCATTTGTGTCGTCCTGGGCTTGAGCACTGGCGTGCTGCAGAGATCATATCCTATCTTGCACAAATTACTGTGTTGCAGATAAAAGAGGGCTCTGTCTCAATCTGAATTGGACAAACCATGAAAAAAATGAATCGGGACAGAGGAACATCAGTCAGCCTACCATAACACGAATCTTAAAAAAATGATGCAGTCACAATTCAGAGATTGATCCCGATATCAACTTTTTAAAACTTGTATCTTTGTGGGCTCACAACTTATTTCTGTCATCTGTGTTCTTTTGCTTTTTTTTAAATAAAATCCCTACAGTGAGGAAACCGGCCCTTTGGCCCAACAAGTCCACACCAACCCTTGCTGCATCTCACCAAGACCCATCCTCCATAACCCACCTAAGCCACACATCCCTGAACACTATGGGCAAATTGGCATTGCCAATCCACCCTAACCTGCAAATCTTTGGACTGTGAGAGGAAACCAGAGCACCTGGAAGGAAACCCCACGGACACAGGGAGAACGTGCAAATTCCACACAGACTATCGCCCAAGAGTGGAATTGAACCCTGGACCCTAGTGCTGTGAGGCAGAAATGCGAAGCCACTGTGCCACCCCTGTATCAACCTTTTTTAAACTTGCATCTTTGTAGATTCACAACTCACTTTGATCATCTGTGTATGTGTGTTGCATTGCTATTTCTTCTCATGTGTAACAATTCATACACTAACTCATATTGTTAAAGAAAGAAAGCTTGGTTAAATTAGCTCCTTTTAAAATATAGGTATATTTGGATCCAGGAGAAAAGTATCCACAAGGGAAGTAATCCTTTGTAAATTAACTGTGCTGTAACCACCTGAGGGGGTTTGAGAATAATTTGCAGCCATTTCATTCCTCTTCACCTGGGAGCTTCACAGTATTGACCGTCATGTTTGGAGTCATATCACTGAGGGAACCTTGCCTAGGGGATGGTCACAACAGTGGGGTGAGGGGGAAGGAGAAGGACATACCATACTGATAAGAGGCTAAATTGGACTTCACCATTTATGTGAAACCGGGATCCTCAATCATCAACCCATTTTAGACTGACTACATTGAAAAAGCTAACAGAGTATGGAACTGCTGATTCACTCTGAGCCGATCTTACCTGACTGGGAAAGAACTGACATAAGTTCTGATGAAGGGTCACTGAGCTCAAAAGATAAACTCTGTTTCCATTTCAAAGATGCTGCTAGATCTGCTGAGTTTTGCCAGCATGTTGTTTTTGTTTCAGAACTCCAGCAACTGCCGTTCTTTATTTCATTTTGTGGAAGAGCAAGCCAAGCCTCAGAAATGGGAAGCAGAAACAGAAAACTGAATGGAAATCAGCAATAGAATAGAAACAGAAATAGCTTTTGAGATTTGTGAACGTGACAGGAGTCTATTTTAAAATGGGTTACAAAACAATCGCGAGATCTCTTTCAGGTGCTGATTGACTTCCTCCATGTCTCAAGCATTTTCTGTTTTCTCCTTACACATTATGGTTCAATTGTGTGTATGTCTTTGCATTGTTAATGTGAATAGGTAACATAAGAGGTGCTATTTCAAGGAACAAGAATTGTATATTTGAAAATAGGATGATGTATGCCATAAACTATTTTACAATATGACTAAGAAGATGGACATAACCATTTGTTGAAGAACAGTAAATTAATAGCTTGTATTCAGAAGTCAGACCACAAACCAGTTTACAGGAAAAAAATAGCCCTGAAGATGAAAATGTCTGAGGAGAAATGGAACAAAAGATACCATCAAATGGGCACTTTTAAAACAGTTTTGAAGGACTGAGAGATTCTACAGCTAATGGCTGTAGAGTGTTAGAGACTCAAGATTGAGAAGAATGCTTTCAACATGCATCAAATCATTCAGACAAAGACAGTGATGTCCCATATCCAATAACACAGCAAGGCCTTTTATTCTGAATAAATTTTATTTTTCTTTTAGGAACAATCACAAACAAAGAATTGCAGATTTGAAGCAGAACCAGTCTGAATGACCCCGTCACTCACTGGAAACAATGTTATATATGAATTGCAGATTTGAAGCAGAACCAGTCTGAATGACCCCGTCACTCACTGGAAACAATGTTATAGCTGAGACCCGAGTTTTGAGAAATTTCATATACTTCAAAAAGAAGTGAAACGGCTTGCTCTTTTATTTAATTTATCCAGTGACAATCATGATGCAGGATTGCAGTTTGAGTGTGTTGTGTGTGTGCATTTGTATTTTAAGAAACACAAGATTTGAAAAAGAAAGTTAATACAGTGAAATAAAATAACAAAGAAAATGCACTGCAAAAACAATGACCATTCCATTTCCACAGAAAATGTTAAACAGGATTTAGAAAACATGCAGCAAGATTTCGAAAAGTTGAGATAGCACCTTAGCTGAGCATGAGGATAATTGTCGCTCTTAAATTTATCCTTAATATATATCTTAACCGTATCAGACAGAAACCCAAAGCTCTGTTTATCTTTCAGAAACAGTGAAAAGATGGCACACAAAAGTAAGGGCATCCCAGTGTTCAGAACAATGGAACTAAGTACTCATTGACTTTACATGGACAATTTTTTGTATTTACAGCTTAACCTAAAATAACTTAAAATTGCTTCATTCATACAGGTAAATGTGCTTTTATAAATTAATCAGTGAAAATGTAGCACAATATATTAATAGTTTAATATTTAAAAATGCATCAGTTTGACTGCTCTACAGTGTACAATTTAAGCAAGAATGAGGAAATTGCAAGTTGGGAATGAAAGAGGTAGATAACATGTTCTCCGCGACAAAAAGACTCTGAGAACACCCATTTAAACAGCATTTGAAAATTTAAAGACAAAACGCAGCTAATATACTGAATACAGAAAACTAAAGCAGCAATTACTCAGGGCTGCCTGAAAATACAGCATTTGAAAGTTTGCTCTTGTATTCAGTTATCTTCCCAGGTGGACATGTTACCAACTGCAGACAGAAATGGTAAAATTATCATGTCATTTATGCTAAATAATGACTAAAACTGTTTAATTTCACAAACTCTGATGCCTGCACCTTTGGAATGTTCTTACTTTCACGAGTCACAATTAAAAAAGCGTAAAGGTTTCAATGTTCAATATCCAGATGCTTTAAATTATTTGATATGATTCTCTTCATACCTGATATTTTCATCCCCCTCGAACAGTATTCTACAATAACCCTTTTTTACTTCACACCTAAGGGGTAGCATGATCAACTCAGTTTTCTGTGAAACATAATGAAAACCCTGGAAATTAGTTCAGTACATTTTAGCATTTTGTGCTCATACACAATTCATTGTAATCTATTCAGGGTCTGGTAAGCCACTATTATCAAGTATTCTTTGTGCAGTTATTTCATTTTAGAAAAGACAATACTATAATTAGCAGAGATACTGCAAAATCTATTAAACTCCCATCCGTTATTATTTTTAAAGCACCAAACACAAGTGACTGGTACAGGAACCATTAGAAGTCCACCCCCTCCTCAGCATCACTTAAGAAGTCCTTTGCAGTCTGTGTGGGGATATGTGTGTGAGAGTAAAATGGTGAGTTGGCAGTTTATCCAACATCTCACCTAATATTTACCTAAAACAGAAACTGGAGAGATGTAAAACAGCTGCCAGTGCTTTCAGCATCCTTAAGTTACAGAGCTAAACTTACCACGAGCTCTATTTTATGGAACATTTTTTATGTGGTGTAGTGTCAAATTTTGTTGCATTATCAGGTCAAAGACACTTTACAAACGTTATGTTCATATTTCAGGTAGACTAATATAAATATGGTGAGAGACTGGGTGCCTCAGTCAGCTAGTACATGGTTCAGAACAGTGCTCACAGAGCAGGTCTAATTCCTATCTCCAGCTGGAGCGGGCTTACCTCCTTGCTCTACCTGAGGGTGGGAGATAATGGAAAACCAATACCAAACATTGACAAGGAAAGTACGCATGGTATAGGGTCAGCAGACAGTAAACCAAGAACTTGCCTTCGGTTAGAACATTCATAGAATGTAACCATCCAGTTTCCCCATCAAATCTACAGGAGCACAGCAGAACAATTACCCCTCCTGAATGGATTGGACTATTATCCAAAGCAAAATGAAAATATGAACTGAAAGACCTTTTCCCAATTAACACAATTACCTTTTGGGATAACAAATCATTTGCAATAAGGGATCTGGTGCCCACAATGACCAACTCCAATCTTGCAAATACCAGACAATGGCAATGACCTGATGAAGATGGTTTCTTGTATCTGAAACAGAGATTTGCCTGTTTTCATTGTATCACTGCAGTGTGTACATTCCCAAATGACAAAGTAATCAGCACAGAATTCTTTGGAGGAATCTGGAAGGGTTTGAGAGGCTATGTAACTGACTTGAGATGTTTAGGGCTGTGATGCATGTAGTCCAGCAGCCGGATGAACTTCACATCTCATCTCCGCAACAGACCTGCATCATTTAAATGTAAATGGTCTGATAGGGCAGAAAGTCAGCCTTGGTGCCCAGAGCATGTCATCACTGAGTTTCACAATGAAGGTGCAAAGTAACATTATAATCAAACGTTGGCACATTTCCTACTGCCACAAATGGAATAAAGTTCTCTCTTGTAGAATTATGCTTTAGGGGAGAAAGTACGTGCTACACTTTCAAAATGATATGTAGTTTGGCAGTGCAAATAGGACGGGAGATGTGTATTATCTGGTACAGTCTAGGCACAGATGGGAGTAATGGGACTTTTCCATGATGGGAAAACTAATAAACAAGATTCTGAGCAGGATTGATGCTCGTGGTTTGATTAGGGTTAGGATTAGAATTACTGTCTGTGGTTGGATAAACTGGTGGCATTTAAAAGAAAGAGTCAAAAATTCTTGAAAAAGTTGGGAGAATGCTGGATAAGTCAGATGTTGCTGTCATTATTGCTCAGATATAAATGATCAGAGACAAGGATCTGATATCTGTCTTTCATCTATCTCCTGGACTGGCAACATCTAGAACGGTGGGACACAATCTGAAATGCAAAGAAAGGCAGGGGTGAAGTCAGGATGAACATTTTCCACATACAGTAATGGAAATCGGAATCCTCTCCCCCGAAAATACAGCAGCTGTTGGGACAAGCAAAACTTTCAAAGCTTAAAGATGATTGATTTTGGGTCTAGAAAGATATCACAGGATGTGGATTGCAGACAGTTAAATGGAGTCACAGATCAGGAATGATTTAACTCAGGTAGGCTGAAGTTGCTGTTTTCAATGTTCTATTGAAATGATGCAAGTGTGTAACTTTCTCAAATTGTGACATTTTCATGATATTTCTCATTATTATTTGAATTGTGTATTACCTAAAAAAGATGTTTGTGCTCATTGTTTGTTGTCCGTTGTTAAGCCACCTAACTGGAGACCTGCCATGGGCCGCACTTCTGTATTTAACAGCAAACTATTCAAGTATTGAACTATGAAATAATTTCTGGCACGGTGAATAAATTATTAAATTTATAAATAATACATACACACAGAAAGCAATGTTATTTCCACATTACGTACAGCATGTGGCTGTGAAGATGTGTAATTCTAGAGGGAGGCACTCATAAATCATGCTGAATTTTATACAAATGCGGTCTTTCTTTAAAATATCAGTTGGCTTTAAATGGGGGATGGGTGCATTTTCAATTTGACACCAGTAGCACAGAAAGACTTGGGTAAATAAACGGTAAGAATAACTGCTTCAAGAACAATCTCACCATATGATTCATGTAAAAATTAATTACCTGTTTTGATCTTGCAATCAATGCAGCCTATTAATTAGTCCTCTGTGTCTGGAATAATTTTCATCAATCTGTCATTCTATGCTAAGCTGTTACAGTTACCATGTGGATTACTGCACCTCTCCAAGTATTCAACCCAAAAATTCAAAACAAAATAAAGTAAAACTGCAAATCAAACACTCTCTCATTATTACAAATGAAAAATATTTAGCAATTCAATGACATCAAATTGGAAGGGGAATGTAGTAAGATAGTCAACTCTGAGGAGGACTGCAAGAAGTTACAGGAGGTCATTACAGAAATGGGCAAATAATTGGCAAATGAAGTTCAACACAAGATAAACGTAAGGTGATAGGAATAATGGGGAGGTTGCTTCTTACTTAGAAGATGAATGTCTAAATGACGGAGACAAACAAAGCAATCTCAGATAATTACATCAGTCACTAAAAATTTCACCACAAGTTGTGAAGAACACAAAAAAAGCTCTAAGCTTTATCTCGAAACAGACAGATTTGGAACTGGGATGTCTTGCTGAGTTCCCATAAAAAATTGTTTGGATGATAAAGAAGAGTATTGCCTGCAGTTCCAGTTGCCATGTTGTAGAAAGGACACAGAATCACAGGAGAGGGTGAAGAGAAGATTTTCAAGAATGATACACAAATTTACGGGTGTGTATATTAGGGAAGAATTGACATGCTGTTCACTGCTCTGTTGAAAAGAATGCAGAGGGCTGTAAAATTATGGAAGATTTTGATAAGAGCAGACACATTTCCACAATGGGGTACAGCATCACTAGAGGCTGTCAATGTAAGACAATCCCCAAGAAACTGAAACAGGAATTCAGAAAAATCCTCTTCACTGAAAGAGTGGAATGGTTGAAGTGACTACATGGAATGGTTGAAGTGAATAGCTGAGATGTATTTTAAGGTAACTCGGCAAGCATACGGAAGGGAAGGGAACAGAGAATTACAATGGTCAAATCAGATGAGGGAAGATGCAAAACAACTTGAGTGGAACATAGCCATTGGCATGGGCTAATTGTTTCAAATAGTCTGTTTCTGTTCTGTCCATCCTCTGTAATCCTATGTAGAAAATCACCATTATATGACACAAATGGAGTATTAACAACATCTGGAAGAACTATAAAGTTTTTCACAAAAAAATCTCAAGTGTACAGCGCTGAATTTAAACAATTTAAGCAATTGGCCAGTCTTCAATATTTGCTTGATAGCAATGAAATGGCAGTATTCACAAAATAGCCTGTGAGGTAGCTGGATTAACCCACTGTCCATGCGCCAATTGGAGACCTTAGTGACTCATTAGTGACCTCAGTAGGACCTGCCAACCTGGCCCTGGCAACACTTTGTTTCCAGTTCCAGTAATGATTGCCACTGTGGGCAGAAGACTATTCCAGGATGCACATGGGACACCTTGTCATGAGCCATACAATACTTGTTTAGGATGGACATCCTGAGTCTGCAGGCATGCCTCTAGGATTCAGGACGTGATCTCCCACACAATGGAGGGCCCACCTACTGCTGGTAAAATGCCAGTGTTGGTGAGAACAGACTTGACACTGGCCACCTGAGTGGCCACCCATTCCTTATGTTGAGATCAATAAAAAACTACGGAGATGTAAGTAGGAGAGGCACTGCAACACCTTCCTTCCCTTGTCAATTTACACTCTACTACCTACCCTTCCCTTGTCAATTTACACTCTACTACCTACCTAACCGCCTTTCAGCCTCTCCCTTCAGGGCTGATAGAACCCAAACCCATTCATGTAAATTTGGTTCCAAAATTCAAGAACATGGGGAGGCAAACTGTTCAAGATTGATAAAGTTCAACAAAAACACTCTTGACCTGACTGTGAAATTCAGAACCATGACTTGCACTGAGTTCAATAAAAATGTACAGAAACTACCGCAATTTCTACAAACAGCTGCAATGTTTGGTGTCAGACGTGCACACTGTTTGAAGCTATTTCCTGCTTCAGTTTTACTCGAGGTTTGGCAGATACATTCCACTTAGCATCAATTAAATCTGCTAAAGTGAACATTAAATATTCACATTTATGAGGCACATTAACAGGAGAAGGATGTACCGAATGACAAACAGGAGAAAATTGCTGTCATGTACGAGAAAAGTTCGGAATGATCACCAGAAAGTGTGAAACGGAGTTTTTAAGCAGGCTTACAAAGAGACAGAATGTGTGCCAGAGGGCATCTGAGTAAGTTTATCATAAAAGTACAGCCAATTCATGGGGAATCTGTCATAAACATGGACGAAAGGAAGACATACAGCAATCAGGGAACCAACGCACGAAATGCGTATATGGAGGGTACAAGACAGAGCATCGATCAAGGCCATGAAGAATTTGAAGGTAGATGCAAGTTGAAAGTCAAAACATTGGATAACAGTAAGAGAGTTAAGATTAGATTAGATTCCCTACCATGTGGAAACAGGCCCTTCGGCCCAACAAGTCCACACCACCCCTTGAAGCATCCCACTCAGATCCATCCCCCTTTAACCCACACACCCCTGAATGCTATGGGCAATTTTAGCATGGCCAATCCACCTAGCCTGCACATCTTTGGATTGTAGGAGGAAACCGAAGCACCCAGAGGAAACCCACGCAGACACGGGGAGAATGTGCAAACTCCACACAGACAGTCACCCGAGGCTGCAATTGAACCCGGGTCCCTGGTGCTGTGAGGCTGCAGTGCTAACCACTGAGCCACCGTGCTGCCCCTGAGATCTGTCATTTCTCAAAAATTTAAGTTTACTAGTCTTATCCAGGCAGCATCAAATGGGATTTCTATTTGCACTGTGCGCATCTCCAGATTTCACAAAATGTCATAGTTTTGTGAATGGAATAGAATGTGTTCTCCACAGTTTAAGCAATTTATTCAAAAGCAGTAATAGAAGTGATCAACTTTCCAAAGTTAACATACAACAGCCAGACTGATACAATATTCAAAGTAGATCTGCATGAACAGAATGGACGTGTCAGGGGCTTAAACCATTCCAAGCTCTAAAATTAGCTTCCATTTTAATCCTATCAGCAACATGTTGGATACTTCATTACCAAAGACTTTCCATATTCAAACAGTTGTTTGGAAACACAGAACTTGGGTATTGCTTTAAAATAGGACATGTTTTTTGAAGTTTTTTTGCCTGGCATTCATCAGGACAGTTGCAAGAATAATGCACAGAAAAAGAGTTCTGATGGGTTGAAAGGTGCATTATGATTGATGGGCATGTTACCAATGCAAAATGGACTAGTTAGATGATGATGGACAGTTGACTGCTAAACTTTGATAAATTTTAAATTTGAAGGTTAACTGATTAGACAAGGCATTGCCCTGCCAAATGAATCAGAGAATGGCAATTACCAGATTTTTGTTGACTCAAGACAAGCCACAACAAAGTCTGGCAGTTCACTGCCAATCATCAACTGGTTAACTCTCCATCCTTTTTCCAATCAGCATTCATTGCACCTACAATGTGAATGTTTTCTCCCTTTACACTGGAATTCTTGACAGTGTCCTGATGAGTACACAACTGAAGTCTTAAAAAAATATTTTTTCTTCATTTTCAGATTTGTATGTTGTACCAGCTTGCAGGGGTGAAACTTGACAGTAAAGTGTAGGGCTTACAATGAACTTGTAGAGTTTTGCACTGGTCTCAGAGGAAAACCAGCAACAGTGCCCTTGTAGAGAGAGAAAAATGGCATAACTTTGCTTTTGATCCTATACAGCACGAATCGCAAGCCAGTGAAGAACTGAAATAAATAGAAACAAACCTTATGCACATACACACAACACACTATTATTTAAAGAACAAAATTGGGAAATGTAGTGCCACTTAGAGAAATTCTGGACTAGCAGAAATATTAGTGTTATTCTGAATACTGAATGTGGCACCAAAAACATCCTTGTGATAACAGCAGTTTGAAAATCTAGCTCGCATTGAGTTTGCAGCAATTAAAGAGTTAGTCATTCCATTATGAGCCCTGCTCAGTTCCTACACTGGGATGTGACCATAGATTCAGATCTTTTGAGAGGCAGATATGAGCATGAAGTTGCACAGTGGCAGAAGCTGGGTTGGACAGCACTAATGAGATCCCACACCCATTGGCTCTTTCACAAAGTAGTGGGGGAATATATATAACACGTGAAAGCCAACATAAGAGATACGGAAATGGAAATAATGGAACCATTTTCACGATTCCAAATAATCCAATAGTAACTGATACCTGATCACCAAAATCAGTTGCAGCCTTTTGAAAGGATGCCAGAAGCCCAATGAAGAGATACAATAGCTTTCACTTGATTCTACGTCACATTATCCCAAGAGATTTTTATAGTTGCCTTCCAGCAGACATTTTTTTTCCCAAACCACATCGGTTTGACAGAGATGCATTGGTTCTGATCACAGATCAGAGCCAAAGAGTGCAGAACCACATCATAGTTCATCTCGAGAAGTTGTGTCAATGGGTGTCTGAGGTTGTAGTGCCTCTGTATTCTGGGCTTCGGCCCCAATCTCTCCCTGCTCCCTAGTTTTTCTGGATAAGTTGCGGTTCCAGTCCGTTTGTATTTCATCATTGTCCCAGATTATAGAGGTTTCGGTATCACTCAGATAGCCTGGTTCCCCAGTGTAGTGCGTCGGATAAATCAGCAGGGGCTCCACTGAAAAGGCTTTTAAATCCCGAGGTTCATAGAACATCATATAATCTTCCCTGTTAAAAGATGCAATAAGTAATTAACAAAATTATCTTTAATCGGCTGTATTTTCCATTACTGACTGCAATGAATCAATCTCCTCGGACACAGAAATTCACCAAAGTCAGTAAAACCCTCCTAAACTTTGGGTAAAGCACCTGCCCAGGCTACTGACTTAACAGAATAAACTCCGTACAATAATGCAACAAAGAAGACCAAACTGAAGTCACATGGTGAGACACAGGTTTGATAGATGGTAAAGCTCCCCCTACCCTGTCAGAAAGGCAAGTAGAAAGGTTGTGCATTTATGTACCATCCTAGTGTAATCTCAGAGTATCCTAAACATCCATTTCCAGATCTTTGACATAGGTGCAGGACTCCTGGGGACCACTGTCAACCACATACTATCAAAGCCTGGGAATCACAGACAGAAATGTTAGCATATGCACATGTTAAAGTTTAAAATGTGTATAAATATCTCTGCTCAAGTAACTAACTAATTCATTTACAAAGGTGTGAACAAAGAATGACAGCAGACCACTCAGTCCTTTGAGCCTGCTCCACCATTTGATAAGGTCATGGCGGATCTGACTTTAACAAGTTTATAAAACATTCAGATGACAATATCCCACAGTAGCTTCTCCAGTTCCATTGTTTTAGTATGTTCTACGACACGCCTATCCTAACCTGGAGATTAATTTTCCTGCTGTTCATCAATGATCCACTTTGTACTCCTCTCCTCATTCTCTAACTGAATGCGGTCTTTTTGCACTGCTCTTTTCCTCTGCCTATTCTTTAGACAAGATAAAAAGATCAAAACAAATTCTACTGCTTGCTGGTGCTTCACACAATGAAATCTTTTGAAATATTTGCATGTATTCATTTGGTGAAGAACACAAATCGTTTTATACTGGAAAACTAGTTCAATTCATTTTAAATTTGCATTGAATGCTATTTCAGTTTGATTCAGATGTTAGTATAAAGTGAAACATTACAACACTTAACCTTCTGTCATTCTGCTTTGGTGGAAGTTGGAAAGGTGTGTTTCCTTTCAGGCAGAAAATGAGCACAGTGAAGAATGAACAGCAAAGTGGAGAAATAATACCACATTATACATGCACGTTGTGACAAAGCGAATTTGCAATCAGAGATGCACTGTACAACAACTAAAGTGCTTTTTAACAAGTAGTCACATGGAGGAAATATGATATCTAATTTGTGCACCATGAGAAAAGCAGCAAAGCAATGAGACCAGATCATCTGCCCTTCTGAGATTGATTGAGCGACAAATATTGGCTAGGACACCAGGCATAATTTCCTCACTTTAATTCAAAATTTACTACACTTGAGAGAGCAGAAGTGGCTTTAGTTTGGTGCCTCATCCATGTCTGATGTGCACAACTCTACTGGGATAACCCTGTTGTGGCAACACCAATTTATCTATTTTAGTCCCTAGGGTAGGGCTTGAACCCGCAATCTTCCAACTCAAGGCTGAGCATACGATGCAGTAATACTCTGACAAATGACTTGGCATTTACATCCCCAGGGCTATAAACTACATCAATTCTGTATGATATGCAAAACAAGGTTCTTACAGTACAGTATTGATGTCCCTAACTGTGGATCAGGAGACCCAAGTTCCAGTCCCATCAGCTCCAGGGGTGTGTCATAACATGTCTGAACAGGTTGATTTAAAAAAAAGAGAAAAACTTCTTCATCCAATGGGCTGTTTGAATTTGGAAAGTGTGACTAGCACAACTGTGCAGTCTGCATCTCACCATTACTGACGGAGACTTCCAGCCCTTCGCTTCCTGGAAACAACACTTATTGAATCAGCACTTTGGGTCTCCTTTGTTGATTTTCTGTCTGTTCTATGGGAGCCAATGTTAGTTCCAGTATTAAAGAGTCCTCTAATATCTCTGCTCAACAGGTCATCCTTCCCTTTTGAACATGAACAGTGAGCTCTGAGTCCTATTTCTTCCTTATCCAACATTGTCAACTACTCTAGGGCAAGGTAGCCAGCTGGCTATCAGCAACAGGTTAATTTTGCACTGTCAAAGTGTGGCAATACTGAAACCAGCCCTACCCTGATATGGCCCAGGTGAAGATCACAAGCCAGCACAAGTCAGTGCTGAAGTCCAGAATTAGATAACCAGGGAGGATGTTCTCGATGGCCAGGGAGTCCAGAAGCAGGGGTCATGGTCTAAGGATACTAGTTAGAGCATTTTGGATTGAGAGCGCTGACCGTTTTAGAATTCTCTGTCAAAGTTATAGTTCATCGGACCAAAGCGTATGGAAAGAATGAGGGAACAGGGTACCTAGTTGGATGATCAGACTTAATAATTTTGAAAGGTACAGCAAACACAAGGGGCTGAATGGCTTAATTGTGCATCCATTTTTGTGACTAAACTGTGGCTTTAAGAGGTATGTTTTGTCCAAAAGAATAAAAGGAAAAGGAGAATGTGTTACTGGTTACAACACAGAGTGAAGACCCAAGTTCAGATGATTCTGAGTTCGACATTTGTCAGATTAAAGTGAACAATGAGGAAGTTCTCAAAAAATGGGAGAAATCATTGCGCTACTTTCCAGAGGAAAGTCAAAATGATATGTGGGAATAAGATGGTAATTGCTAATCTAATTACACATGATATAGATACAGGAAATGTTATTCTGATTAAGCAACATTGTCTTAACCTTATAATGTTGGCACACATTCACAAACAGACTAAACGCATGTTCAAAAACAATATAATCAAAGTGAGTCACAGCAAATGACCAAAACCAGACGGTATCCAGTGATTTTGTGCAGACGATCACAAAGTCCATGCAGTAATACAATCTGATTCATATCCCATAACATGTTTGGAAGACCATAGTGAGAAGGTAGGACAAGCAACTTATATTTTGAAGTTGGACTTACTCAAAGGATACTGGCAGTTACCTTTATCCAAAACAGTGAAGGCAATTTCAGCTTTCATGATAACAAATGAGCTGTACCAGTTTAAAGTTATGTAATTTGGTATGAAAAGTGGACCAACTACATTTCAATGACTAAACAATAAAGTCATTTCTGGACATTGATGACCTGATGATTATTACACATGAAAGGAACATGTGCAGTGTCTTTTGGAATTGTTCAATCGATTTTGGGAGGCGGGCTTGATGTTGAAGCTTGATAAGAGTGAGTTCGCAAAAGCCCAACTCGCATTCCTGGGCCATGTCATTGTACATGGACAGATAGCCCATGGGATGTGAAAATAAAGTTTACTGGGGAGTTCCATTCCCTGGATGAAGAGGCCCGTTCTACAAATCTTCAGATTGAGTGTTTTTTTTTATTGGAAGTTTTACGTGGAATTTTATCTGTGCACTTGCTACATTGACCAACTTATGGAAGAAGTGCAAGAAATTTTCAGTGGATGGAGGACTGTCAGATGGCATCTGACAGCTTGACGGCAGTATTAACCACTGCCCCAGCATTAGCCACACCCAAATACACAAAGCCATTCAAGATGGCTATCGATGCAAGTGGTGTTGGAAGATAAGGTGACGGAGATCAATGATTTCCCATTCCCATATCTGTACCTGAGCTTAGGGCTTTTTTCTTGGGCTGGTGAGCTATTATGGCAAGTTCTTATGCATCCTGATTGCCAACCTCGCTCCTTTGCATCATCTCTTAAAAATGGATCAGCCTTGGAAATGGTTGTGTAGTCAAACCATAACTTTCAGGGAAATAAAGAAATTGTTACCATCCTCTCGGTGTTGGTACATGACAATCCCAAGCGAGACTTGGTACTGACAAGTGATTCCACCTCATACGGTATCAGGGTAATATTAGCTCACAGGCAGCCCAATGGAGAAGAAAGCCTATTGGCATATGCATCTGGGACTTTGGTGAATGTGAAGTATAAATGCACCCAGGTGGAGAAGGGAGGTTTAATGGTCATATTTGGAGTCAGGAAGTTCCACCAATACCTTTACGGATGTAAAGTGACATTTAAGCGACTGCCGCACATGCACATGGACAGCAGTGAATTGAGGGGATTGTAGGTTATTTTATTTTATTTTTGGATTAGGATTATTCCATGGCACAACATCGTGGGTTGAAGGGCCTGTACTGTGCTGTACTTTTCTATGTTCTATGTAACTCTGTAATAATAATGGAGCACAAACCTCTGCTAGGTCTATTTAAAAAGGCAGTGCCACCCGTAGCTTCAGGCTAAATTCAGCAGTGGGCTCTGATACTAAGTGCACGTAATTAAAAGTTGGAACACCATCTGGGAAGCCAAGTAGCAAATGTACTGAGCTACATCCCACTGACAGATATGCTGGCAATAGGAGCTGGAAGAATCCATAACGGTTTTACATTTTCCGGGCACACTTCAAGTCACAGGTAACTATCAGATTTTAGACGCAGAAGATCTGGTCCTGGAAAAATTGAAACAGCTGATGGTGATGGGGGAAAACAAAGGGCTATCACAACCAGAACAGAAACCTTTTTGGGCTCGGGGAGACCAGATCACAGTAGAGGGTTTCACATTATTATAGGGAGCAAGTGTGATTGTCCTGAGTAAGGTCACCACCAATTACTGGTTGAATTCTACCAGGGTCATCCAGAGGTTTCCAAAATGATGATGTTAACGAGGCATTATATACAAAAGACTCCGCTGAGCGAGAGAGATGGTTTACTTCAGGGGACGAAGTTTGATATCGGAACCATGGGAATGGCCCCACATGGGTAAGGGGCACTGTCGATGCAAATTCACTCCAATGAAGCATACTGTTCTGACATTATAGTGTGTGACTGTTCTGAACAAGCACGTGAACCACATGAAAGCGGCAAACTCACAAGCTGTGCGGGAGCAAAACGTGCCCGGTTTCTTGAATGCTTTTCCCACTGTTCCGGAACCTGTGGGTTGTCCTTCCCTGTCAAGTATTGAAGATACCTCAGGATCTAAGAAGGACACGGTGCCTTTGCCACCTGAAGAGGAGAATGAATTTCTTCCGAGATGCTCCAGGCACAACAGGCAATCTACTGTGTGTTACACACCTCCCATATCAGAGGCAGAGTTAGAGGAACCTGACCCAGTACTAAAACACCCCTGGAGGAGCTACAAAAAAAAACAAAACAGCCTATGTCCTTGGACTCAGTGGGAGAAGGATCTAGAGACTGTAACTAGATCAGCCTGGTGAAACTCAGAGTTTGGGACTGTTAACTTGGTTCAATCAGGGAGCGCTGGCTGACAGATCAGAACAGGAGTATCATATGTCCTGTTCACACTGAGAGCTGGCAGTGTCAAGGGCTTTCCTTGTGTAAATAAGGGGTGACTTGGTGATGGGATACCGGTCTCTGTGGAATTATTTCAGTCATATAGAGATGTTTACTCACACAGTCATTAGGGTTGGCACTCTTGAACGGACAACAGAAGTACATTTAAATTCTCCTTTAGCCTTGTTAATATTTGGACGGACAGGCTTCCAAATTTCTTCTTACCCTGAATGCATGTCATCTCCTATTTTTCAAGGGTTATGATATAAACTCGATTATGTGTTTGGAACCTCTGGAAGTCTAGTGGTAGTTGGATAGAATCTACCAGAAGTTTAATCTAGGCCAAATTGGTACAGTAATGGCAAGGTACAAGATCTTGTATATCCTTCAACATATGTCCTCAAATAGAGCAAAATAGTGGAGCTGGAAACAAAATCAGAAATTACTGGAGAAACTCAGCAGGCTGGTCAGCATCTGTGCAGAATGAAATAAGAGTTAATGTTTTAGGTTCAGTATGACTCTTCTTCAGAACTAAGAGAGGTTGTACAAAGGGTTCTTTTATAAGATTAATAGAGGCGGAGGAGAGGAAGCGGGTATCAGATGGTGTGCAGGCCTAGTGCAAAAAGTCAAGCTGCTCTCAATGGCAGCAAAAGACAAAAAGAGATGAAAATTGGATATACATCAAGGTGTGAAAGAGAGCGAGTGATCCCAGTGATAGCAAAGTAAATGAGACAAGGCTGTGGGGGTGCATGGGGAGAGAGGGGTTGTAAGAAAAATAGTGAACAGACATCATTCAGCAAGTTTATGATGTTATTATATTCAATATTGAGTCCTAGAGGCTGTAAAATGCCGAAAGGAAAAATGAGGTGTTGTTTCTTGAGCTTGTGTAGTCCGTTGTTGAAACACTGCAATAGGCACAGGACAGAAATGTTAACATGACAGCTAAAATGTCAGGCAACTCAAAAACCAGGGAGTTCATTGCTATGGACAGAGTAGAGGTTTTCCACAACGTGGTGACGCAAACTCCTTGGGGTCTTGCTAATGTAAAGGAGACCACATTATCAGCAGCAAATGCAGTACAGTAGACAGAAAGAAGTACAAATGAAAAACTCTTTTACCTGTAAAGTGGATATAGGGCTTTGCACAGACAGGAGGGAGGAGGTGAATGGGAAGTGGAACAATCTCTGTGATTGTATGGAAAGGCAACATGGTGGAATGAGGAAACGTTAAGATGTGATAGAGGAGCAGACCAAGGCGTCACAGAGGGAATGGTTACTCCACAACACTTGACAATGGAGGATATGAAGAAGTGTTTAGTGATGGACTCCTGCTGGAGATGACAGAAATGGCAGAGGATGATCCTTTGCATGTGGAAAAAGGCAGGGTGGAAAGCAAGGACATGGGAATGCTATTGCTGTTTGAGGAGGCGGGGGAAGTGCAGGAGATCAGGGCAGATACGACTGAGGACCCTGCCAACGATGGCAGGGGTGAAGCCACACTTCAGGAAAAGAAGGAAGTGATATTGGAGGCAGTCTGGTAGAAGGTGGCTATCATCAGAACATAGATAATGGAGATGGAGAAATTGGGGGAATGAGGCTGGAACCCCTACAGGAATCAATGTGCGAGCAGGTATAGTCGAGGGAACTGTGAGAAACAGTCACAGGTGGGGATTTGAGTAGGGCTACAACAAGGAGTGTTCCATATACCCCACAAAGAGACAGGTATAGCTGGGACCCAACTTAAGTACTTGATGAGTGGGGAAATGCAGTGAGATTGACAGCAAAACAGGCATTCAAGGATAACTGATACGTCTGATGTTGAAGATTTACACCACATCAATGAAAATCTCATTACATTTTGCTTTTGTGGGTCAGACCAAGACAACTACCCATCAGGAAACGTCTCCACTGTGGGAACTGCCAGACAAACCCATCTCTAGCACTGTTTTTATTGACAGCTGCTAGTTAATGGGAAAGAGGCTAGGATGCGTCTTGCCATTCTTTTCAGTGTTGGACTAGGCGCCTCCCCCAACTCTCCACCCCCTCCAGCGCCCAGACACATACGAGTAACTTACACCGGATGTTTGTTGTACATGATGGGTAGAAATTCGTCTACTGGCAACATCTTCCCAAAAGGTTCAGCAGCCACCAGCTTCTTAGCCCCCTGCTGAGATATGATGTAGGCCAGAGTCCAGTAGGAATAATCTGCTTCTACTAGATTCCTAATGCCAGGCACAGATTTTTCCGGATGTTCCACTTGCATCCGCTTTCGACCAATGTAGCTGAGATAAAAACAACAATGGAAAATGTGTGACTTTGTGGGAAAGCTGCAAACTGACACAGGCTAATTATAGCTCTAGGTACGAAACCGTCAGAAATTAGAACAGGAGTAGGTCATTTGGGCCCTCGAGCCTGCTCCACCATATAATAGAATCATTGCTGATCCGAAATTTCTACCAATTACTTTCCTGCATTTTCCCTATTTCCTCAATTCCCTGACTGACCAAGAATCTCAGCCTTAAATATACACAAGGACGTTGCTCCCACAGCTATCTCTGATGAGGAGTTCCAAAGACTCTCAAATCCAGCAACAAATTCCTCCTTATCTCAGACATAAAATGGCACCCTTCATTGTGAGACTATGCCCTCTGGTCTTAGAAGGTCCTGTGAGGGATAACATCCTCTCATCATTTATCCTGTCAAGCTCCTTAAAAACCCATATGTTGCGATGACAACATAACTCATTCTTTTAAACTCCAATGAATAGTACCAACATGTTTAACCTTTCCTCCAGATCCAGGATCATCACACTGAACATTATGAAATCAGCTCTAATGAAATGATGTCTTTCTTTAAATCATGGGTCCAAAACTGCTCACATCCAAGGGTGCTTAGATGTCACTCCTTTGCATTCTGGGAGTTGGCTTTGCAGTCACTATGGATGTGAAGGACATCATGGTGACTAGGAGGGGGAAGGGCATCCAACCAGAGGGTGCCAAGATATTGCTTGCTTATGTTCTGTACAGTTGCATATCAAATCAACTAACAAAACATTGGATTTTGACTCAACCTGAAAACAAAACCAATGGCCTCCATTATGCATACAATACTAAGATTTACATATGTTTGAGACACTAGGTGAGTCCAACAATTGAACCGACCCCATTTACGTTCAGCAGTAAGACATCAGTCAGTGGTCTTTTCCCAATGCACCGTGGCGACAGCTGCCCCAAACTTTACCGTGTCCCTCATTGCATCCCTCAGCACATAGCCCTGGACCTTGCAACGTGCCAATTTGCAACACTCGGTTGGGGTCAAATCCTTGTTTCGGAAGACCAACAAGTTTTGGGGAGACCAAAGGACACCTTTCATCAAACTGATAATCCTCCAGACAAACCTCATCTTGGCGTGCGCCCCGGGGCACAGACCGTACAGAACAGAGTCCTGCGTCATGGAGCAACTGGGAACGAACCTTGACAAAAACCACTTCATCTTTCTCCTGACTTCCTTTGGAAAGGCACATTCCAGAAGGAGATGTGTAACAGTCTCACCCCCGACAGCTGCTACGAGGGCAGCGTGCAGTGGCGCAGACCGACTGAAGGTACTTAAAGGATCTCACAGGTGGTGCTCCTCTCACCTTTAGCCAAGTGATGCCTTGGTGCTTGTTGGAAAGTTCTGGTGATGAGATATTCTGCCAAATAACTTTTGACAGTCTGCTCAAGGAATCTCGTGACAGTATCCACCCTCTCCTTTTCCCTCAGGGTCTCAAGGATGCTACATGCTGAACACTTCCTAGTCGAGAACTTTGATGGTCAAAGATGTTTGGTTTTGCAAATTTCTCTACGAAGGTCAGATGGTACCAAACAGTCCAATTACTTAGAGTGTTCCACAGTAGTGAGGCCAGCCCCAGGTGGAACTTCAGCACGTAGTGAGACTTGGTGTTTGTGTACTGAGGGTCTACACACAACTTGATGCAGCCACACACAAAGGTGGCAATCAGGATGTTGGGTATGTTCACCCCCCCCAATTTATCCAGAGTTCTGAACATGAAGTCCCTTCAGACCTGATCTATCTTAGGCTTCCAAAGGCCAACGTTTTATTGTTTTTTTTGATATGCAACTGCACAGAACTGAACTACATTTGTGACAGCGTATGTACACTTTCAGACTTTTATGAATGAAGAATATTTTTGAAATAATTAAAAAAGAGGTTGGGGCAGCTGCCACCAAGGTTCACTGGGGAAAAGACCACTGTCTGAGGTCATTCTGCTGAAGCTAAATAGGGGTCCATTCAGTTTTTGGACCCTCCGAGTGCCTCAAATATAAATATTAGTATTGTCTGCATAAGAGAAGTCTTTGGTCTAGAGAAGATCCAGGACTACATGCTGAGGGATGCACTGAAGCTTGGGGCAGCTGCTGCCAAGGCACAGAGGATTAAGATCACTGTCTGAGGTCTCGCTGCTGAAGGTAAATGGGGAGCTGGTCAGCTATCAGACTCTCCCAGTGTCTTAAGTATATGTAAATATTAGTATTGTTATGTGCAAAATAGGTCTTTGATTTTTTTTGGATAAAGTCAAAGTCCAATGCTTTGCCTATTTGATATTCAACTGTAAAGAACGAAACTGCTTTGTGACAGCGTATAGATACAAAGCCATTTTTTAGGAATAAAGTACATTTTTGAAATTTAAGAAACAAGCATTCTGCGCATGGTGTTTGCAGTCAGCATGAGTGTGAAGGACATCTTGGAAATCCATCCCTGGTGACAAGAAGGAGGAACAGCATCCAACCAGAGGGTACTGAGGCATCGCTTGTTTGCATTCTGGGAATGGTATTCTACTTCAATTGAGTGTGAAGGGCAATGTGAAATAACCTGGTATCAAGGAAGAGTCAGCTCCAAACAAAACATAATTGTAGTGTTACCTTCCTCCTCTAAACAAAGTAAAAGACAAGGTTCAGGGGAGAGGAGACATAATAACATGAGAGGAAGGTCGGCAGTGAAAGTTCAGTGGCTAAAGGAGCCAAGCCTAAATAGCTTCTGAAAGTGGTTGTTGCTAAGCAAGAGGCAAGTTTTGAGAAATTGTTGTTAGAACAGAGAGCATGAGATGCTTCAATTTAGTATCAAAAGTATTCCACAAGGGATGAATTAATTAAGTTCAAGAGGTAAGACATGGCAGGAGAGCTTCAAATCTTAGTCTGCTCCTCTTGCTCAATGTGGAAGACAGGCACAATTCTAGTGCGTGGGACTTGCATGCGCGCAAGCAGTGACTCCAGCTGCAGTCCTGGAAGCTCGCATTTTGAAATTGGAGCTGCATCTGGGGACACTGTGGACCATTCACGAGGTGGAGAGTATCATGGACAGCACTTCAAGAGAGGTGGTCACACAGGCAGGAAGGGAATGAGTGACCACCAGGTAGAGCAGGGGGTGCTAAGCAGGCAGCACAGAATCTCCTGTGGCAGTTCCTCTGCAAAACAGATAGAACATTTTGGATACTATGGAGGGGAATAGCTTCTCAAGGGATTACAGCAGCAACCAAATTCATGGCAGCATGGTTGGGTCTGCTGCAGAGGGAGAAAGAAATCAGCACAGAAATGCCACACATTCAGTGGGGATTCAATCATATGGGGAACAGACAGGTGTTTCTGTGGCTGCAAAGCAGAGCCCAGGATGGTGTGTTGCCAAACAGGAGACTGGAAAAACACAGCAAACCAGGCAGCAACTGGAGGAAAGCAGAAGTCAACATTTTGGGTATGAGCCTTCTTCAGTCTAGAAGAAGGATAATCTGTTAAGCCTCCGGTTTTTCTACCTTGGATTCCAGTCTGGAGGGGGAGGGCAAACAGCCAGTGGTTGTGGTACATGTTCAGACTAACAACACAGGGCTGTTAAAAAAAAAGGGATGAGGTCCTAAAAGCATAACATAGAGAACTAGGAAGAAAGTTGAAATGTAGGACCTCAATAAGGTTGTTATCTCAGGATTACTACCAGTCCCACAAGCTCGTCAGAGTAGAAACAGCTAGATACATGGGATGAACATGTGATGGAAAAAGATGGTGTGGGGGGGCGGGGGGGGTTTCAGATTTGTAGTGTATTTGGACCAGTTCTGGGAGAGGTGGGATAGATGAATGTAGAACTTTGGTTAGTACTTGGAACTATGATATTATTATGATTATGGAGACTTGACTGAAAGAGGGACTGGACTGGCAGCTCAATGTCCCAGCACTTCAAAGTTTCAGGTGTGATAGAATGGGGTGTTAAAGGGATGTGGAAGTTGCAGTACTGGGAAAGGACCTTCTCACTGCCGTTCTGAGGGAGGACACATGAGACAACTGGTACAGAGAACCAATTTGGGGAGAACTCGGGAAGAGGAAAGGTGAAATCACAATGCTGGGGGTATGCTACCGGCCTCCCACCAGCCAGCATGTGATGCAGAAAAGATTATGACAAATTTTGGAAAGATTTCTAAACAGCAGGGTTGTTGAGGTGAGTGATCTTAACTTCTCCTATCTTGATTAGGACTCATTTTGTACTAGGGGCTTGGATGGGGCAGAATTTCTAAAGACCAATCAAGAGGGATTCTTGACACAGTATGTAAACAATCCCATCAGAGAAGGGGTTATACTGGACCTGGCTTTGAAAAATGACCCCAGCCAGATTAGTGAAGTTTCAATGGGAAGCATTTTGGGATAGTATCCATATAACTCACAATATTAAGATACACACAGACATGGACAACAGCAGTCCTCAGGTGAAGGTGTTAAATGGGAAGGCGAACTACAACAATATTAGACAGGAACTGGAGAATTTTAATTGGAGGCGGTTGTTTGAGGGTAAATCCACATTGGCTGTGTGGGATTTTTGAAAAGGCAAGAGATAAAAGATCAGGGACAGCATGTTCCAGTGAGAATGAAAGATAGGTATGACAAGTTACAAGAACCTTCGATGACCAGAGATATTACGACCTTGGTCAAAAGGAAGCATATGCAGGGACTAGGAGTATGGGAACAGACAAAGCCCTTAAAAGTATACAAGCAAAGTAGGAAAGAATTTAAACAAGGACTGAGAAGAGGTCATGAAAAGTTGTTACCAAACAGGATTAAGGAGAATCCCAAGGCTTTTTCTACATACATAAAGAGCAAGAGGGTAGTGAGGGAAAAGGTTAGCCCACTCAAGGACAAAGAATGGAATCTATGTGTGGAGCCAGAAGAGGGGGGGGGGGGGTTCCTAAAAAAATGCTTTGTGTCTGTATTCATCAAAGAGAAGGAATTGGAGGAGGATAATCTCAGGGAAGGGCGTGTCGAATTTCTAAACTAAGTTGACATAAAAAGGAAGAGGGTTATGCATCTTAAAAAATATTAAGGTAGCGAAGTGCCCAGGTCCTGATGGGATCCATTCCAGAATAGTGAGGGAGGCAAGAGAACAAATTTCTGGAACATTGAGAGTCATCTCTGTATCCTCTTTGTCCACAGGTGAGGTCCCACAGGACTGGGGAATAACCAAATGTTGTTGCACTAAGAAGGGTAGAAGAGATAATCCAGCAAATTACAGGCCTGTGGACTCATGCTAATGATAGGTAAACTTTTGGAAAAGATTCTAAGGAACAAAATCTATAAGGAGTAAGAAGCAAATGGACTTATTCATGACAGACAGCAAGACTTTATGTGAAGAGGTCACGCCTCACCATCTTGATCAAGTGTTTTGAGGAGGTGACGAAGATGATTGAGGACAGAAAAGTGGATGATATTGTCTCCATGCACTTCAGTAAAGCTTTTGGCAAGGTCCCTCATGACAGATTGGTATAACAGGTGAAGTCACATGATATCAGGGTGAGCTGGCAAGATGGATGCAGAACTAGCTTAGGCTTAGAAGACAGAGTGTAGCGATGGAAGGATGTTTTTCAGACTGGAGGGTTGTGACTAGTGGTGTTCCACAGGGATCAGTGCTGGGCCCTCTGCCATTTGTGGTCTACATAAATGATTTGGAGGAAAACGTGGCTGCTCTAATTATCAATCTTTGTAACATCCACAAACTTGCTAGAGTTGTGGATAGTAACAAGGACTGTCAGTGGATAAAGCAGGATATAGATCAATTGCAGGCATGGGCAGAAAAATGACAGAAAAAGAGTTATATCTGGAAAAATGTAGGATGATGCATTTTGGAAGGTCGAGACAGTTGGAAACTAAACAGTGAATGATAGAACCCTTAAGAGTATTGAAAAGTAGATACAACTTTCTGTGATTTTTCTACGGTTAAATAACATTCTGTTCATTTGTTCTTTTTTCCAAAATGAGCGACTTCACATTTTCCCACATTATACCCCATTGGACAATCTATTGCTCACTTACTCAGCTTATCAAAATCCCTGCAAACTGTTTGTATCCATCTCACAATCTGCCTTTCCACCTATTTTAGTGTCATGCTTAGACAACCAAACAAGAGGAAAGTAAGAAAACAATACCAAGATCCAAGTGGTCAAAATCATTCACCTGATCGGTACAACACAAATTAATAGCAGCAATTTGAATTTAAAAGGATACTCAAAGTCCAACTCTAATATTGAGTGTTCACCATATTCCCTTGTTTTGATTTCCAAATAGTGCTATTATTTTCATGCTGTACAAGACGGTCTATTGATTGCTAATATTGCACTGCTCAGCAAAAACTTTCAGTTTCCACTCATAATCCTTGTTACTTACACTCAGAAGTGACACAGATAGTAGCTCTGATCAAGCACTTTGAAATAGTGGGTAACTTAATTTAACCTTACTCAAGGCCTGTGTTATCAACTGTACACAGGAACATGGCTGGATGCAAAATAATGACCCACAGACCTTCAGCTCCAAATCAGAAAAGCAACATCTACTGCACAATCCCATAGTCTCACCATATGCCATTCCTGAAATTAGCCAAGAATTATGAAATTTTCCATTGTAAGCCCACTCCCTCTGAGTTAAACTGAAACAGTCCACATCAACTTCCTTCCAGATCATTACAGACACCAGAGAATCTCATCAGTCAAGGTTAAATTGGGATCAGCACTTTAAGGACTGAAAGACAAATGCCTAGCTTGTTGCAATGGAACAACTGGATAAGTTGCAGATGGAAATTGTTCTCTCCACTGTACAAGTCAGCAAGTTGGTTAAAAGTCCGAGATCTCTCTTTGCAGATTCTTGTGGAAATCTAGTTCAAAAAACACAGGCAAGACAGAAGGATTCTGCAATTTTAAGGCTGGAAATGTATTTTTTTTTGTGGTGACAGGCACCATTATACGTGGGACACACCAACCAAACCCCCTTCACCTACGTCCTCACCACCCCCACCACATTGCAAACAGGAAATGGTGGGGTGGGGGTGAGAGCAGGGCATTGTGCAGCGTGGGCTGCAAATAAGGTCAAAGACAGGAGGGGTCAGAGGCAAGGGCAGTGTGATGTTTTGCACTGGCCACACCTCTGTTCCCCATCCATGACCCCTGAATATTTCTGGATAAGGCCAGATTGAGGGATTGCTCCCACACTCCAAACTGTTTACCATGTGGGCACGCTGCCACCGTTCTTGCTCAGGGAAGGGAATTATGCATAGCAACGCAATGCAGTGGTCAAAACTGAACCACTTAAAATCCTCAATTGACAGTGGGCCAGTGGCAAAATCTGGGCCTTCCTAACAACTCCCGTAATTCCTGTTGAAGGTGGCAGGTATCTCTCCCATGCCATCGCACCACATTCTCTTCCCTCTCTCCCATCTTCCCCACCACATCTTAGACGGACAGGATTCTGCCCTGAGTTTTTAATCATTTGTCACATGTTCAGACTCACATCAGGTCCCAGTCCAGCTGGTTCTCCTCGATATCTTCCATTAGCTTTGTTATCCTTCTTCGAAAATGTGGCTGAAACCTATTATCATCCTCCAAGACAAGAACCTTTTGCAACCGTCTGTCAATGACCTGTGTGATAAGGACAGAACATTAAAACCATTCTGTTGCACAGACTAAGCCTGTGATGTTCATGTATAGAGAACTAACAACAGAGTGAGTTAAGTGTTTAAGATATTTATTTGATTTGCATACATAGAGATCAAATATTTCCTTTGGTCAGAGAATCTAAGACAATGAGCATAACCCGAAAATTGATGCTCGGCTACTCAGCGATGAAATCAGGAAGTTCTACTTTACACTAAAAGTTATGGAAATTTGGAACTTTGTCACAGAAAGCTACTTATGCTGAAGGTCAAGTGAAAAATTCAAAATTACGACTGATAGATTTTAGCTCGACAACAGTAGTAAGAATTACAGAAACGTGGTGGATGAATGAAAGCTTATTTATTTAGTTAGTTAGTGCATGATCACAGAATTAAGCAGTAGCCTTTGTCACTGGCTGGGCAGAATTCTTTCAACTCAGCTTCCAGTTTAGTCAGTGTATACTCCTGAACAGAGTTTGGATTGACCACAGCACCCGTTTGACTCCAGTGATGTTGGACAGCTGCTCAGAGATCTTGGCTTAAAAGTGTCCAGTGTGATCCTGCAAATTAAAGTTGGATGAAGAAACAGGGTCAATGAGGGGGAACAGCATAAAGGAAGGCACACTGCCGGTGGGTGAAGGAGGTCATTGAATAAGGCCAGGTATGGGTTGGAATAGACATAGCTAGCCCTTTGAAATTACCTACCTGTTGGAAGAGAGGGGTGGTATTGCTCAGATGGGAGCTCGGGTCATGGATGTCTGCGCACGTGTGCATGTACTTCTGTGTTTGTGCACCTGTGCGTACTGGGTTTGCAGATCGATTGGTTCGGTGATGGGCAGATTATTAACATGCAGGACTCTGCAGTTAAGTATGTGATGGCAAGGGCAGAAGGCCTTGGATTGAAGATACAAGTAAGTTGAGATGAAAATCATCTGTAAACTGACCAGCATATTTACTAAAGCTAGAACATTTCAATCTGGAGAGTGTTTGATGCTTAATTTCTGAATTAAACAACTGAAGTAGTATCTGTCAACTGTAACGTGGTTCAAACATAGATGAATATGTGATTGCTTTCCATCGGAGAAATTCACCTTTGTCCAGATCAAATTTAAAATTCTAACCAAAGATTCCTGTGAGCTATAAGCAGTTCCTTGATCTCTGCATAGGTGGCGCTATCTTCTTTGCGAAACAGCTTGTGGTTTCCACGACAAATTCCGTGACATCTATACTTGAGATCAATGGTGGTTAGTCTAGTCTAGGTGCCAAAACCTGTGATTTAACTGTGAAATGTGATATTTACAGTCCATTAATTTTTAAAGTGTGTGGCGATGGATGCTTTGTCCAACACTGTCAACAGAGACAGCACTGTATACTAGACATTGGAAAATAATTGCCACTTTCTCACATCTGGTGAATGTAAAGCTCATGTCATGTTTTGTCCACTGAATATATTGTACATCAGGCACGTTATTAAGTTATTACAACTGAGGAGCTACTATCTGAGGTCACAAGTGCCATTACTGGGGGAAACTGGTAAATCTGTACAAAATTTCCTGATCAACACACAGATGTCATAAGATCGCAAACAAAAAATGGTTTTATCCTCAGATGGAGCAATGATATCACATTTGGTTTTGGCTTTTATCTAGTTGCCGAACTGTTCTAGTATTAAAACTGAACACATGTTAGATAATAGCTCAGAGATTCAGACTGCAATTGAAAATAAAAATGGAAAGAACTGCAAATGCTGTAAATCAGGAACAAAAACAGAAGTTGCTGGAAATGCTCAGCAGATCTGGCAACATCACTGAAGAGAAAACATCAGAGTTAATGTTTTGGGTCCAGTGAACCTTCCTCCGAACTGATGGTAGCTGGGAAAACATCAATTTAACTGCAGAAAATAGGGAGGGGGGTGGGGTAGAGAGTAAACAATAGGATAAAGGATAGAACCCAGAGAGAAGAGCAGCTAGATAGACAAAGGAGTTGATAATAATCTGGTGAGGAGGGTGATTAGCTGCTCACGATGTGGTCTCCTCTACATTGGGGAAAACAAAGTGTAGACTGGGTGACTGCTTCACAGAACATCTACATACTGCTTAGAAAAAAGACCCTGAGCTTCCAATTCTCTGCCACTTTAACATACCACCCTGTTTGCTGGCTTGCTGCAGTGTTCCAGCGAAGCTCAACGCAAGCTGGAAGAACAACATCCCATTTTCCGCTTGGAGACCCTGTAGCCCTCCAGAGTCAACATCGAGTTCAATCATGTTAGGGCCAAAACTCTCCCATTGGAAAAAAGAATACAGGCATGGGCTACTTTCTAAACGGTGAGAAAATTCGTAAAGCAGAAGTACAAAGGGATCTGGGAGTGTTGGTCCAGGACTCTCTAAAACTTAACTTGCAGGTAGAGTCTGTGATTAAGAAAGCAAATGTAATGTTGTTGTTTATCTCAAGAGAGTTGGAATATAAAAGCAGCGATGTGCTTCTGAGACTTTATAAAGCTTGAGTTAGGCCCCATTTAGAATACTGTGTCCAATTTTGGGCCCCACACCTCAGGAAGGACATACTGGCCCTGGAGTGTGTCCAGCGGAGATTCACACGGATGATCCCTGGAATGGTAGATTTAATGTACGATGAACAGCTGAGGATCCTGGGATTGTATTCATTAGAATTTAGAAGGTTGAGGGGAGATCTAATTTACAAGATAATGTATGGCTTAGAAAGGGTGGACGCTGGGAAATTGTTTCCATTAGGTGGGGAGACAGGACCCGTGGGCCCAGCCTTAGAATTAGAGGGGGTAAATTTAAAACGGAAATGAGGAGACATTTCTTTAGCCAGAGAGCGGTGGGCTTGTGGAATTCATTGCCACGGAGTGCAGTGGAGGCCGGGACGTTAGATGCCTTCAAGGCAGAGATCAATAGATTCTTGATCTCACAAGGAATCAAGGGCTATGGGGAGAGTGCAGGGAAGTGGAGTTGAAATGCCCATCAACCATGATTTAAATGGCAGAGTGGACACAATGGGCCGAATGGCCTTGCTTCCACTCCTATGTCTTATGGTCTTATGTCCTTGCCCCCTACCCCACACACCAGGCCTTGTTTTGAAGAAGGGTGGCTGGACCCAAAATGTAAACTCTGATCTGTTTTTCACAGGTGCTACCAAACCTGCTGAGCTTTTCCAGCAACTTCTGTTTACGTTGCAATTGAAAACATTGGTATGCATGTAGCTGCTTTATAAGCATAGCAAACAATGGTAAGCCCAACAAGTGAACGTGCAAGACTGATGTTCATTTTCTAAAATTCCAAAAAGATTCCAGGATAAGTCACAAATAGGATGTCTAGAAAGCACTCTTAAAATGGAGTGACAGATTGTACAAGGTTGTTGAATAGTCCATCGACTGATGGGGTTTATAAGGACTTAATTCTTGCAATGCACATGACAGCTGTCAAGTTGCAAACTGTCACACCAGGAGCAAGATTATTATTCGAAGATTGGGAAGAAAACTGAGAAATTTGCTGAAGGCTAACGACGTTAAATCGATTGATCCCTCCATGCCATCTCTCATAGCCATGGGGAGCCCTACTGCTCTGGTTATTCTGGTCGATTCAGTTACACAATGATCTGCTCTATATCCGGGATAATCCAGCATAAAAAGAATTGGTTAGCAGATTTGAGGCATGGTGCGTCCCTTTGAGTATTTGCAAAAAGTTATTCATAACAGCAACGCTCCTTTTCATGGAAATTTCTTTCTGTTTCGAGCATGAGGAAAAGAGACATTCTGATCTGTAACTTCAGCTGCTATCTGAGGCAGAGTGGACCTGGTTGAGGACGGAGACCTAATTGTCTGTTAGCATCTCTCTGAAATTAGTGCCTTGGAAAACATACAAGGCTGCCATGGGGAATAGCTAATCATTCTGATTATTTCCAGGAGGAATTGTGCACCTGTGCATGGGAACATCCCCATAGTGGTAGAGCTAAATAAGGATCCTCCCTTGTGGAGGAATCATAATTGACAATCGAGGAATCACTGGAGTGCGGGATTCTAAGGGAGTAATATCAGAGAGATGCTGGCAGAGGATTAGGCCTGGGTGCTCCATCAGGTTTACTCTGTTTTAGCTGGCAGCATAGGGTCACATTGGACTGTCTCTTTTATTCATCCATGCATCAGAAGGAAGATTCCATAAACAGGTCCATTCCTCTTCTGTATAACTTAATGCAAATATGAAAGGGAAGCACCATGCCTCAAATTGATCAACTGATTCTTTCTATGCTGGGTTACCCTGGTTATAAGTGGATCACTGTGTGTCTGAATCTACCAGAATAACCAAAGCAATACAGCTCCACATCTCCAACAGAGATGGCACAAGAAGCAAAAGGAAAGAAAGGGGCAACACTTTTCTATGGAAAGCATTCAAAACAAAAACTAAGCCAGGATTTAATTTCTGAAATTATGGTTCTATCTAAGATATGCCAATACAAAAGCAAAAATCAGCTGGAAAAAGTGAGCTGTCTGGTGATATCTGGAGAGAGTAGATTTTTAGATCGGGTTGTGGATGGTTGGCACATTGAGCTGGTTCATTGTTTTTGCATATGGATAAGGAGAACCACCAATTTGACTGGGACAACACCAAGATCCTGGGACAAGCAATGCACAGACAAGCACAGGAATTCCTAGAAGCCTGGTACTCCACGAAGAAAGCCATCAACAAACACATAGAGCTCAACCCCATACACACTTCACTGTGAAGGAAAACTGGAAGTGAGGTAATCCAGCCCAAAAGACTCCAGAGTTGAAATAACAGGCTGGAAAACACACCAGCGCTTCACCGGTGGATGCACTGATGACGTTACCCAGCACGGTAATGAAACGTCTGTGAAACAACAAATCAGCTTGGCAAACCAACCAATCACAGCATCTGGAGAGAAACAGAGTTAATGATTCAGGCGATGACCTTTCATTAATGCTAAATAGAAACAGAAAGTTCGGAGATTTTACACTCGAAATCTCTATTTCTCTTCTGTTCTGTTGAAAGGTCATTAATCTGAAACACTAGCTCAGTTTTTATCTCCTCAGATGCTGCACGATCTGTTCAGTTTTTCCAGTCTTGTTCTATTTGTAGTTTAACTTTCCAGTATCTGCAGTGTTTTGCTCCCGCGTTCATATCTAAGCTATCCATTTGCATTTATTTCAAGAGATGGGACATTCTCAGAGCTCTCATGAAATCTTTGGAGTGGGACAAACATACTTCAACAACGCACCGCCAAACACTCATGAACATGTGTACAAATGCTTTAGGATCAATCTTCTTACCTCTTTCCAGATGTAATAATGGCTCAGAAAGCAACCTATCTCTCCTCGTGTCAGTATTCTTCCTGAGTAAGGGTCATGATATCCTGGCAACATTTCAATGTTAAGAGCTTTCAGATGGCTTGTGTTGAGGGCTCTGTCAATACAAAACATCTGGTATGTTATTATGTCCTATTTCTGAGTTGAAGGGGCGTTAAAAACTATTGTAGAATAGCCCTTCCATGATGTGAAATACCCTGGAATGACTACCGAGCCTGCAATTTTTCCTGTCATTACTAACTCTCAATTCCAATCTTATTGTTGCCTTTGGGTTTGAGGCATGCGGATCACGATTTAAAAACCTTGTCCTGAGCTTATATCATTGTTGATTCACTGCAGCATAAACCCTGCTTGTTCAGTTTGGAGTCATCTGAACTAAAGCTGCCATGGTTCATGCTGTGCTCGGGCCAGTATCTTCTCTCCCATCTCAGACCAGAGGATGGTACACAAGTGGGGCTTCTGGGCCCGTGTCAGGGCCACTTTGTTTGTTGACATATGTTAATGATCCAGATTATGCACACAATACAATGATGCAAAACTTGCAAGATCTGAGAACTGAGAGGTGGGTAGTGTTCAACATCAAGAGAACACAGACAGGGTAGTGGAATGAGTGGACATGCTAGCTGAAATTTAATGTAGCAAAGTGCAATGTGATTTATCTTGGGAGGAAAAGAGGAGAAGCAAAATAAAAGACACGACTGGAAAGGGCCTGCAGAAGCAGTAGGTTAATTTTGTATAGATCACTGAAGACAGGACACATTTGAAAATCAGTTGAGGTATGCTGGTCCTGGGCTAAGTGAAGGCATAGGAGCACAAAAGCAAAGCGGCAGATGTCCCAAAAATTTGGAATGTTATGCAGGTTGACATTCAAGCCCTTCTTTCACTTCGGCAAGAAGGGGGGCGGGGGGGGGGGATCTACTTTTGACAGGATAGTCTGCTCATGGCTCCTTCAGAAATGCACAGCCAGACATCCATTCAAACAGTTCACTTGTGTTGTGATTGTAATGAGGTCAGCCAGCTGGACATCACAGAATATGAGTTCCCTGACTGGAGCTCTTAACTTGGTCCAATCAGGAAGCAATGGCTGACAGATATAAGCAGGGCTGTTCGAGGTTCTGACACTCTGACGACTCACCGCTCGAGTCAAGGACGAGATTGTAGACTTGCTTGCTGAGCTGGTGTGTTTGCTTGCAGATGTTTTGTCACCCTCCCAGGTAACATCATCAGTGGGCCTCCCGTGAAGCGTTGGCATACTGTCCTGCTTGCTATTTATATGCCTCAGAGTTATACTAACGTATTTACCGGTCTAACTTTTCCTGACAAACTACTTAAGTTCTTCAAACCCTTAATTCTCCAAATTGGATGCATAATTTCAGAGGATTCCAGGAGTCGGGAAATTGCTCAACATAATCTTCAACTTCTTGGACAATTCTTTGGGATTTCACAGGATCCCCATGTGCAAGTCCCATCTACACTGGGAAGAACAACTGTCTTGCCATCAGAAAATCCAGAACATGGAATTATGATGAAACTGCATTCAACGTCACTTCAGCCTCAAGAGAAAAGTTGTGTTTAGTTCTGCGCACTGCATTTTAAAAAAGATGTGAAGGCATTAGAAATAGTACGGGGAGGGGGTTCGGGTAAGGGTTAGAGATAGTATGGGGAGGGGGTGAAATCAGCAAAACGGTTCCAGGAATGAAGAATATCAATGGGGTGGAGAGTGGAGAAATTGAGGTTGTCCTTCTTGAAGAAGATTAAGAGGAGATCTGACAGAGACGTTCAAAATCATGAGGGATCTGGGGAGACTAGATAAGACAGGAACAGAAATGGAGACACTGATCCCATTGGCTGAAGGGTCAAGACCAGAGGACTCTGGCATTAAAAGATTGACAAAAGCAACAATGGCAAAATGAGGATGGTTCTGAGGAACAGTCACTGGACCTGAAACGTGAACTCTGCTTTTTTTCCTTTGGAGTGCTGCCAGACCCGCCAAGGTTTTCCAGCAACTTTTGTTTTTGTTCATGATATGAGGAAGTATTTTAACACAGTGGTGAGGGTCAGCAATACATTACCTGTCAATGGGGAAATTCAATCTTCGTTCTAAAAAGAATAAAATAACCAAGTGCCTCAGGAAAACAAAATTACAGACAGAGGGCATTCTCTCATATATTGGCAGGCAGTGGGATGAGATGGGTTGCTCCTGCAGAGATCTCGCATGGACCTGACGGCATTCTTCGCCGTTTTAATTATCGTATGATCATTACAACGGCATTGTTCGCTACTCACAAGCTGATTTTTATTTCCTGGTCAGAACTTCCCGTTTACCCTCTGAGATTGTAAGAACTGCCGATGCTGAAGTCAGAGATAACACAGCCTGGAGATGGAGGAACACAACAAGCCAGGCAGCATCAGCGGAGCAGAAAGTTGACGCTTCGGGTCAGATACTTCTCCAGAAATTTGTGTTATTCCTGTTCTACCTCCCTTGCTTTGCGCTATGTCCCCGTGTTGGGTTTGGAATTAATGGAGAAATAAAAGGAAAAGAATTACTGATGAATTGCTGTTGCGTACCACTGCAGAGATTTCGGACAGAATTGTCCACGCTCCACGGCGACAGGTTCGGAGGGGCTGAGGTGTAGGAAAGGCAGTTGGAAACCTCCGACGGTCGCTCCCCGACTGGTTGTCCTTCCTCCGAACGCCTTTGTCCGGAGCCCGTGCCACAGGAACATGCAACCTGCTCCACAGTTGAGGGGGGTGTCGGTGAGGAGGGTGTCGAGTGTGGAGGGGGAGACGAGGGAGCCAAACGAAGCCACCCCCCCCCCCCCCCCTCCGGGTGAGTGGACATTTTCTCCCGGCTCTGCAAAACGTCCTGCGTGTTGCATGGGGTGGCCCCTGCGGGACTGGGAACCGCCAATTCCACGGGGTCGAAGTCTCACTGGTAACGTGGGCCGAGCGCATTGGAGCCTGGCAGCACATGGGAGTTCGCGCGAGAGGGATTCGGGATCAGGCACGCGCCCCAGAGGGCCATCCTTCCCAACGCGAGGTCCCCCCCCCCCCAACCCGCACCATCACCGCAAGGACCTGTTTACTATTGAGCAGGGAGACCATTTTCAGCGCCGCCATATTGAGGCGTTCTGTCTAGTCAAGGCGACTAAACCGGACCTTGCTAATGCCCTTCCTGATTACGATGCCGTGTTTCTCGGTTGTTCCCGTACAATTGGACCAGGAATAGACTGAGGTGCCCCACTGCAGCAGCAGGAGGAGGAGGAGGCCACGAGGCCCGCCTTGCCCACTCTGGTCACCCACGTGAGCACAGGGACCCTCTGACATGGACTTGCTCTGACGACTCAGATAGGGTCTCGCTGGAGAGTCCAGCCTGTAAAATTAGGGCAGATCAGGGTTGATTTTCCATACTTCGATGAGTTAGTTTTTGGAAGGTTTAATTCTGTCTCAGCACACAGCCCAAGAACATTAGTGTGAGGCTCGACCACAGCTGTGGCACATGAACACCCATCCGGACGTTGGGAGATAGGAATCCCGTCCTATGGAATAGGTATCAGAATATTCTACCCCACTTGATAACGTTTTACTGAAAAACAAACTACATCCTGAAAATGCAAAAGGATTTCACACTTCAGTTGGTAAACAGAATCTCTGCAGCATTATTGTGCGTTATTTTCTTCAGGATCAGTACTTACTTCCCATCCACAGCATCCACCACCTTGACTTCGATTTCCTGTTCGTAAAGCGTGCGGAGCATTCGTTTTCTTCTGTCTGTTCTGCGTTTGAGATTTATCATGAAGATCTGAGCATGAATTCACATCAGCTGATTATTACCAATGACCAGGCATTGATTCTTAGCTATTTTAAAGGCTTTAATATATTGCTAGATATTTGTCTCTTCAATGAAACACATTTGGAGCTTCTTCTAAAGAGACAAGTAAGCCACCTACTTTTAATTGTATCAGAGATAATGGGAACTGCAGATGTTGGAGAATCCAAGATAATAAAGTGTGAAGCTGGATGAACACAGCAGGCCAAGCAGCATCTCAGGAGCACAATCTGCTCCTGAGATGCTGCTTGGCCTGTTGTGTTCATCCAGCTTCACACCTACTTTTAATATCTGCTTTGCTTTTCTTTTGAGAATTAACCTGTAGAAATGCATTTGGGGATCGATATCTAATGACATTAGTTCTCATAACAGACACATTTTCACTCTCCTGTTACTGGCAAATGTTTAAGTAACAGTGATTCTGAATCAAAGAATTTTAATCTTTTAGGTGAACATAAAAGATTCAATGATACTACTCAAAATTGAGAAGGGCAGATCTTCCCAACATCTATACTCTCATCAATCAATGTGTCAATGAAGTAACACAATAGTCTATCAGTTGGTGGGTTGATGGAAGTTTGCAATAGTCCATTAATGATTGTCTAAATGGGATTAATGCAATACTGCATGAATTAATAAACTCAGGGCCTTATCATGCAACCCTGTCCACTGACCCAGTAAATTTCTACTTCTCTGCAAATTTTGGGGTCGAGTATGAGATGGGATACATCTCTTTTTCAATATCTGTGATCCTGAAAAATTCAGAATTTGTTGGCCATTCCCATTTTCCCTTTTCAGCCATTGCAGAGGCTGGTTGAGAGTCAAGCACATTGCTGTCATCTGGGGTCAGACCAGGTAGGGATGGCAGATTTCATTTTCAAAAGGACATTTGTGAACCAGATGAATTTTTACAACAATGAGTGACAACCTTTTGGTCACCATTACTAAGAGGATTTTTCAGATCCAGTTTTATTAATTTGATTTAGAATTCCAACAGTTGCCATGGTGGGATTTGAACCTGTATCTCTACAGCATCAGTCAGGGCCTCTGAATTACTAGTTCAGTGACATCCACACCATCTCCAATGGAACGTCAACAAGCATAAACAAATTTATCATGTGGACACTTGAGAAAATAACTTGACATATTATTCATTTAGTTGTTGGTGACATCCATTATTTTATCCTGATCCAGGAGTCATGACTTATGACAAGCTTGATTCCGGCACTGATCTTGGTATGGCGTGGCTCCTGAGTGGAATTGGGTGGCAATGATGGATCAGCAACTAACTATTTAAATTGTGAGCCCAATCCCATTTATGCTGTGACCCATGGAAGCCCATTCAAATGGAAAGAATGTGCAGTGCATCATACAGGATGTAGTGAATATGAGAACATACAGTACTTTGATTAGGTTTCAATTAGGTCAGACAAGTAAGAGATGGGAGTTCATAGGAAGAGTAGTGGAAGGCAGTACAGTGTGTCGAAAGCCTTCTGCCCTGCGCCACAGTGTGGTCTGATTTGGGTTTATCCTTATAGTTTTCCCAGTATCATAGTTTTTTGATCAAGATAATTATTTTTGTCGGAGGTGTTGAGCCATTGCCGGGATACAAAAGTAGGTCAGAAAGCAAGTTGCCCTGAGTCTCACTCATGCCACTTGGCAATAGCTGGAAAGAGAGGATTTAACCGGACTGTACATTTAAGGCACAGAGGCTATTTGTTGTGAAAAGATTTATCCTGAGGGCAAGAGCAGTTTATGCTTCGAATCACTGCAGATTAACAACATATTTAGGTAGGTAGGAGGTGGGGGTAGGGGTTTAGGCTGGTTTTGGGATGCGGTCGGGGGCGGGGAGATTTTGAAGCTTGTGAAGTCCACATTGATATCATTGGGCTGCAGTGTTCCCAAGTGAAATATGAGGTGCTGTTCCTGCAACCTTCGGGTGGCATCGTTGTGGCACTGGAGGAGGCCCAGGATGGACATTTCCTCCAAGGAGTGGGAGGGAGAGTTGAAGTGGTACAGACTGTGAGGTACAGTTGTTTGTCGCAAACTGAGCATAGGCGTTCTACAAAGCGGTCTCCAAGCCTCTGCTTGGTTTCCCCGATGTTTTGAGTGTTTTTCACAATTTGCAATTGTCACACTTTCAGTTGTGACTAATGTGGTAGACTTTCACACATTCTGACTTCCAGAAGACAGTTTCACTAGAGCTCGACTGAATGTCAATGTAAGGAAATTGCTTCATCAGATAATATAGTTACATAGAGCTTAGAGTTTGGATTCCAATGAAATCTAAATTAACTGCTGTTAAGCAAACCTGTTATGCTGAATCTAATTTGGGTCCATCCTACTGATTGAATTCTTATTTGCTGCAACAAAGATCAATCATAAACTGGCAGCCTTTATTCTAACTATTCATGGTATTTAGCTTTTGCACTTTGGTAGTAGTTTCTGACTAGTTCACCAATGAATGTATTGCTTCTTTTTCTGACCTCGTCAAATCCCATCTTGTCCAGGTGTTTTACAGGCGTAGAAACATTTCTGGAAGCCTCTATGGGAGGATGGTCAACTGAAAAACAAAGAAACAATTACCATTGTGCACATCTACTGAAGTGTGTAGAATGTCTGTATGACCAAGCAAACTTAGTGCCTCCTTTTTATACATGGTTGGAGATTAATTGTGATTTGATTGAAACTGACATTACTGTGGTAACTCATAGAAAATACAAATCAGGGAATGACCAGAATATAAGGGTAACTGCAGTGTGTCAGAAAACGGATGAATTAAAGGGACAATATTGATTGAAGCTGTCTCAACCCTCGGGTGCAGTTCCATCAGTGGTCAATATACTTACATATCTTGATAGATTGCCCCTTTTTTTGTGCATGAGGATGCCTCAGGCAATAACAATGGGCATTATGGAATGGAATCAGGAGACTTGGTAGGTCTGACAATGATTTGAAAGCAAAAACAGAAGGATAATCTTTCTTCAAGTCCAGCCACCAAAGACAAAGCAACTGGTCATTTATTCAGTTTCTGTCTGTGGGTCCATTGTTGTGGTCCTTCCTACCCTTTGTGTCAGGTCACCAATTATATATTCTGCCAGGGGAACATAAATGAGGCTCATTGTCCTGAAAACATGTAAAAACATGTTACAAATCTGATGATTGTGCTGGAAAATGTACTCAAAACAAATTGTCAACAAAATCCAGAGAGATAATATCGCATGATCAGTTCCGTCTTCAAAATACAAGTAACAAGCCCATACCTGACTGCATTCCCAATGTAACTACTACTTTTTACACATCGTGTACATTGTAATCCAATTTAAAAAGGACTTTCAGTTATACAGTTGTGTTGAAATAATAACCTCCTTCAGAGGATTGATACAGAGCTGCTTTCAAGTTGCATTTTTTACTGTCATTGCCAATCTTTTTAACGTAGTTCATTGGAATGTTTATATCTGTTAAGTTGGCGTGTATGCTTTCCATTCTATAGACAAAAGACTTCTGTTACGAAGCAAAAAAAAGATAAAAATTGATACTTGAAAGGAATTGGGGCAGTTTGTTTAATTTTACTCTATCTAAGAATCTTGCAATATTGCATTGCGAATAGGAGTGGGAAACATAACAAAAGCAGGAATAAAGAGGGAGAAATTCTGCAAGCAAAGGTAATCACCAACTTCACTTCCATATAACTGCCTGTCTCCCATCTACACCCCTAAGTCGTTTATGTTAAATCTTCTGAAACTTCCACTTCTTTCTCCCATTGGAAAGAGTCCAAAACTAACAGCATAATTACTGTCACAGTGACAAATAAATCCAGTCGGGAAGATGAGACAAAATTCTGCACTTGAAATTGGTAGAATGTGGAATTTTCTACCACAAGATGTCACAGTGGTAACTAAGTTGGAGAGATTTAAGGGGAAGCTAGATAAGTACAGGAGGGAGAAAACAGTAGGAAGGTATGCAGATAGGGTTAGGTGAAGTTAAGTCGGTCCAAGTCAAGATTGGCATACCAGTTGGATAGAATGACTTTTTTTCTGTGCTGTGAATTCCATCCCATTCCTACTTTGCTGAAATCAAATAATTACTTAATATAAAAATAATTCAACTTCAAATGGCTGTGTGTACATACTACACTGTGGCTCTTTGTGACAGATATAAGCAAATCTGCGCTGGTTTTATACAACGTTTCAATGCCATATATCAGAGCCAGTCCTAAGTTGTGTTCAATCTCCTTGATGCCGACACAAATGGAATTGCACTTACATCCAGCTATAACTATCCACCTTGCCACTTCAACAACCCCAGTCTGTTTCAATCCTGTTGGGGAGGGGGAGCATCACCTTGCAAAAATGACTTCAGGCTGTTAAAATATTGTATGGATAAATCTTGAAATAAAACTTTGGCAGAATGAAACAGCTAATAATCTGCAGTGTTGGCTTGGTCAGGGAACGCTTCAATTGAACCAGGTAACTCAAAGAGCTCTACACCCTGTCATGTCAGATTCTCTAAGATCGGCAGTTCCTACTATCTCTAACCCAATAGCGATAGTTTATCGACAAATTTTTTTGTAGGAAAAGGTGATGACCATTCCAATGTAAGAATGGCCCTTACTGCACAGATATATTACCATTTTTCCCTCTCCCTTGATGAATATGTGACAAATAGAAACAATCAAATGTACGTCAGTAAATTTTATCAACAATCATCGTGTGACCTTGCTAGTCATGGCTCCAATACGTTACATTACAGTTAAGGGTCCACTAACTTATTGAAACCCGCTGTCAAGTCCCACATAAAAATACTGACGAGTTCAACGAGACACCAGAAGGAAATCCTAGTACCTATTAGCTAGCTCTGTATCTAAGCATGGAACAAAAACAAAGTTGCTGGAAAAACTCAGCAGGTCTGGCAGCATTTGTGGACGAGAAAACAGAGTTAACGTTTTGGGTCTGGTGACCCTTCCTAATCATCACTGTCTTCCAGGCAGAGGGAAGCAGAGAAATTTGATGTGAAAATGATTAAATCTGAACTTGAGGAAACATGGTGTGAAGGTTCGCAAATATACTGTTTGCACTTTAAACTCTGCCATCTCATTAATTCATGCTAATCATCAAGATGTGCTAAAAGCTGTTATAAATGTGAAACTTAAGCTTCTCTGGTGATATGAGTTTGCTGCATCTATTGTTTGCAGCATCAAAGCAAAAATGAAGAAGGGTGAAGTTGCTAAATCTTTGTCAAGGTTTTCAGCCTTCAGGAAATTCCTTCAGGGATTCCAAATGCCCAAGCTAACAACAAAGGGTCAACAAGTCAATAAACTCAATAAATTGGAAAGTTGATCGCTGATAAGCCTGTTCCCTGTAGCTCAGTCAGGGAAAGGTTTTATTTTTATAAAGTTCACACTCGGGACGTGGACATAACTGCCGAGCTAATGTTTATTGCTTGTCCCTTACTGCTCTTGAGAAGGTGGTACTGCACTGGTACCTGGGTCAGATTCCAATTTTCTACTGAGCTGACTGACCTTAGCTGTAGTGGATACAAGCGCTTCAATTAGCCTCAACAGCTCCAAGTTATAGAATGGATCAGTGACAGTGTCTTTGCTTGTTGCACAGTGTGACCGCTGGTGAAAGTGTGTATTGAAAATTGTTGACAGTATTTATGAAATTAGCTCTGACACCAATCTCATATTGCCCAAGGAAAAAAAAAGAACTGCAGATGCAGGAAAAAAATCAGAAATTGCTGGAAAATCTCGGCATATGTGGAGAGAAAGCAGATGACCTTTTTTTCAGAACTGAGTTCTTTCTCCATGGATGCTGCCAGACCTGCTGAGTCTTTCCAACAAATTCTGTTTTTGCTTCTATTGTCCAAGAACTCTATTTTCAGGCTTGTTATGCCTTTGGATATGTGTTTTGTAAGTTAAAAATCACTCTTAATGTTATTCTTCAGTAGTGTGAGGCACAATGAATGATGTGTTTCCTAGCAATGTGAAACTGGACGCTGGCAGCATAATCTTTATCAGGAAGCTAATGCTAAATTAAATGCTGGTGAACTGCACTGAGTGCTTAACTTACGATGCCAGCCCGTACAAATCACATTCAGGCTTTTTCTCATCAGTCATAAAGGTCATGATGCCTGAAGGATTGTCAGGATTGAGACTTGATGAGCTTCCAGCTGCTTTGCTCACAGACCTGTTCCCATCGGTTCACTGAATTTTATGGTCATGCTTTTGCTCAATGCCTTACCAGCAGGTGAACAGGCCCATTTGTCATCATTACTGCACTTTCCTGCCTACCCACACCCTCCACCTCTCAGGGTTAATGAACTTGAGGTCCAACAGAGTTTCTATATTTTTCAGATCTTTGTAGCTAGAATGGTGTCTGAAATTAACTTAAAATTAACTACTTTTTGACAAACTATTTAACGAGGTAATCCAAGACGAAGGACAGGAAAAGTTATGGCTGTAACAGTGCTACATTTTTGAGGTATTTTCAGTGCTGGAGCTAATTTCCTCAAATTCTAGGAGCAGTAATTATTTTTTATAAGTTGTTGCATTGTTTTGGAACATTGGGGAAAAAAAAGTCAAACCACAGCACTTTAAAAAAGGAGAAAAGAAGACAAGGGTAGTGAGCACATGGTGGGAAGTGAATCAACACAGAAAGACATCTACACTGCTGTCTGACCCAGCAGTGAACCTTTACAGCTACTGCCTCTGCTGTTTGATTGCTAGTACATCTGGATAACAACGTTTGTCTAAGAAAAATAAACAAACAGCTCAATTCACAGCTGACTGTGGAGAAACCTGTTGGGGAGATCACAGCAGGAGAGCAGCTAACTGGCTTTTTTTAAAAATAAATTCACAATAGTGAGTAGAGTGGGTTCTTTTTGATTGTATGTTTTAATTGAGACTTGTCTCTTGATTCAACTTTAAAAGTATGAAACGTAAGTGCTAAATTAGCATGGAATAATGTTTTTAGAGCAGTAAGACTGTGCTATTTTCTGGGTCTGTAGATTGTTAAGGTGCAAAGATGGCCTTTAGTAGAGTGATGTGCTCTTCCTGTCGGACATGGGAAATTAGGGAGCATTTCCATGTTACAGATGATTATGTCTGCGGCAAGTGTGCTTGGTTACAAATCCTATTGGATCACATGTATTGGTCAGTGCAGCAGTCAGAGGCAATGAGGAATTTACAGGAGCTGGGGGTGTGATGGATGGTAGTTGCAGGAAGGGAGATAAACTGAAGATACCGTCAGGTAGATGTTTGACCTCCAGGAAAGATAGGAAGTGGGGGGGAACATAGTGCAGAAGTCGCCTGTGGCTATCCATATCTCAAACAAGTTTGCTGTTTTAGAAAATGTACACAGCGATGGACTCTCAGGGTAACGCAGCACTGATAGCCAGGTTTCTGGTACCGTGACTGGCTCCAACGTAATGAGAAGTATGCCAGGTTCTAAATGGTTGATGGGGACTATGTATTCACAGGCACAGATGTTTCTGCAGCCGACATCAGAACGGCGTGCTACCTCCCTCGTGCTAGGATCAAGGATATGTTGGAGAGGGTAGAGAATATTCTCAAAGGGGAGACCAGCCAGCAGGAGGTTGTCGTACACATGGGAATGAACCATATAGGAAGAGATAACGTTGAGATTCTGAGGAGATAATATCGGACATTTGCAGAAATTTAAAATGGAGGTCCTTGAGGGTAGTTATATCTGAATTACTCCCAGTGCCACAAGCTAGACAGGGTAGGAATAGCAGGATAAAGCAGATGAATGCGTGGCTGAGGAGGTGATGCAGGGGAAGAGGATTCACTTTTTTGGATCATTGTAATTTCAACTGGGGTAGAAGTGACCTGAATAAGAAGGATGGATTGCACCTGAATTGGAAGGGGACTAATACACTGCTGGGGAGATTTGCTAGAGCTGCTTGGTAGGATTCAAATGAGTAAGGTGGGTGAGTGGGACTCAGGACATAGTAAGGAAAGAGTGCAGGCTGAGATTGATACACTGGGAAAGGTGTAAGTGAAACAGTCAGGGCAGACAGGGTCAAAGCAGAGAACCAGTAGGACTGATAAGTTAAACTTCATGTATTTCAATGCAAGAGGCTTAACAGGTAAGGCACATGAACTCAGGGCACAGTTGGGAACATGGGGCTGGGATATCATGGCAATTACAGAGGCATGGCTCAGGGATGGACAAGGCTGGCAGCTTAGTGTTCCACGGTATGGATGCTATCGAAAACATAGAAAGGGGAGCAAGAGAGGATGAGAATTGGCATTTTTGATTAAAGGTAACTTTACTGCTGTACTTCGAGGTTATACCTGGGAATACATCCAAGAAAGTTACTTGGGTGTAACTGAGAAATAAGAAAGCGATAACTACTTTATTGGGATTGTACTGTAGATTCCCAATAGTCAACAGGAAATTGAGAAACAAATTTGTAAGGAGGTCTCAGTTATCTGTGAGAATATAGGGTGGTAATGGCGGGGAATTTTTGGTTTGCACACCTAGACTGGGACTGCCATCATGCTAAGGGCTTGAATGGAGAGGAATTTAACTGCGTACAAGAACATTTTCTGATTCAGTACGTGGATGTACTGACCAGAGAGGGTGCAAAACCTGACCTACTCTTGGGAAATAAGGCAGGGCAGGTGACTGAGGTGTCAGTGGGGGAGCACTTTGGGGCTAGTGACCATAATTCTATTAGTTTTAAAATCGAGATGGAAAAAGATAGGCTGGATCAATGACCTAAGGTTCGAAATTTGAGGAAGACCAATTTTGAAGGTACCAGGCAAGAACTTCCAAAACTGATTTGGGCGTGGATATTCACACGTAAAGGGACGGCTGGAAAATGCGAATCATTCGAAAATTAGATAATGAGAGGCCAGAGACAGTATGTTCTTGTTAGGATGAAGGGCAAGGCTGCTAGATGTAGGGTATGCGAGATAACTAGAGAAATTGAAGTTTTGGTTGAGAAAAAGAAGGAAGCACATGTCAGGCTGGACTGCAGAGGTCGAGGGAATCCCTGGAAGAGTATTAAGGCAGTAGGAGTATAACTAAGAGGGAAATCAGGAGGGCAAAAAGGGGACATGAAATAGGGTTAAGGAAAATCCAAAGGGATTTGACAAATACATTCAGGACAAAAGGATAACTCGGGAGAGAATAGGGTTCCTTAAAGATCTGCAAGGCCACCCATGCATGGAACTGTGGGAGCTGGGGAAATTTTAAAGGAATATTTTACATTTGTGTTTATGTTGGAGAAGGATATAAAAGAATGAGGACGTGGGGAAATAAACAGTGACATTTTGTAAAATGTCCAAATTATGGAGGAGGAGGTGCTGTAAGTCTTAAATGCATAAAGGTGTACCTTAGAACTCTGTGGGAAGCTGGGGAAGTGATTATTGGGGCCCTTGTTGAGATATTTGTACCATCAATTGCCACTGGTGAGGTGCCAGAAGACTGGGGGTTGGCTAACGTTGTGTCACTATTTAATAAAGGTGGTAAGGAAAAGCCAGGGAACTATAGACTGGTGAGCCTGAAATCGGTGGTGGACAAGTTGTTGGAGGGAATCTTGAGGGACAGGATTCACATGTATTTGGAAAGGCAAGGACTGATCAGGGGTATTCACGTGGCTTTGTGTGTGGGAAATAGTGTCTCACTGACTTGATTGAGTTTTTAAAGAAGTAATGAAGAGGATTGATGAGGGCAGAGTAGTGGATGTGGTCTGTGATCTACATGGTAGACTTGTCAGCAAGGTTAAATCACACAGAATACAGGGAGAACCAGCTATTTGGATACAGAACTAGCTCAAGGGTAAAAGACAAAGGGTGATGGTGGAGGGTTGCTTTTCAGACTGGAGGCCAGTGACCAGCGGTTTGCCACAAGGATTGCGCTGAGGCAACTGCTTTTTATCATTTATATGAATGATTTCGATGAGAACATAGGAGGTATTGTTTGTACATTTGCAGATAACACTAAAATTGTAGGTATAATAGACAGCAAAGAAGGTTACTTCAGAGTACAATGAGATCTTGATCCAATGCGCCAATGGGCCGATGAGTGGCAGATGAAGTTTAATTTAGACAAATGTGAGGTGCTGCACTTTTGCAAAGGCAAATCAAGAGAGAACATATATACTTAATGGTAAGGCCCTGGAGAGTGTTGCTGAATAAGGAGACCTTGGAGTGCAGGATCATAGTTCCTTGAAAGAGGAGTTGCAGGCAGACAGGATAGTGAAGAAAAAAGAAAACATTTGGTATGCTTGCTTTTTTTGGTCAGTGTATTGAGTGTAGGAGTTGGGAGGTCATGTTGCTGCTGTATAGGACATTGAGGAGGCCACTTTTAGAGTATTGTGTGCAACTCTGGTCTACCCGTAATAGAACAATGTTGTGAAATGAGAAATGGTTCAGATAAAATTTACAAAGATGTTACCACGGTTGGAGGGTTTGAATTATTGGAGAGGTTGAATAGGCTGGGGCTGTTTTCCCTGGAGTGTTAGAGGCTGGAGGGGTAACCTTTTTGAAGTTTAGAAAATCATTAGGGATATGGATATGGTAAAAAGCCAACGCCTTTTCCCGAGGGTGGGGGGTCCAAAACTGGAGGGCATAGGTTTAAGGTGAGAGAGGAAAGATACAAAAGGGACCTAAGGGCAACTTTTTTCAAGCAGAGGGTGGTGCATGCATGGAATGAACTGCCAGAGAAAATATTGGAGACTGGTACAGTTACAACATTTAAAAGACATCTGGATGCATATTTGAATAGGTAGGATTTAGAGGTTATCTTGGCCAAAAAGTTGGCAAATCGGACAAGATTAATTTAGGATATCTTGTTGGCATGGATAAGTTTGACAGAAGGGTCTGTTTCTGTGCTGTACATCTCTATGACCAAGATATGATTTGTTTGTCAAAAGGGTGATTATGGAATTTTAATTCTCACAATGCAACATCAATTTCCTTGACCAAGTTCCTTGTACCTAAATGATTTTCAACCAGACCACTTAGATGACACGCGGTTGCACAGAGGCAAAATGGTTTTAGGTTTTTCTGAGCAAATGTTCAAAAACATTTCTATTTTTTCAACAACTGTAAATTGTACCTGGGAAAGTCAACAATGCTGTATGATCTCAAAAACAAGTGTTGAAGAAAAGAAGATGGTGTGGTTTTCACAAATCCTGATCTGCCTCTCTTCATTGTTCTACTTCACTTATCATATGCTATGGTGCTTCCATCATCATATACTGGCACAGTCAGACCAGATTTGTAATTTAAGTGCATAACTGATGTGAAGTCAGACTACTTTGCACTGACATTATAGGGTTAATCTACTTTTAGAAACTAAAATACATTCTTCACATGGAAAGGTTCTGAACAACAAAATTTAACAACTGATCCTCAACACAAAAGCTTTATGATGTTAAAAAAAACTTCTGAAAATGATAGATTATTTAACATACCAACAATTCAAGCATTAAATTAACAGGGTAGTTGATGCCTTTGGGATAGAGATTAATAAAATGTTGTTAAGAGAAACAAAGGATACAAAGTTAAGACAACTAAAAGGTATTGACATTCAAATCAGCCATGATTGGGTTGAATGGTGCAGTATGTTTGAGGTGCTGAATGGCAATCAAATCTACGTCTGGGTTTGAATGAATACAAGGCATTAGATAAAGTTTACAACACATTAAACGGACATTTCGTCCGACGGATCTCTGTTGGACCTTCTGCTCCACACAATTCACCTGATCAGGATGTCCTCCTAGTCCTTGCAATTTCCTCTAGTTACCTGTCATATCTGCCTATGTGGCAGTTGCTTCAAATGACCCTTGGAGTGGTAATTCCACTCATTACCCAAAAAGGATTTGATCTGGACTTTCTAATAGAAGAATAACTAATTAATGTTTGTAACCTTAATTTTGGATTCCCTCACATATTAAAACATGTTCTCTGTATCAACCCTTTCAAATGCTTCCATAACTTTACATACGTTTGTCAGGTCATCACATTGTGTTGTATTACAGAGTGAACAAAGCCCCAGCTTGTTCAGTCTTGCCAGGAATAACCTCTTAGTTATGGTATCCCCTGTGTAAATCTTTTTGGCACTTACTCCATTGCTGCCAGCTCCCTTTTGTAACATGAAGACTAAAGCTGTGGTGTTGTTCTCTTCAGGGTAGACCAACCAAGTTCCTCTACGTTTAACACAGCCCTTCTGCTTTTGAATTCTATTTATCTAGATTACAGAAACAAAGTAGGTACGCCCTTCCACTATGTTGTGTGTTGGATTCTCTGCAATGTTGCTCAGTATTTGGATGATTTAAACTGTATTTTGTTTGAAAATATCTCATGACGATGACAGAGTTTGTTTTTGTCCTTGTTAGTAAACTTACTCATTCTTTCAATGAGAACATGAACAAAGGTTTCAATATCCTCTTGTAAGGACTCCTGGGCCTTAAGGGGCACTGGGAGGTAGCCATAACGTTTTCTGTTACATATGTGCATTTGGATCTCTAAAATAAAACAGAAAAAAAATTGTTAAGCATTTATTTGTTACAAGAATGACTTGTTTTCAAACAAAACTGCTCCCAGGCTGTGGGTCACAAAAACAAGGCTGCAAATATTGTCCAACCCAAGAAAGAAAAGGTTTTCCTGATGGGACTGACAGACATTCCTGGGCTCATGTTTCTATTGTAGACTTGAACTGGTTGGATTTTCCCTTAATCTGTTAAAGTAATTCAAACAGAATTGATGCTAGTTACCCGATGTTGTAAAGTACAAGGCCTATCCTTACAATACAAATATTCAGACAGATTGTCATGGACATCCTGTCTTTCCCATCTTTGGGATGCCCCAGAGCATTCTACAATGAATTTGATGCTTTTTAGAAATGTAGCCACTTTTGAAAGGAGGAATGTGTTTATTTTACCACAGAAAACTCTCACAAAGGTAAACATTTTCAGATAATTTGATTTTAAGTGTGGTGTGAGGAATAATATTTGGCCATGACACAGTTGTGATGTCCAGTGTTCTTCTTCAAAATATTGCCATTGGAGTATTTACCACTAACCTGCAGGAACAGATGAGATAACAAAGTGTGGAGCTGGATGAACACAGCAGGCCAAGCAGCATCTCAGGAGCGCAAAAGCTGACGTTTCGGGCCTAGACCCTTCATCAGAGATTTTGATAGTGAGCTCAGAGTGCAGACCAATTATATTTCTTTTTTACTTGCAGACATCTCCATTTATTGTCGCTTGACATCAGCTGGTGGAGTTTTCTCTCATCTGCTTTCTGAAAAATCTTTGATCGGCAAATACCAAGAATTCCTAATTGTACTGGTGTAATGAAAAACATAAACAGTTGACTGATAGGAACTCTCATTGCCCTGGAGGTGTAAAAGATGCTGCACAAGTACAAGTTCTTTCTTTACTTTCGATCAGTTGAAATGCGAAGAATGCTAGCTCCCAATGACATTGGTTCCATTCCAAGCATTACTCAGGGACTAAGACAGCTGCTCAGGTAACACTGCTTTGATAAGCTACATTATCCACTTGACATTCACTTCCTGAATCTGGTGCAAATCGTTGACCTGGAGTATCAACTTAGACACATTTTGTCCTTATTAATCTCCTCCTCCCATAGGAAGGATAGTCAGTTGTTACTTTTGGAAAAACATGCAAGCGTGTGCTTGGACTGGACAGCTGGTATTGAAAGTCCATCACAAGTAAGACAGCAGGGGTGGGGCATTCATTACTGTCACAGCATTGCTACGTGTTATGTCCCATCGTGGCTTCACCAGTTGGAGATGGAGCAGTCTAATAGCTGCTGCTTGTCTCTCTGTCTCACCCTGGACATATTCTCACCCTTGGCTTCATGGGAATGCCTTCCAGCATGGAGAGGTGTCCCCATGTGTCAGTATTTCCTCCCCATCTACATGAAGATATCAGTCTTCAATGTCCTGGAGGAACACACAAAGAAAACTTGCGAAATGCCTTGCTCGCTTAGATACCTTAGCAGGGTTAAATAAGAGATTTATTCACCACTAGCTGTTTGATCCAGGTTTCCACATGGCTACATCCAAATGCTGTTTGTCCTGAACACAAAATTTAACAGAAATCTCAGGTCATGTATAAATATATCTTTTATATTAAAAACCAATTTGACACATTGGCAAAAGATCTAATAAACAGAATGCTGTTTATGGTTGTGAATCTAACTGTTTAACCCTGTCTGGCAATGAATGAGAGACATAGACTGATATGCTAATTTAAACAGATTGTGACAAAATACCTGGTAACTTACTTCCGGCTGTAATTGGGAGATATAGGCCAGCAAAACTTCTAGTTAGTTCCATGGTACAGTATTCCGAATGGGCAAAGGATTTAAGGGTTTTACTGAGTAAATCTCTGAAAATACTTTGATAATGATTAGCAGCACTAAGATAACTTAAGAAGCAAATCAAATTCACCAAAGTATTAATCTATTGAGGTTATACTGTTGCTACAATTGAGTTTCCTGTTACTATAAGAAAATATTTAAATTCCTAGTGCAGAACAAGCACATTTCGCTCTTTGCTAGAAGTAATTCAAACCTAATCCTACTGCCTTGTTCTTTTCTGACCCATGTCTGTTCCTCTGTTTCAATTTTCTGATCCATCTGTTCTTTAAAAGATTCAATGGTTTCTGCCTCAACCACTGCCTGTGGCAAAGCATTTCACGCTCCAACAACCGTCTGCAAAGACATGTTTCATGAGTTCATATCTCACAACATTAAATTGATGACTCTTTCCTCATTGACTGGAGTTTCTCTCTCCACACTGACCTAACAAACTTTTCCAAATCTCCTGTGCACAGTGGTTTCCATTCAAAGCTGCCTTTTAATCTAAAAAATAGCAAAGAAGAAAAACACACCGATTGTCAGGACAATCCACGGAGACAGAGAAAGCAATACGGCCATTAACTTGCACAACAGGTAAACAGAAAATGTCAAAAATATCCAACAAGTCAGGGATGGCATGTGTAGGGCCAGAAGACCAGCTGAGGTTTAATTTTGATGGGAGAACCCTTTGGATCTTAAAACCAAAAGGTAGGCAAGCATTTGGGGGATACAAGGGAAGAAAACAGTCAATGAAACAAGAGATGTGTGATCACAGTGAGACAGCCACAATACCTGCATACTGGTGCCAGATTGTATCTCTTCCTCAAACATTCCTACTCAACACTGCCATGAAATATGCTAATCTTCTACAACCTGATTCTCAGACTGTGACATTAAATGACCTGTATGTTCATGTCGTGATGTTTTTTTGGACAGCCTTCACTTTTGGTGGAGGAATGGCTTATCATTAGAGTGGCCATAAATAGCCAGAAGAACAGTAAAAAAAAATTGTCTTTCCAGCTAGTTTGCAGTATTCCAGCTGTTAAACATCTGGTCCACAACCAGGAGTGTGTGGGAATTCCCACTCTTTGGGAATATGGAGCGACACGGGGTTCTGCCGTAATGCGTGTTCCAACAATACAAATTGGCTGTACTACAACTGACAAATGGGGGAGCGCTATTTCTAAAACGTGAACTTTTGTTGGCTATAATGGGATTACATCCAGTAAGCACGGGCATTGCGGGATTTGTCAAAGGAAAATTTCTTTCGATCCTTGCAGATGGTGTAAATGTTCAGAGTAGGTCATAATAAGCTCATTTGAAAAAGGTGATTGGATTGTATGTCATGAACCTCAAACATAATGTCACACAGAGAACAACCGTCTTATTAGGAATATATGTGAAAGTCTTAGTTTATACTGAACACATTTAATGCAAAATCAAAAGTATAGTTTAAAATAATGAGTGCTGTTGAAACATACACCTTTGTGTGTAGTATTTTTGCCTAGCTTTTGTTACATATTTAATATGTAAGAACTTTTGAACTTGCTCATGTAAATCATTTATACCAAAAGTTGTCTGTGTTGCAACCTGTGATAATGGGCACTGCAGATGCTGGAGAATCCAGGATAACAAAGTGTGGAGCTGGATGAACACAGCAGGCCAAGCAGCATCTCAGGAGCACAAAAGCTGACGTTTTGGGCCTAGACCCTTCACCAGAGGGTGATGATGAAGGGTCTAGGCCCAAAACGTCAGCTTTTGTGCTCCTGAGATGTTACTTTTCCTGCTGTGTTCATCCAGCTTCACACTTTGTTATCTGTGCTGCAGCCTGCTCTTTTCCAGCACTAATTTGTTTATAATATTACTCAGAAAGGTCAGATTCCCCAGCTTCACTTATCTGAAAATCCATCCAGAAGTCAGTGCTGATGGAATGTCAGGTCAGGTTAGAAACGGCTAGGCTGTGATGCAGGTGAATAGATTTTATTTGATTATAACTGTTAAGACACTTTAAGACGCACAAGTGACAGGCATGGCGCCAATACTTACATGACAGTGGTTAGGAAGAATTTTGAGTGATATTGTTTGGTAGTCTGCCCCTAACCCCACTTTTCCTGTAGGCTCCGTTATTCCTATAGTGCGATTTTCTATAACGCAATGTTGCGCTCGATCGCAACTATCGTGTTATAGCAGAATCCCCTGTACTGAGCACAGGTCTCACTCGCATTAGCAACAGTATCGAGGCAATTACTCGAAATGGTCCAGGTTGAAAGTTTCTCCAGTGTAATTTTATACACTTGCTTTGCTTCAATTCTTGTTCTAAATATTTCTCTAAACCAATGTAAAAATACAGCTGACATAATGTATCTTACTGGATGACGCAGTGCTTTAAACACAAATTTTGACCAGATTTCCTACTGTGACGATATATCTGCTCTAACATCTTCGCTCAACCTCATCCAAAACATGTTAATTTTTTTTTAAGTTTGTTTTTCTATCCCTCTTAGCACCCCAAATGAAGTTCTCAACTCTGCGTTATTTCCTTAAGGCAGCAGATAGGGAACAGACTCACTCACCACTTTTATCACTTTGTCAAAACAGTACTGAGTTTTCCCTCCTTTGCCCAGCCATTCTACTCAAGGCAGACTCACTATCTGGGGAAAAGATTGCAGCTGAGAGATTGGTGTGTTGTAGCTATAGAATTCTTTCAAAAACACTGTTGTAGCAAACGCACAAGCAAACAAAGTTTAAATTTTGCCATACTTTGTCTAAAATGCTGGGGGTAGACAATCATTTTAGATAACGCCATATATTTGAACAATACTGTGTGCATAATACTTAATTCTATATATTGCAATGATACTAAATATTAGGCAGGGCACATGTGAGAGATCAATCGACATGAGAACAAGTGTAGGTTATTTTATGACTTTCTGTCATTCAATGAAATCACTGCTGTCTGTAACCTTATTTTGCAGCCCAGCCTTTGTTCCATATCCCGTAATATCTTGGACGAACAAAAAAAGTCAACCTCCATATTAAAATCAAGCTACTAATTTAGCATAACCTATTGCATGTAGAGTGTTTCTCAATTTCGCCTCTTAAAGGATTACTTCCAATTTTTAATCTTTGCTCCCTCCTCCAACAGTGGAAATGGCACGCAGCAATGACTGATGGTGGTCAAATCCCACTCAGGGTAGAGAACTGAAGTCCATTATTGATCAGATTTGATTAGATTAGATTCCCTCCAGTGTGGAAACAGGCCCTTCGGCCCAACAAGTCCACACCGACCCTTGGAGCATCCCACCCAGAACCATCCCCCTATAACCCACACAGCCCTGAACACTACGGGCAATTTAGCATGGCCAATTCACCTAACCTGAATATCTTTGGACCGTGGGAGGAAATCAGAGCACCTGGAGGAAACCCACGCAGACACAGGAAGAATGTGCAAATGCCACACAGACAGTCACCCGAGGGTGGAATCAAACCCGGGTGCCTGGCACTGTGAGGCTGCAGTGCTAAACACTGAGCCACGAAAACCCACAGCCAATCCTGCTTTGACTGGTGTCAGCATCCTGCTGGAGACAGGCAAGTAAGAGGCTGCTGTCAAAGTCAACATTCACCTGAGACAGAGGCCAGCCCTGGGTGGCCACAACAGCGCCACCACTGTTGGTGGCCAGTGTTCAGAATGCAGCTCCAGTGAGAGGACACCTCAATGGCAGGGCTGCCTATTGGAGTCCCTACCACAATCCTTGGTTTTCAAAACAGACCTTTTTCAATTTCAAGAAAAACTAAAAAAAAATTCAACATTCACAACTTAGAGGAACACTTCTGCACTTCAGCACTTGAGGTAAAAATACAATTATTGTAATACTGCAGCAAGAACACCAGCTGCTCAGAGATATGCATCCAGTTCACTGACTGCACCAAGATGCATCTCCAACATAGATAAGAAAGTGTGGGGCTGGATGAACACAGCAGGCCAAGCAGCATCTTAGCAGCACAAAAGCTGACATTTCGGGCCTAGACCCTTCATCAGAAAAAGGGTCTAGGCCCGAAACAGATTCTCCAGCATCTGCAGTTCCCATTATCTCTGCATCTCCAACCTGCCTGCTTGCTCTCATAACTCTCTCCCTGAGCCGACCTGGATGCTCCCAGTATCCCTGCTTTACATTGCCTTTTTGTAACTTCCTCCTCAGCCAAAGATGAAAGGTCCAAAGAACTGTTGTAATACTGTGCTGTTTAATGGTGCCAGGAAGCTTGTCAAAGTTGCCAGCAGTCTTTAGTCGAGTCAAGAAAGATAGCCTTTGCCCAGGAAAACCCTGGCACAGTAATTACTGTCAAAAGCAACCTCTGATACCAGTCCAGGGGCCTGGATACAGTCAGTTGCTCAGAGTAGTCACAGTGGGGATCTTCTCCACAGAAAAGGCGAGGAGTCTAATATCAGACAGCTGCCTTGACTCTTTCATGCCTCCTGTTGTCTGCCTGAAAAGAGAGAAAGACAGGCACTTCAGGAGGTGTAAGTGGTTTTCACAGCTACTACTGCTGGTGCAGGCAGGAGTGGTGTCCCAAGCGAGTGAGTAGAAAGCAGAGATCACATGCAAGATTCGTGGTATCAGGGATTGAGGTGTGAGAACGAATGAGGAAAGGTGCTGCAGGCAATAGTGACAGTGGTAGAGCATGAGCCATGATAGGAGGTGGATACCGTAGGGCACCAATTATTCCTTGTCCGGGGCAAATGACAGGAAATGTACAAGGAAGCTCTGGACTATCGGGACTTGTCCAGGTGGAAAGTGAACTTTTTAAGGCAGCACGCACGCCAGGGATGTCAGTCAATTCAGGAGTGTCTTGGGAGGCGACGAGTTTTTCTGGGATCAGTGAGTAATAGAATGGGGCTACAATTGGGCGAGAGAGACGCAGTGGGTGGACATTGAGACAATTTTCGATGGATACAGTGAGGGGCCTTACTGGCCCTCGTGGTGAGAAAACCTTCATGAAACTCAACAAAACTGAAACTGAGCAAAACAACTGTAAGATTCTGCCCACTGCTTTAGCTGGTGCAATCCACTGCTCCTGAATTATCATCTGTACTTTCCTAATGTGATGGCTCTTATCGATTCAAACAATATTTCCCTGCTTTATTGATCCATTTGAACAATAGTATTGGAAGTAAATTAGGAAACATGATTTATTTCTCTTTATATTGGCTTGGAGGACCTTTACAAGGTCCAAGGCACCTGATTTCTCAACAGTCTTCACCAGGGAGAGGAAACTAGTTAACATTTCTTGGGAATAGTCATTTTCCACTGAAAGAGAGTGGAGCTACCCCTCGAATAGGTATCACAGAATCGGTGTTTGTACAAGCCACATTCCTAGCACTCTCAACTCAGTCAGTATAAGCAGGAAGCTGCACAGTTGCAGACGCATCCAGGAAAGAAAAGTTTCAATTTTAAATTTCAAGCCGATGGTAAAACAAGTTGCATTATAATGATTGACAATGAAGCTAGGTGCAAGCAGCTGTGACAAAATGAACTTGAGGCGGTGGATAACTTGCTGGATTGTCAAAGATGATTCCAAATCGATTGTGCACCTATTCTGGGATTTCTTCTCCTCTCCCCTGCATACTGTCCACCACCCCACAACACCCAACACCTTCCCCCCACCCCTCACCCATATCCTTAACATCTGGCTGTGCTGAATCAATATTTAGTAACAATCATTTGGAACAACATTGAAATCTATTGGCGCTTGAATTGTTCAAAGCACAATGCAAACAAGAAGCTGGAGGAGGGTTTACAATAACTCTTCACTATTGGGGCTCTTCTCCTGTCGTGTCCTAGTCTTTTATGTACTAATTGAAAAAGGTTGGTAGCTGTCATTAGTCAAAAAAAACTGAACAAGAATTTGAAGCAGGAATAAGTCAACTCCATTATTGCATCATGAAACTAACAAGATGGCCTTTATTTTTAACTGAGCAATCCCTATGTCCCCACATGTCTCTTCTGTGTATCATACAGAGGTGCAGCAGCATCATCTAGTGGCTGCAGTCTTTGCTTTTCATTTTTCAACACCACTGGCATCAAACAAGGAAAGCAGAGATTGAAATGCACAAATAGCTCTGAACTTTCACTTTTTAACCAAACGTCAGGGCAGAAAAGTCCTCATATTAACAAATTATTTCTGCATTAACTTATTGCTTAACTGCAAAGGGCAGAGTTTGCACGTAAGGTGTAATATTAAGTTACTACTGTCAGTATGTACAACCAGATTAGAGATAATTAGGCATGACATTAATCTTGCCAAAGCTGGTGCCCTTGAGGCAATAATCTATTATCACCCAAGTGATCTTCAATCTGTTTAGTGGTAATAAAGTTATCTTGGGTTCTCCAGCATCTGCAGTTCCCATTATCTCTGATTCAAGATCAGTGATAATGGGAACTGCAGATGCTGAAGAATCTGAGATACCCTAAGTGTGGAGTCTGGATGAACACAGCAGGCTAAGCAGCATCTGAGGACCACAAAAGCTGACGTTTCGGGCCTAGATGAAGAACCTAGGCCCGAAACGTCAGCTTTTGTGCTCCTAAGATGCTGCTTGGCCTGCTGTGTTCATCCAGCTCCACACTTTGTTATCTCTGGTTCAATCTGTTTAGTGGTTCAATTTACTGTTTACATCACATTAAATGCATAGAATTTACGTAACTCTTTACAAACACCAGGGGTCAATCTGTAAACAAAGGCAGCAATGTGCTAAGAGAAGTCAGCAGAAATCATTATCTATCTCTCTGCTCTGCTAGCTACCTTCATCGGCAGGTTTTAATCCTTGCTATTACCATCTTATGTGGAATAGTTCTTTTTTGGCAAGCTTTTGAAGTAAACATCACTACTTCTTCACTATAATAATTCTTGCGGAATGAAAGCTCAACAATGTAACAGCCCTGGTAATGTCTCACCAGTCAATCTCAGTCACTTCACTGTAACAAGCTGGTAAGCACAAGATCATTTCACTAGTCAAATTGCAGAAGTGACCACCATTGGCTATGTCTTATGTGTGTGTTCTAAAAATTCATCCATGGCATTCTCATTTAAAAAGATGCACAATCTTATTGAAAAATAAATCTGAAATTTTGGTGATGATTGAACTCACTCCGTCTATTTGTGGCCAGACATGTTTCCACACGTGGAGGGGTTGGAAACTGTTTGCTGAATGTCTACGGATTCCATCATTCAGATCTCTTGCCAGAATAATTCAGAAAGCTTACTGTACCTTTGCAAACTTAAAACTAAAATGCACAGAGCTGAATGAATTAGCTGGTTCAAATTGACATTTGAGAAGAATAATGAATAATATAAGTGCAGAAGCTGTAAACACAAGGGACAATTGTTCACGCATGGCACTGGGAAAAACACACAAGTCTTTACAAGCTCTACCCTACCGCCTCCATTCTGTAAATTTACTGTGTAAAAAATTTTTCTTGGTGGTAGTTTGTACCTCATGGTCATTCTCTCTATATGGGGCTCTTTTACCCGAAAATATACTGGAATCCAATCTGATCTTATGTTAACTCTACATCCATCATTACACACTTTCCAGCAGCCTCTGGGAAGCCAGGTCAATTTTCACCCTCTCCAACTCAAAGGCCAAAGAATTATTCTGAAGAAGTCACTGGTCTTATCTCCATAGATGCTGCCAGAACTACTGAGATTGTCCAGCAATTACTGCCTTTTGTTTCTGTGGTTGATTCTTAATTGCCTTCTAAAATTGCTCAAACATAATCACTTCTAAGGACCTAAGAGTGAGCAACAAATCAACTGGGCAGCGACACCTAATTCCCACAAAGCTGCGAGAGTGTAAGGATTAAGATTTTTAACAGTGACCATAAATTGTCTGGTTCAGCTTTTGAAACAATTGTCAGGGAGCTGTTCACTCGTAAGTGGAGTTTATGACTATCACTCGTCCAACGCTGGATGTTGAGCCAGCCGTCTGACAATTTTACATACAGTGGAAGGGTCAAAGCAAATGGCTCTGAAGTAGATCCTGGTGTCACCAGCATACAGGTTGCATATTTTGGAAGACATTGCTGAGATTAAAACCTGAATGTTAGAACTGGGAAAGGGTTGAGGATAGACCCTTGGGGGATTCTAGAGGCAACTGCAGAACAGTGAGAAGAAAAGTCATTGCGGGCAATTCTTTGGCTACAATTACACAGATCAGACATCGAAGAATTGCAGTGGGTATGGGGGGGAGGGCGTGGTGATTGAGTAGATCAGTACCTGTAGAAATGTTGTGATAAATGAGGAGCTAAAGGCTAGGTAGTTGAAAATGCGGCAGTCACCTGGTGGAATATAAACCAAATGATCTATCTTTGTTCATTACATGTCTCTGTGGCGATATGTCAGTTTTATCTTCAACAAAGCTTTTACCTTCTTTCCTTATGTGTTGTAATGAAACACTACAAATAGTCCATAATGGATTTGCACAAAGAGGTGTCATCTGTTTGTAGTTAATCAGATACTGTGCCATTATGTGATAAATGTTCAGTCAGTATTTAAGAGTAGCCAGCATGATTATATTGAGCAAATTCCTAATGACCTCCAACTGTTACCGTACTGCAGTTCTATCTCGAGGGAGTGTAGTCATTTTTTTTGCAATCCTATTACAACCTAATGAATAGCTGCCGCCAGCATTGGAATAATGACTTTGTTTCTTTGGTTCTCACTGGGCATATTAATGCCAAGTAGGAATCAGTTTGCATTTTTAGTATTGTTCATGAGAGGAGAGATTCCATCAGCAGGCGCGCACTGTTCTGTTGATAAGCAGCAGAGGGGGAAAAATAAACGTTGCCTTACACGAATTAACAAAACATACAAAGATGCAAGTTTCCAAATGTGTGACCACAACAAATGACCTGCAGCCCCAAACCTATAAACAAACAAATGACACAGAAATCCAAGGTGTTGGATGCCACCACTCCCAATAGGATAGAGTTGATTCTCAATGTCCTAGATCAGTTAACATGGACACATGGAAAATAGGAGCAAAGGCAGGCAACTCGGCCCCTTGAGTCAACTTTATTGCTCAGCACGATCATGGCTGATCATCCAAATCAGTACTCCGCTCCTGCTTTGGCACATTACCCTTTGATCCTTTAGGACCTGGAATTTTATAAGTTTCTATGAAATTGCAACACCCCACCTCTACTCAAACACCTTCTTCTAAATTCCAGTGAATATAATCGTAACAGATTCAGTCTTTCTTCATACAACAGTCCTTGCATCTCAGAAATCAGTCTGGTAAGCCAAATGGACAGAATATCCTGCCTTAGAGAAGGAGTCCAAAATTACATGCAATATTTCAGGTGGAGACTCACCAAGGCCCTAATACAATTACAGCAAGACATCCTTGCTGTTGTATCTGAATCCTCTTGCTATGGAGGCCAATATACCAAATGGTTTCTTCACTGCCTGCTGCACCTACATGCTTACTTTCAGTGCCTAGTACACAAGTTCCCAGGCCTCATTGTATCATCCCCTTTCCCAATCTATCATTGTTCAGATATTACTTTGCTTTTGCATTTTTGCTACTAAAGTAGATAATCTCACATTTATTCACATTATATTTCATTTGCCATCCATTTGCTTCCTCATTCAATTTGTCTAAATTACACTGAAGCATCCCTTACAGCACACCCTGTGACCCAGCTTTATGTCAATAACATCCTCTGATCCTCAAATATGTGGCATCATTCAGTTGTGACTCTAGCATGCACAACCACATCAGCATAGCACACACCCTCCAAAAAAGGCCTATCCAGTATCATTGGTTTTAAGAAGAGAAATAAACCGTACAATTCCAATATAACAACTTATATTGTGTAAGTTAGGTCTCAGCTGGGGTCTAGTGGCTGATATGTCAGTGTCACACTTTCAGATGATAGCGGGGCCTTAAAAGAGGCGTACACCAGATTTCCACCAGCTATGGGAGACTGCATTATGTGGAGAGATTACAGGAACTACACATATTTGCCTTAAAGCTGAAAGGTTAAAGGGATGATTCAATTGCAGCATTCAAAATTATGAAGGGCTTTGACAGAGTAAATGAAGAGAAATGCTTTTCAGAACAGAAGAGTTGATGACCAGAAGGCACAGATTAAAAATCAAATGGCTAAAAAATCTGAGGCAGCATCTAGAATTTTTTTAAACAGTGAGTTGCTATGATCTGGATGCTGCTTGAAAGGGTGATAACAGAAAATTTCACAGTTACCTTCAAACAGGAATTGACTATGAGGAAAATATTCACACTATAAGTGAGGAAGGCTCAGAATAGTTACTAACTGGGTAGCTCTGCAAAATACGTATACATAAGCACAATTGCTTCCACCTATTGTGTACCATTCTATTCTTCAAAATATAAAATGGATTAAAGTAGTTAGCAATTCAACAGCTCTGTGCACATATTTAGAGATTTGTGGAGAAGCAGACAGGGGAACATATGGTGAAGAGTTCTCCTGAATAATCACTTCCTGAAAGAAAATCACTTTAGACTTAAGTGTCAGGTTTTATTCACAGAGTACATATATAATCAGTAACTTTTGAGGCATTTTCAATAAATATACACAAATTTCCTGACACAGAAGATGTCAAATGGTTGAAATCAGAGTCTAATTTTCCAAAATCTTTTGAAGGGGACAAACGACTGACAGGCAGTTTTCACAAAATACAAAGAGAATATTTTAAAATACTTCAGCAATTAATCCTTTTTTAACGTGAGAAACTAGCAAAGCATTCTTTAAATTGTACAACACAGATACTTACAGCACAGAAGGAGGCCATTTGTCCCATTATATCTGTGCAGGCTGAAAAGTATTTATCCAGACTAAACCCACTTTTCAGTTCTTGCTTCATTGGCTATGATACTTGGAGTGCAGGAAACAGACCATTCAGCCTTTTGCAAAGGTATTAGCGTACAGTGGCATTGTGAGCAGAAACCCTCTAAATCCTGACAACGTGCAGTGTTAACACTCAATAATTCAGACAATACACAAAGCTAATAAAATGTGAGGCTGGATGAACACAGCAGGCCAAGCAGCATCTCAGGAGCACAAAAGCTGACGTTTCGGGCCTAGACCCTTCATCAGAGAGGGGGATGGGGGGAGGGAACTGGAATAAATAGGGAGAGAGGGGGAGGCGGACCGAAGATGGAGAGTAAAGAAGATAGGTGGAGAGAGTGTAGGTGGGGAGGTAGGGAGGGGATAGGTCAGTCCAGGGAAGACGGACAGGTCAAGGAGGTGGGATGAGGTTAGTAGGTAGTGGGGGGTGCGGCTAGGGGTGGGAGGAAGGGATGGGTGAGAGGAAGAACCGGTTAGGGAGGCAGAGACAGGTTGGACTGGTTTTGGGATGCAGTGGGTGGGGGGGAAGAGCTGGGCTGGTTGTGTGGTGCAGTGGGGGGAGGGGACGAACTGGGCTGGTTGAGGGATGCAGTAGGGGAAGGGGAGATTTTGAAACTGGTGAAGTCCACATTGATACCATATGGCTGCAGGGTTCCCAGGCGGAATATGAGTTGCTGTTCCTGCAACCTTCGGGTGGCATCATTGTGGCAGTGCAGGAGGCCCATGATGGACATGTCATCAAGAGAATGGGAGGGGGAGTGGAAATGGTTTGCGACTGGGAGGTGCAGTTGTTTTTTGCGAACTGAGCGGAGGTGTTCTGCAAAGCATTCAGCATCTGCAGTTCCCATTATCTCTGATACTATTTTAACCTCACTGCGAAGCCTCTTCCAGGGATGCCTAACCTGAAGAAGTTACCCTCCTCCCTCCGGACCAACCTCAGGGAATCTCTCTCCCATTGCAACTCTCTTGTAATCTCTTCGGCCTTGAAACTGCTCGACCATGTCCTGAAGCAAACCAGGTACCACAGCCACATCACCTTCCTCAGCACCTGCCTACGGAACCAGATCATCCCAAAGGGAGTCCACATTTCAGCCTTCCCAATTTGGCCCCAACCGTGACCACCTCTACACCCAGAATATTCAGACCCTTCAGAAGCGTTTCTCCCTGCAAGTCCTGAAACAGACACTCGCAGCCATGCGCCGGCACCTCCAGACACTGCAATCCAGCCTGCCCCAGCTCAGAGCCTCCCTCTCCCAGACCTGCAAAGGACCTCTGCTGTTTTTTATCCTCCGCAGGATCCACAGACTGAACACCCAGTTCCACTCAGCTTTACTGGACACCAAAAATCGTAAGTACAACAAACTCACTGGCCCCTGCCACCCACAAGAGGATTCCTGCGCCTCCCAAATCCCGACTCTGTCCCTACCCCTCCCCCACCATGCACCCGCCGCCATTGACCATGAGGACACGGCCGGAGACCCCACCGATGACGTCACATCCGCCTCCGCCGGCCACAGAACTTCCGGAACCGCTGCTGCAGTCACCACCTCCACGTCCAGGTACTACAGCCCACACACCACCCTCACCTCAGCTGCTGCCGCCCACCCCGATCCTCCAACCGCCGACGGAACCCCGCCCACGGCCGACGGAACCCCGCCCACGGCCGACGGAACCCCGCCCACGGCCGACAACCTCATCGCTCCGCCCACAACCTCCACAGCCTGCAACCCCAGAGGAGACAGCCACACTGAGCCCTGCCGCATCTTCACCATCCCCCCAGACCTCCCACTGACTGAGGACGAACGGTCAGTCCTTAGCAAGGGGCTCACCTTTGTCCCCCTACAACCACACATCAACGAATACCAGTCACGGTCGGACATAGAGCAGTTTTTCCGCCGTCTTCGCCTCCATGCCTACTTCTTCAACCGGGAACCCAACCCTCCTTCCACTGACCCCTTCACCCGCTTCCAACACAAGTCCTCCTCCTGGACACCACCCCCAGGCCTCCTACCCTCCCTCGACCTCTTCATCTCCAACTGCCGTCGAGACATCAACCGCCTCAACCTCTCCACCCCTCTCACCCACTCCAACCTCTCCCCCGCAGAACGGGCAGCCCTCCGCTCCCTCCGCTCCAACCCCAACCTCACCATCAAACCCGCAGACAAGGGTGGCGCAGTGGTAGTATGGCGCACTGACCTCTACATCGCCGAGGCCAGACGCCAACTCTCCGACACCACCTCCTACCGCCTCCTCGATCATGACCCCACACCCGAGCACCAAACCATCATCTCCAACACCATTCACGACCTCATCACCTCAGGGGACCTCCCACCCACAGCCTCCAACCTCATTGTTCCCCAACCCCGCACGGCCCGTTTCTATCTCCTTCCCAAAATCCACAAACCTGCCTGCCCTGGTCGACCCATCGTCTCAGCCTGCTCCTGCCCCACCGAACTCATCTCCACCTATCTGGACTCCATTTTCTCCCCTTTGGTCCAGGAACTCCCCACCCACGTCTGTGACACCACCCACGCCCTCCACCTCCTCCAGGACTTCCAATTCCCTGGCCCCCAACACCTCATATTCACCATGGACGTCCAGTCCCTGTACACCTGCATTCCGCATGGAGATGGCCTCAAGGCCCTCCGCTTCTTCCTGTCCCGCAGGCCCGACCAGGCCCCCTCCACCGACACTCTCATCCGCCTAGCTGAACTCGTCCTCACACTCAACAACTTCTCTTTTGACTCCTCCCACTTCCTACAGACATGGGCACCCGCATGGGCCCCAGCTATGCCTGCCTCTTTGTAGGTTACGTGGAACAGTCCCTCTTCCGCACCTACACAGGCCCCAAACCCCACCTCTTCCTCCGGTACATTGATGACTGTATCGGTGCCGCCTCTTGCTCCCCAGAGGAGCTCGAACAGTTCATCCACTTCACCAACACCTTCCACCCCAACCTTCAGTTCACCTGGGCCATCTCCAGCACATCCCTCACCTTCCTGGACCTCTCAGTCTCCATCTCAGGCAACCAGCTTGTAACTGATGTCCATTTCAAGCCCACCGACTCCCACAGCTACCTAGAATACACCTCCTCCCACCCACCCTCCTGCAAAAATTCCATCCCCTATTCCCAATTCCTCCGCCTCCGCCGCATCTGCTCCCACGATAAGACATTCCACTCCCGCACATCCCAGATGTCCAAGTTCTTTAAGGACCGCAACTTTCCCCCCACGGTGATCGAGAACGCCCTTGACCGCGTCTCCCGCATTTCCCGCGACACATCCCTCACACCCCGCCCCCGCCACAACCGCCCCAAGAGGATCCCCCTCGTTCTCACACACCACCCTACCAACCTCCGGATACAACGCATTATCCTCCGACACTTCCGCCATTTACAATCCGACCCCACCACCCAAGACATTTTTCCATCCCCTCCCCTGTCTGCTTTCCGGAGAGACCACTCTCTCTGTGGCTCCCTTGTTCGCTCCACACTGCCCTCCAACCCCACCACACCCGGCACCTTCCCCTGCAACCGCAGGAAATGCTACACTTGTCCCCACACCTCCTCCCTCACCCCCATCCCAGGCCCCAAGATGACATTCCACATCAAGCAGAGGTTCACCTGCACATCTGCCAATGTGGTATACTGCATCCACTGTACCCGGTGCGGCTTCCTCTACATTGGGGAAACCAAGCGGAGGCTTGGGGACCGCTTTGCAGAACACCTCCGCTCAGTTCGCAAAAAACAACTGCACCTCCCAGTCGCAAACCATTTCCACTCCCCCTCCCATTCTCTTGATGACATGTCCATCATGGGCCTCCTGCACTGCCACAATGATGCCACCCGAAGGTTGCAGGAACAGCAACTCATATTCCGCCTGGGAACCCTGCAGCCATATGGTATCAATGTGGACTTCACCAGTTTCAAAATCTCCCCTTCCCCTACTGCATCCCTCAACCAGCCCAGTTCGTCCCCTCCCCCCACTGCACCACACAACCAGCCCAGCTCTTCCCCCCCACCCACTGCATCCCAAAACCAGTCCAACCTGTCTCTGCCTCCCTAATCGGTTCTTCCTCTCACCCATCCCTTCCTCCCACCCCTAGCCGCACCCCCCACTACCTACTAACCTCATCCCACCTCCTTGACCTGTCCGTCTTCCCTGGACTGACCTATCCCCTCCCTACCTCCCCACCTACACTCTCTCCACCTATCTTCTTTACTCTCCATCTTCGGTCCGCCTCCCCCTCTCTCCCTATTTATTCCAGTTCCCTCCCCCCATCCCCCTCTCTGATGAAGGGTCTAGGCCCGAAACGTCAGCTTTTGTGCTCCTGAGATGCTGCTTGGCCTGCTGTGTTCATCCAGCCTCACATTTTATTATCTTGGAATCTCCAGCATCTGCAGTTCCCATTATCTCTAATACACAGAGCTAATATGCCCAAGGTCAAACAACATACGGTATTAACGTTGGTGAGTACTGACAAAAAGCTGATTTTTATGGTGCCATTTGTTTGTAATGCCACTTACTTTAGCCAAGTAGAAATCTAAACACTGAAGGTTGCATTGTAACAGTGCTATGAATCTCTGATGCATAAAATGTGTCTAAAACATGCCAGCGTTTCTAATGGATCAGGAAGCTTGATGATACTGTTGAGAACAGGACTGGGACATGGCGTGAAAATTCATCCATCACAATGCAAACAAAACTGTTGAATGTCTTCAGCCAACTCCCAATGATTGAATATCGAAGGAAAATGCTGAAAAAAAAGTAACCAGAAACCTTCTCCCAGTATCATGCTTCCCAAGGTCATGTGTCATTATAATGAATGACAATTCTTAAATCAGAGGAACGTATTGGTTGCAGGACTTAATTAGATGTAAAGCAATTATTAACAAGTTTACATGTTTTGCTTTTGAACCAATTAATCATCTAATTGCAAACTTGAACTTCTTACCTCCTGTCAGCGCTGTATTTTTCAACATGTTACTCTAAGCAACTTTATCAAACAACGAAAGCTTAAGCCACAGCATGAAACTGTAACACTTTACTCACATTCATTGTCTTGTCATGCTAAAAAAAAATTATAGTGGTTCATTAATAATTGAGTCATTCACTCCCACAAATGCATTCCTGGAGGCCTCGTCACACATTATCTTACCTCCAACTGCCTGTCACCTCACACATTTTTATAATAAGTAATTGCTTGGTGGTGTAGAACATTGACCATCGCTGAAGAAAGAGACATGCTATTTGAAGCTTTTTCTTTTGTATTCATCAGGACAGAATTGCAAGAATACCAAATCTCAAAGGGAACAACAATTTTGCCTGTAGAAGATAACAGTGCTGAGTAGTTGGCAAATGGATCAGTAAATGCCCTGCCATGGTGGATGCACCAAGGAACCATTAAATTCTGAAGTGTTCACAGTAATAAATAGAGCCAATCAAAGGAAATGGAGAAAGGCTCTCATTTTTCTCCTGGTTTGATTGGTGCAGTATCCCAAACTTTAATTCCTGATGAATCCAGGAAATTAACAACAGTAACTTTGAGAGAGAACCTCCTCTCACTGGGTCCTTGATGGCTCATCATAACTACTTCAACTTTCCTGGGGACCACTGGGTCTTTCATGGACTTTACAGAAGGGAGATTAGGAAAGCCACAAGGGAAATAACAACTGCAGCTATCAAGTATGGTCCTTCAGAACTAAATCAGTAATTTTTTTTACTGCAATGGATTCATTGCCATGAAAATAGAAATAAAAATTTCAAAAAATGAAAAATGAATTCAAAAAAGTTGCATTTACATGAGGAAATCTTGTGACATCATAGCGCTGAGCCAGAAGCTTCAGGACTTCATGGCTGATGAAGGTGCATTCACAATGTGGCCAAACAGGTTGAGTGTCAATCTGCAAATCCTTCCAACATACATCAACAGCAGGCTGTAAGAGAGGGCAAGATCCAGCCATATGATGGGAATAACAATCACTATCATTATTTCACTATCATTATTATCAACACACAATCAGGACCCTGAGTGACCTTAGCCACCACATGTCCAATGTGTGAGACATATTATATTCTTTAATGTTTGAGGAACTTCAGACTATGGATAATATATCAGTATTTTGTAAAATGAAAACCATGGAGAGACTCATTAGGATAAAATGGTAGTTAATCTTTGGTAGAGCTTTATCTTCACTCAACATGCTCTGAATTAGCACTTTCACAAGGTAATCATGATTATGCTGTTTATGATTAGTCCATATATAAATTATGAACGATGACCTATTTTGATCATACACTAGTTGGTTGAATTACACTTCCTAGCTTCAATTGCCACATGTTTCTAATTAAGAGTTTTCTGAAGATATTTGAAATTAACAACATGTCAGCTGACATCTGGTCAGCTTCTTAATGAGTAGAGAAATGATTGAACTCCATGTCTTGCTTCTTCACTGCGTATGTCTTCCTGGTAACATCTGCTATGTGTGATGAAGGGTAAGAGCTACTTGTTTGGCAAATTTTGGGAAAACAATTTTGTATTGTGTATTCTGGTGAGCCAAGGGGTGATGGTCTGGAGGAAGCATTTTCTGAAAGCTCATCCAATCATTGCACCAGTGTGGAATTAGGTACACATTGTTCAGTTGTTGCACAGAATCAAATAAACAAAATGTAACATATTTTGTTTTAAAGCTTAGCCCAGTATTCTTCATGTATGAACATGTGCTTGCACAGCACGCAGTGACCACTGTGTAATTGCTGAGTCTGGTCCTGAAGATCACTGATATGTCTAAGAGTTTATTTTGAAATATGGGTTTCAGTGGTGAACCATTTGATGGTGAATCTACAGCATATTTCTATTACACTTGGGAAAGTGGTAATAGGCCTTCTTATTAAACAACTGCAACACATGAATTTAAGATACTACTATACTTCTGTTAGCTAGCAATTTCCAGGACTTCAATGCAACAAGGAAGTAGGAGCAGACACATACATCCAAGTTGAGATAGTAGAAAGAATAGTATTTGATGATGTTGTTCTACTCATGCACTTGACACAATTGTCCTTTTAGGTCGTACGGCTCGCATGTTTGGAAGGCTGTATCAAAGGAACCTTTGCCAATGAAGCCAGAGAAAGTTCCAGGTTAATTTCCTTCTTGATGTTTCAAAGATATTTTATTGGCTGTAAGGTACTTTGGGATAGCCTGAAGACTAAAGCTCCAGGTTAGTTTCCTTACTGATGTTTCAAAAGTATTTTACTGGTTATAAGGTACTTTGTGATAGCCTACGACATTAAAAGGCACTACCCTGATCAAATTCTTCTTTTAATCTTAACTCAGAAGGAAATTAAAAATAGAAATGTCGGAAACAGGACCAGGAGTCGGCCATTCAGCCCATTGAAGAATCTCTGTGTAACTAAAATTGCTAATTATTAGTTCAAATATAGAAAATAAGATAGTGGGGATAATTTTAAACTAACTTTCTGCTGGGAAACAGATGTGATAAGATTTGTTGCTCCCTGTTTTACTCTTTCCTGCTTCTTAGTGCTACTTGGTGCTACATATACTAAACCTGTAAACAACAGGTAAAGGCAACAATACAGTCACAATCATGTCCTGATGTTCTAATGGTGTATAAGCCTCATCAAAAAAAATGGCAGCCTGGTCAGCTGAGGTTCATTGCAGAATACCTCTAAAAGAGCTGATTGGAAGAGGAAAAGGAACCAAAGAAATTTAAATCTTCTAATCAGTCTCGGCACATTTTCAATCTGAAGTTTATGCTGCAGGCAATATAAGACTCTAAATTGCATATCAGGCAAATTATACGTGAATACAGTAAGTAGCATGGATACAGCAAAAGAGGTCTCAGTCAAACAATCCACAAAGTAAAATTAATATATCTTGCTAATCATTTGGGAACTCAAATCAGCAGTTGTAGGATTTCTACATGTTCAGTTTCCTCTCGTGAAGCAGCTTATTAATGGACAAGATAATTGCATGCAAAAGTATGTTCCATATAAATATTTACAGCTTTTCACTTGTTCATCATTTTTGACATTTATCATTTGTAAGGACATCTCTATTTTAAAGAGTTAAAAATTACCAGCCATTTTGCAGGAAAATGCAAAGACAATGATGTCATCGAATGCCCAGGTGTAGTCTGGGTGTGGAGGGTAGAATGCCAGCTTTTTCGTAGCCTCCCTGCGCAGGTCAATGAGAAAAGTGGAATGCACCATAGGAACAGGATAACAACCCTTGTGCTTCCACTCTCGAATTGGAATGTAATCAGGAGTCCTCCTGTAGTATCCCTAAATGGAAATAGAGAAAAAAAAACAACTCTGGCTGAAAGAAGGAAAAAAGAGCAAAATGGTTGCTACTGAGGTGTAAGAGTCTCCTTGTAACTCCTTCAGAAGTAATCTCATACTAAACGAGGATGAAGTGAGTCCGGTATGTAACAAAATCTCCCTTGGTGATGGAGGTTCATTTGGCTTCATGTGGTTTTGTAAGGTGAAAATCTAGGATTGCATGTGCATTAAAGGTAAAATAGAAAATCCCTCAGGGCATATATGCGCATGATACTTTGAATGTTATATGCCACTTATAAGTAATGTAAAACGTGATAACCTTAAAACAGTCCTGAAATTTGGCCTATCGTATTGCACAGGAAGTGTAGTGGTGAACTTAACAAATATTATACACAAAATCCATAGTTTCAAAGCCTGCATTTTTCCAAGAAGGACACCAGTTGAAAAAAAAATGGCAGACAGAAACTGATCTTTCTTAGTCTTCAATCTAACCGAGATTGGAAGCCAAAACTGCAAGGAAAAGTAAAACTGGTTGAAAGCATATAAAAAAAAGTGACAAAGCTCAGACGATGATTCCAGAGGTGTAGTATAGGCACAGTGAAGAAGGAGGTGGCTAGATCCAGAAGCTGGGAAGAGTCGAAGATACACATATCACAGTTTATCTGATACTTGAAGATAATATTGATGAGTTTTTGGCCATACAGACTATTCATAACCCAGAGTTGAGGGTTGACTGTAGCTGTGTGGCATTTTGTTTAAGATTTTGCTAATGAAACTCAAATTGATTGTGCACTGCTTTTGGCTGGGGATTAGGTTGAATCCTAGAAGAAAAGGAGGTGAAATTCTTCATGAACAATCGTGAATTTGTTGGACATTGTGACTGAGATTGGTGACAGGTATGTTGAGCGAATTTGTAAGGTTTGTCTTAGTTGGATCTGTCATTTATAGTGTGATTTTTAGTTTATACCACAGTTCACTTGTTGACTTCTATGTCATTTATGTTGTTTCTGGGTTTAAGAATAGAGATGGTTATCAAAGCTGTTTTTCTGACTGTTGTATAGTAAAAATTCTTTTGCTTCAAACAGTGGAACTTTGTGGTCTTCATTCTTTCACTGAATAAAAGGGATTTCTGATTTCTCTTTTCAAAGAAAGTTATTGCTCTCAATTAAGATCATTCCAATTAAGCTGCAGGTATATTCAATACTTTATTACCTACGTAGCGGTGGATACTGCAGCAAATGCCATCCGCAGCAGAGGGTAGGTTTCAATTCATTTCAGTAGCATCAGGAATGATTAACCAGGAGTGGCACTGAGGAGGGGTAGGAGCTGTCCCATTGAAAGGCAGAAGTGGGATCGCTGATAATTTTTATCCATGAATATAGACTGGTCAATATTCCCTAAAAATGCTGATCATCCATGGAGTGCTGGAAGTTGACAAACACATTATCAATAATATGTCTTATGTTTTTAAACACGCCTGACCTCAAGTGGAAAGGTATTTCTAGTAAATGTGATTAAGGACGAGCAGCACCAGTTGTGTGGAGCCAATTGTTCTAATTCATTGGCAACTTAAACAAAATTAAACTTAAGTTAAACAAAAAGGTTACAAACTTTTGGATGTGTACACACCAACCATAAAGTGAAAAACATGCCAAGGAACATTTTTAGGAAGTGTTATGATGGACTGGGTTAATGTGACAGCATTTCATCTTGAGCACCTGGATTCAAATCTAACCCTGGCTGATGGACTGGGTGTCTTGCTTCACTCACGGTATGGATTAAAGTGAAATAAGTTTGTGCAATCTCAACCAAGATCCTATTCAGTGAGAGGCAATGATTAGCTATTGTTATGATTAACAACTGTCTGAAGAAGGATCAAGAGTAATTCATCTGGGAATTAAAAGGGTTACAGGACCAAGGCAGGTAGATATGGTTGAGATACCAATCAGACTGTTTTATCTGCTGGGAGAAAACGTTCATGATAGTGAACTGCCTTCTTCTGTAAGGTATTTTTACTTTACATTTAACTTCTGTTGGACTTGAGCTGGAGATGCAGATGTAAATTCCTGAGTCAGAGATAATAGGAACTGCCAATGCTGAAGAATAAGATTGTAGTTTTTACAGCGTACCATGTGATTGTGGTCTTATCTACATTGGAGAAAACAAGTTGCAGGCTACACACTGGCTTCAGGGAATGCCACACCCATTTCAAATACAAGTGCATCAGATAAGTCAGCTATAGTCAAACATTCTGAATTTAATAATTGCCACAGCCAATGCTCCAGATATATCCATCACACACTGACAATACAAGGAGCATCAGGGATGCCACGATGATCTACCAACAACAGAATTGCCCTCCCAAGACTGTGTGTGACCTTCCCATCAGTGACATCTGATTACTCTTACTGAAGTAACATGTTACAATCCATTCTGCACAATCAACCACACTGCAGCAAGAATGCTAACATGTGCCAACCTATTTCAAGTACAATAGCCTGGCAGGTCAGCAGTGATGTCCTGCTCATATGCCCATTCCTCACTATATAAAACTACCTCCTTCCCCTGTTCCAGTCTTTGGTAAGTTGTGCTGACTGAAATGTTGGGACCCACCCAGTTCTTCCAAGGAGCTAATTTAAGGTGACAACTTTTCTTCAGAGCACACATTCCATTCAGGAAGTCAATGTTACAGTGACTCTATACCACTGCATTGAACACCTTCAAACAACCTTTATCATTAAATTTCTCTGAATGTCTGATGAACAAGTTTGAGATTTTTCTGAGGAATCTTTCAATCATAGTAACTTATACTTTTAATGACAGACTATGAGACACTATGAGCTGATGTTGTGTGAACAGTTCTGGTACATCAACTTGGCAATGAAGATGGGAATTTGTCTCCTTAGGGTCTGGGTCACAAATGCAGATTGGTTGCATGGCCGATTGGTGCAAAGCAGAGATGTCACACTGAGTGACAATTGTGGCCAGCTATGGTCTAAAACCTAGCTTAGTTGGCATGTTGCAATGCTGAACTAAGAATAGTGACATGCAGTGACCTAGCAATCGCTTTATGTGATGACTGTCATTCCAGGGGAAAACTGAAAGGAAAGATCAAAGAGTAATTGATACTCACTTGCTGATCCCTTCAAATGGTTTCTATTCTCCAAATTCTGGTTCTATATACCTAGCATTTATTCTAGCCTTTACATAAGGTATGTGTTGCACTTGTATAGCACAATTCATAACCTCTGGACATCCCAAAGTGATTTATAACAAATTAAGTATATTTTTGTGATGTAAAGTCACAGTTGTACTGTACAGAAATATAGGCTACAACTCGCTCAATGCTAGCCCCAAGAAGCACAATGTGAGAATGACCTATTCTTAGCATTAACAGTTGCCTTAATGGGGTTATGTTGTTTCAGTCAGTGGTGAAAATGTAGAACTTGCTGCCACATCGACTTGTTACATATATGCGTTGAAGGAGAAGTTAATAGATAGACGAAGGAGAAAGGAAAAGAAGGATATGATGTAGGATGAGATGAAGTAAGGGGAGAGGATGGTCATTGTGAACATAAACACTGCTGCGCTGAACAGTTGCACAATTCCATGAACAATTAAGTTGACAACAAATCTGAAAGCAACAAACAAGGAAAACAAGCACTAGGCTGTTACACTGATGTTAAACCTTAAATAAAAAGGCTGTACAACCATTTTCTGCACCATAACAATTCTTTGAGACTGTGAGTGCTTTACCTCTACTAAAGGCATCCCATGACCAGATCTGAAGAGGCATGTTATGTCACCAAAAGGATATCCTGGCTATCTAAAAGAATCCACAATGTTCAAACTTGCCCTTAGCTCATCTAATCTGCACATTGGTGGTTCAAACATTTACCTCAACAAAATCACGTAGGAATGGAGGCAGCTGATGATTGAAATGGTAAGCTGTCCATAAACCGCTCAAATCCTGACCCAACTCCATTCCTGCTCCATGAAAATACAAAATTCCAGGGTCAGAGGCAGACTTAGGACTGCCAAAAACTTCTGCTACTAACTCGACTTCTTCCTCCACAAATCCTATCTGATCTGAGTATTTCCAACACTTTCTGTTTTTTTATTTCAACACGCTGATTTGATTCAAAAAGTGCTGTTTTAAATTAACAGCGAGGATTAAGGTCTACTTGCTAGTAATCTAATCTATTCTTATTTTGGTGGAATGGTACCTATAAAAAAATGCATCCATCGTGGTATCTGTGCATATTCAGAAAGGATTGGCACATATTGTTCAGAGACCATGATATTTTCAATCCTTACTGAAATATCAGAATTATTGTTCACCCAGACGTAAAATTGAGTTTCATTTCATACGAAGTGTGGGGTTGCCATTAAATGGACTTTCTGAAACATGGAAAATAGTTTTGAATTGGACTGGGTGTTACTTGGATACCATTAGGGAGATGGTGCCAGACTGCTCGTTCACCACCCCCCCACTCCCGAAGGAAAGTAAGGTGTGAGCTGACCAACCGGAAAGAGCAGTATGCCCCCCGTGCCCCGCCCCACCCCCCACACCCTACAAACCTGTATCCAAAATGTGCAGTCAGACCTCCACTCTTCTCTGGAGAGGAAGTCCCATCCCTCTGATGGGCTGGCAGTCCCAGCAGTGCCACCAGCTCAATATTGAGCACTATTGGTACTACAGGCTAGGTATGAAGATGACAGCATGGACTCTGATCCAAGATAAATCAGGTACTGAATGGGGGAGGATTTAGAAGGATGGGATGGGAAGGAGACAGGGGAATTGACAGCAGGTTTTGCAGACCAAGTGGATGAAAAGGAAGGGGGGAATCTACTATCTTCAAAGGGGGTGCATCATCAATGATGATTACACACCCTTTCCCTCCCGCAATTTCATAAACTTATATAAAAAGGTGGTCTGCCCACTCCCACCCACCTGCATTATGGGGTGGGTAATGTTTAATCAAGGTTAACTGAAGTTTCTTAAAAGGTTCTCTATTGGTCCTAAATTGTTTGTATACACTATGCAGACAGGCTGCCCAAATTTGGAGCCTGCTCACCTTCTGTATAATGGGAGTCAGCTTAGGGTTCTGTGGGAGGGTTCGGGCCAGCCAATTCACATGTATTATGTGCCCACCCACAGGAAGCATGCCTAATGCAGTCATAATATCTCGCCTATCGTCACAGTGAATGTAGTGAAGCAGAACTTACTCATTCATTAAAAGGGCCAGCAGGAGTGGTCAGAAACTGTCTATTTACATTGTGTTTTATAGATGTTTGTTCGCAAGCTGTTAAATCAACACTTCCAATTGCTGCAAACATAATAGAATTTCTTGTTTTCAAACAACTCACCTGGGGTGTCATCCCACACCAAAAGTTTGAGTACAATGTGTTAGAATCCAGCATGGGGGCAACCACGGTCAAGTTTTCAGCTATCATCAGATTCAGTGTCTGCTCATTTGTTAGCAAGTTGTCTGTATCTACAAACTGGAAGAAAAACAAGATGAGGAGCAACATCCAGCCACTTCCATTTCAAATCAAGACTGTCACACAGCACTTAAGAATGTTAGTTTACCTTACATAATCATGACTAGCTACCTCTAACCTAGCGATATGGAACTCCTGTAGTCTCGGTTAACCCGTTGTACACAGCAGGATTTGGATAAGAAAAGTTGTTCAATTTAGCATTCTACTGTTCACAGATCTTCAAGACAATCCCCTGAATACATATTCCCCAACCTTTCTGCAGGTTCAGCATTGCACCTGGTTTTATTTTTAAGTAATCATTCCAACCTGCCAGGCTGTCTTTTTTTAAAATATTGACATTAGAGCTTCTTGTACAATGCAAAGAAATGAATTTGTTAAAGGTAGCGAGAGGATCGAGGACCTCTGATGATGGACAGGTTACATCTTCAACATGGTACAGAAGTATACATATCACACAAACATACTTACAGCGCAAGTTTGCTAAACTCAGTATCATCGCAGGACCTTCTCATTCCTAACTTCCATTCCTCCTTCACCAAACTCCCACACTCCCTTTAGAGATCATTTGCATGGTACACCAGCATTACAGAAATGGGAAAGTGGTCAGGTTCTTTGGTAATTGATTAAATGATCCATGGTTCACACAGAGGGTTATCCATGTACAGAATGACCTGCCAAAGGAAGTGGTGGATGCAGGTACACTTACAACATTTAAAAGGCATCTGGATGTGTACACAAATCGGCAGGGTTTAGAGGGATATGGGCCAAACGTTGGCAAACAGGCTAGGTCAGATTAGGACCATGGTGAATGACTCTATGACTGTCAGTCAAACAGCCTTTCTCACATCATTCTGTCCACCCCTGGCTTCAATAAATATTACAGCCAGCAACTGTAGGCATTCAAAGAAAAGGCAGAGAAAAAACACTATTTTTTCACAGCCCAGAAGTTTTTTTTTGTCTGGGTTGCCGAGGGGATTCATCTTGAATTCCTGGAGATTCCTGAGAAGGTTAGCAATTGTAATGATCCAGAAAAATGTAGATTCCAGCAAATGAGATGGGGGTGGGGGAAGGAATCAGGGAGTGTTACAATTGGCTGAAATGTTTCTAGAGTTGGTAGAACGGAGAAAAAGTCAGTAAATGGTCCATGGCAGCTGAAGCAGCATGCTGAATAATTTGAACATCTTGGGGCTCCTTATTCCCTGTGCCGGGGTCCATGCCTATCCTGGCCCTTGTGCAATGCTGACTGACAGAGTGTAAATCATTGGAGAAGATGTGGCCACTCAGGGGGAGGAGGGGAGAGCAAAGTGCTAGCCTCAGGCGTGCTCCTGTCAATGAGAGTGACTGGCCCAGATAGTTTGAATAATGAAGGTGAATGTTCAATTGGCAGGCATCCTGCTATAATTGCCTCCAAACTCCCATCAGCACTGATATGTGACACGCTGCTGCGTTTAGTTCCAAAAACCACACTCGACTTGCCCAGCTTTTCACCATATCATTCCTGCGTATGGGTCCTAAAGGCAAATTTATTGAGAAAAGCTACTGGAATAATAGAACTTCAGACAGGCTAAAAAAAATTGCTTTGGATTTACAGGATGAAAATAAGCCATTCAGCCGAACAGGTATGTACTAGTCTTTATGTCCTTCCTCGTCAGCAAATATTGGTCTGACAGATAGCAATATCTGCCTGTGGTTACTGCAGGAAATTACATATTGTAGTAATTAATTTGATTCCAGTACTTTTCATCTTGATCTTTCCAAATTGCTGTCTGCCATTGTACTAATCTCACCCAATGTGCCCAATTAAGTTGAAATCCCTCAATGCAGATGAAAGTCAAGAAACCCTGGAATGCTTTTTCATATTTTCCACTAGAAATGGAGGTGGTAAGCAATTGAACCAGAAGGCACTTTTAGCCATACCCTTATTAATAACTTGCTAACTGTACTGTTTATTTTTCGAAAGAGAGAGTAACCTGAAGCTTCACTCACCAAAATGTAGTCAGCCCACTTCTCCCTTGCAGTTTTCAGTGCCGTTTGCCTGAGTTTCATCATATGTGCGAACCTGGAATTACTCCAGTGTTTTGGCCCTATTTCATCAGAATAGTACCTGGGAAACCAACCAAATGCTATCGGATCAGTGGGAGCATCAGAAGCCATCTTGGTAGGATACAGCGATAGACTACGAGCTAATTTTTCACCAAAGGAAGATGATATTCAACTTTGGCAGAGCTGCCTTAAAGATATCAGAAATATCATCCATTTGCATAATGGCGGGCTGATTCACTGCTGCCAATGTTGAATTAACTCCCTTCCTTCATAAATCACAAGGTGGGGTCCTGAACCAAGTCAACTTGCCATTAAACTAACCTAAGAAGTTTGAAAAAGCATTGAAATAATAGAAAGGTTTTCTGTGTGGATTAATTCATGCAGCAATTCATTTGAAGAGGAGAAACAAGGCCAATTGAAATGAATCAGCCTGGGGTTTTCAGGCAAGTGAGTAACTTAGCTGTCTTGCGGTGTAGCAGCAGGATCCCTACATCTGAGCTAGAAGATCGAAGTTCAGGTCCCACTTCTCCAGAGATGTGTTATTTTCATGCCCGAACAGGCAGATTAAAAACAACTTTTTGCTCTCTTTGGGTATCTCAATTATGCTTACATGTTATAATGTTCAACAAAATGCCAACTGAATCAAGGGGTAATTGCCGTTGGGAGCCCTTTAATAGAAGTGAGATTGGTAAAAGCATGTTATGTTGACATGGGATCCACACAATTTACTGCGCACATACTGGGTCCAATTGACTAACCTTCTTTACACTGGGTTATGGTCATTCACTAATCTTATTGCTGGGGTTGTCTGTCCTTCCAAAATGATAATTGTAGCTTGTTCCTTTTTTTAATGCATAATGGGAATCTGTTTGCTTATTACACAAATAGACTTTGCATAAAAAAGAACACATTTCTGTGCAATTTATTTAATAGTGAGGATTTTTAATGCAGTTTAATGAAATCAACAGTGGGTAAAAAAAGAGTAACCACAGACTGAAGAAACATTCAGAATGGTTTGTTCTGAATAGAATATTTACATAGAACAGAAGCTCTGTTCTTTATGTTTTCCTAAACTTGCCACAAGGTAGTTCAAACGTTTGAAATTAATTGATATTTTTTATTTCTTTCCCTCGCACACTGGCTTTGCATTCACACTGTGGTCATTGTCCATTGGTTTGGCGAGAAAGCAGGTAGATATTAACTCAGTAGACTGAAGTATGTGCTAGTTTAGCACCACTCAAAGCTAGCCTGTGCCTTAGAAAGCGGGAAGTACATTGTGCTGCAGCAAGTGATTGTGTCTATTGAGCAGGAATAAGAATGGGAATAGCAAACAGGACAGAAACATGCTCCAAGGTTTTCTGTCACAGCATTGATGCACAAGTTGGGATAGGAGGAGAGAACTCCTCTGCCTCAGTTTTTCCAGACTGCCAAGAAGAAGTCAATGGAAGCAGATAACAATCTCTATCCATGTTAGCAGTCTGGTATTGAGGGCTTGGATGCAATGCAGAAAGAAGTTTAAGCTTATAGAAGTCCTACGAATATACTCAGGGAATTCGTTCTGAAATGAACCACTAGCCTCACTCATAATTCATTACCACCCATCAGTAACTAACCACGATTTCTACCTTTCACTGCACCTTCACACACTTGGCACTTGTGCACACTGGCCCTGACACACTGGGGTGTAGGCACGCTGTTCACCACAGCCTATTGGAAGAGGCAATACTGACAATCATTACAGTCGACAGGACTGGGGCTGTGATGAGTGGGGGGGCTGAATCCATCTCTTTGCATCCCACACCCTGCTCTTCCCACAATCTCGTCTGATTTAAGAAATAATTTACAAACGGTGTGAGTGTGTTGCACTTGCTTCCCCCTCACCACAACCTAATCTTGTACTTCTCCTCTTTCAGGTGCCCAGACATTGTCTCCTGACCAGGCAGTGTCAACAGAGTGTGAGTGCCAAGAGGTGAAAAAGAATTTTAATGTCCTACTTGCAACCAGCTCAGGTTCTGACACAGTGTGTAACTCTAGAGCGTGAACAGAAAACAGGTTCAGCACTTGGAGAGATATTGGATTAGGTGGACCAGCAGCCAGGTAGAACCGATAACACAGATATCAGCTTGTCAGGAGCAAGGTCATATATGTGTTCCTCTTCAGAGAATTCAGTTGAGGAGTTGGGTGGGCAGTGTATAGCAAAGGATTGATGGAAACGGACAAAGAAATTCTTGGTGTGTCATCAGGTTGCCCAAAAAATCTGCTACCAAGGAACATACAGCACAGCAAAAACAAATGTTTCAATGGAGGCCATACCTTCCAGAGTACAGGTGATGGTCAACTCTATGACAGCTTTTATGGACCTTAGACAATGTGATTGCCTACAGAGAGAGCCCTTCTTGCCCCACCCCCTCCATCTTCAAGAAGCTTCTCCTGGTCTGTGTCACCTCTGCTCATTCTACCTGTCGTGGTGCAGATTGAGGTGGATGGAGGCTGCAGCACCCATGTCTGGGAACAAATAACCCTTGTAGAGGGAACGCTGGTCTTCGTCACATGTCGCCTTATTCCCTGCAAATTTCACCAACTTTAAATAGCAGCAATAAGCTCAGGGCTCTTCTACAAACTTAAATAGAGCTAGTGCTACCTTGAGAATAGTTATGATCAAAGGCCAGGGATACACAAGTGTGTGGAAATAGCAAAGATTGCAGATGCTGGAGTCAGAGATAACTCAGTGCGGAGCTGGAGGAACACAACAGGTCAGGCAGCATCAGAGGGGCAGGAAAGTTGATGTTTCGATTCGGGACCCTTCTTCAGAACTCATGTGTGTATGTGTTTGAGAGAGTGCATCAGCCCAAGAGACCAGGTTGAAAATAGCAAATCAATGACACACATTGACTAACTCGATTTGCTAACTTGGCATACATCTGGCACATGCTTCTATTGCCCTCACCAAACAGCAGTTGGCATAGCCAGAAGTGAGTGTAAGTAACATTCACCTGTTTGTTACCAAAATGGGCACTGTGGTCACAAAATAATGGATGCTAAGGAGCAAAATTTAGTGACAAATGTAAGCCAGCAACACATGGATGAGGAAGATGGTCAAATAAGGAACTTGTATCGAGGCATGACTAATCTACAAACTAAAATATATACTTACGTTTCATTCACTTAAACCTACAACTGAGGCACAAATTGACAGAAGCCTAAAGTAAAGGGATGAGCTTCCAAATTGGTTTAAAAACATGACCAATTTAGACCTAGGCCAGACTTGGAAAATAAGCTCATGTTGTTTTATTCATTCATTCACGGGATTAAGAGCATCGCTAGCTAGGCCAGCATTTATTGCCCATTCCTAATTTCCCTGAGAGCATTTCAGAGTCAACCATATCTCTGTGGGTCTGAAGTCACATTTAGGCCAGACCAGATAAGGACTGTGAATTTCCTTCCCTGAATTGCATTAGTGAGCCAGATGGATTTTTACGACTGTCAGCAATGGATTTATGGTCATCATATAGACTCTTCACTCCAGACTACTTTTCTGTTTTTGATGTTTTGTTTTGTTTAAAAGTGTTTAAACAGATTGAATTTGTTTTCTCTCCTGGCAGTTGGTTGACAACCTTTCTAGCAAATTATTGATGTCTTAATGCAATTCAGGTAAGAGGGGTCTTAATATAAAGGAACTGAGTTTTGAGGAAGGGTCACCGGACCTGAAATATTAATTCTGTTTTTCCCTTCACAGATGCCAGATCTGCTGAGCTTTTCCAGCAACTTTGTTTTTGTTCCTGATTTACAGCTTCCGCAGTTCTTCGGGTTTTCATTTGGCATTTGTCAGGATGTTGCACTGGTTGAAGTGATGAACATCAAAAAAATTTAGTCAAACCAGATTGTAGAGTCATAACGCCCATAAAAAAATTCTAGTGGCACTGTTCTTATAGAAACTTAAACCTCCTTCTTAATGTGTCCTTTCCCTAGCCTCGAAGCTAGGGTTTCACACAAAAGATTCTCCTGCATGCTGGGTCTGACGACAATATAAATTGATTAGAATTTGGCAGAGTTTCAGCTCCTCCTGGTCCACAAATTCTGCAGCAAATTTGAACAAACCTACTTACCTTTGAATTTTTTGCTAACTGTCTCTCTTGTTCTGTTGGGTTTGACCCTGTACTTGCCCTGGGCTGAATAAAGGCTGCACCAGTCACTTGCTTTTTATCTTTGGCATTCAAATGCGGACTGTTTAGGTTTTGCGTTACTTGCATCGGAGCAAGTAACTCCTCATGGGTCTGTCTGAGATTGTTCCCTCAAAGTTGCATGGATGTACTGTCAGCAACAAAAGTGAGCCCCGTTTAAGTTACCATGTCAGAGTAGCCACAGAAGCGCAGTTGAAGGCATTATGCACTTAAGTAAACTGCATGTGTACTCAAAAAGAAAACTTAAAGTGTTTTCTAACATCTAATGTCATAAACTGTAAGGGTAACCTAGCTTAATTTTACAAAAGGAAATTAGGTGGCATTCCTGATCTATATTGAAGAGCAAAAGAGGAAGTAAGTTGAAGTAAGCCACTTTTGTCCATGTGGAAGATTTGTGATGATTTAATTTAGAATATTGTAGATATTCCCCTGATACATTATTGGATGAAGGCAGTTACGTCTTCAATTGCTCTTCCTTGACAGTAGAAGTAAATTTTCTGACATCAGTTACACTGTTGATTTACTCAGTGAAATTGCTGTGAAAATATCTGGAAGCCATCAAAAATATATCTTTAAAATTTAAATGAGGGTGGGTGTTCACAATTGAAAGTACTCACTTGGGATTATCCAGTGGTCTCCACTCCACATAGTGATAGGCCTTCTGAACATTCTTCAACCATTCCCGCAGGATTGCTGTTGTGTTGTCAATGTTATGGTCTGTGGCAACCCTATGGGAAGATGCAGGCAAAATAAATAGTAATTGTACAAAAACAGGAGTTGCTGGAAAAGCTCCGCATCTGCAGTTCTTTCCATTTTTGAATAGTCGTTGTAGTTGAAATCAATTAGCATTTAAAATCAATTGATTAGAAAATATATTGATCTTGTGCTAACGGAAAAAAAAACCCTATTTTTTCTGTCAGCACTAAACAAAAAGTTCTGTAAATGAGCTTGGTTTTCTATTCATTTTGTGGGATGTGGGCGCCGCTGGCTGGCCAGCATTACTTGCCCATCCCGAGTTACCATTGAGAATGTGGTGGTGAGCTGCCTTCTTGAACTGCTGCATTCCTCCTGTTGTGGGTTGACTCACAATGCTATTAAGGAGGGAATTCCAGAATTTTGACCTAGCAACAGTGAAGGAATGGCAACATATTTCCGAGTCAGGATGGTGAGTGACTTGGAAAGGAACTTGAACGTGGTGGTGCTCCCATATATCTGCTGCCCTTGTCCTTCTGGATGGAAGTGGTCGTGGGTTTAAAATGTGCTGTCTGAGGATCTTTGGTGAATTTCTGCAGTACATCTTGTAGATAGTACACACTGCTGCTACTGAGCGTTGATGGTGGAGGGGGTGAATGCTTGTGGGTGCAGTGCCAATCAAGTGGGCAGCTTTGTCCAAGATGGTGTCAAGCTTCCTGGGTGTTGTTGGGGCTGCACTCATCCGAGCAAGTGGGGAGTATTCCATCACTCTCCTGACTTGTGCGTTGTAGATGGTGGGCAGGCTTTGAGGAGTCAGGAGGTGAGTAACTTGCTGCAGTATTTCTAACTTCTGGCCTGCTTTTGTAGCTACTCTGTTAATGTGGTCAGTCCAGTTGAGTTTCTGGTCAATGGTACCGCCTAGAATGTTGACAATTCAGTGATGGTAACACTGTTGAATGTCAAGGGACGGTGGTTAGATTGTCCCTTATTGGTGATGGTCATAGCCTGGCATTTCTGAGGCGTGAATGTCACTTGCCAATTGTCAGCCCAAGCCAGGATATTGTCCAGATCTTGTTACATGTGAACACGGACTGCTTCAGTATCTGAGAAGTCATGAATGGTGCTGAACATTGTGCAATCATCGGTGAACATCCTGACCTTATGATGGAGGGAAGGTCATTGATGAAGCAGCTGAAGATGGTTGGGCCTAGGACATTAACCTGAGGAAGTCCTGCAGAGATGTCCTGGAGCTGAGATGATCGACCTCCCACAACCACGACTATCTTCCTTTGTGTCAGGTATAACTCCAACCACTGGAACGTTTGTTCCCGATACTCAATGACTCCAGTTTTGCTAGGGCTCCTTGATGCCACACTTGGTCGAATGCAGTCTTGATGTCACGGGCTGTCACTCTCACCACACCTCTGGAATTTAGCTCTTTTGTCCATGTTTGAACCAAGGCTGTAATGAGGTCAGGAACTGAGTGTCCCTGGTGGAACCCAAACTCGAATGTCACTGAGCAGGTTATTGCTGAGCAGGTCCTGCTTGGTAGCACCGTTGATGACACCTTCCATCACTTCACTGATGTTTGAGTAGACTGATGGGGCAGTAATTGGCCAGGTTGGATTTGTCCTGCTTCTTATGTACAGGACATACTTGGTCAATTCTCCACATTGTCGGGTAGATACCAGTGTTGTAACTGTACTGGAACAGCTTAGCTAAGGGAGTGGCAAGTTCTGGACCACAAGTCTTCAATATTATTGCTGGAATGTTGTCAGGGCCGGTAGCCTTTGCAGAATCCAGTGTCTCCAAACGTTTCTTGATTTCAGGTGGAGTGAATCGAATTGGCTGAAGACTGGTCTCTGTAATACTGGGGACTGCTGGAGGAGGCCGAGATGGATCATTCACTTGGCATTTCTGGCTGAAGATTGCTGTGAATGCTTCAGCTTTATCTTTTGTACTGATGTTCTGGGCTCTTCCATCATTGAGGATGATATTTGTGGCGCATCCTCATCCAGTTTAATTGTCCACCACCATTCACGATTAGATGTGTCAGGACTGCATAGATTAGATTTGATCCATTCATTGTGGGATCGCTTCGCTCTGTCTATCACTTGCTGCTTTCGATGTTTGGTGTGCAAGTAGTCCTGTTTGGTCACTTCACCAGGTTGATTCATCAGCTGAGGGAGGACGGTATGTGGTAATCAGCAGGAGGTATCGTTGCCCATGTTTAACTTGAACCCACGAGACATTGGGTCCGGAGTCAACATTGAGGACTCCTAGAGTAACTCCCTCCCGACTGTATACCACGTGCCAGCCCCCCTGCTCGGTCTGTCCTGCTGGTGAGACAGGGCATATCCATGGATGGTGATGATGAGGTCTGGGACATCATTAGTAAGGTATGATTCTCTGAGTATGACTATGTCAGGTTGTTGCTTGAATACTCTGTGAGACAGCTCTCCCAATTTTGGCACTAACCCCCAGATGTTAGTGACGAGGACTTTGCATGGTCGACAGGGCTGCTTCTGCTGTTGTCTTTTCCGGTGCCTAGGTCGATGCCGGGTGAGTCTTTGAGTCTTTGTAGTGACTGGTACAACAGAGTGGCTTGCTAGGCCATTTCAGAGGGCAGTTGAGTGTCAACCCCGTTGCTGTGGGTCTAGACATGGCATGTTGGCCAGACCATGTGAGGGTCGCAGACTTCCTCCCCTAAAGGACATTATTGAACCAAATGGGTTTTTCCAACAATTGGCAATGATTTCATGGTGATCAGGAGATTATTAATTCCAGACTTTTTTCTGAATTCCAATTCCACCATCTGCCGTGGTGAGATTCAAATTTAGGTCCTCAGAACATTCCCTGGGTCTTTGGCTTAACAGTCCAGCAATAATGCCACTAAGCCATTGCCTTCCATTAAATACTGAAGTTACAAAAAGAGATGCAATACTGTAAGAGGGTGTTGGGTCCAATGTGCCATTACATTGAGATAACCATACAGCATTTATTTGAGGGTATTTGGCAATTATAGAGCACAATTAGATCTACAATATATTGACAATATTGCATCCAACTTCTGTCTTCATATTCTCTTACTAAGAGATGGACAACATATGGACTCCTGGTCCTGTGCAGCTTGGAGCTTGCTGTTTAGGTGAATGCAGGAGTCCAACTTAATGGAACTGAGTTTCCATTCTTAATTCTCCAAGCGTAATCACTAAATTTCCTTAACAGCCTCTTTCTGTCTCCTCAATGTTAATCTGATTGTCTTCTTTTATAGTTGTCTCTGAGCTGCTTCCATCTCAGTCCTGCCCCCTGCAATCTTGGAGCAAATGCTGTGTGCGATGGGAATCTTCATACTGAGGTAGGACTCTTCAGGGAATTTTCTGACTTTAGCTACCTGTCTTGCATGTTAAAATTTGGCCCACTGTCTCAAGCTGAAAGAGTCTGCTCACACTGTTGCTGCCCTATTCAAACCCACCCTGCGCAGCTGAAACCTGTCCAGTGTAAAAACCAAGCCTCCGATATTGACTGCCTTCATCACTGTCTTAGCCCATCTGCCGTTCATCAACTTAGGTTTCCAAATATCTTTCGACAGAGGACCACACAAGAATGAAGTCAATGGTTTTAATGGTAATGTATTGAATTAGACTGAATTATACTGGAACAGACTAAACAGAAGGCGACCACAGATGGATTTAGACCTGTTGGAAACTAGTAATAGTGGCATTGTGCAGATACCAGTGTTGACAGATTTTGCTTTTTTTTATCAAAGATTTAAATATAGGCATTGTAAACAGTTTACAAATGACAATAAGATTCATGTGAGCGTTAGGATTATCAACTGCTTCCAGTGGGTCTCAGGATATATGGAAATCAGAGCCTCAGGATGAGAAAATGCTGTTTTATTTGGAGAAACACATATGGACTGTCTAAATGTTTATACATTCTTCAGGGAAAAACACCAATGAATGTGGTAAAAGTTAACAGTCTGGACAATGAAAGGCGAGCTAGAGTTACTCCAGTGTTGGCCATTCAGAGAAGTGTTGATTATAATACTGTACTTTAGTTTGGTATTGGGCAGGCCTCATTTGGAATACTGTACCTGGTTTTGTTCCCCTCACATGGTGAGAAATATTGAGCTTTTGCATTCAGTACAAAGGAGGGCCACTAAACTAATTCATCGTACAAATTGTCTGTTCAAGATTAAACTCAGAGAGTTGGAGCTCTAACCAGGTATGACCTAATAAAGGTACAAAAGATAATGCAGAGAATAGATTCGATGCTAACTACCAATTTGTTCCAAGCAAATAGATTAGGGAGGATAAATGGTGATAATAATGTTATGTCAGGGTAGGTCTAGTTTCAATGAAAGGAGGTGGTACTTTGTTCAGTGAACTGCAGACCTCTGGAATTGGCAGCCATCTCTCAAGTTGGATACCAATTCACAGAATTCCTCTTAAGTGAGAGCTAGACCTGTTTCTTGTAGGGGCAAACATCACACCTTACAAAGGTACATTTATTTTTATTTGATCATGGGATGTTGGCATCATTGGCGAGGCCTTCATTTATTGCCCATCCATAATTGTCCTTGAGAAGGTGGTGGTGAGCTGCCTTCTTGAACTGCTGCACACCATGTGGTCTAGGTACACGCACAACGCTGTTAGGGAGGGAATTCCAGGAATTTGACCCAATGAAAGAGAAGAAGTAGCAGTGATACACCTCCCCAAGTCCCAACGTAGTGTGACTCAAGAGAGGAACTTGCCAGTGGTGGTGTCCTTGTGTATCTGCCAGCCTTTTCCTTTTAGATGGTAGAAATTTCAGGTTTGGATAGTGTTTAGATTAGATTCCCTTCAGTATGGAAACAGGCCCTTCGGCCCAACAAGTCCACACCACCCCTTGAAGCATCCCACCCAGACCCATCCCCCTATAACCCACACACCCCTGAACCCCACGAGCAACTTAGCATGGCTAATCCACCTAGCCTGCACATCTTTGGACTGTGGGAGGAAACCGGAGCACCCGGAGGAAACCCACGCAGACACGGGGAGAATGTGCAAATTCCACACAGACAGTCACCCGAGGCGGGAATTGAACCCGGGTCCCTGGCACTGTGAGGCTGCATTGCTAACCACTGAGCCACCGTGCCGCCCCTAAAGGAGAATTGAAATGTTACCACTATGCATCTTGTAGTGGGTAGGCACTGCTGTCACTGAGTGCAGGGTGTGAGGGAAGTGAATGTGAGATGTGGTGGATGCCATCAACATCAAGAAATATGTATTTTCTTATTCAGCTCAAGGACAACTGGTCAAAAGAACAGATTTATAGGATATAGCAGGTAACAAGTTTCCAGCTAACAGACTGGATATGACAAATCTCCATTGAACTTAACTTTTACAATGGTTTGGATCCAGAAGAGCTCTTCTGCTGGGGTACTAATGAATTTTAACTAATTGAGAGATGTATTGCAGCAATGCAGTGCTCTAGATCAATGCGTAATAAATCAACTGTTGAAGCTTGAAAAGTTGCCTCCAAAAACAGAGGTTGACTTAAAAGCAGAATATAAAGTATGAACCCTCCTGTGTTGGTGCAGGTGGTGGCCATTTTGAAATGTGAAAGATGTTTCTGCTTGTTGGTCACCATGCACAGGCTACTCTGTATGGGCTTGTCTTCAACTCATTCACTTTCTTAACAACATGGTTTGTATCTTGAACCCTTGCACTGCATAATAAGGTGAGTATATTCTTGATGGATATTTCTGAGCTGAAAGTCGAAACCAATCCCTATTGTGAGCATAGGCCTAATCACACATTTATTCCCTGGGAAGTCAATTTATATGCTGACTATAGGCTTAAACATGTACTCTCAGTGGACTTCGAATATGACAGGTCTACTTGTACAGTATGATTTGTGTGAGTTGTTGTTTCAATGAGGTTATTGTTTCAATGGTCAATAAGTATTACCAAGTTAATGATGAATTGCTTGATTGTTTGCGGACAATCATAAAGCATTGACATACTGTATCAGAACAGTCATCATAAACACTAGGCTCCAGCAGTATACATAGAATATTCAACAAAGAAAACCAAATCTTGATAAAGACAAAGCCATAATGAGAAATAGTGCCCATGCCTCTGTGATTTTCACTGTTATAGTCACAGTAAAAAGCAATTGGGTTATCTTGCCTTTAATCTCTGCCTTTAATGATTTTTTTTCAGACATTACATTACAGGTGATTTCAATTAGCAGAGCTGTTGCCTTGGGTCATTGAAGTGTATGGATTCTAAACAATGTAATCAGGCTGCATCCTGTCTGACATTCTTCGATGTCACATAAGGGATTTGCCTTGACTGATCTTTACCAAAACACAGCCGAGCTTGTGAGGGGGGCAATGGTTTTCGCATCCCCCTAAGCCTCCCTTGCATTACCTGAAGTTGCCATCCCTTATCTATTGTTGGAACTTCCATGGAAACTGCCTTGAACTCTGAGGGACAGTCATAAAATTCCATGTAGATCACTTCTTTGAAAGGGAAGCAGTCATCCACCCTGACCACCTCTGCTCGATATGTGACTCCAGTCCCTCTCTAGTTGTTTGAGTTTCGATGCCCAGTGAATTTGCCTTGCAAGTCACTCGTTTGTAAACAAACTATTGCAATGTTCAGTTAGGAGGTCGAGGAATATGGAGAATGGCAAGGACATATGTATGAGTTCAGCTGATTCTGCACAAACAACCTCACTAACGTCTGGGACTGACACTTTGAAGAGTCATACTGGACTCGAAACATTAACTTTGTTTCCCTCTCCACAGGTGCTACCAGACCTGCTGAATTTCTGTAGTATTCTGTGTTTGTTTTAAATTTCCAGCATCAGCACTATTTTGCCTTTGTTAACCAATAGCCTGCAATGCTAGCCTCACAGAATGGGATTGGCCAAATAAGCACACTGTTTTACCACACTTGAGTGTGTGCTCCCCTACTTTTAGGGCGTACCCATCAGAATGGTATCTAACTGGGTGTGAGTGAATTTTGCAGGTCTCAATATTGACTCTTGACTCCATGAAGTTTTAAGACGCCAGGTCAAATAGATCTGCTGCTGGACAGGATTCAACTGCTGAATTAGTACTCCTTCGTGTTGAGCATCACTCAAAAGTAACACCGAGGGAAGCAAATATGCTGGCGAAGTTTCAGCAGTGATGTAGAATATATGCAAACTTGATTTTGAAACTGATGCTGAGCAGTTAACTACGAGTGGACCCTGGGGCATGTCTATAAAGCAATCAGACCTTGCAGCCTATGTTCCTTGACATTTTTCCTGCAACTGTGTGGACCTCTGATTTCTGTGTGGGACAGCAACTTCCAGGACAGGAGACAATTCATTAACAAGTTGATTGGCAAGCACAGAGCCTTTCGAGTGACAGTGCAACTGTGTGACTTAGAGGGAACATTGCTTGTCAGTAACAAAAGGAGAAGACCTCAAATGTTAAATCATTCTGTCTGCATTTGTTCTACCTCAGCAGTTATTTCTAGCATTTATTTCGAGTTTTCCACTTGACCTTCATATTGTACTTGCCTTTATACCATTCCTGGGGAGTTGTAGGTTAAAATGCACTGTTAAAAACAATGTTCCGGGCTCTTAGTTAACTACAATTTTCCATTGCATCTTTTAAGTAAACTAATGAAGGTTCCACTCAACTTGTAATTCGTTCGAGTAGCCTTTAAAATGTTGCAAGTTGCCTACTGATTGTTTTACTGGCATTGGGTATAGTTGACTGCCTTTTGTATAACATAATTTCTCTAAAAAAAATTAAAGAATAACCATGGCCATCAGATGGAAGAGCAATAAGGGAATGTATTTTTCCTCACAAGACAAAATAAAATGTTTTATAGACCAAGCTAAGTTCGGGGGAGCAGTACTTCAGTACTGGAACCTTTCTGACCCCTCCCTGACCTATTTGCTAATATTCCACTTTGAGGCTGTTTGGCAAAGGGAATCACATTTTACAGCTGTGTTTGGGCACGTGGGGAACCTAACTTCACAAGATCTGCAATGAATTTCGTTTGTGCATTCTAAGATGAATGGATGTGGAGAGGGATTGTACTCTAATTCCTGCATTGCTGGCATTGTGAGAATCATGAAGAATGACATCTCTTTGTGGAAAAAGGAGACAGAAGCATCTGTAGAATCTCAGGTCCCCAAGAATCAATGGCATTTTTACAATCCAGAAGTATACTCAGCTCCTGAACCTGTGCTGAAATGGGGCTGTGAATATTCGTTTAAAAAAAGTATTTTTAAGCAACCTCTTTGGATTTGTTATGACACAGCTCAGTAGCAGTTGGGACTTAAACCTGGGCTATCAGGCCTAGTGTGGGAATGCTATCACTGTGTCTCAACACGCAAATCCTGCCAGTGCAGAAAATATTAATACCACTATTTGACAAAAAAGACACTATTCCCACAAAGAATGAAAGTAAATGCTCAAATTACACCACCACCGACATCACCATCAATCATGCCTGGAGACTGTGCTGTGGTACGTGGCTGGAATTTATTTTATGCACACAATTTGCAGGAAGCTGCTATTCACTCACTGCATTTTGCTGGAGAAATAGCCTTATTTTTATTGTAAGACTTTGCTATAGTTCCAACCACATGCAAAGATTGCCATAGTTCATACAGACTCTCTCAGTCCAATCAGTTTGCTTTAAGTTCAGCCTTATCTCTAGTTTGTTAACTGATATGGAGGAAGTCGCTGTCTGATATCTTGGTATCAATAATAACTTCAGTTCAAAGATTTCGAACATAGTACTATGAAGCACTATACTCATTGATAATTTTTAAGAAAGGAAATATCAATTCAATTCAATACTTGGCATTAGGTTTTAAACAATGGTCACTGAACTAACAACAGAGTGCTCGAGAAACTCACAAATCTGGCAGCACTTGTGGAGAGAGAAACAGAGTTAACATTTTAGGTCTGGTACGATTCTTCCTCAGAACTCAACTGAACTGAAATAGGGCCAGATTTTTGTCTTTGGTTCAGGAATCACTAGTTGGGCCATTTCACCATGTCACAGTCCAAAACTTCTAAAAAATGCGCCCACTTACCAGACATTTTCATCTGCAGCAATGACAGCTCCCCTGTTCCAATGAAGAGTCACCAGAGATGAAATGTTGACTCTGCTTTCTCCCCACAGATGCTGCCAAATCTGCTGAGTTTTGCCAGCAATTTCTGTTTTTGGCTGAGTAGATCTTAGAACTTCATTGTAAGATGGTGAGGAGGGGGTGAGTATCTCTTTGTGGCCAACGAGCCTAATTATTTCCCTATCTCACCATCTCCACAAAGGGGAAATCTCCTTCCTTAATCGAAAGAGACTTGTAGAATACGTCTGATAATTTGTTTATCGAAATGACAGACAACACGGATGTTTTCCAAAAATCAAACATCTCCTTCTTCTCAAAGAGATTAAAAGCAGGCCAAGTGCCTTAGGTTTGACATTAAGCCACTAGCCATGTTTAGTTCTTATTTAATAACACAATCTCTCTTTAACAGCCATGGCATTTTTTTGAAAATCACGGAAAACAGCCGGATATATATATATTTAGATTGATGAATAAATAAAGGAGTCATGCTATATGCTTCAAAATTCTTTGCATATTACTTTGAAACACAGCAACTGTTGTTAAATAGACTAGTGCAGCTGTTGTTTTGTGCATAGCAAGATTCCACAAACAGCATTGGGATGAATGGCCACTTAAACTTGCTTATTTGCGATTAGTTGAGGTGGTTTGCCCGCACATTGTGGAACAGTTCATTGTCTTCAGCAATATTAGATCTGTCAACTGGAGCTGAAGGGTCACATCCTCCAATTAAAGACACACAAACAGGTTAGATGTCAGAACATTCTTCTTTTCCCAGTCAATAGCAAATCAGCAGAATTCCTTGGAGTGGAGACATCCTGATAAGATTATTCAGCGCCTGGAGGTGCTCACATTGCGTAAGGGAGTCAGACTGGAATTTGCCACAGATTTCCCCAAAATGGGCATGAATTTATAGAGGGCTTTTCATCTCTCCCAAGGGATGATATTGATATGTTGAGTTGAAGTGAACTGAATTGAATTTGGTTTATTGTCACGTACTCACATGAGTACATTGAAAAGTTTATATGTCACCACTTACAGCACCATCTTAGGTGCAAAGATACCTAAGTACAGAATTTTTGATTTCCTTATTTTCTGCTTTGTAAATAAGTCAGAAAAGTTACTCATTACAGTCCTCTCACTAAAAAGTCATAAAACAAGGAAATACAGTTAGAACATAAGAACTAGGAGCAGGAGTAGGCCATCCAGCCCCTTCAGCATGCCCTGCCATTTAATAAGATCATGGCTGATCTTTTTGAGACACAGCTCCACTTACCCACCCACTCACCATAACCCTTAATTCCTTTACAGTTCAAAAATTTATATAGCCTTGCCATGATAACTAGTTAACAGTCTCTGACTAGTTAACGTTTTGAGGCTTCTCCATACTGTAGTAAGATAGCAAACAAATGAGACACTTTATTTCATTTGATCAAAGTAAAGGAAATTTAACTTTTTATCCAATTAGAATTTCCATGCTCCTACAATTGTCAACACTCTCACAGCACTGAGATTGCGGTCAGCATCTTACACTGACAGATATGGTTCAGGATATCTTTGGTAGCTTCGCCACCACCAATCAATCATGGAGTTGTTGGTTGGTTCACTGAGTTTCTAGCAAATGTTTCATGTCCATTCTAGGTGACATCTTCAGTGCTGTCTGGCATCTGTCAAAGCGCTGTTGTTCTATCCCACTTTGAATTTATATGGTTCGGTTTGTCATGGTGGCTAGTCTTGTTTCTGGTTTTGTACCATAGTGGGATGTAGGCGGGGTCTATTTCAATATGTTTGTTAATGGTACCTTGGTTGAAAACCAGGCTTCCAGGAATTCTCAAGCCTGTCTTTGTCTCGCTTGTCCTACTACAGTAACTTTGTCGCAGTTCAACTGATGTGCTTCCATGTCAGAGTGTATTCAGAGTGTATTTAAACAAGGGAGAGTTGGTTGTGCTGTTTTGCTGCAAGTTGGTGTTCATGTATCCTGGTGGTGAGTTTCTTGTCCGTCTGTCCTATGCAGTGTTTCTTGCAGTTGTGCATGATACTTTATATATCACATTTGTCATACTAATTGTGGGTATGGGGTCTTTTGTCTTTGATATTAATTGTCGAAGTGTGGCTTCTGATTTGTGTGCTATCCTTACTTCAAGAGGTCGTAGGAGTTTTGTATTCAGTTCTCATGTGTTTCTAATATAGGGTAGGGTGGCCAGTCTGTTGGGGTGTACATTGTCTTCTTGGTGTTGTTTATTTGCTAGGTATTGGCTGATGAACCTGTTGGGATACCCATTGCTCAGAAAGACTTTGTATAGGTGTTTCTCTTCGTTTCTGTGCAGCTCCAGGGTGTTGCAGTGAGTTATCGCTTGTTTAAGTAGAGTCTTGACACAGCTGTTTGTGGACGCTGGTTACTGTTGAAAATCAGGATATGGTCTGTGTGTGTAGTCTTTCTGTATGCACTGGTTAGGAATTCACCATTGTTCGTCTGTTCCACCATTAGGTCCAGAAATGAGAGCTGTCTAGTGTTCTCTTCTTCCCTGGAGAGTTTGATCCCAGTGAATATGTTAATAAGGTGGTGAGCTTCTTCTAAGTTTGCTTGTTTAATGATCAGGAAAGTATCATCCATGTATCCCATTCATAGTTTCGGCTGGATCTGGGGGACAGATGTACTTCAAGTCTTTGCATAATAGCTTCCACTATGAGACCTGATACTTTCACCACCAGGACACATGAACAGCAACTCGCAGCAAGACATCACGACCAGCTCTTTCTCGTTTCAATACATTCCAATGCAGAAGGACATCAGTTTAACTCGGACAAAGTTACAGGAGTAGGACAAGCAAAACAATGACAAGCATGAGAATTCCTGGAGGCCTGGTTTTCAAACACCGATGCCATAAACAAACGTATTGAAATAAACCCCATCTGTATACCACTACCAAAACCAGAAACAAGATTACCTACCATGACAGGCTGGACCATATAAATTCAGAGCAGGACAGAACACCAACACTTCAAAGGAGGCTACACAGCACTGACGATGTCACCTAGAAGGGAGACAAAACGTTTGCATGAAAACCAGCCAGCTTGGCGAACCAACCCACAACTCCAACGGCAACCCAAGCTACAGATCTTTGTTAAAACATTACATCAATCAATCATTCTTGTTGGCATTAATCTAGACTGCGAATGCCATGTGGGGAAGGATGCTCATATTATAAATTATTTAACAGCGAGTTACATTACATCAGAGATGCCCGATTGTCCCTTGAAAGATATCAGGCTCAACATAAAAGGAAGATAACACGGTGTGAAGCTGGATGAACACAACAGGACAAGCAGCATCAGAGGAACAGGCAAGCTTAACGTTTCGGGTCGGGACCCTTCTTCAGAAAAAGACCCTTCTTCAGACACTTCTTTTTTTTCTGAAGAAGGGGCCTGACCCAAAACGTCAAGCTTTCCTGCTCCTCTGATGCTGCTTAGTTTGTGGTGTTCATCCAGCTTGACACTGTGTTATCTCAGATTCTCCAACATCGGCATTCCTACTATTTCTGTATCAACTTAAAAGCAAGTTCACTTTACGACTTCTAAATAATTCTCACACCGTGTTGGTAATAAACATGGCATCAGAAGCAGAATCAGTTAAGACATACTTTAACTTTTCCTATGACAGTCCTTTATATCCTGATGGACAAAGGTACAAAACTGCCTTATACAACAATTACCATTCAGCAGCAATCACAGAGAGTTGGCATCCACTGAGAGCAGAGTAAAGATGCGTCATCACTGCTTCAACAATGTGCCTTGGTTGTGCATCTTCTAAAGTACTAGTATGATATTTTTCTAGGCCAGGCTTGTGGTCTGTGTTCAATTCAACATTCAGGAAATATTTACGTTATAAAGATACCGTGTGAATCTTCCAAAAAAAGCCTCACAAGCACAAGACTAGTTATCATGGCTCCTTAAATAAGGCATCCTTGGGACGTGTGCATTCTGGCAATGCTAGTACTTATGGACTCACCACTTAAACTACTTGTGCTGACAATTAAGAATCAACCAGGTTGCTGAGGGTTTGGAGTCACATGTGGACGAGGCAAGTAAGTGGGGAGATGTCTGTTCTGTCAGGGACTCGGGTTTTTAATGACCATTATTACCAACAGCATACTCTTATTTAAATTTTGATTTAAAAGAACTTCAATTCTCAAAATTCCACGGCAGGTTTTAAAATGATTAGTTCAGAAATGTAATCCCTGTGATCTCCTGTTGTCAGTGCTGCCTTTGGTGAAATAACTCTACAGATGCTGGTGTCCCGCCACCAGGCCAACCTTTATTTACATGTGGTGAGTCCTTGACACTGATCCAGGTCCCCCAGAGCCAGCTGTCAGAGTGAACAGGATGTCTGACACTTTTGTTTATATCTGTCAGCTAGGGCTCCTTGATTGAACCAGACTAACAGCCCCAATAAGAGAATTCATTTTCTAAGAGGTCCATCTGGCTGATGTCATACAATCATTACATCTGGCAATGGGGTGGTGTGAAAGGCTACAGCAGCACCAGACAGACAATTTTTGTGATGAGGTCTGTGTCATTCAGTGATCTTCTGTGAAGCCAGGAGATGGCAAACTTACATCCCAGTAAAGATAACAAAGTGTGAAGCTGGATGAACACAGCAGGCCAAGCAGCATCTCAGGAGCACAAAAGCTGACGTTTCAGGCCTAGACCCTTCATCAGAGAGGGACTCTCTGTGCTCCTGAGATGCTGCTTGGCCTGCTGTGTTCATCCAGCTTCACACTTTGTTATCTTGGATTCTCCAGCATCTGCAGTTCCCATTATCTCTCACATGCCAGTGACTTCACCGAGCTGCTTTAACCTTCAGTCAGCAGCGGTCCCCTTAGAGTCACCAATTAGAGTTATAGCCATTGCTAGCACAGAAAAAGACCCTTCCTGTCATCACATCCACGCCAGCCAAAAATAACCACTTAATTATTTTAATCCCGTTTTCCAGAATTTGGCCCATAACCTCCTGTGCCTTAGAACTGTAAGTGCGTCGGTGTAGAAGTACTTCTGAAATGTTATGAGGATTTCTGCCTTTATCACCCTTAGAGGCAGTGTGTTCCAGATTCCCATCACCTTCTGGGTGAAAAGGCTTTTACCCCATACCGCTTCTAAACTTTATGCCCCTTACCTTAAATTTATGTCCCTGATCATTGATCCCTCCATCAAAGGGAAAACTTTCTTCCTGTCTATCCTATCTATGACCCTAATAAGTTTACACAACTCAGTCAAGTCCTGTCTCAGTCTCCTCTGCTGTCAGGAAAACAACCCAAAGTGTTGAATCTTGCTTCATAGCTGAAACTTTCCAATACAGGCAGCATCCAGGTAAATCCCCTCTCCAGTGCTATCACATCCCTCATTAATGTGAATTCCAGGAACTGCACACAATACTCTAGCTGTGGCCTAACCAATATTTTTATACAGTTCCAGCATAACCTCCCGCTCTTAAATTGTATTCCTCGGCTAATAAGTATACGGTATGCCTTCTTAAGCATTTCATGCACTTGTTTTGATACTTTAAGGGGCCAGTGTAGGTGCACACCAAGGTCCCACTGAACATTGCTGCTTCCCAAAGTCCAACCATTCATTATGTATTTTCTTGCCTTGTCTATCATAGAGCCATGTAGCAATAGAAACAGACTCTTCAGTCCAACCAGTTCATGCTCACCATGTTCCCAAACTAAGTTAGTCTCATCTGCAGGCTCTTGGCCCATATCTGTCCAACCCTTTCCGATTTATGTACTTATCCAAATGTCTTTTAAACATTGTAACTGTACCTGCATCCACCACTTCGTCTGGTAGTTAATTCCACACACAAACCACTGTCTGAAGTTACCCTTCATGTCTTTTTTAAATTTTTCTCCTCTTACCTTAAAAATATGCTCCCTAGTTTTGAACTCCCCTGTCCTAGGGAAAAGACCCTTGTCATTCACCTTATCCACACACCTCATGATTTTATAAACCTCAGTAAGGTCATCCCCCAACCTCCTAGCCTCCAGTAAAAAGAACCTCAGTCTTTCCAGTATATTTTTATATCCCAAGCACTCTATTTCTGGCAACATTCTGGTAAATCTTTTCTGAACCCTCTCCAGTTTAATAATATCCTTCCTATAACAGGGCAACCAGAACTGCATACAATGCTACAGAAGAGGCCTCACAATTGTCCCGTACAACATCAACATGACATTCTAACTCTTATACTCAAAGGACTGTGCAATGAAGGCAAGCGTGCTTAACACCTTCTTAACACCCATCACTACCTGTGGTGCAAATTTCAAAGAATTATATACCTAAACCTATAGGTCTATTTGTTCAACAACACACACAGGGCTCAACCACTAATTGCATAACTTCTGTCCTTGTTTGTATTATCAACATGCAACATCTTGCACTCATCCAAATTGAACTTCATTTGCCACTCCTCAGCCCATTGAACCAATTGATCAAGATCTTTTGTAATCTTAGATAACCTTTTTCACTAAAAACTATACCAACAACTTTGCTATCATCTGCAAACTTACAAACCACAAATCATTTATCTAAATGACAAGCAATAGCGGACCCAGTACCGAACTCCGAGGAACACTACCTGCCTAAGTGTATCATCTCACATCCATTTGCTGCTGATCATCCCACCTATATCCTTTTGTAGCCCATAAGGCCTGAAGAAATAGGATCAGGCGTAGGCTGCTCTGCCATTTGGTTGATCTGACATTTCTCATGTTCACTTCCTTCCCGTTCCTCCCTTGATCAACCCCTTGATCCCCCTACTAAATTAAAAATCAAGCTTTCTCAGCCTTGTGAATATACACAAGGATACATGCCCCACAGCTCTCTGTGGGGAGGAGTTCCAAAGGCTCACAACCCTGTGACAGAAGAAAATCCTCCTCATATCAGTCTTAAATTGACCCCTCTTTATTTAGAGACTGGGTCTTCTGGTCCTAGACCCTTCCATGAGGGGAAACATCCTCTCAGCATTTACCCTGTCAAGTCCCTTAAGAATCCTGTATGCTTCAATGAGATCACCTCTCATTCTTTTGAACTCCAGTGAGTACAGTCCCAACCTGTTTAATCTTTGCTCATAAGACAATCCCTCCATACCAGAAATCATTCCAGTGAATCTTCTTTAAACTGCCTCCAATGCAATGATATCTTTCCTTAAATAAGGGGATTAAAACTGCTTACAATGTTCCAGATGTGTTCTTACCAGCACCTTGTATGGTTGCGGTAAGACTTTCCTACTCTTACACGCTAACGCCATTGAAATAAGGGTCAACATTCCAATAGCTTTCCTGATTACCTGCTGTACCCATGTGCTTTCTTTCTATGTTATGAGCACAAGTACCCCCAAGATCATTTCTGTTGCAACTTTCTGCACTTTCTCTCCATTTAAGTAATACTCTGTTCTTTTCTTCTCCCTTCCAAAATGAACAGCTTTGCATTTTCCCACATTCTACTCCATTTTCCAATACTTCACCCACTTATTTAAACTATCTCCTTGTAAACTCTTTGTATCCCTCTCACAAAGTGCCTTGCCACCTATTTTCATATTGTCAGCAAATTTGGCTCCAGTACGTAAATTTCCTTTCTCCAAGTCATTAATATACGTCGCAAACAGTTGTGGTACCGGCACTGATTTCTGTGGAGCCTCACTGGTCACAGGTCACCAACCTGAAAAAGAACACTTTATCTCCACATGTTTTCTGCCCATTAGCCAATTTCTCTATCCATGCCAATATACTACCTCCAACAGCATGAGCTCTTATGATTTAACCTTTTGAGTAATATGTTGTTGATTGCCTTCTGGAAGTAACACATCTACAGCTTCGCCTCTATCCACTGTGGTTGAAACTTCCTCGAAAAACTCGAAAGTCAGCCAAACACAATTTCCCTTTCATGAAGACACCTGAATCAGCTTGATTAGATTGTGATTTTCCAAATGTTCTGCCATTACTTTCTTAATAATTGATTCCAATACTTTTCTAACAATAGATGTTACGTTAGTCGGCCTACAGTTAAACCAGTTTTTGCCTCCCTTTTTGAATATGGGTGTCATATTATCAGCTTTCCAATCCTCTGGTCCTTCTCCAGAATCCAACAAATTTTGGAGAATTGCAATCGATGACATCATCTCCGTAGCTATCTCTTTTAGGATCCTAGTACGCAAGCCATCAGTGTGAGGGACCTTGACTATCTTTCGCCCTATTGATTTGACTAACTCTCTCATGATGGTGATGGTACTTAATTCCTCCCTCCTTTATTCTTTAGTATTAATGGAATGTTCAAAGTAACTTCCACCGTAAAGACTGATGCAATATACTCCTCTTCCATTTCGTTGTTTCAAAAACTGTCTCTCTAGTGTCAGTTTCCAAGGGGCCTACAGTCACTTTGACCTCTCTCTACCTTTTTGTATATTTAAAGAATCTCTTATTGACAAATTTTATGTATCTTGTTAGTTTGCCCTCGTAGTTTATCTCCTCTGTCTATATTAGCATTCAGTCCTCCTTTGCAGGAATTTGAATTCATCCCAGTCTTTGGGGCTATCACTGATGATGGCCTACCTATATGCTTTGACTTTAAAATTAAAACTCTCCTTAACTTCCTTGGTTGGCCATGAGTTGGTTTATCCCTCTTTTAGATTCTTTCCTCCTTAGTCTAAGACTATCCTTCTCACTATTTAACATGACCTTAATTTTTATATGAGCTACAAATTTACTGATCAACCCTTGCACCATTGAAAGCTAAGTAATTTACATAAGCCAAAAATAGTAAGGATGATGTTCATGTTCCAAAATGCATCACAACATCCAGAACCTTAGAGTCACAAGCCTAACTCCTGAAATAAGTAGATACAGTGGCCTCTCAAGAAAAAGATACCTTTAAAAATAGTTGTGATGGGTGCATTGCCTTTAACAGTACTGAAGTCCACTGACCCCACTTTGAGATTGTTGGACCTCTGAAATCATTGATGTGATTAAAGATCAAGTGAGGGTTGGCTGCAGGAATGCAAAGCTGATCTGAGCAAGAACTGGTCTCTGGGGTAAAATGTTGGTAAATTTGTGCTCTGCCATCGTTATGACACAGGCTATCCTTTCAAGGATCTGTATGTGGACAAACAGTACAGTATCCAGAGCTAAGCAATGTTTCCTTTTAAGTTGACTGAGTGTCTCATAGCTGCACAGGAGTTACTTGTCTCTTCGTGTCAAAAGGAACAGGAAAACTTTCCATCAGACCTCTGGCCCTACACTAGCAGCTGCTGTTAAAATGTGTGCAAGGAGCCAACAAGGGAGTAAAGGATGTTTTCCACCATTTGACTATTTACCTGGAAACTGAATGTTTAGAGAACAAAATCTACTAACCTGACGTACTCTGTGGAAAATAACAACGGAATATGTTTATGGTTCAAACTGTATTTTCTTTTCCCACAAAACAAGTGATCCCAAGTGCCCACCAGTGTTTTAATTCTCTCAAAATTATCCATGTTTTCCATAATTTGATTGCACAATGCTTTTGGATATATGCTAATATCGAACCCAGAACATTATCTGGGTCTCTGAATTAACAGTCCAGTGATAATACCACTAGGCCAATGCCTATGCAGTTTTAATCAAAACTCCTTTGGTTCCCAAGGAACAACTGCAATGAATCCATTTCATCAATGCCAGACAAGGCAATGTGGAGTGGGATTATATGAGGGGTGACAGTAATAAGAATAGAAGTGTTTGTCCTGCCTAAACTGGAAGCAGTTAGTCGTATCACAGAGTACAAATACTTAACTCAAGAATCCACCACTGCAGTATGTTCAACAGTTTAAAATATAATTGCAGCATGTGTAATTATTTTTACCATCCAGCAGAAATAAACGAACTGTTTTGCCAAGTCCAAAACAGTCACACAAATTGGATGGCAAAAGACAAGCACACACCAATATATTCTATTCGATATCTTCCCTTCTATCTATTATCACAACAGGGAGGCAGTGACACATTTACTGTATCGTATCTACAAAGATGTACTCAAGCGGCTGCAATACTACTTAGGGTCATCATTAAAAAGCTTAACTTCTAACCTCTTCTGGCTCTGAGAAAGATCATCGACCAAAAACAAAAATGCCGCTTTCTCTGTCCGTCTGGCTTGATGAGTAAGCCTATTCTTTTTATTTCAGATTTCCAGCATTTACTGTTCTTAGCCATTTTTTTTCTATTATGGATATGCCCACCGACCATAAGGAAGATTTTGGACACAGTGTTCCTTGCAGGCTTTAGGATTCTGTCATCACCATCAAATATGGGTCTGAGATGTAGGGGCGAGGTAGATCCCCTGAATTTGCCGATTAGTAGCAAGATGACAGGCTGGTAGTCCAGTGAAGGTTGGTGAGCCAGTTCTTGAAGCTTTGGGGCTGCCATGTTGAAGAAGCAGATTTTGGCGATTCAAGGTAAATCAGAGAGAGGGAGAGAGAGAGAGACAGACAGATCACCCCAAGATGGCACTGGGAGACCATCACCAGCAGCTAAACTCTGAAAGTAGGTCTTAATCAGCCTTAATGTGTAACTAATCGATTACCTGGAAATGGTTAGCATTGCTCCACCTCATTCCATCAAAATGTAAATGGTTCTGGGGTTAGTCAGAGTTGAGGAACTGGAAAACTGCCTGGTGTCATAAAATCCTAGGAATCTATTCATGTCCCCATCTGGGCTTAAAGACTCAGGCCTGAATGTTGGATATGCCCATGACAAAGTCACGAATCACTAAGCCTCATGAACGTTCAAAGTATTCATTGTCTACGAATGTCACAATGTTCGGTGGTTCTTCTCGGTTTTACCTGGACAATACTACCTTTGACAAATGGTTGGTCAGCTCTGGCCATTTTTCTACATTGGCTTGTATGTAGAAGAGATTTCTTGATTTAGAAGCAGTAGAGTCCAGCTCTTGTTCTTGCCAGATGACTTAATTTGAGTCATCTCTCCTGCTGGGGCAGATGAAGCCACACTGCTGGCTGCTGAGGAGATTTCTGGTGCCCAGAATATCTCATCGCCGGCTCCTCTTCCCCCGCCCTTCCTGACCAGCGAGACGGAGACAACATTTGCTCCTTCCAATGAATCTTGGTTGACTGACTAATTCACATGCAACAATAGGAGTGTTATTTTCAATACTTTAAAACAAGTACTGAAATACTTTTTTTGTTTCTCTTCGCATTGGCCAAGGTTTAAAAGGACAGCTTTTTTTTTAGAAAAGTACTTGCATTTATATCAGAGATAGTAGGAACTGCAGATGCTGGAGAATCTGAAGTAACAAATGGTATTTTTAAAATGATGCAGCCCCCTGCCCCTGTTTGTCGGACCTCGTGCAAATTATCTGTCCTGTTTCCCACATTAACGCAGCAACTCTGTCAAGAACTACCAAGTGGGAATGTGTAGAATTCATGAAAGCTGATATATAAAAGCAATTGAGATAACAAGGTGTAGAGCTGGATGAACACAGCAGGCCAAGCAGCATCAGAGCAGGAAAGCTGACGTTTTGGGCCTAGACTCTTCAGAAAATGAAGAAGGGTCTAGATCCGAAACGTCAGCTTTCCTGCTCCTCTGATGCTGCTTGGCCTGCTGTGTTCATCCAGCTCTACACCTTCTTATCTCACTTGCATTTGTATATCAGCTTTCATGAATTCTACACATTCCCACTTGGTAGTTCTTGACAGAGTTGCTGCTTTAATGTGGGAAACAGGACAGATGATTTGCACGAGGTCCGACAAACAGGGGCAGGGGGCTGCATCATTTTAAAAATATCATTTGAGTTGGACGCTTTCGCCAGAACACCAAAGAAAATTTTCCTACTCTTCTTCAAAGTGATACAATGGGATCTCTGAGTTTGACCAGAGAAGACAGATGGGGCATGGTTTAAACATCAAATCTGAACGATCTGAAGTAAATTTTATTCGTCCTGTTTAAAGCAAAGCATCTCCACACAGAATGCTTTGGCTATTTATCAACAGAAAATTAAAAGATAAAACACACATGAGACTCTACTAATTGAAAGTGTTCTATAACTTTGCTGTTCCATTAAAATGGAATTGAGATACTGGTCAAATCAGAAGCTTGCCAAAATATCATGTATATCCTTCATACAAACTATACTAACATACCTAATCCCATTTTGTCACTAAAATAATACATAACTTACCCATCTCGCAATTATAATACCAGAGTACCAGTTCCCATTTTTACACTGAAAGTGACCAGTCGACACAAGGTAGACCACATGGAACATTTTTCACAGTAGCTGCAAGCAGAGGAATTGTTTGGAATTTGCAACAGCAGAGTGAGGAGGTGAAGTTGTTCTGCAGATTGACCTTCGTCTTTGGGACAACCAAGAAATCAGCAACCCCTTGGAACTACAGAGTCATCTCGTAAGAAGAAGTCAATAGGTTCAATGTAATTTGTCCCAATGCAAAGGAGCTGCTAGAGCTCTGAAAAATCATATCAATGCCAATTGGACTCCTGAAAGCAGGATGCTTTCAATCACTGGATTGGTATTAGAGGAGGAGCAGAAATGCCAAGATTGTGTGAATTCCATAGAAGACAGGGAAGCAGAGCACTTCAACAATTGTGTTTCTCTGGGGAGCAACTGGTGGTTGGAAATTTGGATAAGGTTTACTTCATTCAGGATAAAAATCTCGCAGTGTACACAAAGGTGCATGTTGTTCAAGAAATAGTAATACTGATTATCTGATCAGTTCTTTTTGATTCATTCATAGGATGTGGACAAGGCCATCATTTCTTGTCTGCCTTAAATTGGCAGTGACCAAATGGCAACCTTACTGGGATTAAACCAGTGGAGGAGCTGCACCAGCCCTGTACACATTTTGAACAAAAACATCACCACCATATTCCCCCACACCACACCTGTCAACTACTGCTGTAACAAAGTGATGCCAATCCTTTTTGCTCCGACCACAACTATGTTGTAAATGTTGTAGGTTGTAGAGACACAAATGATGCTCGCTGGTCACCTCACCAACAGCCATCCATAGAACATTTACAAGTTTTTCAGTGGAAATTTCCTAAAATCCCTCGTGTGGCATCTGCTCCCGGACACAAACTAACCATACCCTTTAAACAATCTGGTTGACTCACCTTCACAGAAGTAGGCAGAGGTGTATTTTTTGTGTGAGTGGTGGGTAGGTCAAGTTGGAACTTGGCAGAACCATATCTTTTCAAAATGCTGCCATCTGCCATATTTTCATTCCAAGGAGCTGGGAACAGGATGGAGGTGGGTCCACCATCTCTGCTGTCATTAACATAGGTCAATGACAAGGACATTGGTCTAATTGCAATGATGAATGTGAGGCCCTCAAACACTATCCTTCACCACCACCATGCACTTATTCCCACATGCCCGCTATGTCTACTCATGTCACCCATCACCCCTCCATGCCCCCTTCACACTTCAAATCCCTCCTCTAGAGTTGGGGAAGGGTGGGGGATTCCAACTGAGCACCCTTGCCCTGCACTTTCTTCTGACCCTCCTTATTCCTAATCCTACCAGTCAGTGGTTTATGACCCCTCCCTTCCCAAATTTTCACATTGCCCTCATCCAACTGTGGCCTGGGACCTTCCATTCCTAGGTCTCTGGTCAGTATTTTGTCAGCAACTGCCATCACTCACGCCAAGGGCTGCTGACAGGCAATAGACAGTTGCTGGCCTCCTTGTTTGACAGCTCTTGAGAGGAGAGATTTCCATCTCTGGGGTCTTCAGTTTAGGTAGTCATTTAAGTGCCCAAGTGAGCACATAATACATCAGACCTTCCCCACTGCAGCCACCTCTCCAACCATCCAGCGAGACTCCTGTTTCCTGGATTAAACTCCACCCATGAACTTTATGAATTTCCTATCATATCATGTCCAAATTCACATGTGGTTTGCATTTGATGTTTTGAGATAAAATGCAAAGAGCCTTCTCCCTGAAACTGGTTCAAAACTACCAATTTGCTGTATTCAGAGACCTGTAAGTGGTTTTCTGGCTGCAGTCCACTCATATCCCCAGTCACACTGGCTTGCCTGAATCCTGTGAGGCTTCCTTTGTTCCTTTGGGACAAAAGTGTAATACAAAGCCTGGGAAGTCTATGCTTGAATGAGAAGAGCTGAGTTGAGTTCAAGCTGATCCTTCATGCTTATGAGACTTACAGGACTGAAACGACCTTTTATGAATAGGCTGCATTTGTTACTCATATTTTCTGCAGTCATGTTCAAAAACATTTTTATTATGACCTGTCCAAGCGGTAGTCAAATGTGAAATGTTTGTCCAGTAATTTAAAATGTTCAGCAATTTTGTAAACAAGTTTGTAACCAAGAAATTGTTTTCTTTAGAGTGGGGCTCTTTTCCCCAGGAACAGAAGGCTGATTGATGACTTAAGAGGGCTGGTGAACTTATAAAGATGTTTCTAACGTGGAGAACTCAAAACTAGGAGTCATAAGTATAAAAATTATTGACAATTCAGGGAGAGAACTTGGGAGCCCATTAGTGTTATCGTGGATCTGGGCCTAATCTGTAAGTCACTATGTGACTGATACAGGCCTGGTAGGTGTACCCATTACAACGTCAAAGGCATGCACAATTAATTAAATAAATTCTGGAATCACACAGAGGGTAATGTCAAAGAGCACACATGAGGAATGCAGATGCAAGCTATTGGAAGATTGTTGAAATCTTCACTGTAGCTGGTTCTCCAAAGGTGACAAGTTCATTTAAAACTTCTATCTTTCAGCGATAAGAATTACTTGCTGGTTAGCTTAGACTGTTGCCTTTTCATGGTGCTTTTCACAACCACGGGAAGGGTTTCGGATGAAGTAAATTCAACAGTAATCAGTGTTCTAATGTAGGAGATGCAGCAACCAGTTTGCACACAGCAAGATCCTACGAACATCAATGTGACAATGAGCAAATAACTTGTCTGTGTTGATGATGTTGCTTGTGTGACAAATACCAGGGATAACTCCAGTGTTCTTCAAGACAGCAACATGGGAACCTTTACAGCTATCTTAATATGGTACCTAGCAGAGCCTAATTAGTATTATAGTTGGAGAGATATTATAAAACGCAAAAAAAAATTTTGTTAACTTTTATTATCTTTGACGATAGTGCCAAGTAAATGCTATTTTACTGCACCTGCCTGACTCCCAGACAGCAAGACTGTGTTTCACTGAAATAGTAACAGAAAGTTCAATGTAAAAGCAGCAGGTTTCACAGAAGATGGAAGCACAGCTTCCGTCACCTCTGCACCCAATACACAGGCCATGCTGACATCCACACTCTCAGACTTAGCCTCCGAGGTAATTATATCGTATTACTCATTTTTCTCTCCGTTCTAGTCATCAGCCTGCCAGACAGCAGTTAAGCACTGGATACCAGGAGCTGCATGTTGGAAATGTCCTGATCTTTATCATATTTTCAGGAAGGATATACTGACTGACACTGGACAGAAGGTTTACAAACTTTGCTCCTAAGATCACAGGATTGTTCTATGATGAATGGGTGAGTAAACTGGGTTTATGTTCTGAGGAAGGGTGACCGGAACAGAAACGTTAACTCTGTTTTCTCCTTCACAGATGCTGCCAGATCTGCTGAGCTTTTCCAGCAACTTTGTTTTTGTTGTATTCTCTGGAGTTTGGGTGGATGACAGATGATGTCATTGAAACAGGGTAAATGCTGAGATTGATCCTGCCAGTCAGCAGAACCTAAAAGACAGAAACACAGTTGCAGTAGAAGGGGCTGATGGAGATAAGGAGAAATTACGTCACTTAAAGGGTTGTAATTTTCTCCCCTAAAGGGTGCTCTATTACTCTGGACCGAGACAAACAGATTTTTGACTTCTCCTCTCTGGATGTCAACGGACTTGGGGTGGCAAGAAAAGTTGAGTTCTAGCTGAAGATCAGCCATGATCTTACTGAACGGCAGAACAGACCCATATGGTCTCCTCTTGCTGGGACTGCTTGTATTTTGGAGTATTGTATAAAATCATTCAGTGCACTTTCCCAATAAGCATTTGAAATCATTGGTAAAAAAAAATGACTGACAGAACCTTCTGTTTTCAGTTTTGGCATTGTGTTAAAAAAAATTCCCTTTGCACACAGATCTACAGCGTGTGTAAGAACTCTGCGTACCACTCTGTAACATGGTCTGTAAATTGAAAAAACTGATCACATATGAGGCCCATACCAGTTTGAACATAGATATCAAAGTGATTATATTCAGATGACGCAAAATTGGAACTTGCCCATGTATGAATGTAATTTTGAACTGAATTGGGGTATTTATTCCTCTGTGTACAACTCTCCACTTCTGACCCATCATTATTAGATGGGTATCAAATCCCTTTATTAGCCGTTTAGGAACCTTCAACAGTTCCGCATAGGATTCACCCATAAATTCTTTAAACCCCCAGCTACTCCTCTGATTTCACAAAGATCCACCCGCTTTGTGTTGTATTAAGATAGGATCACAACTGCCAGATCTGCCAGCTGCTTCTGAGAAATAACAGCAAGTGGCATGATTGGCAATACAAGATGCCAAATCAACTCACAGGGATGGAATAGATAAGGGCAAGGCTTGCAGAGAAAGTCCAGGCCTCAAAGGACTTAAGCATGAATGCTGCACTACGTACAAGGCAATGAGTACTGCTGACTGATGGGAGACTCATTTCAAATGCCCCCAGAAGTTGGATGAATGTATTCTGATGAAACACATATTGAAGTGGTCTGTAATACAGAAACACATCTAAATAATAGAATCTAGCATAATGAAAATCACAGAAAAACAATACACACATAAAATATCAGACTAAGATATCAAGCTGAGAATTAGGGCATCCAATCAGTTGCTCAATGCCTCAAAAGTTCTTAAGATGAAATGTCAGTTTAGCTGAAATTTAATGAAAAGCTCCAGTTTGGCTTTTTAAAAACTTGCTGTTTTAAAGACTTTTCACTGACAATTAAATTGCCTATTAATGCAATTAAGGAGGCAGCAGGAGACCAGTCAGCCTGATGAGGGGGTTTAGACTGAGCAGCAGTGGAGATTCGCACCCATAGTGTCCACAAGTAAAACTGGGTCCACAGAAGATAAAGGATTTGAGTTTGTGTAGACTGGTTTTATGAGGAGAGTTTGAGAAGTTTAGGTCTAAGTTAATAGAGTTTAAAAGGATATGAGGAAATCTAACTGAGGTATAGAAAAATAGAATCCCTACAGTATGGAAGCAGGCCATTTGGCCCACTGAGTCACACTGTCTCTCCAAAATGCATCCCACCCTAATCCTCTCATCGTGCATTTCCCAAAACCTAGCCATCCAGCCTGCACATTCTTGGACACTATGGGCAATTTAGCACGGCCAATCCACCTAACCTGCACATCTTTGGGCTGCGGGAGAAAACCAGAGCACCCAGAGGAAACCAACGCAGACATAAGGAGAATGTGCAAACCCCATATAGATAGTGGCCTGATGGTGGAATCGATTTCAGGCTCCTGGTGCTGTGAGGCAGGAGTGCTTACCACCAAACCACCAGGCCACCCACACGGACATATAAGCGATAACAAATAGGATGGACAAAGTAGATGTAGAGTAGATATTTCCCTTTGTGGGGCAATCCAGAATGCAAAGTCATTGTTTTAGGAGAAAACCCATCAGGGAGGTAGGTGTGGCAGGAATCAGAAGTCCAGTCTGCACCAGAAGATCTGACCAGGGAGGAGGATAGCAGATGTTGTGATAATGTTGAGGCTGGGCTTTCACGGAATCAGGGTGAAGGTGTTCAGAACTGGCAGAGAGAATATAGAGACTGATGGGTAACTCTTTCTCCAGTACAGGGACACTGTCACCAGAGACTAAAAAAGCAGCCTGTGACCATACCAACCTCTACCTCAGAGGATGATGGGACAAACCAGTCACAGGATGCACCATCAGACCATCACCTCCCAAACTCTTCATCAGCACAGAGACAGTCACCTCAAATGGTTACAACTTTGTACTTAAATTCTGCATCGTAATCCGGTGAATAAATCACAGGCACATCCTTGCAGCTTATGGAGGACGTTAACAACCAAGGTCCCTGACAGATAACGACTGGCGATGCAGAGCCCCATGGATCCAGCATGTGAACACATGTCTTCCTGTGCAGAGGGTTTGCCGAGGAGTCCAGCAAGACTGGCAATGGGCTCTGCGTGGGGCTGAGGGACCTTGACCTCCAATGCCTTTTTCTTCTAGAAGTTATGAAGATACCATCACACACCAACAGGGAGGAGGAGATCTCCTGCTGCCCTTTTCCCGGGATGCCACTGCCTCCAGCAGGTTAAGACTGCAGTGGATGAACTGACTGTGCAGGAAACCTTCAGCAGGCCAGAGTTCTTTTGGCCTTGGACCACTTGAGGATGGCTGCCATTTAATCCATGAAATTGTGTTTTAGAGAGTACAATGACTCGCCAATGCATTACAAATAGATTTCTGCTGCTAGCCGTCGGGAAGCTCAATCCACCTTCAATCCACCGCAATCATAATTCCAGACTTTGATCCCTATCATGAGCCTGACATTTCTCCACTGGTACAATGAAGTGCATCCCTCCCTGCCTGCCTCGTTTCCCACTGTCAATAACAGCAAGTTATTCTGACCATAGAAGGCTTCCAATAGAAGACTAGCAAAATTCATACAACCTTGGGTCCCAACAATAGTTTATGTTATTTACAGCAAGTTTATCAGAGGAATGACAATTTATTTCTTTCCCCCATAGATAATATTAGCAGTCTCAGATCATTTGTAGAAATTGCCCAGGGCTTAATTGTAACTGATGTGCAGAATCTCGGCAATGCACATGACTGAATTATTCTGACCTTGGGCTAGTAACCTATTTGACCCATCATTCCTGAAATGCATCACGGTCTGATGAATAATTACTGGCTCACCCTTCCAATGAGTCTTCATGGATGAACTGACTTGCTCAAACTTTACTTACAACATGAAATCCATCGTCAGGGCCAAACTGAATCCCAGCACCGAAACAAGACACACGCACTAAAAGACAAACTTATTGGAATTGAAATGCATGCAGCTTTCATTCAGAATGGTGTGTGAAATATAGGAAGCGCTGAAATTGTACCGCATTAGAAAAAAATTCCATGATTGAAAGGTATTGATCTGTCACTGTGAAGCAGTGCAATGCACCTTCCATCCACCCACGCTGACCATAGGGGCACTCTAACAGCAGTGTTGATCAGAAAAAAAATAACTTAAAGGTCTTACATACTATTCTCAATTGTGCCAAGCTCAGTCATTAAGTGACAACCACTAATTTTTACATTTAAAAAGCAAACTGTTTTCATGCATCTCCATCTTAAAAATAAAAGATTTTACAGAGAAACAGGGACACACCAGTCAGCCCTCAAACCTGCATCCATCTTCAATTGGCTGGATGTTTATCTGAAGTTAGTTTGCCTGACTTTATTTCGTATTCTGTAACAGCCTTGTCCAATAGCCCCGAGCTCTTTTGTTCCTCTGTAAATGTCAACCCATCAGCATGAGTAGAAAATATTTGAATGTTGTTGTTGGAAGAAAGATACATCTTGTTGAAGCTTTTCACCTTGCACTCATCAGGATAATTTGCAAGAATAACAATTTAATGGGAAACCACATGCCTTTATAACATCCTGTTCTGATCTAGACTACTTATGAAGTCTTTTAATATTACTGAGAACTTGAATGTGCAACTCTCTATTCCTTATTTGTGGTCATTACTGCATACGGAGTAAAGTTGAGGCTGCAATGCAGATCTCTGGAAATATCACTTGTCATTCTTTGTCAATCGAAGAATGTTCCCTTTATCCATGTTCTCTGATTCCAACCTCCCAGCCAATTACACGACCATGTCACAAAATTACCACTAAATCTAAAATGTAGCTAACCAGACATGAGCTAGCCTCCAGAAATCCAATGCTGACTCTCTGATTAGCTGGTGTTAGGTTCTATTTAACATCTGTACAATTGGGGTCAAGTTGGGAGGTGTTTAGTTACAGCACTGGATTTCTCCTTCCCTCCTATTTTATTTCGTTTGTGAAATTTTTTCTAACTAAATTCACACTGTCACACAGAGGAATTCTCACCGACATACAATTTATTGCCTTTCGATATACTTCATTCTCACAGATTATTCATTTCATTTTCTCAGTGGATTTTCAAACGAAAATGAGTCATGGCCACTCCCAAATGGTGATATTTACTCATTCTTGATTTCTCGTGGTAATTAAAACATTTCCCAAAATCTGTAGATGATCAAAGAATTTGAGGAATAAGCAGTGATTTCAAAAGAAAAGCCAGCTTATGGGGCCTGTCCTCCTTTGAAATAAAATTAACATTTTGCAAAAATGCTATAGGCACCAGTTGGTCAATTTCATTCAATATATTGAGACATTAATTTGTTTTAATCTGAATGTTAGGCATAAATGTGCCTATTCATTTGGGACTTTTATATACATTTAGTTATTGGAATGGCCCACTGCCAATTGTACTGTCAGTCATGAGTCGATTAATTTCACAGCACTGTGCCTGCAGGATTCATTGAACTGTCTAACCTGTCAGAGATGTATTTGAGCAAACTCTTAATCATTTTTGTTTGAGTCATTCATAGATCCTCCAGGTAAAAGGTTGTATTTCATATAACAGAGCTGAATTGGGTTGACAAATGGCAAGTAACATTTAACCATAAAAATGGCAATTACCATCATTAGCAAGAGAGAATCAAACCATTGCCCATTGACATTATGGCATTTGCATCATTAACATCCTGGGATCACCACTGACAAGAAGCTGAACTGGACCAGATATTTAAGTAATATGTGTACAATAACCAATAGAGGCTGGGAATTCTATGAAAAGTAACACATCTTCTGTCTCCCCAGACCCTGTCCAGCATTTACAAGGCACAAATCAGAAGCGTGATGGAACACTCTTCAATTGCCTCGATGAGTTCAACTTCAACACTTCTCAAAAAAGCTCAAGAAAACGCAAAGCAGTCCTTTTGATCAGCATCATCTTTCACCTTAACTGTCTACTCCCTCTACCACTATTACAACCTGGATGCAATGTGTACATTGACAGGATGCTTGCTTTCCTGGACCCCTTTTGCTCACGATATGTAAATGGTATAGATGAGAATATGTGTGTGAAGATAATTAGCAAGTCTGCAAATGGTATTCAAATTGTTCAAGTGGTTGACAGTGACAAAGAAGGTCTTAAGTTACAGGAGGATATGGATGAGTTGATCAGATGAGCAGATCGGTGGCAGGTGGAATTTTATTCTGATAAATGTGAGGTGATGCACTTTGGCTGAAGTAACAAGACATGGCAGTACTCAGTGATAATGGGAACTGCAGATGCTGGAGAATCCAAGATAATAAAGTGTGAAGCTGGATGAACACAGCAGGCCAAGCAGCATCTCAGGAGCACAAAAGCTGACGTTTCAGGCCTAGACCCTTCATCAGAGAGGGGGATGGGGTGAGGGTTCTGAAATAAATGGGGAGAGAGGGGGAGGCGGACCGAAGATGGAGAAAAGAAGATAGGTGGAGAGGAGAGTATAGGTGGGGAGGTAGGGAGGGGATAGGTCAGTCCAGGGAAGACGGACAGGTCACGGAAGTGGGATGAGGTTAGTAGGTAGAAAATGGAGATGCGGCTTCGGGTGGGAGGAAGGGATGGGTGAGAGGAAGAACAGGTTAGGGAGGCAGAGACAGGCTGGGCTGGTTTTGAGATGCAGTGGGGGCAGGGGATGAGCTGGGCTGGCTTTGGGATGCGGTGGGGGAAGGGGAGATTTTGAAGCTGGTGAAGTCCACGTTGATACCATTGGGCTGCAGGGTTCCCAAGCGGAATATGAGTTGCTGTTCCTGCAACCTTTGGGTGGCATCATTGTGGCACTGCAGGAGGCCCATGATGGACATGTCATCTAAAGAATGGGAGGGGGAGGTGAAATGGTTCGCGACTGGGAGGTGCAGTTGTTTATTGCGAACCGAGCAGAGGTGTTCTGCAAAGCGGTCCCCAAGCCTCCGCTTGGTTTCCCCAATGTAGAGGTAGCCACACCGGGTACAATGGATACAGTATACCACATTGGCAGATGTGCAGGTGAACCTCTGCTTAATATGGAAAGTCATCTTGGGGTCTGGGATGGGGGTGAGGGAGGAGGTGTGGGGGCAAGTCATGGCAGTATTCAGTGAACGGTAGGGTACTAGGAAGCCCAGACGAACGAGGGACCTTGGAGTGCTTGTCCACAGATCCATGAAGGCAGCAGGACAGGTTAACAGGGCAGTTAAGAAGCCATTCAGGACACTTACCTCCATCAGTCATGGTACTGATTATAAGCGCAGGGAGGTTATGTTGGAACTGCACAGAGCTTTGGTTAGGCCACAGCGGGAGTAATGTGCTTGGTTCTCATCGCATTACGGGAAGGATGTGATTGAACTGAAGTAGGGCAAGAATCTTCTACTCAACACACCTTCCCAGTATTTATCCCTCATTTGATATCCCTGAAACTGTTTAACAAGTTATTATCACAGTGCTATTAGTGGAATCGTACTGTGCACAAATTGCCCATCACATTTCCAATGTTATAACAGTAACTGTGGCTACTTTTCAAAAACACTTCATCGCTTGTGAAGTTTTTCAAAAGGCTTCTTAACATTGCAATAAGAAGCTGCCGATCAAGATTTTGAAATTCAGTTGGTTGGAATTTAAACCTGAGGGTATTTCATTTCATATCTCACTGACTTTTCATTGGCACTTTAGGACACCCCATAGTGCCTACATTTCTGGTGTAATAGGCTCTGGTTGCATCCAAAACACCAACTGCACAGAGTGCTTACACCTCTGGTGTGAAGCACGCTGAATATCATTTTGGCTAAGTTGGTAACATTGGTGTTAAAGGTGTGCCCTGGAATCAGGGAAGATTGTGGCATTAGACAATGTCAATTTGATTCTTCAGATGCCATGCCACAGTTTTTTGCGATAGATAATTCAGCAATAATCACAGCAGATTCTCACAGAATTTTCCATTCAGATTGACTACCATATGGAAGATTAATATTCAGGCATGAAAATCAGCAAGAATGCTTTATTGTCTGCAACGTATGCCCTGCCTGGCTCAAGGACAATACAAATATGAACGGGGAACAGCAATACAAAATGGAAACTACAAATAATAGGGAGATGGTTTGAAATTTTCATTATTGTTTGTAGAAGACAGCAATGTAATTGGATGAAAAGGTTTCACTGTACACTGCAAAATTCTCCAACATTCCCTTGCAAGTGATAAACTCAGGGTTGAAATGTCACATGGGTCTTCCACTTTTCTTGAGACAGCCAGCTGTGTCTTATCACGAAGAAATGGACACAAATCTTTAAGGGCATAACTTTGAGGGATAGACACTACAGTAGAGCTCTACCAACTGTAACTGTTTCATTTAATTTCATTTTGCATTGTTCATGTTTCGCTAAATTGATGTATAATCTGGCCTCATATCTACTTTGCTCAGTTAAATCTTTTTTGGTACTACTTCTTTAAACCATCTTGCCACATTTTAAGTTTATATGAATGCAAGTTGTTGAAATATTTGCTTAAGGAATCGGGTACTGAAAAGGACTTCCATCCAGATCTTTCCCAGTGTAACATTTTCAGATCCAGTAACTGACTACTGAAATTCCCACGTTGCTACATGGGACAGAGTCAGTCTCAAATACAGAAAGATACAACCAAAGCTCATGTTTCTGACTGGTTACAGGGCAGGTCATGACCCAGTGTTATTATCACTGGACTGTTAATCCAGGGAGATCCATATAATATTCTGGGGACATGGGTTCGAATCCCGCCATGGCAGACGATGGGATTTGAATTCAATAAAAATCTGGAAATAAGAGTTTAATGATGAAACCATTGTCGACTGTCAGGAAAAAAAAAATCTGGTTGTCTAATACCCTTAAAGGAGGAGAATCTGCCATCCTTATCTAGTTTTCAGAACCACAGCAATATGGTTGATTCTTAACTGCCTTCTGCACAATAAATGCTGGCCAGGGCAGTGTCACCCTCATCCCTTGAGTGAAATCTCATGTGATGCTACCCAAGTGTAAGGAAGTAGGCTATGCTATGAATCCCTCATAACGAAACAACTTGCTTGCACTCGCTGATCAAACTCATGCCTGAACAATGGACGTTTGATCCTGCTGCGACTCTGCAGGGGTCATATATCACAGGAGGCAGCAAGTATTAAACTCATTTTATTTACATCTCCCCAGTGGAGAAGGCAGCCGGAGTGGTAAACATCGCAAATATTCAGACTTTACATTATATGACACTCTCCAATTGAAAACAAAACTTTCAATATACAATTGCACAAACATTTCTTCCTTTTTTTGTGCAATGTGGGCGATTTGTTTAAACAAGTTTTTTTGCACAGCTGCACACATGCGGTATCTTGAAGGGGCTGCTCACAGATGGTTTTTGCGGGGGCTGACAGATACACACACAGCCTACTGGCACTATTGGTCAATGCCTTCAGCCTAAGAGTAAGGACAGGAAACAAAAGTGCAGCACTATATAAATGGGCTGAAGCTAAAGTATCATTTTGTACTCCCCACTTTAGCAAAGAGAAAGAATCCAGTTTAACTTTAGTTTTGAGTGAAGTACAATATTATCAAAAATAGAACAATACATTGGTATCTACATGGTTACTTCTAAAACATATTACCACATTACTCAGCCAAATATGGATAGAGAAAAGTTTTTTTGAATAATATTGTAGGACAACTGTACCCCTTCAAAAAAAGTGACATTTCTGGGAGCTTGGCAAAATGGTGCATACCCACTGCTACATGATTGACCATTCAGTAATACGTGGATGTGGGTAACTAAGATTGCTAACATTTGTGAACAATTTCTTCCACACTGTCTATGCAGTCCAGCAGATCATTACTGCACTCTCAGCTTACCTCCTAACTCACTTTTACCATTTGGATCTCAAATATTCCTTTGACCAATCCAGACATCTGGTAGCTCAGGATCAAAAGGGACTTTTGTGACTCAGCCAATAGCGACATGTTCATCAACAAGAGTAAATCAGCCCTGTTTTATTCAAACTACCTGTTTTCTCGCTCCAAGTGTACATACCCTCCAGATGTGCAACTCCCAAGGACAACATGCGATTATATAAGAGCATACAACTTATTTGAAGCAACTGGATATAACATCATGTCACAAGATACTCACAACAGTGAAGCAGGTTATCCCAGAGTACAATGGAACCTTGATCAGATGGGCCAACGGGCCAAGCAGTGGCAGATGGAATTTAATTTAGATAAATGTGAGCAATTACATTTTGGTAAGGCAAACCAGGGCAGGACTTGTATAGTTAATGGTAGGGCCCTGGGGAGTGGTGCTGAAAAAACAGACTTAGGGGTGCACATGCATAGTTCCTTGAAAGTAGAAACACATGCAGACAAGTGGTGAAGGTGGTGTTTGACACACACGCCTTCATTGATCAGTGCATTCTGCATAAGACTTGGGAAGTCACGATGCAGCTGCACATGGCATTGATAAGATCACTTTTAGAAGACTGTCCTCAATTCCGGACTCCCTGCTAGAGGAAAGATGTTGTGAAACTTGAAAGGGTTCAGAAAAGATTTACAAGGACGTTGCCAGGATTGAAGGGTTTGAGCTATACGGAGAGGCTGAATAGTCTCGTGCTTTTCTTAGAGACAAAAAAACTGCAGACGCTGGAATCCAAGGTCGACAAGCAGGAGGGTGAAAGAATACAGCAGGCCAGGCAACATCTGGAGGAAAGCAGCAGTCAAGGTTTTGGGTATTACCCTTCTTCAGGACTCTTTCCTGGAGCATCAGACGCTGTGGCGAGATCTTATAGAAGTTTATAAAATTATAAGGGGCATAAATAGGGTAAAAAGCCAAGATCTTTTTCCCAGGGTAGGGGAGTTCAAAACTAGAGGGCACAAGTTTATGGTGAGGGGGGCAAGATTAAAAGGGGCCTGAGGGGCAACTTCTTCATGCAGAGGGTAGTGCATGTATGGAACGAGTTGCCAGAGCAAGTGGTTGAGGTGGGTATAATTATACATTTAAAAAGCATTTGGATGGATACAAGAAAAGGAAGAGTTTAGAGGGTTATGGGCCAAACGCTAGCACATGGGATTGGATCAATTTAGGGTATCTGGTCAGCGTGGACGAGTTAGACCAAATGGTTTGTTTCCATGCTATACAATTCTATGACCCTAAATGAGGGAATACCCATCTAACGTTACCTATCCAGAAACAGCATGAAATCTCTTCCTTGATTTTCTTAAAATGAGTCAAGTATCTGCCACCACTCCTCTACATGTCCAAATGTTAACCAGCCTGTGCGCAAACTAACTTCTCAATCTGGTCCTAAATTTAGTCTGGCTCAATGTAGATCAACAGCACCTTTTACAAAATTTACTGTAAGATTATTTATTTTCTGCACTTATTATTAAATGTCTCTTTTCATAAAAGACATGTTTTATGTTTCTCACTCCGTCCTCATATCTTTTGACATACCAGATCAGGGATCACTTTATGGCTCTTCTCTGCACCACTTCAAATATTTGTTTGTTCTAAATTCCCAGTCTTCAGGCTCAGATAAGGATTGAGCACTTTAAAACTGTATTCGGGACTTTCTTTAACTAACATGTTATTATGGAACTATATATTGCACATAGTGGCAATGTCATGAGACTAGTAATCCAGAACACCATCTGGGACATGGGTTCAAATCCTACTATGGTAAATATGAAATATTATTCAATAAAATCTGGAATTAAAAGCTGGTCTAACGACAACCACTGTTATAGAATCACAGAATCCCTATAGTGGGGAAGCAGGCCATTTGGCCCATTAAGTCCACACTGACCCTCCAAACAGCATCCCACCCAAACCCAGACCTATCCTCCTACCTTCTTCCTTGAACTTCACATTTCCCATAGTTAATACAACTAGCCTGCACATCTGTGAACACCATCAGTAATTCAGCATGGCCAATCCACCCAACCCCGACATCACTGAAATGTGGAAGGAACCCGGAGCACCCAAAGGAAACCCACACAGTCAAGGGGAGAATGTGCAAACTCCACACAGACGGTTGCCTGAAGAAGGACTCAAACACAGGACCCTGGCACCATGAGGCAGCAGTGCTAACCACTGAGCTACCATGCCACCTGTCATTTATTGTAAAAGTCCGTCTGGTTTACTAATGTCCTTTTAAGAAAAAGATCTACAGTCCTTGCCTAGTCTGGCCTGAATGTGACTCCAGTTCCACACCAGTGTAGTTGACTCTTAAATGTCCTCTGAAATGGCCTAGCAAGCTGCTCAGTTGTTTCAAACCACTACAAAGACTAAACAACGGAAAAAGTTAGATGACCATTTGACATCAATCTAGGTGTCATAAACAACAATAGCAACTATTGCCCTGTCCATTCTCGAAATTTCTCCATACAACACCTGAGGTCTTGAGCTAAAATTGACAGAACAATTCATCCCATAGTCAAGCAAAGCCTACATAGTCATACTCATAAAATCATATCATAGAGATAATGTCCTGGACACCACCAGCATCACCCCGGGGTTTGTCCTGACCCAGCATTAGGGCGGACCCACGGGAGGTGACTGTACAATCAGGAAGATGTTGCCCTAGGAATCCTCAACATTATCTCCAGACCTCTTGAGATCTCATGGCATCAGGTCAAACATGGACGAGGAAACCTCCTGTTGATTACCATTTACTTCCCCCTTCTGCTAATGAATCATTGTTCCTCTATGTTGAACACCATCTGGAGAAAGCACTGCGGTTGAACTTCAATGTTGCTGGGTCAAAATCCTTGAACTCCCTTCCTAACAGCACCCCACAATTTGTAGCAGTTCAAGAAGGCAGCTTACCACCAACCTCCCTGGGTAATTAGGGATGGGCAATAATTGCTGGCCACAACCCATGAATAAAAACATTTTTAAAATATGCCTTACTGTTTGCTGCTCTGCATTAGAAATATTGAGCATCATGGCTATTGAGGTTCCTGTGTCCCTTTCAACAAAATCCAGAAGAACCACGGGGTCTGTCGATATATATTAATGACATGGGCTTAAGTATAAAGGGTATAACTTGAAAAATATTAGATAAACACTGAACTTGGAAATGTAGTCAACAATGAGTTTTATGGTATTACAAGATTTAGGAGGGCAGAGAAAGGAATACGATGAATTAATGTATGCTGGATGAAATTTAACAGGTAGAAGTGTGAAGTGGTGTAGTTTGTTAGTCTGCATGAGGAAAGTCAATAAATACAAAACGGTACTGAGACTTAGGGATGTAAGTACCCAAATCTTTGAAGGTGGCAGAAAGCTGTTAAAAAAAAATCCATGTGGTATCATTTGATTTATTAACATGCATATCACACAAAATTACAACATGGTAAATCATTATAAACCTTTCGTTAGACGTCAGGTGCAGAACTTTGTCCAATCCTTGGCAACAAACTTCAGGGAGAATGTCAAGGCATTAGAGAGGGTGCAGAGGAGATTTACTGGAATGGTACCAGGGATGAAAGCCACCAGTTACGTGCAGAGGCTGGAGAAACTGGGTTGTTCACAGAAAATGAGGACCAATTTATGAGATGCTTTGAACTGTGAAAAGTTTTGATAAATAAACTAAAGAGTAGCCGTTCCAGTGCAAGATGGGTCATTAAATGGAAGGCACAGAGTTTAAGTAATTGTCAGAAGAACGAGAGCTGCAAAAGGGGGAATTTTTTTATATGCAGTGTCTAATCATGATCTGGGAGTTGAGCAAATAGTTGAAGCAGAAAGGTGTTCAAATCAAGAGCAAGCAAGTGGGATAAACTGAAATGCTCTTCCTCAAGCTGGGACAGGATGATGTGCTGAATAGCCTCAATTTACATCAATTTACAATTCTAGTAACTTCACCCATGACTGTTTTGACATAATTCCTGGGATAGGTATTTGTCCATCTTTCCCTCCTTTGCATTGACAAATTTATATTTTAGCTTGAATCTCCACGTGTTTCAAAGACAGTTGGTATGTTTGAAAAAAACCCAGAGAAATAGGTTGCATCTCCATTTAATCAGAGTAATGAGTTCACTTCAATGTATTCAGGTAACACTTACCTGCCACCCAACCCTCGCATGCTAATTAAGGCAATTCAGTAAGAAAAAATCATCTTTGAAAATGTACTGGGAACTATAACAGCCATTGAATGATCAGCAGAGTTTTATTTGTTTGGTGTAAAATGAACTGACTTTGGCATCATAATTACAGACATTGTGCTCATCACCCAATGTAAAGCCCAGTGTTAAAGGTTAAAGATAAGGAAGCATCCAGCATTAGTCGTTCTACTTGAACAGATCAAGTTAACACATTAATGCATAATTTGGATCTCTAGCAAGTTTCATCTGAGCATATTAACCCTTATTACCTGAAATTCATGTTATTTGAGATGAGAACTTTCAAGCTGAATCGATTCACTAAATACAAAGAAATATCCTCATCATAACCTAGTTAAAATGAGTATAGATTTAAAGCTCAGTGAATGGCTTAAATTTCTATACAGTGAGAATGCATTAAATGTGCTGCTACTTAGGGAATGGGTTACATTATTATCTACCTGGAGTAAATTTCCTTGTGCTCAGAGGGAATGGGTTAAATCCCATGTTATTGGGTGGGGGGGGTGTAAAAGAGTAAAATTGCCCTGCATTTGATGAATGTGTTATCACTCCAAACTCTTAGCGAGAATGGGTAAATGGGTTAAACCTACGTAAGTACTGAATGTGGATGTGATGGGTAAACATTATATTTTAAAGATAATCCAATTATGTGATAATTTATCAATTGTATAAAAGCTCCTCGCCAATTTTAGAGGTAAACCCACATCCTGTATCTAATGGTATGGTGTATTACTTAAATAGTCCTTACAAGTTTGTTGTTAGATGTAGGAAAATACAACATGGATAATAGTGGCTTAACAAGCTTGTTTTAAACCATCGTAAAACACTTGCAGCTTATGTTACCATTCTTGATTCATTCAGTGAATTTGGCTGCTTCTAATTTGTCTCAAGTCAGCGGTACCATGCGTATGAATCAGACTGTCTGGCTTGCAACCGGAAGCTCCCTACAGCACAGCTCTTTCTGAGGATCCTTTGCACTGAATCCGTACCCACACATAACCAAACTTCGGTAAAATATATTACTAATGCCGCATATCCAATTGGCTAATTAGTAAATAAATAGCACTAACTAGTTTCCTGTTCCCAGGTAAGGGATTAAAATCATTTTAAAAAATTAACAACTTGCATTTTATAGCACCATTCACAAACTCATGACATCCCAAAATGCTTTGCAGACATTTGAAATATTGCAAATCTTGGTAAGCTAACAGCTAATTTTTAAATAGCGAGATCCCACAGACAGCAATGTAACAATGACCAGATAATTTGTTTTCGTAATGTTACCTGTGGGATAAAGATTGATGATGACATCAGGAATATTTCACTTACTCGTACTCAGATAATGCACTGGGATTTTTTACATCCACCTAAGATAGCAGAAGGGGCCCCCATTTAACATTTCATCTGAAAAATGGTTTGTACACAAATTCTTGAAGTGAGACCTGATTGACGTATACCCCCAAACATTCTTGCAGTGCACAGTTGATTTGTTTAAGTGAATGGTCATTTAAACGTTATTGCGTGCTTGCAGACACGCACTGTAACATGTGCAGCTTGTGTGGGAACTTTCATTTCATGGAGACGTGGATAAAGGGGATTCAGCCTTGATTCCACAATCCAGAAGTAAACAGTGCTACCCACTGAGCCACAGCGGACAGTAATTTAATGCAATGCATTTGTTTCTTCCATTATTTGCCTGCAGGTATTTCCTCTGCTCTTCCTTTCTTGCCTTGCTGCAACAGAGTTCAGCAAGCTGCAGTCTGGGTGACAGGCATCTCCGAAAATGACTCCAGCGAGAAGCCCTCCTTTTACCTTCCACAGGCCTGTGCACTTCCAGGAGCCAGGAGTTAGACCGTGCTCAGAACGGCAGCCACAGGTCATCTTTTGCTTTCCTCCTCGCAAAGGGTCAACGGTAGCATAGCAGCTGAACCCAGATCTTCACTGGATAAACGTGCTGAGCCACGCCAAGAGTAGTTTGTAAAACATTAAAAATCCTAGTATTAAAGGTTTCCACATCATCATCCCTTTTATTCCTGAATCTCTGCCTGTACAATCTTGTTAACAGATTTTCCTGTTGTCTTCTTTATCTCCCACACACCCCACCCCCACCTTTACCTGCCTCTACTTGCTTAAAACTTATGGAATCTATGACTTTTCGCAGTTCTGATTAAAAGTCTTTGACCTGAATGGAGAGGTTGAGTGACAAAAACAGAAATGAATAGGTTTAAGCCAGGCCTCTGGCTGGTATGGAAGAGTAGCTTAAAGTTTTTCTGTTTTTGGTTTTAATGGAGGCAGGTTAGTGGGACAAACCCACACTAAGACCCTGCGTCCCGCTGTCCCCAAATTCCCGGACTTTCAACAAGTCACCCCCAACTTGCCATTGCCTGGGTACCCACTGTCCCGCTCAGGCCTCTGACTTCCTCCCCCATCACTATACCCACAGGATTTTGCCATCTGTTTGACTTCCAAGACCCCATCCGCCTCCAAATCCTCGTATCCCACAGTCCATCTTTGCTCATGGCTTCCTTCCTCACACCCTCCCTACCTGGATTGCTCCCATCCAACCGGAATCCAAGCCAGGCCTCCCAGTGAGGAACTGTGTATGGATGTCACTCACACACCAGGTATTCACCACCTGCTTGTGTGGCTGCGGGGGACTGATCTCCACTGACGTTGCCTGAGCTGCTGAGAATTTACAGCATTTCTTGCTTCTATTACTTAAAATCTGTGGCTTGCAAGGAATAAATCAGGAGATTGAACATTCTTCAGGCGTGACATCACTGCAGACACTAAAGCGAGGCTTTCCTAAACTTTGTGCCAGTCGCCATATTCGTCGACATTATAACCTGTTAGTGAGGAAACTGAGGAATGTCTAGAATAAAACAGTGAGCATAACTGACCTTCCAAATTACTGTGACATCGATTATCAGAGTCTATTAGCTTCCTTGTATGGAACATGTGCAATTAGGTTTAATTTATTTTATGTCATATTCTAAAGAAGTCAATTGGATTCTCCATACACGCTGCCAGATATGCTGATTTTCTCCAACACTTGCTATTTTATTTCAGATTCCCTACATCTGCAGTACTTTGCTTTTATTTTACATTCTGTCTGGTTAAAAACATTATAACATGGAAACTGAAATCATTCCAAGTGAATCTTTTTTTTAGTTTGTTGTTCAATTTAAATCTCATCTTGATGGATTGCTTCACTTGCTGATTATAAGCCAGTATGAGATCATGGGCAAGAAAAGGAATTGGAACTTTCCAAACATTTTTTAATATCAAAGTGGCCATATAAATTATGAAGTTAAATAGAAATATATTTATATTTATTTCTGTTTGCAAAAAGCTTTTTAAAAATGCATCAGAACATTCAAAGGTGTATTCAAAGCACAACTTAGCAAAATAGCGACCAAGAGTTATATATAAAGTAGACTGGCCACGTGTTTGTCTAGTCTTCTCACATCTGCACTGGTGTTAGAGCAGGCAAAGCCATGGGAAACAGTTTCAGCTGTAATGCACTTGCTTGGCAAAGACTCACACCAAACAGAGGCTGAGAGGTAACCGCAGAAAACATGTAAATTCGCTCGAGGGACATTTTGTTGTAATTGCAATGATTCCTAACAGCTTATTGCCAAAACTGCAACTAAATACCTTAACAGACGGCAGCAACACATTAACAGTGTCAAAGTTAGGAGTTGCAGTGGAGATGACGAGTGGTAAATCTACCTAATGGTCAGGGCCTAATACTAGTGATTGGCTGGGACTATGTTTGGAACAGGAAACAGCTGTCTAGAGAGGAGAGATGAAAAGGGAAGGTCTTGTGTTTGCACGGCACTTTCAGAACCTGCGGATATCCCAAAACACTTCACAGCCTATGAAGTAGTTTTGATTGTAATCCTTGATATAATTGAGCCACAAAAGATACAAAATAATCTGCTTCAGTGACAGTGAATAAGGGATAAAAATTGCTCAAGACACCTCCCTGTCTGTCTTTGAAATGCTGCCATGGCATCAGTTAAGTCCATCTGAATAGTGTGATAGAATCAGAATTAGGTTTTATTATCACATGTACAAGAGTACAGGGATACACGAGTACAGTGAATAACGTAGAATTATCATTTCCAGGGCCATCGTACGTTGAAAGGTGCCTAGCTGCAAAATCTTCCACACAAATTAGAAAAATAAACAAATAAAGCTAAAAGTTCAGCATTACAGTCCTTCTGAAGCAGAGAAAGACAAAAAAACGCAAACGGAGTAGACAGGTCAGCACTGGGCTTCACATCAAGGCCAGGAGCCTATACTGGGCTTCACCTCGAGGGATGGCACGGTGGCTCAGTGGTTAGCACTGCTGCCTCACAGCGCCTGTGACCCTGTTTCGATTCCACCCTCAGGCGACCGTCTGAGTGGAGTTTGCACATTCTCCCTGTGACTGCATGGGTTTCCTCCTGCTGCTCCGGATTCCTCCCACAGTCCAAAGATGTGCAGGTTAGGGTGGATGGGTCATGCTAAATTGCCCATAGTATCCAGGGATGTGCAGGCTAGGTGGGATAACCATGGAAAATGTGAAGTTACAGGGAGAGGGTGGGGGCAAGTCTGGGTCTGGGTGAAATGCTCTTTGGAGGGTTGGCGTTGCCTCAATGGGCTGAATGGCCTGCTTCCTCACTGTAGGGATTCTGTGAGACAGAGCATCATTTTAATATCCTATTTGAAAGAATGGTACCTCCCTCTACACTGCACATTGGAGTCTCAGGCCTGATCTTGCGTTTCAGAGTGTTAACTTAACTCTACTTACCACACTGTTATCCTGAGGCAGGAGCACTACCTGCAGAGCCTGACTTGTCAGAAAATGAGGGTACCCAAGGGAAAGAGGCAGCCCATGAGGCGTGGAGAAGCCGAGGTGACCTGTCTGTGCTAGAACAACGTTCAGAGTCTGTGGGGGCAGCCACAGGGTTCCCTTTTCTCAGCTCTGGGGCTGACTGAAAGGGAAAAGTCAAACTGCTTCATCATCCTGAAAAGAAGCTTGATGACTGTGTTCAGGGACAGACGTAGACTGGAAACAGCTTACATGACAAGACACATTCACAGCTGTTAGTACAATGGCGGTACTATACTTATGGGCCTGGGAGTCTGACATTCAATAATATGTGAGAAAATTAGGGTCCAAAGAACACAACTGACTTCATAACATGTCGAAGAGGTTGTTTTTAATGCTAATTATAAACATCATATTAAATACCAATTATCGTAGGTGATTATTTGGACCCAGTTGTTACATTATGCATTGACTGAAGCTAACACTGGTTTAAATCTTTTCGTGCATTTCTTGCGAGATGGAAGAAATACTGTGTGTCTGATGAAGCTAATATCTGTTTTTGGTTATTAAAAGGGCTCAAGTAATCACCTGTACCTGAATGCACAGCCTGCAATGCATTTACAGAGCTATTCCAAGTCAAAGAGTTTCTGATCACTATGTTCGTGGTTCTGAAGCCACTTTCTGCCTTTGACAGTGCTGACCCACTCCAGAACTTCAGCAGCTCTCTTGCCCCCTGCTAAACCAGCTCTGTTGCTGCAAGAACCACTGTTTGTGAGTCACCAGCAAGGGCTTTCACTTTCTGGTTTCAGCCCTTCATCAATGCCTGGAGAAAGTCTGTGCAGGACACTAATGCAGGATTAAAAACAGATAGCACAGCTGACAGTTGTTCACATATGTCGGCAGCTGCTCTGTACCATCGATTCGGCAGAACAAAGCTTCAAGTGGCTATCCATGTCACTGGGTGTCTGAGCTGCCATCATTTGCAGTGCTCTAATGTAATTGCAACAGCACCTGCAGCTTAATTTGCAACTTGACTTCTTCATTTTTCTCCCAGAAATGAATTGGGGCCATGGTATATACTCCCATTTGTTTTTGAAATAAAAAGGTCATCCGAAATAGTAACTGCAATCTTAAAACCCCCAGGATGGTTATAGGCCTATATCCGGAAGTAAACTTAATTTGGTGGGATGATGGAGAACCAAATAGAATCTTGTCATCTTCCAGACCTTTGCCCTGGTAAAATTGAGGAGAAGGAGGCCCAAACTCCATGTTCCCATCCAGTTCCCACTGAGGTCTTAAATAGTCCTTTAATGAACATGTAAGGACTTCACTACTACCAGGGCTGCAATTATTTTAGCTCTGGATGAAACAAGGGAGAGGCAGAAGGTCCCTTGAACGGTATTGATCCATGAACTACCAAAGGACTAGACCAAGAATGGGGAAGGGAGTGGTGACCAGTGAAATGTAGGTATCCTGGGAAGTTCCAATTTACTTTATTTAAAAATGTGTAGCTCAGTTATAGAGCCATGGAGTCATTCAGTACAGAAACAGACCTTCTGGTCCAACCAGACCATGCCAACTATAATCCCAAACTAAACTAGTCCTACCTGCCTGTGCTTGCCCGATATCCTTCCAAACGTTTCTTACGCATGCACTTCGCTAATTTTTTTTTATACATTGTAACTGTACCCACATCCCCCACTTCCTCTGGAAGATCATTCCACCCATGAATGAATCTGTTTAAAAAAAAATTTGCTCCCATGCCTTTTTAAAATCTTTCTCCTCTCATCTTAAAAATATACCCCTTTGTCTTGAAATTCCCCAACCTCTGAAACAGACACATGCCATTCACCTTATCTATGGTTCTTATGATTTTGTAAACCTCTACAAAGGTAACCCCTCAACTTCCTAATCTCTGGTGAAAAAAGTCCCGATCTATCCAGCTCTCCTTATGAGACAAATGTTCCATTTCTGACAACATCCTGGTAAATCTCTTCTGACCCCTCTCCAGTTGCATTCATACTTTTGGAAAAGGAATGTTCTCATAGTTAAAAATTTAATGGAAAATGATTTAAATGCCAGTAAGTAACTGGTACCACATTGAAATGTGCGTGAAGCCATCAACAAGTTGTTACAATCCAGCTCCGGACTGTAACATTTGAGTGAAATCTAAGTACCTCATTTTAAAAATACTGATTTCTTCATTGGATGTGGGTGTCACTGGCAAACAGAAGGACATCAGAACTCTGTGTAGAAGCGATCAAAATAAAAGGAAAAAAAATAACTAGGAGTAGTGGTTGGCAATTCAGTTCCTCAAGTCTGCTCGAACTTTGATGCAATTGTGGGTGAACTCATTCTGGCCTCAAATCCCACCCGCTCCCCATAATCTTTTAGCCTGTTCACGGTTTAAAAATCTGTCTGTCTATCTCCTCCTTAACTTTATTCAATGTCCCGACATCCACCCCTCTCTGGGGTATACTTGGACTTCAGGGATTATATTCTAAGGGGAGATTCTACAAAATAGGCCTGTTTTCTCTAGAATTTAGAAGGTTAAGGGGTGATCTGATCAAAGTCTTCAGGATATTAACAGGAAAAGACAAAGTAGAAAAAGATAAAATATTTCCACGGCCTGGGGATTTTACAATTAATCTGAGAATTAAGGCCAGAACTGTTCTGGAGAGATGTTAGGAAGCACCTCTACACACAAAGATTGGTAGATGTTCAGAACCTTCTTCCACAAATGGTAAGGAATGCTGAATCAGTTGTTAATTTTAAATCTGAGGTAGATAGCTTGTTGCTGAGCAAAGGTATGAAGGTATATGGGCCAAGGGCGGTTTTTTGTTCATAGGACATGGGCATCGCTGGCTGGGCCAGCGTTTATTGTGTGTCCCTAGTTGCTCTTGAGAAGCTGGTGGTGTGCTGCCTTCTTGAAAAGCTACAGTTCATGCTCGATAGGTTGACCCACAATGTCCTTAGGGAGGGAGTTCCAGGACAGTGAAGGAAGGGTGATATATTTCCAAGTTAGTATGATGAGTGGCCTGGAGGGGAATATGAAGGTGGTGGTGTTTCCTTATGTCTCCAGTCCTTGTCCTTCTCGTTGGAAGTGGTCGTGGGTTTGAGAGGTGCTGTCTTAGGATCTTTGGTGAATTTCTACAGTGCATCTTGTAGATAGTACACACTGCTGCGACTGAGCATCGGTGGTGGAGGGAGGGCATGTTCATGGGCATGGTGCAAATCAAGCGGGCTGCTTTATTCCAGATGCTGTCAAGCTTCTTGAGTATGGTTGGAGTTGCAACCATCCAGGCAAGTGGGGTGTATTCCATATAATTTCTTCCTCCTGTACAGTATTAATGAATCAGATGGGATTTTGTAAAAGATGATGCCATAAGTCACAATTGCTAAGGGTGGTTTTCAATTCCACATCAATTAATTCAATGAATCCAAATCCCAACAACTGCCATGAATTGATTTGAACTCTTGTCCTGAGAACATTAACATGGGCCTCTGGTTTACTAGTCCAGTGACAAGACCACTTCACTACCACCTTCACATTCACCAACTGAAACAGAGCATGCCACAAGATATCACTTTGTAAAAACAAATGTTATTGTACACTGAAGAATTAAAGAAACAAATACTATTAACTTAATTGAATGGTTTATAGCCCTGCATTCAGGCCTGCTTCCAACTTTCCTCAAATTCTTTTAATAAGACACATCAATCCTACGGTTATTTTAAGTTAAATTAAAAGGTTTATGGGGGTCAGTTAGCTCAGTCTATTGGACATTCTTCTCATAACTTTTAAAGCACTTTAATTACCTTTGCAATTTAATTATGACAGACCTAAAAAATGATTTCTAAATATTTAAATTGACCAGGAATTATACATTCACAATAATGTATTGTGGCTCGTTAGTCAAACTGGCTTGCCATATGCTCTATTATTTGGATGCTAGATTAACAAGGTCTAGTGATATAACTAATATACACAAATACCTCAGAAATTTCTGCCATGTATGACCCTGTGCATTTAGATGAGTCTTGGATTCAGTGGACACCAGCGTTGAACCAATCCAAAAATTGTGTTCTAAATCGGACAATTAATTCTTAATGTAAATACAATGTGTGAAGTTTCTGGCACTACAGTTGACCATATAAATCGAGGCCAACTTGCAATCACATCAAATGGATCTCCAGCAATTTTCATCCTGCTCCTGATTCCCATTGCCATTCAAGACCAGGGAGATGGGAGGATAAAATTTCTGCCATGGACCTTGAAAAGTTTTCTTGGAGATACCAAGAACTGAAGATGCTGGAGTCAGGGTCAACACAGTGTGGAGCCGGAGGAACACAGCACGTCAGGCAGCATCAGAGGGGCAGGAAATTCAACGTTTCAAGTCAGGACGCTTCTTCAGAACAGATTGTCAGAAAAACCCATCTGGTTCACTAATGGCCTTCAGGGAAGGAAACTGCCATCCTTTCCTGGTCTGGCCTACATGCGACTCCAGAAGTGCAGCAAGGTGCTTGAGTCTTAATTGCCCTTTGGGTGATTAGGGATAGGCAATAAATGCTGCCTAGCCAGCAATGCCCTTATCCCGTGAATGAATAAATAAAAGCCTGGTTTTCACTTGAAGAACTTAATATTTTCTTGGAGCTGGGGCACTGAGAAATGCAATAGTATGTAATAGCAACTCGAATAGATGCCTTTTGAAGTGAAATCAGATAAACATGTCAAGCAGAACAAACAAGGAGGATATGTTGGCAGGATGAGATAAGATGTGCTGGGGAGGGCTTTGTGTAGAGGATCAGCATCAATTGTGAATGGTCTACTTCTTTGCAGTAAATTCTACTGATGTTATGATGTTCCACTGTGTGGAATAGTTAAGAAGTGAGGGAGGACAGCAAACAGTAAAATGGAATGATTTCTACTGGAGATTCACTTGCAGGATTAGTATACTTTTATGAAGAGAAATGTTAAACCTCTGGGTCGGAAGTGTCCTCAAGATTACCAACTGAAACTGGCAGAAGCCTTTGGCAAACAGCAAATCTTGGCAATTTTTCGCTAAAGTTACAACAATCGGCTGGGAGAAATACCCCTACCCCTTTACATCCGGGGCGTCCTAGCTGCTGGGAATAACATTACAGGTCAGAAACAGTTAACTTCAACGTCAATGAGTTGTCCAACCCCACTGTGGTCCTCAAGTACTAAATGATTTCCTTGGAAACCACCAATAGCCGATTTATTTTTCTGGAATAGCATTTTGTGGCTCCTGCAAGGAAGCTGGTTTTCTGAACATAGTATAATTATAGCAGTGTGATGTACAGCTGGCCTACACATGTTCCTTTGGAAGGTTGGGCTACAGGGCAGCACAGAACACCTGAGGTTAGACAACCTTTAAAGTGCTGAGTGGTTTCATTATTTTTATATAGGAAAGCTGCCTCATTAAAACCAGCTTAGATCATTCACTCTCATTTCTAGCTTGGATAATTTGAGCAATATACAGAAAGCTTGGAAGCAAAATTGGACAGGAAACAAAATCATACAAGATTACCATTTGCTGGGAGGCAAAAGGAGATATTTTTTACAACACAGCAAGTTTCTATGAACTGGGATGCCCGGCCAGAAAGGCTGGGAGAAGAAAATTTGGTGGTAGCTTTCAGGAAGGTATATTTGAAAGCACAAAGAAAAACAGCAAAGGGCTGTGGAGACAGAAGTGGCAAACAGAATTAATTGAAGGGTCAGCAGAGCTATACTGGGGTAAGTGGCCCCCTTCTCTTCTGCATGATTCACACTGACCCCACGAATAGTCTTAACAAGACAAGCAAAATACAGAGAGAGCTGGAGAAACTCCACAAGTCTGGCAACGTCTGCAGAGACAGAAACAGTTAGCATTTTGAGTCCAGTATGTCACTCCTTCAGTTCTAGGGTACAGGAGTAGAAATAGAGTGAGTGAGAGGTATTGGAAAGCAGGTCGTTCTGAAGAAGTCTGAGGGGGCAGCACAGTGGCTCAGTGGTTAGCTCTGCTGCCTCATAGCACCAGGGACCCGGGATCAATTCAATTAGAACATAGAACATTACAGCACAGTACAGGCCCTTCGGCCCTCGATGTTGTGCCGACCTGTCATACCGATCTCAAGCCCATCTAACCTACACTATTCCACGTATGTCCATATGCTTGTCCAATGACGACTTAAATGTACCTAAAGTTGGCGAATCTACTACCGTTGCAGGCAAAGCGTTCCATTCCCTTACTACTCTCTGAGTAAAGAAACTACCTCTGACATCTGTCCTCTATCTTTCACCCTTCAATTTAAAGCTATGACCCCTCGTGCTCGCTGTCACCATCATGGGAAAAAGGCTCTCCCTATCCATCCTATCTAACACTCTGATTATTTTATATGTTTCAATTAAGTCACCTCTCAACCTTCTTCTCTCTAATGAAAACAGCCTCAAGTCCCTCAGCCTTCCCTCGTAAGACCTTCCCTCCATACCAGGCAACATCCTAGTAAATTTCCTCTGCACCCTTTCCAAAGCTTCCACATCCTTCTTATAATGCGGTGACCAGAACTGTACACAATACTCCAAGTGCAGCCGCACCAGAGTTTTGCACAGCCGCAGCATAACCTCTTGGTTCCGGAACTCAATCCCTCTGTTAATAAAAGCTAAAACACTGTGTGCCTTCTTAACAGCCCTGTCAACCTGGGTGGCAACTTTCAAGGATCTGTGTACATGGACACCGAGATCTCTCTGCTCATCTACACTGCTAAGAATCTTAACATTAGCCCTGTACTTTGACTTCCGGTTACTCCTACTAAAGTGCATCACCTCACACTTGTCTGCATTAAACTCCATTTGCCACCTCTCAGCCCAGCTCTGCAGCTTATCTATGTCTCTCTGCAACCTACAGCATCCTTCGTCACTATCCACAACTCCACCGACCTTAGTGTCATCTGAAAATTTACTAACCCAATTCTATGAACAGTCATACTGGACTTGAAACGTCAACTGTTTCCCCCCTCCACAGATGCTGCCGGACCTGGTAAGTTTCTCCTGCACCCTCTGTCTCTGAACTATCCTACTATAAACTTGATATGAATATCTTAAGTCAATTTGACGTGTTGTCAACCCAAGTTGATTGACTACTTAATAATACCGTGGACAGAAAAGATAACTCTGAGTAATGCAGAAGCAACATCACTAATTTTATGGGCACCCAGATCTCAAGAAAGAGAATAGGTGGAATCTTTGGTTCAGGAGAACAGATTTGGTGGCAAATGCTTCCACATAAGTCTGCTTTTATAGTGAGATTATACAGTTGTCAGCTTATTACATCTAGGTGCACACATGGCACTATAAATCATGCCTTGAGATGGGCAGCCATTCAATTCTCCCACTATTACTTCATAATGATAAAGGTCCCGGCACCATAATTAAAGGTTATCTAGACAAGTATTCATTCCCCTGTCAGGCCAGGGGCATCACACAAGTTCTTGGAGACGATACCTGCAGCTTAACATGTTGGTTCTTTGACTCATCCTCTGCGCACCTTTGGCCATACAGATGTCCAGCGTTGGCCAGTCTCCTTGGCCCATTACATTCCAGCCTCGCTCTCTGTCTGCCTCCATGCCTCGTGCGACCAACTTAGACATTTGACAACCCCATCTCAATCAAGGCATTGCATAAACAAAAGCAGTGACTATTCCCACCATAACCTAGCAAATACAGCATTCCATCAGTGGTATGCCACGTATGTCGTTGGGAATTGGAGGAAAAACTGAATTGGAAGGGTGGAGCATTATTTTGGCCTTTTAATGAGCATGCATGACATGCAAAAAGATCTACCAACCCTTACAGTCAGAAAGTCCAAACCACTATTACATCCCCTCAGAACATAACTGCAAAATCTCATCCTGTCATCAAGAACCTGATTTTCAATTACACATGTAATCCACCACATGCATTGCTTCCCATTTCTGTCCATTGGTACATACTCGAAACAGCAGAGCTACAACCATATGTGCACAGACCCAGGACAGTTGCACTTCAAAACATCTTGTGCAGATGAAGAAATGTGCAATCCAAGAAGGGGTATAGGTGCAGCGCTAACAGCTTGTTCTCTTCAAAGCTGCAGCAGTTGCTGTTGACTTGGGGAACCTACCTCCATTTACATGTAGGAAAGGGGAAAACAGTGAGGAGAAGCTGAAGGTGAAAGAAACAAAATAAACATTTATCTCTTAGATGATGTTTAGCTAATGGGCATTTCATATTTAGTTTTCTAATTTACGATGAACATTTACATTTTTATTATCTGTAATTTATTAACAAAAGGGCGTAGCAATCAATGTGATGTTGTGGAGGAAATTTTAGCAAAATTTGTGCTTCTTTGTTCATTTAGGCTCTGATGTTATACCAAATTATATCTAGACGTAACAGGCAAATCTGAACTACTTTGTTATTTTAGCTGAATTTGCAATTAGTTTAAAATAAATGCCATTTATTTGAATTAATAAGCAGGGACAGGAACTTTTAATAATTTGAGAAGGATTGGTATAGCAGAATACCAGTATTATTTCAACACCTTAACCTCATTTATTGCCCTTTATTTTAGTCCAACTTTACTCAATTGCAAATTTCTTGACTTTCCAGTTTAAAGCATCCGAGTTCTAGAGAGGTTAATGTTGACATCAAGGCCATTCCTAACTGGCTTTGAGAAGGTTATGGTGAGCTACCACCTTGAACCCCTGCAGTCCATTTGATCTAAGTACACCAAACAGCACTGCTAGGAAAGGAGTTTCAGGATACTGACCCAGCAACAGTGAAGGAGTGGCGATATAGTTCCTAGTCAGTTTGGTGAGTTGTTTGGAGGGGAAGTTGCATGTGTCTGCCAACCTTGAATTTAGTCTAGGTGGTAGAGATTGGGAGTTTGAAAGGCATTATTAATAGTGAGTTGATACACTTCATCTTGAGATAGTAGACACTGTTGCCACAGTGCGTAGTGGTGGAGGGAATGAACTTTGAAGATAGTGGATGGTTGTCCACTTGAGTGGGCTGCTTCATTCTGGATGGTGTCAAGTTTCTTCAATGCTGTTAGAAATGCGCTCATCTGGGCAAATGGGGAATATTCCATCACACTTTTGACTTGTGTCGTTGAGGTGGTTTATAAGCTTTGAGTACTGGTGCCGAACTCTGGTTAATTTGACATCCAAAGGTAATAAGGCAAACAGATATGAGGAATTAACTAGTTAATTGTATTAAAATGTATGAAGGGGTCTTTTGTTGAATCTTTGGTTGTCCCTCAGCCCCATGTTCCTGATCTTCAGGCGCCCAGCGGAGAGATGAGGTATGGGAAAGGTGGACAAATTGGAGGAACTGCTCAAGAATTGGGTCTTGACCTAAGCAGCCATTGATAGGTTCAGGTAGCAAACTATGAAGGAGGTTGTAATTCCTGATTGCCTGTCTCCCTTTTACGGATACATGCTGTCGAAGCCCAGATGCGTAAGTAAGTGGTGTAAAACGCCCTGCTCAAATCCTTTAGAGGCCAAAGAGTACCAGGGGTCCTGGGTGCATTATTTTACCCACACTTTAATTTACACACCTAGTTTTTGATTCAGTTACAGTGCACTAAGGGGCTGGGGGTCAAGAACTTAAGAAAACGTCAAGAGATAACAAGTCTGTTCGGGCGCATATTTAAATTGGCATCAGCTCTGGGAGTTTTCTTTTAAGACTCGAGGTTTTTTAACCAATTTCTATGACCCATCTCTGTGACAGGTGGAACTTGAACTCAGACCTTATGGCTGACAGGTAGGAAGAATACTACTAGAACCCAGACGTCAGCTCCAACTTTGCAGCACTCCTTCAGTTTTTCACTAGAATATAAATCTTGGAATATTGAGTTCAAGGCTTTTGTGATTCACAAGGAAGCATGCAACAAATTGAACCACTTTAGTTTTTTTCAAGGGAAAGCAAACTGTGCTTTTTTTCTATTTTTAATAGGGCCAAATAGTGACCTTTATTTTCTTTTCTATCCCCCAAAACACCATTTATACTTTTAGATATTATGAGGCAGAAAAATGACACCTTTCTGAATAGACTTTGTTGTATATTTTTCCTACTACCAGGAAAAGACCCATGTGGCCAATTATGTGTTAGCTACGCAAAACCGCCTAAGCGCAATGCTGACATCAAATATAAGGGGAAAAAATGTGAAGGGGAGATAGGGTTAGAGAGACGGGTCTAAATCTGAATGGAGTTGGATAGGAAAATAAAGCACTCTATCAATTGAGCCTCTTCAAACACTGTAAGATGAGATGCTGCTGGCTGTTTCTCTGTCTCATTACAGCTGAAACCACTCAAATGCATCAATAGCACGGCCTTCTAAGGCATGCTTACCTTAAAGTACAAGTTTGTATTGAAGGGAAAGTTTTATGGAACTTTTCTCCTGCAGTATGGATTCCCCACTCCACATAGACTTTTTCAAAAAATATAGTTTGCAAAGTCATTATTTTCTGTAGTTGCCCATATACCATTCTGTGGTACAGTAATTGATGCTGTGGTGTATAAAATGTGTGTGTGGTTTATCAGTTATGATTCCCTGATGGGCACATGAGATTGTGTGAAAGAAAAGCCAGCAAGAGCTGGGAGGAAGGATGCTGAAAAACCTCAAAATCACTCAAGCAGAGGCATCAGAATGTTTTTTGCTTTGAGCTCATCCTTTGGACATTCAAGTTCTGAGCACAACGGCTCCATTAGACAACAAAAACAAAATTAGGCAGATGTTGGAAATCCAAAACAAGAGCAAAAAATCCTGGAATGCTCAGGTCTGACAGCATCTGTAGTCAGCGAAACACATTCAGGTTGATAGGCTTTTTAAGAATCTTCCCCTTTCAGAAATTGAATTATTGTAGCATTTGTGTTATGATATTTCATAATCCACCAAACCACACCGATATTGTCACATTCGCTGTTTCAGCTCTGTTTTCTTACAATGTTGGGTTTAGTTAGGTCCCTATCACATGTCCCACGAAACAATAAAGCAGATTAAGGAGCTTCCTGTCCATTATATCTGACATTTTCAGAAATTACCAAATTGTGCCCCTGTTCAATAACCACTGGCCTATCAACTAAGTGTATTCTACAGGGTACATGCTGTAATCAGCAGCCATGATCCTGAGCTACAGAGACAGGGATAAAAATTGGCTGGAGCTGTTCATTGTCCAGCTGATTCTGGAAAATGCAGGTGTGAGGAGTCAAGATTAAAGATAAGATTGAAAGACGCAGGTAGTCCTGATGATGGGGTGTTTTGGCTGCTCAGATAACTCAGCATCACTGAAGACAGTAACAGAAATGGGTCCGAACTTTTTTTTTAAAATATAGAATCCCTACAGTCTGGAAACAGGCCCTTTTGGCCCAACAAGCCCACACCGACCCTCGGAGCAACCCAACCAGACCCATCGATCTATAACCCACCGAATTTACACATCCCTGACCACTATGGGCAAGTTAGCATGGTCAATCCATCTAGCTTGCACATCTTTGGACTGTGGGAGGAAACCTAAGCACCTGAAGGAAACCTATGCAGACACAGGGAGAATGTGCAAACTCCACACAGACAGGCGTCCGAGGGTGAAATCGAACCTGGGTCCCTGGTGCTGTGAGGCAGCAGTGCTAACCACGGAGCCACCGTGCTCTGCTGAGAGTGTAAGAACGTGGACACTGGTCAGAAGCAGGATTGGGTTTAGTAGTGATGTCCGCACTCCCAGACAATCTGTCTGCACTCACTAAGTTCACATGTGTTTATGATCATTCATTTACAGTTGTGCATACCATTTTTTACAGCGATACTTTCAAGTTACTATCTGCAGAGGTTTATTAATGGGTGCAGAAATTTTGCCCTGGGCCTTGCTGACTGCTTTGAATTGCTCCAGCTGTTCACCAAATATTTTAAATTCTGTCCCATATGTCTGCTCAGAATCCTGGGGCCAAGCGTCAAATTTAGACCATTTTCCAGCTCCAGAAGAGAGACTGAGATGGGCTGGCAGACAAAGAGATAAGGGCTAGATTCCAGTTTTTTTTTAAGTTATTCAATGGTCTTGGGCATTGCTGGCTAGGCCAGCATTTTATTGCCCATCCCTAGCTGCTCTTGAGAAGGCATAGGTGAATTGCCTTCTTGAGCCACTGCCATCCATGTGCTGTAGGTAGACTCAGAATAGATGTTGAGAGTGAGTTCCAGGATTTCACCAAAGTGACACTAATTCAGGATGGTAAGGAGCTTAGAGAGGATGGTATTTCCATGTATCTGCTGCCTGCCCTTCTAGATGGAAGTGGTCATGGGTTTGGAAGGTACTATCTCAGGAGAGTTGGTAAGTTTCTTCAGCGTAACTTGTAGATGGCACACACTGGCTACTAAGCTGAGGTGGTGAAGGGAGCGAGTTTGTGGATATGATCTAGTAGTTAACGACCAATCAGCATTAAATGGGTACATTATCCATGGCGGAGAAACAACCAATCATCACTCCCCTTGCATATTGTATAAATGTTGGTTTCCCCTTAAATTGGTATTCTTGAAAATTGCCCTCAAGATGAAAAAGTACAATGTCATTTTTTTCAGCAACATTCAACCTCTGTACTACCAAATTATTATTTGATTAAATGATGCACAAGGAATCCTTCCAAAGAAAGAAACACATTTAGCTCACCAGATCCTTCCAGCTACAGAACATTCTCATTGTGTTTCTCTGGGCACCATTAGCACTGTGGTTGAGTTGCTTGGCCAGAGGCTAAATAATAAGGGAATTGTGGACCGGTGCCTCGGCAAAGCTCCAGCCTGCCTTGAGGGACAGCACCTGACACTGAACAAAACAAGCCTCTTAAAATGATATGTGGGTCAAATTGTTTTGGAGAAGCAGAGTAGCTACTGTTGTGACTTTATTCTCCCTGGAAACCCAATTCTCAAATAGAAATGGTTACAAGTAAGTTAAAGTCAGGACTTGGAACGAATTATTTAGCAGATGTTATTCAAGAGATCCCATTTACTGAATGAATGGCTTTCATGGTTGCAACCCATTGATACATCGTGTCATATACACCTCCCTTTCAAAAACAAAGGTTAATTTTACACCAAAGGATTCTTGTGTGGAACCATTGTGCCTACTAAGGTATCAATAAGGAAAGTAAAAAACCTGAGACAGTGACAGGGAGTTATAATATTTTCAAAAAAAATTAATTTCTGCAACAATTGTTGTCAGTGTCTTGCAAAAAAGACACCATAACGGAAGCGAAGGCCTCGTGGTATTATCGCTGGACAGATAAACCAGACACCCAGATAATGTTCTGGGGACGCAGGTTCAAATCCCTGCAATGGCAGATGGTGGAATGTGAATTAAATAAAATATCTGGAATTAAGAATCTAATGATGACCATTAATTCATTGTTGATTATCGGAAAAACCCATCTGGTTCACCAATGTCCTTTAGGGAAGGGAAGTTCTAGCCTTACCTGGTCTGGCCTACATGTGCCTCCAGACCCACAGCAATGCAAGTGGCTCTGGACTGCTCTCTGAGCAATTAGGGATGGGCAATAAATGCTACCTAGTCAGCGATGCCATAATCCTGTTAACGAATAAAGGGGAAAAAAAAAGTTTAAAAAAAAACAGAAAAAGGACCTGTATTCACGTATCTTCTTTCACATTTTCACAGTGGACCGAACTCTCGACAAGCATTCAGTTACATTTTGTTTGATGTATTTTTCACCAATTGCGGCTATTGGTTCAAGCACATCAAAACCCCACAAGCAGCAAACCAGTAGGACGGCCACAGATTGACTCCTGATGGTGCCACCTGAGGAAGTGAATACGAGCTAGAATATCAGGGAAGTTCTATGCTGTTCTTCAAATACTATCACGCTACTGTTGCCAGGACGTAATATACAGAAATTTTTAAAAAAACAGATAAGCTGGTGACCAAATTCAGGCAAATTAACCCAATTTTGCAGGCTTTCAATTAGTATTGGGACTGTCCAGCCAATCTGGTTTCACTCTATTCATCGCATCATTGCCCTGGGAAAATACAGAGACAGAGAAATGCTTGCATTTGGTCAGATGAAGTTAGAGGATTCGATCCTTTCTCCCAGAAGAATGGGATGGGTTTAAGGTAAAAAAGAAACAGATTCTTTCCAGTTGTTGAGGAGTGTCGAACAAAGAGCTTTAGGCCAGAATGTGGGATAGGCATTTTATAGAAACGGTTACAAAGTTGTGTGATGCACTACCAGAGTTAGCAATTGGCACTAACATTTAAAAACAGGTATGTTGTGGAGAAAAAGGAATTAAACAGAACAAGGAGCTGGGCAAGAATGAGGGATTCAGGCAAGACTCATATGGAGGGTGAAGCCAGGACACTGTGTTCAGCTAAATGCTGCCTACCCTATTTTCATTTTCATATAATTCAGAAATCTCAGTTGATAATGCAGAGAAGAATTAAAATCGCATTTATGGCTGAATGACAAAAGCTGCTAACCCATTTCAAGCCGCAAAATCTATTTGCTAAATACATTCCTCACATGAGGAAGAAGCTGGGAATTTGCTGCTCTGAGATTCATTGACTGTGGAGTTTTAAAATTTCAAAGGAAGCATTAAAGCAGTGACCTTGAGGTGTACTTTGGAGTGAAATTGTGTGTTAGCACATTTTACCAAAAAAATTATGGATGAGGTAAACACATGCTTTATATTAATCCTGTCAATGCAGGGTAGTCCATTCAGAGTTAAATAATTTGAGGGAGTACTTTTACCAAGAACTACATTCCTGAACTTCTTTCTCTCTAGTTTACAACCATGAAATTAACTCTCCCCCAGTCATTGGAAGTTTTCCTTTTCCATAGATATTGATAGAATTTCAAGCAGAATAAAAAGGTAAATATGTAGAGTGGAAAACTGAAGTAAAAAATCAGAAGGTGTGCATAATGTACTGCAGATTCATCAAGGTGGTTATATAACCAGAAAATACAGATAAGCATTTTTGGTCCCCAGTTCTCCAAAACATTAGTGGCCTGATCTAACCTTTGCCTATTTATGTCATCTTTTCCGTCTTAAACACCCTGGTTTTTTGAGCAGCCCCGATTTCCTTCACTTCACCATGACAAACAACACTTTCGGCTACCTTGGGCCTAGGTGCTGAAATTCTCTCCCTAAACCTCTTCTTCTACTCTCTCCTGCTTTTCTTAAAAACTTCTTAAAGGTCTTCCACTTTCTATTAAGTCTTCATATAGCCACAATGTTAAATTCCATTTGATAATGCTCCTGTGAAGCGTCTTGGAGAACTTAGCAGCACTAAAAAAAAAGGTGCTACATAAATATAAATTGACATTGCAGCAATAAGAATGAAAATTAAACTAGTTGAACAATTTTCACAACACAGCATGCTGTTCCGTCTGCGACTGTTCTTAATTACTGAAAACATTGGAAGATTTGCCATGTGGTCTTGTCTCACTCATGCGGCTTTATGTAACACTCTCCACAAAAATTCCAATTGCGCTCAACAGGAACAGAAAATAATGTTTTTCATTTTGTTTTCAGCATGTGGATTGTTTCAATGTAATAATGGCATTACAGTGGAATCCTGTCACTGTTCACGAACTACACTAATCATAAGCAAGGTTTATTGGCAGATATTTAGAAATGCATGCCCGCATTAAAAAGCATTTTGGTTTGGAGCATTTTCATTCTGGTCTAGATTTTACTGCCAGCAAAAACAGTACTAGCCATCTTCTCCTTGAGCTTTTGCTCCTAGGGAGTGCAGAGGAAATGGACACTGAGATCCAGCTATACCTTGGTGCCACCTCTAACATAGGCTCGACAGGGAAAAGATCAGATCCTGTAGACAGGTCAGAGTACCAATCCCTCAGTGGGCTCTGGCTGTCACTGAGGGCAGGACAGTGCTGACAGCTGCAGCCTCCTGGCAGCAGAACCCTTAATGGAGCAGGTGGGCACATATTGCCGGTGACCATCTCCTTAGGGTCTCTGCCTCTCCCACAGCATTGTCTGCTGTCTTTTCCTGCAAGGGGAGAAAGCAGATGCAGGTTCGAGCATCAGAACTGGATTATTGTGAGAAGAGGGAAGGGCAGTATTTGCGGAGAGTGGCTGTGGGCTATGGATTTGAGAGGGAAATAGGCTGAGGCGATTGTGAGTTTTGACTGTTCAGAAGGATGCAAGATGCTTGGGAAGGAGAGGAAAGGCTACAAGTGTACAGACCTGGGGAGTGCAAGACAAGAGAAAAGTTGAGGCGGTATGGCTTGAACCTGAAAGTGTCATTCTCACCTTCCTCTCGGTACACAGTCACCATGTTGGAAAGAACACACTATTACTTGTCAACTTCCTTGGTTACCATTCATTCCTATTTGGTTAGAGAGGTTGTCCTCTTCCTTCTGTCCTTGGCAAATTCCATTTCACTGCAGTCTCTCAATCCTCAAGCAGGATCTCCAGACAAGTGTAAAAGCTCAGAAGAAAGGGTCCCCAATTCCCTCCACCACTCCTGTGGGGGCAGCATCATCAGGAATCTGTATCCAGTTAAACCTTATTGGTATCAAACTAGGGAATCTTTAAAGAACAAATCCTTCCTTTGACAGAATTCATGCAGGATCCTGCCATTTCTGAATTGTCAGGGACCCTGGAATCAGAGTGCTAATGCTGTTGCTCTGTTGAACATCCTCACCTAGGCTCCTTCAACAACACTTTCCAAAACCTAGGAATTTTATCATCTCGCGGCACAAAGGCAACAGATGCCTGGGGACACCACCAGCTGCAATTTCCCCTCCAAACCACAAAACATCCTGACTTGGAATTATATTGTTGAGGCTTCATTGTCACTGAGTCAAAAATCCTGGAAACTGTCTTCTGAGCAGCACTTGTCTCTTTACAGTTAAAAGACTGCAGTGGCTCAAGGTGGCCCTCATTATCACTTTTGAGGGCAAGTAGGAATGGCTAATAATACACATATCCCATGGGCCAAACAAAAATACAAGCAAGGCCTTCTGCTGACCCACCAGGTTCCCCAACTGCTTTGGCTAGGCAAAGTGTTCAGTATTTCACCCTAAGGTTCAAAGTCTCAAATCTTTAAGAGGAAGAAAATGTTAATTAAAAAAACCATTAAAAATAGCATTTGTTTCTAGGTTCTCGAAGTAGGCCTAAGAATATAAAGTCAGGGAGATAATTTGAATCCTATACAACACATTGTTTAGGAGTCAGAAAACAGTGCCACATTTCAACAACTTGAACAAACACCTAGTTCGAAGGAAGATTTAAACAGCATGAACAGACTGTAGGTGACGATCACTAAGAACATAAGGAGTAAGAACAAGAATAGACAATTCAGCTTCTCAAGCTCTGCCATTTAATATTATCATGGTTAAACTCATCACCTCAATTCCACTTTCCTGACCACTCCCCATAACCCTATAACCTATTTCTAATCAAAAATCTGTCTATTTTCTCCTTAAATTGATTCAGTATCCTGGCATCCACCACATTCTGAACTAGTTAATTTCACAGATTTACAACTCTTTGAGTGACATAAATTGTTCTTTATCTCTGTTTTGAAGATACCACTCCTCAGCCTAAAACGAATTCCTGATCATCGTTCAAGGGAAAACATTCATTCTACGTGTACTTGTTCAAACCCTTGAGCATCTTAAATACCGCAATGCGATCTCGTCCTATTCTTCCAAACTCTAATGAATACAAGCCTAATCTGCTCAATCTCTCTTCTCAAGGCAAACCTTTCATGTCCAGAATTAACTTAGTAAACCTTGATGATACAAGAGATGGGAAGCTTTCATAAGAAGGGGAAACTCGGAGAAATTAAGCGCACTTTTGTATTAGAACTGAGTTATCCAATACCGTAGACACTTCTGGTGAATTGGGAATCTAAACATAGAAAATTCTATTTCTGACTGCTACATAAAAAGTTAGCAATTGACACCCCAGCAGTCAGGCATGTGGTCTGAATGCTTATTGTAATAAGCATTTATGTGAAAAAAATTCTTCAGCCCAAACTGGCAAAATTCTCATGCTCTTAGTAAATAATTTTTTCCACGTCTTCCAGAACTTCCCATTGTTTTAATAACCATGTTTTTGATGTGAGTTACTTCTAAAAGGAAGTAATTGGCATGAATTTAACTGGCACAGGTAAAATTCACACTTAAAGTAAATCTGTAAATCTTTCATTGCAGCAAAATCACTTCTAAACTTCACTAATGTTCTAATTTAAAGGGTAGACAGCTCATAAAGTAACAGATTCAAGTTGAAGGTAAAGGACAATAGGTATAAGGTGACATTACAGCATCAGATAATATTGCAGCTGAATTAACTTCAAAAGAAAAACAGTTGGCTCCTGACGCAACAATTGTGTATTGAAATGGAGACCAGTGGCAGGGCATGGCATAGGTTCAGAACTTGTTGAATAGAACATAATGGAATCATTTTTATTCCTTATTGATGTGGCCTTCAATGGACCTTAAATGACCTGCCAATATGGACAATCAGAGATAATGGGAACTGCAGATGCTGGAGAATCTGAGATAACAAAGTGTGGAGCTGGATGAACACAGCAGGCCAAGCAGCATCTTAGGAGCACAAATGCTGACGTTTCGGGCCTAGACCCTTCCTTGGTGTTGCAAATGGAAAGGGATACAACTGGCATATTTTTTGCACTGGACTATTGAAGCCAGCTGTTTCTTTTGTGGCTGTTGTGTGTTTATGCAAATTTTCTACCAGCTGGGACGAAGGTTTTGAATCCTACAATTGCTAAACTTCCTGGAAAATGGAGTGTAAGATATTTTGAATGCATCTTTTCCATAATAATAAAAAGTTGTGATTGAAGAATTAGTCACTGAACAGCAGTTCCTTCTCCACTATATTTATATTTAATTAAGTATCTCAGGAATGTTGCCAGTTTTAGTCCAGACATTGCACTTGTCTTGGTAGTATAATAAACATGCGCAAGGAGATGTTCAAGACCTACAGGTAGTAGTAAACCCAAAGATCAAAAATGGAGAGGCGTCACAGTCACCTCTTTGATCAATGTGTTTTGCCATCTTCCAACAAATCACTGCACAGTGTAAGATTTAATCTCCTGTCCTAGTCACAGGCAAATACATGTGGTTTGTTCAATACAACCTCATCAGTTGCATGACCCTTTGATCTCTTACTTATAAATCCTATGTTCTGTGTGCTTCTTTCTCGCTTCACCCGATGAAGGGGCTGCGCTCCGAAAACTTGTGTTTTCAAATAAACCGATTGGACTATAACCGGGTGTCATGTGATTTCTGATCTAAGAAGCTAATACACAAAAATTAATGGATGGGCAGGAAAGGAAAACAGCAAACTGAATGCACTTCACAGGTCTAATACCTGCTATGCTGCATTGCATCTGTTACACATAAAACATATTTATAGATCAAAATTAAAGTCAGATGTAAAAGGGCTTTGTATCCATTTGATCCCATGCTTCCCAAATATCAGTTATCATCTTGTGATGGAATCCAACAGTTTCCTAAATAGGTTGGTGTCTTAACCCTTCATGGTAAACTTGTTCACGATTCCTCTCTGTGAAGGTGATAGACACTGGAAGTGGTAAACAGGTAAGGGACAACTTCATCATGTGCATTTATGTGGGGAATTAATTGGAGCTGTACTCATCCAGGCAAATGGGGAGTATTCCATCATACTCCTGGCTTGTGCCTTGAAAATGATGAACGTGCTTTGGGAGTCAAGTGGCCAGACACTTGTTGCAAGTCTCCCAATCTCTGACTTGCTCTTGTCGCCATTGTGCCTATATGATTAGACTAGTTCAGTGTCTGGTTAACAGTGAGCCCAGGATGATGCTAGTAGTAGTTTCAATGATAGTAATCTCATTGAATGTCAATGCATAATGGTTAGATTTCCCCTTGTCAGAGATGGTCACTGCCTTGCACTGTGATATGAATGTTATTTGTCAACCCAAACCTGGATATTGTCCAGATTTGGCTGCATTTGGCCATGGACTGCTTCAGTATTTGAGGAGTCTTGAATGATGCTGAATATTGTTCACTCATCAGTGAACATCCCCATTTCTGATCGAATGATGGAAATAAGATACTTGATAAAGCAGCTGAAGATCGTTGGTTTGAAGACACTATGCTGAGAAACTACAGCAGAGATACCCTGGAGCTGAGATGACTGACATCCAACAACCAAAGCTATTTCCTTTGTGTCAGGTATGACTCTAATCAGTGCAGCATATTCCAATCGATTCCAGGCTCTTTATGCCAAATTCAGTCATATACAGTCTTGGTGTCTGGGGCAGTAAATCTGACCTCATCTCTGGAATTCACTTCTTTTGTCCATGTTTAAACCAAGGCTGTAATGCAGTCAGAGACTGAGTGGCCCTGGTGGAACACAAACTGGGCGTCAGTGTGCGTCACTCAAGTTGTGGAGCACAAATCTTCAGTACTATTGCTGTAATGTTGGCAGGCTCGTAGACTTTATAGTATCCAGTGCCTCCAACCATTTCCTGTTATCACGTGGAGTTTTTAGATGAACTTGAACTTGAAAGAGGTTGGGAGTGTCCTTTTCTCTGTTGGGATCTCTTGCTTTCAAAGTACAGCTATTAATTACCTTGGCTGCTTCCTGACTTGCAGCTAAGACAGTGGCTTTGTTTTTAAACAGTTTTTAACCTCATTTAAAAAGCAGATAATAACATGGTTTCCTTATGTTATGCTTATTTTATAAGTTCTAAGTCCTTTTCCATGAAGAAGTGATGATTATGTTGATTCCAACGTCTTGTGTTGCAGTTTAACACCTTGAAATTTGTCCAGTTTATTTTGGATTGGGGAAATCATCAGAAGGCAATGGAAGGGTCACAGCATTCATTTATTTCTGGCTGCCAGGTTGAGTTTCAATATTGTCTTTTCTTCCAGGCAAACAGAGAGACAGGCAGGTTGGAACTTCTATAGTCTTCTTGTGCTAGTGCATCCTTAAACAAAAAGATACATGAATTCTCTGAATATCTGTGGAAGCCGATACGTAAGTATGTCTTTCAGTCTTGGTACTGACTGTGACACAAAATCCAAAGGTTATATGATTTGCAGCTTTCTTAATAGTTTGTCTTTGAAATTGAGAAGTACCAACTGAATGTTTATATTTATCTTTGAAAAGACAAGATTTAAGCACTTGAACGGAGGTAAAGTGATGAAGGGGAATACTAGATTCATAGAAACACTACTGTTAAAGATTCTGTGCATACTCTGTAAGTGTATCGGATTTGGTCAGCAACACAGAGTGTTTTTTCACTCCCCTATCTTATTCCAGAGTCAAATTCTAGTGCTACAATGAATGGTTCTGTTCAGACTGGTTAAGACAGCACAAGGTAGCTAGAGACAATATGTCAATTTATGGAGAAATACAAAGCTAGATCGTAAGTGTCAGGTAGTCACTAATAAATATATTAAGAAATTCAAGTGAAACTTATAATTCAGACTGTAGTCATTGCTGCAATATGAAGGGCTCAATAGCTTCCAGCTGTAGTAGCTCACGGAGAGCTGCCCCTTGCCTTGCCTGATGTGTGATGCAGAGAGTTTTATAACTCAAGCATTATAACGATATGACCTCCAGACAGAGCAGAAACCTTTCTCTTTAAAACAAAATAAATTTCTAGTTCTTAGCTGAAAGAACTGCTTAGCAAGATTGCAAGTTTTAGAAACATTACTGTAACAAATCAATAAAAATAATATGTTTAAACACTTTGATTTTTGACAGTAACTTAAACTGCAAATTGCAGTATGTACGTTCTCATTTTATAGTATATAACAAATAGTCCATTGTTCCTTGGGTTGCCTCCCTTTCACTTTCCCAGATGGATAATTTCTACTCCCCGAAGTAACTTTCACTGTGAGAGTTACAATGTAGATTCCTGCTTTTTGGCCAAGCTTTTCATGAATCCTAACAAAGTTGTCATCCCAATATGAGCATGAGTTTCTTCCTGCCTTCTGCATGCTAAATAACCCAAGGTCCAAGACTATCCAAGACTAGCTGCCTCTGTTTATTGCTTTATATTTTGCAAATGCTTACTGACCACACCGAAAAAAAGAGCTGCTGAGCATTTGTGATTATGATGGATTTGTAGGGGAGCCTGTGACCTGACCTCAAAACCTTTTCCCTCTGCCTCCTTCCCAAATCAACGTGAATCACAATACCTTTGGATCTAATTAGAAATGTTAATTAACTATCGTTAATCCTAACTTTCTTTCAAATTTGAAGTAAATGGGTAGTTTATAGCATGGTTGCTTACAAACTAATGCCTGCAACAGCTTTCTGGGACTTTGGGTGACTCAGGGCCTGCTTATGGCAAATTCAAAAAGTGCTGCAAGTGTAATTACCTTGTGACTATTTCTCAGTCAAATAACTCAACCCTTATTTTGATCTCTAAAAATTAGGTCACAATCACTGAACCAAAATTGGAAAATATAGTCTAAAATAAATATCATGATTGTATTGCCACTTGTCTTTCTGCAGCGGTGAGTTGCTTATAGTTCTTCATGGAGGTTTAAATGGAGTTTTACCTTGACACAAGCTAGTTGGTCAATTTCCTGTTTCTGTGCTGTGAGGTCTGTGATAGGAGCTTGCTGTCCATCACTGACACTCTATTCACCTAATCAAGAATAAATTATATTTGTTAACAAGCCAAGTTTTGTCAATACAAATGGAATTTGGAGCCAGACCTCAACCAAGTTATATTTCTCTTCCCATGGACAGAAATAGAAATCCCATCCAAGCTCAATCTTAATCGTTATGTTATTGGGACACAAGGAAAAAAGAGATCCTCAGACAATGGCTCCTGTCAGGAGCTTCAAAAGTCGAAACGCTAAAAGCTAAGACAGCATCAAGAGCTACTGGGAGGATAATGACAGATACCTTCTTTCATAACAGTTAGCTTTATGAGGCAAACCAAGAATATGTACTTTCACTTTAAGGTGAACTTAGTCAGATACATATCATTATGATTCATGACAATGAAGAAGTCCAGAAGTAAGCTGAGAAAATGCTCTTGATGATACTGGTACATGAATGGTTAGCATGCTTGCGGACACTGCTCTGTTTGTTATCTTGTACATGGTTGACTTATTGTCAGTGACAGGGCTGAGGCTTCATCCAGACTTGAACACATCTGACACATAATCAGCCATTCATCTCTACCACATCTGGTTGGACCACATCTCACTCTCCCCTCCCAAAACCACCTATTATCTCAAAGGCAGTACAGAGAGCAAAGATAATCCTGTCTTGTATTCTCCACTATCATCCATTTCCTCTAAACCTTCTAGCCTGCACATTCATCCCAACCATAAGACCAGCCCATCGAGTCAGTTCCACCATTCAGTAATGGCTGATCTAATAATCTGCACTTCCCTTTAACTCTTACTTCCCTTATTAATTCAAAATCTGGCTTTCTTTGCCTTAAATATACTTATTGACACAACCTTGACAGCCCTCTGTGGTAAAGACTTGTGCAGAATCACTACCCTCAGAGAAAAAAAAACCTCATCTTTATGTTAAATGGGCAACTCCTTGTTCTGAGATTTGCCCTCTGGTCCTAGAGTCTCCCACAAGAGGAAACAACATTTCAAGAATCTTATATTTCAAAACAGACCCCCTCATTCTCCTAAATTCCAATGAGTACACATGCAAGTTACAAAACCCCTTCTCATAAGAAATTTCTCCATACCCAGGGTTAATGTGGTGAACCTTCTCTAGACATCCTTCAATGCCAATGTATCATTCCTTAAAGAGACTAGAAATGTCCTAAAGAAAATTCATCCCAGACTCAAAACATTAACACTGTTTCTCTTTCAACAGTGCTACCAGACCAGCTGTGTTTCTCCAGCGTTCTCTGTGTTTGTTTCTAGAAACTCACATAAAAGAGGCCTTACAACCTGCTTGTAAAAAACACCTTATTTAATCAGGCTCATAGTCATCTATCTTAATATCTCGTTTTGTAGCTCAGTGTCAAATCTTGCCTGATAATCCTCTTGTGCAGCACATCTGGACACTTGCTCTATGGAAAGGCATTTAAATAAAACACAATTGTGTTGCAGTCTAATCATGACCAAATATAACTTCAGAGGCAAAGGTAAACATTTGTGTAACTGGGCTGTCATGAATTAGGAGTTTATTTGTAACCAATCAACGAGTCCAAATCTTGTAAAATACACTACTTCAAATGAAAGTTTTCCACATCAAGGAAAGAGATAGACAGCTTAGTGGTATGGTAGAAGGACATCAATCTCTCCCTCAACATCAGCAAAATGAAGGAGTTGGTCATCAACTTCAGGAAGTTGAGTGGAAGACATGCCCCTGTCTGCATCAATGGTGCTGAGGTGGAGGCGGTCAAGAGCTTCAAGTTCCAAGGATTAAATATCACCAGCCATCTGCACTGGTTCATCCATGGTGACGCCACAATCAAGAGAGCACACCAATGTCTCTACTTCCCTAGAAAGCTAAGGAAATTTGACATATCCACAATGATTCTTATCAATTTTTAATAGATGCACCATAGAAAGCATCCTACACAGGTACATCACAGCTTGGTATGGCAACTGCTCTGCCTAAGACCACAAGAAATTACAGAGTTGTGAATGCAGCCCAGTCCATCACAAAAACCAGCCTTCCTTCCAATGATTACATCTATACTTCTGGCTGTCTCAGGAAAGCAGCAAAAATAATCAAGCAATCATCATTCTCACCCTTGTTATAATCTCTTCGACCCTCTTGCACTGGGCAGAAGATACAAAACACATACCAACAGATTTAAAAACAGCTTCTTACCTGCTGTTATCAGACTTATGAATGGACCTCTCATATATTCGAATTGATCTTTCACTGCACCTTCTCTGTGGCTGAGACACAACATTTTGCATTCTGTTCTCTTATGCTGATATATATATTGAAGGTATGTGAAGGTATATGAAGATTTGTCTGGGTAGCATGCAAAACAATCTTGGTACATGTGACAATAATAAATCAAGTCATTATTGGACATTGAAAGGGTGTAAGAGGGCTGAGTGATATGGCAAACTTAACGGAATGTCATTTACAGCATCAAAAACCAATTGCAGAAACAGAATCAGAATCATTTTTCTTTGACAGCACCTTCTGAACCTGTAACCTCTATCCCCAAGAAGGACAAGGCCAGCAATCACATGGCAATGCTAAGATCTGCCAGTTCCCATCCAAGTCAAATGCTATCCTGACTTGGAACTAGTTGCTGCTTGTGCACTTTGCTTGATCAAAATCCTGAAACATTGATCCCAGCAATATTGTTGGTGTAGTTACACCATGTGGACTGCAGCGGTTCAAGGTGGCAGCTCACCACCAACTTATCAATTGGCAATTAAGGGTAGGTAACCAAAGGCTGGCTGTGCCTATGATTCTCACATCTCTCAAACAAATAAAATACCCAATTTAGATAAATCGCTAAATCAACTATCAGGGTTACTGTACAATTCACAGTTTATTGCTAAAAGGTAATACATTTGAATCGTTATTATCACAATAGCGTGTGACATACCTGAAAGGGTGAAAGAAAATGAAAATGGTGCAAGACTTTATAACAATATAGCCAGTAACCTCTTAGTGAGACATAGTTATGCTGATTGGCTTTGCTGTTTGAAGCTTGTACAGTTGATACTTTATTTTCTACTTTTGGTTTATAGATAGGCCAGAAGACGACACACGAATTCATATCCCAAATATTGCTAGTGGGCAACTGAAAATGTTAACACATTCCACAGGATCGCAGTCACACAGACAGACATGCACAACTTCCAGTGCAGAGTACGTCCTTAATTATAAAAGGTGCTCATTCTCCTGGGAGATAACTTGTCCAAAATTCAGTAAAGTGTGAGCCCCTTTCTTGGCTCCAATATTCACTAAAGAATAATGAAATCGTAGGATCATAGAACGGTTACATAAGGAGGCCATTCAGTCAATTGGTCTCATGCCTGATTTTCTGAAAGACAAGCTCACTGTCTAATCTGCCAGTCCTTTCACCTAGACTTGCAAATATTTTCTCCCCAGATACTTATTCAATCCCATTTTGACATCCTCAGCTGCAGCCATTCTGCCAGGGAATGCATTCCAGATCCAAACCACTTGTTCAATGAAATTATTTTTCCTCATCTCACTGGTGCTTCTTTTGCCAGTCAAAATAAATCTGTGCCCTCTGGTTCCTGACCCTACTGAAAATGGAAACAACTTCTCAATCCACTTTATCAGAACCTCTTACAATTTTGAACACTCCTATCAAATATCCTCTCGATCTTCTCCTCTCTAATGACAGGGAGAATAAAAAGCACTTATCCAATCTGTCCAGGAAATTGATTGTCCTCCTTCTCGGTAGCATCCTCACAAAATCTTTTTCTCCATGCTCCCAAAATTCTTCGCGTCCTTCCCAAAACATGGTGCCCACAATTGGACCCAGACTCTAACTGAGGTCAAACCAGAGTTATAACAGATTGCATGCCAGCTTCCTTGTTATTATTATACTCCACATCTGTATTTAAACAAACTTCTTTTAAGCAGATACTCAACCTGTGCTGCTATCTTCAACAATTCATGCACATATACCACCAAATCCGTGCTTCTGAACTTCAGAATTATCCTTTTTTTTTGTCTTTCCCTATTCTACCCACCAAGCAGATATCACCTCAACTTCTCTGCCTTAAATTTCATCTACCACCACTGATAGAATGAAAAAAGTATCTGTTGCATCACTGCTCAAAATGTGATCTCCTTTACATTGGCAAGGCCAAATGCAGACAGAGTGGTGTCTTTGAAGAACAACTTCACTCTGCTTGTATGAATGACCCTGACCTCCAAGTTACTTGCCATTTCAATAAATTACAGTACCTTAGCTCTCATGTTAACATTTCTGCCCTGGGCCAGTTTCAATGTTGCAATCACTAGCCTATCACTAGTTGCCCTTGAGAAGGTGGTGGTGAGCTGCCTTCTTTAATCACTTTAGTCCAGGACTGAGGTTGATCCATAATGCCAATTGGGGCGGGGGTGGGGGTGGGGGGGTGGGGGCAGAGTTCCAGGATTTTTACTCAGCGACGGTGAAGAAACAGTGACATCTTTCCAAATCAGGACAGTGCGTCATGTGGAGGGGAAATTGCCAGTGTTCCCAAGTTTCTGTGCCTTTGTACTTCCAGATGAAGGTGTTTTGGAAGGTTCTGCCTGAAGATCTTTGGTGAATTTCTGCAGTGCATCATGTAAACAGTACACTGAGCACTGAGCATTGGTGGTGTAGGGAATGATGCTTGTGGATGTAGTACCAATCAAGTCGGCTGCTTTGTCCTGGATGGTATCAAGTTTCTTGTGTGCTATGGCTGAGCCAACCAGCCAGGCAACTGGGGGGTATTCCTTCACACTTGTGATTTGCACCTTGTAAATGATGGACAGGCTTTGGGAAGTCAGGAGGTAAGTTTTTGTCACAGTATTCCTAATCTCTGACCTGCTTGTGTAGACCACTATGTAGATGGCGAGCCCAGTTGTGTTTCTGGTCAATGGTAACCCCCAGGATGCTGATAATGGGGGATTCAGTGATGGTAATCCTAGAAAATGTCAAGGGGTGGTGGTTAGAGTGTCTCTTATTGGACACGGCCATTGCCTGGCATTTGTGTGGCCCAAATGTTACTTGCCACTTCTAAGCCAAAGCCTGGATAATGACCAGATCTTGTTGCATTTGAACACTGACTGCTTCAGTGTCTGAGGACTCTCGAATGGTGTTGAACATTGTGCGGTCAATGGTAAACATCTCTACTTTTGATGAAGGGAAGGTCATTGATGAAGCAGCTGAAGATCTTTGGGCCTTGGATAATGCCCTGAAGAACTCCTGCAGAGATGTCCTGGAGCTGAGATTATTGACCTCCATCAAACATGACCATCTTCCTATGTGTCAGGTATGACTCAAAACAGTGGAGAGTTTGCCCCCGATACCCATTGATTCCAGTTTTGCTGGGGTTCCTTGATGCCATACATGGTCGAATGTGGCCTTGATGTCAAAAGCAGTCACTCTCACCTCATGTCTAGAATTCAGCTCTTGTCCATGTTTGAACAAGGCTGTATTGAGGTCAGGAGCTGAGTGGGCCTGGCAGAACCCTAACTGGGCGTCACTGAGCAGGTTATTGTTGAGCCAAGTAGCACTGTTGATGACATGTTCCATCACTTTCCTGATGATCGAGAAGAGACTGATGGGGCGGTAATTGACTGGGTTGGATTTGTCCTGCTTTTTATGCACAGGACATACCTGGGCTGTTTTCCACATTGTCGGGTAGAAGCCAATGTCGTAACTGTATTGTATTGGCTTGGGGTGCAGCAAGTTCTGAAGCACGTCTTCAATACTATTGCTTAAACGTTGTCAGGGCCTTTGCAGTATCCAATGTCTCCAACTGTTTATTGATATCACTTGGAATTAGCCGAAGACTAGCATTGGTGATGCTGGGAATCAATGGAAAAGGTGGAGATGGATTATCCACTCGGCATTTCTGGCTGAAGATTGCTGCAAATGCCTCAGCTTTATCTTTTGAACTAAGAATTGGCCTGTTCTATCATTGTTGCTCCTCTGCCTCTGACACAAGTTTTAAAAAATTTTCCAACACCTCCTAGTTCTGAAGAAGAGTCCTGCCAGACGCAAAACATTAGCTGTATTTTTCTCCAGATGTTGCCAGACCTGCTGAGCATTTTCAGCATTCTCTATGTCTGTTTCGGACTTCCAGAGGCCAAAGTATTTTGCTTTTATTTTCCCGTCACTTGTCTGCCCACTCCATCAAACTGCCTGTATTGAAGATAACAAGGTTTGGAGCTGGACGAACACAGCAGGCCAAGCAGCATCATAGGAGCAGGAAAGCTGATGTTTCGGACCTAGAAATGGGGGAGGGGAAGGGGGTTCTGAAAGAAGTAGGGAGAGAGGGGGAGGCGGATAGAAGATGCATAGAGGAGACGATAAGTGGGGAGGAGACAGACAAGTTAAAGAGGCGCGGATGGAGCCAGGAAAGGTGAGTGTAGGTGGGGAGGTAGGGAGGGTATAGGTCAGTCCAGGGAGGACGGACAGGTCAAGTGGGCGGGATGAGGTTAGTAGGTAAGACATGGGGGTGGGGCTTGAGGTGGGAGGAGGGGATAGGTGAGAGGAGGGCAAGTTAGGGAGGCAGGGATGAACTGGATTGAATTTGGGATGCGGTAGAGGGAGGGGAGATTTTGAAGCTTGTGAAGTCCACATTGATACCATTGGGCTGCAGGGTTCCCAAGCAGAATATGTGTTGCTGTTCCTGCAACTTTTGGGTAGCATTGTTGTGGCACTGCAGGAGGCCCAGGATGGACATGTCATCTGTGGAATGGGAGGGGGAGTTGAAATGGTTTGTGACTGGGAGATGCAGTTGTTTAGTGCGAACGGAGCTTAGGTGTTCCATAAAGTGATCCTCAAGCCTCCATTTGGTTTCCCCGATGTAGAGGAGGCCACAACAGGTACAGTGGATACAGTATACCACATTAGCAGATGTGCACATGAGCATCTGCTTGATGTGGAAAGTCTTCTTGGGGCCTGGTATGGGGGTGAGGGGGGAGGTGTGGGGGCAGGTTAGCACTTCCTGCAGTTGCAGGGAAAAGTGCCGGGTGTGGTCGGGCTGGAGGGGAGTGTGGAGCGGACAAGAGAGTCACGAAGAGAGTTGTCCCTCCGGAAGGCAGATAAGGCTGGGGAGGGAAAAATGTCTTGGGTGATGGAGTCGGATTGCAGACAGCGGAAGTGTCGGAGGATGATGCGTTGTATCCAGAGGTTGGTGGGGTGGTACATGAGGATGAGGGGGGTTCTACCTTGGTTTTTATTGGGGGGAGGGTATGTGACGGATGAGTTGCCGGAAATGCGGAGACACGGCCTGAATTGAAGTCTATTATTTCTGCGCCCCCATCCCCACCCCCCACCTCACAGTTCACAAGTCTGGTGCCTTCTGCAAATATTTCTATTGTGCCTTTATAACCCAAATCTGGGTCATCAAGAAAAGAAGTGGTCCTAGTACTGTCACCTGGAGAACCCCACTTTGCGTGTTCCTTCAGTCCAACAAACTACCTTCATCACTACTCTCGGTCTCCGCTTTCTCAGCCAATTTTGTAACTGTGTGGCCACTTTCTTTTATCCCACAGGCTTCAACTTTTACTGGCGAATTCAATTTTTGTCATGTAGGTTGTCTGTGAAGATTGCTTGACTGACCCAGGTATTAAAGGATCAGGCAGGATAGTGATCTAATCCAGAGAAGATCATGGGAGGAACTCCAACCTGTTTTGTACCTCTTAATGTTAGCCTTACCACCAAAAATAGAAGCTAGAAACCAAACCATTCAGGCTTCCAATCCCTCAGCCAATAGAGTCCTGCAGATTTCTCCAATTCTATTAAAAGGGCTGCTGAGAGAGAGAGAGATACACACATTCTGAAGTGTAAGGCTCTGAATGAAGCTAATACCGTACACATTAATGTCACCAAAGGAGAACAAATTAAAGGGACTGAGTGATACAGATCAGTCACTCGCTGTAATCCTTTCAAGGCTATGAAATCAGTGGGTTAGGTCAGAAATCATACGACACCAGGTTAAAGTCCAACAGGTCTATTTGAAAACACAAGCTTTCGGAGTGTAGCCCCTTCGTCAGGTGAAGTACTTTCACAGCAACTCCAACAGATTGGTGAGATGAGTGTATTCAACCAGAAACCCCAAAACTCACCTAATTTATCCACATGGACATGACAATGCTTTATATGTCTGTTTATCGTTTATAAAAAGCATTGCGACATCCTGGGGCGTCATTAACTGCCCTTTACTAGTTCAATTGTTTCTTGCTTTACTTTCTTTATGATGAAACTGGAATAAGAAATGCTTCTGCTGAAACTGGACTTTGCAATTATGTACCTTACAGTAATTATACATTGCCACATCATACGTTTATAAAAAAAAAGTATAAGATACTCCCTCTGTAAACTAAGATGTTTTGATAGGATCTGAGAACTGTGAATATCCTGCTACATCTGCATGGAGAATAACAATATACAGTACTCAAAGATAGCCTGGTAAAACCTTATGATTGCATGGCTGCTACAAAACTCACTCCCAAATGGTTTAAGTTAAGGTAATATGATAGCCACAGTAATAAGTATTTTGGCTTGGCTTCAATTAATTCAGTTAGAAACAGTACATGATGAATTCAGGCTCAGACATGGAGACCTAATACAGAATACTGTAATAGAAAAATGTTCCTACAATTGTCTGGTTAATTCAATGCAATCTTGGTCAAGGTAGGAGCCAAGCCCTGCAGTTCAAACATAAAAATGGCATGTGATTAGTGCAGATGTTTCTACTTTGCAACTGTTTTTGAGTCTATTTCAAGAAGCACATCGCTCTCTGGGAATACTTATTAGCCAACAAGTATTTGATCTAAAGCCTGTGGAGGGAAGCAGGACATATTACTGTCGGGAAGATCTAACCTAGGACACTTACACAGCATGTGAGAATATAAAGCACTAGTTACACTGCAGGTCTGTAAATACAGTCTAACAGAGAGTAAGTAAACTAATATTTGTCTAATGAGGAATTTTTATGCTTTAATATTAATTGTAGTTATGCATATTACTTTTATTTTTGGTTCTTTAATTATTGTTGTACAAATTAAGTAGGCAAATTAAGACTTAAAAGACAAGAATCATAAATTTAAAACTGAAGCTATCTGAACCACTCATTATCATAAGTTTATACTCAAGTTGAAACTTTTGACATTTTCCCCACTTCTTGAGAACATGAAGATGGCCGTGAAGTGATAGAAAAAGTAAAGTAAGTTAAAGGATAGGTTTTCTGATCATTTTGCTGGAATCACTACCAAATGATATTTACAAGTCTGAACAATCTGAAAGATATTTGACCATAAGCAGTTGGGGACATAACAAACAAAGTATCATAGAATCACAAGAATCATACCCATAGGCCAATGAGTCAGGCACGTTTTGGAAGTATAGCTATTCCATATGCAGGCTTCCCAAAGTATCCAAGCATCTTAATGACAACTGCCAAAGCAGTTCTGAATATTGCAGGCTGAATTAAAGAACATTGAACATCTATCTAAAATCCTTGCCAAAAAAGTAAGTTAAGAAATAGATAGCGCAATATTGTAAATTGTGAACAGGAATCTAACTTTCAGCTGCAGCCTGATAACATTTACTGTGCAGGATTCCAGGAGACACTGAAAGAATATTTTCTACGAATTAAAAGCCACCACATAGATTGACAGATTAGATTAAGTAAGAAGCGTACTGACCTTAAAGTTAGTGTCAGTGGCTGCTTATTTCTCCCCATTCCTACATTAATTGTAGCTGAGTAATTAGAAACATAAATAGGCGCAGGAGTAGGCCATTCAGCTATTTGAGCCTGCACCACCATTCAATATGATCATGGCTGATCATGCAATCTCAGTACACCATTCCTGCCGTCTCCCCGTACCCCCAGTTCCTTTAGTTGCAAGGCCAAGTCCAGCTCCCTCTTGAATATATCTAATGAACTGGCCATGACAGCTTCCTGTGGGAGAGAATTTCACTGATTCATAACTCTGAATGAAGAAATTCTTCCTCATCTCAGTCTTGAATAGCTTACCCCTTATTCTTAGACCTTTTTTCCCCATGTTCTGGACTTCCCCAACACTGAGAATATTTTTCTGGCATCTAGCGTGTCCAGTTCCGTCACGATTGTACATGTTTCCGTGAGATCCCCCCTCACTCTAAATTCCAGCAAATGCAAGCCCAGGCGATCCAGTCTTTCCTCATATGTCAGTCATCTTATACTGTACAGTTAAACTTATTCTAGATAATTTTAACACAAGGAGCAAACTGTTTGGAATTATATAGGTCTTTCACAACATGAGCATGTCTGACCAACTTTAAAGCCCTACAACATTTGAAGTGCAGCTACTACTGTGCTTATAGACATCAGAACAATCCACTTCCACACTGAAATGTCTGTGTTTTCATCATATAGCTTAAAGGGGGTAATGATTCGACAGGACATCATGACAACACACACATGTAGGCAGGCAGTCAGAGAAAACAGGTTATTGGACAGAGGAGAAAAATTTGAAAGAGAGTTCAATAATCTTTGTTCCAGATTCTATTGGTGAAACTGCCAAAGGAAGTGGTGGATACGGGTACAGTTACAACATTTAGAAGACACTTGGACAGTACATGAATTGGAAAGGTTTGGAGGGATATAGTCCAAATGCAAGAAAATAGTTCAGTTTGGGAAACTTGGTTAGCATAGACAAGTTGGACTAAAGCATGTGTTTCATTGCTGTAAGACTCAAAGTTCTTTATTCCTCTTTGAGTACAGAATCTATCTAAAAGGCTCCAACAGTACAACATCCATTCAGTATTGACTGGATTGTCACCCTGGACCTGTGCTCAAAAGTCTCTAGAGAACACATCAGTTCAAATACTGACACTGAATCTTTAATTCTGATAAACTTAAACTAGTTCAGCAACTGTCAATACAGTGTGGAGCTGGAGGAACACAGCAGGTCAGGCAACATCAGAGGAGCAAGAAAGTCGAGGTTTCGGGTTTACACCCTTCATTACCGACTGTGCTCCACCAGCTCCATACTGTATTGACTCTGACTTCAGCATCTGTAGTTCTTGTTACGTCCAAGTAGTTTAGAAACTGGACTAGCATGACATATAAAGTCATAAGAAATGTAGTGTACACGTAGTATGAGAATGGTCATCCTGCAGTGGAATATGTAATAAATATTAAATCATGTGGAACCTGAGCTTAAATGGTACACAATTGGGGTGAATTAATCTGTGTGTTTAGTCCTAACGGACATGTTTATTACATGCAGGAGTGAAAAACAAAGCACTTTTTTTTTTCAGCACTGTGTCATAATGGCAGTCCTAAGTCTGAACAGGCATCATTTATGTAAAGCTGCTTGCAATTTTACAAAAACATGCAGTGACAGTGTCATCCAATGAGATAGATTTTGGTTCTACATCACAGCTTGAATTTATGTATTCCCTTTCACGATCTCAGGAGGTCCAAATATGTTCAACAGCCAGTGAAGTACTTCTGAAACGTGGTCACTAGTATCATAGGAAACACCACAATCAATTTGCACACAACAGTATTTCACAAATAGTAATGAGATAATAGCCAGATAATCTGTTATTTTAAGCAGTTGGTTGATGGATACATTCCCATCCTTATGCTTACTGAGCATAATTTACCAGAGGCGGTACGTGAATATACTCATTGTACATTATCTTGAGCTGCAAATACTTAATGGGATAATGGAATATTTTATTCTAATGGGAGTATTACTAACTATATAAATAAAAGAAGAAAAAGATGTTTAACGTAGATGTTATTTGGAGAAATTTGAAGTAAAGATTTTAACAGAAGAAATGTACTAGTGCACTTTTAGATAACATTGGTTTACATGCAATTTTTTTTACTGGAAACTGATTATTGAAATCAATAAGCTAAATAAGTCTAGTGACAACCAGTGAAGCTATGTTTTATCTGTCCCTTTGCTTTGTGAAATGACATTTTAAAGTGTTGTCAAATATTCCATGCTCTGCACTAAAGTTGGGAACAATTAAGTAACATGTCCATTTGAAAAAACAGCCTGTGAGTATGCATACAGGGAGACAATGGAGGTTTGTATAAGTATGTTGGAGGGAGGTATGTGTACGGGGGAGGGAAGGTAGATGGGTGGTGAGTGTGTTTGCGGTTTGTGTAAGGTGGCAACAGGATGGATCAGTTTGCAAATTTCATGAGCAGGGGTAGAGGATCTTAATCATTTGCTCCACCATAAAAAGTGACTTTTTCTTTGGGAACATTCAACATAATGTGTATTTTATTTTGTGCAGAAACAGAGACTAATATTGGTCTTGGCTTTTACTCACTGATGAACTGATAGATCAGTAAGAGAAAAGGAATCTCCTATCGCCTCTCAATAAGTGCACATGTTGTAACATTGTGTAATATGCTCCAGTATTGTCCCAGGGTCACATGGAATTGAGCTGTTCCCAACCAGGAGAGTGGGGTAAATAACTGGTCACATTATCTCTGAGTAAAGAGGGAAATTTAAGAGTATTCTCCCAACTAATCTCGATGTTATGGCCTCCATTGGAAAGATTGCTTGCATAGATAACATCTGAGGACAGAATTGAGTTTGAAGTGTCCATGTTCCTGGATTTTCCAGCGAGCCTACAGGAATTAAAGATACTGTGCTGCTGAAATCCAGGAGTAAAATTTTCGGGTGATCGATAATCATCATTGTTTTACATTTTCTTTGAACGCTGTCATTTATTAGAACAGGAGTTGGAAAATGGACACTTGAAATGGGTCATTTGGTTGGAGAAAGGCATGAGAAATAAACTTTTCAGCTTTTTCCCTTCTCCTCAAACCTCACCCTGCACCCCCCGCCCACAGTTTTTTTTAAAGCCAGATTTCCAGCTCTCCCTGGGAATTTAATGTATCTGGCTGGGTTGAGGACATTTTAAAATTGGCACAAGAGTTTACCACATGGGAAAACAAACTTCTCTGAAATTTATCACATATTCTTAGATGCTGAAACTTGTAGTGATGTGTCCTGAAAGGACAGTATCTTGCTTAAGATGGTAAAGTGCTCCTTGTGGCCATATACCCATCTACAGTGTAAATCAGTGCTTTTGAGATTGGAAGGCAGGAAATCAGAAGAGAAGCAAACCATGAGTTAACAGACTGACATATCCTTTTGATTAGGATTCTCAACTCAACCAACAGTACCATAAATAGATCATCCTGTCAATAATTTATTGCCTGTGAAGCACTTTAAAATGTTTTAGAAATGTAATAAACTGTTAGATCAGTCAACCCTTTTTCTTTAACGAGGACAAGCCAATCATGAAACAATTTTGACAGACTGATTGAACAGACACCATCAATTATATCCCTCATCAATTTCAAGTCATTGTACAAATCTCAATTAAGGCAAATTAAATGAGATAAATGGGAGAAATGGGCATGAAACTAGACAGTTGTCAGCATTTGATTGATCCAAAACACATAAAAGATGACTGAGAACAGACAAACTAAACAAGAAATGTCATACAATTAGCTGGAGTGGCTATAATTTTAATTGGCAGGCCCAAGAGAATATTTTCAGGAAACCCATTAGTTTATTAAGAAATATAAAATACACCTTTGGCCTTATGTTACAGCAATGTAGAACTGATAGTACCAAAAAGACCCATTTATCACCAGTAACTTATCGAAGGACCAAGCTGCTGATCAGAAGTTTGGACGACGTGATCCATAGTATCCCGTGTTGAAGATGCATCAACCAGGCTACTAAAAGTACACCATTAATATGAACAGAATTCACTCCCCTCAGCCTGTTTTGCTATTCAAGTGTTGCTGACAAACTATATCTTTGCTCCATTTACCCAACTAGAGTCTCTTAATCCAACAGGCTTTGAGTTACAATGAACTCTAGCTTCAACAGCTTTTACTGGGAGAGAGATCTTGCTTTCTTTGTGTGAACAATTGAATCACCCTAAAACACCTGGCTTGAATTTTATCATCATATGCCCTTGTTTCAGACATTTAAAAAAAATGTCATTGATACTCCCCAGTGCAAATATTTCCAATCACTGTTTCTCTGTTCAGCAAATCATAAGATTTCTATATCAATCATAAATTCACTTAATTATTTCCTATTTGTACACTACTGAAATTGTGTGATAAAATTCTCATGTTGGTGTTGTTGGCTAGACCAACATTTATGGAATACCAACCAACAACTCCAACTGCAACATGAGCTACAGATCTTCGTTAAAACACTAAATTTATTGAATATCTCCAACTGCCAAGAGGGCAATTAAAAGTGAACCACATTGATATTGTTCTGGAATCAGATGTATGCCAGACCAGCTAGGGATGGCAGATTTCCTTGCCTAAAGGACATTAGTGAACCAGATGAGTTTTACAAAATTTGACAGTGGTCACATGGCTGCTATTAGACCAGCTCTTTGTTCCAGACATTTTTTTATTGAATTCAAGTTTCACCATTTGCCACGGTGGGATTCAAATCTATGTACCCAGTACATAAGCCTGGGTTCTGGGTTCTGGATTACTACACCACCATATCACCGCTACACTACCACCACCCATTATCCTTGAGGCGGTCATCTATAGGTATTTTTAATTCCTACACCCTATCTTCCTCAGTCTACTAATTCAAAGCATTTTGGATCTGTGTTGTGCGTGCTACAATAGCTGGCCCATGACTTGTTTTTGCACATGTCACATTATCCTAACATTTTTCTACACATAAAACCTATAAGAAACTACATTGCTCTACACTGTATAATGATTGTCTCAGCATTGAGGCTCGAAAATATTTAATTCCAGTAACCATTTGATATTTGTCAAATCTGAAGCTACAAGTGGACACTGAGCACAAGCAAGCATTTGACCAGAACTGCAACTGAATAAGGGGCCCTCAGTCATGAGATTCCTTGTGCGTAGTGTTAAATTAACAAACTACACAGTTAAAGCTCAGTATTCAGTGCAAGTTCCAGTTTTACACAGACTGCTTCTGAACACTGGTTATCATTCAATGTGCTCGATGGTTTTACAGTATTTTTTATGCAAGGAATTAAGTTACATATTTAACAGATTTTATTCACATATTGATCTTAGGAACGTAGAATCATATAGTACAGAAGAGGTCCTTTGATCCATCACGTCTATATGGCCAAGAATATATTGTTATCTATACTGGTCGCACTTTCCTGCACTACACCCATTGTCTTGAATGTTATGACACTTCAAGTGTTCATCCAGGGATTTTTTTAAAGGTTATGAGGCTTCTTGCCTCAAATATCCTCCCTGGTAATGTATTCCAGACACCTACCACCTTCTGGGTGTAGACCTATTTCCTAAAAACACCCTCTAACTCTCCTGCCTTTCACATCTTGAATTCCATACACCAAGAGTAACTTTTAAACTCTTTAAATTTATGGACATTATTCACATTCCTCAGCTCTCTTTAAGTCTTTTCGGGTCTTGTCTTTTTTAATGCTTCAATGGATTGCCAAAATTGGCCTATGCAGTTAACCTAACATTCATCTGTTTTAGCTATGCCAAGCAGCATGTTACTTTTGCCACATAACATAGACAAACGCACGTATAAATCATGCAAGATGTACTATTGAGTATATACTGAAACAGTACACAAGGTGCACAATAAATTGAAAAACCTTTGCAAAATGTAAAAGGTAATATCCTTCTCAATGTCTAAGTCATACATACAGAACCAAAATAGTACAGGTCAAACAGCTTTTGCAGCGTCAATTCACACACCGTTAAAAGCAGCAAAGTAAAAACAGAAAATTCTAAAAATATTCAGCAGCCTGGTAATAGCAAGAAAGTGGGAAAATACGGACTGAATGAGAAATTAGAATCTCGATATTGACAAAATATTTTATGATATTCTCCCTCAAGCATTCAATGATGAAATCAGAATCTTGCCATTCAGTGGAAACTACCATAGTTCCATGCAGTTGCACCTCATTAAAGCCATTACTTCACTTTATTGAAACAAGGCTCCGAAATGTCCTGTCAATCCCCGAGAAGCTGGACAATGCAAATTCCTGACAGTCAGTCAGAGGGTATCTGAGGAGACACAGACTAGTTTAGGATTATTTTCGCCAGAGTTCAAACGAATGGGAGGGGATCTCATAGACACTGATAAAATTCTAATAGGAGTAGACAGGGTAAATGCAGGGAGGATGTTCCCAATCGTGGGTATGTCCAGAACCAGGGATCACAGAATGAAGAAGCGAGGTAGACCATTTTGGAGGGAGATGAGGAGACATTTCTTCACCCAGACAGTGGTGAGCCTATGGGATTCATTATAACAGAAAGTAGTTGATGCTAAAATATTAAATGTATTCAAGAAGTGGCTAGATATAGCACTTGGGGTGAATGGGATCAAAGGTTATGGGGAGAAAGCAGGATTAGGCTACTGAGTTCACCAATCAGCCATGATCGTGATGAATGGTGGAGCAGGTTTGAAGGGCCAAATGGCCTCCTCCTGCTCCTTCTTCTACGCTTCTATGTTTGCCTTTTTGACTCTCCTTTGACTGGACCATTTGATGAAACAGTGTGTTTGCTATGTCAGCTACTAGTACATACTGCAAGTGTGATGTTAATGTAACACAGTGCTGTGCGGCGAAACACATAGTAACTAATCAGCACTCCCACCGTGACAAGCTGCCTGATCCTTCCTCTGTGTTAGAAATGCAATGCAACCCACACAGAGGATGGTAGTCCATAACTAAGTACTGAGGGGCCTATGTGCTTAAAAAAAATTTAACCCGCACAGAGGCTGTAGAAGCACAGAATGCACAAGTCAGTGCTGAAGTCAGGTGACTGTGCACTGAGAGATCAATATGAAGTAAATAGAGGTTGGCAGCTTCCTATTAAGTGCAGAGTGAGTGAACAGTAAGTACTGCACCTGCATTAGGTGAATATGAGTCCCTCCACACAAATAACTGGGAAGAAGTATGCAAGTCATGGGTGCCCCTGAGCTCCAAATACCACGGTGAAGGGCTTAAATAACATGCGAGTTGATCCAACTGCAGAGATGTTGATGTGGTGATGTTGATGGGGTTGTTGATACTGACTTGAGTGGATGCTGGCTCATGGAGGATAGTGGCCCTGGAAGGATGTTGTTGTAAAGAAGCAGTTGGATGATGGCTGGGACAAGCATTCAGTCCTGCCATCCCCAGAATCAGCCGCGTACATCTTCGCTGAACTCCCTCAACAGCAAGTGCATCCTTCCTCAGAAAAGGAATCCAAAACTGTGCACAATATTCTAGGTACAGTTTCACCAAGGCCCTGTACAAGTGCAACAACACATCCCTGCTCCTGTACTCGAAACCTCTTGCAATGAAGGCCAACATGCCATTTGCCTTCTTTACCACCTGCTGCACCTGCATGCTTAACATCAGTGACTGGTGCACAAAGACACCCAGGTCTCTCTGCACACTCCCCTTTCCCAATTTACAGCCATTCAGGTAGTAATCTGCCTTCTTGTTTTTGCTTCCAAAGTGAATAACCTCACATTTATCCAAATTATACTGCATCTGCCATTGATTTGTCCACTCACCCAACTTGTCCGTATCATGTTGCAGGATCTCTGCATCCTCATCGCAGTTCATCCTCCCACCCAACTTGGTATCATCTGCAAACATTAAGATGTTACATTTTGTTCCCTCATCAAAATCATTAATTGATATTGTGAATAGCTGGGGTCCCAGTGCAAATCTCTCTGGCACCCCATGAGTTACAACCTGCTAATTGGAAAAGGACCCATTATTTCCTACTCCATGTTTCCTCTCTGCCAATCAGTTTTCTATCCATCTCATCACGCGCCCCAATCCCAAGCACAATAATCTCTTATGCGGGGCTTTTTCAAATGCTTCCTGAAAGTCCAAATGTACTACATCAACTGGCTCCCCCTTGTCAACTATACTGGTTATATCTTCACAGTATTCCAACAGATTTGTCAAGCATGATTTCCCCTTCATAAATCCGTGCTGATTCTGTCTGATCCTGCCTTGGCTTTCAAAATGCTCTGCAATAAAGTCCTTGGTAATGGGTTCAAGAATTTCCCCCACTACCGATGTTAGACTTATTGGTCTATAATTGGTGTTTTCTCTCTACCTCCCTTTCCAAGAGTTGACAAGGGGAGACAGTCGATATGGTATATTTGGACTTTCAGAAAGTGTTTGACAAAGTCCTGCATTAGAGATTATCGTGCAAAATTAAAATGTATGGGATTGGGGGGAGTGTATTGAGATGGGTAGAAAAAGACTGCAGGTTTTAGTCGGGTAAAGGAGAACAAGGGTCAATCAGGAGAGACCACAACAGCCAGTCAAGAGTCTTGCCCAATTCCATTCCAGGGGTTTAGCCAGGGTCAGTTAGGCACTTGGTCACCCTATAGGGGAGGAATCCATGATCAGTCGAATGCAACCAGTCTCGGAATTATGGACAGATTAGTCAGAGTGCTGTGTTGACATCACTCTGAGGGGAACCAGTGATGGCAAAGGAACAGTGATATATTTCCAAGTCAGGATAGTGAATTGCTTGAAGTGCTTGGTGATGTTGATACCATGTATCTGCTACCTTTGTCCTTAAAGATGGAAGTGCTTGAGGGTTTGGAAGGCACTGTCTAAGGAGTCTTGATGAATTTTGCAGCATATCTTGTTGATGGTCGCACTGCTCCTACTATGTACTGGAGATGGAGGGGCTGAAGGTTTGACAATGTGATGCTAATCAAGCAGGCTACTTTACCTGGATGGTGTCAAGCTTCTTGAGTGTTGTTAGAGCTGCATCTATCCAGGCAAGTGGGCAGTATTTCATCACTGAATTGTGCCGTGTAGATATTGGGCAGGCTTTGGAGAGCTAAGAAGTGAGTTACTCACCACAGGAGTCCTAGCCTCTGGCCTACTCTTGTAGCTGACATTTTGAGCATCTATCGTTCAATGCTGATAAACTAAAAGTAGAGAATAGGGTTTAAAAGGTTATTAAGGAATAATACAAATATTTTGAGTACATTTGTGGAGGGACAGAATTGAAGAGCAAAGAAATTACATTAAATATGTCTAAAGCCTCGGTGAGACCCTAACAGTTTTGATTTTCCTATTACAACAACAGTGTAGGGATATTGTCTCAAAAGAACTCTACCAGAAATTAAATGAATCAGCAATAACTGAATAGGCTGGGTTTCTTATATCGACAAAGGAGAAGAAGACTGAGGAGAAACATGATAGAGAAATATATTATGAAAGGATTTGATACCATGGTTTAGAGAAGATTTCATTGGGAATCAACGTAGCCAAAACTAGGCCCCATAAATGCAATATATTCTCTCCTCTCTAAGTGGAAAATCAGTTATGAATTAGGAGTAATTTATTTGCATTATTCAAGATTGCTTAAGCCGCAGTAAACAGAGAATACCAATAAACAAGTCACTTTTGAGGTGGCATACTACAAGGAGCAATAGTTGGGCCTGAGCTACTTATAAGTTCTATCAATTACTTAGATGAGCAGGCTTAGTATAATATATCCAGGTTTGCTAACAATACAAACATAGGTGGAAAAGAATGAAAAGAGACAAATGGATATGTACCAGTTAAGTGTCTGGGCAATGAGGTGATTAACATAGAGATATTTAAAGGGAAATTAGAAACACAAAAAGGAGAATGGAACGAAGGATGTACTGATTGGGTTAGAAGAAAAGAGATGGTAGAAGTCTCACACGGACTAGATAATCAGAATTGACTGGTCCTTTGACACACATTTTAGACAATGTATGTCTATAAAATGTATGCATGTATGTACTATAAATTGGATAATCGCCTTCATGTTTCTGGATCAGTAACCTGCTTTGACAGTTCACCTGGACAGTTAATGTCATGTGCGACCTTACAATAAGGCACAATTTTCTGATGTGAAATAATTAGACCAGGACATGTAAACAGCTTTCAGTCCTTGCTTAAATTCACACCTCCGGTTCTTAATTTTATACATCTTCATGTTAAACTCCTAGATAAGCATTCGTAATGCAAACTGCAGATGTAAATTTGTTGCGCTGTAATTATTGTTCCCGTGTTGCAATGCTTCCACTGGTGTGAGATAGTAATAGCAGCATGTCAGAATTATATGGAAAAATGTCATTTTTAATGCCCTCAATATTGCAGTAGTGATGAGGCAAAACTGTATGATTATTTCTCTGATTGGTGTGAGTCTTTCAGGCACAGTTGAAGATATAGCGGAGTGCAATGTTTAAGTCCCTGCACACTAATTAATTAGAAATCACGAACTCGATGAGAACTTGCCCATTTACTCTGGACAACCAGTCTGAACACTTCCCTGAGAATATTATATTTTGTTAAAGAAGAGTAGCTAGAATATGATACTAAGCCCCAGGGTACTGCTATTGCTGAAAAAAACTGTCTTGCGAAAATTTTTATTACTTCATCTTCTGAGGTCTGTCTTTACAAATAGACAGCTTTTTCTAAAGTGGGAAATTTTGATTTTGTTAAAGTTTCTAATGAAAAAATAACTGGAAATCCTGCATTAGAAGGAGACATTTCGATAAAGGTACTAAACTGACAGCAAACGTTTTGCAGGTCTCTGTTAGTTTAGTAAGAAATTAAAAATGATCGCTGTATTGTAGTTTCTGGTTTGCAAAGTGTGAGATTACTTTGACACTAATGTCTGTTTGATGACATCACTGTCGTTGGATGCCTGGAGGTTCCCTTAATTTCATGTCAGATTCAATGGCATAGAGATTGCTCGAGTTTTGTGGGCAGCTTTCATGCTGATCATCATCAAGTGTTATAATTTTACCACTGATTAATAAATGTTGACTGGAAAAACGCAGATTGATACTATATTCATGTAATGTTACCAACATGAATGTGTTGACATCCAATTCAGAAGCAACTTATTCAGATATGAAATACAAGTATAGGGACTACAGTTAATAGTATTTGAGAAGATGATTTATCATGATCACTGCTAAACATTTCTTTCTTTCACTCCCAAATAAATGGAAATTGTTTTTACTTAACTTTGAACAACTTAAGTGAAATACAGAATATGAATGGCATCCAGGATGGTAACGTCATTGATTCTTAATTTTGCCACAGGAGACTCTTAAAGACATTACCTCGGGATGGGAGGCTGAGGAATGGGAGTCGAGGCAAACTGCAGAATGATATTTGGAGAGAGCAGAGAGGGAAGGGGAAGAATTAGGTTAGAGGTCAGAGACAGACAGCGACTGCGGAATGGGACAGATGTAAGCCTCGCACTCCCAGCAGAGCTGAGAGTGGCAGCAACATGGTGCGTAGGACCTGGGGATAGAGACAGGAGATGGAGAGAGAGCAGCAATTGGCACAGTGGACTGTGGAACTTCTCAGAATAAGTAGCCAAAGATTGTTACTGCTGCTGGATGAACAGGGAATAAGGGGACCCAGACAGGATTCACACTTGAAGAACCAAAGGTCAAGGGAGAAGGGAGCCAGTTTTATTGAGTATTTTTATATCAAGGAATAAATTACTGCAAGTGGATATTGAAGTACAGACTAGGCCAGTTTTTAAAGAGAATGATACAAATACTTGAACAGGTCTAATTTGAGAAAACTGACAGAAATGAAATTACAAGAGAGAATCAGTACATCATAGACAAGGCAGGGGAAGTGAATTCCTCCTTCTGTTCTTTAATATCTGTTGTTCTATGTAGAACCCAGGTCTGAACTAAACTCGAATGAGACAGGGAGAGATACAATCATGTTTACTCGATTTCATGTGAACAAAACATCACCTGAACATACTGCTAGGAATGCTTCCAAACTTAATGGGCTGACCTGACCCCCACCACCACCACTCCTCCTCCTCTCCCACCACACCATCCCCCACCCCACCCCCCAGGTCAGGCTAAACTGCAGTCTAACTGAATCAGCGACCTCACCACACAAATAACCCAGCTCAGGGACTTCTGGATAGAAAACCCTGGAAGAAACAGGCTCTTCAGTCCAGGGAAAAGAAACAGATATGAAAACATTGGAGATTAGATGTGGATACCCCTCCTTGGAGCCTGCCTGAAACTTTGGGATCCCAATGAACATGCCGGAACTGTGCTGTTCAGCCTTGTTTCAGAGCGCGCTGGGAAACTTCATCTGTCAAACACGCACACACACACACAATTAAACCACAGGATAGCCACTGACTGGTTTCCCTTCCCACATTAACACTTTATTTTCTCGAAGCCATTGTACAACACCCGTGCAGAAAGAGAGAGAGAGAGAGAGAGTGAGCTGTGTTGAGTATTGAGAATGAAAGCTAAGATATTTGCGTACAGTAACATGAAGATGAAGGCGGCGCTGGAACCGATTAAATCAAAGCAGGACAGAACAGCGTCACTGCTAGGTCTAGGAAAGAAAGCAGTGTCTGAGCCACTGTAATTCCTTCTACAGGTAAAATTGGGACGCCATTTAAAGCAGGGAGCTTCTTCGGACCTGGCGAATAGCCCGATAGAGGAGACAACTCCCCACCGGGGGGCTCTGTGATCAGTCTCCTGGCTGCTTGCTGCCCGATGTGCTGAGGCTCCACGCCGTCTGCTAGCAGGTTAGGAAGTCACCCACCTTCAGAGTCCGCCAGGACACCCAGGCGCTGTTTGACTGGATGGCGAATGCTCTCCCGCTGCCCTATATGGGGATGGGCCGGCAGGGGCGGGTGAAGTCTGGGCTGCCCAACACGCTTAGCTCTGTACCGCAGACACACACACACATACACACACATAGAGCCGAGTGGAAAGCTTTCTGTGCGTTTTTAAAAGAGTCACATTGACAGACTGCC